>NC_084665.1:65040907-66265907 GCF_028389875.1 Rhea pennata
TTGTTGTCACAGCAATGTGAGCCAGAACAAGCAAAGAGTGGTCTGTGCTCAGAAACCCCAGATTCAAGTGGACTTGATTCTGCCTTCTCTCTGTCTTCTGTTTGACAGGTCACTGAAACTGTAATGCATTTCTGCATCTCCATTTTTCTATGACAAAGTGAGGCTCTAAGTTTTAACACTGGAAGAATATGTAGGAAACCACAATGAAGTTTCCCATTTAATGAAATGCAATAATATTCTAAACAGGATTAGCAAGATTCAACAACCTCCTTCTACATATGTCCTCTTGCCTCAATCCTTCATCGTTTTCATTTAATAAGCACAGTTAACTGAAGATACAAATCATGTCACTGAGGGAGAGACGGATAATGAAGGACCACTGAAGCACTAATCCAACTAATCTTGCCTTTGGCTCTTGAATTTCTGTAGATCCCAACAGTACATATTAAGTTCCAAATTCACCCAGTTGATTTCAATGCTTCCTTTAGCCTACAGGGTGCTACATCTTTTCATTGTGTTTGCGACCATTTGAAACTAATTTATTTTAAAGATATTAATATTCTTCATTGATTTAAACTGAAACAGACTCCAGTTGTTGGCATTTGGGGCAGATTACAGAAATAGGGTCAGATCCCTAGCTGGTGTGAATCCATTAAAGAAAACAAAATGACAATGAGGATCCTGGTTTATCTAGCCTAGATACAATGCCCATTTTTTATGACTGTATCAGGAAAAAGACTGCCTCCCCATGAACATTAGTGGACCAAGATGACTGTACACAAACAAGGATAACAACATCTAGGTTTGATTTTCCTCATCTCAGGAAATTAGGGTGAGTTGATTACAAACCTTATTGCAAATGAGGACTAATCTACTGGCAGCATCCCACTCCCTTGTACAGTAACACTACAGCCCAAGGCTTACATGCCTGAGCTGATGTACCTTTCAGGGTGCTCCCACACATGACTCTCCATCAGCCAGCATTGGAAGCACGTTGAGAAAGGCCTTCTAAATTTTGCTTTGACTTCAAGTCAGTTGTGCCAGAAGTCCTGTATTACTACCACTCAGTACAACACAGATTTGCCTCCAGTTGGCACAACACAGCCTTTCTTGCACCATTATCGACTGTCACCTTGTAGCAAATGGGCCACTGGCTGGAGTCACACTGCTCTTGCAGGGCTGTCTTAGCTAGTTGGGCAAGGTGAACAAATGAACATTTAACCCATTGGCTTTCAAAGCCAGAATTCCTTCAGGGACCACACTGAGCTTCCACAAGCCCAAACTGAGTCCCACCAGCTGCTTCCCACATCCCCTTTAGGGCCTCTAACTTTGGGCCCTCATGAAACCGAGAAACAGGATCAGCACCTGGGTGAGGAAAGCAGGAAGAAAGAGTTCAGTACAACCCCCAAAACCACTGTTTCTGGCCTGAGCATAGCACCTTTCCTCCCTAGAGCCCAAAGCAGGGACATGGTCAGACCCCCTTGTCTGTGTTAATGTTGTAACATTTTGGGCATCTGGAAGCCTGCCAAAGCTGGCAAGAAGCAATCTCTCTCCATGACCACCCCAGACTATACTAAAAGTAGTCACCTACAGGAAAACCAAGTCTAGACTTCAAGACCCTGGGACAAAAAATCCACAAAACACAGGCAATATCATAAGAATCTTCTCCAGATGTGTACTTCCTAAAAGCAACTGCGTTCACATGCCAGTGGCACTTGTTTCTTACAGACATAAAACCTAATCTGAGGAAGATGCATCCTATTTTATGAGTCTTACCAGTTTGGCCTCTCAGTCTGGACTGAACACTGTCTGTCCAGGCATTTAGGCTCATCATGAAGGAGGGAGAATTATTGAGTAACAACCTGTAAGGGAAAACCTGAACGAATGAGCATTGCGCCCAGCCTGAAGTTTGTTTCCACCTCCCAGCAATCTCCAGCAGTCATTTCACACACTCAAGCTGGTTTCTGCCTTATGTTGGTGCAGCACAACGTTTGTTTTGCACCACAACAGATCGGCTCAGGCCCCCTCTGCCATGCGTTTGCACTGACTGAGATGCTGGAGGGTGCTGATGCCTGTGCAAAAATGGCCCTGAAACAGCTGAAGTGAGCGCTGCATGCTGATGGGAGAGGCAACAGAAAGGGGGCAGCGGTCACTGCCCCATGTTGTGGTGGCTGAGGGACACCACGGTTACACACGTGCCAGCAGACTGCCTGGTCCCAGGGCACGAGCACAGGCCAAGGGCTCCATCAGCGCTGCCCCAAAATGGCTGAATGACTTTGGCCTGGGCCGGTACAGAAGCTAACACAGACCATGGCTTCTGTCTGGTAAGCCCTGAGCATGCAGCCACCCTCCTCTGGAGGGTCAGACAGCTTAAAGGTATTGGCATGGGCTGCCCCCTGCGCCACGCCTCAGGGCCCCAAAACAGTCTGGGACCCATGGCGTCCCCAACACTGAGAGACAAAATGGCGCCAGCTAGGGGAAGGAGGGGGAAAATGAGCCACCCGAGCGTGCTGATTGGCTGCCCCCATCGGGACGAGTGATGCAGTCGGTTGCTGGGCAGGCTTGGGTCTCTTGGCAAGCACACGTTTGGTGCGGAGGGCGGCGTGCCGCGGTGCCGGCCTAGGGCTCGGCCAGGGAGCGGGGCGGGCCGCTGGGCATTAAAACATGTGTGCGGCCCCTCGCTCCCCGGCGGCAGCCTGCGCGGTGGCTGTGCAAGCCCCTCGCCCCACGGGGACACCTGCGGGGTGCGGGCGCAGGGCGGCCGCTGCGCAGGGTGGGCCGGGGAGGCGTGAGGGTGCGAAACGGGCAGTGAGGAGAGAGCCGCGCTCGGTCGCCAATCCTGAGGCGCCAGGTCAGGGCAATTCTGTTCCTTCGTCCTTCAGTTGGGAGGGCCAGGGGCACACATGATGCAAGTCAAAGTACGTGAACAAGTAGGTCAATGTACAGTGAGTATTTTCTTTGTTCTGAGCAGCTGGGCTTTGCTAAGCCTCCTCCTGTGCCAGCCTGTAAGACAACACACTGACAGAAGTAGTGCGGAGGCCGTGCCGGGCAGGAGCTGCAGGAGGAGCAGCACCGCTGAAATCAGGTGAGAGCATGTGTGAAATATCCAATGTGTCCCTTAGATTCTGGGACCAAGAACGTTTCCTCACATGAACAGTGTTTCTCTAGCAAGCAGCTGATACCAAGTTCACATAGCTCCACCATCACTAGGCTTATTTAGTGCCTTAACCCCAGCCCATCTTATTCTACATGTATTCTAATACACACTACAAAACCTCCCCCGCCGCATTTTCTTTTACTAAAGTGTCGTTAGCCCATTGTGGGGTTTTGCTTAGCATCTTTCCAAGAGAGGATCATGTTGCTCTATCCATGCAAAGTTAAGAATCTCGCCTTGTCTTCTGTCCCTGCAACATCCAAGAGGTTCATGTGCCAGAAAAATAGACTTCTGGTCCCCAGGCTGATTTTGGGATGCTTTATACTATCTCTAAACAGCAGGTTAATTTCAGCTGACACTTATTTATGAAAGCACAAAGTCTGGTGAGGTAATAAAAAAGCCAACCCTAGAGAATATATAGCATTAGATTTTCCTACCTAACGTGGTTTTATCTAGAGATTTATTGAGTAAAATAAAGATTTGGCTGGCAAATAACATTATCAATTTCTCCATAATTTTAAATCTTTTGAAAACATAAACAAAAAACAGATAAATTTCTTTGTATAATATCTACTGTGGGGTATAAACACACTTTATTCAGTGGCTAGCTAAGAAAGCGTAAATTAGATCTTTGGGAAATGCGCGTCTGAATTATATGACTTGTATATTTGGAAAACCTGTAGGATCTCTTAGTATCCAGGTGAATGTTAATTGTAAGTAACAGCTGGTTACTGAACTCTGAGGTTTCAGCGTTGAATAATAAGCCCACTGTCCTTGTAAAACACATGAAAATTTCTCTTGTCTCTATCTATTCTATTACTTATATATGTTTAGAAGATTTGAAGTCTGAAATCAGTTTCCAGAGAGCTGAATGAATACAACTGATCACTTGTAAACTGACTTCCCGGTTGCCTTTTTAGCATTTGGCAAAGAAAGACATCTGCTTACATGGCCTGATTCTCACTTCTGCTCAGAGTAAAAGGGTCGTCACCGAGACTGAGAGTCAGACCTTTGACTGGGGCTGAGATCCCCATTCCCCCCGATATCTTTGTGTCCAGAGCAGGGGCGATAGCCCACGATTCCATAAACAAATCTGCCATTCAGAGCAGTGAGGTTGAGAAATAATGAAGTCAGCACATTAGTGCCTGGCCTGCTGAGCTCACACTGCTGAAAGCTGCCAGTGGGTGAATTTCCCAGCATTTGGAAACTTTGTCTCAGTTCTGTGGGTTTGCTCAAGTGTGCGATGGCTGTTTGCAAGGGAGCTTTCCTGCTGGGTGGGTTTGCTTTCCTCCTAGCAGCTCAGAAAAGGTGAGAGATCTCCTTCATAGTTTCCCTACCCCCACTGCCGCCCCTCACTCACCCCACAAAGACAATGCTTTCTCCAGTAGGTCCCCTCTGCTAAGGAGCTTTTCCCTCTCCCAACTCCCACACTGGGACATTTTTCCACATTTCCAGGATTATGGCCACTTTCACTTAGATCTATGTGTGTTGCCTTCATATACAAAGAAGCACTTGGGGACGGGATTAGTAGGATTAGAAGAGAATCACATATGTCCAGTTCAAGCAATTGGTATTCAAAGCTTTACACTTTCAAATGCCACCAAGAGAGAGAAAAGGAGCTGAGCCCTGGCTTTGCATTTCAGCACCTTCTTGAGGGGGACAGTGCTTTTTTTATCAGTGTTTAAAGCTGTGGTTTCTGGAGATAAACAAATTCTTCCCTCTGTTTAATCCAGCATGATGCAGCACCAGCAACCCCTCGCCACAAACTCCTTTGCTTTAGTAACACTAGTGGGTCTCTAGTATAATCCACTCAATCGGGCACTGACAAGAAGACAGAAGTATCATAACTTTCCTGGTTTTCATTTTAGAAGTTCGTTGTATGCATTTCTAGCAGTCTTTGCTTGGATTTGGTACACAGTTAAAGGCCCTATCCTATGCAGTTTTTTAAAACTATTTCTTCTCTGTGGTTTGAAGAAAATGAAGCATCACTGGTTTAGAGCATAAAGGCATGATCCTACAAAATTGTCTAAGAGTCCCTTTGCTCAGGCTAAGTTAAACTCCTCACATCTCCTCATTTGTGCAGGCAAAACAAGACTAAGCAAGCATTTTATGTATTTCTTAAAAAGCAGTAGAAAAATCTGCTATTTTCTCTTCCATTTTTGATAGATTATTTTCTTCTTTGCCTTTAGGGCAATGACAGTAGTGACTTACTGATAAGGCACAGTCTTTGTTACGTAGTTTGCATTTTGACAGTCACTCCAATTCTAAGCAAACCATATTGTTTAAAATGAGGAGGAAGATTTTAATATTAGTCAAAGTAACAAATCTCTCTGTAGTGGAGTGAGAGATTTTTGTAACAGAACAGGTGGAGTTTTTTTAATACATTCGCCCAATAATTAATGCATTCATTCTTTTGTTCAGTCAGTTTCTGCTCACTAGGATAAAAGCTCTTGTGGAATACTACATTGTTTGCTATGACTTAGAAGAGGCAGGAGCATATGTACCCACATGAAAGAAAATACTTTTTTTCATACCCTGAAGAATATCTTTTAAGTGATCTTTTTTTGAGATAACTGTGTATTTGTTTTATAATTTTAAGTCCAGGAATAAAAATTCAGAGTATGTAAAGTAGGCTGAAGAAGATTGAATTTCCACTAAAATATTAAAGATACTTTCTTAATTATTTATATTTAATTTTATTTTTTAAATGCATTGATTTCTGCAGCAGTATTATCCGCAGTCAGTATGTTTGATACTAATCTACTAATACCACCAGTAAGTCATTATAAAGCTCAGCAGGTCTTTATTCTTATGAGTAAGATAGGCCAAGTTTGCACTAATATTTTGTTAATTTGCCATTTTTTTTGCAGCTCCGAGGTTTTATCTAAGCCTAATATCAGATAAAAATATATGGGGAAGGATACCATGAATGTCCAGATTAAAGAAGCTAAGTGTTTAAATTCTGATGATTTTGATAAACTACAAAATTTTGCAGTGCCCAAAGGACAGTATGAGATTTCAGATGGCGGAAACCATTAAAAGTGGTGAGAGTATCAGGTCTGTATGTGTGCCCAAATCTTCAGGGAGTTCAGAGCAGTTCACAAACACTAATAATGCAAGAACTGGAGAACTGGTCCTCTGCATTTTAGCAAGGAGGTGGCAATACTGGCAGAATCCAGAGCAGCTACACATTCATCATCCATTTCAAGTACCTGCCAGTGTGGACAAGATGTTTGTTTAGTAGCAAAGCCAATGTGAAAAACAGAAGACAACTCAAAGCATATATACCCGTGAACTTTATTTTAAATAGAATATTATTTTTAGAACTGACAAAAATATTTATTTTTCTACTGCAGCTGTGGACAGCAGTCATGAAGAGCTCTAAAATCGAAAATGCATAGAATCTCTTGTTTCTTTCCCTTTACTTTTTATTATTCTCTTTACTGCTACCCTTTCCTATCTGCTTTAGCTATCTATACAGGTAAATGAAGGTTCCTCACATCTTGCTGATGCCTCCATCTTTGCTGGGCCTGTTGGTCTCACTGAACGACAATAATAAGTTATTAAAGAAAATAACAGACTACTGGTAATTACATAAGGACATTGCACTACTGAGGAATGGGTGAGATAAAATATTTATTTGCTTCTCTGTGAATTGATGTTCTGGCAATTAAGAGGCAAAAGATTTTCCTCATTTTATGGTTGTGTCATCCCTCTCCAAAATGACATTCTTTGTACTCGGAAGAGCGTTGGAGCTCTCCCCTGGGTAAACATACAAAATATCTGAAAGAGAAGAGGGAGTGGCATAGGGGCAGTGCAGACCGCGTGTTTCCCTATGCACAAACTGATTGATGAAGGACTATAGCTCTTGATGTCCCATTCTTTCCCAAGCTCCTAGCCAGCAGCATGATTACATGCCATTTCCTACTGCTGGGCAGAGTACTCAGCAGTGCTAACCTTCACCAAGGAATCATTCATTTCCCCTGATTTTCCTCTCAAATTAGATTCGCTGACAGTATCTCAAGCCACTGAATTCCAGATGAAGGTAGTGACTCATCAGGGACTATGTTAAGCTTTCCTGCAAGGAAGTGTTTTACTGATAAAGGGAGAGAGATAATGACTTCAGGCTAGACCTGGATACATGAAGCTGCTCTTAGTGGACACTCAGCTTTGGTTCAGGTACAGAAGACTAACAAGAGCAATGACTACCAAAGAAGTATTAGTGAAATAGAGAAGATGACTTGCTTTTCACTCACATATTCTTCCCGGAAAAGAATTTTACTCAGCATCAGTGGCTGAAACGAAATTGTAATCTCCCTTAGCTGAGCTTCATGTCTATAACTGGCATGGGCTCTCTTAAGATCTTATTATTAGCATTTCGCTAATCAATTTCCTTCTTGAGAAACAAATATGAAAGGGCCTGCCCCCAATTAAAGCATTTTTATTTAAAAACTAGATGATCTCATTGCAGTAATTAAGACCTTCCTTACAGTACTCACTGGTTCTTTATTGCAAGGAACTGCACTGGTAACTTGAGTTTTAGGGGTCTGACCTCTAAGTCTATTGAAACAGAAGGACATCAGTCAGCTTCAGTAAGGCTTGGTTCTGGTCCTGACAGGCCTCATAATAAGCAAACAAACACTACAGTTTGTCAGTGTTTCAGTGGTTAATAATTAACCTTTGCTGATGAGAAAACATGGTGTCAGTGGATCTAGTTTTCTTTCCTTCTCTCTGTCTCTTAAGAAACAGAGATAGCCCTTTTACAATCCTCATTACTGAGTACCTGAATATTTTCAAGCCTGCTACAAGCTCTCAGGAAATGTGGACTCCCAGTAATACATTGGCGGATCTGTGTGTGTATTTATCAGTCATGTAGCCCATTCTGATCATGTCTTGACCTAGACTGAAGAACCTGCAGCCCAAGAAGTAGTGCTGATGGACCCTGCAGTCCTCTAGTCTCCCATGAAACCAGGGCTGTGTGTTGGTTTTAAGAGCAGGTGGTTCCAGGGACTGCTGTCTCCTTTGTGCAAGAAACATACTTTTCAGAAGATGAGAAGATGAGCTTTTCTTTTTTTTTCTTTTTCTTTTTCTTTTTCTTTTTCTTTTTCTTTTTCTTTTTCTTTTTCTTTTTCTTTTTCTTTTTCTTTTTCTTTTTCTTTTTCTTTTTCTTTTTCTTTTTCTTTTTCTTTTTCTTTTTCTTTTTTTCCTTTTTTTCCCCCTGCAGGTGTGGTGAGACAATGACAACTGGACTACATGCTGCTGACACTATACTTTTCTGAAGTGCCTGCTTTCTGAACATTATTCTTATGTTTCAAATAGTGCTTGGTGTTATTTTCTCCAGTGTATTCTATTTTCCATTTGTCAAAACATCTCTACATTAACGGTGCAATTATCACTAAAAATGGACTGCATGATTTGAGCTGCAACTTTAAACAAGATGGGAATAGAGAATGATAAAGTGATTCAAATTATAAGGGAAAGAAACTGTGGTTTAAATGATGGGAAAAAAAGAAAAAAGAAAATTTGTTTCATATAGTAAAGCCTTCCTGCACCTTCAAAGTTTCAACAGCTTGACTAAAAGTAACGTAGCAAGAGACCTGGAATTAATCTATAAAACCAGTCTTATGTGTTAGCTGGGCCAGATTTTGCCATCCTTGCTGGTGTTCATTAGCATCTCATTGCACATGTCGTCCCATTGATTCCAATGGAACAAGCCCACACAATAGGGTTCTATTCAAGACCGGTGAAGGCAGTCCTTACGCCCATCCCCAAACACTGAGACACGGCAAAGCTTTGTGAATAGACTGCAGATAATTTTTGTTGTGTCTTCTAGAATATGTACTAACCTATTAACAACCCGTAAATATTCGCTTGAGACAGGCATTGTTTAAAATTGAGATACAAAATGAGACAAGGATTTTTTTTTCTTTCTCTTTAATGAGCCATCCATGCTTTCTAATATCCAGTGGAAGAGTTATTCAATAATTTCTATGACTTTGTTTTCATTATAGCTATTTAAAAATTTGAATTTAACTTTTTTCTTTCTTAGACAGCAAATATTTGAATCTTTAGTCTTTTTAACATTGATGTTTTCACTGTGGCCCAAAGACAACTTTATACAGTGGAGAAGCATATGAAAAAGCAGCACATCTGGGGTTTCTGGTGAGGAGAGTTTGCAGGGAGTCTCATGTACTTTCTCTCTCTCGTTTTGGTTATAGCTGATATTTAAATAGCCTGTGTGACTTCAAGACTAACTCAGTCACAGTCAACAATCTGCTAGAGCAAGGGGGGAAAGTATTCTTAAATGTCAGTGGACAAGTTTCTCTATTAAATGTAGTATCTGGAGGAAGTTCGTAGAAACGTAGATGCAAGCAACAGTGAGTGATGTGAGAGACAAGAAAGACAAAGAAATCTCTCCCATTTGAGAATGCTAGCATTTTAGGTATGAATATTGTCTGAGGACACAGAACATAAAGGCAAAAGAGAAAATAAATACAGGCCTCTGAACAGTATTACTACCCTTAAATGCAGTACAAACTAGCCTTGATTCCAAATTAATTAAAAAGTTTGTTTTAATTAAAAAGTTTGTTTAAGACAAGAATGCCAGATTTAGCCCTTTCTGTGTATCTGAAGTGTGCATCACAGTCTTATCTCTGTTACTGGTGGATGCTTTCAATATTTTGGAGGCACTGGAAATTTTAGCAAGCATCTGAAAATAAACGACTTAGTGGAAGCATATTCAACAATCCTAGCAGTTTTTTGTTCTTACATTTCAAATACAGCAAATTATTTCACATTTGGCTAATACCATGGCGCATTTGATTGCATTGGAAATATTCAAACTGATTTGCTATAATCTTTATGCTAAATAGAATATAGGCTTCAGATGCATGTGATAAAGAGAAAATAAGGGAATGAAGTACAAACTGTTGATTAAGAGTTTTTTATTGTTTACAGAAACCAATTTCAGGCTTTCCATAGCAAATGTCACATATCAGAGGTTTAACAATTTACACACATCTAATTAGTCTAATTAGTCTTTGACATTTTAAATTTTATTGCAAAGTTTTTATACCTTTTTTCAGGAAGTTTTGCAAATCAGTATTTAAATACAGAAAAAAAATGTCGTCCTTCATTAACTGCACTGAAATTCCCATTAATTACCCCTCAGTTATTTTTCTGTAAGGTTATAATCTCCTAGGAAGCAGTTATCTAGTGTGGACCCGATTCTGTCGTCATCTGAAGGATACTTTGACCTGAAGAAAGGGCTCCAGGATCATAGTGAAATAACAGGCACAAATTTTGTTCTGACTCATTGATGTCAACGGGTTCGAAAATGCATGAGCAGAAAAGAAAATTTCCGGTATCCAGATAGTGGGATATTATCTCCAGGTTTATTTGACTGGAGAATTGCAGTATTTTAGGACAACTTTCTAATCCATTTGCAGTCATAAGGGAATTTGATACTACCCTCACAGTATGGTCAAGTCTGTTTCTAGAAAACAAATTTGTGATAACGAGAATTAAAATAGACTTTAAGTCTATTCGCTTTTGTGTTTCAAAAGTGTCAAATAATGGCATGTTATCAATCTGAATTATACTATCAGTCTAAATGCAATCCAGTAACACATTTTGAACAAAACCAGCATGCATTTAAGGAGTCTTGACTGTCCTCTCTTAAATAAAAGGAAACACAAGCAAATTTAAGCTTTAGCTTCGAATACAATACAGTACCATTAATTTGTAGCAACATTCATCTGAAAGAGAGCTGGCTGAGAGCTGACTTTCTTCTTAAGAAGTGATCTGTGTTTCATTCTTGGTATCAGTAGCTACATTATTATAATACTAAAATGTATAACTTTATACTAAAAGCACAATTTTCAAATGACTAAATTAAATTAAAAGCAAACTGAGATAGCAAAGCAAAAAAAAAGCCTTCTAATAAATTCACAAGAAAAATACATAATATTGATTTAATCAGTTTCCATATTACGAATCAGATCCTGAGCTGCTGGTAAATTCTTTCTTGCTGCGTGCGGGAAAAGTACATCACATTTCCACAACAAACGCTGTGAGAATTCAAAATTAGGCCGTGAAGTGCATTCATTATTTTAAATTCGATAGACTATATTTAAAAACACATAATTTCCGCTGTGAGATACCTCGAAAAATCAAAACTGCCCCATGAATCGCAAGTCGCAGTCATGCCTTTAGACACCGTGGCAATTAAACTTTCAGTTGGGCACGGATTGCCTTTCCCGTCCGTGTAGGGTGAGCGCGGGCGCTGCTCCGAGCACCTGATACTCCGCGCACTCTGGGGGAGTTTGCCTTCTCCACGGAAAACACACTTCCCTCCCTCAGCAAATCTCTCTGTCTTTATAAAAACAGAAATTAAAAGGGGGTAGAGGGAAGGGTTGATTTGACTTAGTACCGTTCAGATACCACTATCTCCCTTCTCCTATACCCCCGGTTATTAAAACACTTCATTTTCGGAATCCTAGAGCTTAATTTCGTTGAAGTCGGGGTGTGTTTTGCTCCTGACCGGAGCGGGCGGCAGCGCCGTGATCCCCTGAGCAGCCCCGTCCGAAGTGGGGGGATCGCTGTCCCCTGCGACACTTCAGGGGCACCGGCCGAGCCTGGGCGAGCACGGGGCGCCCAGCGCCCAGCCCGCGCCCCGCTGCGCGCCCCGCGCAGGGCGGGCGGCAGCCGGCACCGCCGGCGGGGCAGCGCGGCCGTGTGCGGGCGGCTGTGCCGGGAGCCGCACTGTCGGGTACCGCTGCTCCTCTGACAACCCTCCTCTTCTCTTCTTCCTCTTCTTCTTTCTTCCTCTACTTCTTCTTCTTCTTCTTCTTTTCTTCTTCTTCTTCTTCTTCTTCTCTCTCTCTCCCCTCTCCAGCAAAGTTGCCCCCCCCCAGAAGGCAAAGGAAAGCAGGCCCGGGAAGGCTCAGCGCCCCAGGCGCCGTGAGAGCCCGGCAATCGCTCCGGGGCAGTGCCGCCCTTTCCGTCGCGGCTTCGCGAGAGAGTTCGCCTCTGGCGAGCCGTCCTGAGCCCGCTGTTCAACTCTCTTTTCCCAGTTGTTTCCTTTGTCGCGTTATTTTCCAAATCTTTCCTTTGCCTCTCTAAGCAGAGACCAGCCCCAGTTGCGGTCCCGCCGCCCCGTCCCGGAGCGGGGGATGCTGCGGTCGGGGGCAAACGGGACGCCCTCTCCAACCAGCCGCAGAGCGCTGGGGAGCAGCGACATCGCCGGGCCGGGGGGGGGGGGAGGGGGCGAGTAGAAATGGAGCCGTCACATCGCTCCTGGTGGCGGCCCGACCTTTCCTTCTCGTCCCACATCACAGGCCAGGTCCGCCCCCGCGGTGAACCCCAGGCCCGGGGCCGCAGGGCAGCGCGGCCGGACGGCAACGGCGCCTGTTGCTCCCCCGACGGCACCTTCTCACCTTCCGCCTAAGCCCGCTTCGGCCAGGGCCGGGCGTGGGATCCTCCAAAGCCCCTCTGCCCCCCGGCCCAGCCCCTGCGCGCCCCCCTCCCCCCTGCGGCCCAGGGCGGCCCGAGGGGGCGCACCGCCCACCGCTGGCCGGCAGCTTCGGGCCCCGCCGGCCGGGACAAGGGGCCTCCCGTCCGCCCTCGCAACGGGGAAGCAACCTTTCCCCCGGGTTTCTAAGCCCGGGGGCGGGGGGTGCATTTCTCCTCCGCGGCTTTTCCTCCTCCACTCCGGCAGCACCGTCGCGCTTTCTCCCCGAAATGCTGGCAAGCCGGGTGATGAACGGCCGATTTATTAGTCGGTAATAAGCTGTGAAGTGGTTGCGCCGATGCACTTCGACGGCCCGACTCTCGCGGTTTTAAATTTGGTGGCGGCACTTGGCCGCTTGCTGCAGTCCGGTGCAAACGTCCCCGGGAGGCTAAGGCGAGGGAAGCGGCGGCCCCCTCCCCCCCCCCCTCCCGAGCACCCCGGGAAGCAGCTCCGCCACATCAGACCCGGCGCAGGGAGAGGGGGCCGCCGCGGGCCGTCCGCGCCTCCCCCGCGGGGTGCGGAGCCGCAGCGGCGCCCGGCTCGGCGAGGGGAGCGGCGATGGGGTGGGGGGACGGGTCAGCCGTCGTGTCTGTCTGTATGTCCGGCAAACGCCTCCCTTGGAAGGGGAGAGAGCGGGATGGATTTACGGCTCTCGCGGCGGACGCGTGATAAGTTGGAGCCTCATTCAGTTATTTCTGTGAAACGCTCTTCTAAACGAGGGGTGATTCGCCATTCAAGTAACTTTTCCTTTTCCTTTTCCTTTTCCTTTCTTTTCTTTTCTTTTCTTTTCTTTTCTTTTCTTTTCTTTTCTTTTCTTTTCTTTTCTTTTCTTTTCTTTTCTTTTCTTTTCTTTTCTTTTCTTTTCTTTTCTTTTCTTTTCTTTTCTTTTCTTTTCTTTTCTTTTCTTTTCTTTTCTTTTCTTTTCTTTTCTTTCCTCCTCTCCTTCCCACCACGGGGTTTACTGACAGCGCTGAAAATGAGAAGGCTTTAATTTTCCTCAGCAGAGTAAGCACAGTCAGACTCAGCCGGGTGAAAGTGCCCTTCTTTTCCTCGGACCTTAGAGACGCTTTTTGGAGGAGCGCGATCACGCCAGGGAGGCTCCTCCCGGGCCCGGACCGCCCGGCTGTGAGTGGAAACGCCGGCTGCCGTCCCTGCCTGCAGCCAGGGAGAGCCCCGGCTGCAGCGGCCCGGCGTGGGGGCCGCCGGGTGCGCTCTGCCCGCTGGCCGCGGCGGGCTGGCCCGGGGCAGCTCCCGCCCCGTCGCGGCGGCTCCGCTGAGCGCATCCCGCGGCTGGCGACGCCCGAGCAAGTGCCGCTCTCCCGCCGTCGGGCGCGCACCCGGCTGCGCTGCAGCACCCTCTGCCCCGCGGCGCGGCCGAGCCCGGCCCTCCCGGCCCGGCCCCCGGTCACAGTCGCTCCGGGCAGCCCGCCAGCCCCGCCGCCCCCCGTGCGCCCCCGCCGCCCCCCGTCCCGCCGCCGCAGAGAGACGCTCCCGTCCAGGCGACGACAGGTTACTTACTGGCGCAAGCACCTCGGGCTCTCTCGCCACGCTGCCCCTCGGGGCTGGCTCCCCGTCCGCCTGCGTGTGTCCGGGCCTTGGAGGCAGCAGCTCTGTCCCCTCGGTGGTGGCTCCGGCCGCCGCCGAGCCCCCCGCCCGCCTGCCGCTCCTGCGCGGCGCTCGCCCCGCCGCCCCCCGCCGCAGCGGCCGGGCCCCGCTGCCCCTTTGATTTAAGGGGAGCCGCTCGCCCGAAGGGAGGCGCGTTTCCCAGCGCGCATCTTTCCGCGGAGGCTGCGCGCGGGCCGCCCTCGCCGCTCGTTACCGCTCCTTCAAACAAAGCGGCGAGCCAGGTACGAGCCAATTGCGAGGAGCCCGGCAAAGCCGGGGAGAGCCGGTGCCGCACAAGAAACCCTAGACGGGGGGGACGGGGGGAGGAGGAGGGAAACGAAAACAAAGCGGGGAGCAGCGCCTGGAGCCGGGCACGCTGCGGGGCCGGGGGGGGGGGGGGGGGGGGGCTGAACCTCCCCCGCGGGGGGGGGGGGGGGGGTGTCTTCCCCGGGTCGCTCCTGCCCGCGGCCGGGCTTTCCCCATCGGCCCCGCGCAGGCACACATCCCCCCCCGAAGCCTCCGGCCTCCCAACTGCAGACGGGATGCGGTTTTATATTGGAAATTAGGGGCCGGGGGAGGAGATGGCGTGCACACGGAGCGATGAGTGTGCGGTGTCAATCAGAGGGGTTTTGTGTCTCCTTGACTCCTGATGGTCCGTGGCTGAGGTGTCCCGGGTGGCACCACAATGAATATGAATAGGGGTCCTTGCTAAATGGGACAGTCAAAGCGCACCGCCCTGAATAATGGCACGTCATCCTAACTAGACCATTACACATAGGAGGGCTCCTTTTGTCTCTGCTCTCTGCTGCAGCTCTATAAAAGCCCCTCTTTTTCAGGCTGAGGTTAGTCCAAGCAAACACTAACTAGCCATCCTGTAAACACGCTGAATAACCAGGGGGAGAGAGAGGGAGAGACTGGAGAGCGAGGGGGCTGAGGGACTTGTTCTTCTTCCTCTAGCATTTTGAGTCTTTTCCTCACAGAGCTTGCCGTCTGTTTATTTATTTTTCATTTCATCTTCGTTGTTTTTTAAAGGAGACTTGTCTTGTTCTGCCACCTCCAGAGCAGGGAAGAGTTTCTTGCTCAGAAGCCCTAATACAATGAATTCTGACTCCAGCTCTGTCTCCAGCAGAGCCTCCTCGCCAGACATGGATGAGATGTACCTGAGAGACCACCACCACCATCACCACCATCACCACCACCAAGACAGCCGGCTCAACTCTGTCTCCTCCACCCAGAACGACCTGGTGCAGAAGATGTCCGGGGAAGGCCTCTCCAGGACCGGCTCCAAGACCGGAGGGGAAGGCAGCAAGTACAAAATCAAGAAGCAGCTCTCGGAGCAGGACCTGCAGCAGCTGCGGCTGAAGATCAACGGGCGGGAGCGTAAGAGGATGCACGACCTCAACCTCGCCATGGACGGGCTGCGGGAGGTGATGCCCTACGCCCACGGACCTTCAGTGCGGAAACTCTCCAAAATCGCGACCCTCCTGCTAGCCAGAAACTATATCCTGATGCTCACCAGCTCCCTGGAGGAGATGAAGCGACTGGTGGGGGAGATCTACGGCGGGCACCACTCCGCCTTCCACTGCAGTACGGTGGGACACTCTGCCGGGCACCCGCCGCACGCCGCCAGCGCCGTGCACCAGGTGCACCCCATCCTCGGCAGTGCCTTGTCCTCCGCCAGCACCCCCACGTCGCTGCCCGCCTCCCTGCCGGCCCTCGGCACCATCCGCCCCCCCCACTCCTTGCTCAAGACCCCCTCCACCCCGCCGGGCCTGCAGCTGGGCAGCGGCTTCCAGCACTGGGCGGGCTTGCCGTGCCCCTGCACCATCTGCCAGGTGCCCCCGCCGCCCCACCTCTCGGCCCTCAGCGCCTCCAGCATGGCCCGCATCGCGGGGGACACCAAGGACCTGCTCAAGTGACTCGACGCGGCCCCGGGGGGGCGGCGGCGGGCGGCCCCGGGGGGCTGCGGCCGGAGCCCCCGCGCACCCGGCCCGGCCGGGCCCGGCGCCCGCCCAGCCCTCGCCTCGCCTCGCCTCGCCTCACACGGGCTTAGTGTAGTAAGGACCTTGCAAAGGTAACGTCTTAGGCGGCTTCTGCGGCGGCGTTTTCTCATTACGCTAAAACGAAAGGGGAAAAAAACCCAACCCTGTTGTAAAAAGAATAATAATAATGCCGCTCGCGGTAATAAAATGTAAATATTTCCTTAAAATGGATGAAAAAAAAAGAAAAGAAAAAGAAAAGAAAAAGAAAAAAAAGAAAAAAGAAAAAAGAGACATGGTTGTCGTTGTAGTGTTCGCAGCTACTCAGAGACGATGAGATCGGTTTGGGGCTTCTTATTCTTTTCCGAGATTTTCCTTTTCTTTTCTTTTAAACGGCAACTTCTCAAAAATCTATTTTCTGCTCCAAACTAGGGTCTGGAAGCGTAGTGGAGTCCCGACGTAGCTCAAAAAGAGTGCATGCATGCTTCTAACTGAATCTTCTTAAACATGTTGTACAGGCAATTATGCAGTTTTCCTTGCAACAAGGACTTCATACTGAATTTACTAAAGTTTATTTCAGAGTTAGTTGCGATACGGTTTTGTTTGCGGTTCTTCTTCTTCTTCCCTCCGTGTCTGCTTAAAAAAAGAGAGAGGGAAATTGTGCAAAACTCAATACAACCGCCCTCCAGGTCTGTTTTGCCAAATCTTCGCCTCCTGCTCTCTGTGGAGTGTACTAGTTCAGCTGGCTGGGGTCCTCGTCACTTATTTCCCTTGTTGGCATTGGTTTTGTTTCGTTGGCTTTTTTTTTTTTTTTTTTTTTTTTTTTTTTTGCATGAGGGGTCGGCACTTGCCAGATCAGTGACTTGTATTACTAAATCGGAATCTCTGTTGCTGTTTATTTCCTTTTTGGTATGTTCGCCTGGGCATTTGCTTGAAAAAAAAGTTATTATTAATTTCGTTGGTTGTTTTTGGTTAGGGCCTGAAAGACAACACCGTGTCTTTATTTTTTATATATTCTTGATAACTATCGATATATTTATTATTGACCAGTGTTTCTGGATGAGATTTCCAAATAAAAAGAAAAATGAAATACAAGCTGCTGGTTTCGCCTTTGTCTGGGACTATAAGCTGAGAAAAGGATACATATTTGATCGCTTCGGGTTTGTCTGTGACTTTTCTAAGCCTGCTGGAGGAGGCTGGTAAATCTGCTTGTGTGGCTCGCGAGTCACACTGCCTTGGAAATAGCAATAAAAACGAAAGCAACTGTCCAAACGCCCCTGTGTGTGTGTAAGTGCGTTCTTTGCGTTACAGGGCTCTCTCTTTTTATGTAGTGGTGGAAGTATGTATGACTTTAGAAACTAATGGCCATCAAGCGATTGCCAGGCGGCGGGAAGGACGGGCCGCAGTCACACTTGGTGCGAAAGAGGGTAGACGCGTTTATAACCAAAAAGGGGCAATAACTTTTTCTGGACATCCAGCTGTGGGAAACGAAACCTGAAACATAAATGTAAAAGCCAACTGTTCCGCGACGGGACGTGGTAACTCCGGGAGCAAACCGGAGAGCAGGAGAGGATGCTCCCTGGGGAAGCGGTTCCCGCCGCCGGGTCCCGCGGTGGAAGCGGGATCCCCCGGGACGCGGCCGCTCTCGCTGCTCCCCCGCGGGCGGGCGCGGGCAGCGGGGCACCTCCCCGGCCCGGCGCCGGTCCCGGGGGCGGATGCCGAGCAGAGAGGCTCCTGCTCTCGAGCCAGGAGCAATTCCCTGTTTGACGGGGGAGAAGCCGTCCCCCGGAGCGGAGGCGCTGGGGACAGACTGGGGAGAAGCTGTGCTTCGGCAGGGCTTATTCTCACCCAGTTTAGGCAGGCAAATGGGGCGATAACGGAGGATTCCTGCTGCTGGGTGATGGAGCGACTGTCGAGCAGTGACTGCAAGGAGCATGGGGAACGCGACTTCCTTCCCCAGAAAACTCAGTGTTGACAGGTGAGGGTGGCATTTAAATCGAGATACGGGACAGCTTTTCGAAGGTAATCGCACTGACGAACGAGCTGTGCAATACCAACAATTAATTCGTTAAGGCATAAGAATGTACACACATTTTTTTAAAAAATAAAGAGGACAACTGTATTTGTCCCGAAAACGTAGTAAACTAACGAATCATGTTGTAAAGAAGATCACGCTGGATTAAGCAAACCCTTCCAGAACTTCAATAAGATGACCGAGAGCTGCTGCTCTTTCCTTTCCTTTCCTTTCCTTTCCTTTCCTTTCCTTTCCTTTCCTTTCCTTTCCTTTCCTTTCCTTTCCTTTCCTTTCCTTTCCTTTCCTTTCCTTTCCTTTCCTTTTTCCTTTTTCCTTTTTCCTTTTTCCTTTTTCCTTTTTCCTTTTTCCTTTTTCCTTTTTCCTTTTTCCTTTTTCCTTTTTCCTTTCCGCTGCGTAGCTCCGTCGGGGCGGCCCGGCCCGGGCTGCAGGCTCAGTGCAGGACACCGGACCCCATGCCCGGCCCACGACAGCCAGTGGCAGCCCCAGAAGCCCCCCAGCTCACACTCCCGAAAGCATCCCTGGGGATGCTGAGCCCTGGGACCAGAGGCGGCTCTGCCCAGCCGAAAGGAGGTTTGGTGGCACTTCATCCCTTCCAGCCAGCCGCGACATGCAGATCCACTCCCCCCCTGTCGCCGGCGCTGGTGGAAAGAAGCAAAACGAGGGCCGCTGCTGCAGCCGCAGAAGGCTCTGCCTTGTTTTCCCCGTTTCCCCTAACTTCAGAGCGCCCCCGAAGCCCCCCGGCTCTCTCAGAGCAAGGCTGGGGCACGGCGCACAAACCCGCTCTCCGCTTCTCCAGAGCAAACGCGGCCAAGCGGCTGCGCAGTGCAGAGCCGGGTTTCCCCGAGGAAGCAGCAATAAACGCGTGTCCCGGAGCCCGGGCAGCTCGGGGCGGGGGTGGCCGGGGCGCTCTGCCCCGGGGGAGCGCGGCGCTGCGCCCCTCCACGGCTCCTGCCCGCGGCTCCGGGGCACCCCGGGCTGCCTGCGCGGCACAGGGCTTCTTGCCTCCTTAGCTGGACTTCTCGGCCCTTTGCGGGTGGGAGGGACACGCCGTTTCCTTCTCTTTTCCGATGTGGGAAAATCCCAAGCCACGTGCGGATGCGACCCGGCGGAAGCGCCCTCGGGGAGGTTTCTTCGCCTGCTGCTCGCGGAGGAAACCTCGGCGAGTTCAGCAGAAACCCGAGCAGCTCCCGGCCCCGACCCTCGCCCCAGGCTCCCGCCCGGCGCCGGCGCTTTCCCCGGCCCTGCCGGCTCGGGCTGCTCCCCGCGGCCGGGCGCGGGCTCGCCCCGGGCTCTCAGGCTCGGGCTCCGGCCTCCTTGCGGAGGGACCGCAGCTTCGCGCTGCCGGGGCCGGCGTGACTTGCGCCGCACAGCCGAGTAAACTGTGTATACTTGCATATATCTACGTATGCAATATATATCTCTCTATATATCTACAAATGCAAATATATACATATATATATGTGTATATATATATACTAACACGTATGGTGTGTGTGGGTGTGTATCTCTCTCTGTATGTATATGTGTATGTGTGTATATATATATATATATATATATATATATATATGCATGTATATACACACACACATACACACATATACATATATTTTTGTTCTTTTTCAGCTGTGCATTCATTTACTTTCCACCCGGCTCCGGGTCGGAGTGGGGGATGGAGGCTGCTGGTCTCTTAGTCCCACTGGGAAGCAGGTTCCTCTCCCTTCCCAGTGCCTCCCAGTTCCCATGGTGGGGGGGGTATGTCACTACTTCCACCTCCACGGATTCATTACAAACTTGACACCAATCTCCCCCCCGCCCCGGCCCTAGGCGTTTGATTTAACTCCCTCAGTTGTTTGGTTTCTTTTCTTCCCCCCTTTCCCTTCCCACCAATTCCCTCATCCGAGAAGGCAGAGCCACGCTGTCCCCTTAAGGGGCGCGTTTTCCCCTGCTGCTAAACGGGGGCCCGTGGGGGAGGCCAGGAGGTCGGCCTGTGTTTTGATTAATATGGAAATAAAACGCAGAAATAGCAGCAGTACTTAGCTTCATTGCTTCAGTTTAGAGATTTATTGGCGAGAAGATAAACATTAGTCTGGAGGCTAGCTCAGTAATTCACAGTCTCCATCAGTTATTACCAAATGAGCAAATCGTTTTTCTTGAAATCGCCAGAAAAAAAAAAAAAAAAAAAAAAAAGACAAAAAAAAAAAAAAACATTTTTAATAGGCTGTCATCCACCCTCAGTCTAAACCAGCCACTGCTTTGGCATGAGGGCTGTGGCCCAGCTACTTTGGCCAGGCCCCCACTCTCTGATCCAAACTAATAAGGAGTTTATCACGGATCCCTGTTTCTTAAAATGCATACATCCTGTTCTGCCTTCGCTCCAACTTTTTTTTATATCTTCCAAGGAAAACTTGTTTATTCTTTGCAGCTCCACTTTCCCTGCTGCAGAAGCAGGTACACAGCGATTTGAGCTGGAAAGGATTGTCACAGGATAACATTGCACTGCTTCCAGGGAAAACAAACGGCAAGGCTGAGAGGGGCCTATAATCTTTTATTAGATGCAGTGATATACTTGGGGAAAATGGACCCTCTGGGGGCACCCAAGCCTGATCTCAGCTCTGAAATGGAAACAACAAGCTAAGTGCAAACTGAATGCTAAAATGTAAGTTGGCTTCTTTCACAGGACTTCTGTGCTACTGGAGATGCCCTAAGACACTTGAGATGTCCACACTGTTAGCAAAACTGATCCAGGACACTTATTTTCTTCTAGACCAGCAGCAGAGTCTGGGAGGGATATTGGAGGGCATCTCAGTGGTGATAAATACCTACATTTAGGCAGCTGATTTGAGCCTTAACTGATTATTGTTTTGTGTTCTTTGTTCTTTTAACTGATGAAGCTGGTTAGAACTGGGAAAGGCTTGAGGGTCACAGGAATAAAATTAGCAGGGGTTCCTAAACTTACACCATGCCAAGGGGATGATGCTGATGGTTTTTAACAGAGCAGTAGCTGTAGGTGTGCTCCCTCTGGCATGTCCAGCAATTATTGGGTAGAAAATACTGAACTGGGGACCCCAGAAGAGTGAAAGGAAGAGACTGCACTCCCGATGAGTCTTTGTTCTCTTCTCCTTCATTTCTCCCTCTGAGTGCTGAGATAAAATCATTTTGCTTAATATCGTATTAAAGTAAGCATTTAAGTGTGGCCATTGCAGCTGCAGGACAACAATGTCCAGCTGAAGGTGCAAAGCTTCTTAAAGGATGGTGTCATTACTTGAGACTGCATGACCAAAATCTGTGCCCAGTTCCCCAGTCTGCTAAACTTGTTATGAATCATCAGGATGTGGTTTGATACAGCATGGCAAAAAAACACAGAGTAGTATTTTTAATTCTATCTTATTTGTTTGTTTCGTTTTCCATGCAGCGTTGTTGATATTACATCTTGAAAGTTTACTGAAGTTTGGGACTTCTGTGAACTTTGACCCATGTGAATAATTTGAAAGTTATCTGGCAGAACAGCATCAGAACCTGCCAGATGAGGCACGGAAAAACAAAAACAAACAAACAAACAAACAAAAAACAAAACAAAACAACCCCCCCCCCACTGTTAGCAATGCAGTAATTTCAGTATTTGTGCTGAGGGTGATCTGTGGAGAACTGTAAATCAAAAAAAAAAAATAAAATAAAATAAAAAAATAAAAAAGAAGTCCTTCAAATACATGTAGAGGACTGACAACAAGAAAGATTTGTACAGGGCCTGTTTCTTATGCCATGTAACCTAGGCTAAGCAGCTAAGACCCAAATTTTAAGGTAGAGATAATGGGAGAGCAGCAGCGGACCACAAAAGCTCCTGCTTAGAACAGATAGGAACAGCAGCACCAATGGCAATGTTATATCCCCCCCGAGCTGTGATTGAGATCAGCTAGATGAAAGGGAACTTTATTATTGTTTAAATATTAGTGCATATGGCTTCATGACCATTGCACAGATATTGAATTATAATAAAGAACAGAGAGTTCCTCAAAAGGAGCTTCCTCTTATTTCTGAAATAAGTCTCATGCAATGTTTTCAAAGGCAGCTTTAAATACAGGCCAGTCAACCGCAGAATAGGGCAGGATGGGAACTGCTGTTTCTGAGTGCGTGTCCCATTTCCAGGGAGTCCTGTCCCATGTCAGTGATAGGAATAAGGACATGGTCCTGCTTTAGTTGCACCACTGGAAGAACATATAACTCACATTAAATATTTTACAAATTATTCACTAAAGAAAAGTTGATGCTTGTGTTACAAAAAATGGATTTTGTTTTTCACAATACTAAATGACCTCTCTGTAAACTTACAAGCATTTTGTGTGTGTTCCCTCCAACCCCCCCGCCATGGAGATAGTGTGAGATGTATGAGATTTTCCCATACTGTGCTCAGCCAACCAAATCTTACTGATTTCTCAGGACTTTCAGATTTCAGCAGAAGCCCTGAATTTGGCAGACAGCTGACCTGTGGCATCCACCGCTTCTGAACACACATCAATGAGAGTTTTAGCTGATGGATAGAAGAACTATATACCTATGCATATCATATTTCAGCATATTCTTATTCATTCATGGAAACAATTTATCATTCACCTTTAATGGGTAGTGCATCTTTCTGAGATGAACTGTGATGAAGACTGGCTGATACATCTTGCCCTAAACGTGATGTCATACATGGCTGATACTAACAGGTCGTGCATTGCTTTATATAGCTAAATGA
The DNA here is from genome assembly GCF_028389875.1 of Rhea pennata. Taxonomy (NCBI): domain Eukaryota; kingdom Metazoa; phylum Chordata; class Aves; order Rheiformes; family Rheidae; genus Rhea; species Rhea pennata. Next base: position 65,063,927 of record NC_084665.1, read on the forward strand.
AGGAGCCTCTCAGCAACGCTTTAATCAGGTTTTATTTATCGAGACTCTTTTAGTTCTGTTATGGGCCCTTGTATGCTGTTCTATGTGGAAGTGATGACCCAAATCCCCTCCACAATATGCATCCTGCTGCATTTGGGTCCTTGTCCCAACTCCTTTTGCCTTAAAATGCCCTTAGTCTGAGCAGGTTCAGCCCTGGTCCCCTCCACAACACTCTTGGACATAATCTTCATCTCTTACCACTTCACTGAAATAGGACAATAAGACCTTGCTCATGCTCTCCTGCACCCCAAGAATCAGTGGTAACTCTTCAGTAGCTTGGTTGCATCTTTTCCTGGTCTCCAACTCTGTGGGCTTTCCAGGTTCACCTTCTTAGGCAGATACATTAGTTAAAGTGAGAACACTGATTTTGTGTTTCAGAAACCAGATGCTTTTTACTGTAACTAGCGTAGCACATTGGTGCAGCTCTAGGCAAAATCATGCTTAGCTCTATTTCCTCAGCACTCTCCTGTGTTAGCACACCTTTGGGTATGCTAGGGTTTTCCAGCTCTCAAGATGTTCCAACTTGTCCAAGATTTCCACTTCTGGCTGGGATTGTGGACTTCATCCCTACTGGTAAATGAAACTGTGCTACATAATGTTCCCAGGCACTGGAACTCAATTATTTATGGAGTCAAATTGTTATAATGGTTCCTGGCATGATTTGGCTCCAGCAGACCAGCTCTCTCCTAAACTTTTCCTAGGCATGATTTCAGGACAGCATAGGCCAAAGACCAATCCCAGTAGGTAATTTGCATGCAGCCACACTGTCTGGAAAGCAAGAATTTAATAATGTGGACACAAGCCACTCCATGCCAGTTGGCTTCAGAGCTAGAGAACTGTCACGGGCAGATTTTATATAGATGTAGTCCTGGAGTCTTTACCGCTCTTGCATCAAGCTTTCTGCTTTTGTTCTTGGTGTCATCTCTCCTCTTCTATCTCTCTTTAGATAACTAGGAAGATAAATTTCCTTTGTGAGGTGAGCCCTTTATCAGCATTATTAACTAACCAAAGTTGCCCATTAGATGATTTTTTTTCTCGTAGTCTTCTTTGGCTTTCTCTCCTTAGCTTTGCCCAGGAGGCTGGCCTCTTGTACAAGGCTGGTCTATCAAACCATAACTATGAAATTGTAAAGAGTATCTATTTCTAGGCTTGTGCAATGAACAAGAAATCTTTCTTCCATCTTCTGTAGGTTTTATGTCAACATGGGAACGAAAGGTATCTATGGCAGTAAAGTCCAGCTTCCCACACAGACTTTTTAGTTCATAGATATTTTGCACGGATATAAATAGTTATTAATGTGTTCAGAGACAAACCTCCCTTAGTTTGATGATGAGGGCATCAATCATCACATCTCCAACAAAGAAAATGAATCTATGATACTGCCACTTGTGCTTTTTCCATCCACAGGTTTATAAGGAGTTGAGGTAGTACAGGCAGTTTGTACTTTATAGTATGAGGGTTACATAGCTAGGGGAATCAGTGGTCCATCCATGGATTGAAGCACTCAGCACTTTTCCCTGAGACTAGTCCCCTCTTCCTCCCATCTGCTGAGATCAGCCAAGCTGCACTTAACACCTCATTCTTTCTCTTGTTCCAGCATATATCAACTGATCAACCCAAAGCTATGGTCCCTGAAGAAAATTTTCCCTTCCCCTTTTTAATGTTTCCTCAACAAATTGCTGTGTTTTTTTCCTCCCAGTGGTGTATTTCATGGCTTTACCAGCACTCCACGGTTTTGAACCAAAGCACCTCTGCTGTGTCTTTGTACTCAACTACCAAACTCTGATAAAGGCAAAGTCGGCACTAACTTATTTCCTCCAGTAAGGATCAGCACCGATTGTTTCTTTGGCTATTGCCCACATGGTTTGTACATGAGATCTCTAGGGTAAGTCCTGTTTTATCCATTTCCATTAACACGGCAGAAGGACAGACCTCCACATCCATCATCAACATTTGAGCTCCTTCTCCTATGTTTATATTGCCATGGGAGTGGCAATATTTGGCCTGCCCTGTGGAAATCTCTGCCTGTCTGTTGTCTTCCAGAGTCCATGGTAAGAAAGCTGATTCTTTCTTCACAATTTTCAAGTTTAGTTACTTGGACATCCCCTGCTCATTCCCTCACCTGGTCTCTGGCTCCATCCATCTCTCTCTATGTGCAGCCCTCTTCTTCCAGCTGCAGCATCTTCTATTCCAGCCTTCACTGCTGTGGTTGTCTTACCTTGCCATTGCATCTGCTGGACCATCTGTTGAATGATGTGGGATATAAATAATAGCCTGTGACAAATAATAGCCAAGGATATCCTCTTGTAGTAATATAGTGGCCTTAGTGGACATCCTCCACTTCATAAAGTCTTCAGATTTCACTCTTTAGATTGCAATTATGCTTTAATAATTAGAAGGGTTTAAAGTCTTTGGGCTATTTTATGTATCATTTTTGTATTTTTCCCTAAAATATTTGCTATGATTTAATGTCCCTTGATCCCTGCTGAAATTCTCCTTTGTGATTAGAGAGGTCATAAAACAGGCCCTTATTCTTTGTTTCTTCACAGTTTAATGATTACACATCAGTTGCAAGGGGCATGGGACAATCCATTTTTAAAACCAACTACATCCAATAATTATCTACATAAGGAAAACAACAGTTGCTGATAAAAAGTGGGAATAGCACACATTCACCTTCAGCTGAGCTAAAAATATTTTGGCTTGCTCAACCCGGAAAAGCAAATAGGTTTTAATCCTGGTTATAGAGAAAGTGAAAACTATTCTTAATTATTTAGTCAATGATGCATCTTTATCTCTACTGAGACCTTTAACCTGCCTTTAGACATGGACTGAACCACTAGGGTACACGAAGTGTTTTATAGTTAACATAGTGGGCTAACGTTTCATTCAGGAGCTTCCAGTAAAGTCACTGAGAGCTTTGATTAGAGGCCAATAGAAGGACTGAAGCAGCAAAAATTTGTCCTCTGTCTCGCCTCTTTCTGACTACATAGGAATGATGAAAATGAATTGCTCCAAACATAGCTCCGGAGCTAATTGATGGTGCATACACATGCCAAAGTAATCTTTGAACAGTTGTAGTGACCCTAATGGTGAGTGTAGCTGAATGGTGTTAGAAAAGCTTTGTTTTTCACTTTCATTTCTGATTTGGTTCAGGGATGTTCACAAAACTACTACGTTTGACAAAGTGCTTGTTTTATTCCCCAGCTGCTTTGAGAAAACAGGCTGATGACAGATTTTCTGTACAGATGGGATTGTTTGAGGAAAATATGCCTAGCAAGAAGCCTCACTTTTTAAGCAAAGTTATTTCAGTTTATCATGCCCACCTTTCAAGGCATCTGAGCTCCTCTGGCAAGGGGAGCTGACGGGCTTGGCTGGGGGGAGGCCCTGAGGAGGGAAAAATAATGTGGAGTTTGGCTGCTTGCTAAAGGCAACTTCCAGCTCTTTTCTTCTGCTGGGATGGCCTTGTGCACACTCAGTGAGGGCGCTCGTTCCTGCAGATTGAAGCCGGACAGGTGCTAAATGCTGCATTTTATTCATAGCCTCCCCTGGCTGGGGAGTTGTCTGTGAGAGCCAGCCAGATTCCCAGTCAGACCAGCTTTCTAGATGTGTAGTGAAGCCCTCAGCAGTGGGGATCCTGGTGGCTCTGGCCATGAAGAGGTGCTTAAGGAGCCACGTAACCAGGGCTGCCTGGCCACACCAGCAAATGAGCCCTGCAAGGACTCAGCATGTGCATGTGTGTTTGACACTGGGGCACCTCTGCAGCACCCTGCAGTCTGGTGGGGTGCACATGAGTGAAGCACCTCTAACATCAGCAACGGCACCAATTCATTCCAAGGCTTTTGGCAGGTCTTCGAAGCCAGGCTGGGAAGTTGCTAGTAACTGGCTACCCTGTTTATTTGGTCATCTGCAGCTTGGAAAGGCATAGAATCATTGGGGTGGTGCAAAATCCCAGTATCCCAGCTCTAGAAACAGGCGGCATTGATCCGGAGAGGGGAAAAAGACCCCTAAAGGTGCTCATCCCTCACAGACTCATCCACCATACACAATGCATGTACAGCAAATTTCTTTTCTCCCTTTTCGCTAAGTCATGGAGCCAGCCCCATGCAGTTCAGCATGATTGTGGACAGCACTTGGCTGTTTTTGATGGAGATTTGCAGGAAAAATAAAATGCTAGGGTGGGATAAAGTAGGTTAAATCCCATAGGACTTCAGTAGTATTTTAAAACATATGTGAAGGGGAGGAACCATTTTTCACATGTCCTAAAGAATATAGCTGACATATGGACCATTCAAAGGAAATTTTGTTCAGGCCATTGGCCACGCATGAATGAACGCTTATGCATTGGGGATGCAAGCTAAGATGGGGATCTGCTACCAGAAATTGGGTTTTCTCAGGTAGCAAAAGCAAGTGCTACAGCTTGTCTCTGTTTTGCTGCTGGTTGTGACCAAGGAGCAATCTTCAGGAGTGTGCTGCCAAGCATGTTTGTGCCTGTAGGCACCGGCTGGGGACACGGCTGTGGCTATGGGCTGGTGGTGCCTGGGAGACCCGTGGAGCAGGGACAACTGGGCTGCCACCCAAGCAGGAGAGCATGGCTGGTGGGCCAGAGGGTCAAAAAAAACACCTTGAGCAGCCAGAGGGCAGGTCTGCCTCCAGTGCCGGACATGCACGGGGTGGAGGGGATGGGGACTGCAGTGCTGGGACACCTCGCCAAGGACCTCCCTGCCTGCTCTGCTGATGACCCCCTTGCGCTCTGATCGCCTTTGCTCCTCCCACATGCTAGCTTTCTCCTGGCCACCAAAAGACCCTTTTTTTCCAGGGCACTGCTATAAAACTACAGGTACATTTCACATCTCGCTCGTCTTTCCGAGAAACACCCCTAGGACTCTGGAGAACACCTCGTAAATCTTTGTGCGCCCTGGAAAAACAAAACAAAACCAACAACGAACTGCAAGGAAGTTCAGGGAAATCAAACACTAAATCTAATTTCTTGCTTTAAAAGTGCTTTACATATATCACCACCAACCAGCATGTAAATTTTAGTCAGCTACTGGACTAGTCTTTTAAAGAAGTTGAAAAATGGCCCTGTGTCCTCAAAGGACACACCTGTTATCTGAAACAGTTTTTAACCAGCTTGTTAAGCAGCTTTGACAGATCAAAGCTCCTGGACAATGGGCACAAACTTTAACAATAGTTTAGCCTTGAGCAAAAGCTTCTGTCAAAGCAAGGCTTGTGCCAGTAGTATTATGGCCTGCAATTGAAAATAAATTTTACTTGAATAAGTACCTCAGCCCGATCAGAGGCACTGCTGCCACGGAGACAAAAGCAGTTGGGGATAAGTTATTGACTCCACTGACAGCATGAATGAACTTCATTATGCCAGCCCACTCTTGGTAAATGTGTCAGGTTTTAAACTGAATTAGGTGGCAGGTGCATGGACCATTTTCCTGCCCCCCTTGAGACAGGAGAGGGCCAGCCATCACCTGATTCTACAGACAAATGTTTAGATTTGTTTTTCATATCACACAGGCATAAGCGCAAGCATATTTAAATCATAAGGCTTCCTTTAACGCCTCTCCTCCTCTTCTCTCTCTCCTTCTCCCATCTTTGGCTCTCCGCATTGTCACTACGTCGCTCTCTGCGTCCTGGAAGGTTTTCCCTCCCCTCCACTGCATCGATTTCAACGATGTTCCTGATTCCTTGTTCTGTTTTTCATGGGAGTTCGCAGGATTTCACCGCACACAATCATGCATTTTCTGAAAGCTGTTTCTTGTCCGTGGTGATGGGCTTGATGCAGTTCCTCCTGAAGGTGATGGACTTCACCTTCAGCTCACTGACTTCAACAGGATATGCACCAAGCTCTCTCATAGCTGACACTATATGATACACATATACTTACTGAATTCAGACTTCCAGGGTTAGTCTTCCGAAAGGCTTTCTATGGTAGTGATGTACAATCCTTTCAACACTCCAATGACAAGCATCACTGCAATTTCACAAAACTGCAAGCCGGACCAGAAAAGAATGATGTGAAATATATAAAAATATATACATACAAACATACAAAAAAGAATATAAAAATACAAATACGTATGCATATGTATGCGTATTTAAAAGTTTCACTAGAATTAAAATAATTATAATCTGCCATAATGATTTGATATTTCTCTATCTTTAGATAAAACTGCAGTTTTAAAGTGCATATTTTATTTATTTTCCGTCTGCCTATTTTTCTCAGAAACATTGTGTTTTATAGTCTGTCAGGGCCTACAAGGATAATGCAAGATCAGCTGAACTTCAGATACTTTGGATGCCAGCTCTCATTACTTAATCATGAGATGCAGGACTATTAAGACTCTTAAAAATGAAAGCCTCGTTCTCTGACCAGAGAGGGAAGAGTTGGCATATGCCTTTGGCCGCATGCCTTATTTAAGTTAATGAGCAAGTAAGATTCCTTATCCCTGTAAGTGAGCTGAACTACTTCTATCCTGAAACTTTGGGGATCTGCTGGCCTGCGCTGATTAAAAAGAAGAACCTTTTTGCTTCTGGACAGCATCTTAAGTGACTTAAGTGACTTTAAGAATATCTCTGTAAGTCAGAACATGTCTTTTTCGCCTAGTGAAGGTAAAAGACTTTGTGGTCGCCTACTCAATAGCTTTCACCTGCCTGTAAGCTTTAATAAAATATTTAGCACCTTTCTCCAAGGATTTGAAAATGCTGAACAAACAATAATTAGTCCTTGCAACACTCTCATGAAGAAAAATGTTATTGTTGTTTCAGGAAACTGAGAACCAGTTCAGAAAGCAGTGATGAGACCTGCCCAATGTCACAAGTTAGTGGCAGATTTGCCCTCTGGCAGGTGCTTTAATCACTAGATAATGCTTCACCCCTTAAGAGGACATTGCTAAAGGTGCACTTGGCTGAGTTCATGGATGTATTTAGTACACTTGTTAATATTAATGTATCAAACTCTTCCCTTTTCTGGCTCTGATACAAGTGGAGCCAGGAAGTCTCACCCCTGGATCCACGTCAAGATAAAATGTTTCTTTCCCCCTTACACAAATCCAGAAAAACAAAGTAGGCTTATTCTTTAGGGCTATCTAAAGACCGCTGTGTGTCAACACACAAAATCATTTCTCACAGTGGTATCACTTGCTGGATATGTTCCTTCCCTCCAACTACAGCAGATGGTGTTTCATAGTTGGTCACAAATGGCTGTCAGCGAGTGTTTGTCTGCCTGCCAGTAACCTGTAGTTTGGGGACTCCCTCGGAGAGTGTACCGGCACCGACTCTGCTCATAGCAGCATCTCAGAAAATGATCCGTCCTTTCTTGTCAGGCACAAAATTAGCCATCTCACTTTCAAACTGTTGACAAGGGGAATATGAAAGAAATCAGGGCTGCACCAGCCCAGATGATGTTTCTCGCGGGCCGGTTCCACAGAGCTAACACTGAAACCGCAGCGAATATTTTCCTTGGCCAAAAGACAGAGATCTGAGCATGGCCCCTTCCTGGCATCAGTACTTTGTGTGGTATTTCCACCACTGACTTTCCCAACCCCACTTTAGATTTCTGTTGGCCAGTGTTAGCCGCTGGGAGGAGATGACATTTAGTGACATTGCCCTGTAGCAGGAAAAATCCTTTCAGTGGCTCCAGGTCCCACTGCACCAGCCAGCTTCGCCGTCGGCTTCGTATGTGCAGCAAGGAGGCAGCTGGCCAGCCTGGCTCTCCGCTGCGGCTGTGGCCTTACACCAGCGGCAGCAAGCAGGAGGGAAGGGAGAAACAGGAGATGGCAGCAACAGAGGTCAAATACATGATACTTCTGTCCCTGTCACCAGAGAGGAAAAACAGCTATGGAAGCTTTCTAGCAGCTTGTGACAGTAGCCATTATCTTGGTGGTGCACATCGGCATTTCAAGCACACACAGCTTTAACCCCACATGATTTATTTCTACAGAAATCTTAAAGATGAGTCCATGCAGCAGTGCCAAAAGCTCTCCATAGCAGCCATTTCAGGGTCTCCTGCTTGTAGAGCAATTTCTACTTAAACCCCTAAGTAGGCACTGCACTGATATAACCTCAGCTGACCTCACTTTGCGCCTGGCTTAGGTGGACACAGTGGTACCCTCCAGGTATACTGTCTGGCCAGCAGAAGGGATGTGTCCAGGGCTTCGCTCCAGGGCCAGCTGGCTGCACATTACTCATGACCGGCGGGTGGCATCAGCAGCAGCAGGATCTGGGCCTGCGAGCTTTCCCAGGTCTCCTACATCCACTTGCAAAAGGAAGCTGATCTATATCAGTCTTACGTAGTAAAAACCCTGCAGCATTCAGAAGAAAAAGTCAGCAGATTATGCCAGTTGTTAAAAACAGTTATTTTGCATTTAAAACCATGCCTCATGACAGTTTCAGCTGTGGTATGTAGACCACGGAAGCGTTCGCATTACCCCCCTCAGACTTTGGGATCCGATGCTGGAGGGCATCTAGCCCTTATCTCCCCAGGCCTCAAGACAGACTATTTCCACTAATCTTGCAGACAGCTCAATGCACCTGGGTCTCCAAGGGAGGCAGCTGAAGGGAAGAACGTTCTGACGGGAAGAACGGAGCTGCTCCTCCTCTGACTGGTTGGTTAAGAGAGATTTAAGAGATGATCTAGACTCAGAATTTCCCTTTCACAAAGTGTTTCTAACATTGCACAATTCTTTTCATCCTAGATGTACTATCTGCAAAGAAAAAGGTAGCGAGAATAAAAATTGAAGTCCTACAAAAGAAAGATTATAACTGAATGATGTAGCCCATCACTGAGGCCATCTTCAACAGCATCTACCATCATCAATAAAGTTGGGTTCTCTAACCAAACAAGAGGCATACACAGAGTTTAGGATGTGACTCATTTGATTAAGAGGATGTGACTCATTTGATTTGTTTAAATTGTCTTTGATAGACTAATGCAGTGTGGGGAGCGGAGTTTGTTCTTGCTTTGCTGTCATGCACAGTGAATCATGGACAAATCCAGGACTTTGAAGGCAGGGGTGGATCTATGGGTTTACATGCATCAGGAAGTCTGGTAGCACCACATCTGAGCATCTGGCTCATATTGGGCACTTGAGCATCTGAGCATCTGTCTCAAATTGGCAATGGTGGATATACAGGATGAACAAGTATGAGGCTGTGTCCTGGATTTGGTTGGGATGAGAAGAGGTGGAAACAGTTAAAGTTACTTGGGGAACATTATACTGCATTTCTGATTTTTCCTGCCATACTGTAAGATGAATATTTAAAGCTAAGTTTACTGGCTTTCCAGTATCTACTTTTCATAAGCATCATCATTCTTTTGTATTTCTTTCACTTATTCTACTCAGTTTGCTACCTTTACACAAGCTGGAAAAAGTTCTTTGCATGGGAATTTCATTAGCTGTTTGATAAAGTTGTCAAGGAAAAATACTGGTACTCTGCCATATGGAAGCATTTATTCACTATGAACTATGTAAATTAGATTACATCCTTGATGGCAGCTGTGTTAATTAGCATATCTTGGTCTCCTGCTTGCTAGAATTGCACCCTAAGTTTGTCCTTTTTTTTTTCCAGGGTACATCTGGGTGCTTCGCAAAACCCTTTAACCTGACTATCTCTGCCTCAGATCCCCTCGAGAGTCCCATTGGGGATTAGAAATTCCTCACAGCATTTGTACTCTGTCAGGGTCTCTCTCCGGCTAACTAACTCAGCGGGGCTAAGGAGATTAACAGGAACCCCTTTTGGGACTGAGGAGATCTGCTTCACAACATGGCTTTAAATGTTGGCTGGAATCGTTACGAGGCTTAGAAGCTCTGCAAGAGTCCTCAAGTTAATTAGGTGAACTTGCCAAGGCCTGTCAGACACTTGGTGATCTGCATTGGATCCTTCAGACTTTTGGCAAAGCTTAGGAGACAGCAACATGCCAATGAAAGGCTCTGGCTGTGCTAAGTAACCATGAGTGCATTCCCCCAGAGTTACCACCACTTCTTGGAAATGGGAAAAGGCAACTGAGTCATTCAAGAGCTTCACAGTGAACCAGGCCTGATGTTTCCAGCCATGAAAGAAAAAGAGAGAAAGGGAGAAAGAAAAAAAGAGAGAAAGGGAGAGAGAGAGAGAAAGAAAAAAGAAAGAAAGAAAGAAAGAAAGAAAGAGAAAGAAAGAAAGAAAAGAAATATTTAATTCATCAAAGGGTCAAAATACCCCATTTTTCTAACCTCTTTGTCTCAGATTTGATGGAATAATTTCTATTGGTTAAAATAGCAGTCTCTTGTACCCTGGGCTGACAAATTTGGAGAAGATTAGAAACTAATGATGATATGCTGAATTTTCATCTTGAAAATTCTTGGAATAAGGATTTGGACTTTACAGCATAAAATAGTAATCATTTACATCATGATCACCCATTGGCCTCAATATAACACATTGCTGAGAACTTGCTAACCGAGAGAATATGGATGTCTCTGAGATAGCAGGTGCTCAGTTTTCCTGCAGTGTCATCTTTTCATAAAAAAAAAGATATTTTTATCAGCAAGACAAAATAAGCTTAGAAGTACCCAGTGGATACCGCTGATAACAGCACTAGTTCTTCTAAGGAATGACATTTTGCAGAGGAGACATGAAACAGAGGTGTTAAACCATTTATCATCTTTAGTCATAACCCTATGTTCTTATTGCAGCTAGATTTTAACCTGCTCCCACATGTTCAGCCAACTTTGGCCTTGTATACAGCAAACAAAAGCTGACAATTTTGTTGAGAGTGTAGAGTCAGTGGAAGGTGTCTTACAGCGCCCAGATGAGATACCTTGGCTTTTGTCAGCTCAGTTATAGGATGCTGCTTAACGATACTCAGTATAATAAAATGCATCTTCCCTCCCTCTTTTGCTTTCCTGCTTCTTGATGCCCAGTGTCCTTGAATCCTTCTGTCTAGCCACTCTTCATGCATTGCTTGTACCTCTTCAGCTTGTACCTCTCACTCTCAGTGCAAGAGAAACTGCCCTCTCTCAGGTTCGCTATCACTTTTAATTAATGGTCTGTCTATGCAGAATGACTCATTAGATCGGTAGAAAATTTATGTCAGCGCCAATGAGCATGGGTATTGATACCTAGTGGTGTCGCAAAATAGAAGTTAATGAGTTCAGGGAAATTCTAACATATAGCAGAAATAGTAACTTCTTCAGTTTCTTTGTGTAGATACTGGGGACCGATTAGATTAAATTTAATTAAAATGTTAAATATAACTCCTCAACATTTCTTCAGCTTTCTGCCTTTGAGATTGTTTATCTACTCACCTAAATACTTGCTTATTGCAGTTCAGGACAGCACTTAAACTCGCAATTAACTTCAAGCATATACTGAAATACTCTTGCAAATATTGATGTCTTTTGTAATTGTGACTTTAATTTTTATTTCATGCCATTTTTTCTACAGTTATTGCTCAAATTTTTTTAAAGTGATCTGTAGAAATGGGAATATTAAAACAAAGATTTTGTGAGCCTCTTTTCTTTCTAAATAAAAAAAAAGCCTCATTTTATTAGCACCAAAAGCCAGATGTTCTTTGCTGGTTTTAAGTACCCCAAGTTATATCTATTCACTGACATTTAATGGTGGGAAGAGCATTCAAGTAATTCACAAGGTTTGATCTTGTTAATTTTTTTGTGTTAATGATGAAACAGTTTGTTATCTTGGAAATAACAATTTGTATGGTGGTTAGAATCAATAAAGTGAAAGACATTTTGCAAAGCATTTATGGGAGATTCTCATCTATAAACCACTCTCACAGAGGCAACTGGGGATTCCTAAAATAAACTTCTTTGAATTACACTATCAAATGAAAGCCAATTAAATGTAGTGGTACATTGTCTTTCCAATCTATGCTATTTCACGAATTATGATGTAGCAATACTACCATCTAAAACCGTTTTCAGAAAGCATACCCAGAAGCAGAGCCTCAGGAGTCTGGGACAGTGACAATGTTTATTGACCTTTATCTTCCCACTCAACTCACTCAGGATTAGCAATGAGAAAGAGTAGCTCTCAGAGATCTCCCTGTTTTGCTTCTTCCTTAACCTTAACAGATATTCCACTCTCCAAGGAAAGAAGCACAGCAGTAGCATTAGTCCAGCTGTATTAACTGGCATGAAAGAAGAGGAGCCATGACCGAAACCCCTGCAAAGTGAAGGGACGCAACACTGCCACTGTTTACTGGAGGGCAGAAGCCAGACTGTGCTTGTCGAGGCCTTTTCAATATATTACAGTGCAAAAATAAGACCCAGTGAAGAGCGTAGCTAACTTTTGAGTCTATCATGTAACTTTCCTGCTCTTGCCATGCATGTGATATTGGTAGCACAGGAAAAAAAATCTGAGAAAAATAGACTTGCTGAAGTATGATAAGTATATCCCTGCTGCACCCCACACTTCCTTTGAAACAAAGAAACATGAAATTGCAATTCCACTGGAAAATGTTAAAAATCAAACTCTTCCATCCTGAAGCATAGAAAAAAAATTGTGAGGGATGGGGCAGACTATACTGATAAGACGCAAAAATCAATTTTTGTTCACCTAAAATTTGTCAGTGTAAAATTATGCAAACTTTGTTTTCAACAAAAGTGTGACCAGTAGTAATAGCATGACTAACATTTTTTAAGGAAAACCCTAATAGAAACCAGTAATTTGGAAGGTTTGAAATTTTGCTGGAATTATTTTCCACAACACTCCTGCTAATAAGCGAGGGCATATACATGTGGAGATAGGCATGTGCATGCAAATATACCCAGTTTCCACATAGACAGGTATCAAATTTTGTGGTGAATAATCCATCCATTGAAGACGAAACAATACTTCATCCATAGCCAGTGTCAGGTCTTTATCCAAGGTTATCTTCCTCTTTCCAGGGATTTACAGCAGTACCTCAAGCAAAACCACAAAGGTGGGTTTGAGTTGGATCTTTTTGGTAGATGTCCCTTCAAGTGCATCTTCCTACCTTTGGAAATGGGCTTTATTCTTTGGAAAAAAAAAAAAAAAAAAAAAAACAGCCAAAAAAACAGCCAGTCAAAACCTCGAGGATTTCACAAACCAATTATTTGAAGATCTGCTGTCCCTTTTCTCTCTTACATGACAGAGGATTAGAGAGGCATCCTGCTTTATCAAACTCCTTTTCCCTTTATTGCAGCCCCCCCTGCCCAAGTCACTGTATGATCTGGATACTTGTACTGATACCTGGTAAGGTAGGGGATCCTCTCGAAAGCCTAGCAGGTCACTTTGTGGGTAGCCACGTAGAGTAGAAAGCAGGGTGCCAGTCCAGGACACACATCACTTAGTACGGCAGTTAGCTGGCTGCATCTGGGCAGCTTCTTAGATAAAAATAAAACCTTGCAAGGGTGTCTGGGAATAACAGCGAACAAGAATCTCCCTCTTTCCGGTTTTGCTTAAACATACTGACCCTCAGCTCCAGGAAGGCAGTGTGATTCTTGCTGGTGGTGAAACATCTTCCGCATTGAAGATTTTGGTGAGTGGTGTGTATGTGGGTAGAGTGTGCCGTGGGAGATTACTGCAGGCTGATATGAGAGATGATATCAGAGATTAGTTAACCGTATGGGCTGAGTCCCAGGGGAGGTGTGTGAAATGAATCAGATTAAACAAAATTGATAATGTGAATACTTAATCAAACAGACAAAGGTAGTCTGCACAGCTAATTAGGGGCAAATAGAGCGTCCCTCTTGTACCTCATTTAACTGACAAATTGTGCAGACAGTTTTAATGGGAGTCTGTTTAGCAAAGAGAAGGCTGTACAGTTGACAGCTTGGCAAAATGTGGTTTCTGTAACACCACATGATGCTTATGGAAATTAGCCTGGTGCAGCTGAGCTCTGAGTAGGTGAGAGCTGCCCAAACTCTAGTAAAATGGTAAAATGGACCTTTCACAGGCCTCTGTTCCTGACTACTTAAAGGCACCAAACCAAATTTCTGCCAGTTGAAAAGGAACACTTTTGAAGAGACCTAATGGGTTATTACGATACCTAAAAGAAGGGTACTTACAGCTAAAAAGGCAGATATTAAATTCAAACTACATCACACTACCTTTTTAAAATTTTCTATTTGGATTCTTCTTAAAATCAAAGTCATTTTCACAGCTTCTTGAGAGGCAGGTAAACATGAATTCCTGGCACCATTTTACGTATGAGGATAACTACCATGCAAAATGATCAGCTCGTTCCTGCAATACGAGCCAAACCCAGAGTGAAGGCGAGGACTCAGCAATCAGCAGATCCTGGTGCCACAGCCTGAATTCTGATCCAGGTTTCGCTCCACTGCACTGTGGAGCAGGTATCTTCGCAAATACAGATATGCACACTCTTAAGCCCTGAAGAACACAGACATGAAGCTTTTCTACCTTTTCCGACAACCTCTTCCTCTGTGTCTGTCTCCTATCCTTTTCCAAAATAACCATAGCTCTTTCCTCCCTCACTTTGTTTCCCCTAGAGGCCCAGGGATGTCCTAGCCCTCATGCAGAGAAAGATGAACATGTTTAGATATGTTGTTTAGTCTGACAAGACTTTATAAACTTGGGTGGGAGAGTGAGGCCTTCAGAAAAGTGAGAGAAGTGGTCAACCCTGTTTAGTTCTTGGTGAACTTCACCAGGTCTTTCATTAGATGCTGCTGTTGCACTAACATAAGAAAGCAAAGTACCATTAAGCAAGGGCTCTACAGGTAATGGGAGCACAGCTAAGTGATCATATTGCCTTAAATTTGTGAGATGGTATTCAGGCTTCTCATGTTTTGTGTCTGGATCTGTTTATAGGTTATCATTTCTAGCATGCTAACAAGCTGGCAAGCTAGCATGCTTGCAAGAAGTTAAGTAAGTGATTTTGAGCAAATCTCTCCAAGGTGATTCGGCACAGAAAACTGCTTTGCCTTGCACTGAATACGTCAGGAGTGACAGGAGGCCCTATACAAGACCAGCTAATTAGAATCCCAGTTTTGCTGGGAACCCAAGTTCAAGTCATTACCTGGGATGTGGGATCCTCTGTAGAAAACACAGCTCTGTTACAAGAAAAAATATATTTTTGACATAAATTGTTGAAAGAAATTGCACTGGGGAGTACTGATATGACATTTCAACCCACTGCAACACATTAAGTCTCTCACTTTACTCCTCTAAGAACTAACATAACTTGGTGTATGTGTGTGAGCTCACCCATGGGTATGCACATCTGTGTTTACATATCTGTATGCGTATGCATGCTACATTTAGAGAAGCTACAAATTTTGATCATAAAATCAGCATACCATAATGCTTAGCCATTCTGCAATGCCAGAAGTCTGAGGCTGTAATGTAGACTGCCTTTCCACATAATGTTGGCCATTTCACTTAACTCTTCTGCATCTCTGTCTCTACATCTGCAAGATAGGATCAAGACTGCTACCTCAGAGTGTTGTTATGAAAGGAGAGTAATCCTTGCCAAGATCCTTGCTGGTGAGGCACAGGATCTGGTATAGGTCAGATCCTTAGCTAATGAAAATGGAGATAATGTTGTCAAAATTGAGTGTTGAAAGTGTCCAGGAAAGTGCCAAGCTTGGAAAATTTGTGGCTTCTACTTTTGCAGCTCATTTAAGAAACATATTAGCTTCATTCTCTTCCAGTTCAGTAGTACTTATCTCCACAGTAATACAAGGACTTCAGCAGAAAAAAAATTGAGTGTCATCATCTCCACAACAGCATGGAGTGTTGCCGCATTTGACATCTGACTTATGCTTAAACATCATCCAGTATTGAAAGGCATAAGTTTATGATGGAACATAAAGATGGTAAACACATGCCCTGAACTGAACATTTTAGGAGTAAGTGTATTATACATATAATAAAACTGCAAAGGAATTGTGCTGCCTGGAGCTAATGCTTCAGCTAAATTCACTTGTGGAACTCTCTTTGTGAAGCTCTGTCCTTGCAAGCAAATTCTTTAATGTGGAATTTACAGAGAAGCAAATTAAAAAATGAGAAATAATGGAAATTATTGAATCAAACCAATATCACATTCCAGTTGCAAAATATAAAATGTAATTCTTCCATATATGTGGGTTATTTTGGTCCCTTTATCATGTTTTTTTCTTTCATATCTTCTCAAGAAACACGCATAATATGAAAATTTTATGAATCATTTATCGAATAGGTCCACAGTTTGGGGCATTTTTGTTACCAAGAAGTATAAATCTAGCCCTTATAACAATTTCCATTCTGGTCCTTCGTGAGTTATTCATCTTAGCCTACTTCCAGTAATATAAAATGAGGATAACAGATTTTTCCTATAGTCCTACAAGTTTGAATGGGAGAGTAAACCTTTGTAGAACAAAAGAAAGAATGAACAAATGAATGAAAAAAATAAAGAGTGAAAAAGAAAAATTATGAGGAAGCTTCTATCTGAAGGCCCTAAATCCCTTTCTTACACCTCTGAGGAGAAGTCATTCTGTCAGCTGGACACAATCCAGCTATCATAGTGGCTGACACACAACTGAAAGAGCCTCGGGGAAGCAGGAGGATTTCTTTTTTTAACCTCTTCTCTAACTTGTTAAAGCCTGGGTAAATCCCACCAGCTCCTTCACGAAACGCTTGCCTGAGCAAAAGTTTTACCAGAGCATTTCATGAGCCTCACATAATTGAAATAGGAGGAGTTCTGAGCCTGCTTCAATAGAGCAGTTTGAGTTAATTGATAAACCTTCCCTTTTTATTATCAGTGCTACCCTTCTGTCTGAAAGGCAGGGAGATTTCCTTATGGGATTTGAGCAAATATTGGAAATTGCGATGGCAAATTAGCAGGGGCCACAAACCAGAAGTGACAGCTCAAGGAAGCTGGTGGAGGGAGCACAGCAATCCCTTACTAGGAGCAATTGGCCAGACTTATCATATGGACTAATCACAACAGAGCTGGTGAAATAATGGGCACCAGATGTTAGCGCTTTGTAGACGTTGCCTCTCTGGAGACTGGCTCTGCGAGGCGAGCTCCCAGGGAAGGGGAGCATGACACTCTCATCTATTATAGGACAGGGGCTGGTGGACAGCACTTATTCCAAGTTAGAGTATCTAACCGGAAATGCTGCAGTCCCTGTCCCCAACTTAAGGAACATTTGCACTCACAAGGAGCATTTTCATGGTTTGTATGCCTTAGATTCACAGTAATTTCTTTAGCTAAGAGAGATTCTCATTAGTGAGTGAAAACTAGTCATGGAGTAGTTCATACCGTTAGTGCTTGCTTCCACAGACATCCCTAAGAGATGCTGCTGAAAAGCGCTGAATATGTCCCCACAGGCAGAGGCATCTATGGTGCGGCTGCAAGTTTTTCTTCCTGGCCCAGTAGGTGGAAAGGAAAGTGGTGGGAATATGTTTCCCCAGGAGCGTTGCAGAGGCAGTCCTGAACTGCTCCACAGAGACCAGGGCTGCAGATCCTCTCCAGGAGCAAAGCAGGCTCGTTGCTTGCAGTCAGCATGCTGTGCTCCTGTACTGGCTCTGGCCAAGGTCTGGCCTTATAGGATTAGCTTCCGCCTCTCTAATTATTTGTACTAAGCTTGCTTGATAAGATAGAGATTTGCAACTAAGCCTCTGCTAAAAGAACTGCCACCAGCACTGCTCTCAGCTGCTGCATGTTGCATCATGCCATGGCTCAGAGGAACTAAACAGGTATAGATTATATTTTGCTCAGGGAATAAAACCTGGCTAGGTGATGAGTCTAGTGGGTGGGCAGAGAGGATCACGGTGTTGCCTGAGGCAGAGGCGGTACAGAAGTAAGTCGCAGAGTTAAATATGACTGCTACATAAAGCAGGATGAATATATTTGTGAGCCACATTTGCCATGATTTGTTCTCAGGAAGCATATCCCATCTCTAGCAGGGGCCTGTCAGCTGATCAGTAGAGGGCACAGAAAGCATATTTCCTCCTCTACTTTCAGCATTGCAAAAACAGCTTTCCTCATTTTTTCTTCATTTTCCCCTTCCCCTGAGGTGGACTGACAGTAACTGACAGTGGTTTCAGCATGACAGATGGGAGCTGTCTTGTCTAGGTGATCTGTCCATCTCCCTGCACAGGATTTCCCAGGATTTTTCATGGGCTAAGGCACATTTCTGCAGAGCATACCACATGGATAGCCTTTGCTACACTAGCTATACTGAGTGAATAACAGAAGCTGCTTCCCACAGTTTAATAATTTTCTTTTCAGCCAAAGCCTGATACATGCCCTGACCAGTGTGTCTAAAAGGGAAGCATTGACAGTCCCATCTCTGCTTACCTGTGTCCTCCTTGGGTGAGAAGAATACTACTCTGATGAGGGATGCCTAAACTCAAGGTGTGACAAAGCTAGTAACTTACAGATTCAGTACATAAATTATATAATACAAAATCATATGAAAAATCTTATGTATTTTCTATAGAAATGAATAATTCTATGGACAACTTACTCATTGATACTTTTACATGCTCGGGGTCAGTTTAACTTCAGGGCTTTCAGAAAGGAGTGGGCTTGTGCATGGCTGGTTGGAAGGGATGTGGAGCTGCCCCATCCCTGCAGGAGGGACCTGGTCACCTCCTCGCTGGGAGCTTCATGCCAGCAGGAGCGAGAGGGTAAAGCCTGGAGCTTAGCGAGCAGCTTCCAAGGGTGAACAGATAACTCTCATGTGACTTCCAAGTAGGATTTCAGAGCTTCCTTCCGTGCTTATTCAATGGTCTGTGGATAGTTGTGCCAGAGTTTTGGCTATCATGGGCACATCCATTCTGGGTACCGCTAAGGCACTCAGGTTTCAGAAAACTCTCTGAAAGTGAAGAGAATTAACATTTATTTATCAAGGAAGCAATGTCAGGCCAGACACTGGAAACTATTTGTTACTTTTGAAATTCCTACCACTGGATATTGAAGGGAAAGGCAGCCAAAAGAGAGCTACCCTTCTGAACGAGACATTCGCAGTAAAAATTACTGGGTATGCAGCTCTGCTCATTCATAGTTGGCAAGGTTCTGACATCTCACAGAAATCAGATGTTATCACATTCATTATTGCAGTCATTAGAACCAAATGAATTTTGATACACAGTTAACTGTTCTGAATAATGTGCTTACTTTTTTCCCTGTCACCTTCAATAATAAACTACATTAACTTCACTTTTGTTTTTTTCCCTGCATTCAGATTTCAGAGGTATCGTTTATTTATAAAAATATGAGGCTTTTCATAGGTTTCTTTTTTAAGCAATTTTTGAGGTTTTTTTTTTTTTGTTTTTTTTTTTTTTTTTTTTTTTATAAAAGCAGAATTAGGGGGGATAGAAGAACTGGCAGTTCCCACTTAAATGCCAAATGTATCTTCTCAATTTCAATTTGCATCTTGAACAAAAGATCTTGAAAGACACATACATTCCTTGCAGTCATTAACACTATTACTGTAGTGCCTCAAGTGTTTTAACCTTTTTGTTTTGACATTTGAGATCAAGTGATCAATCACCAAATACTTCCCCCTATATCTGGATTAGCAATCAATTGCCATTCTCAGGCATATGCCAGGAACATCTTCTCCTCCCCTCTACAGGATGCATTTCAACTTGAAACAGCAGTTTAGCCTTTGCAAGACAAATCACCAGAACGGTTTGGCAGGAAAACCCCTGCCACAGAGGTGAGAAGGGAAAATATCAGAGGGTTTCTGTCAACTCCTAACAGTGGCAGATCTCCCCTTTCCTTACATTTCCTGAAGAGCTGCTTTCTAAGCCTTGGCAGAGCCATTACCAATTCTATGCCTGCATTTCCTTGCCTTTGGGGCCATCTGTCTTTACTCCTTCAATTCTGAAGTCAGAAAAGAAAATCATTTTCACATTAGCAACTCATTAAATGGCCCCAAATTTGTAGCACAGTCACTGCTGGAGCCAAACTCATTGTTTTTACACTTCCAGATACCTACTTGGAGGCATTGTCAGATGAGTGGGGGCTGGCTTACAGGACCTTCTGTCATGCACATGGGTAAGTGGGTGGGGTGGAGCCGTGTCACCCTCATCCATCATTCTCCATCAATGTCACCACCACCTGCAGGGACATTACCCCCAGTCAGTCAGTCATTCAGTCGGTCATTTCTGTCTATCAACTTGGGCAGAAGGAAAGGATATGAGCAGTCAGTATCATCACAGGGACTAATAAGGCTTTTCAGGGATATTTAAGACAGTCAGGCTACTGAAGGGCATGCAATCACTTAAAGAAGTTGCACCTTGAGCTTAGTTTCTCAGCACAAAAAACCCTCAAAAGGTCAGGTATAGTGCAGCTACTTACCGTGCAAATGCTCAGGGCTGTTGGTGTTTAATCCATGCAAATTGCAGTGCTTTTGGCATGGGAAAAACCAAGCAGTTGTTACAGTAAACTCTTGTCACAAACTTTTTAAGCTTCTCCGGCTGATACTGAGCACACTGATACATAGATTTATTATGAAAATCAGACTCAAACTCATCTAAAGTTATCTTTCAAAACTCTCCAGAGCTTTCCCTCCCCAGAGTGGACTACTCATGATCTCACTAACCAAAAGTGCCTGAACAGTGAGCTCTGTGAGTGACAGCAGCCACGAAGGGTGAGTGTGATCCCTGGTAAAAACAACCCGCAGTACTGCTTCACGGGCTCCTCACTACACAACCTTGCTAGAAATGGAAGCGTGATCTCAGCTGATCTGTGGCACTGCACAGGCAAAAGTATGAGCAAGTGCAACTACCAGTCAGGCATCTGTGTGGACCAAGCCATGCAAGAACAACTATATTTCCGTGCTATTTGGCTAAATCCATGCCAACAGCTGATCGACTTTTAAAATGTTAGCCATCTAAATTGGCCACAGCGGTATGAACACTGTGGCTGAAATCTTTAGGCATACCCCTGACCTCCCTCTGCCTGGCCAGCAGTTTGAAGCAGATGGTGGATGTGGTCCTCTCTTGCTAAGTCTTATCTAAAGTGGTTGCATTACCATGGGTTTCTCCTAAGAGCTGACATGGTCTTGGGAAATGCAGCTGCGTTTTAGGGACTGAGTACAACATTTCCTGCACTGCATATGAAAAGCCTTCTGGGAATCAGAGGATATTAATCAATTTTAAATGTACCATTCCTTGCCTTTAAAAATCAGAGCTCCTTGCACATTGTCGAAGACTCCCCAAGCCCTTCTGTCCCTGGAGTCGATCCCTGTGAAATGAGGACATGTCGCAGCATAGCTTATTAGGGAAAGTGGGGTGTTTCTGTTTGTTTGGATTTGTACAGAAAAAGGTTTTTCACGGGGAATGTGCTTTGACAGTTAGTCGTCCTCCCCCCGACTGGTTAGCATTTAGTAAGAAGCGGCTGACAAAGCTCCTGGGCCACGGAGATCCACAAGGTGCTTGCAGCTGGCACAGATAGCTCATTAGAAATTCATCTTTTCCTGTCATAATAACAAAGTGCAGAGCAGCGGTGGCAACATAGTTTCGTATGGGAAAGCACACAAAAGGGGACAGCTGAAAGAAGCTGTGCTTTTCTCCTGTATTTCCAGCCTGATAGAATCATCTTCAAAGGGAGCAGCCTTGCCCGTCCGCCGCACCCTCTTCGCCTGAATCGCTTGAATGGCATTATATACACCTACTGCACACTGGAGCGAGCCAGCCTCTGGGAAACCCTTTCATTTGACACCCTCCTTCTCTGGATGTTTTGTTTTTTCCTGCTCCTTGGGAACGTTAGACAAATAAAAATGACGTCCCTTGCTTGCAAGCTTCAGCTCTTTTGCAAGCGTTGCAGAAAGGTTGTTGTGAGGCGAGCGGCGCCAACACTATTTATTTATATGGGGGTGAAAAGTCTGGTAAAGTAGAGAATAACTCTAGTCTACCCCCCCAATCTTTTTATTTGTACAGTGAAGGTAAAGCAGCAGATTTACAACAGCAGAAGGGAGAGCAGAGCAACATTTCTATTGTAACTGCAACTGCAACTGCTCAGATAATGTAATACTAAATGTTAGTAAAGAGACTAAAGAGTTGGTCACTGTGGAGACGGAGAGTGGCAATGAGTGATTCCTGTCACATAACTGGGGACAGAGATGCACCTTGATCCAAATCACTAAAGCTGAGGAGAGAGGCTCATAGGTTTCTGAAAATCAGTAAATTTCACCTTCTTAAAAAGATAGAGCAGAAACCTGAAAAAGAGCACCTTTCAAAATCCTTTTCTCACCATCTTTTCCATCTTTCCCTCCTTTCTTTTTTTTCTCCTTGTATCACTACATACATTAGAAAAAATATGAGGACAGAGGAGAGGAGACAAAGACGGAAGGTGAACCAGCAATGTGGGAATAGAAAAGGTCTGAGAACCAAGAACTGAAAATCGTCAACCAAGGAAATAGTTACAATAACAATAGTTACAATACTGACACGTTCCAGGAATACCTTTATCCATGCAAGAATAATGTATAAATGCCTTTTCTATTCACAACTGCTGGATTAAACCATGGGCAATTTTGCTATAGACACAGGTAATAAAGTTATGTTCGGCAAATCTGGATTCAGTGTAGCTTTGTTAAATGTTCAAAAGTATCCAACTGTACTAAGTCTAATTTTAGATACTCTGAGAATCATTACATAGCCCTCCAGAGAACTCTGACTTTTGTCATTGCCTGAACGAGAAATACAGAGCAATTAGGTTGACTATCCTAACTTCAGGCTAGCCTAAATTTGGTTAGCCTTTTCCATCCCTCAAAGTCATGTTTCAGAAGCAATTTAGCCAAGCACACCTAACATCCTTCTAAAAACTTACAACACTACTAGTAATCAATGCAAGGAGTTTTGGCAAAATGAACTTGGCTGTCTCAGAAATTAAATATTTTCAAAAATGAAAATTGTTTTCCAAATGTAGCATGTCTGATCAGGGTGGGATTACCCAATCAGCATGGGGTTAAATGCAGAACCTACGGGTGAAAAAAACCCTATAGCTACAGACAACAGCATGAGCTGCATTAGGCCTTGACTCCAGACTTGTTTGTTTTAGATATGGAGAAAAATACAGCACACTCAGATTTCAGGCACTAGTGATGTTGCATTATGTTTTTTTGTACTATTTTTTTTAGTAACTTTTTTTGTAATAATGCATGGGAGAGGAAGTATTGGATCGAACGTGCTGATAAAACTCAAAGTGGGATACAAAGCAAAGATCTCTACCACCTTGGCCTGTGACATACATAAACAAAACGTGTTAGTGAAATGTGCACATCAGAGTGAGCTGGAATAGATAGACGAGAGCATCTGTGAGGATGAGCAGGACATAGGGAAGCAAAAGTGTTCATCTTAGATAATTTTAGCTGCCTAGACTTTCAGATTCTACTCTCGGCTCATCATCTCAGCTCCTCTCATGTCCGAACAGGCACCTCCTGAGGGTCACTCGTGCTATCTTAAGTATATCTCAGGGTGAGATGAATTCCCATCTAGGGGCATCCCTGTTTCCTTCCAACAATAACAGAAGATAGACTAGAAGATGAGAGGAGACAAGACTAATCAAGTAAACCGTAGCTAGAAATTTAGATGAGACATTGAACTTTTGGGAAATTTCTGTGTCCCCTGCGGTTGAAATGAAATTCTAGGTTGTTCCCATACAGTAGACATACAACATACAGCCCTCATATGAGTGCTATAGGCAACATCCATACTAAATAATATGGACCTCTGGTATGCTTTCTGATCCTAAGGACAAGTGACACAGGACAGCTCATATCCATACGCCTAAACTCTTCCCTGATAACACCAAAGGGGGACAGTCCCTGCTTTGTACTATCCCTCAAACCAAGGCATTGATGAGGAAAGCACTAGGTGACACAAGCCAGAGACTTTCCAGGGAGGATAACAACAAAACTGCATGGATGGTTATGCAACAGTACCTGAGCTCACACACTGACCATACATACACCTTTAGACATGGCCACACGGTCTCTGATAGAGAAGCTATCACATAGAGGAGAATAATATAGTGCAATAGCACAGAGAAGCAGAAAGAAGGATAGAAGAAGCACAAAGGGATAAATCTAGATGAACAACCAACAGCATTCTTTCTCCAAAGAAAGAAATGTATTAAATCCACAGACAAACCTGCTGCACTGAAGAAGACTCCTTACAAAGATTGCTGGGCCAATATACCAAGTATTAGGACACTGCAAATCATTCAGCCGAGCTAAAATGAGAGGGCATTGAGGGTTTTTTATATCCAGAAATACAGATTTAGCACATTTCAAATTTGTCATTAAAGTATTATAATGACCATGAAATTTCCTTCAGTTAAGTTTGTGGGATGAGCAGTTGAGCTGGAGCATCAATCAGGCAATAATCTAGACATGAAGCCACTTGGCTGGAATGTGAGATACTGATTCACAGCAGGGATTTAAGTTTCTGCTGATTCTAGTCCCAGCAGGGCTCCGTTAGGTAGGACGTTCGATGTTTGAGAGGGATTCCCACTTTTTCCAGGCAAAGTCAGAAGTGGTACCCTGATAGAAGTATGGGACACCTCAAAAAACATGTATTTGCACAATGGAAAACCATTACCACCCATTTCTAGTACACAGTATCCATGTAGGAGTTCAGAGGTATTATGTAGAGTTCAAGGCACCTAATTCTGGATTGGATCAAGACCCACTTCACAGTCGAGTATAAAATTCCCCAAACCCACAGAATACAAAACAAAAAGCCTGTTAGTCCCCAGTACCACTTAGGCAGGAAGAGTTTCCTCTCACTGCTGGACTTGGCCTCTCTGGCCTGAGTCATGCTTTTGAAAGTCATCTCACCAATCCAGCTGCAGAGCAGATGTATCCAGAGGGTCCAGGTGGGCTCAGAGACCCACGATCTGTTCATATCCATCCAAATACACCATGGTGAGATTTTATTGCACAGGTTGTACTAGTTAGCAGTCAAGTCCATTCACACAGTAGACACAGTAAATTCAATAATCTGCATCAGGGATTTTGTGTCCTACACTCAGCTTGACCACCGAGACCTATTTACTTCTTTCTCTTTTTATTTCTAGGTTGCAATGTGTAGCATGAGTCTCCTGGCATTGCCTATGGAAAATGGGGAGCACAGCAAGCAGAAACAGCAGGAGGAGACCACATGGTCGGAGAGGTAATGATGTTGGGGAGCTGCTTTTGCTAATAGATGTCCAATAAGACGTACTATAATCTTACTTGTCAGGAGGTTTACATGGTTTATCCTTCCCTCCATCCTAGACGGCACTATTTATGTGATTTGTTAATTGTTGATATTCCTTAATATGATACTTCTTTGCTGCACTGCATTAGACTTAGGAAGGGGGAGAACAAGGAAAAAAGAGGAGTACAAATAGTCAGAAGCAACAGTGAATACTGACCTTTTTAATGTGGTCTTATTATTGCACTCTCGTGAAGCCTCTGTTAGATAACATGACAGGGGACAGGAAATAGTAGCTAGAGCTCAAGAGAGATACACCTCAAGTATCTGGAGAGGATGTCAAAGGCAGAGGAGGTGCTTCTCCTGCCCTTAGCCCAGGGGTATGAGTACTCAGCTCATTTCCACAGCATCTCAACAACCTTTATGAAGATGGTCTTTTCACAGATTTGGAGACCTACAAGTGGAGGTCCCTGGCCTGTGTTTTGCACCTATGACAGAACATAATGATCACAAAACACAATTGCAAGGTAAAATACATCTGTGACTTTGAGGTCAGTAATCATGAATCAGATATTTTGCCTGCTGAAGTTTGCGGTACTATCTTACTGCTTTCCTCCTTCCCCAGCTGCTACCTCTTCCTCAGCAAAGCGACCTAAGACAGAGGCAACTCTGCCTGGCACCCAGTTTGTGAATGAGCTTGGTGGGTGTTGTTCGCACAAAGTCCCACTCTTTAGCCCCATTTCTGGCAGCCTGGCCCTGCTGTTGTCCAGCGAGGCCCCTTCTGTTAGCATGAACAGAAGAGCGTCAGAAAGCAAGCTGAACTCTTGCCCAGTTGAAATCAGAATTGCTTTAGTCAGTTCAGGGATAAGAAAAGGCTTCCAGCAACATTTAAAGGTTTCTGAAGATGGTAGCAGCCTTCAACCCCTGCAGCCAAACTAGAGTGAGGGTGATGGGCTAGAAGGTGAAACTTGCAGTCCAGTGTCTGACACTGCCAATCACCAGTAACCCTGATGTGTTTATACCCTCAGGGAAAAGAGCAAACGACCTTACAGTAAACAGCTGAGGGACCATGTGGCCCTTTGACATAGTAGGTTGCCTTTTAATCCTGGGTAATTACAAGCGGGCTTAAGCCCTGAAGGAAATGAGGTTTAAGGGTTTTGTCCATAACTAACTCCAGGCCTATTTTGCTCATGGTGATGCAAAATGCAAAAATCCCTTGAAAAAAACAGAGCAGGATCAGGCCCAGAAGGAACTAGGAATCTGCTGCTTGATCTGTCCTCTGTTCCCATTCAGCCCCTCTCTGGGTCTGTTGCAGGAATGCTTTGGAAGTGGCGCTTCCTGTCTTGCTGCTGTCACTTGTTTTTTTGTTGGTTTGTTTGTTTTGTTCAGCATTTTATTTTTTCCATTATTATTAATTAATTTTCTGTGGCCTTGATTGTAACCATTTTGAAAGTAACAGACCCCAAAATTCATTAAATGTGTGAAATGATGGGAGAAAAAGTGTGAAATTGTAACAGTCTGTTTGTGGTTGATTAATAGAAATTTCTTCTAACAATCCCTGGACCCTTCTGGGGGTCATTTGAACGGAGCAGCTGTAAAGACAGCAGGAGTAATTTAGAAGCTGCCCAATGGGGGCCATGCAGATTTCGGAACAAGTGGGGAGAGTCCCATGCCCTTGTTCAGGCCAGTGGGAGATGATTGGCCACCACAGTGTCAAGTTAACATGCAGATCAGCCTGCGAAGGTGCTGCTACCCGGCTCTGAAAGGGTTATTTTGCTCTAAGGGAAATAATTGTTATCATTACTGTTTTTAATCCCTGAGCAGTGTCATCTATAAAGCTGGGTTTTTTGCTGCATAGCCAGACTGTGCTGGCTGTGTTGAATAACTACTAAATAAATACTAAATAACAAAATACTAATAAGGAAAAAGCCTTTCTATGGAAAAAAAAATTGCTGTTGCAGTGAGGCCAGGGGGAGATTTCTTCCCCCCCCTTGATGATGGAAGAGTCACCAGCAACTGCACTTGCTGGGGCTGGAAGCAATTCTCGGGTTGCTGCTGAGTGAAGCCCTCAGTGGTGGAGGCAGCCAGCACCAAGGACAAGGAAGGTCGGATGCGTCCGTCTGCAAGGACGAATATTTCCTTGCCTCGCACCAGGCACCCCAACCTGAACTGCTGACTTTTTTCCTCCTCCTCCTTTTTTTTTTTTTTTTTTTTTTTAAGCAGTTCTATATAGCCAAATGCTTTCACCCTAAGAAAGATACAAAAGAAAACATCAAAGTAACTGTCCCCACACTGACATAAGGCTGGAATAATGGTGACCCACTAGCTAAAGACTGGGACGAACACTGGAAGTAATTCACTCCCCTCCATAACAATGGGGAGCGCGTGACAATGATGTATTCCAGGAGGCGAGGAGAGCCACTTTTGTTGGGCAGCGATACCCCACAAACCCAATTGTGGGGAGATCAATACTGTCATAGGGCAATTATCAAAGTCTGTCAGCTCATCATATTTTCATACCATAAACAGCTCAAGGCGCCAGGGACGGCTTTCCTGCCGAAAGCGCGGAGCGGAAATTTGAAGGGTGTGAAATCGACATGATTAATAATTATAGTTATTAGCACATGTACCAGCTGCTCATGTATGGTTTATCCCGTGATTTATGGGGCCATAAATGCCCATATCTGCTTCTGACGCGGCAAGGAGAGGGCACGCAGTCATGGGCAGAAAGCGGCGGCCCCGGTGCCAGGAGCTTTGCTCCCCCGCCTCCACTCCCAGCAAAATTAAAACAACAGCCACAAAAATGGGCCAAAAAGTCACCCCTGCTCCACAGAAATGGAAGGAGCCCTTTTGTCTGCGTGTCTGCCCTAACGGCTGCTGAAACCTGTCTGCTCAATGTCCCCAAACCCTTTGAAGTTTGGATCCCAGCTAACAAGGGCTGGAGTTTTCCCTCCCCCCCACAACTTCATGCTGTTGCCAGGCTGCAAACACTCACTATACATATTACAGATGAAATCACGAGGACCAACAACAGAAGAAGCAAAAACTAATTGTCTAGGTGCCAGAAGTTAAAGCTTTTGTTTCCAAATGTAATTCGATGCCCTGCTCTCTCCCACCTCCCTCCCCTCACCCACCATCCATTTACAATGTGGCTCAGCGCAGAAAATGATTTTTTTTTGACACGATCTGAAAAAATGGTTCAAAATGACCACACACACCATACTCCACCCCCAGTAAAAATGTGAGCGATTTAACTCTTCCGAGGTTATTGTTGACTTCTGAAGACTTGTAATAATGTTTTTTTCCTTGGACAGACCAAGAGAACTCGGCTAGTGCTACAGAGAAGAATCACAACCTGTCACTGCCCATGAAAGTGCGGAAATGAAGTGAAGAGAGCTGTGGACTTATTTTTCCCCAATATTCAAAACGATGAACTGACTGTGTCTTGTCCTCGAGCAGAAGCAGAAGTCAGTGCCCTGTCCTGGGGGTGCTGCTCCCAGACTGCGCTGGAGCCAGGAGAAGCGCGGCGCCTCTCCCCTGGATCAGGCGGCTTCCTGGCCACGGCGGAGCGCGTGGTAAGCGGATCGCCTGTGTCCACCTTGCATTTGGCAAAGTCTTGCAAGCTGCAACATTTCGCGAAACCTGCTGGTCTCATACTGACTTCGTGAACTGTAAACTCGGTGCGACCAAGCATTTCCTGGCTGTTGAAGATTAGTGCAGCTAAGAGAAGACACAGTACAGTAATGTATCTCAGGGACTAAAATGATATCAAGATACTGGAATAATCTCCTGCAAACATTGGAGCTGTAATGCTAGGAGGGAGAGCAAGGGGCCTATGTCACTACACTTTCTGCCTCTTTCTTTCTATGTGAAGATGACAAGATGATGTAGCAACATAATGGCAAGTGCATGGAGATGCTAAAAAGATTACTGAATTATTCTGCTTTTAAATGGACTCCATATAGTTCCCATAATTCACAGTTAAGACCAGTTCTAATAAAATAACTTACTATAAATAATTTATTCAGTGAATCTGCTAGAATCGGTTTCTGTTTCTTTTCTTTCAGGCAACCAAATATATTTGCCCCCCCCCAAAAAAGTAGTCTTTGTTCATGACACGGGTTTTGATAAACACTCAATATGTTCTAGGGAAAGAAAACACTTTTTGTAAAAAGTATGTTTAGCTGAAAAAATGATTTTCCATTGAAAATCTGTTTTAGTGGGGAAAAAAAGTCTTTAAATGATGTTAGCTGGCATTTTCATAGCATGCTCACTCTCATTCAGTATTGAATGAAATAGGAGCGCCTGAGCTTTTTCCTGAATGTGTCTGCTGGCACTTGCCCGTGCTCAGGAAGGCCTAGTTTTGAAGCACGAGCTACCAACATTGCCATGGCCAGCTTTGGGTGCCTTTGTGGTGAAGCGACATTTTCTCTGTGGGCTCGAAACATCCATGGTCCCTTCCAACCTGACCCAATTTGGTAGCGTGAAGACTCTTGTCCAACTGGAAGTTGAAGCATTGGACCTCAGACCAAGAGAAGCCCAGAGGCGCGTGCCGGGTCAGTGCTCGGCTTCAGCCCGGGCAGTGGCTGGTTGCATTGCTGTGACTCCATAGGGCGGGTAGAGGTTTGGGAAGAGCACGTCCCGTACCTCCCAGAGAAGGGGCCAGGGCATTCACTGCAGTGCTGGGGAGACTTGCTGCCACCAGATGCCTTCGCAGGGGTGAAGGAGCATTTCTGGGGTAGAGGAATCTAATTTTTCACTCCAGGAAAGATCCCACACTCCCAGCAAACCCTCACTGCTGGGCCACACCATGCTTGTGTGTCAATCTGAGCCCAAAGTTACTGTGTGTGCATGTGTATAAATCAGGAAGCTATGAAGACACAAGGCAGATTCTTGCCTGCCTCATTTAAACTGTCTCACAGGACAGTAATCATGCTCTCTTTTGGCAAAGAGATCAGCATCAGAAATGCTTATCTTTATGTCCCCCTCCCCGCCCTTTGCTGGTCCAAAGTAGATTGAGGTCACAGCTTCTTTCATTATAATACTGTATTAGAGTGGCAAGAAAGGATCAGATTTTTTTTTTTTTTTTTTTTTTTTTGGATATGGGTATTTCTATACAGAGTTTTAGAAATGTTGTATATATCAAAAATTCTTAAATGTCAAATTATACTGGAATACTCGCTTTCCTTCAGCTAGTCTTGTTATATGAGGCAACAGAAGTCACCAGCAAGTCTGAGTTTACTAACTTTTTATGGAGGAATCTATGTGTACAGGCATTCAGATATATGTACGTTTGAACAACTGTGTGCACCCATGTCTGTACTGTGTGTTCTTTTAGGTAACATATAATTTCTCCACTGAAGAGCTGAGAGAAGGAAATATAATGGCAAAGAAAAATCTTATGCTGGTAAAGTAAGGTAAGCTAACTTGCATATTCCTGCACAGAAACAGCAAATTCTGAACTATGTGTTTTTTTGTATATATTCAGCATGTAATACACAGGGAGTTATTCATAAATGGTTAACTGCTGGTTATATTGGATCACTTGCTTAAAATGACACAAAACCAAATTTTATTCTATTATAATCATTCACATACTGTCTGTTTAGATTTAACTCTCAAGCTGTATGACAATATATATGGTTTCACTGAAGTGACACTAATTTTTGCAACTGCGATTCAAATGAATTTAAAATTTTTCTTCTTATGGAAAATAAATAGTTTTACAGCGTGCTGGTAACATCTGTTACAGAGCCAGGGGAAGGAACACAGAAAGAATATGCATGTGGGCAGTACATCTCAGGACCTTGGCTCCCAGTAAGTCACTTCCTTTTCCTCTCTGAGCATTTGCCAATATGCTGATCCTTATTCTCAGTGACTCCACAGAGTAACTCCTTTAGTTTCTTTCAAGAGAGTTTGGAGAAAACAGCAACTACACAACCATGCTGCCACCTGCGGCATCACACTTCGACACTTCTGCACTCCCTGTAATTCCACAGCCAGTGGAAAGCAAACCAAAGGCCTTTGGCTGGTTGGTTTCTGTCTGTTTTATTTGACAGTACATAAATCCTCGCTTAGCCTCCGAGGAGGAAAGCACAGATCCAGTGCTGAGCTGTCACACTGGGTCACCAGACCCAGTTGCACTAGGACAGGGGACAAGGTTGGGGCCAGGGCCAGGGGCTGACCTGGCACTGGTTCATTAATCTTGCTATTTTTGAAGGCAGAAGAAAGCCAGAGCCACTTTCTTGGTGCTCACTTGGCAGATACAGCTCTGCTCAGACTGCTGTGGCCAGGCCCGTGGGACTCTGGGGCTGAGGCAAACTTTGCCGGGAGATGGTGAGAGTCTCCTTCCTGAGACCTGCCACAGGAGCTGTACATACATTCATATGAGCGTGCTTCCATCCATAGCCTCGCAGATGGGAAGAGCTGAGGAGAAAAAGGGAGTTTCCATCTTGGTACACTTACTTCAGCGTTAATATCCGAATTAGAAGTTACTAGATACACTTTCTGACAGAGGTCTTCACTTTTCACAGGACTGATACAAAAAGATGCTCATAATACCAAGGTTTCACAATAGTCCTGAAACTTGTGGTAGTTCAGGTGAGAAATGAGTAGGACCGCCAGTCTAGCAAGATGTCTATAATGCAAGAGAATCTGTCTATAACGTAACTTCAACTTGTGTTTTTTCATCAGATGCCTGGTCTTATAGCACTGTGTATCAGGCAGACCAAAAGATATCATGGGTTTATTTATTTTGTGTTGGTATGATTTCATGTAGCTTTTAGAAAAAAATGAGGAAATATGTGACTACCTGAGTGAAAGTGTCCTGAATAACTGAAGGAGTCAGGTGACAGAGTGACCAAGGAAGCCCACATGGCAGTTGTCTATGCAATATCCCACTCTATGCATTTAAATGTAGATATGTTCACATGCATGTGCATGTGAATGCATATGCAAGTAAATGTCAGTCTGTCCTCATTCAGGATTTTTTTGGCCTGCCTTTAAGATAAACAGATGATATGAGTCATCTCCGCCTGATTTAGTGCTTCTCCCTACTTGACTCTCTTGCTTTGAGCCTTTGCTGTCCTCCACCTAGACAGCTGTACTGTGGAAGCTGTTCCCCTGCACCCCTTGTTCCTGCCTCTTTTTACCACAGAAGTTTTCAAATAATTAATTTTTTGCCCTGTCATCTGGCATGTGGTAGACCATGAAATGAAGCACTTGTTTTAAGGTGAGCCAGACAGGATTCAGAATTTATAGAGGAAGGAATGTTTAGTAACAGATTTTAGTAAAGTTGTCTGCTCTCATAAAATAAAGTTGTCAATAAAAGTTAAAAATAATTTTATTGGCAGATGGGGCCTTAGTTTCCTATATGAAGGTGTATTACAGTGAATTATTGGATTTAAAGAAAGCAGGAAGAGCTACTGTTTCCAGAGAAAGGGCTGAACAATCAAAGGTGCTTGCCTGGCAGAGGGGGGTGTAGTTAGAGGTAGCTTAGGTAGAAGGAGTCTAAACATCACTAGTGGAAAATAAAACTCTGTAAGGAGCATTTATAGCAATTCAATACCAATCATAACTATTTAACTAGTTCAATAATATGTTATCCAGCTATTCTGCAATTTTCCTAAAGAACAGCTATGCAGAAATGGGCATCTGTTCAGATCACCCAATTCAAAACAAACCATTTGCATAATAAATATTTGCAGAGGAGCCAGTGGGTGGGGTTTAGGCAAGTGCACAGATGAACATAAAAATCAAACATGGTTAGAAAAAAAGTTAGGCTTAATTACTGGTGGAAAATAAACCAAATCAAAACAAAGCCCCAAGTATTTCTTTAACTACTTAAAAAAATCAGTGCAAATATGTCTAATATGTCCATTTGTTTCTTCCTGTAGTCACCATTTTATTTCTGTTTGCCGCTGAATAACAGGAATCAGTGGGCTTGTTCCAGTGACCTCAGAATTTAATTTGCAAATGAATAATTTGAGAGTGTATGTGTCCTTCTGCAGGTATGCATGGGAAGTAGATGGCAAGCAATGGAGAACAGAATGCCAGGACCTGCAGCACCACTTCCAAAAAAAGCCTGTTTCACAACAAACCTTAGGTAAAAAAATGGCTTTTTTTCCCTTTTTTTTTTTAGCCTCAGAAGTATGCCCAGATAGTGCTCCAGGACTGAGTTCCAGGATGCACTATAGGAAATCCGGTAGTGCTTCTTACCTCCTGTAGTCTCCTTCCAGCTCTAATTTGTCCATCACCAGCAACTTATTAAGCTAGCTCCTTTGAAGGAAACTTCATCCAACATCCAAAACCCTAGGGCAGCCCAAGGTCTCTATTGGACTAGGTGCTGCGCAAATACAGGTAAGAAAGCTGTTTTTGCCCCTGAGTATTCATAATCCAGAAATGAAACAAGTGACAACAGGCAAATCCAGGCCATGAGTGGAAGACCACAAGGAAACAAAGCAGTAATGTTAGTTATCAGCATTATTACAGATTGTAAGCTTTACATACCATCCCTGTTTTGACGAACTGCAAAGTTCTAGCTTGTTTCCTTAGTTAGCAGTAGAGTGGCAATGGATGAATAGCAGTTTAAAATGGTTTACAGCATTTGACTAGACTCACTGTTGATTGTGGACAGCTCAGAAAAGTTTATTTAGGGGAGAAGGAATTGAGAATGCTAAAAAGAGCAGAGAGAGGGCTAGAAAAGGGAAGAAGTAAGAAAATACCACCTTTCTTGGCTCTGAAAGAAATTAAGTTGGAAGTACTCAAGAGAAAAAAGGAGGACTAGTGGCATGGCAGAATAGCCAGGGAAAATCAGTGTAGCGAGGTCTTTGGCATATTACCATCACGAGGAACCCTGATGAACATTTAATGCAAGCACATTCTTCATGGGACTTCTGCCTATCTTAGCAGCACAGGAGCTTGTCTGTGGTGAGGAGGATATAAGGGGAAGGTCTCTCCATGCGACCTCTGCATGGCAATGTGTAACATTGACATCAAATACGAGGATTTGCTTCAGAACTGAGTTTTACAAAAATACATGATCATCTGTGGTCAGCAAACAAGTCCATAATGTTGTGTCTGTCATAGCACAAACAGTGTATTAATGGAGCCATTAATCACCATCAAAACTGTATTAGGAGTGAAGATAGCCAAAGAGAGCTTAACTGACAGCAAGTGGCCATAAACCTGTCCAAAAACTAATTTGATTACCATCATACCAGCATCTGTGCCACTTATGAGAGTTCATTTTTTTGATGAAATTAAGTAGACAAGTCATTCATGCGTATAATAGACATCTAAATCATGGTAAACATGTTGCTGGCAAGAGAAGTAGTTAAAGAAAGTGGGAGCTTTTTTTGCAGGTGAAATTTCAGGCAAAACACAGTGATGGTGTCACAACAGTTGGTTAGAAAACCATTGTCAAACTCATTTTGCCAAGCAGTGAGTGAGAAATGTTTTGGATCCACATTCAGTGGAATAAACACTGCCGAAAGTCAGAGGATGTTGGGAGCCTCTAGCTATTTACAAGAAGGACGGCTTTTGCCAATATAAACTCTTGCTCTTTATCGGCAATAAATATTTCCTACAAACAATCTGTTTTATTCATAGACAGTTGGACCCATTATGTTTTGGTCTTGACAGACGGGACAGTAGGATGCTGCATTTAAATGACACAGACTGTATAGGAATGTATTTCCAGATGATAACTGAGCCTGGAGCTTCCACATAAATCAGAGGAGGGAAATTATTCTATAAGAAATATGCTCAGATTTCAGCCTCATAAATACAGAGAGAAACCAAATTTTCAGGGCTTCTTAACTTTATGTGAGCATTTTAATGATCATTTAAAGCAGCTACCGAGAAATTCAGATGTACTAGCAGTGTTCCTCATATGAGCACTCTCTCAGCAAAGGAAAAGATGAGGCCGTCTTGTCTACGCTCATCAGAGGACACATGTCTGAAAGGGTCTCCATTTTGGAGACCAGAGATAACTGGATTTTGCTGGCAAAAAAAAAACTGTTTAACTGCTAATGTGAACATAGAATACAAATCAGTTTTCCTACCTGCTTTACCACAGCGCCTATATAGCTAGAGGTGAACATGCAGCGTGGTGCAGAGCTGCTGCTCAAGGCGAGTGATGAGAGCTCACAGCCCAGACAATAACATGCTTGAAAACCAGGTGGACATGGGAAAAAAGGCATCTCCTAATTTGCTATGTTCGAGCAGACATAGCATGGCTTGTACTCTTAGGCCAGTTCAACTGTGCCCAAGTAGGTGCTGTACATGTGCTGAATGCATAGTCTAATTGAATATGGAACAGGAAGGGGATCGGTCCCCAGAGAGGGAGATTGTTTCTTCAAACTAGACATTAACGATAGAGTGAGTGACACTTATCTCCGGTCCTTTTATGAATCACTGAGATGCAAACAGTGAACACCTTGCCTTTGCTGTGAGCTGTGCCTCCCAGCCATGGGAAGCTGCCTGCCATTCACAAGCCAGTGCCTTGTAGGCAGCTCCATCTTACCTGAGTTCGCAGATGGACCATTCCCCAGGTGGGTCTGGCAAAACACTTCTCATTAATCATTGCTTAAAGCCCTCTCAGTGGGAAGACCTCAGGTTAGACATCATTTGGAAACAAATTGGGTGAAAAATAGCTCTGACAATAAGGAGCCCACACAGAATTCCCCTGTGAGAGCTTCAGCGGTGTGAAAACAGACTCTTCCAGGACACTAAATGATCTGTCAGTTAGCGAATGACACTATAATCCAGTTTTATGCCATAGACAAATCAAAGCCTTTACTGCATCTCCCTCATTTTTTACCTCTGTTTTTCCCTTTTGCCTTCTTTAAAGTGACTGGGTGTTTGAGGTAGAGGAAGAAAGAAAAGGACCTGCTATAGAATTTACAAAACATCTTTTTTTTTTTTTTTTTTTTTTTTCCAGACAGCAAAGGTGAAATAGTATCAGACCTTGCATGTCAAGTGATTTTTACCACACTGACAGGAAACAAAAAACATTTCAAGAAGGATGCAGAGTGTTTTGATCTGTGGTTCTGGAAAGAGCAACTGAGATTTTCTAATTCACATTTACCTCTGCTCCCAGTCCCCTTGACTACCCTTTTTAGATTTATTGGCGGAGATGTGGATTCTGCACACACCTAACTTTTTGGAAACAATGGACTTATTGACATGCTTGAATA
The DNA here is from genome assembly GCF_028389875.1 of Rhea pennata. NCBI lineage: Eukaryota > Metazoa > Chordata > Aves > Rheiformes > Rheidae > Rhea > Rhea pennata. The sequence continues at coordinate 65,100,298 of NC_084665.1, forward strand.
AATGCTGTGCTTATGTACTTGTTTAAATCAGGGCTGAATAGCAATAAAACACTTGTTCACCTCATAGACCATGAAGTGAGACTCCTATTTAGACAGCACTGGAGACGTGAAGAACTATTTACACAGTAAGATTAGTCTTAGAGCAGAATTAAGGTAGAAGCTAAACAGTTTAATAGAAGTCATCTCTTTTTGTTCAGAACACATTGCAGATGTTCACCAGACCCTAACTGTCCTGAAACAGAAGGAAACGAACCAAAATCCAAACGCACTTTTCCTACTTTTGCCCTAGTTGAGCTGCTTGTGCTGAAGTCCGCTTGGAGTCATATGCTTTGCAATGAAAGGCTTTTCTGGATGGAGGCTGCAGTGAGTATTTCTAAGCAAAATCCTCGTGTGCTCAAGCAGCAGTCATGGACAACCTGGTTATTCCACAGTAAATGGTAGTATTCATTTTCAAGCACTGACACTTCATGTTAGTAGTGACTCTGGGTCCCCAGATGCTTTAGGTATTGACCAGCTCAAGTAAATTTGAAAATAGTGCCCCTTCTCTGCCTCTAGCATTGCCTTTTTTCTCAAATACCCCCCTGGAGGTATATTCACTCAGGCAGTGGACAGCAAAAAACGGGAGAAGGCAAACGTATAGTAGAATTCACACAATTCACTGAACAGAGAAGCAAATTGTTATAAGGGGCAAGTCAGGCATCCTTCATGGAAAGCATGAAGTACACTCCAGCTACAACACATGGGCATGGACACAGGCAAAACTTGCTGCCACAGGGCCTGAAACATAATAGGAATTTGTTAATGATCAGGTTTTGCTGCTTGATGATGTATCATACTAGCTTATCTACACTAATTGCTGTCTATGTATTATCCCAGAAAAGATTAAGGGCCAATATTTTCATGGCTCCCAGTTATGATGCCCAGTGTGCCTGCGCAGGGCACAAAATTTTTTTGAAGTCTCTCCATTGACAGTTGTAAGACAATAGGCCTTGGAGCTACAGGCAACAGACGTTTACACTAGTTTGAATCCAAGCAGGCCATTATCAACTGAGGATCCTCACCACATGGCAGCAATACCAAATATTGTAAGACTTAGGTGCTACTCAACAGACTTTGGAGGTTTGATCCCATGCTTTACCATTTCCACTGAAATATATCTAAGGTTTTTAAGACTCCTTGCTCTCATCCTTTTCCACAGAGACCTTCTTGTTAGCTTCTTGCCTGGAGTGAATCAGTGGCTTCCACTGTAACTTTGTCAATATCCATCACCCCCTACAGGCTACTTCTGCTTCCTGATGCCAGGGTTCAATGAAGCCCTCATAGGGTGGTTGACCCAGGTACTGCAATCATTTTTCTTTCAACATGGTTCATCCAGAACACAGGAGAGGGATGCAGGGAGGGACTCAATCCACTCCTTGCTAGAGTGCCTCCTTAAGCCCCATCCATCAGTGCCCTCCACCTTGAGCACCCCAGTGTGCTCCCCAGCATGAATGCTTGCTAAGGAATGAGAACAAAGTCAATTATTCAGGAAGCGCATGTCCAGCTGCACTGTTCCTTCCTGCTCTAGGCACCACCTTGCACTTTGAACAGCCTCACTGAAATCAGGCTTAAAATTGTCAGTGTTTCGATGGCATATTGTTGTCAGATTTCCAATAATGGCCTCAAGGTGTTGCAAAAGGAACACTGATCCAGCACTCGTCCCAGCTCAATATGTTTGCACCTCTCTGTTGGCCTCTGGAAATGATGGGGATGCAGCCAGCCTCACTCATCACACAGAATTAGTGAGTGTGTGAGTGTCTTCGCATGGCAGCCCTGCACAGCAGTCAGCAAGTAAGAAGATTTATTGCTTTATCTGACACTCTGTTATTCACTAACTGAGCATGACACATCTGGGACTAGGAACCATCTATTTGACATCAATGAGCCTTTTTTGCATTGATTAAGTTTATCCAGTTCATGCCCAGAATACAACCTGGGTAATGCAAGACTCCCAAAATGGTTTAAAATGGGAGTTGCTGATTTTATTTTTTTCCAAAAGAATGAATATGATGGGGAAGTGACCTCATGAGTTACAGAACAAAGAGAGCTGATGTCAGTCACGTCAGCACCATCCTTCCTGTCTTGAGGCACCAAAATGATGAGAAAACATTTATTTAATGTTGGTAGACCAGTGGGGAAGCACAGATCCAAACTCCATAAATAATAACAGCAATGTCTACGGTCTGAGTGAAATTAAATGACCTTGCTCAGCCCATAGATGAGAACATGCAGACTATGTTCCTTATTGTGCTGGTCACGACATGAGTTCCTGTTTGGAAATGAGGAAAGCAAGCAGTTGCTTCTTCCTTTCCCCCCTCAGTGGCAGAGGCAGACCTGCCTGCACTTCGGTGGCTCTATGTAATGAGTTAGCCGTGTGCCTCAGCTTATGGACCTGCTCTTTCAGCTGCAACAAAACCAGTCAGGAAGAAGGTCTCATGTGTGAGGGCCAACATTGGCTTCTGAGAGTTAGATGATCTTGGACCAGTGCTGAATCAGATGAAGCTACCTTGGATAAAGGCGGGAAGAACTCAAACTTTTGGCTTGTCCTGGCTCATACGTGACATCAGGAAGCCAAAGTCAGCGCCAGGGAGGCCTGCGGAGCCAGGCAGGGAGTTGTGCAGGGACAGTGTTTGCCTCTGACACTTTCAGAACTAACTTCAACTTTAAAATAAGCAGACCAATAAGCATAACCATTATTCACTGCTGCCAAAGGGTGATGCCTTCTCATGTTGGGGCAGAGTGGCCTTTAGCCTCCAAATCCTTCTGCTTGACAAACCTAATCATTAAGGTGCAGTTACAATAGAACACCCCGAGAGCAGAACTCATACCATGAGACCCAACTTGCTCTCAACTAGACAGAAAATTCAGAAAAGCAAGAAAATCTCATCTACCTCACACAGAGCTTATATCCAGCTCTAAATGCTCTTACTTTGCTTATAAAATCTGGGCTATCACTGGAATAATGAAGGAATTGGCCTTACATGTAACAGTGAAATATTGACAAACAAAGCCCTCTCTGTTTGGACATTAAAGCAGAACTGTTCCTAAACACTTTGAACACTTGAAACACTTTTATGAACCCCAAGGAGATCTCATGCTTCCAAAATAGAATCTTTTATTTTTTTCTTATTTGTAATTGCTCCCAGGTCTATAATTATACTGCTCCCTATGCTGATGAGCTCCAAGAACTTCCTTTGTTGCTGTTATTTTGCAGTTTTAAAAAGGAAGTTTGCTTAGGAGGAGAATTTAACCTGGGGTTTCAGCTCTTTTTAGTCACTTAATCATGAAGAAGAATATTTTCCCTCCTTTGTATGTAAGTGTTGATATGACAATGTAAAATCCTGTAGAGAAATTATAGCCAGGAAAGAGAAAGAAAGAAGTGAACAGTCAATAGTAAAACATGGCAGTAATCAGTTTCCTATTTTAAATCTGGTATTGTTGCTTGTTGTTTTGGAGAGGACTTATTATCCATTAAAGCCACTAGATTGACAGCACCGTCACGTGAGCTTTTTCCCATGATCCTACTTCCACAAACCAAACCTACTGAGACCCACAGCAGCAGCAGCAGGTGTCTGCACAGCACCCTCCCAGCGTTGGCAGGACCCAGAGATCCAGGGGAGCCATGAACCCCTGCTCGGTGACCAGTTCGCCCTGTACAGGGCGTCTGAAGAAATCAGCAATTTTCTCATCCTTCATTTATATACTTTTTGTCAGGGATCCGTCCTCACCTCTTCGTAAGTTACTCACTCAAGCAGATCTGCCCACTCACAGCATCTTGGAGAAATAACCCCGGCCTTTCAAAAACACAAATCGCAAAATCCCCACCATGGTTCAAAGCCTTAATGTCTCTCTAAGTCAGGTATACATCACAGCTACTTGCTTAGTCTTTTCCACTCTGGAAATACCGTACTCAATCAGATACCAGCTCTATCTAATCTGTTAAAATCACCTGGAGCACTCAACAATGCCTCAAAGGAGAGCTTACAGATCCCACAATAAGTATATATGTAACAATTTCTCACATACATTGGGTCTTACTATGCTCTCTGAGGTTGAGTAATACAAGGTTTAGAGGAAGAAAAAAGTGTTCCTCTAAAAAAATTAAGTCTAAGTAACGTTACCAAAGAAATGATGAATCGTTCTTTCTTCCTTAAAAAAAAAAAAAAAGTTTTTGGCTTTAGTTGACTTTGTGCCCATAAATTCCACAGTTTGATAATGTCGTATTTGGTGATTCTCATATTCTTTCATAATATTTTATGCCAGGACATATGGAAAATCTGAATAAAATAGGTCAAGAAATTTTCCATTATCTTTTACAATATTGACACATACAAATGATGACACGTATTGGACAATTTTTTCATCCATGAATTGCCAACTCATAAAAACTGAAACATTCAGCAAGACAGAAGGTGTCAACAAACTTCTTTCATAAGCAGGTAGGTTTCCAATAAAGCTTCTCATATATATTACATTGTTCTTATGGCTATTGGATTTCATTTCAGTTGAACCCTATCTTTTAGACACATTAAATATCCATGCAGTGGACCACTCCCAGGCTCAGGGCATCTAGCCCTTGCATCACTCTGGCTTTGGGGAAGCTATAAATTTTCATTTCCTTCCATAAAGTTCCACTTCTGTTTCCAAAGACGATAGAAAAATTCTGATGAGCATGAAATCACTTTTATAAATGTCAAAATCCTCCATATTATTTCCACCAGTTTGCCAAATGTAAGGCCAATTACATCAGCCTTTTCCATATTCAGGTCCAACATTGGCTGTCCTCAGACTTTTAGAACAGTGGCTGTTTCGAGTGTTTTTCATACTTTCTATGTAAGTTCCTTCAGATTTTGCCCATGCAGCCCAGACTTTACGTATTCCCCTGCCCATCTTCTGGAAAGAATTGTGACAGGGACATCTACAACACCATGTTCACATGCCACCAGGTTTAGGAATCACTGCATTTATCATTTGAGTCTGGTGATTTGTGTTTTTCAGTGATGACCTGCCTCAATCACTTCTATCAAGGTCCTAGTCTCTGAGATTGTTCATCTTTCTTATTAGAAAGTAGCATGCCTGAGGAAGACACTTTTGTGGTAACTTTGTGATGAAGCCTGTTGGAAAGACAAGTTTCCTACCGGTTTTGGTAACCAAGGCAATCAGGAACAGCTGTACTGCTTTTCATAAACTAACCTTACACAGATTAAAAATAGCTCTCCTCATCATAGCCAGTTCTCTAGCAGCATTTTAACTCAGAGCAGCTCTCCTATTTTTCACATATTATGATAACACCACTACTTACAGGGTGAAAACCATCACTGTAAATATGTAGTAGTAAAACTGTTAACTACAAGAAAAAGTAAAGGATTTTGAATGCAACTCTGTAGGAATGATACTTCTCATTTACCATATGTAATCCCCCTCTGCCTTCAGGTATGGAATAGGTTTGCTCTACAGTCGAACAAATATCATTTATTGGGAGGAATAAGGGAGGCTTAGTTCCTCCCATTGGCTCCTGTTCCAGGGTGTAGTGGGTGCTGCAGGGTGTTGTTGTCAGCATTGCAGCTGTATCCAGCCTTTCTGGCTGCACTACATTTTTATTGCTGTCGGTACTGCAAAGCTAATGCAGAATAATGCTTGGCTATATCCCCTACCTTTAGAGCTACATGTAAAGAGTTAAGCACCAGAAGACAGTGCTGGTGAACACCAGCAAATCCCGTAAGTCCTACAAAGCCTGTTCCTACAGCACCACATGTTCCTTTAATGGCACCTTGGGTGTAAATTCATCCTCTGTAAAGCAATCTCCTAGCAGGCCCTGTGGGTAGCCCAGAGTAGGGAAGGAATACATATTTCACTTCTGGAAAAGGACAGAACGTGAGGCAGGAAAAAGAAAGAAAGAAAGAAAAGCATTTCTACTCCTCAAAGCGCAGTGCAACAAGTGAGCCTTTCCCTCCTACCCCTCTGAGGGGCTCTTACCATCAGAACCTGCCCTAAGGAGAGGTTTCACTTCTTCCTGCTCTCTACCCTCAGAGGAAATAGGGGTGCGAGTCTCCACCCTAAATCTCGATCAGAAAGAAAGCAGCAGAGTGCCTCAGAAGAGAGAGCTTGTAGCTCAGAAGGACATGGATACACCACAGCTGGGAGCCTGGAAACCTAAGGGAGGTATGGAGAGCATATGAAGACCATTTTGAGATATAGGAGCTTGAGCAGGGCAGGCACTGAGATGACCAGGGGCACAATGAGCTCTCGCCAAACGTCCAAAGCAGAGAAGACAAAGATGCTACTACTGGTCTTAACAGTCCACTTCTGTTGCTCTCTTCACGGGAAGCGGAGCACAAACTAATGCTAGCCTGAAACAGCTCTGCTCCTGGCAAACCGGCATTCAAATGGACAGCAGAGAAAGCACATCAGTGCATTGCCTCTGCTGCTTTCATACTTTTACATACTCTACATACTTCTACAGTAAGACTGTGCTTGGTAAATCACCACAGAAAGATCAAAAAGATTGAATGTCTCAGGGAAAGGAGATGACTTTTTCTCAGTACACTTAGCTGCAGTCAGTAGAAAGAGGGGATTCTCAGGGGCTCTGGAGCCAGCTTCAGGTTAGGAGAAGATGAAAATCAGCCAGATCAGTGAAAATCTGGGTTTGGAGTAAGTCCTTGTTCTGCAGCACAGATTGAAACTCATTACTCATAGATATGTAGCCAAACAGACTTTTTTTGTTCCCCTCAGTTAATCTTCACAGCTCACAGGAAAGGGGAGGACTAGAGAAATAGAGAATTCAGCAGAAATGGGGGAAAGAATTGCATCCTGCTTGGGGAGGGATGGCATGGGAAAACCTCAGAAGGCTCACACTGGATCCAAGCATGTACTACGTGATGTGTGTTGACTTTGTGGAGCTGCAGCAAACTGCTTAGGCTGTGCGTGGCCCTCAGGAAGGTCCCCCCAACTCCTTGGAGGGCTAGCAGGATGCTCTCCCCTCCTCCCTGCCATCTCACTACCTCTCCACATGAACTTAGGAAAGTGTCCCACACTGTTTCAGTAGCTACCCAGGGAAGGCATAATCATTCCTGTCCTTCAGGAGATTCCCATTAGTTGCTTTTTAAACAAGGAAAACAATCTAGAAATGGTTATTAATCAAGTATGATATCACCTGTGTGAGGTAAGTAAATATCAGAGCACTTTAAGGATCTTGAGTCAAAAAGTCATCTTTATATGTGTAAGATAAATAAATAAATAAATAAATAAATGAAAATAATGTCTTCACTGTCACTTAGCTGATTGCTTGAAATAAGAGGGAGCAAACTTGTTTGGAAAATGTGCTGAACATCCCTAGTCCTCTTACAGCAATTGCTTAGGAAACTAGAGGAACTGAAACAACACACAACTCATTTGGATGTTTAGCAGACTTTCTTAATTTAGTAGTTTCTTTGAGAAAGACAACAAAGAAAAAATTGCAACTAAACTGGTAAGAAAAACCAACTTTAAAGATACTTTTGAATTCTATAATGAGCAAAAGGCACACGAGCAAGTATTGTGTATTCTTCATGTCTAGTACAAATCAGTATAGAAATCCATGTGATTTCTATGCAGGATCTCAAATAAAAATTAGATAAAACATAGTTAATGTTGTGGAATATAACCAGGAACTTAAGGAAGCCCTGGAAAGCTTGATGAAACAGGCTAACAGAACAACCTCATAAGTTGGTCATTCCCATGTGACTAGATGCAGAGAGGGCTGCTACTGGGAATCACAGTGTGTGTGAGAGCCATAAGAAAGCAAATGCAGGGACTGCATTTTCTCCTGTCACACCAGTGTAAGAACACCCAGTGAGCTCTGCCCAGATGTCAAAAGATTACTCCTGAAATAGCAGCATGAAGGTGCTACAGAAAATCCCACTTCAAACTGAGCAGGGAACTGGGATGTCACCTGGGCCAATTTCTGCAACATGTAAGTCTGGGAGAATTTTAGAATCAGCAAGACTCTTCAGAAATAGAAATAAGAAATAAGAAATCTAAAGAAAAGACTGAAATAATGTCAAAGAATATTTATTTGATGTAGGGGAATGTACCTTCCTCTCCATCAATAAACGTCTGGATGTTTGAGCCTTCTGGGCTCAGGCCTGAAACCTTCCATGCATTCCCTCCCTCTCCCTCTCTTGCAGTACTCTCTCAAATTTTACCATCAATCTGTCACAACAAAACTGAGTGATCCATTTTTGAGTTCAGGGAGGAATTAAATCAAACTACAGTTCATTCTGATCAAAATCATAAAGTTGCACTGCTGCTCTCATTAGAGTGATGCTGAACTATCCAGATAGACACGCTCATGAGCTAAGGGATTATAAAGAGGAAAACAGTAAAAGTAATTTTAGGAACTAGAAGAGTCTGTCATTAAACCTCAGGGGAGACACTTCTTTTTCTTTGGAAAAAAAAAAAACAGTTAGATTAGCTCCTTCTGCTCTCCACAGCTCTCTCTCTCTCTCTTTTTTTTTTTTTTTTTTTGATATTGTAATGATCTTTAAAAGGCATGAATGTTATATTTTATAACTGGCAGTCCCCAGGAATGGATCAATCACTCCTGTATTAGCTACAAACAGAAACATTTTGGGTTATGACTTGTGTGAAGCAAGCTTCACAAAAATGCCAGGGGGAGAAAAGAGACCCACAGCTGTCTGAGGAACATATCTTTAAGGTTGCTGTGCACTACAGACTCTCCTTTAATCCATTTTAAATCATGTGTATTTATGTTAAAAGTCTTCCAAAGGCTGTTTGCACTAGGACAAATAACTTAGACTCCGGACATGCTACACTGACTTCAAGAAGGGCTCAGAGAGTGTCAACACTGGTAGGAATCGGGTTCTTTCTTCGTTTTTGGGTTGTTATATGATTAAAATAGCAAACTAACTTCGACACCAGAAACATGTTAACTGCTGCTTTGTGCCTTCAGCTGTGCGGAGCCTAAATGCACTATGCAGAATGTAAAATTGTCCTCTGAGAATAATAATATGCTTGAGGTATTTGTTTCTTTACTTCCACAGTACGAAAGAGAAGGGCAGCAAATGGCTAGGCAGAAGGGTTAACTTGCTGTGCCGCTGGGCAGGGAAGGGGTGGAGGTATTTGCAAAGAATAGCATCTGGAATCTATATGTCCTCAAATACTTTGAGGGGTAAAGCAGTTTTCCACATTCATTACAGCCTGGTAAGGAAGAGGAGAAAAGAAACCAGGGGGGATGGAAAAGGGACAGGGGACTCCTTTTGTATCTGTGTCCAATATGGTTTCTTTTGATTTTTCATTCTCCATAGTCAAGAGCTCCCCATGGGTTCTCATCTGTTACCCAGGCTTTGCCATACCTGCCTGCCTGTGTGAAAACGGCTCAGCTGCCGGCGCGGGATGAGGCTAACAGACCACATCTATCTCTCTGGCGTCTACTGAGTGCGCAGGGCTCCAAGGATCATGCCCTGGACAAGAGCACAAAAGCAGGTCTGTATAGAAGCAGCCAACCTTCTGCATCGTCCGCGCCTCATTGTGCGGACACCGGAGGTCAAAACTCGCCGGCATGCCTGCTCGCCCCGTGCAGGGCTCTGTGTGTGCGTGCGTGCATGCGAGAGAGAGGGAGCCTGGGCGAGAAGGCAATGCAAGGTTGCAGCTACGAAGTTGTTTTACTCCGTCGTTCTGGGTAGTAATCAATAGGATGAATGCCATTTCAAAAGCACTAGGAATAATTATATATATGTATGTATGTGTGTGTATATGTGTATGTACATAAAACACACAGAAATGGAAATAGACATGGAGATAGCTATACAGACAGACAGAGAGACAGAGAGACAAAGATACAGATACATCCTTACTAAAATAAAAATACAGTGCTAGTAGACAAACAAGTGCAGATTAAATGTCCTCTTCTGTTCTGATAGACAATAAGAGCTGTCTAGATTTCTGATCTTGCGTTCAGAAAGGGAATGGAGGAATGGGATTAAAGATGTAAGCGAATAGAAATGCCTGCTGACTGAACACAAGTCTGCTGCCAGTAAGGGGGACAGGACGGAGAAATTCTGAGCCACCATAGTGGTCCACCATAGAAATCCATAGTAAGGATGGAAGCAAGATTATTAATGGAAAGGATCAGGAAACGAATGTTTGAAAGGGGAAAGGAAAGCTTTTAGTTCAGGGGAATAGTACTGGGGAGGTAGGAGGGAGGAAGAAGGTAAAACAGATGAGAACATGTATCTTGTTGATTCCTCCTTTTATATCAGTTCAGATTAGTTTGGTAAAGCAACGATTTTGCAGTGAAGAGTCGCCAATGCCGCAGAGAACTCCTGTCATTCCTCTGCATTTTCCAAACACATGCAAACCAATTAAATTGGAAAAAAAAAAAAAGAAAAAAAGTAGAGAGCATCTGTCTGGCCTTTCAGAGCTTGAATTTATATCTGTCAATTGTGTAGCTACAACATGGACATCAAGATCTCCCTTTCCACTCTGGACAGCTCCTGCATTCATTCTGAGGGATATTTCATACAGTTCCTCTTTTATTGGAATTTCTCATCAGAGTCTTCTTCTGTGGTCTCTGTTCCTGCAAAAGATCCCTCTCTATTCAGCAGGGAGAAATGCACCAAGTAGCCTAAGGAGTTTGGTTTCTCTGACTGGCATGTTTTCTAACTGCTGTCTTTGATAATCTTGTATTATCGAAGCACCTCAATGTTTACCTGTTTTTCTTTTTTTCTCCGTCTGTTTTCTACCTTTCCCTTTCTCTCTTTCTCTCTCTTTCTTTCTTTCTCTCTTCCTTTCTCCCTCTCCACAACCCCTCCTTCCCCTTCTTTTCCCACTCTCTCTATAGAGCTTTTCAGTCTCTGTAAAAGAACAACTGAAGAAAGATTTGCTGTCCCATTCGTTCCGCACTGCCCCCATAAAAAGCAAATATTTTCAGGTTGACTGAAAGTTTAACTTTGTTATTTTTTTTATTTTTAAAGAAAATCCAGCGTGACGTGGCACGCGTTGGTGCCCTTGCCATTTAACAAATTACTTGTTTTTTTGACCTAAGTTAAATGCTGTGCAAATTTCCCTTGTCCCTGTTTTCATTGTGTGCAGACTTCACTGATAAAGAATAAAGAGCTAACTTGTTGGGACTTTTTAGTCGGAGCTTCCTTCATTCACAACAGACTTTTTTCTGTAGCGTCTTTAGCGACAAAGCCTGGATGCCTAGCTGATGGGAACTGGACATTGCGGGATCGTCCTCAGCAAAGTCGCACTGGCAGAGGCTGGCTTGGGGCAGGCAGCCAGTGCTGGGAGGTGCCGCAATGTCTTCATAGGGCACTTCCGAACCTGCTGGGCTCTCCCAGATCATCACCAAATGCTTCCTCACAAGCCGCCAAAACAGAGGTCACATGGGTACTGGGGAAAATCTCAGCTTTTCCATTGTTTTTCCAAGCACAAAAACAGCTGCTTTCCCTCGGCAGTGTCTTTCACTGGTAAATGCCGAGGACCGAGCTCTCACAGGCAGTTCACAGCCAAGGCTGGGGTGGAGGTGGAGGTGGGTGCCCACAGCAATCCCTGTCCTGGCTGCATTGTGGACGCCTGATGGGCAGGAGGCTTGCTTATGCCCACGCTGCGCTATCGTGGGAGCGACTGCACTGAGGGACAGAAACACCACTGGAGACCTGCAAAATCCAAGGGTGCCCTTCACCATGCGGATCTTCCCATCCCAAGAATATACTTACACCCTTGGTCCGCCCATCCTGAACATTGAACTGGTCATGCATGGGCTCAGCCTCGTCTGCAAGCCCTCTAATCCTCATTTAGTTTTCCAAAGGGAGAAATGTTGTAGTGTTTAAAAATCTTGCTCCCCTCTCTTGCTCCAGCAAACCCACAGGCCCCCTCACTGGAAGCGCTATCTCTGCGCAGTGATTTAGCGCGAGGGGGTCAGCCCGCCCCCCTGCTCCTGGCAGGTGGTCCTGCATGGGAAGCTAAGCCAGCCAGCCCCAAGGTGAGTGCTTGGACGCCTCTTTCTACAATGTAACTGTGGCGTTTCATTGTGTGCCCTTTCGAGGCTCCTATGACAGCCCTCCGGCATGACAGATTGCTGGCCTAACAACGAACCCTTTGTGCCTGCCCATTACTCTTTAAATCTCAGTTTCCATCAAAATCACCTCCTTCCAACGATTCTCTTTTCTGGTAAGAAAACAGAAAGTAAAACACATAAATGCTGTTCTTGTTTGTTACGAACTGGATTCCTTTAAACAGGAATACCTGGGACTTTATATAGACTCTTTTTACTGCTTATTGCTGGAATGTATCTGCAAAGATATTTGGAAACTATAGATCATCTTACTTTGTTTTTTTTCCAAGCCTTGTTTGATTTCTCCTTTCCAGAGACAGGCAACATAATTTTTTTGTTTGTTTGTTTCAGAAAATAATGCTTAAGGTTCAGTGTCTTGTTCAGCAGTGGCCACTGCTTATTTCTACAAAAAGAGAAAAGGGTTTCTCCGAGAGCATCTTCAAAGTTTGGGAATACAAGCAGTGACATTAGACTTATAAGGTGTTCCCTCATCCTTTTGAATTGAAATTATTTTTGTGCATGTTGGGGAAAAAATTACATTTATGTCATTTGAACTTTACACCTAGTCATGACAGTTTTCATTTTTCTTTTTTTAATATGGAGTGGCACTTAAATAGATTTTCTTGTTTTTATTCTGCAGATGTCTTACTATTTCTCCTCTAATGGGCTGAGCTGCCATTCAGAGAGACCTGGACAGGCTGGAGAGTTGGGCTGAGAGGAACCTCATGAAGTTCAACACAGGCAAGTGCAGGGCCTTGCACCTAGGGAGAAACAACCCTATGCACCACTACAGGCTAGGACTGACCTGCTGGAAAGCAGCCTGGTGGAGAGGGACCTGGGAGTCCTGGTGAACAACAAGTTGACCATGAGCCAGCAATGTGCCCTTGTGGCCAGGAAGGTCAATGGTATCCTGGGCTGCATTAGGAAGAGTGTGGCCAGAAGGTCGAGGGAGGTGATCCTGCTCCTCTACTCAGCCCTGGGGAGGCCTCATCTCGAGTACTGTGTCCAGTTCTGGGCTCCCCAGTGCAAGAGACACATGGAGCTACTGGAGAGAGTCCAGTATAGGGCTATAAAGGTGATAAGAGGGCTGGAGCATCTGCCCTATGAGGAAAGACTGCGAGAGCTGGGCCTGTTAAGCCTGAAGAAGAGAAGACTGAGAGGGGATCTTATCAATGTCTACAAATACTTTAGAGGAGGATGTCAAGAGGATGGGGCCACTCTTTTAAGTGGTGCCCAGCAACAGGACAAGAGGCAACAGGCACAAACTGAACCACAGGAAGTTCTGCCTCAATACGAGGAGGAATTTCTTCCCTGTGAGAGCGACGAAGCACTGGACCAGGTTGCCCAGAGAGGTTGTGGAGTCTCCTTCTCTGGAGATATTCAAAACCCACTTGGATGCAATCCTGTGCAACATGCGCTATGTGACCCTGCTTGAGCAAGAGTAGGGGGTGGACTAGATGATCTCCAGAGGTCCCTTCCAACCTTAACCATTCTGAGATTCTGTGGTTCTGTGGTCCTGTGACTGAGATGACTGAATTCTTCAAGTGCTTTTCTTTTGGGAATTACAGGATCAAAACCTTCAGACAGTCAGTAGAAAACAAGGGAGGATGAAGAAAAGATATCTGAAACAATAATACAGTTTGGAGAGGCCTAATTTTTATCAAAGAGAAACTCTTTCTGCAACCTGGACTGCTCTTTGCTCTATCTCATTTAAGCCTCCATCCTCACAAACAGTCATGGCCCCGAAGCCTTCTGGGATGACAGGGCTCAGCAGAGCCAAACAGCAGCAAGGCGCTCTATGCTGATGCTAATGAGGAAAACTGTGAAACACTTTGGCTAAACATTTTTTCATTTGAGCAAATCACTGAACTGGTAGAGCCAAAAAGGGCGTTATCTCTATGTTAATGTACGGTACACAGTGTAAAGCTGTCTCCACAGGATCTGCTTCTGCAGGTGTTTCTCACAACAGTGATGCCAGCAGCATCTGGCTTTTTTTTGCATGTTTGCAAAATTCTGTAGTAATACAAAGGATCATCCACAGAGTTATTTCTTTTCAAGAAGTCTAGATGACCTCAGGTTAAAATGCTGAGATGAACAGAAACAGTCAACCTTGTTGCCACAAAAAGGAGAGAAAATCAGCATAGCGAACACAGGGCAAGTTCTGTGCATTTGCTCCCTGTTCCCAGAATGGTGCAGACAGGGACTAGAGGCTGCAACTCGCTCTCGAGGTGAAAAGCAAGTTTTGCTTCCTGCAGTACAAGCCCATCCCACTCATGAGCTCCTGCCATGAACAAAGTACAGGCAGGCACCTCCCATACACACCAAAGGCACCGTCAGCCTGCAGCTTGCAGAGAGCGTGCATGGCCGCCCACCGAAGCGCACACTAAGCATGCAGCCAGGTGTTCACCTGCATGGGCATGCCAGGCGGCAAATGATGCTGTTTGAGAAGGGAGCTATGAATAACAGTTAGGTTTGACCTGAAACTGAAGCCGGAGTGCGAAGGGGAATAAAAAACTTCTGAGTGCTTTTGTAGTTTGTTCTCTTATTTTCCAACCAACTGTGGTTGCTACTGAACTCTGCTGTATAAAAATATAGGCACATTATTATCCCAAATAATTGCATTATCACTTGGGATAATAATCTGTGCCTTCTTTTACATAACCAGCTAATGAGGTTCAAAAGAATGGGAAATGGAAATGGAGTTAACAAAGGACAACACAGCGGGCTGAGCACATCTGTGTTCAGGTTACTAAGGAGGCAGCACAGGAGGCCTGGCTCACTGCTGATGGCCTCCTTCTCCTGGTGCTGCTCCCTTGCTCCATGCATTAGCCCTCTCAAACATCCTCTCACTGTGCAGCAAGAGCAAAGGAAGAGGAGCCCTTGGAGAGCAATGTGTGCATGCACACATGAGTGTGTGCATGCACACGTGTGTCTGCTGTGCGCAGAATTGACGGAGACCCTTCCAGGGAAGCTTGGGCAGTGTAATACTCTTGGAGAAATCTCTGCATTTTCACTAGGACAGGCAAAATAAAAGCTCTCCTCTCTCTGTCACTTGCCCATACCTGGCTGTCTGCTCCTCATGTGAAGGCCTGGCTGGCCCTTCAAGGGACCAGGTCTCTGGGACCACTAGCTCTACAGAGGAACATGGGCCAAACCTTGTCCCATCTCTTTAGGCCCAGTCAGGCACCTCCAGAATTTCAGATCTGGCATCCAGGTTTTCTGACTGTCATCATTAACATTTTTTGCATCTTTGAAATGGCCAAGATCACCCACCAGGTGCTTACCTCTCACCTCACGAGCAGGTTTTCAGTTCAGCCATGTTAGCAGGGTTACTGAAGGAGAGTAACACTGACTAAAACTAAATGAATAGCTACATCAGGGCTTTCTCAGCAGGATTTCAGGAGCTCTGCTAGGAAATTGCATGCACTTGCCTGTTCTGTGACATCTTAATCTGTGCACTTAATTTCCCTGTGTTGCACAAACAGCACATCTTTTCCTCATCCAGCCTCACTTCTCACTGCAACACTGCAAGGTGCAATGATGGACAGCTGTGGAGATTTTTCTCACCTGCAGCTTCTCACAAGAGTCCAGCTGATTTAAAGCAAAGATCTATTTTATTTGGACCGTTCCTTTCATCCTAAAAGATATTAAAATATTTTTAAAATCTGGATGATATATATACAGTCTGTACTCAGCTATTACTGCTAATAAACACAGGAAAAAAGGGATTAATGTAAATAATTAATTCAGATATTAACCTAACTTAATCCTTGCTTAAGTCACTTTATTTTTTCTACTATGAATTATTTCTGTGGAATCATCACTGACCAGCCATGCTTGGGATCCAGATTTTTGTCTTTTTCCAATATGTTACTTGTATTGTCAAATAATCTTTACTTATGGAAAGGATTAGCACTCTCCTGCTTTGGGGGAGAAGAGTGATGTCAACCAGATCACCATTAAGTAAAGATATCAGATTCTCTCCCTGATGTGCTGCACATTAGCAGGAAGACAGACAGGTATAATGGTAAAAACTCTAAGGTATCTGGGAAAGGTAGGACTCCCAGAAGACAGACTTTCTAGCTAGACAGTGTTTTGACATGATGTGTGAGGTGGTATTTCTGTAACATTTTAAGAAACATTGACTTGTGTTGATTGGTATTTTGTTTCCTTCAAAGCCATCAGCAGAGAAATAAGGCACTTGAAAATCGAACGAAGAAGAACTGTTCACAGTTCGGGGCCTGTATGAAGCTGGAAGCAGGCTGACATCTCTGGCAGACTCTCATCTGCTGCTCAAGCAACCTGCAAAAGTGTGACTTCCAAAACCATTAATTCTCAGTTTCTGCAGTGTAAGTTTCTTTCCAGTGTAGACTGTAAGGAAGAGATTGTCAATATTTCGTAGTACATTCAGGCAGGGTGTTAAGCTCTTCATGTGTTAAATACACCTTGAAGTCACTTAAATCTGCTATTCGCATCCATGCCCGGTGAAAGAGCACCTCTGGGTTCAGCACTGCGCTGGGCAGAGCCTGCAAGGGCGAGGGAAGAGCCCTGGGATGGGCCGGGGGGCAGGCACTGAGCACGGCGGCGCTGGCCGAGTGGCGCTCTCTTCTCCACCGTGCCCCATGCTGGCAGGATGGCAGCACCGACGCCACCCTGAGCCCGAGGTTGTGCGCGTGCAGGTGGAGCTGTTGCGGGACATTCGGGGCTAGGCTGGGGGCAGGGGCATAATTTTTTTCTGGAGCATGCCTTGTTAATGCCTGGCCTCCCCAGGCTGTGGCAGGTGGTTTCCATTCACTGCGTATCTCCTCATACTCCAGAGGTATGCACATCCGGTGCATGGTTTTGGCTTGTGTTCCCTGCCCTGTTCTGGAGGACCCACATTTACCCTCTCATCGAAGCTCCCGTGATAGTGTGCGCTTTCCTCGGACTATCCCGAACTGTCCTAGCCTGGCAAAGGGCAAGCTGTCACTTCCAAGGAAAGATCCCTCACTTATTAAATGATTCAAGGATTTGCATCTGTGCAAGAGCATCCTTCTCAGCACCCCAGCGGTTTGCCTCAAGGCTGTGCCCCAAAGATGGGCCATCTTCTGTTGACCCCGTCAATTTTCAGTACTCGGCCCTACTCCTCTTAATCAGGACCACTTCAAAGACCCCAAACAGATTGATTCACATGCGAACACTACCCAAACTGTCTTCCAAGGGGGCAAATACTTTTCTTACGTTCCTTTGAACCCACTGCCGCCCGTTTACTCGTATTTACTTTGCGTGGCCTACGGCTGAACCATGGAAATTAGAAAACAAACTCCTATTCAGCAAGTCATGTCAAAGGTGACCGCTACGCCGGAGAGTCGACTGTGGGACAAACACTGCCCTGATCGGAGGCCTCTTCTGCAGCGCTGCTGTCTCCACAGTTACCTACCTGTCTGCAGAAGCCTTTAGTTTATCTTGTCTATGCTGGAAGTCCTCGCCGGTGCCATCAGTCGGAGAGATGAGAGGGATGCTCCTCTGACACCCGCACAATGGCGCTGGCGCAAGAGAAAGAAACTTGGCTCCCCTGCAAACCACGTCCCTCTGAGCAGCACTACGTTCACAGGGAGCCGCGGCGCGGTCACTCACGCCCAGGTTTTCTGCACCAAAGCCACAGGCCAGGCAGGAGAGGGCACCTCGTGGGCACCCGGGATTTGCAGGCGAGAAAAGTAATCAGAATATTTGTACTTTATCATGGAGCTCTCCACACTCTCCCTGTGGACTCAGTTGCACCTGTTAGCTAGTCATGTGATTTCTGAGACCTGCTGGCAAGTCAAAAAGATAACAGCAGTATAGCTTGTCGGCAAAACACGATTTCCTAGGACTTTCTTATTCTTTTTAGGACCTTAGGAGAAGCTTTAAAAGTCCAATCAGAATATATTTCATAGTGTTGCTGGTTTATAAAAGGGAACACGATTATTTTCCAGTTATCAAGCTACTTCTTGCCAGTGCAGGTGAGCTGAAGGCAGTGATGAAGGCAAAGTGTGTGATATAACGCCACACTCGAACACAAAACCAAGCGACAGCACATCAATGCACTTCAAGCCAAGCTATCGCCTTCCTGCCTCCCCACTACTACTCCGGTCTGCTCCGACTTGCTGATCCTCCCAGCTCACTGTGGCTGCTCGGTGGCCCTATGGCTGAAGCTGAAATTCAACAAGATTCACCCATGTTAGTCAACTGCCTCTCACTGGTGCAGTGACAATGGGGACAGTTGAAGAGGTAGGGTCTTTGGTAACCAAAGAGCCACATTTGCTACCCTTCTCACACACATGGTCTACTAGCTAGGGCCTTATCCCAGAGTGACTGTAGAGTAAAAGGCTATCAAGGATTTGAAAGAATATCAATGGATAGTCCCTATTGGTATGATTCCAACAGCAGTCTGAATAGAGGGAGATATTTAAGTATGAAAATATGCAAAGTAGATTTGCAAGCCCAATTTGTTGGCTAGAGAGGAGTATATTTGGCTCAGAATACTAATTTCCCTATTTTGGCTACAATAAGTAGGAGACTCTCCATATTAGGAAATTATTAAATGCAAAATGCTTTTAAGAACAGTGTCAAAGTACATATTTTAAATATGCATAAAATCAAACATTTCTTATATAAAACAAATAACAAATGTTCTTCCTATGACACAGAGATTCTGAGAAGCAGATGGACTAAAGTCACTTAATGTTCCCTGACACTGACTTTTATGCCCTAGACTCTAAAGCATATCAAAGAATATGGAAGAAATGAGAGGAGGAGACAGCACCCTTCCAGCTCTGCTATTGTCCCTTGTTTATTGTTTTGCCCATGGAGAGAGAAAGAAAGGGAGGAAGAAAGAAAAGGAGAAAGCTCAAATGAAATGGTAAAATATGAGGAGAGTTTTCAGAAAGAGTAGATCTTTTTGATTCTCTCCTCTTTCTCTTTTCTTTCCTGAATAGAGCAGAGCGGGTGCCACAATGGCTCGGCAGGCTCCCCTCCGCAGGGCACAGCCAGCCATCAGCCCGGCTTTTAAGAAAGTTCTCAGCATTCCCCTCCCGTGCGAATATCTAAAGAATGATCGCTTGCCTGTTGTACGAGCCTAGCGCTGGCACGCTTTGCTTTCGGCAAAATCCGCTGGCCCCTCTCTGGTCCCAGGGACAGCCTTTGCGGTGTTCAGGCCTTAGGCTGCTAGGGGGTTGCAACGAGAACAGAAATGGAGCAAACGTTGCTGGGTTTCAGAGAGCCTCACGTGCCCGCCTACCACTGCGCTGTTTCTTAGAAGTCTTCCCCAGCCACAAAAACGCAGGCTAAGCCCTGGGGGGTTTTGCACAGAAAGCGTATGCATTTGGACTCACAGACACAGATTCCATAACTGACGGCTTGCTGTGATTCCTACCCAAAACCGAGCATGTCAAGGATTCCAGGTGAAGTTGCCTTATGAATTAGGACACAGCCCAGGCAGAGCATGCTGCTCCAGGATCTTTGATCTGACTGTGTCAGACAGGAGAGCAGCACTGCTGCTCCAGCAGCCATCACGCAGTTGAGTTGGGCTTCTAAAATACAATGAAATAGTAAAAAAGTAAACAGGATCTCAAGCATCATCCCTCCAAACAGCAGCTTACAACTCTCTTCCTCCAAAGTGGGCTGATCACTCAGTTCAGAACCTATTAGCTACATCTGCAATGATACCTAGAGAACGGTAAATACATGCCAGCCTGACAGCTTTTATTGACATCGTGACATAACTGACGGCAGGCACAGAGCGTATTATAAAAGGATTATTTGAAACAAGCAGATCAGAGATGGTTTTGTGGCAGACACTTGACCTCTGGCCTCTTGCCTGACACAACAGCAGACGAGGATTGATGCAATGTGACACTTCATTGCTCTGTTCCGTTTTCCTTTGGAAAGCTGCGTTCTGAGGTGCAAAGGAGGCCGAACCATCAGTTTCTTCTCTCCTTCCCTGTTTACCTTGTTTCTGGCACTTTAAGCTGCTCTTGCTACTCTGCTACTGTGCCACCAGGAGAGCGTGGCTCTAGCCAAGATGAAAATTGAGCAGTAACTCTGATGCTGGTACTACACTTGCTGGCGCATGTGCACAGCCCCCTTCATGACAGCAGCCTGCGGCGTTGCAGCCAGGTACCTCTTGCCTAAACCACCTCATATTTTCCTCAATTTGAGCCTTGCAAACAACATCTGTCTGCACACACACGAAGCTCTCCCACTTCTCCTCTCTGCAAGGATCCTAGGGAGCTACCGCAGCACGAGGCTGTTTTGGTTACCAGGAACGCTCAGCCGCGCATACGTGCTTTTGCACTTCAGAAACTGTAGGGTTTCATCGCTGTGCTGTGTTTAGCTCCGGGAACACAAATAAGTTCCTGGAGACCCATCATATGGTTAGTGCGAGCCAATGAGGAGGCTCAGAGAGGGCACTAGTTGCCAAAAGAGCAGATGTGTCCGAAGTCTGTACCAGTTAATTTCGTGACCTACTGAAATCACTGAGAGATTTATACTGCTAATTACTGACTTTGTTTCTGGTTTAATCATCCTTTCCTTCACCTTTCTGTAAAGCTGAGAAGAGAAAAATTGCTGATAAACAGCTCATCTTAAGCAGGATATTCTTTCCAATATAAGCACATGAATTAAGAGACGTTTGGGTTTTGGGAACAAATTATTTACAAAGAAACTAACTAGCATTAAAGGCATTTAACTAATGCCTTTAATGCAGCAATGAAGCGTATATTTACTTCCATTTTCCAAGTCAGAACCCTTCATGCAGTGAAAGTGAAATGGCTTAAAAATACTTCCTTCATTTTGGGACCTGATCAAATACACTGCAGTGGACTGAAATGTCTGATAAATGCCCAGGAAAATGAATGATAGGAATGAGAGGTTATAGAAATGTTACGAAGTATACTAAGACCCTGATTCTGCAAGTTTTACTCCCATCTGTAAATATATTTAGCATATAATTTCACTGAACCTAGTATGGCTAATGCATAAAATTGCCACGTATGGGTAGTTCCGGGGAACGTGTTAAGATCCTATTTTCTGTTTAAATGGTTCTTTCTGTGATGTGTTTGGTTTTTATGTGTTTCTCTTCCCCATGCAGCTCCAGCGCTGTGACATCGGTACCGCTGCTATATGGACACTGCACAAGCACACATGCCGGGAGACCTGGCAAGGAACCATGGCTGAACGGACTGAACAGTAAATCTGGGTCACTCTTTCTCGAGTAGCAGGTCTGGCTTTGAAGCTGAGTCCTCCAAGGCCTTGGACACATTAACTACACCTCTATCTCGAACAAGGAGGCAGAAGCACTTGAAAAGCCTTTGAGCTTTCCATGAAAGCTGACAAATTTAAGATGTTGTCACTTTTCAGTATTGCTAAATGAAAATGAAAAGTAGATAATAAGAATTTTTATTTCTTTTCTCTATTCAAATCAGTGATTTTCTTAGAGGAATATATTTTCAATGATCATCTTGGAACAAAGATCCTAAATGTTTAGGTATTCTCTCAAAGAGATGTATGGTTGCTGAAGAGAACATATACTAGGCCAAAACGTGTATTGATCTTCTCATTGCAGATATGAAACCTGTAGTTTGGAGAGGATAACTGTGGAAAATAAAGGTAGTGCTATATGTCTCTCTGCATCTTTTATTTTAGGAGCTACATCAGTTGGTACCTTGAGATATTTTAATTCAAAAACTGAAAAGACGCAGTCAAGTCTTACCGTCAGGCACTGATGTAGCTCTGCTTTCTGTGCCTTAGCCCTAGGAAGGCAAGACAGGAACCTCAGGTTTCAGGTTTTTTCCTAGTTGAAGTTAGATGCATTGCCTTCAGTCCCTATAAATTTTCCTTTCACCAACTTTCTAGGTTTGGCTTCTGTATGGGGTTTACATAAAGTGAGAACTCAGTAAGAAAACTTGGGCTTAGTCATTTAAAAGCGTCTACTTCTGCTTCCTCCATATTCAAAACCAGACCGTTCTCTAACTGGTGACCTGGACGTTCACACGCAAGCGACGCCGAAGCAGCGAACCATTTGGTGCTGACTGCCTCTGAAACCAGGGGAAACGGAGCAGTTTACGGCTCTCAGGAACTCCTCCCGTGGCGTTCCTGCAGTTAGCCAAGATGCAGAAGAGACAGCTCCCCAAACCAAACAAAACCAGCGCTGCCGACATCAGCCCCTGGCACAATCCGTTGTTTCCTCAATCCAGGAAAATTTGTTGTCAGGGACTTAATGCTGTATGAAAGGAATGTTGTTTCATTTCAGAACCAGAGATTTCCGACAAGACAGAGCATGAGCTTTCTGAAAGGAGAGAGCTTTTTGTTTTTTTCTCACAAACATGCTCAGACATAGCTTTCCTTTCAGCTAATTAAGCTGTTTTAAAGCAAACTGGTCAAACAGTGACATCGTAGTGGGGAGCCTTGGAATCAATTGCATGATATAGAAGGCAGGACATTTAAAGGGTGACTTCTGCCATTGTTTCCCCTGGCTGAATCTTTTCTACTTGGTCAATGCTGCCAGAGTGACCCTATACAATTGGGAGAATTCAAAGCCACTGACCTCAAGAGATGCCATTAAGAAGGCAACTGGAGAATAAGATTTCATGGTTGAGAGCCAAATTTACCTTCTCCTTCCACGTCTTGATGCTTACAATATTTTATATGTACGTTTTCTTCCTGTCATTAGCATATTGTTAAACCAGATAAATAAAAAGGGAATGCAGACGTAAGCCAGCATTAGGAATAACTGCATCTTTGCTGCATGGGAGAGCTACATTGTTGGTAGCAAAAGCTAGAACACAAAACAAATAATCTTATGGAATTATGGCGGTTCCTTCAGCTTCATGACAGTGAATGATTGGTAGGAGTAAGATTCACTTCGCTAGCACAGAAGATGGACTCTGCCTAGCATATATTTTGCTAAACAGAGTATGACATCTATTGTTTTTCCAAGCTGCTGGATATAAAATCAGTGAGCTTCAACATCTGCCAAATGACCATACAGTTTCCCATGTGCAAAGAATAGACAGATTTGAAACCTTCTATTAATAACCAGAAGCGTTAGCAAAAACGGGTTCCTTTCTGCTCTCTTTCTGAGGATGTCGGGGAGGGCATTCAGGCAGGCAGCTGACACACAATGAAACCTTGGGAAACCCGAGGACGCGGGAGCCGCTGCTGCAGCCCCACGGAAAGTCACAGCGGATCAGAGGAAGCAGCTGGAAAAAGTTTCCCGTGCCGTCACAGAGAGGCACCATCCAGCTGTTCTCAGCAAGGCCGTGAAAGCTGTGCCAAAGCTCGTGGTACCGGACCCTCTTTTCACAGAGCCGCCAGGCACTGCGGTTTTCCCTCCGCGTGCAGGGCCAGGCGCGCAGCACGGCCGCTGGGTACGGCCTCGCCCTCCGCTTGCTGAAGCTGCCTTTTCCCTTTCTCCCCTCCCCAGCAGCCTGGCCGGGCGCTCCACAGCGCAGCGTGCGCTCGGAGGTGTGCCTGCCGCTGCGCCGCCCGGGAGGCGGCCTCGGGACCGGGACTCGCTCGTTAGCAAGGCCCAGAAGCGGGCTTTCTGAGGCCAGTTCTTCCAAGGGAGCCTCTGAGGGGCCTGAGAGCCAGCCGCCGCGCTCACAGCGGTTCCCCTCTTCCCGCGCTTGCTTCGCGGCGCTCGTCGCCGAGGGAAGACCGCAGTGCTTCGACCCGGTTGCTACCAGCGGTCCCCGCCTCGCCGTTTTCCGCTTCCCGAGCGAAGGGCCGCGGCGGCGCGCACCGGGAGCCGAGGGGCGCCCCTGCCCGCTGCCGCTCGCTGGCCCCGCGCTCCTCCTCCTGTGTAGTCGCATGTTAAACATGATGACTCGCTCTACAGCAGCCATGTGTTGTCATAATGTAACATCATTAAACAAAGTGTTTAGAGCAGTTTTAGCAGAGCCAGAACATGAACAACAAAACCCGCCAATTACAGTGTCATTTTGTGTAGTTGTTAAGGTTTCAAATGTCTCCAACTTCCTCTGGTAGGCCATATTGAGCATGTCACAGCGAACATCTGAGATAACGATTTGCTAGGCAATGCGTAATTCTCGCCTTTTTTTTTTTTTAATATCAGAGAAGAAAGAGTTCTTTATAATAATTTGGCTCAAATGTCTACACACATTGCTCCAGCGTCTGTAGCAGCATGTGTTTCTAGGATTGTTCTGGAAGAGAAAATGCAGAAACAGCAGGGAGCAGAAGATAAACAGGCAATTCGTGACTCATTAAAACAAGCATTGGTAGCCAACATTGTGGAGTGTGTGGAGGCCCCAGATCCAACTCGCCTATAAACTTTTTTTACCAGCTGGACTAAGCATCTGTCAGAGTTTGGAAGGAGAGATAATCTGGTACAAATGATTTCAGTGTGTCGCATTTATTAACCTGCCACCTTACATAACACTGCTGATTGGGAACTCGGGGAGCGGTTTGAGCAATGACACAGCTTATCGTCAAAATGTTACGACTTCCCTGTTAAAGATGCCTTCTCTTCTCTCTCTTTTTAAATTATAATGAAGATAGTACAGCAACTGAGTAAAAAGGTAATGAAGCAAACTTAAAAAAAAAAGCAGCGCAGTTTTGAGAAACGCGTGTGCCAAAGCAGTATTCTCTGCAGATCTTTTTTCCTCCTTTTTTTTTTTTTTTTTTTTGTCACTGTTCAGTCCTGGCTTTAATTGACACGCACAAAAACCCTTTTTACATCGGATGTCGCCTGAGCTGGGGGACGCGCTTCTGAACAAAACGAATGTCACAGCTAACTGCCTGCGCGGCTGCCTGCAGGACGCAATGTTATTAGCTGGCCGAATGTCTGCTCCGAGCAGTGGAAAGCATTTGCGGATGTGATGGCAGACTCAACACCCCACATAAAAATGAACGTGATATTTTTCAAAGCATTTTAGAGGATTTCAAATATGTTGTTCCCTTTTAATGTAGTTTCTCTTATTAAGGGCCTGATCTTTCTCTAATTAATGTAGATGGAAAAATTCTTCTTGATTCCAAGAGGGAAAAGACTGGTTTCTGGTGCTCTACTGGAGCTACTGGAGGAAAAAATCCCCCCCAAAACATCCCTCTTATTTTGGGTACTAGAATCTTTGCACCTCACTGAATGCTTATAGGTACAGTAACTAATAGAAAAATATAAAGCATTTTGCTTCTTTTCCAGATCAGATGCCACCAATTTCAAATTAATAGAGATGTTTACTCTCTAGTACAAAATTTACATGTATTAACTTATAAAATATGAATGTGCCAGTTTCCTGTAGCAAAATATTGTATTATCATTTGAAAAATGAAAACTGCAGAGACTTTGGGAGAAAAAAAATAACACTCAGGCTTAGGAATACCTCACGTTTCATTATGGTTAGCCTATTATTTGTAGTTTTGAAACTTTATTGGTCCCTGATCTAATCTTTTCTGAGTATGAAAACATTAACATATGGTTTAACACAGCACAGGGCTGGAAAGTCCATATCCCAAATGCACATTGTATGCAGGGTGACATTCACACTAAATATCGTCCCTCAGGGTCTGTACTCCATTTTACCTGGGATTGGAGAGCCATGAAATCTCTGGAAAAGTTGTTCATGAGTCTGAACCAAATGGTGCACAGTGCACTGAGCTACTAGCAACGTGTGCTGCTGCCAAAGGTTGTGGCTCAAATGTCTCTCTAAGTAACATTAAAAATCTGCTGCTTCATGCCTATGAATTTCAATATTTATAGTGTTCAATAAAATGGTCCACTGTCAGAGAGAGATGTGCCACTGTGCACTCTCTGAGCAGATGGGCTGCAATATGGCACATTTACATGGACCAGCTGTGGAGTGCAGAAATGGATGCTGGTCACAGGCAGGGTATGCCGGCGCCACATCTGGAATGCTAACAGACCGGCCGCCCCGGCTCCGGGAAACTTTCCTCCCGCAGCACGCACTCTGATTTAAGGCTGCTCACCAGTGTACCTTAAACTGCATCAAGAGTCCTCATTAATACGAGAGACTACGGCGAGGTTTAGGGCTGCAGCGTCTCTGCTGGGCATCTGTTAGCGTCCGGGGAGGGTACTCTACCGTCTATCAGAGAGGTGCCCCAGGGACAGATTCGCTTCTGTACTGTGTTACGGGCTAAATCTGACTTTTTTTTTTTTTTTTCCTCTCTCTCTCTCTCTCCTGTACAGTGTTATCTTTGACATTTAACATCTGATGTAAGCAGCAAACACACTTGCTTCCCTCTCACCATGCCAAATCCCTGGTCAGGTGGGTATTCTGCTCATATTGCTTAATTGCTTAATTGAACTGTTTTTTTTTTTTTCTTCTTTTTTTTCACAAAACACCAAATACTCCAGCACTGGGCGGGGGGTGGGGTGGGGGAGAATAAACTGCACATTTGCTTTGTTCTGCTGTTAAACGAGACTTTGGAACCTTTAGACTACAATTTCTAGAAACGAGGCTAGTGACCACTTCTATATAAATCATTTTACACAGCATTTTGGCAAAATCCTGCTGCCTCTGAAGTCAATGGCAGAATTCCCACTGATTTCCAGTAGAGTTAGGATTTTGCTCAATTAGAATAAATAGACCTTAAAGTGGGTGTAAAAATAATTTACTCATATTTTAAGGCCCCTTTGTGCTTCCAGAATGGTCTAATGTGTCCTTAGTGTAATTAAAAATTATCTTCAAATCATAAGGACAGAAGGAACATATATTTTTGATTCAGCATGGAACCAGCATAACCAAAACCAAATGAATATATCTGATATTTCAGATCAGATCTTCCCAGTTTTCCTGATCAGTATATTTAATCACTACATATTCCTATCATGCAGCTGACAAGGGGAAGTAAAGAGAGGTATAAGAGCTAATCTACTTTCAGAAATACGATATTCTTCAGCATATCAGCCTTCCCAGAGCCAATATTAGAAATACCATGCCGGAGGAAGCATCGTGCTAGTGCTCTGCAGTCACCGGCCTGCTACCGCTTCCCATGACAGCCCCTCCATTAACCTGGCTTTGGATC
Organism: Rhea pennata; assembly: GCF_028389875.1. Taxonomy (NCBI): domain Eukaryota; kingdom Metazoa; phylum Chordata; class Aves; order Rheiformes; family Rheidae; genus Rhea; species Rhea pennata. The sequence goes on from NC_084665.1 coordinate 65,127,416, forward strand.
TCAGACAGAGGAGTATAGATGAAACTATTTCACTTGTCCTAAAGGATGAAAATTCAAAGCTATCTAGAAGAATCGGCGCATTTCTCTTAGGATGTTTTCTACTCATCTTCTCCCCCTCTGCTCACCTCCTACCCTCTCTCCCCTGCCATTCATATGTTTTTAAAGCATTTTTAAAGGCTTGGCTGGTTTTAATGAATAGACACACAAAGGGGAAGATAAGCTGCCCAATTTATGATTGCTTCTGTCATTTCGCTGGAGGAAGGTGTGAGCAGAACTAAAATGAAGTCAGTTTAAAACAGAATACTGCCTTGTATCTGCCCTATCCTTCTTCATCATTCCTAGGAAACGGTGGAGCTGCAAAGCTCAAATACGGTGAAGGAACCTACCACTAACGCACACCCAGAAGGACTCTGTAGCGTAGGGAGTCAGTGCTTATCTTAAATGGTACTGAAAGCAGATATGTGCCCTTCATGCCCCATGCTGCTCTTACAGAGGTTAATGGCAGAGCTCCTTCGGCTGTCAGGGGGCGACAGCTCGCGTGCTTTGCTCTTCGATTCATAATTCAGAGTATATCTGAAATAGCCCCACCAGTACGCTCTGAAGTAGGGCACTGGGTACTGCACATCGGCAGTAATGCACAAACTCCAGCCAGCACTGGGTAGGGCTCTTCCCACAGGGGCAGCTCCCAGGGACTACCCCTCTGCTCCTGTCTGTCCCAGTGGGGCACGAAACACAAGCTAAAGTGTAGGGTGCGGAGCGCTCCATACCTGCTTCCAGAGCCAAGCAGTAAGACGCTAACCCAGGCGAAGAAAATCACTGCTCTGCTTCCGTCATGGGACTTCACGTGTACCATCAGGGAAATCGCTGGGGCTACTGCTTCAACCGCATCACCGCAAAGTTTGAGAAACACTGTGGAAACTGGCTGAAGTGTCCAGGGTGCTGTGTGCTGCACCCAGTATTGGCTTATAGGCGCTGAGTGCGTGAGCTCATGGTGTCCACACGTGCTTGAGAAATGCTACAAGCTGGGGGAACATGGTCCTGCAGAAGGATTTAATGTGAGCGTATCTTCAAGCTACATTGAAACGATTGAGGACACATAAGCAGACACAAACAATCATGCTAAATCCCAGAGTATTTCTTCCAGGGATCTCAAGTGCTCCAGGTAGCTCCTACCTGAACATCTCCCTTTCCACTATGGCACTATGGACAGCTGCCAAATCTGGGCTTGGGAAGAGGCTCGGCCCCACAGCTAACTCACGGTTCAAACGTATTCCTGCCTTTTCCATCTCTAAAGCATCATACAGGAGTTGTGAGGGAAAATATACAGAAGTCTGTGAGGTCCCTTGGGACAGTGGCCACAGGGCTGTATTTGCGCCAAAAATAGATGAAGGGCTTGAAAGCCTACCGAACTGGCTGCTGCCTGATTCAGGTAGGGAAAGCTGAGGTGATTGCCATCGGAGGCAAGGCTCACAGCAGCTGTGCTATTTTAGCCTCTCAGATCCTTACGGGCAATTTTAATCCAGGCTCACAGATGTCACCTTCTCCTCCCCCAGACACCAGCCTGTGACCCACCTGAGCAGGAAGGGAGTCCTCGGCCCGAGCAAGAGCGTGTGACGAGCCGCCCGCCGGCGGGGAGCTTCCCGCTGGCAAGGAGGAGGTTACACCACTTCAAGCCGCTAACCTGCCCGAGCAGGCTGGGATCAAACGTGGCAGACACAGCCTTTAACATCACAAACGATGCCGGCGCTGGATGTCCATCAGGCAAGCACTGTTCCAGCGCGGGGGCTGTCTGGCTCGACATGCGCTTGTCATGGACTGCTGCACATGCAAGTTTTCCCATCTTGTAGAAGGTATTTTGACCATACCCTTCCTGACAAGGAACAAGTCTATTTACAGCCAGCTTCTTTTCATAAAAAAAAATGACCCCTTACTACACTGCTCACATATGTGTATTTGGCTTCTAGTGTTCTCTGTTATTTATTTGTACTACTTTTTTCTTCTCTTTCTTTTTCTCCCATTGCAAAAGCAGCTCAAGGAACTCTTAAGTTTATTATAATTAAAAGGGCTCAGCCCTCCAGCGCTCTGCTAGGCCACTTTCCTTCCCAGTTTCTGGAGATAAAGCAGGACAGCAATTGCTTTTGGCCATGTAAACGGAGTATCAGCCTTTCCTAGGATCAGTAACTGTTAAAAAAAAAAACTATTCAGAGGCCAAATTTTCTGTTCAGACCAGATCTTACAGAGTGGGAAAAGGCAGGTGTTAGTGAGTTACAGACAGATCTCAGCTTCTCTCACTGACTCCTAGACTTACTGACCCCAACTCCAAGCTAAATCTAGAGCAGCCTGTGGACTAATTTAATTTACTCTATTCTGGCAGTGGTCACCAAAGGGGCTTCTGCCAACTGATGATGGGCTCGATGGGATGAAATCATGGGCTATATCCAGCTACAGACTGTATGTTTCCTACCCAGTAATAACACATGAGTATTAACTATCCCTTCTAAATAACTAATAGTCTTGATTTTGTTGAGCAGAAAGATTTTATAAAGCTCTATTCCCATTCACAGTGCAGAGCTAATGCAGCGCAAGGAAAGTGCATTGGCTTCCATTCTGGCCTGCGTGTCAAACAAAACTGCTGAGCGAATTTAGTTTGCAAGGATATTTTTTGTGGTGCTGTTGGAAACCTAAGGCAACAGTGACATCAGTCTGACTTGCACATTCTTTCATAGCATGCAAAGGAAAATAAACACATTTTTTCTTATCAGTTAAATACCTCTTACCTGGAAATCAGTAAAAAATGAGTACAGAAGTCTCTCCGTTCATGCCTATCACCTCTCAGGTAAGAATGAAAGGAGGCTCCATGACACACTACTGTGTCTGCAGCAGATGGGCAAACATGCAAGAAACGTGTCTGCAGATGATTAAACCAGGTTTGTTAGGCCAGTGCCTGCAATCCCATTTTTGGTGCAAATACTAGACCAAGTTACTGCTTGGCAAGTGGTTTGTGAAAAGCAAAACAGCCGCAAAACATAGCTTGAAGCAAGACCCTGCAGAGGGCCAGTGTCTACTGGCCAGCAGCAGGACAGCAGGACCAAAGAAGCAGCGGCAGAGCTTGGTCCATATGTTTGTCCTGCTCTCACCGCTGAGCAGAATCCTGCTGCACTGGTTTCAGAAATTTGAAGGCCAGAAGGGACCATTATATCACGCAGTCCCCAGCACTGGCTGGGGCTGCCTGGGCAACAGATGGCTGAAATGTAAGCGAAGCTCATCAGCAAAAAGAATTTCTGCTTTACAACAACATTTCAGAAAAAAAAAAAAAAAAGCCACCCCAAATCAGGAAACTCTATAACTCTACAGAGCTTTAACAGGGCGGGGAAAAACAGCCAACCTTGCAGTATTTTGTTACAGAAGCATCAGGACATGATGTTTCTTAAACAAAACAGGCTCCCTTGGGCTCTTATCAGCCGCCAGACGGTTTCATCCCTGCTTTTGATGGTGAGAAGCTATTCAGCCGCAGGAAAGCATGGTGCTGGCAGAGCGGGAGACCTGACTGAGCGGGACCTCTGCTAGAGGCACAGACCGCACTGTGGAAAAGCCACGCATCCTCCGGGGACCTCCGCACCTTTGCCACGTGGGGAGAGTCCCCGGCCATGCGGCAGGGGGGCAGCTGGCAGAGGGCAGCTCTGGGGCGACCCGGCTCTGCACACCATCCCACCTTGGGGACACGCTGGGGCCAGGTGGCTCCGCAGGCTGGGGAGCGAGGTGGTGCGGGTGGCTCCAAGTCCCCGGGCGCGTGCACTGGGAGAAAGGCTGCACCAGCCCAGGGCACTGCTCCGGCAGCGGGACGGCTCCACCTTCGCCGTCCTCAGGATCTCCCTCTCCAGGCCGGCACCGCGGAGAAGCTGTAATTCCCCCCTCGGCTTTCCCCTGTGGGGGGACCCTGAGGTCGGCCTGTCACTTCCCATGCCGTTTTCATTTTGCTGCTGGCTGCATCATCTGAAGAGAGCCGAGACTGTGCTGCAGGAGGAATGAGGGGAAAGTCCTTTTTAAAGAGACCTACAGTCCTAGCACTGCAAGGTGGAAAATCCCCCAGTGTAGCCATCTCCCGCCAAGGCTGGGGCACACGACAGCACGTGCTGCCTAACACATTAAATAACATATTTTAAAGTCCATCGTAAGCAAGTAACACAACTTTGAAAATCTTAATGCCAATAAAAGTCTAATTGAAGGGCTTCTTAAGGGAAGATGGCCCACAAGGTTTCTGCAGTAACTTTTCAACTCTTTGCATCTTTACTCTTTATTTCTACATTTGGCGCTTCATTCTTGACTTCCAGGGCAACATTTCCTCTGTAAAGAATAATACCAAATCCTGCCAGCTCTCACAAACCTCTCTGCAGGTAATTCCCTTCAACAGAGATGAGGAGCAAACCAGAGGCTCAATGTTATAGTGCTACACACACCATCAGCAGGGTCCTGTGTGCTATCAAATTTGTACCAGTCCCTGGATTTATCTCAGAGCTGGAAATTAATAATATAATACAGTAAATACTCACTGGGGAAAATCCAAACAAACAATCCTTCATGTGCTAAATTTTTCCTAGTATCTATCATGCTACTACTTACTGACCAAAAAGACTTTGCATAGCAGTAAAACTGTCTCCCTTTGGTAAAATGAGAAAGGAGAAGGAGGTAGGAGGCATAGAGGATATTTGCATTTAACTCCATCTCATGGAGACAGAGCATTAAAATGCTATTTGGTAACTTAGTCATAGAGAAGAATAGTAAAGCCATAGGCCTTTCTCTTTTTTCCTTTTTTTTTTTTATTTAAGATGTAGCGCTTTTAAGAGTCGCCTTAAGAGCGCTCAGTAGGGTGTGTCAATATTGCTCCCCATGGAAATCATATGGTTTGCCTATGCAGACAGTGAATTGTTTTGTGGCTGTGAAATATTGTGTGTTGCCCTGTGAGCAGTGGAGCCAGTGGCTTGAGGAACCGCTGTTGAGACTGACAGTTACATTGTGCCACTGAATAGTGAAACGGCAGAATCAAAAACTCAAGTGGACCCAGACAGAATGTCCTGACCTTTAAGTAAAAGGCTGATTGGATATGGTGTAAGCTCCCCTTCATCTTTCACCATAATCCATTACACCTTTCTTGGCAAACCCTTGTAATTCATGTAGGCGCACAGATACATTTCCCATAGATTTTCTCTTTACATGCTTATCATTAAATTTATCTCATATAACTTATTTGCTCTTGTATAGTCCAGTTGCGTTTTTTAAATTTTGGTTCCCTGTGTTTAAGCATTTATAGTGCTCTGCCTAAGAAGTAATTCTGTGCCTTACAGTGTGAAAGCCCAGCAATAATAGATTTGTAGGAACCTAGTTGGAAGGACAGTTTCTGCAGCACAAAAAATAAATATACACTAAGATGTTATATAACAACCTGCAGTGGAAAAATAACAGGCTCGAGACACATAAAAGCCATGAACTTTATTATATTAGGTCTCATTTTTCAAATTTGCCTGAACTAGACTGTAAAATATTTTGGGCAGACACATTTTATGTGTCTGTAATGTGCCATGCACAGTACCTTGTAACTAAGAGAGAAATAATAACAGTATTATTAATGTTTGCTACAAAATACTTTACAAAGGGTAAATGTTACATAAACAAAAGAGGATAGAATTATGCTGCATTAGACTTCATTTTTAATTTCAGAATTGATTTTTACTGGTTTGAATGGTTTACTTGAATAACTGCTATGAGTGTGTATGTGGAAATACAGTAGCAAGGAAAGACATTGACTGATTTTTGATAAAACATTGCTAACATATGTGGAAAGATGGGTATCTTTCTTGAAACACATGGACTTGATCCTGGAAGCCAGAACTATGATAGTTTGTGCCCAGTGCTGCGGAAGGGGAAATGCATTTAGCTGCACTGCAAGTATCTTTACATGTAATTCTTGGCACCTCCAATTGCTGGTAAAACAGCACTAATACTTTTAGCATGAGACCCATTCCTTTTCTGAAATTGCAGCACACAACAGTATGGATCCTGACACAGGAGAGGTAACATCTGCAGCTTTTATATGGTGTCAAGGAAAGACCAAAAGTAAAAGACAGACAGTGTTTGCTGCAGTGATAAAATGAACACACGTGGAGGTATTGTCATAATGGTCTTTTTCTGATAAAAATCAAAGACCAGAAATGACAATAATACTTTTATCATCAGTGTTTCTTCTTTTTACTGTTGACTGAGTAAAAGGTAGATTCTATGCCCCCAATTCCAAATGCCTTTTTCCCTTAGAAGCATGTGTACAGTGATTTCCCCTAGGAAGTATTTTAAGGACTGCCTGACATTCCCCTATTCACCCCTTACTCCTCCATATGACATTTTGTCATTCGGAGAGTGAAAGTTTTCACACAGGCCGCCTTGTGGGTTTGGAATACAGTGTTTGTTTTAAACTCCTGCAGCATCAATTTTAAATTTACATATATATAAAAGCACATTCCTGCGTATGACCTTGCGTATGCAGACACATCTATGTTATCTCCTATGTGGCCAGAGATTACGCTGCTATACACACGCATTCCTCCTGCACGATGGCATGCACTCTACCAACTTGTTTGAATGAAACTGTACTATAGCTTCTGACAAGTCTGAACGTGGCACTGGCATTTCTTGCATCCCTGTTCTGTGAGAGGCAAGAATCTTCCAACTCAATTAGCATTTTAAAGAATAGGTTCAGTTTTGTGGTCCATTAAAGTCAGCTAAATTGATGCACTGCATGTCTTTATTTCAAAAATAAAGCTGAACAATTAAAGCCCATGTCTCTTTGCTCAGCTTTTGATTCCTCACAAAGCGTTCCCACTTGCTGCCTTTGGATGTAATGTTAACAAAGTCAGTTAACATCAAGAGCAGCGCTAACAGGCATGGCAGAATTCCTTGTTTTTGCTCAATCAGTCTGTGTTCAAACTATCAGTTTGATTTATTTGTCCACACTGACCCTTATTCACCACTTAATTATCCTTGTATAATGTTTCAAGAGCCTCCTGACACAAGGAGAAAGACAATTGCCGATGTTCTGTGGAACAACTGTTGACCTGATGGCCAAAATGATGACTGTGGGTCGAAGGTTGTCCTCCTTTTGAAGGAACCTCTCCATTCTTGAGGGCTCTGGCTGGAGCCACTTAGCCTGGGCACTCCTGGTCAGCCTGCTAATCAAATTCTCAAAATGTGCCTCCGGCCAGCGTGACTGGACAGGCAGAACATGTCGAGCTGACAGCCCGCCTCATCGTCGCAGTTCGTTTTTTGAAAGAGCCTGGGTTTTCAAAGAGCCTGGGTTGTTTGGACTCATTCTGATCCCCTTCACCTTGCTTTCACTCCAGAGTAAGTGCTTGGTTTAACTGGAACTAATCCTGACTTCAGAATGCAAAAAATTAGGTCAGAATCATGTTGCCTAGGATGTCTCCTATTTGTAACACCGTGTTATAAATACGACAGTCTCCATTATCTCCTCTGAGCAAAGAGGCCGGGCCTTATTATAGCAGCAAACAACTTTAGTTTAAAGTTCCCAACATCGGTGCTCTGTCCCATGCCAGAGATGCTGCACAATGACCTCAGTCATCCGGAAAGAATTCTTTCTAATGCTCTAACTGGAAACCATTGAATGACATTCCTATTCGTTTCCCATTCAAAAGGGAATAATCAACTAATAGGTTAATTCTGACAGGACACTGGCATCTCATGGGGCTAGGGGGCTTGATCCATATTTTCAGAGGAGTGAAACAGTGCTCGGGAATTGGGGAAAGAAGGGGCTGAAGTGGCACAATGCGAGAGTCCGTGCATTTGTTGAGTAAGCTGTGCATACATTTCAGTTGTCAGCTGTCGAGGGGGCTGCGCAGGGAAATAACTTGGCCCTCTTTTTAAAAGCAGAAGCTATCTCATCTAGAGACTGTCAGGGTACATTAGTTCAGTTTGTCAAATAATTGACCCTCCCTGAGCATATGGGTTTTGCATTTCAGTGAATTTAGACAATAACAGGCCTTTGTTTGAATTATACTGCTTAAGGACATGCTCAGCTATAAAGTATCTAGTATCTAGCATCTTCACCTCCACCAAGTTAAATCTGATTAATTAGCTTTATGATACTCATTCAGGGAGGTCTTTTCGGTAACACAGAGGCAGTGGATCAGCTCTTCCATCATCCCTCATCTAGTTCTCAATCTTGCAGGTATAATCGATAAAAGATTGTGTGAACAAATTTATTTCTGGCTCTTGGATCCCTGGCCATCTTTACAGTCTCAAGGAGAAACTGGCAGGAAACACAGTTTAGAGCAGACTTCAGGCTGCTCTGGGTTGAGAGCAGGGCAGTGCTCGATCGTGCTGGAGCAGAGGATTGCACAGCCTAACACAGGACCCTCTCCCACTGCTTAGCATTACTGTATGGGCCTCAGCTGCTAGGAAAAATTTGAGTTATAGCAAGGCTGAAACCACACACAAAAAAAAAAAATGGCAGCTTGGACGTCTGACTATGGCATTGGTTCTCCATCTCAAAAGAGTCTGGGGCATAAGGCAATCGCATGAGGCCTAATGATTTCTTTCAAAACTCCTGTCTGAGTAGAAATGTTCATACATTGGTATTACTGTGATCTGAAAGGCTTTTGTGATTTGAAAAGCTTTTATGCTTCATTTTCAGGCCAGAGTATTTTATGTTTTCATTTTGTAATGAAAACTCAAAAAGCTGTCAAAGACATACTTTTGGCAAAACCAAGAAAAATCATTTTCATTGGTCTTTTCCGGAAGAGAAATAAATAAAAAAAATTCCCAGCTGTCTTTATTAAATCACAGACATCTAACTGTGAAGGTAGGATGCTGTCAGCTCTTGGGTATTTGTTCTCTTGATGTCCTTAGGAAATAACCCTCAGAAATCCCTGGCACTTGTATGTTCAAAACACTGTATGAACATTGACTGCTCCCATACTAACACTGCCTACATAGTTAACTCTACACGCAGCAGAATAGGAAGCAGTCACTTATACCCACCTATATCCCCCATTTTACAGAAATAGGATTGGAGCAGAGAGGTAAGCACCCAGATTTCTAGAGCTTGAATTACAGTATTTTCTTCTGGTGGGGGGGTGGGAGGGCCTTGAAGACCTGGAAGTTGCTGATGAGGTGTCTAGATACAGGGATTCAGGGGGAATTAAGGTGGATGAGGATCAAGATTTTTTAAGTAACTTCTTCAAGGCCATTTCAGTGGGCAAATCAGTGTCAAGACTGAGGCAAGAAATGCCTTTTCCCCAAGGTCTTGTGCCTAGCAAAGGCATATTACTGTTGGCCAACAAGACTAGAAAACCAACATGCTTAGGCCTTCCACATGGAAGCTCTCCGTGCCTCTCTCCATCTCTTTTTCAGGCCACTTCAAAAGCAATCATGAAGTCTGCATATTCACCGTGATCATAGTCAGACATACACCTCTTCATTAGCTGCGGAAGAGCAGGAGAACATGGGCTGGTGGGGTACCAAGAGCAAGAGCAGCCTGGCTGGGGCACAGGGTAGAGGGAATGGGGTGGGAGCGCAGAGCCCGCAGTGGTGGCCCCAGCCAGGAGACACTGAGCTTTGTGCTCCCGCATGTGGCCACAAGCACTGGCTGCAAGCAGGCTGTGCCCAGCGTGCACGGTTTGCTTTCTCCTTGCTCTTTGTTCAGGCCTGCCTCGCTCAGCAGAGCTCGCCGGCCCCTCCGTGCTGCAGCTGCGCTAGCGAGTGCACGTGGAATTCAGCCCCAGCCCGTCTCCAGGTAATAAGTCTTGGTCTAAAACCCACAACTTTTATCAGTACAGCAAATCAAATTATGGCTATTTTATGGTACCTAGGAGAGGGCCAAGAGTTTCCATAAAAGCTCATTTTTCATTTTGAAAAGAGCATCTAATCACTTAGGGGTAGAATAGCAGGACAGGGAAAGTCTCAAACCTTGTCTGAAAGATGGAAAATTTATGGCTGCAAAGGGCAGCATATATCAAAGAGCTTTTGGCCAAGGCACACCAATAAAGCAATTCACCTACTGGGTGATGTGAGGACAGAGCAAGATGAAAGTAAAGTTAGATCATTTCTTCCCATCGCAACAAAAAGGTTGATAAAGAATATACTTGATATCAAACAGAGCTTCCTGCTGTCTCTAGTTACCTGGGAGTTTGGAGCCTGCAGTTTGAATAATGTTTCCCCTATAATAGGGTTGACAGCAGAAGTGTGGAGAGACTGATGGGCCTTCATGCAGGCTCAGCTTTTGTAGTTCAGGCTCATTCTTTATTCTCAGAGTGGAGCAGATAATAAATGTGTAAATAAATAGTTACCAATCTTCTGGCATGGAAAAATAACTAGTTGCTTTCTTGTGCTGCAAAGAATTCAATCATACCGATACTAAAACTGCACACGGGTAATGCTGTATCGCTAGCAATGTTTTATGCACTTTGCAAATAGCTCTGGAAAGTCATTTGCATCATTTGAGCTGGAGTGTGGGTAACATTCAAGGCATCTGCCAAAGGGTTTGAAACAAAACAACCACGATCGCAATTTGGGAAAGTTAGGTGCTTATAAAAATAAAAATCCAGGACTGTCTCGTCCATTTGGTTTATAAAAACAAGTCCAAGCTAAAGGCTAACTCAGTCTAATGCTATAAGCGTATTTATTTGTTTAATATCAGCTCTGAGGAAATTATAACACAACTTAATTTATATTAAAGCCATCTTTCTTTTTATAAAAATAATGAGATTTCCACACATTTACAAGGATATTACACTCTGAGTTTATCATAAATTTTACCATATCACTCATACACCTGGGTGATATTTCTGTCCCTTAGTTCCACGGTAAAGCAGAGTTAAAGTGAAATACCAAAAATGTTTCTAACTAGGGCTTTCAGTTATACAGCATATAAGAAGTCAGTGATTTGAATGACAGTTGTAAGTTAAAATAATGCTTTGGGTATGTTTGGCCAAATTACATGTTTCATCAATTAATTTCTATTTGAATTTGAGCAGAAAGTATGCTGCTCATAACTTTTTAATCGTTTGCTACAACCCAGACACATTGGTGCCTGTCTTTAAACAGGCTTCCATGCACTTCTCCTGTATGTTGTGGTGGATCAAAATTGTACTAACAAATATATGCCAGGATCGAGTTCATTACGATTTTCAGAGTGCACTAGATGAGATAAACTGAGTGTTTTTAAGGAGATGCTCGAGATGATGAGAGGGAATGAATGCATCCTGCGAACTTCTCCTGAATTAAAGCATAGTCTCTGAGGCAGACCCTTAGAGATGACTTGAAGTACCATTATTCCCCTCAGCTTGGTGCTTCAAAGGCACTTTCCTCTTTTTTGCCTCTGTGAGGAACTCTTTTCTCAGGCATTTTGAAATGAGCCTTAGCTGAACACTTTGCTTTTTCAAAAAGTAATTCAAATAAGAACTCACTTTTAAATTTCTGCAGAAAAATCTTCTCAGTAAATATTTTCTGTTTTTGATGCGAGAAAATATAAGCGATGAAAACTGAAATAATTTCTTTCAGATTTTCCCTTTTTTGGTCAATTGATTTTTTTAATCCAAGATCAAAATGTTTACGTTGCTGTCCCCAAATTGGGACAATTGGGTTCTTTTACCCAAAAGAAACTGTTTTTTGAAAACTGAAGCATTTATGATTTCAAGTTTAGTTTTCTTTTGACAATAAAAACATAAAACACTGTAAATTTGTCAAAAATGAGACAAAATCCCAATGAAAAACAATTGCTATTTTTAAATCTGCTGCACTGACCAATATCTACTTTAATTCATTTGCAAGATGCAACAAAAAAATCAGTTAAAGAGGATTCTAGCCCAAAATATCAAAAATATGATGTATTTTCTTCTCCTGGCATTACAAGAAATGCCACTTGCTCTGAGAGCTTATATGGAGAAGTAGAGTGTCCAAAGCAAGTGGTCTGAGCATACAATGCAGGATTATTTGCTATAATTTTGCATGGCAATTCAGCATGGTTTTAGCAGCATCCTTAATCTCAAATAACTGAAACACATGCTTAAGCTTAAATACCACTTAAATGTGAATAGTTACATCGACACATCATTGATTAGTAATTAATACTTCTAGTAAATAGCTTGTCTGCACACTCAATATCTATGTCTGTCCACAGAGATCTCCAGGTCATACTAGCAGCTAGCCAGAATAAATACAATTAAAATGGGTACAGATAGGACTACTTAGGCCAGTAATGATTTAGATGATGAGGTAAAAATCTTCTAGAAGTGTTGATGTGTTAACATCACCTTTCTGTGTAGCAGTGTCATAAGCTGCCATTTTACTGGTCTTCTTACGAAGACTGAAGCTCTAGTGTTTAAGATACTGTGTTTAATTAAACACACCTCTCTGACACAACAGCCATGGATTTCCAAAGCAGATCTTTTATTATCCAGCTAAATTCAAATACAGTATTAACTCTGTGGATCATTCTTTGCCTATTCAATAACAGCAGTGTCAGGGAACTGTCATAGGATTGCTTCTTTTTGTGATGAAGAATTTCACTAAAGGGTTTATAAAGTTCATGTTATAAGCCAAACATTAATCTAGAAAAGTGAAAGTGGATAAACACCATCATGTTTTACTTTAGTGACTATAATTTTTTGCATTCTTTGGAGCAGGGAAGAGAGAAGAAACTCCCACAGCTCAGTAGGAAAGAGCTTATTGCAGACCTAAAGTTGGGAACCATGATGAGAGCTGGAGTGAAAAACTAGGATTTACTTGAAAATTAGGTGATAAAGAAACAGCTCACTGATCATTATAGGGCTAGGACTGTTTCCTGTTTGCAGAGGGACTCCCTGCCTCAGATGGCATATGACATCTGCTTCCCTTATTTTCAAACCCTACTCAGAACTAGACTAGACCGCATTGGTTGCAACGTTAGAGTTCTTCCCAGTGGTGCTCTACATGTTCAAGTCCACAGAGAATGAGAGATCCACTCAGATTTGGGAGTATTCAAAGTCTGGTACTCAGAACTAGGACTTCTCTTTACAGCCACGGAAGGTCATCTTCTCACACCAGGCCTCCTTCTTGCAAAATTTCTCCCAAGCTTTGGCTATTTTTGAAAATAATTTGTTGCCAGTAAAAACAAGCAGTTTCAGCATAAAAATCATTGATATGATTTCTTCATCCAGGAAGCTGAAGGCACACAGGCACAGTGTCGCTACAACAGAAAAGGGCTATTTTAGGGGATTGTCTCAATTTTCACTTAAAATCAGTGAGCTGTACAACCTGGTGCTAATAGGTGAATGCTGGTGGAAGAGCTTGAAATTAGAGGAGCTCTGCTTCCCTTGGGAAGGCCACAGGTGTCCACGAAGCACCAGGAAAGTCCTAGAGATGCTTCAAGTGCTTCTCTGGTTCAATTTGGTACCAGAAAACCCACCATGTATAAACAGCCCTCTCAGGCTCAGCTTTGTAAATCTGCTAGACAGGCCTATATTTGTTTCTTTGATTCTTCAAGACACCAAGACAATCCATCACTGAGTTGCTCATTTGAGTCGACAGTCTTAAGCTGGGGATTCATTTCTTCTCCAGGCTCTGGCATGGATGACCTTGGCCAGGTCATTTGATCTTTTGGGATCTTAACTTCCTCTCATACAAAAGGGAAACATTTACCTTCATTATAAAGCAAACTGAGATCTAGTGATGAGAAGTACTAGATCAGGTCATCACCATTTTTGCAGTTATTGCCGTGATTGTTACAAGGCTGTTACCGCTTTGGCAGGCTGCTGCCAGGCTGCAGTCTGATAATGTCCCTGAGTAAAGCGGATTGTTTCGATCCTGAGCTTTGCTCACCTCTGTCAGCTGACGCGATGTGTGCTCTGGAGAGCGTGGGAGTTTCAGTTCTCTGTTGGTCCTCTGGGGATACAATCACTGCTCCTGGGGACACCACCGCTGCTCCCAGGGACACCACTACTACTCCTGCAGTGCACCTGCTCACAGAGGTGTATCCTTGCTGCTCACATCCTTGTGTTAGTGGCTTCCACCTGAAATGGCAAATAGTGACTATAAGAAGAACAACAAGAATGTACTGGAGAAAGCCAAAGCAGGAGACCTACAACTTGCTCCAACCTTGCTGCCACAGCTCCTGTGCAGCTGGGAGGCCCAGACTAAGTTTTTGTGCCCATTCAGTCAGTGCTGTGAGCCCTGTTCAGCACAGCACTTGCCTGCCTGCCTGCATGTGAGCGCGTCTCAAGGCAAGAGCTATGCTTTTAAACACAAGATTCAGGGCCTTGCTGAATCAGAGCCTCAGCTATTGTGAAGTCTCATATTTCCTGACTGCTGATGATAGTGAAAGGACGTATATGCTGTTTCAGTCATTTGGCAAGAAACAGATGCATTAGAACTAGAACAAAGACAGTAAATGGTTTCTAAACCTTTACTAATACTTTTATGTATTTTAACTGGAAGTAACATGATAAAAATTATTATTTAACAACCCTAACTCTGTTACTAATCCTAAAACATGTGTTTTGTACGTACTTTGTTTCATATTATTGTCTTACTCAATACAGCCTGAATATTCTGCAAAAATCATGTTATTGTAATTCAAGAACATTATAACTGCTTTAGAGATATGAAAGATGAACTGTTTTATGTAGCCTATGAAAGATATCTTTCTGCACACTATTTTAGAGCAGCTAGACATTTGAAACGTGAGATGCTCTTTCCCTTTCCAAAAGTGTACAAAATCAGTTTATTGTCAACACATGTCTGTGTATTTACTTGCACTGAGGAAATGGCTTCTGTTGATTGTTTTCAACTGGGCTGATGCCTGTATGCCAGATTTGGAAATGAAATGTTACTATTACTCTGCTTCTGGCAGAAGAAATCAGAGCTGTAACTGCACTGAAAAACATCTATCTTTCACAGTCACCTGAAAACAAATACAGACATGGACACAAGACTAAAATTTTTTTTCCAAAGAAGCAATGGTGAAACCCAAAGTAGTTTTCACTGCCATTTACTCTGTAGCTATTCAGGAGACTGAGGGGTAGAGCTATGAAAAGTATCTCCAGTTGATTGAACCTTTTAGGTATAGGTTTTCCAAGGAGGCTTTTATGTTTAGCTTTTGACAATAAGAAAACAAGTAATAAGAAAGCACCAAGACCCAAAGTCTCCAAGCTATTTGCAGTTCAGATCTGCTGGTTTAAGGGAGTTGCACCTTATGGTCTAAGTGAAGCAAATGTAGGCAGCACACATTTCTGCTTGGTCAAGTATGACTGAATCATGGACTGGTTCAATGGGACCTCTGAAGGTCATTTAATCCAGTCTCCTGCTCAAAGCAGGACCATCTCCAGCACTGGATCAGGTCAGCCATGGCAGTCATGCACTCATCAGAAGATTGGATGTAATTCTAAATACATCTCATCCCTAAGTCTTCAACACACCTGTGTCTTTAAGAAAGTTTCCATTTTGCTTGCTTTCATGACATGCAATCCACTAGCTTGTGGTTTGGAAGAGAAGCAATGATAATGGCAAGCAGCAGCAACATTGAAGCTTAACTGTTTGAGAGTAGTGGAATCCAGTGTCAAATCTGGGAACCACAAAGTCTTTCTTCTATTGTTTTTATCCGTTAGTAAATCCCAGAATTAGCAGCTTACTCCTTCCAGAAAGACAAAATTTCTCACCTCAAACTTCAAGCTCCAAAAGATTTTTTTCTTCTGCCATTTGATCCAAATTTTCCCATGCATAAAGAGAAGTGGCATATTATCACTCTCATCTGAAACACTTCCTAATTCATAATTATTTGACTTAACACATGGTGCAGCACAGCACAGTTTTCCCTGTAATTGCATACACATCCATTTACACATCCATTCAAGTTGCATTTAAGCTCTGGGAGCTGCATGTACAAAGCAGAGGAGAACATATAAAAATGATATTGTATGTGTTATACAAAATTATATACAAATAATATGGATTTTTTTATGTCTAAAGCATTATAGATAATGTTCAAAAGGATTCAGCTTCTAATGCTCCTAAATGATTTCAACCCTTTTGAATTCTACAGGACTTTTTTACCTAGGAGGAAAGTCCATATTCAGGACTCTAGTTTGTTACAGCATCAGAGTCTGGAAAACAGCATGTGGAATCAGTCAGTACCAATGTCTAGAAGAAGAATAGGCTCAGCCTTGAATGTTCATGTTGGATATTGTCTGAAAAGTTGCCCGTCATGTTACTGCTTGGAAGCTCTGGCAGTCAGGGATGACACGCTCCGGCTTCCCTATCAGGCCCCCTGCGCGGCGCGGACAAAGGGAACTGCAGGCTCCCAGCCAAGCACATACATTTGCAAACTGCCGCCAGTCAGTTCCCAAGGCCAGGGGCTGGATGCCATTGACAAAGAGATGTGAACCGCGGGCTTCGCCTACCCACTCTCCCTGCCGAGCGAGTGGCGCTTCTCAGGAAGATCTATAGGGCCTGCCCTCTCCCACTCACAGGCAGCGAGGGGCTAGCAAGGATTCGCTTCTGATTTTTCCATCTTTAACCAAACACTGCCCAGTCCAATCCACGCTGCACAGGAGCCACTGGAGCATGGAATACACTTCTGACCAGCTTCTCCGTAAATTATATTTTTGTATATCCCCGCCAACGCAGACAGCAGTTTATTCTATAATCCGCAGTGTGGGATATCAGGCCTTGATAGCCCCAGCTGGAGATTTGATTTGCTGTTGTGGGTAGAGGCGAAGAACAGCAGCTCGGCAATGGGTCATCTCTGGAAATGATCACAGGGCTCAGTGTGAAACAGAGAGACACCCAGATAAAAGCGTGGCTGACCTTTACTCATGTGACCTTCACTTCCCTAATGAGTTCATTCCAGAAGACTAGCCCATAAATTCTTTTCCTTAAAGAAAATCTCCATATTAGCTACATGATTCTGAAGGGCCATATATTTCCTCAAAGATGCCCACAGCACCACTCTCCTCACACGAGTCCTACATTGTGAACACAGTTCTTCCATTCAGTGAGGACGGACCCTCCACCCGAAGCAGGCAAGGATCTGTTCCAGGCCCCCATCTGTGTCACTGGAGCACAGTGGCAGTCCACCCTAGATGACCAGGTTAATGAATTTGCTACTTTCCTCCAGTAGCGACCAGTCAAGCTGAAAGGAAAGATGTTTTCCACTTAGAAATTCCCAGTATCCAATTTCATGTTCCTATCATATTCCTATCCCAAACCATCACAAATCCAAACAGATCAGATCTCTCTACTTCACTAAATCCCTTTGGAGATACTCCAGAGATCCAGTACAAACGTGAGCAGTCTCAGGAGGAGCTCACCTTAGCAAAGGCCACCCTGCAATAATGCTCACAGCAGTGCAGAGAAACCCAGGGCAATACTTCAGAGGGCAAGCCCTGCGCAAACCTGCTTTTGAGGTCCTGACTAGCATGCAGGGTGAAAACCTTGAACCATTTTTTGCTATTATTTTCCACTGTTGCTAGTGGACCACATAGGAGCAAATCCAGGGAAAAATGCCTCCAGATACTCTGTGAGATGACACATGGAATTTCTGCTAGTCCTCTCCTTAAAAGGGGAGCAGTGCCAAAGAGGAAGGGCGATGACCTTTTGAAGAGTGATCAGTGCCCAAGGAACCATTTTCTCTGGCTCTCTGCTTTCAGTGCACACTCTCCCCCATCTCTATCAGTCTTTCTCCATTTTTCCCATCTCTATGCCTGGGCCCTGCTTTGCTCTGAGGCACTCCAAAGGCATGATATGGACATTAGTTCTCATTCCCACATCAGCAGTAGCACTTGAGCGTCTCTTCTGCCTGTTAGCTGAGACGTGGGCTGCTAGGAGCTGCCATGCGTATGCAGTCCTCCCGTGCTGGATGCTCCACGAGGCAGAGAGGCCATGGGGCTATATACTAATATTGGCTGAAGACAGAGAGGGGTCATCTTGTTTGGAAGCTGAAAATACGAACCCTGCTTGGAGGCTTCATTACTCTTAGCAGAATATCCCTCCCAATCCTGTGATCTTGGCCCAGCAGGGTTTTGCGTGTGATTTTTGTACAGATATTTTTAACCATGCTTATCTGAGGTCTCAAGGAAACTCCAGACTGCAGCTAGTCCCTGAGTTGAAAACTCTAGATTGTGGCTTTTGTAAAAAAATGCTCTCAGTGCTCTCGCAGCACTCACCTTGAAAGAGTTTTGCACAGCAGAAATATAGACCTATCACCAACATCACTCTCAGTCTACTCTCATGGCCACATCTCTAGGCCAGTGAGTAGAATAGTGATAGAAATAGAGAAGTTTTTCCTTTATTTGCAAATATCAGTCCCAACCACTCTGTGGCCAGACTGCTGTGGGCACAAAGAAAACATTTCATTTTTGTCCCTCCTTCTCCTTCTTCCCCCTGCCTAACACATTCTCCTCTTCAACAGTAATTTGGATTGTGTAACTTTCTGGCCACAGTAAATATCACTGATTCAAAAGCATTTTTCACATTTCTCTTGCTTTCAGCCAAGACTCCCACAATCTTTTCTCCCAGTTCAAAGACTGTCTGAAACTTACTCAAAGCAGTGAGAATCATTCTACTTTGGATCCATGCCTACATCAACCAGAAAAAGCAGCAAATATATTTGTTGCATCAGGCATTGCATTCAGAGCCCGCAAGAATTAATATTGTTGTCATAACTGGGAGAAAAATCCCACAAGGCTGAATATGTGCACACACATGCGAGTACAACATATACACAAACATAGATTTTTATGAGCTGTGACAGTCAGCAAGGAGGTTGTTTATAGTTGCCATAATTTATAGCTTTTAAATGTAATGTTGGAATGCAAATAACTTTGCCCTTCCCTTCTCTCAGTGATCTGCTCATGAATAAGGCTGAAAGGAGCCTGAGCAGGAGACAGAAGTGGGGAGGAAGAGGAGACAGAGGATGAATCAGCCTGCCCCTGCTTTCTCCCAACCCCTGCAAATGTCACCGACTGACCATGGGATCAGCTCACAGCTCAGCGGGAGGACTCGGGACACAGCTACGTGTGACATGATGCTTAACAACTCCCATTCGAGGCAACGAAACAGGAACAGGGCTCAGCCTACCGGGTAGCGAGAATGTCTGAAATGGCATTAGGCAAAAAATAAGCTTTCTGTCTTATGATAGAAAGCTCACGTTTTTCCTCTCCCGGTAAGATGAAGGTTCCCATAATTGCATAACAGGTCCTCTCTTTTCTTTTTCCTACCTGAAAGCATCTTTTTTCATTAGTAGGGGAGGAGGAGATATTTAAAACTGACTTTCCGTGCTTCCAGTGCCATTCAACCTCTGTACAGCTGAAGTTGCTCTTGTTACTGTTTCATGATGGTGCAATTCATTAGTGTTACTTGAAAATGTGGTTTCTCCTTATGCAGTTATAGCCCATTTAAAAAACTTTTCAAATGTGCTCTTATGGACAGCAGTCTTTGCCAAGCCTGCTCAAAAGAAGTCAAAATACAATTACTTTGGCTACTAATCTCAGCCCAGGCTTGACTGTGAAGGGTTAAAGGAAAATGCATGGAATAATAAAAAGTTCAGCAAGCCACTGTGATGTTCGTATTCACAGTGCTAATAAAAAAGGTTCTCTCCAGAGCATTTTCCCTCTGTTCTCTTGTGTTTTCACTTTCCTTCTTCTCTTCACAACAGAGGTTTCTATTCATTATTATCTATGATATGCTACAGTTTGGACTCCATAAAAGGTTTTTGCAATCTGCAGGTGAAAAGGCAGGAGCTCAGCCTGTCAAATCTTTACAAATAGACACTGAGAGCAGCAAAATATTTGCCTCACGTCTCACACTGTTGAACAGCAAGAAGGAGTTTAGATGGCACCAGGCAGATGTGCACGAAGCTGTGAGACTGATCTCAAGTAAAGACAGGAATAGCTCACCTACCAAATGCTTGACTCATCAAAATCATAAAGAAATAATAAAGAAGAATCTTGGGCCACCATTTGTAGAAAAAAAACATAGTGTTTCCAAATGCTTAAAAATATACAAAATGATGAGCTTAGTCCATGAAAACTTCAGGAGTTTATTTGATGGGCAGAATTTAAAGGTCAATATTTCCAGCTTCTTTTCACCTCCTCTGCAAACAAGGCAATCCCTTCCTATTTTCCAGGGGAAGCTGAGGCTCTGACACCCTCACATCGTCCCAGAGGAAAAGCGTTAACATCTCAGCACCCAGCAGCACTGAGAAAGGGAATGCTGAAGTCAGTGAGAGGCAGCTGGGTGGTAAAAGGCATGTGGAAAGGCTATAGATGTCTGAAGAGGGACACAAACTTTACCATCACCATGGAAGTTTGCAGATCTCTATGGCAGCATAGTACTTGTAATGCATGTAAATATACATACATATACTAAGGCAGAAGTAGTAGTTATGTACTAGAGCTGGCAACGGTGAATCTTGGTCTGAAGAGCCTTGTCTTTGTCACATGGCACTCAAACAAACTTACTTTTGTGCCTTAAATTATTTTTAATGAGAGACTATGAGTCAGGGTGGGGGGGGGGGTAGCAGTGTTAGTCATTTTAGCTGCCAAAGATACACTACTTAAATTGTTGCTTCAATTATTTAAGCTAGACTAGCAGAAAATTAATTTTGTTGTTGTTTAACTGAAAATCTCTGCAGGAGACATCCTGTTTCAGAGAAAATTATCAGGATCACTGTCATTATCATCATTAACAAAACCTGGAAAATAAACAAACTGATATCCAGTGGACTATTTTTATCTAAAAATTGTAAATATTTTCCTAACAGTTAAAATTGAATTTGTCCATTACTTATAATTTTCCATTATCTCTTTTTTTATTTTCATTTTTTCACAAAACCTCCCAAATATTTGGAGAAATGTTTTTTAAACTTAAGCCAGTCAGAGCAAAATATACTTCTTGTGGGAGAAAATCTCTCTGATGTTGTTCTTCAGAAGAGTGACTTCTACTGCTGCTGAGGCTATTGCCTCCACCCTTTCAGATTACAACGGTTGTTTAGCATCTGGGTGACCAATCTCAAATTTTTTGCCAAGAGCTTAATCCAGTCCCACTAGATTTTGTTGGAGTTTTGCCCTAGCTCCAAGGGGTGCAGGATTAGAGCATTGGATTGTGCTTTAGTCTTATCAAAGTCTCAGGAACGGGTATCTTATTTGGTAGTTCAATCCGCTTTGCAAAGGGCCTTCAGCAAAATACAGCTGTGCTGCTAGACAATGTAAAACTGGACTCTCATTCCAACATAAATATAATAATAATAGCAATGCTAAGGGACAAGAGCTCTTTCTTCCATTCCCTAGCTAAACAGGCATTTACTCTGGGCCTCTATTGGCTCAGAAAGCTTTCATTTTACCATCCTAGAGTTCAGTCTGTCCTTTCAAAGCAGCCCAAGATAGAGAACCACCACGAGATTTTGCAGGCAAATGAGCATGTCTGCAATATTTTCAAGGATGGAGTGAAAGGGAGCAATGCAAATTGTGCTTCATATATCACGCACCATGAAACAGTAGCCAGAGCAGATGCTCTAATAATGCCATTATTTAGGATTGGCCTCCTCAGGAAGCATCCTCTGCCGAATTCAAGGCACGCTTGTTCCTTCACATCCCACAGAGGTGCCGTGGGCTACAAAGAGGCAGTGACTGCCCTGTGCTCACAGCCCGGGACCCTGAGCCCGCATAGGGACTCAGATTTCTTTTTCTTGTGCCAATGCCAGGGGGCCACAAGCCAGCAGGAAGGAGGGGTCTCCGCAAGCACCCAAAGGTCTCCCTTTCCCCAAGGCCTCCGGGGCCTTTGGAATGGTTTTATTGCAAGCCACCAGACAACAGGTTTTGCCCTGGAGACAGCTTCATTGTGCAATAAGACGTCTGCAACACGCAGTAAAATTTACCTGACCTAGCTCTTTGCCTTCCAGAGCACAGTGCCTCTAATGAAGTTCAAGAGAAGTTTTTATATATTTATGGCACTCACCAGTTCATTAATTTGTTAATGTTGCTTTTTATTGAACATCAAGTACTTTCTATCGAGCAAATAAAAAAAATTAGTGCAACAATTATCTTGAAAAATGCTGTGATACTGTTCATTTGGATAACTCTAAGCTGTCACCACTCGCTAAAAAGAGCCAAATGACCACATTTATAGTATAAACAACCCTAAATTACAGTTAATACAGTTTCTGCAACAACACTTATCTGAAAGTGACTGCACATTTATGGAAGTTTATTAAAGAGTTTATCTTCATTTTAAAAATGTTCAAATTAAAAAACTCCTTACTTGTTTGGACCCATATTTCTTAGGAATATCCCAGAGTCTTCAACTACTCTGAATTCAGATTCTTTTTGAAATTTGTAAGAGTCTGAAACAAGCAGCGAATGCAACACAACACCTACATTTACAGAATATATCAGAAAATGGTTTGTTGTAGAAACATACAGTGTGTAAATAGGGGCTGGACTGAGCAGACTGAATGAAGGTAAGTAAACCAAACGAAATGTGTCATTTGCCACGGTAGAAAATCTAAGTATGCATTTGTTCATTTTTAATTATACAGATAGTAGAAATTACGCCACTCAGCAGAGACAAATTAGGCTTCAGATAGAAAGTGTAATTCAGGTCAAGTAAGCAGATGAAGGAAAAATTGATAAAATTAAATACTGTCAGTTGCATTCTTCAGGCTCAAGTCTTTAGGAGCTGGATGGAGGTCCTACTCAGGAACAAATAAAAACATCTCATTTTCCTTGAACAGTTATATGTGTAAGGTTTTCAGATTTCTACAGAATCTGTGGAGGTCCCCATTCTGATGTCCTTCCACACAATACTGCGAGCTGTTTTATATTTGGAACATTGTAAAATGCCAATGTCCTATTCTGCAGCAAGTAAACACATTTACAGAAATATTCAAATAGAATCCTCTGGTTTAGTTCTTCTTTTCTTTTCTTGCCAGTGATTATGCTGGCAAGATCAATGTTACGACAATCATTAAAACTTCAGTGTAGAAAACAGTTTCAAATTCTCTAAGGATAATAAATTAATCACTCCTCAACATAAAATATTAAATATATGTGAGGATATAATTATGTTACTATTGCTGTTGGAAAGCGTTTTGTTCTTCAGTGAGTGAAACGATGACTTTTTTTAATGTCATACAGGTTAGCAATTTCACACATGAGCAAAAATATTCAGAGATACAAGATATATATTTTTTCAGTTAGTCTCAAAATTTTCCTTGCCATTAGTTGGATAATAGAAGCGACTTCTTTCCTATTCAGCATTTTACACCATACTTACCATTACTATAAATACTATTAAATAATGATTGCTGCAACCTCTCTGGAAACACTCATTTAACAGCAGCCTATTCAGCATCAGTTTTGCATTCTGTCTCAATCCTTTGCAAAACAGACTAAATATGCATTTCTCTGGTGGCTTAGAATATTGTTTGGAAGCAAATATGTCACTGTTAAAATAAGACTGCTTGAGACAAAAAGAGAATGGCACCTAGGGCAACAGTGATACTGTAAACATCTCATTCGATACTTCAGCATGTTCTAAATATCTAGATTATAAATGATGGGAGGGAGAAGGGACAGGGGTTAGCAAAATATTTCATGACAGACATGAATTTGCTGTTCCTGCTCAGAAAAAATCATTGTTGCCAAAATACACACAAGATTTCTTTGCAAAACTGAAATAGATACATGCACACAGAGAAGTCATTATACTAAAACTGAAAGGTAATAATTTAATAGAGTTTTAATACTGTTGACTCAAGCTAGAATGTCATTTACCTCTTGGCCAACTGCACCCTTTCAAATAATTTAATATTGGCTTGTTCAAATAGCATATTAAAAATACTTTGTATCAATTATGACTGATGTTTAAAATGCCTCTTTTTATTTTCTTTGTGATTTAGTCTCTCTTAGCCATACCCATATTTCTGAGACTTTCCGTATAACAGTCATAGGAAAAAGATAGGAATTGATAACTAAGGGCTTCTTAAGATAAAATACACCGTTAGCTGGTTTTAGCCTACAACCTGAAGCCAATGCTTTTCTCAGTAGCTATGCTATCCTAATCTCAATCCATTTTTCTGATCTCCATTTGACACTGAGTTACATTTTTCCCAATCACATTCTGTCTTCTCTTAAAGCTTCCAGTCCTGCAGAAGCATGTCTGTAGCTACATGTAAATGCATAAGCAGTCCCATCCATTTGACAAGACTGTTCACCTCACGTGAGCACGTACTAAGCGCACAAGCAGATACAAAGTAGCTTTCTATTTTTTTTCCTAATGAATTAACACTTTTTTTCATCACTCCCTCCTTTTTTATTTCACCTTGCACAAAGACATTCCTCAAATACCTAGCAACATACAACTGTTAATACTGCCTTCATAACTAAACTTAAAATCAAGGAAATTGCCTAACACAAAATGTAAACAGAAAGGTCAATCACGTGTTAGTAACTTGCAAAACACAATTTGGTGTTTGCACATTGACTGAGCACAGAAGCGCTCTTTTGTTAGCGTATATATTGAATATTGGGTCTAGACAGATAATGCCGATGATCTTAATCTTCCAGGAATAATCCGCTCACCTCGAATGTAAGAGCACCCTCTCCACAGCACACACACGGTGAATGCCGCTGCCTGCAGAGCGCTGCTGGACAGGCTGCTGTGTTAGACTGACTCCAAGTGGATTTGTAGAGTTATTACTATGCCTAATAAAGTAAACTTTTGGACTACTTTGATTAGACTGAATAAAACTTAGCTACTTCATTATCTCCTTAGTCCCAGGCATAGCTTTTTCTGTTGAATAATTTCATTGGTTTTACTGGGGTTACATAGCCAAAGAAATGCTTATGTGCATACCCGTGTCAGAATCTTTCAATATGAGATATACATTTAAAATAAAGGTCTGAAATCCAGTCTTGGGAACTTTCACACTGCTGCTGGGCTGTCCTGTTGGCTATATCAGGACTGACCACTAGAGGAAGGAGGCACAGGCATGCCCAGCTGCAAGATGAGAGTATGACATTCCCAAAATACCCCATGTCTTAAGTGGTATTTGACTGCAAACTGTGTACGAATTTGCTCTGATAATTCTGGTAGATATTTTTACCCTGAGATTTCCTGAAAGGAACAACCTGTCTGCCATATTGATGAATTTTAATGCGGTTTCTCAACCATTTTTCTCAGGTATTTTTTTAATTCAGGATCTGACATGAAATCTTTACAGAAATCATTTATAATTTAAAATAGAAATGAAAGGAATGCCTCTCACCACCAGTTCTGAAGCTAAACTCAAATACTTCTCCAGATCCCTCACAGAATAAGGTTTTTTTTTACCATAAACAAGCAGTGATCTACCTACAGAACTTCGCAAGATCTGCTGTGCTTAGAAAGGCTCCTTTGGACAATATTTCTGTACAGATTGGATTTTTGGAAGTGCTTATTGCTGTTCTGCATTCGTATATCCTCCTAATCCCAGGGGAAGCATACTACTCACCTAGCAAGCACAACCTTGGTAAACATTTGTTATTGAAACCACATGTGCTTCCTTGGAGTTAGGCCGCTGCAAACCACCCTTTCATAGCTCTGCACCCACATCTAGATGAATAGAACAAATTTTTTCCAACAGGATCACACAGCTGGTATCAAAAGACCCCATGGCAGCTGCCGGACAACACTGGCACGGTGGTGCATTGCTCTTTGCTGGCGCGAGAAGCTGACTGAGGTGCTGCTTCCCCCCAGAGGTCTCTGCAGAGGTGGTGATAGCTGCATTAGTCTCAGCAGCCCACTTAAGCCATGGACTAAGCAGACCTACACAGTGCCCATATGCTCTCTGGCATTTGCACTCATGCAAAACAAGTGTGAATAATTTCAATGGGTGAATGCTGGAAAATTCTGCTATAGTAATGCTCTGTATGCTCTGCACAGGTGCAAGCTAGATGCAGTAGGACAGCGGTGTTAAGCCCAGAGAAACAGCTGCAGGACATAGGCAGAGTTTCTTCAAGTTTCAGCTTACAAACATATCTCAGAAAGAATTTCTAGGCACAGTCAACACATACCTCCAGATCTCCTAAGTTAAGAGCCAGACTGCATCTCCAGTAAATTGCAAGCACCTAATAAAAACACTAAATAATTCCACAGTGCCCAGCTTGAGTCATTTAAAAAAGAAAACAACTCACAGAGACACTACTGTTCCATAGCGAGGAGCCATTATCAGACTAATCCTCAGGGGCAAACTTGGTTGCGGTTGGTCAGTCATTTAAATATTCCTATTCGGCTGCCTCCATGCTGTCCAGGACATGAAGCAAATGAAGCCTGGCTGTTACCCAGATGATCTAGGATGTTGTGACCAGATGGAACTTTGCTCACAACATGTGTAGATGCCTGCTGGACAATAAACAGCCCCTCGCTGTCTTCTGCACTGATGAACTCAAGGAGGTTACTGGCAGGTTAAAACAATCACAGCCCTCTTAAGATTGTAATTTATGCTAGATGCATGGAACATAAAAAAAAAAAGTTAAATGCACATTTTTCTTTCTTATTAATACTGATTTCTGTTTTCTCCATTTAACTTGGAATCAGCAAAGAAAAACAGCTGTATTTTTGCCTATGTTTGTTTATTTTTTTCTGTAGAAATTGCGATAGCTGCAAAGACAGGTTTACTGATAAAACAAAAAATATTTATAGCCTGCTTTCCACTCTGGGTGTGCATGTGTGCGTGTGTATGTGCATGCATACATAAGTGGTCCCCCATGTGTATATACTTCCGCATGATTGCTTATGAATTTTCATAAATCTCATGAAAATAAGCAGCCCAACAGAAGACAGGGACAGATTACAGCTCCCACAGACAGGAAAGCACCAGTGTAAGCTCCACCCTTTTTACTGGCCAGGAATGGGAGAGGAGGGATATGTGCATGTGTGTGTGCACGCACACACACACACTGAATGTTCCAGCCGTGGGAAAACCCTCCATAGGCTGTTGTGCATTATAAGATATCAGAGAAGATGCAGATCCACAGACCACTAGGCTTCAACGGCCCTACCACCCAGTAAACTACTTGATTTACATTAATGTTTCTCAGAGCTTGAGTGTGTACAACCTGAATGTAGGGTAGAAAATGGACTGGGTAGAGGCCAAAGCCTCTGCAGGTATCTCAGCTATTCTCTGCACTCTCAGCTTTTGTATTTGTTAATTAAATCTCTGGCTGTTCTCAACATGAAACAAGTGTGGCTGCCTAGAAGCCAAAAGCAAATAGCCTTTAAATGAAACTTCCTCATTCATGTCAAAGGATGCAGAAACTGATCCCAGCACCCACACTTTAAATGAAACTGCTGAAAGTTGTCTGATTGCCCATCAATCCAAGGTAATCCCCAGTTCTAGAAGCAAAACATTGATGGATTGTAGAAGCACTCCTAATCTGTTCCTCAATAAATTGAGCTTACTTATCTGAAATCTCTGTTAAAGCTAGCTTTTACTTTGTCCAATTTTATGATGTAAAAACATGCATTACATCTGCTGCAGCAGCTCAGCTGTAGGGGTGGCAACATCCAGAAGAGAAGTTGTAATGAACAGCTGTTGATTTTTCCAAATGGTTCAGCTGTCTCCCATATAATGTTGTGACAATGTCCCTGCACGAAGAGAAATCTATGCATCCTTCACAGGAGAGAAGATGGAAAACAGGCACTGCCTGGCAGAAATCATGTTACCTACTTGTAGACCTACACAAGGGATATATTGCTTTCTTGAAATTCCACATACGTGCTGGAATGATATAAAACAAATTACAGTAGCCAGAGCACAGGAATGTGGTGTCATGGATGAGTGAGGAGTGATGCACTTTACTTGTAAAAGAGAAGCAGTAATGTGTTCTACTGAGGTAAGGTAGTAATTTAACAAAATTCAATCATAAATAAAACAGTGATTTAACAAGGGTCGATGGAAAGATCTACTTTGTTATTTACTGCATGGAGGACATGGTCAAATGAAAGTGTCAAGGAGACCCTTCTGTTGAGTCACAAGGTTCACAATAGACCCCCTGACTTTACAAACTCTTTCTCAGAGGAGTCCGGTTGCAGCTGGATCCAATCTTAGTCCCAGACTTGGACAATGGTTTATGTCTAAAGGGTTATGTGCACTATCAATCAGAGATGTAACTTAGCAAATTTTGCAAAGTTTAACCCTGAGAGGAATCCCTGCTCAAAGGGAGATTCTGCTGCGCAGTCTGCTGCCGTGCAGGAGAGCTCAATGGGCTCTGGGCTGCCCTCTATTTAGGGACTAAGATGATTGCCTCATAGTTGTATTCACATACTAGACGAATTTTAGTTGGCATATGCCCAATTTGCCCCTGCCTATGTGCTATTTACAGAGAATCAGATTGGAGAGGGAGGGAGGGCACGTCGGGGGCAGCGGGGAGCACACTGTCACGTGTGGCAACCTATCTTTTACTGAAGCTACTCTAATGCTAAAATAGTTGGGTGCCTATATCAATTTCAGTTCCACATTTTCCTGCTATCTAACCATAACTTATTTTGCTTATGTTAACTTTTCTGGTCTTCCTTCCTCAAAAAAAAAAAAAAAAAAAAAAAAAAAGGATTCTTAAAGGATTCTTTATGAGGTTGAGGAAGAATGACATTCAAAGAGTAACCAGCCTGTCTCTCTTTTCATTTCCTAGATCCAGAAAAAGAAATACAGATCATAATAACAGCTCATGCAACACTTGCTTTTTTTTTTTTTCTTGTAAGTGAAAAACAAAATCTCTACAGGCAGACTGAACTTAACTGTTGTCACTGATAACTGGGGCCAGAGTTCCACATACAACGTAGCAAAGTCAGTACACTGCTGTGAGGGCTTGTGAATGAATTTCTTAAGAAAGGTAGCTCTGAGGAGGCCTGATCATGAAGAATGGCAGAAAGGTTTGTATTTTATCATTCTAAAATGCTGACACTTATAACAAGAAACGATCCTGTAGAAATTCATTTCTAAAACCAGAGACGTCCTGCCTCAGAGGCCTGTTTCTACCATCATACATTGAATGTTCAGTTCAAAGTGATAAACAACCCCAGTCAAGTGGACGTTTAGGAGGAATGCTTATTGAAAATGCTCTTGTTGCTTGGAATTAGAGAAAACTTAAGGCAACATGGTCAGCCTTGTGAAGTGAAAATTCCATTTTCAGTTCTGTGGGGTAGGTGGTGATGGTAAAATTTTCATGATAATTCATAGTATCCCAAAAAAGTTTCACTGGACCAATTGACTTAAATAGACTTGAGCTGAAACCACTAAGCTGAAAACTAGTGGAATGTTCCCATTCCTACTTCCAGATTAGCAACTGGAAAGAAAAACTCTTTGACTAACCCTGGGTTTGCTAAAAAGTTCAAGACCAGATGAAATCTGGCAAGCGAAAGGGAGCATGCACAAATATTATTGTTTCTGATGTTTCTTTTGAGTTTTTCTCACTGGCTACCATCTCCAAAACTAGGTGTTAGCTCCTAGCTGGTACCTCTTTTTATTATTCAGGTTTTGCTTCTTCACAGGTATTTTCCAGCTTTCATTTGACCATTGCTTGGCTCCTCTATTTAAACTGTCTACTTAAACCACATAATGCTGACTAAAGTGGTTTAAGATAGAACAGGAAACACACTGAACAAGCACATGAATCTAGCTCAAAATCTTCAGTGCTAGCAAGCCTGTAAGTCAGAGTGCATTCATTACTACATAGACAGGTTCAGCCACAGCAATCACTTTTGAAACCCATTTGTGGCAGATATGGTAGATTAGTATGGCTAGTTAGTTCCAGGAAAATAAGACACCATCAGTCACTGCTATTTCCCAGTATGTGAATATCAGAAAATACTACCTGAAATAGTCGTATGAAATGAAGTACTAGACAATGACAACCGGCCTTGCTGCTGAACAGCAGATTAGTTTGTGCACAGTTAAAGGACATGAAAGGTCAATTTCTCTGTATTGCAATTGTTGCTCTATTCTAGTTTAGCTCTAGACATTGATGTAGATAATTTCAAAGCATGCAAATTTACAAATCAACCATTTGAACACTACATGAAGAAAAAAAACCCTACAGCTATGGATTGAGATACACCTCACTATGTCTGTGCTGCATTTAGTAGCAACATTCAAAGGCAAGTTAAGTTTCATGAGCCAGGTGCTACACAAATCAGCTGTGCAAGGGCTGGAGATGGCATTGGTATCTCCTTTCAGTATTCACTCAGAGATAACTGTGCTAGCAGAAAAAGGCCTTCACCAAACAGCCAGCCTTCATCAAACACCAGGTCCAATTTATGGACTTCCTGTCAGTGAAATGGGCAAATACATAGCACCTACTCCAGCTCTGATTCCAGGGTACCTGCACCAGGAAAAAGTCAGTGTCATCTTCTGCAGACAGGCATGTCAGCAGTCTCAGAGTACCAGTCCCTGTCACAATCAAAATCCCATAATCTGCTGCCTGAATCATTCAGCCCTGCTCAGACAACTGTTGGCTGTACAAATGCCATTGAATCATCATGGCCAGCACCGTTCTCCAGTGCTTTTGCAGAGCTAGTCAAGAACTGCGGCATGAGTACAAGGTCTCTTGAGCTGCTTTTATACAGCCCTGGGCAGCAAGTCCAGCTTCTAGAGAAGCACAGTAGTGCCGGATATTCATTTACATAGCATGAGATGAAGGTGCATCGTGGCTACAACGTAAAACACCTGGGCCTAGATGACAAGTGTCATCAAGCATCTCTCCCTTGGCTACAGCATCATTTTTTGTCTCAAGAAGCAAATGCCACTTCTCTAATGCTCAAATCACTCCTCCTCTTCCCCTAGTGAACCAATCCTTTCCCCAAGGGGCTCTTTCCACTCATGCCTCTCCCCCATATGCTTCACAGTTTGAAATTGGGTCCAGTTGTTTGATTACTTCTGTACTGAAAACACATACGAAAAAACAATGAACAGGAAAATTATCTCCAGCTGCTTAAATCCCAAGTTAAAAAAAAAGCAAATTATGATATATCATTGTAAATAAACAAGGTTTTGTTAGGAAAATAACTGGTTTTGTTACCAGTTTTCCTTCCTACTGAAGTCACTGGTGTTGAAAGTTCAGTAGTTTGGGTCAGAAAGAGGTAGCAGTAACACTACGCTATCAGCACTACCAGAGGCAAGAATTGGATTTTATGAAATCCCTGGGGGTTCTTTTGTTCATTGTTTGTCTTTTAGGCCAGAAGTGCATAATATCAGCTTATTTAGGAGCACAGAGACTCTCTTCTGTTTTTATAGTTCCGCAGTTAATGTAGAAAAAGGATTTCAAAACTCTTTCAGGGAAGTAGTAGTCAAAACATTCTCTAGTTTCTCATAGCATTCTCATAGTGCTCTTGCACAACATGTGTATTTTGCATTCTCGTACCAGACTCAGCCTGTAATTTTTGCAAACTCTTTTGTGCATCACACAACTGAATATCCAAAGAGATGACCATGGTCAACTTTGCATGCAGTGTTTGTTAATTTCTGCATTAATCTTGGAATTCCTGTTAAATGATGATGTGTCTTTCAGAAAGGTGCTTGCTCTTGCTTTAATGTCAAGTGCTACAGAGCACATCAATTGCCTGTGTAATTTTTTCTAACGGGTAACTGTCTATATTGTTAAAAATGCACAACTTCTTTTTTTTTACATTATATTCATTAATGATTCCTCTGCCAAACTGAAGATATTCTGTCAGAAATTTATTCTACATCGAGGTAGAGCCTGCTTTGCCTTCTGTCAAGTAAACTATACTAACTGACTTCTTTTAGTGTCTCTTTACCAGGAAGTGTTTACAGATCTCAAATTATTCTTTCCTGGACACTGCATTTTTTAAGCAACCCAGGCATCACAAACGGTTATTACATTTCAGTATTGATCCCAATTACTTTATCTATGGTGATAGTATTGCATCCCTTCTAATCTTATCTGATGTTCGCCTATTTATACGGTCATATTAGCTCTCTGACACATAGATCCATATTGGGAGCTCATAAGAAGCAACAAAGATCCATTCAGTTCTTATCTTGACAGTGATTGTTAGGATACAGATTCTCGGAATAGGATATGTACACTGTTGTAGATACAAGGCATATAGCAAGAGATCCTCCTCTTGATAACACCTCTTAATATCTGGCAAAAGACTTCACCAACAGATTCAGCCAAGTTCTCCATATTCATTGATTACTGGCACCATGTGATTCTAAATAGGTACAATGTGCCACATCAACACTTTTTTTTTCCTACAAATAACCTGATATAACATTCCCAACTATACCTGATTTGTAACAAAGGGAAGAAAATGTTTGATAGTGTTATTTTAATGAGGATACTAAACATTTTCCTTGCAAACATGCTGTCCTTCTGAAGATACAGTTTGGAGGAGAGGAAGTGCTTTCTGGAGAATTTGTTTCCAAAATTTAAAAATA
The DNA here is from genome assembly GCF_028389875.1 of Rhea pennata. Taxonomy (NCBI): domain Eukaryota; kingdom Metazoa; phylum Chordata; class Aves; order Rheiformes; family Rheidae; genus Rhea; species Rhea pennata. The sequence goes on from NC_084665.1 coordinate 65,159,892, forward strand.
TTTTTTCACTTGAAAAATAAAGATTCTACACACAAGTAGAATTTTGCTGGAGATAGTACAAAGACCTCAATCACATAAGCTCATCATAAGCAAATATCCCAATCAATAAGCACAATTACAATAATACTCCTAGATTTTCCTAAATACAAACTGCAAACAGCTGAGGTCTTCAGTCTATCCCTATACAAAGTTTCAGTTTGACTTTGGATGTAATATATGTAACTAAGTTTAAAGGGAAGCTAACAAGGTGGAAAGTTAGACCTGCAAAACTCGTTTCAACCTGTGAATGCTCACTCGCAGCATGGAAGAGCTATGAATTTCCTAGTGATTGATTACTGCTCCCCTATAGAGTGATCTTTATGTACATTAATAACATCCTGACTTCTACAAACCAGAAAGCAAATGGTAGGAGTTAAATTAAAATAGGCTTGCTACAATCTCAACCAAATACATGTTTATTTTCAGGAGACCATATAGATGGGATGTTATTTAGTCTTGCAGCCCCTGTTTTGAGAATAGAAAATTGTTCTTGAGAATGTTTATGTGTCATTAAAAGTAGTTAAATTATACCTAGTCAAGTTAAATATGGCTTTAAGACCTCTGTGCTAGGTTAGCACTTAACATGTAGATTTTACAGTGTTAAAAATGCAGATTAGTGAAGTAGCTATACCTACTTCTCAGTGTATATGTTGTTTTTAACACAGAGCTTAAAGGTGCCTAGCAACACACAAGATGTAATTTAATTTTTTCATCACCTTACAAGCATATTTCTTCCAAACTACATAACTTCTGTAGTTATTGTACGACATATGTACTAACAATAGCACCTATTAGTTGCTCACATTAGAAAGAGAGCAAATTGAGGAAGTGCTAGAAGAAGTCACTTATACAAAGTCATTTGACAAGGTAAATGGCAGAAACAGAAATGGATCTCTGGCTCCTAAGTCTTAAGCCAGTGCCTTCCTTTTTGCTCTTTTGCTACCTCCTTCAGTCTCTAAATTGGCTGGGGTTTTTGTACATAGATGTATTATCAATGCTACAACATTAAAACTCCAGTATTTAACACTTTTTCAGTCCCACATGAAGTGTCATATCTAATACCAATACAATGCAAGAATATTAGGCCTTAATTTGCACAGGTTTGAGGGCTGACAAGAGAGACAGTTTCAACATCTCAGTGCACTTTGATGTAGTTCTCACACCTTGTTTATGGCCACTTACCAGAAAGATCTTGAACAAACGGCTCTAGCAGCAAAGCAGATCCAGAGAACGAGTAACAGGTGGGGGAAAGATACCTTGACCGTACATTGTTTTACACAGCTGCTGTGTTTCTCTAAACCTGACAGATCTTAGCGTAGTCACATCTGAACAACTGTAATGGTGGATTAAAAACAAACATGCACCAGGTGTCAGACAGGTCCCCTGGATGTAAGAAAATAAAAATAGAAGTACTGTGCTTGTCATGACTGCTGGGCTGGCTGCTCTGCTCTCTCTCCTGAAGGTCATGTCCCAAGCATACCTGCACACAAGTCAGGCCTGGAGCATCTCCTGCAGGTTTACATGTAGCCAGTAATGAATGATAAAAGAGTGACTTCATTTCCCTTTTTCCCTCCCACAAGATGCACCTCAACCTCAGACACATCACATGCCAAAATGATGGGCTTTAGGAGCAGAGGGGGAAAACACAGGGATTGGATGTGCCAGAAAGTTGCAATGTAGGCTGGCAGTGCTGGAGGAAAGCAGCAGGGTTTGCAGAGCAGTGCTTTGCAGGTGAATTGCCTGTACCATGGAGAGAGGAGGAGATCAAGACATGAAATGATGGCTAATGAACAAGGACTACTGCTCTCATAAATCTTGATAAATCCATGCCTGTACTGAGATGTGATTTCAGAGTCTTCTGACTTCCAAGGTGCTTGTTGAATGGTCCCAATTTTACCAGTCACCTCTTCAGTTTGCAGTCACACCCACCTAGGTTTTCCACAGAAACCTTTGACAATAGCCATTTACTGGACTTGCTGACCATTTCTCCGGATTACAGCACTATTTCTTCATCTACAGTTACAAAGCACGCAAGACTAAAGCACGAAACAAAGAAACAAATCTGTATCTTTTCCCTCCAATGTTCTGACCATACCTTGGCTGACATTCCTATCTCTGGAAAAAAAAATCAGTACTGCTTGCAACATTTTCTCTCTTTCTACAGGTCCTACCAGCAAGTTACTTTTTTCACTGACACACGAGGGCAGCTCTTGAAATCTCATAAAGACTTTCATTCTGTATTCTTGCCTCTGGAAAGGTGAAGCATTTATTCAGTACGCTGCAGGCCATTTTTACCTTAATTCTTCTGAAACTGTGCACCAGAGGCTGACTTCTGCATTATTGTTTTAGTGCTCCTTTTGGGTTCTTTAGCAATCTCTTTACAGCCTCCTTTGCTTTAATTCTATTTGTCCTGAAGATCTTACAGAAGCTTGGGAGTTGCTGATATAAACAGAAACAGGAAAGCTGACTCATTCATCAAGTTAATAAGAAAAAAGAATGCAGATATTTTACCCAGTCATCAAAACAGCCATACAGACAGACAAATATTAAAATATAAAGGCCCCCTCTCCCACTACTCAGTTGCATTTACCCTCCAAGATTCATTTATACATCAAAGCTTTTATTTTGTTCTGTTTGTGTGTAGCATTTTGGCTGCAAACCAGATCGCTTGCTCATTTGTTCTAACAGAGAAAGAAAAGTAGTTGCTGTGTTTATGTTCTAAGTAGTCTGTATGCTGTTTTAAATAATTAGAGCAACACTTATCATCCCACAAATTGTCAGGACCACAGTTCTTGGGGCATCAGCCACAACTGTTCATTTAAATATCAGAACAATTCAATCATTCATATACTTTATGGCACAGGATTTTAAACATAACAGTGGGTTATTTACCATTTGTTTTTCAGCAGAAAGTTTAATACCTTCAGTTAGCACATTGGATAACAGTCATCTTCATGGCTCCATTTTTCCAACCAACCCACTGGTCTTTGAAAATAGCAGAAAATTGTATAAAGTGCTTGTCTATCATTTCTGCCTTCTGAGGAAAAATTGCTCATTTCCTTTTTGGTCAAAATAATTCAAAGACTTGGCTATGAACACAATTGTCTGGGACTACAGCCCTGCTCTTTAAAATAATTATTTCTGTCTTTTAGGCCCACTTTACATTTCTGTAGTATGTAGCTTTGTTAATGTCTTACCAGTAGAAGATAAGCTTCTTCCAGCCACAGCAGGCATATCACACATGCCTCATGATCCCCTCTTTAAAACACCAATGTATATGGTAAATTGACAATAGATTGAGGCTAGTCTTGCAGCACATGGTGAGACATCTTAGCACATGATAGACTGCCAGAAAACAAAACAAAACAAAACAAAACAAAATCAGATGCTTTTTTTGGCTTACATCCAGAGGCTAAATAAGTTGACATGAAGTATAAAATACAGGAGCATTGTTCTGCAATAGACAATTGCAGCCAACCTTAGGCCTTGTCCCAATGTATCTGCACTGATAAACAAGACCCTTTTCCGAAAGGGAGTTTATTCTTGGCCATTTTTATGTCACAGTTTTAATATCTAACAGATATTTTTCATGAGATATCTTAACTTTTATCAAAATTTGCTTCTTCAAAGCCTTATGAGAAAGAGGAGGAAAAAACATAACATTTTTCTTCTTCTTACCATATTATTGGTGCTTTGACACTAATATGAAAATAAAGATTTCCTCCTTGGCCTGTAATGTAAAAGTGAAATTCGTATTTATTTTATATTAATAAGATCAGCTGTTTATGAAGGGCTGTCTTAGGTTTATGTTATTTACTGAACATACTGATACTCCTTTTGATTCTAACTTAAGAGTAGTTTATAGTGATTTTGGTTCCCTTTAAGAGGAAAAACTGAGATGGAGTCATGGTTTGTTTTCTAATAAATACTGAACATTTTAAGAAAGTTGACACAGTGGGTGCCAGATCTTCAAACTCTCTCGTCTGTCACTAGCTCTGCTGGACATTTTGCTTCATTATGATTAAAAGTTCCATCTATGTCCAATAGAAATTGAAAAGAGTCCTATTAAACTACGTGGGTTCCCCCCCCCTTTTGTCAGGTTAAGTATAGGCTCATATTATATTCATGCCAAGTCTCAAAATTCAGACTTTAGATTTTTGTAGATCTATTTCAAAGTACTGCCACCAGATTTTTCTCCTGCAGAGGTATTGGTTATTTTTTGTCCTACAAAAATTTTAAAAAGGAAAATTTTTGAGGGGTTATCTATATATTTTAAAAAGGAAAATATACTCTAAAATAAAATATTCTTACTAGATAATATTTTAAATATCCTTTAGTTTAATAGTAATCAAAATAGATGACCAGAGTCTTCTTCACTGCTATAGCAGATAATCTTGTCACATAATTTCTTTCTTAAATGACCACACTCTTCATTAAAACTAACTATGTTTTTTGCTCCCATTAACCTTCCTGGGAAACTGTTCCAAGCTCTAACCCTTATGAAAATTAGAAAGCTTCTTCCAATTTGCACCTTCAATTTAGCCATGAACATTCTGTACTTCCTAATTTTGATTTAAATTTGTCTTTTCATTTAAAAACCTATGCATTTACAGAAAGTAGTCATTTCCCTCCCCAGCCATATTTGTTTTACCAAATTGGACAGTACAAGCTTTTTTTAGCTGCCTCTCAAAAGAGGGTATATCCATTTTCCACTGTTCAGAGTAGCAGCTCTTCACTGCACCTATTTCTGACTCTATTCATCCTCTTGGGATAGAGGTGAGCAGTCTAGTGCAGTGTTGCAAAAGGCATCTCTCTGCTTCCTTAAAATGACAGAATAGATATTCCTCTAAATCTAACGGATTTAACACTTAGCCTGATAACGGATATCATAATCCAATACTGTTTTCAATACTCTTCTTTATTAATTAGCACACAGCTCAGCAACAATTTCTCAACATGAAAAATTATTGTGCAAAATGAAGACTAAGCTTTTATTCTGGCTTCAGACGATGTACTGGCTTCCCCTCTGTTAGAGCACTCCTTCACACTTCAGAACTTGGAATATAAAGCCGCTTGCCCCTCTTTCAGCAGCATAGGCAGTAATGAGCAATGCAGATCATGTAGAATACTTTGCATAAAAACAATGCAGAGTTTTCACATTATCATAGACAGTTTTCTTCCCTGGCTGCCCCTTTTACAGAGGAGCTGAAAATGCCTATCTAAAGTCTCCTTTCCTTCTTCTGGCTTAGGGTGAGGGGAGACTCACAACCAACCCTCACAACTTGGAACAAAATCTATTTAATCTCTGTAATTCCCAGATTTATCCTTGGTTACAGGTACCTAGTGACTTTATTTCATTACCATTTTACCTTTACTACCACAGGAATTTGGTATTATTGGAAAAGTAAGATTTATCACTATTTTATCAGATGTGCTGCAGTTCTTTTTAAGCAACAGATAAGCACAATATAAAAATAATAAATTTTATCTAACAAAGAGTTAATATAAAAAGGAATTGCTGATAAATTTGAAAAGATGAGTGCAAATATAATATGAAAAAAATAAAATAAAATAAACTGAACGCTAGTCTCTCCTCTGAGATTTTCCTGAGATATCTTTCATACATGTGCATGGAAATGCCCAATGGTATTCTGGCTCAGGAATACACCCTAAACTGAAGCCCACTCCACCTCAACTATACCTAAGGCTAAATAGGATGTTATTATTTACAAACGAGTATCTGGAAATCCTCAGCTTCCTTTCCTTGGAGATTGCAGTGACCATTTAGTTCTCTTTGGAACTTTCTGAAAATAAAACAAAAGCTTGTCTGGGATGCTTTTTAATATGTTGATTTTTCCATTTGACTCCATCTTCTTTCTTTGAAATTTGTTCAAATTACAGTTTATTTGTCCTCCTCCCTTTCCAGATAATAGGACTTGTTTAACAAAACACATGTTCATGTAACAATTTTTTTCTGTGAACAGCGGAACTAATGAAGTCTAGTTTCCTGTGGACTAATGGCATTATTTTCCAAAGCCAGTCCTCACATCATGTCCCATATTATACCTTCACAAGGCAAAAACTGCACCTGCGACAGCCAATATGAGTCATATACCTGCTGCTTGGCTCATCAGGCCACGCACATTGCTCAGCCAGTCAGATTTCATGTTTTGTCAGTTGTTGCCAGACTACAGTGACTGGTTTTCCTTCAATGGGCAAAGTTTCTTAGATTATTCTAAAATGGAAATGGAAGGGCCACAGATGAAGCAAGAGTATCACCATATTCAGAAATTCCCTATAACAAATCCTATGAACACTTACAATTCAGCTAGAACCCACCCAGTCATGAGGATTAAAAAATACATTAAAAGTTGGGTTCTTCCAATTTTGTTTGTAAAATATTTCTTCTTCTGTATTACGTGTATTTTTGAAAGTACCTGTGCCCATTCTCAGATCTCCTTATTTTTCTCATTCTCTTGTGCTCTTGAATAGTCAGAGATTTGCAAGAAAAAAAGTATGTAATTTGGATCAAATGGATTAATGCTTATGCTGACATATGACAGATCCTGTTGTGAATTTTTAATCACTGGATACCATACAGAGTTCTAGTATCTACCATTGTGAGTGTCTATTCATGCAATCAAAATACTTTCTACAAATCCATAAAATTCAGCACAGCAACCAATCTACATTCTTTATTTTGTCCCCAGCACTTTATGGAACAACAGCCTGGTCTATACAAGATTGATTTTGATTGTACAACAAAATAATTATGGGTCTTTAATGTACTATATACAGTATCTCTAAAACATAGCTAATGTTTGGGAAGGATTTTGCATGGGACTTACAGAAATTGAATTACTGAAAGAACACAGGACCCAGCATTTTCTCCTGATTTAGACTGATTATGGTACTACCATGTTTTATGAGGTGGGACTCTTTATCAGAAGACATTTGTGCACCTAGGTTAATGACACCCTGTTCCAGAACATTACAGAAGATATGATCTTTCTGGTCTACACTTCAGCTCTCAGGAGGTGTACGTCAGATGTAAACACACAGAAGTTCACCACGGCACTGCACAGAGCTTCTGACTACACCATGATTTTCTTTATCATGTTTGTCCTTCCCATACCCAGGGATATCAGGGTATCCCTTCCTCACTTCTTAACCAGAACAGTAGATCAGTCTCATTTCTGTAACAGTGTTGTTTTTGCCAAGCAAACCTTGCTCAGGTTTCACTGAGTTCTGTATCTGTGGGTGGGATATTCATTTATAAACTACAAAAGATTACAGAATACGAAAAAAATAAACATTCTCCTAAATGCAATTACTGTCTTTAGCTTCTCTCTTTTTAAGGGTCTCAGGATGTCCAAATATACTTAAAGTCAGAATCTCATAGTTATTTTTTTACTGTTTTCATAGCTCCAAATAAATTAGGCCTCTCCTTTTACAGATAATGACTCTCCCTCCATCTCAGAACTATCAGGGTATTAGAGCTCAGAGCATACAGGCTGTTATGAGAAGCTGCTCAACATTACTGCTCATTAAGTTAGCTTCATCTCAGGGTGCATATTGGGTCACATCCTCATTACACAAATACCATTAACAGAGTATGAAAGGTTATCTTCCCACATAGCAGTCACAGCAGAACAGCTCTTTTGTTGAAAATATAGCAACCTCTAAGTGACTTGCTGGTTGGCTCACAACCCAATCTTTCTTCTTAAACCATCCTTGTTACTCTGTTCCTCTGTTCCTCTCTTTTTTTTTTTTATTATTATTATTATTATTATGCTTCAGGCAAGCACCTTCCTCAGACTCAAACCAAACTGTTGTTCTTGACTGGGTGGTAAACTGCTAAGTAGTGTGCATTGCCGCTGCTCTGTTGGAGAGGTGACCAGTCGGTACAGCTCCTGCTAGACCGATAAAAGCACTCAGTGATGCAGTGATTTTCATAGTGCATCATTTATCTAATTTTTCAGGATACAGTGCAAGGATAATTACAGGATATACAGCATAGGCATTTAAAAGCGCTTTAGCCCTGGGCTATGGATCACATCCCAGCTAGTGGGGCATTTTGTCTCTTCAGGAAAGAGTGACAGAAGTCTCTGATAATAGTACACCTCAGACTACTTTGGGATTAGTGTCTTTGGTTCTCAGGTTCTTGGAACTGCAATTTTCAGAGAAAGAATGGTAGCTGCGGAGAATCGAGATGGACAGAAATTTAGAATGATTGTTAAAGGTGTGTATTTCTACCTGAAATCTGTGTGAAAGGATCACCAAACTTCTTTAGGATTCATGGAATGTGTAGGTGATCACTGATAAGCTTTTTGGGAAAGGGGTTATTATCTCTACCTATTGAAGGTGAATATAGCTAGTGCTTTTAATCACTAGGAAAAAGCTCTGGTCAAAGATAACTTGTCTTCGTGATTTTTTTGTTATAGCATTTAAAGAAGAGGTGGCACTACCTTACAAACATGCATTTCCTAACAACATTCTGATACAGGCTGCAGACTTGTTCTCACACCAACACTGTATCTAGCTTAGTTTTTCAAAGCACTTTGAACATTTCAAAGTCAAAAGCTTAAAGGTCCACTATGCAGCCTGATCTGTGAGCAAACATGTAAATAACCGCAATGATTGTCATTACAAACAGAAGTGAATGGAATATTTCAGACCATGTGAGACAAAGAACCTGTGCCTATTTCTGCAGACCTATAAAATCCCCACTGAGGGCTACTGTGTGCACACATGAATAGACATGAACTCTGTGACACAATTGATAGGTAACAAACAAACAAACAATAGGGAAACTTGTTCCATGATATAAGAAGTTGCATATTGCAACAACTTTCTCACCAAGACAAGCATGAAAAGGGCTAAGCATGAAAAGAAGTACCTAGGAGGAAATTAAGACTCTTTACACCTTAATGGCTGGGTTTTTTTTTTCTCTTCCCAACACGTAACAATTAAAGACAATGAAAGATTTAAGCAAGTTTGTAATATTCTGGTGGGGATGGACTTCATCCTCCCTGAGATTAGAGCATCACCTGCCAGTAACTGTTTGGGAGGGTTCTGTTGGTGCAAGGAGAAAGTGTGCCAACGCCAGCTCTAATAAGCGAACAGTATGGACCAGTACATTATACTGGCTCAGGAGTTTGCCAAACACTCATTAAATTACTACTACAAAACAGTCAATGAGTCTGCATTACATTTCCTTAACTGAAAGAGAGAGCTGGATCATTTTTTTTCCATTGATCTCATCTTTCAGAAGGTTCCAAGAAGTCTATGCAGTATTATCACAAAGAAATCTCTTCTTAAGCTCTGTTTACACGACACCTATGCTAGGCATGCTGTCACTCTCAGATGAGATCATCAGAATATCTAATCTCTATCAAGAGCTGGTGACTCCTTGTTTTCACTTATTTTTGTGTAATGAGCTATAAAATATTACGTGGGCCTGCTGCCATTCAGGAAGTTAAAATCTTCATACCAGTGAGCAGATATTTCAATCAAAACAGTTAAAATCTTGTTCATTATAGAGCTCACTGCTGTGTTTGCATTCCCATTGAGTTCAAAGGTCAGTCTACCAGCTGAGCCTACACTCAAGAGAAAGGAAGGGACTCTACCAGAATCCTCTTCTGAGACATGCTGAGTGTAACGCTGCTACATAATGACAGCTGAGTTTCACAATCCATTTTCTTCAGCAATAGTGCAGTTGGGAAGAGATCCTGGCTCTCTTAATACCCACTGGTCCCATAGCACCATGTCCCACCACCACATCAGCTGGGCTGACACAAACATTTCGGAGGCTGTACACTGAGGCATTTTTCTTCAGCTTCAGTGCTAGCGTAGGATCGCCTTCCTTCTAACTGCTCACTCCTCTCACAGCAAATCATGCCCTCTCCTCAGTTTTGAGGATTAAGATAGCAATGTGGCAAACAGCACGAAAAATAAGTCCTTTATCCATTCCTCCAGCAAGTAGACCAAAGTTTAGTGTGGGAAATAAACATGCGGAAAGAGCTGTAATTTTTTTTTCCATCAGAGGCTTGAGAAAGAGGAAACATGACAACTCCCTCAAGTAGCTCTCTTTCCTCCTTTCTGTCCCTTTCAAAGCCTGGGAAGAGGCATGGGCATTAAGGTCCTGCAAGCTGCTTCCAGTTTAGGTCTGGAGAAAAGAGTTCTTTGCAGAATCTCCTATAGGAGCTTAAAATTTTGTTACATTCTCCTTATACTTGTGATTGTGTGTAGCAGAAGCTTTTCTTCTGATCTGGTTCAGGATGGGGGTGAGGTTCCCTGTGGAACTCACAAATGGTTTGGTTGTCCAAACTGAGCTTAAAGGAGTAAGGCACAAAATCTGGTGTCGGGACACTGGGTAGGAGATACGAAACCAGGAGGGTGGAAAAAATAGGACTCTCCAAAGGCAGCAGGATAATCTAACATTAACATAAGTACTTGTGAATTATTATGGGTTAATCTCAAATCCTCTACAAGAGCTTCTGCAAGAAATAAAATCTCTCTGTATAAATTAAGAATCCCCTACATGTATGCATTCAAAGTACTAAAAAAAAACCCTTCAACAACAAATGCTGACACAGCACAGTTAAATTTGTTGTTCTAGATCCCCATGCGTAGATAAGCAGCTCGTTCCCGATTAGTTAAAACAAGCAGCTGGAACAGATTTTTTAAAGATCTGCAGCACTTCATCACAGGAAAACATCATGGCGAGGGAAATCAGAGGGCAGCTCACGTGTATTTAAAATAAAAAAATCGGGATAAAGAGAATGGAAGTCCCAACGTGACGTTTACAAATGCTGGGGCCGACGGCCACGAAGCGGTATCACCAGCCAGGGAAAAAAAAAAGAAAAGAAAAAGAAAGAAAGAAAGAAAGAAAATGTAGAGGGACGCAGCGATGACTGAACGAGCCCCCGCAGGCCGCGGCGCGCCCGGACGCAGGGAGCCGTTACGGGGGAGTCCCCCCCAGCCCCCTCCCTCAACCCAGCCCAGCCCAACGGCCGCCGCCCGCCCGGCGGAGCCGCCCTGCCGCCGCCCAGCGCGGTCCCTGCCGCCGCTCGCCCCCGCCGCTCGTCAATCACACGGCGAACGTCAGCGGCCGCCGCGCCCCCGCCAGCGGGCGGGGCCTGCCCGCGCGCCCCGGCCCCGTGGGCGGTGCCGCTATCGCGCAGGCGCCGCGGGCGTTGTCGTCGCCGCCGCCGCGGCCCGCGCGCAGGAGCGGAGCGGGAAGCCGCCCCCTCGCAGCGGCCGCGGGCGCCATGCGGCTGCCGCTCGCCCTGCTGGCGCTCGCGCCGCTGCTGGCGCCCAGCCGGGGCGCGGCCCCCCGCGGGGAGCGGCGGGTCGCAGGTACCGGGCGGGGCCGGGGGACGGACAAGGCGTGCGGGCCCCCGCGGCGAGCACGGGGCTCGCCCCGCGGCGGCCGGGGGCAGCGGCGCCGCCGGGCAGCGCCGCCCGGGGCGGGCAGTGCGCTCCCTGCTGCCTCCCCGCCCCCACCGCCCGCGCGGAGCGCGGTTGCTCGAGGCCGGAGGCGCCGCCGCCCTGCGCCGGCGAGAGGAGCCGGGGGCGGGGGAGGAGCAGCCCCCTTGTTGTCCGCTGAAGGGCGACGGTGCCACGGGGAGGTGGGGGTCCTGTTTGGCGGAGCGTCAGCGGCTCGACGGGTTCGGTAGCGTGCTGTGCGGCAGGCCGGTAACCGGTTAATAGCCAAGAAGGGCTGGAGAGCGTGGTAAGGCTTTTCTTTGGAAGTGATGCATGCAAATTAGTTCTGATAAAACAGCATATTTAAGGCGTTTTGAGATCTATCTCTGCTGTCTCATTGCTATTAATAGCGCTACTCATTATTTTATGGCATTTATAGTAAATGATTACAGTCCTTTACTGTAAAATAGCAGATACCAGCCGTTCTCTCAGGTATTTGTGCACTTTGGCGCATGACGTATTACTAATATGTGCACAGAGCAGGACTAATCTACTGTGTTTTATACGGGTATGTGTCTATACAAGCAGAAGCTGGAGATTTTAAAGCAGAGATGGGGAGTGTAGGGCATGGATGTAGTTGCATCCAAACAAGGCATTAGGATCGTGGCTTTGACCAAGCCGAGGGGACAGCTTTCAGCCCAGTACTGATTGGGAAGGGAGCTGGTCTGCAAGCAAAGAACCTCGGATTTTGTCTCTGTTCAGGCAGAGTTATTAGGGAGAAGAATAAAAAAAAAGAAAAAGAAAAAGAAAAGAATTATTCAATCTGCTTTTGCTTGGAGTTGGAGTGGCTAATAAGACCAGAGGTTTGGGGCTAATACCTCAGGTCAAAGAGAACATGCAGCTGCGCTTAATTTTTGAAAACATTGAGAGATGTATGAGGTAATGCATATTAAGCTTTCTGTGAAGGAGCTTAAAACCAGGAAGCATATCCACCCATTAGCTGAAAGCAGCAGTACTCCACTAACCTTTATCCAAAAAAACAAGATCTAAAACGCTGCTTGCAGTTGGTCACAGAAGTGTTGATGTATACAGGCTCATCAGATTCTGCAAATGCATAATGGTGATTCATCAGGGCTTCATTGCGTTTAGATCTGTACCTTTCTGGAGTGCCTGAACTTGTCTGCCCCTCGTGGTGGGGTACACTCTGGCCTTACAAGACTTCTGAAGACAATTTAGGTTTACCTTCCATGGGCTAGGAGCAGAAAAAAATGTTAACCTGTCCACTCATTTGTCATTGGTAGTTTAGATCTTTAGCACCCAGTTTGTTTAATTTTTTCTGCATGGTTTGTAAACCATGCAGAGAAGTCATTTTTTCACACTTTTAGCAGTAAGTAGAGTTGATATGCTGAGTACTGACTTTGGACATCCAGAGGTGGCATCCTGTAAAGTCGTGCTTTTATTGCTGATGATATGTAAGACTTCTTACGTTGCTATAAGAAATTCTGAAGTTAAAAAATGCCAGAAAATCACTTCTATAGTAAAGTGAACCTGCAGTAATCCAATCTTGTCCAACACAATGATTACCTTTGAGTAAAACTACAGTACTATACTGTGGAGTAGCTGGTGTGAGCTGCTTAGAAGCAAAAAGCTCATTTTTTCTGTGCATGAATGCAGCAAACGTTCAGATGAAAGGAGTAGAATACGTTCCTGAGTTACATTTTGAAAACACAAGGAGAGTTTTCCTGATGGCTAGCACTCAGGTTAGAAGCAGTTTCTATAACCATAATCCTCCAGAGACTTCATTGTTTAAGCAAAACTGTAGATTTTTAGTGAACAAAAACATTGTGGAAGGATTTCTAATAGGCATTGTTGTGAATTAGTGAAAAACTAACTAACTAATGAAAAACTAACGATGTTATTTCATTATTACATAGCAGCAATACTGGCTTACAGGGGAAACATTAGAGTAGAAGGGGAATTCTGAAACATGTTTATAACATTTTCCTTGGCAACAGAGTGATTATTTTCTTAAGTCTTACCAGGGCTTTCAGAGCTCTAGTGGTGTAATACGTATCTCAGAGTTTAACAAAGAGGAGGAAATGGACTTCTATCAACGCTCTTGGTCCTTTGTTATACGACACAATTTTACCTGGAGCAGTCAGACAGCCTAACAGCTCTTTTCTGAGCAGCTGAACACCTCTGTTGCCTACAGCTGGATGCTTAACATGTAAGCAAGCCCTTGTCTGAATACATATGCCTGTGACTCATCAGTTGAGTTGGGCATTTATTGATGGTAACCCCAGTCTGCATCTAAGTGTTCTGAAAGAGAGGTCCCGAATAGACCTGCTCAAGGTTATAATACTTTTTGAACTGTGGTAGCAATTCAGGTACTTCTTGCATGTTGAAAGCCTGATTTTGAAGTAATGTGTGTACTTGCTTTATGTGGTCACCAGTTGTGTATGTTCTGTTGGGTAATACATTGGTCTTTTTGGCTTGTTATTTTATAATTATTGGCAGTCAGCAGTTCTTCTGTACAACTACAAGCAAAAAAAAAAACCAAGATGATAGATTGCTGTATTTAGATACCATATGTTACGGTGGTAGTATTAAGCTCTATTAAAAGGGAAGAATAGTCACAAAACAGGTAAAACAATATTTGACTGTTACTATTACAGCAGTTTTGAAAAATTCCATTTGTGCATGTTTTTTTCTTGACTTTTTCTTTTTTTAATAGTGATCCAAGTCAGTCCTCTTAGTACAGCATAGTACCTTCCTGGGACATTTACCATAAATAACATAAAAAAAAAATAAAAAATAAAAAAAGCTCTCCGGATTAGTGTCAAAACTCTGAGCCTTGAGAAAGTAAAAACTGTTGTAAATAGTAGCAGTAAAAAGGTAAAAAAGGTACTAAATATTGTGTAAAGTATATATTTCTGTTTGTATATTCTATTAAATTACTTAATTTTATTTCACTCAATAAACATTTTTTATTAATAGCTTTAACTCTGACCCCTAGTCTTTGAACTCTTTTCATTTATAAACTTGAATGAGATTGCTCTTTTGAAGTTGCTGAGATCTTTTGAGAACATCTAGTAGATTTTTTTGCAAAAACTTGCTGTTATATGCACTGATTTAAGATTATTTTTGCTAATTTGTTCAGGAAGTACCACCAGAGTATAGAAGGGACATTACAAGACTGGTCTATGTTTGGGTTCCTTTTTAGGGAACAGAGGGGAGCTTGTGAAGGCAAGCATGTGCAAACTTTTCCATATGCTACATGGCTGCTGCCACTCTAAGGAAGACCAAGCAGGTAGCAGGAGCAAAATTCTCCTGGCACCTTGATGCTTGGTATTTGCCTGTCTTTCAGCCTGCTTGCTCAAGCCAACCTGCAAGCTGTGTCTCTGCTGCAGCTGTTCGACAAGGGCATGTGATGGGCTGTGCACCTTTAGGACCTGACCTGCCAGGAGGTGGGTATTAGAAATAGATGTACAGGCTGTCTGCATCCTAACTGTGCCATGCTGCTTTGAAGGGCAGCATAGCAATGGATAGAGCCCTCTCTCTGACAGGCATTCCCCATTTCTCTCTGAAGCAGGTATTTGGTGCTTGCAGAGCCTGTGCTGGGCACTACTGTTTGCTTACCAAAACTCTGTTGTTCAGTTCTGGGTGTTCCTAGCTCTCTCTTTCAGTTCTCAGATTGCTGTATTCTGCTTTAACATAGACCAATTCTGTTTACTTCAGAACAGATCACAGTGAAGCTCTAAATGATCAAAAGGAGATTGTTCTAGCAGGAAATTCTACATTTTCCAATGAAAGGCTAACTCCTTTTGATTTGCTGTTCTTTACCCTTAGCATGGACTTGCTTCTCTCTTAATCTGTTTTCTGGAGTGCAAACTGCCTTTTGCCACCTTCTGTTTTTTCTTCCATGATAAGTCAGTGCATTGCAAAAGGGCCTTGCAGAAGCATTCTGAGGGTAGTGCAGATTTATCTGTTTTCTTTTTTTTCTCCTTGTCTTTCCTTTCAGTAGTGGTGAAAACTAAGGAGAATCATATTTTTATATTTGTAAAGTCTCCAAAGCTGCTGCCCTTTAACTGGATGCAGTTTAAGTGGCTGGAGATCAAATGTCTACACGAGCTCACATCAGACCTGTGCCTCACCTGAGGGATGCACACTGCTTTCCCAATCTGTAGCCCAGAACAGACTATTACATTAGCATTGTGGCTAGTTGCCTTTTAACACTCCAGCCTAAATGGCTAGATACCCATCTGGTATGAATCCAGAACGAAGTTCAAACTGATGTCTCCATTGACATATTGAAGTGTCTTGAAACTGTTGTCCTTGTTGTTGAGATACCACTCTACGATTATAGGAATTTGTTTTTCATGAAAACCCAAAAAAGGCTCTGGAACAGACTTAGAAAAGATTTATTTTTAATTATTCTTTCATAGTTTTTTTAAGTTCTCACTTTCAATTTGTACTTTTAATGCTTGGAATTGTGTTCAATAGGCATGTGAAACTTGAAGGAATTCTGGTTCATTAAGTCTTTTGCCTTAGAAAGCTGTATCAGAGTCTGCATTGTGGACTCACTAGAATAAACTGTTACATATATGACACCTTCAGTAAAATTCCATTTCTGTGATTAGTGGCAGCAAATGCCTCTGTATTTATACTAATGCCCGCAGCCCTATCAGAATGGGAGAAGGGTTTTTTGTTTGTTTGTTTTTACTTTGCACAGGATATAAACATCAATTGGAAGGCTATTTCATTTTTACTCCTGTGAAGTGTCCCCTTCTCTAGTTTATTGATTTAGTTGTTGTTGAATAACTCATTATTGAGGCAAAACAAATAGTTGAGACATCTGTGTGTGTGTGTATATGTATGTATGCGTTATGTATGTTGTGTGTGTGTATATATATGTTTGACAGGATATTTCTATATATACTTTAAAAATAACTTTATTAAATATGTGGCTGCTCCAAAATTGTATT
Source organism: Rhea pennata (assembly GCF_028389875.1). NCBI lineage: Eukaryota > Metazoa > Chordata > Aves > Rheiformes > Rheidae > Rhea > Rhea pennata. The sequence goes on from NC_084665.1 coordinate 65,176,346, forward strand.
TCACAGATGTCTTCCATGTAGTGTTTTTCAGAAACATACATATAGTGAACAAGATAATCTTCAACCAGATAAAAAAATCTTCTCAATCTGCATGTTTCTGAACTTGCTGAGATTTGTGAGAGAACTTATGTACAATATGACATTGTTGACAAAGGCAAGTGAACATACAAAATGGGACTGGTTAGGTTTCTCATCTTGTATAATCAAAACATACTTGCTTGTATGTTTTTGAAGCAGCACTGTACCATATATTGTCTGCAGCTACTGTATTAGTTCTACGAATTGTCTTCCATCCTTAATCTTTAGAATGTAGTTGTGACAGTGCAGCTAGATATGCTTGCTCCCATTACTTCAAAACAACAAACAAACCCCCCTTATTTCTTAGCAGCCTGAAACAAAGTAGCAAATACCTGTAGTAAAACAGGTCTTTCAGTGGCATCTGCCTTTGAATCTCAAAGGATTTCCTCCTGCATGTATTTCCTTCCTGTCTGCTGTGTAACAGTCTGCTGAAGAGGCAAAAGTCTCGAGAGCTTTAATACTTTATTTAAACACATATTGAGAGGATAATTGATTTTTTTATATATATTTATTTGTACACAACAATGCATGTCACATTTGCTGAGATCTTTGTACCCTATATGGGAAGATTGATTAAATGGTCTGAGCTGCTTATATATGAGCAAATACATTTCTCTCAGTGAGCAGCGTATGTTGTTTTAAAGTTGATCCTTTTGTCAGTTTGCTGAGATCAACGTTAAGTGGTTGCATTTCTACATCTGATCTTCTCTACTAAATGCTCAATTTCTAGTTTATTCAGTAATCTTGCTTGTGTTTGTTTTTACTCCTCCCTTTCCTACTTTAACTTTTCAGTTCTTTATCCTCAAAATCCAAGCATATTTAGTTTCCATAATCTTAAGACTGGTCTACCCACCTACCTTCTCCTTTTATTCACATATTCTCTGGACATAGGTATGCTGTCTGAAGTAGTTCTATATTGCACATCCCTAGGGTAATTTCTGTGCCTCTAGGCAAAACTGTTCTTCCTGAAGTCTCTGTTGCTTTTCTGTTAGCCAGTATTGCCATCTGATACAGCAAGGTGAATGGAGCTACCTGTGAGGAAGGAAATGATTGTATTTAAATTGGAAGCAAAACTGAACTTGTTGAATGTCCTGTATCATATATCATGTCTTGGTTTGCTGATCATTTTTTCATGCTTTTCCCATGCTTAGCTTCTTGCTGTTTGAGTTTGCTCCTTGAGTGTTGCTGGTTCTGAGTTGATGAAATGTATTATAAATCGAGAGTTTTATATTTAAAGGTTACCGTTGTGTCACTAGCCACTATTACCTTTCCCTAGTTGTGCCTGCTGAACAACGTAGCAGAAGACTGTAGCATGCTTAAAAAGTTAATGTTTCATTATGATTTAATAGAACAGTGTTCAAAAAAGCCTGTTGTGGCATTTTAACTAGCAATACACGGAAGTAGTATCTATGAACATTAAATGTTAGTGCTCTGAAAATGTGTTCTCTGCAGCCTGTAGTCTTGATGCTGGAGTGCTGTGAAGTTGGGAGGAGGTGCCGCAAAGCTCTGTCTCTGCGTTGGCACTAGGGTGGGGCCTGAACGGAGGAGAAATCCTTAGAAGGCAGATAGCCTGTGTAAGAGGCTGTGAGCTGGTCAACTAAGATTATTTATGTCAAAACAAGGTGGGGGAGATAATTAACTTGAAGAAAGGGATTTGTCTCATCAAGGCATTAAAAGTAGACTTTCCATGCGTGATCACAAGCTGATCCATTTTCGGGGCTTATCTTGATTTCTCAGCTCATGCTGAAAGGTGTCATGTAGGTCTGTCTTGAGGATCACAAGTGAGAGATCAGAGAAGGAGTAATTTGTGGGAGATGTAGCGTTTGATTAGCTTGGTCGTTGAGAGCAAAGTTGTAAGTAAGGATTGAACAATGACAATAAGTGTGTGCAGTTGTTCCTGTAAGTGGTCAAGGCCAGCTTGCAGTGCCATTGTGCTATGGGATGTTGACATGTCAGTGGTGATATCACTGATGACTGGAAGGTGGTTCATTTGATACAATTCATGAGGAAAATCATCTTTTCGTGAAGAAGGCTTGTTTTCTGCAAGAGTTTTTTGCAATTAGGTTGACTAGATTTTTGTGGACCTGTGGAGAAGCAATTTGGTAAAATCTTTTGGATCCTAATTGGGCGCTCAGTATTCACATGTACTTCTAAACCTTATATTCCTTCTAAACTTATATTCCGCTGTCTTATCCCCAAGGGTAAAATGGCAAGAATGATCATTTCTCTTACAGAGGTGTTGGGAAAATACTTGCATAGATTTAAATACATTTGCTAGCATAATTTAGCAATAAGTACCATAGAAGAGCTTAGATGGAATAGTACATCTTAGGAATCATGTTTGAATAGCTTTTTGTAACTAAGTCAGGAAACTGTCTAATGATCTATAGCAGCAATAATATTGAAGACTGTTCACTAAGTAAACATAAGTCGGTCTATGTACAAAACAATACAAAAATGTGGGTACAGGAGGAAGTATGAGGGAGCAGAGAGCAAAATGATATGTAGTTACAACTACCTGACTTTTAGTTATGTACTCACAAAGAAGCCAAGCAAAGCTTCTACTAGCAGCTCTAATAATCTCTGGGTTTTGATTTTTCCACTCTTCTATCAAGTACAGTCTTATTTATGTAATACAGTTTTATTTGTATAATAGTACACTACAGTAAATTTTGTAAGGCTTATTGCATCAATATTTACTTTTAAGGCACAATGTAGCATTTACATGCTTTGACACCTCTTCTATCAACTCGACACATTTTTTTTCTTGTGGTTGAGAATCTGATGGTTGTGTTCCTTTTTTTCCAATAACTGAAATACCACTTTTGCACATATTAGAAAATTACTAAACCACAGCACTATTTGCAGTGATGTATATAGCGTGTATCAAGTCTTTGTGGTTAATAGCATATCTGAGCCTCTATAAATTACTTTGTCAGGTGTTACCTTTGTGGTCTTGTTCTCAAGACATGAAAATTGCTTACTTTCCCTCATTAATGTATCACAGAGCAACTTTGGAGCATTCACTTTATGGACAAGAAGCAGCCTAGAGCAGGTCAAATATGAGTTATCTTTCAGCATTTTGCAGAAGCTGTATTAAGAGAGTATTAAGGATGCCAAACCAGACATTGAGAAGCTAAGTGATAACTAAAATGGTTTAAGTGACCTTCACTTGTCACTGTCTTCTATATGCTATGGCATGCTTTAATAGTTATGGTACTGTGTTATTGTCCTTCCCCTGCAGCTGATCTCTCCCCCATCCCAGCTGGTGCTTAGCACAGACGTATTTCCTGTTTGAGGAAAACATGAATGCTATTTTTATTCCTGTATTATTTACTACCTCACCTCTGATGTATACTAAATGTGTCTCAAATATTCTCCTGTATGTGGAACTACATGGTATTTTCACTGTTGGTTTTGTTTATGAATGTTAGTAGTTCATTATAACATTTTAATGACAATTTATTGTAATATTTTAAGAAATATCATAGGAGACTTAAAAATGTCATTGCTAGAAATTCATACCAAACCCAGGCTTTCCACAGGAGGACTATTGACGTCTAGCAAGGCTGAGTCTGGAGACAGCAGGGCTTTCCTGAAGAACAGACCCTGGCTTCTGCAGCCTTCATCCCCTCTCTTCCCCCCCCCCCTCCTCCCCCCCCCCCCCCCCCCGCGCCCCCGATCAGGTTCCCAAAGAACAAGATTGATCTGCAGGAGTTGGGCTACTCTGCTTCAGTAAACTCATATTATCTGTCCTGGTAGTAAATCAGTATAATACCAAAGTAGCCATGTAATCATCACAGCTGTTGAACCGGAGAGACTGACTGACTATTAAATAGCTCAGCTAGAAGAGCGTTAGACTGAAGATCTAAAGGTCCCTGGTTCAAGCCTGGGCTTCAGCAAGGGGGGGTCCTTGTTGCTGCAACCCTGTCTAACATGCTCTAGGTGACCCTGCTTGAGCAGGGGGGTTGGACTAGATGATCTCCAGAGGTCCCTCCAAACATTACCGATTCTATGACTTGCTTTCAATAGGGTTACCAGAGGTTCTGGGTTGCGTATAGGAAGAAGACTATCTCTGCAAGAGAAAAGAATAGAAAATTAGCCTGCAAGGCTCTGTTGTGTTCATACTCGTAGCAAATTGAGTCCTCTTTGGGAGAAGTATTTTGGATTTTTGTCTAATTTTTCCAGTCATTTCCAATATGTTACTGTCTTCAAATAATTCAAAAATGTATTTGGCTTTTCTCATGCTTGACTAAGTCAGATTTTTCTGTTTGTTTCTAGTACCTTTGCCAACACAAACTGTAATAACATCAAAAAATTTCAAGACTCTCTTGCACTGGGATTACCCACCCATTTTTGAAACCCCTCGTTTCACGGTGGAAATCAAACCTTACAAGTAAGTTCTTATTCTTTCATTATTTCCTGTACTTCATATTTTCTAGAAGCATATAAAAGCAATCAGTCTATGATAAATGGTTTTATTTCTGTTTGGTGAAGTCATATAGTGATAAGTGAAGGTTGCCTACATGTAAATTAAAGCAAAATTTGTCAGATGTTTTGTCACAGGCAGCATATTGTGCGGTAAGTGGCAACTGTATTAACTATTATTTGATCTGTTTTACAGCTTAGGTTTTTATAAGGCCGTCTCTGCTTGTGTGAACATCTCAGCTCATTTTTGTGATCTCTCAGGGGAAATACAAGACCTCTTTTCTTCCCATTGGTTTCGAGTTAAAGCTATTGTTGAGTCAGAACAGTCAGAGTATGCTGAGACAAGTGAGTTTGTTTTTCAGAAGCATGGTAAGTTCCATTATACTCTAAACCTTGTAATTTTCTCTCAAAATTTAAAAAATGAATAGAATTGCCTGTTTGTTTGTTCAGTACATTATTGTGTCCCAGTTGGGAATATCATAAAGTCAGAAGTCCAGGCTGGAATGAAGTATGATTGTTCAGTACAAGTCTCTTAGTTCTACCTCTGTAGGGATGTTTTTGCCCTCCCACTGTGGTATTTGAATATTTTTCAAAACTTTCAAAAGCAGGGGAGTTGTGTTAGTGATATACTCTGTGCATCTTTCCCATATTCTTGCCTTCTGGCAACTACTACTGGAAGCTCTGATCCCATAAAAGTTGTATTCAAGGGGTCAGTGAAGTGATGTCTTGGCACTACAGCCAAGTGATGTCTTGTCACTATAACTGCACTCGCTGGCAGCTTCAGGTGTCTGTTGGTGTTACCTAGAAACTACAAAAGTCCCCTGTGTCTGGTTAAGTAACAGTTATTCCTTCTTCATTTAAATGCTTTTGGCTGCAAATAATAGGAATAGTACTTTTATTTTACATAAATACTGTAAAATTTGTGTGTCCAGACTTCAAGCCAACCTTTCCAAAACTGTGGTGCAAGCCCCAGCAGTATTTGGGGAGCATGAAGTAAGATGTCACACAAGAGAGGGGAAGGCCTAGGAGATTTCCTTAGTGCTTGCTACGTTCTCAAGTTATGACCTTCAGGCAGGATATTGCCCCTGAGCTTGTTTCTTCTCATAGCTTTGGGCTGTGCTTTAGAGAGAGATGGATTTCTGCATTGCTAGAGTTGTAGGAATAGAGAGTGTCTCCTTGTTTGCCTGTACAATTCCCTGTTTCTTCCTTGCTCTTCCCTCACCTAGTACTCTCATGACTTAGAATCAATGGTCAGTTTAAACCATTTGCCAAAGGGAGAGAAGTCATGGAAATAATGCTGAGTTCCACAGTTTGCAGAAAATTGGCAGTGATGCATGGAAGAAAGACCCAAAGTAATGTTTCCATTGAACAAGAGACAAATATGTTCAGTCAGATCGTTAGAGAGAAAAAATTCGTGTAGGCTATTGCCACAGAAAATCAGACTTCCTAACTACTATTGTTCGAGTCACTACTTGTTTAGATTTTCAAATAACCTTTTTTTGGTGGTGTATTGTTTTCATTTGAACATAGTTTATGGGTAGGATTTAGTCAGAAGTATTTTGTGTTCTGTTCTTATTTATCCATAAATGTTTAAGTGGTCTGTTTTTTTTTTTTTTTTTCCTCCTAACTGTTATCAGTGAGCTGAATTGTGTGACCTTGTATAGGTAGGAAAGCTGAGGTTTTTTTAACATTAAAATTCTCTTTTGGCCATCTCTGTTGCTTCTGTTTCAGAAACAGATTCATGCTTGTGTCTATCTGCCTTTATTACTTCTCAGTACTACAGCTGTACAATATTAACAGCATTAAAATAAACATGTAATTCTTCTCAAATCTCTAATGCATTTTTGGATGTTAACTGTAAATAGCAAATTTTATTAGATTTCTATATCTCGATACTATATCAAAAGCTTTCACCTAATAGAAAAAGTCCAATGTGTTTCAGGAAAAATAGGACCACCTGAATTGCATCTCTCAAGGCACGGTGACAAAATCACTGTTGACATTTACCATCCTCCATTTCCATCTGTGGAGCTTTATCCTTGGATCAGAGGAATTTATTCAGAGCTCATATATACAGTGACTTTTTGGGACAGTAAAAATCAGGTAAGTTTCAAAGTGAAAACTTCAAAGTAAAATATTTGTGTTTTAAATACATAAGCAGGGAGTCCACTCTTTAATACTAGATTTTTTTTTTAATCTTCCTTAGCAAATAAAGGTAACAGTTATCAGAAAAACAGCTGAATGTAACATAAGACTACTGATGCAAAGTGAAACCCTAAAATTTCAAATGGATCTAGTGATGAGAAACATGACATGCAGATCTAGATGTTAGTTGTCCAAATGTATGTCTAATAGTAAAGATTATTATATGAGCTGTATACAAAAGTTAGGATTGCTTCTATTTTCTACAAAAAGGTTAATTCTTTGAAAGAACTCCATATAGCAGCACTCATAGGAACCAAGCTGCATAGATTACATGCTCTTTTTTCTGCACTCCTGCTAAAGCGTTGGTAACTTTATTTGTGCCCTTTTCACTGCTCTGTGTGGACCTTTTGTATCAGAAGATTAATTTTAAAGATACTGATACCGCTTCATTTGTTTAGCAATCATGGAGAGTGAACTTGAGAAAACTCATAGCAGATATGTTTGTTTATAGAGTTAACTTTTCAAATGCATCCAGGTACCATTTTTATGGAATTAGAAATTGAATTTAGTGAACTTGGAATGTAAATAAAGACTATCAACAGAGCCTATTTTGGATGCATCTGAAAATTTTAGCTGTAAGCATCATAGTTTGATCAAATATATATAACTCCTTAAGGTAGCAAGTAAAACTGTTCTCTTTTTGGAAATCACTGATAGACGAGGTTCATAGCTTTAGCAAGGTGCATAGATATGTAGAACCGCATATCAAATAATGTTGTTATGTTTTGGAAGGGCTGTAATTTTTATTTTGTTGCATTTAGTCAAATGATACAATAGAGCTTTGCTTTTTTATAGAGTAAAGAGGAATTCATTGCGGACGATTGTAATATGCGAAAATGTAGCCTAAACATCCCAGTTCCTTCTGAAGATTCCACTTACTGTGTTTCGGCGAAGGGAAGTTTGTATGATGATCTAATATTTGGCACCAAGTCGGAAGGCTGCATTCATGTTCCTCTTGAGCAGACTTTGAGTAAGAGGATTCTAAAAATTTAGTAAGAATGTAACTGAAGAGCTGTCATACAAAGTCTGACCAGAGATTCATTTTAGCTAAGTATTCTGACTCTGGTATAGCCGTGCACTGACTTGACTGATACTTGGAAAGTATCAGAAAAGTGAAAACAGTCATTCTTTCCAAATGCACTCTCCCAGTTCTAAAGATTTCTAAAGATAATATGTTATTTTCAGGTGATCCTGTTTTTCTTTTTCTTTTTTTTTTTTTTTTGGGGGGGGGGGGTCCTGCTTCATTGGTATTCTAGAATTTGTTTTGACTGTACATGATCATCAGTATAATTAACAAATGAGAAACAGATCATTCGGTGAGTTGCACAGTTTTCAGAAGCGCAACATCCATCTTGTAACAGATTGCTTTTTGCTGAATTGTATCTCCAAAGAAAATGCATGTAGGCCTTCATGAGTTTGAAGTAACAATAAACGTGGTAAAAAAATTAAGGTATCATCATCTTTTTTTCTTAAGAGAATGAAGTCAGCTAGTGAGCCAACTTTGTATCTTTTACAGATTTTTTCAGTGTCATTTAATATGGACCAAAAGTTCAGTAGAGAAAAGGGATAAAATTGGTAAAAGCAGTCATGTGTCCTTTCTTTCTGCAGAGGAAAAGCAATATGCTTGGGGAATTAGCTGTTCTATGTTTTGAAAGACTTCATAGTTTTATTGGACATAGATTACGTGTGTGGTAATTCTTATGTCAATTAAAATATCATCACATGAAAAAAGTTAAAAAAAAAAAAAAAAAAAAAAAGAAAGAAAAAAAAAACCTTATCCACGCTGATCATCTCTAAGGAATGAAAAAGTATTTATAAAATTTCTTTATCTCTATAAAAACACTGCTGTATTCATAATTTATAAAACAATGTATAAAAATAATGACACAAAATTTTCAAGTTATTGAATGAGAAAGGGGATACATTGGTACATTCACGTATTGCAGCTAAGAGTTCTAAGCTATTTTAGTTTATAAAGTTATTCTGAATGATACAGCAGTGGTTTATTTTCCAAATTTCTTGACAAATTTTTCTCTAACTTCCTAGGCACACAAAATATTATAATTGTGCTTGGTGTTATCCTGAGCTTTAGTCTAATTTTGACTCTATGTTGTGGCTTCAAGAAACTAAGGAAGAAGAATATAAAACTGCCTAAGTCTTTGGTAAGTTCAAACTTCTCTATCAGATTTTTACTCTCCGGTTATCTAAGTTTTATAACTGTAACAGCTTTGTTTCTCCCTCTCCCTCTCCCTCTCCCTCTCTCTCTTATTTTTTTTTTTTTTTTTTTTTTTAAGTATGATCTCATAGAGGTTTAGATTTTATATCTGTCTAAGATTTTCACAGCCTCTGAAACCAGGTGCTCTGTATCTATTTTAGGACTAGACTTCAGTCTCTTTTTAACTGAAGCAACATTACTTGATCCATTTTGAAAACTTAGTTCCTAAAAGCTGAGTGTGTGTGCACATGCATACATTTGTATTCATTCTAATGATAGGGACATTTGTGAGATGTCTTCATTTTATGGTAATATTGTGATCATTTAATGTTATTACAGCAATGTGTGGACTAAGAAAAAGCAGTTGTAGTGGTGTAGAGAGAAGGAAGAAGCATTCGAGGAAATCTGCCCTCACACAGGGCAGTTGCAGGGAAAAGGAGTCAGCAGCTGCTCAGCTTTGTCTGCAGGGAACTTTTAGTCTTCTACACCAGACCAGAGCAGAGCATTGGACAAGTACTGTTATATTATATTTCTAGTGTCTTATTAGTCACAAATAAACAATCAGCAGCAAGTTTCAAGAACTGTCATATGGGGCAGCAGTCATCCTTAACTGGTAATCATATCAAGTTTTATCTTCTTAGTAGATACAGAAAGCTTCATATGATTTCTAGAGAGACTGGGCAGTGATCTTCAATTCCATATCTTTCAACTTCCAGACCCTTAAAATGACTCCATTTTGGTGCGGGGGTAGCTCAACACCCAAGGTTCCTCTGGAGCCAGCTTTCTTTTGAAATAGAATATTAGGAGGTGAGATTGCTTTGAACAAATGGAGATATCCAAAGTAGTGATGCTATGTCTCTTTACTAACTAGGTAACAGCTTGCTATAGAGTTGATGGAGCACATACATGATTCATCTCATTTTGAAATGAATATCTAAATCTGATTAGGCAAAGCACCCTCTAAAATGCCTGTTCCTCTCCATGGACTGTGACAGAAGCCTTGGAACAAGCTCAGAGGCAGCCATGCATGCTGTAGACTTAGAAAATCAGATGAGATAAATTTATCAGAGGGAATCTACAACTAGACCCAGATATCATGCACACGTACCTGCAGGAAAAGTGAGACATTGATTTCTTTAAGCTTCTTGTTCACACCAAAGTGTAGTAATCTGAATACATAATGATATATTCTACCTGTATATGCAATTTTCATGAAGATAATTTGTTACAGTAAAAAATACTTTCATCCAGAATGACTCTAAGCTATGCCCAGTAAATGCCTTGTTGCTCTGGTTTTTCAAAACTATTGTGATACCATGCCTAAGGGATTAGGAAAAAGAACATCACACAAGTAGAATGTGTGTTTCATGCCTTGTTGTAAGGAACTGTATGAGACTTAGAACTGTTTGTAAAGTTCCTTACCTTCTGTCCATTTCCACTGAATTCTCTGATCTAAATAGTAAAGCTTGCAAAGATAGTTTCAGTGCAGGTTATATGAATAACATGAGAATTATCTCTTCAGACATCTTAGACCTGTACTTTGTCACTGTACTTTAAATCTGCACTAAACGTATCTTTCCATACAGGTCATGACTATTGTGCTTTACGTGAGCTTGTCTGAAAATGAAGCATCTATAGAGTCTTCCTGTATGTTACCAGGCAAGGCAAGGTGTTCCACTTTAGGAGAGCTGCCTTCCAGAGGTCTGCTTCCTAACAGCTTTAAGTAGACACTAAAAGATATTAAAAGATTAAATCATTTGAATGACTTTCAGCAAGTTGAAGTTCTCCGTCATCGGGGAAAAAAAAAAAGCCATCATCATGCAGCTGCCTTGCTGTTCATATAGTCAAAGAAAAGAAAAAAAATCCATTGCAATTTAGATCTCAAACACTTACATTGTCTTCTGTAAGCTTTTTAGGACTCCAAGAAATAACATGTAAATGTGACTAACAGTATGGATGCTTTCTTAAGAGAGTTTCTTAGTTTAATTGTGTTCATAATACTATTCATAGTAGGAGGGACCCTATTAGGAATATGAATCTTGTGAAATGGAGCACACTGTTTACAAGACTTCATCATGCTAGTTGTCTTCTACTGGGTCATAGGTATATGATGTTATCAGCAGTCCCACTGTAATTAAAGAGCTGTTCATTATTTTTCAGATATCTCACTAAAAGTATTTCAAGATGTTTCTCCTCCCACCCACCATCTTCAGTAATTCCAGTTTGTCCTGTGCATAATATCCAGATTTTGGTGTTAAGGTTTATGATATGAGTTTATCCACTTTAAAAGGAACCTTTCCTTAGTTCAGGAATAAGCCTTGGGCATATCAGTCTCAGCTGGTTTAAACTTATGCTTAAATCAACATTTCTGCCATCTGCTGATGCTTTTTTCCAAGCCTGGCAGAGATGACAAGGTTGCGTTCTCTTAGTGTATATGCAGAGCACCTAGAAATACTGATGAAACACTCAAGAATTTTCTCTTTGACTCTGACTTTTTGGTCATTATGCTTTTGCAACATAATTTTTTAATTTGGAGAAACTGGTTCTCCCAATTGTGTGACTAATTGTCCCTGTAATTTTATTAACTGGTAACTGCCACAATTTTCTGACAACAGATAAGTTGCTTTATTAGCTTTTGTGAAATAATTTTTCCCTGTGTTGACATTTATAGGGCAGCAAAAGGGTCCTCTATTTTGTATATTTACCCAGCATCAATTTATGAAAACATGCAAAGACTATGTAGATTTTGTCAAAGCCCTAATGAGACTTGAAATGGACTTCTCAAACTCTCCTCCAGGGAACGTGCTCCTGAAAATTACTAAGAGTGTTTAGGTGGACAAACCCTCGGAAAATAAAATTAAGACAAACTGTTAAGTGCCTTGATTGTTACTGTTTTTTTTTTTTTTTTTGGGGGGGGGGGGCGGGGAGGAGAATGTCATTTATATGTATCCTGGAGCCAGGCTTCTGCCTGTGCAACAATCTAGTCTATTAATGTGGTGAAAGACCTATAACCTGAAGTGTTCTTTTTGGAGATATTAAAATATCTGAGCACATGAATCATGCCAGAAAATAGTGCTGAGATGCAGCTTAAGCTCTCTTGTTGGCTCTCAGTTTATCAATATTGTATTATGTACACAAAAGAAAAGTATTAACTATAGTAAATATTTCTCTTCAAATAGTAACCTATGTCTTAATTGCACCTTTTACTGGAGATGCTTTGAATGGCATTCAGATTAATGCAATGGGATCTGTTGATTCTTCTCTTTGAAACTAGAAATGACTGTGTGAATTGCTAAATTATTTTGTATAAATTGTGACTCAGTGACTCTTTGCCTTTAGTACCAGGAAACCTATGAGGCTTTTTTTCTTCCAGTGGCTTCCACGTTTCATTGATGGAAGTAAGAGTGTCTACTCCATGTTGCTTTAGGCAAAAAACTGATTTTATTTTTGAGAACAAAATCTTGGATGTATTTGTACAGAGTGTATGTATTTTATCCTCAGGATTTTATCTCACTAAGCATTGCCAGCAAGCATTGTGAAATTTTAGGAATATGACACATTTTAGGAATATGACTTTAAAGATTTATACATGGATGTAAAGGACAGGAAGAAATCCCTTGATTTGGTTTGATTTCTTTTGTTTTTACTGTAGTATAGCAGGTGCATGTGGCGGGGGAGAGGAAGGTTCGTACTGTTGTAAATGCACCTTTTAGCTATATTTTGTATAGCATTCATTTTTAATTCATGTTCTTTAAGTATTCTAACTTAAGTAATTATCTTCTTGTATCACTTACTGTGTGACTATTGGAGTAAGATTTTTTTTTCGTACTCCAAAAAGCTGCAGATTCTGATTTCTTCAAGATCAATGTAAATATGACATAAATATCCAGTATTTTTCTATATATCTGTATAAATAGATTTTCAAGAGGTACAACATCAATCCTAACAACTCTTCATAAGTTTTTAAGTATCTGCACCTTCTTGATTGCATTCTACTTTCTGCAACTATCTTTTAAACATCAGCTTCTTAAGTATGGTTAGTTCCCAAATTTTGCTCATGCAAAATTACTCTGTATATTCTTTATGTAGTATACTGACTACTCCCATATAACAGCCATCATTCTCTCTGGATATTCATTTTCTGAAGGGCTGTTACATTGTAGTGCGGCATATTCTCAGTGTCAGAAGCCACTTTAATGCTGTTTTAACTAGTTTCCAGTCATACTCCTTGACTTTAAGAGATCATCTCACCCTCGTTCTGCTAACACAACTGTTGTAAAACTCAGATTATGAGTAATTCATTTCCATGGAATGTTTGTTTTGGTATTTTTTTTTCTTTTTCTTTTTTTTTTAACTGGAATAGTCTCGTTGATCCAGCATAGACCACAGTATCATAAACAGATACCAGGGCAATTGAAGGGGATGGTACAGGAGTGAAGTGAGAATTGAAGGAATGACATCAGTTCCGCTAAAGCCAGTGCACTGTAAAGGTGTAAGTGTAGAGATACAGCCTCAAGGCCTTTTGATCAAGGAAGATCCTTGTTAAGCACAGTTAAATTTAATGGTCTGATTTTTGATGGTTGTCTCAGTTCTTATAAAAGTACAAAATGGGAGATTCTTTTTGCCTATTTGGAACTTTACTTAAACCACACTATTTTTTTCCCCACCTTCTTTCTTGCATACCTACATCCTTCCTTTCAGACTTGATTCAACCAATATTTTCAGTCAAAATATCTAACAAAGTATCTCAAAAAACAGTGATTATGTACATCTCAGTAAGAATTTAGCTCATCCATAGTAGCTCATGCTTCATAATACATGTGTAGTGAATTACAAAATTTGAAAAAACTCTTGAACAGAGTAACAGTTTGCCTAAATTTTGTGCTTGCTTTGGTGGACAGTTTTACACAGCTGAAAACCTACCCTCTTTTGTTTTTCATGTGTATTCTTGAAAATACCTTCAAAACAAAACAAAAAATCCAAAAACAACCAAATCAAGCTAAATCTGAAGAAACTAAACAGCCTGAAAGCATGTCTATTTAAAACATGCTGAAGCCTGGCCATTGAAGGACTTGATGCGTGCTTCTGCCAGTGGAGTTTCCAAAGGGAAGCAAAGTTTGTTGCAGGACTGATAGAGTGCTTAGTGATATTGGAGGGATGACCAGGAAGACTTCAGCAGAGATGTGACTAGCAGGACTGTTTAAAGGTTCTCATATAATTTTAAAGATCTGTTTTGGAAGCTCTCTTCTCTCCTAGTTGAGACAGTGCTAAAAAACTATAATAATTACATATTATGCCCATGTGGATGGATGGGCTTGAAAGGTTGCTGAAACTGGTTCAAGAGAAAGTACTGCTGCTTCCCCCCCCCCCCCCCCCCCCGCTCCTCTCCTTGTTAGTGTGATCTCCAAATGAGTTAAAATGTAGGAGGAGAGGATTGTACCTGTGAGTGGAACTGGTCCTTGCAGTGTACTTGCACATTGAAATCACTTTCGTGAACTTGCTTGAAAGCATTAATCAAACAGCTGGAGTCATAGCTATAGGCTAATGAACTTGCCAGAGTCTCATGTTGCTAATTTCTGTTGGAAATGATTGGAATAAAATTAAATTTATATTACACACACACACACACACACACACACACACACATGTATTTTACCTCTGAACTTTGTCAGAAGCTAAAGCTGATAAGTTGATAACTTACACAAAAGTAAAACTTTTTTTGTTTTTGTTTTTTTCATTTCAGGTCAGTGTGATAAGAAACCTAAACACAGACAACTTTGTAGAACCAAAATCAGAGATAAAATACAACTCTGTGGTAAGCCTCGTGCCAGATGAGCCAGCATTGCTAGTGAATGATGAAGTGAACCCAATGAAGGTAGAGCAAAAAGGAGAAATTGTTAATCCTGAGAATTCCAGTGAAGAAGCATCTTCTGTTCTTTTGCCAGAGGCAGCAAGCAACACAGGAGAGGCTTCTATGCAGGAAAGTACAGAGGAAGTATCCTCTGAAGATGAACGAAATCATAAAGCAAGAGAGAGTTACTTCATTTCTGCCAGAGAAATGTCAAATCAAACAGAGACAGGCAGTAACTCTTCAGATCCTGAGGTTTCTACCAGAGAAGTACAAAGAACAGTCAGTCCAAGCAGCTGTCTCAAGTTTTCAGGCTATGACAAACCTCATGTGCCATTAGATATGTTGATTGATGTTGGTGAAGAACGACCTGTGATTGCATACAGGCCCACTGACTAACCAGGGTAACTGCAACGTTTAACCAGAACTCATGAAGAACAGCATTACTGAAGTTTATAGAGAGTATTGATCATATTATCAACATCTAAAGAGTTAAAATATCCTGATCCAAACAGAACAGCCAGTATATATCTTACTAAAATGGTATTCTGAAATGCAACTGAGAATAGTACCTAAGAATAACATTAAAAGTAGGGAAAAGTTTCATAGTAACCTGTCACTTCCATAAGTGTTAGTGTATGTGGCATAGAATACTATTTGAAGCAGGAAGTAGCAACTTAATTTTTTAGTAGTACTCTATGGAGAACAGATATTTCATGAAGGAATATAAAGCAGTTGCTGTATCATTGTTTAATTCTGTCTCTCATCCTTTTTGAAATTAATTCTATGAACTGAATACTTAAGAAGTCTTTCACTTGTTTATGTTAGGGGTGTGCAACAAATATTTGAGAGTTTGTGCCTTTATTGAAGATGTTCTGTTGCTTTTCTGTTTTCTCTTAAGTGGTTAAAGAATATTTTTGTATTAAAAGAATTCCTACTCTTTCTTCTAAGAGTATACCTATAGCTCTTTCATGCACCACACAGGAACTGAGAAATGTGGTTCCATTGCCAAGAATCAACTATTTGTCTTATCGTGCAATTAGAAGGATGCACTGCGAGATTATTACTTTCTACGTTTCCATTAGTAAACATTAGACTTTTTTCCTGTGACTCTAAAAAGTTTTTTTTTTTATAATAGCTATGTATAGCTGCGTCGATTTGGGTTGCCTAAATATGTTGTGTAACCAATTCACATTCTTGAATTCCTCTGTTAGCAGGCTGATTGATCCTCATTGAAAGAAGTTTATTTCAAATCTGGTTACACAAATTCTTAAAAAAATGTTTTCAAAATTCAAAAGCTTGTTTTCCTCCAGAGCATTTCTATTCTTATTCTTAGGGCAGTGTGATTTTTTTTTTTTTGATAGAAATTAACAGGAGTCCTGCCAGTCACAACTAAGCTGTTTTCTAGCAGGTTGGAAATAACTAGCATTTTTTAGTTCTTGTGACATAAATCAGAAACTACACCAAACTTTCTCCCTCTCAAATACATCTCAAAACAATAAAGAAGCAGTGTGATGGTTTTTAGTTCCTAAGTTAGTCATCTGACAGCACATTGAATGTTAAAGCATAAGATTATAATTTTGAAAGTCAAGGAATGAGAATTATAGTTCTTATATTTATTTTAAAGTGTTGCGAGTCTAACACCTATAATCCTGCTATTTTCTCTTTAAACAAGATGTTATGGCAAGTGTGCTTTTTCTGTTATTTTGAAATATTTATAATAGGTTTTAATGAAGCTTACTTCAGGGGAAAATGATATTTTTTTACAGAAGCAAGATGGTGTGTCTGCACACTTTTTTTTTTAAACAAAAGTCTTTGTTTTAAAAGTTTTTTTATAGGTGTATCAAATGTTCAAAAACTCATAAATCTTGCATATTACAGCAAATGGTTTTGAAAGAAAACAAGTATTGTAGTACTTCTGTGCTTATGTTCCTCACTGGTATGAATATTTATACGATAAAGTTAGTTTCTAGAGGAACCACTGAACTGTTTCCTTTCCTACAGATGTCAGCCATTAACCACAGTGATAGATGCACAATTCCTGAAGGATTCAAGAGAACTGTCTTTCCATTCTCTACTCACAGGAAGATGTTCTGCTAGCAGATTTTGATAATTTGAGGAAAAGATGAATCAAGAAGGCAAAAGTTGCAGTTATATTTTAACAGAGAGCTGAGTTAGAAAGATTTCAGTATGTTTTAACTGACTTTGTGTTTCTGCATTAGATTTAAGTCTAGTTTGGACCATGTAATTTTTTCAGTGTCATATCCTGGGTTGAGTTCCTAGCAACTAGTGCAGGTGACTGATTCTCAGAATCTAATAGTGTATTTCCAGCAAAAGAGCAGGAGTTGAAGTTTCAACTAAATTGACTTTGATTAATCATATGGATTAACGCTGAAGTGTACTGTTAGCCATCTGTGCTACTAAGGAGATGAGTAGCTGTGTTTTGTACAGAGTTTGAAGCTGTTGTCCTTTCTTTCGAGTTTTGTAGATTTGTTGATAAAGATGAACTGCAATAAATACCTTGGGAACTTATAAAAGTCAGATAAGTGCTAAAGTTAGGCTTTGCTTAGCAGGGAAATTTAGGGTACTGAAAGCTGGGGGGGTATCATTTGTTTTATTGGAAAAGTATTTAATTGGACATTAATTTGCTGAGTAACCATTTTCTTTGCTACTGCTAAGAGTATTTCATCTTCTCACGATTGGCAACTTATTTTCTTCTTGTCAGTTGCACCCCAAAAATGTTGTCCCTGACAAATGTCAGGGATTAGCCATAGTAGTCATTTCATTTGGTTTGTCTACCTCAAAACTATTCTGTCAGAATTATGTAAGTTCTTAGAAATGTTAGATTTACAGTGTTAGCAATGCATTTTGAAACTCTAATATCTGGCACTGTTCTCTGTGCAAATGATTTATTAACACTCACCCTATGAATAGGTGTGCTCACAAAGTGATTTCTCTTCTAGATAGTTTTCTTCTGTCGATTTTTTTTTTTTTTTTTTTTGGTGCCTTTCTGGAAGAAAAAAAAAGTGATACCTTTTGCCTGTGTGAAGGCAGATAGGTTTTGAAACGAAGTGACCTCAGATTGTTTTGCTTCCCGCTCCCCTTGCAGTACTGCATTATACATTGCTCTGTCCTGGATCTTTTGAGGCATACAGAGCCCTGTAAGTGGAAGGGACCAGCCAGGTGCTAAGGGTAGGTATAGTTAAGATTGATCAGACGTAACACAAATAAATACAAGAATTTGGCATGGTGGGTAGTTCTGTGTAATGGAAAGGCACTGTTACTCTGTGACCTGAAACTCAAGTGCAGGAACTTAGGTATTTTGTAGTAAGCAACATATACATATGTTACTAACCTCTTCTTGAAACTATCACAATAGTAACTTTAAATACCTGAACATGTCTACGCTAGTTACAAAAGCCACTGAAGCATCACTTTCAGTACAGGTGTGTCATCTAAGTGCTGCATATTTAACCTTAGAAGTCAGTGGGATGGGGCAGTTTGAGCCAACCAAGGAGTACATCTAGATATTTCAGTTGCTCAGATAGCTTTCACGTTTTATGATTGCAAATTGGAGACGTTTGCTGGGAGCATAAAGTAGCAGATTATTTGTTAGCTGTGACTAACTGAAAATGTGAGGTCACAATGAAACAAAAATATATCCCCTGGGTTAAATAAACTCCATTTCCCACAGTCTCATCTCTAGCAATTCTCAGTAGTGGTACTTACAGAAACCCTAGAAACAAGATAAGTACACAGTGGTACTTCTGCCAGCATACAGTCCAGTATCTAGCAGCTTGTGGTGTGGTGACTTCCTGAGACGGAAAACATGGGGATGACTTAACAAATACAGCTAACAACTTTTCTAAGAATTTCTTTAGTTGTCCTTTTTGTTTGGACATTGCAATTTTTCTAATCAATTCTGCACTTAATAGTATTGTGGTAACTGCTGGCAAGAAGCACCAAATGCTGTTTTTGGTGCTGTTTTTATGCTTATTCATATAAATAGAGTTTTAAAAAATGCACACAGCAGATCTACTGACATCTGTGAAAACAAGACGTCTTATAGTGGACCTAGTTGCTTCGAACAGACATGTACGTATGTTTGTAGTCCCTCGCTGGTTAAGGTGCCAAGAGAAGAGACGTGCATGCAAAGAGCTGTTTTTCCTCGAATAAAGCTAGAAGTAACTGGTTGCTTTGAAGTAATGCCACGTAAACAGTTTATTCACATTAATAGTTTCAATGTGTCTCAAAAAAGCCTCCTTTCATCTTATTTTATAAGTACTCTATATTTAAGCCAAAATACAGATTTTTTTTTATAGTGACCTGCATAGATATCTTCAGTGTGATTTTTTTAAAACTATCTTTTAAGTATGAAACCTGTATCTATTAACACATTTTTCATTTCTCTAAACTAATGCAATCACTGGGCTAGACAGAAGCTCCAGAGATCTAGTTCATTTTTCTGCAGACACCCACATCATTCCTCCAACGTGTCTAATGACTCCACACCACCACCAGGCAATCTATTCTAGCAGTGCGTTACCCTTCAAAAATATTTTTCCAACATCTAACCCAAATCATCTTGGCCATGGTAAGCTCAACATTCTATCCAGAATGGACCTGCTGAGCGTACTTTGGTTCTTGTCTCAAGTTTATAACCAAACTGCTTGTAAATACTGTAAATTTTAAATGTTTTTATATTGAATTAAAAAAATTGCAAAGACAAATATGTGCTCTCCTTTTTGCTACTGTTAGCTTCTATACTGAAAAATAAATTACATTTTGAAGCTTGCTCAGTTTGTTCCCTTGGTTACGTGTACTACATATGCTTGAGCTTTACTAAAACCGAATAAAAATGCTTTGTGATATATCCATGTGAAATTACATATAGCCAGTTGCTGTGCTTTATTTGCCAGATATATTAGCATGTAGAAGAATGAGTTTTAAAGTAAAGCACTCTCACTTCTTGTTGAGAGATCTTGTGGGTGAAATACCACTCATCAGAGTTGGTGGTTGAAAACTCCCATTGAGCTTGAGGACGTGATTGCATCCCTTTGCTTTGAAAGAGGCGTCTCTCCCTTACAGATGCAAGGTTAAACCTTTGCTGTACTTCAGCAGGTGATCGTGCAGGGGAGATGTGGGCTCACGCACCGATTCTGGCGAGGTCATTAGCTTTGCAACTTCTTGCTGAGAAATTGCCTTCTCGCTACTGATGCAGCAGGGAATAACTTGAGTTAAGCTCATGATGCCTGAGTCTGGAGACTGTCCTTAAATTCCATTGAAAAATTACTGAATTTATAAAATACATTAATTACTATATTTAAACTTATTATACATGTCAGAAATTTTAATGATGGATTAGCTATTTTTTATTAATCTATTAGGAGTTACTTGTTTGCAGTCACAGTTGTTCTCTCTCCTAAGGATTTTTTTTTTTAATTGTGCTTGTATACAGCTCTCACTCATGCTTTCCGACTCATTTGTGCAATTGGACAATGAACTGACCAGCTGATTAGGCTGAAAAAATATTTTTTTCATTTATTTTTGTGGCAAAGAAGGTTTTTTCCCTACTGTCTGGCCACAGTTTTATAAATACATACTTATATTAGACACAGCAAACCATCAGCTAACAACCCACATGGTTCTGGCTGCTAGCTCAGCCTATCTTCTGCAAAAATAATTCTGCAATTGTCAAATATTTGTAATACGTATGGAATAGAACAGTAAGCAGCAATGTAAATTGTAAACGAGCCTTTTCCGATGCTGACATCTCTTGAGGAGATTCAGTAAAGTTACTTAGAAAAACCCTATCCATTCAAAAATATCTTTCCACAAATATAGCAACTCATTTAGTTGTGGGAAGGGTGGAAGGGAATGCAAAGTCCCATCCCAAAAGTTGGGGGCTGTACATAATGCGGTTATTTCCTTTCTGCTGCCAGGTTTGATAGAGTTGAGGCAGCAGCTGTATTTGTGACCTGCAGCAAACGAGTAAACGTGAGGTACTTTCCCAAGTAAGGATGGGTTGCAAAAGCTTGCCTGAGTGGCTGCAAGGAGGTGCCAGCACCTGGAGAGAGGGAGAGAGGCGGAGAGCACCGCTAGGACTGCTCGCTGGGGAGCGGGGCAGCTCCAGGGGATGACCTGAGCCGCAGGCCGTAGCTCTGCAGAGCAAGCTCCCTCGCTGCCATGTGCATTCACCTCTACAGGCAGTCTGTATCCCCCCTGCTTGTTCTTGCCCAAGGTCTAAGGTTTTTTTTTTTTTTTTTTCCCTCTGTTCACTGTCTTGGGAAGACTGGCGAAACCTGGCTTTTTATCAGGCTAGTATACTATCTTCTCCCACCTAAAGCCTATTTGAATCCAACTTGGAACAACTTGAGTGATTAATTACTGAGAATGACTTTCACTATATCAATCACTTCCAGGCTGTGCGGCAAAACTAGCAACTTTATTTAGAATCTGCCAAATTTTATTTCCCGTGAGAAGAAAATAGAATAAAAAATTTTGGCAAATAAGTAAGTATTACAGGGTAACCTTCATTTTTCTGGTTAAATGGTCTCAGCACAGTCCAATGCAATCTCTGAGAGCTGTGAGAAAGTTATGCTGAGAACGGAAGATGATATCCTGAGAAGCTAGCTGGCTGGTTCCCAAGCAATGCTAGAAGATTGCGTCAACCTAGTATCTGTATGACATGATTTTTTAAAAAAATAGTAAAATTAAAATACATTTAAATCAATAGCAATTGGATGACAGCTATGGTAAAATTAATGTTAGCAATAAGAGTTTAATTCTCGAGTTTGCATTGCTCAGAGGACGTGGAAATACTAGTGAGAATTTGAAAGGTAAAGGCTGGAAGGTGTGATGCTTACAAACATGACTGAATGCTTGCTGGATTTTTATGTGTACGCAACAAAGCAGGGTGGCGGGGGGGGGAAGAGACTTCCTGTGAGGATGTATCAAGACCTACTGACTGGAAGTTGAAGTTGATGCGCTCAGACTTCAAAATTAAGCCGCTCCCTCGTTGCGAGAAGTTACTAATTAGATCAGTTTACGAGGGAGCCAACAGACCGCGGCTCTCTTAGGGCAGGTTCTCTCTGAAAGCTGGATTTCCACCAGAGTGGTGACGAGAGCGTGCAGTCAGCGACGTGGGCTCTTCCTCAGCCTTCCTGCTGTTTGGGGGCAGGACGGGCTGGCCACCGCCTGAGCCAACCCCTAACGCAGCCTCTGCCCAGGAGGGTGGGTGTAATGGAAGCCTCAGGTCCTTCCGCCAGGGACACGGCTCAGCCGTAGAGCTGTTCGCTTAGCGTCCTCCCTCCACAGCTGGCTTGGCCAGGAAATCCTGATCTTCCCAGGCTGTATAGCCGAAGTAGCCAACCTTCTTTAGCCCAAGGCGTGGAAGCAGCCGTCCGAGTTTGTTCTGTCTCTTCTTGCACAAGGTGTCTCCAGCCCTCCCATCAGTCTCGTTTCGTGTGGTGTGCGGTGAGTCAGACCAGCGTGGTCTGTGGTCTGGACGTGGCTACGGTGATCGGTAACATATCGTCCCACAAACAGCCTACAGATAACGAGTCCGTGGGTCACATCCTCCCCACGCTGGCAATATTTCAGGCGTTGCCTCAGCTGCTGCTAGCGCCAGTGTACCAAGCAGAACGAGCGCCCGTCCCGCCAGGCGTTGAGCCTGCCTTTCTTTACCGTAGTGGCCGACCAAGGAAACACGAGCAGCATTCGTGCTGGGCTTATCTGTGGTTTTTTTTTACTGGCCAAATGGGCAGCCAGTATCTTTCCTATGCTATTAAAATCAGTTAAGCCAAAACAGAAAGCACTGGGATATTAATTCTACATGCCTTTCAACTGGTGGGTTTTAAACAGCAGGTGATTCAGTAAGGGATCCAAAACATAACGGAAAACAAGTCTTTGCTGAGTAGGATTAAATTAACTTTACCAATTCTTAGCAGTGGAAAAATCGTGGAGATTTGCAAATGAGAACAGAGTAACAGTTTTAAAGAAACTCATCATTTAAATAAAACGCTTTGAGCAATTTTTATATTTGGTCTTACCTACAGTTCCTAATGAGCGCTAGGGTTGTTTACCAGTGTCATGGGGCAATCCGCGTTTCACACTTGGTTAAATAACTATTGTATATGAAATAATTACGTGCTACCCAGTAAATCTTCAGCAACACTTTCTTTGGTTTCATTCAAGCTTCTCACTACCAAGGTGCAGTTACAGCATTTGGAATTTCTAATGATAATTTGTAAAATGTTGATCCAAGCCTTTTAACACGGAGCTGTTCACACCTGTGGGCAGGAAGTTGTGAACAGCAACACTGAACAGTGAAAGTAAGTCTCGCTTCCTTAGCAGCTTCTCTGCAATAACTCTCTGCAGTGCAATGTCTCTTCACCGAACGGCAAAAAAAAAAAAAAAAAAAAAAAAAAAAAAAAAGCAACAGTTCCCATTGCTTGATATTTTTTTAAGTAGTGATTTATTGTCATAGTCACCACTAAGATGGCAAAGGGCTGGCATACCTGCTGTGCTGGAAGAGGCTGAGGGAGCTGGATTTGTTCAGCCGGGAGAGGAGGTGCCCTGGGTGGTGGCAGGGGAGCTACTTGCAGTGGTCAGCTACGTAAGACGAGGGGGTGGAGGAAGCAGAGGAAAGCCTGAGACAGCCTTATCTCAGAAAGCAAGAGTCAAGCTACAGCAGGGGAATCCCAATTAGATGTAAGTGGGAAAAAAAATGTCTCTTTGCAATTAAAGTGGTTAAGAGTTGGCTAAGACTGCAGTTAGCCCTGCTTGGAGCATTAGGTTGGACTAGGTGCCCTCCAGAGCCCTTGTCCAATGCAAATTTTTTAGGAATCTCTGCTGGTTGCTTAGAAGGATAAAAGACTGAAAACTGCTGCTATAACTGGGAATATTCTTTGGGGCCAGAATAATCAGAACTGCTCATTTTTTTATTGTCCATTCATCCCAGTATAAAATACCAAGCGTGGGGAAAGATTCGTCTGGCCTCTGCCAGTTACTAGAAGTAGGCTCTATGAAGCACATTTCGGGAGTTTCCTCTCTTCCCTCGTCTTCCCACACCCAAGCCCACACCAAATATCAGAGAACCACATCCTGGAGAGCCACAGGTGGTGCGCTGGTAGCAGTCTCGGGGTTCGCCTTCCTGCTCTTATGGATGGGAAACAATTTTCTCCAGGACAGAAAGAACAGAGGGTGCTATCGAATTGAATGAGTCAGGCAGCTTCCAGCATGAATGTATGTGACTTTACTTCTGTGTAGCAATAGCCAAATCTCAAGAGAATGAACTCTATTTACTCAGCATTTAGATATGTTTTTATTCCAGGAAAGGGAAAATTTGCTCATGTCCAATGCTCTGCATGTGCTCCTGCAGGACGTGAGAAGGGACCACTCTTTCTGTTGGATCTGTGGAACCATCTGTTCTGCTGTTTCGGTTATTATTTCACATTTTTGATTTGGATCTTTTTTATTGTTTTTTAAAAGTTCTCATTTAAAATACACAGTACTTCAGAACATACTAGCCTATACATTAGGCTCATCTTGAATTTTTCACAAAATTTGCCATACATATAGTTTATTAAATTCAAGACGTATGACGTGTATGTTTATGTATACATATGTATGTGCATGTGTGCATACAGCTGGTACTTGTTTGAATATAGCTATTTTTATCACTCCAAGCGCAATGCACTCAGGAAACATGAGAGAGTAAGAAAATGTGGGACTAGCAGGTATTTCAGTAATTTCAAAGTTATGCAAAGAGTTTCAAACTATTCTAGACTGCCACACTGTTTTCCAGATAAAGCGCGATCAGAGTGCGGTGCCCAGGAAACCCAGACTTTTCAAACCGGTTGGCATTTCTTTCCCAATTTCACCACAAAGCCCAGCACTCTATTTAGGTTGGGAAAGAAATGCTTCTGAAGGCTACAGGCAGTCTGAGCTTCAGCTCTGTGGCCCTCCTCTCCCCTAAGTTCTACTTTTCAGATCCTTTTGCGGGGATGGTAGGAGCTGCTGTCAAGAGCAATGCTGGCAAAGCTCCACAGCCCGGAGCCCAGCACTTCCCTGGCGTGCAGAACACAGCAAGGTGTGTGGCTGCAATTGCAGTAAGTAAATACACAGCCTATGGCAAGTATGACTAACTTTGGTGACATTTCAGTCTGGTGATTGGTTTGTAAAAGTTCCTTATTCCCGCACTTGAGCTCATATAACATGATGAAATACTAATTATATTTGGTGTGGGGAACTGCTTAAAGGTCATTGGGTTTTGAAAAATGCGTTTGGGAAATGAATACATAAAAAATTCCCAGACACTAATGGTAGAGATGTCTTTCTACCTTGTACCTTGATTAATGTTTTTCTTCTTCTGTGCATTTCTTCTCAGTTCTGTAATCCCCTGTACTGGCTTAACTAGCTAATTGTCAAAGTTACACGTCTGTAGTTTTAATGTGTCTAGTGCAAATTCTGTCCTTGAATAATGAAGTATACTAGATTAGCTAAACCGAAACCCTGTGCCGAATAAATCCGACTGAGGCATATATAAGCCCCGCTCCTTGATTAGATTTTGTCCCATTTGCCTAGTATAACTGAGTGATTTTAATTAAAAAAAATACATCAATTTCAGCTGGAACTTGCACTTTTTTTTGCTCTGGTGAGTGTTTTACTTCCACCTTTTCCCAAGGCAAAGATGATTGTTGGGCAAATTCCTGTTTCTATTCCTACAAACAGGTAGCTTTCACATTGGTGGGCTCCATTAAATAGCACCACGCTGCATCACACAGAATTTGGGATGTTTGTGGAGACGAGCTTTCGAAAGGAGAGCGTGGCCTGAATTTTGATCGATACAGTGGTGTGCGAGTGCCGAGCCGCATGCAGGCGCTCGCAGCAAGGGATGGGAGTCAGGGAAGCCCAGGACGGCAGCTCCCAGCCGCCGCTGCCGGTGAAGTGCTCACCACCACCACCAGGCTTGGCTGAGTTTTTTACCTAGCAGAGGCGTGAGTGGCATCTGCACGCCTTCAGGCAGGCGGCCACATGCAAGAGCAGTGTTTGCAGCCGCAGCTTGACTCTCGCCTGGTGTAGATGGCTTTGGCTGCTGAGCTGGGGCACCCGCTAGCCCGGGGGTCCAGCACGGGCAGGTGCACACAGCTCAGCTGCACCGCCCCACACCAAGGACAGTAACAGCAGATTACCAGGTTTGTTTTTACAGCCCTGCGGCACACCCCCAGTGGCCAGAGCATATGACTCCTGGCAGTCAGAAAGTCCAACGCGGAGCAGCACTTTGGTCCCATGGGCTGGGCTCACCTCCCCAGGTCAGCGCCCCACTGCGGCCCCCGGCACCACGGCTCCCGCATCTCTTGGGGCACGAGGGCGGATGTGCTCCCTCAGCATGCCCAAGAATCTCACCTCCATTCCCCATCCCGGGTGACACCCTGCCATGAACACCCCTAAAAATGTCACTCTCTGTTTTGCACCCAAAGCCAGGCCTCCAAAGCAGATGGCATCCCAGAGGTAGGTGTTTTACATTATTACAGCGAGATTCTTTATATTCTTCAGCTCTGAGTGACCAGTAAGCTCAAAGAAAAAAGCACTTAGCATAGCAAGCAAACCCCAAAGGAGATAGACTTCACAAATTTATGGGGCCATGCTATATTGCCAGGCACAGATCCTTTGGAATTAGTCCCTAGAAAAGGATCTTTTTCATGTTGGTTTGCTTCATAATTAATTCCAAACCTGAGAGTGACCACAGTTGCCAAGTACAAACAATCGCTTATGTTTACTTTAGAGCAACTCAAATGTTTTTTTGGCTAAGTTAAAATAAACTAAAGCCAACAGGGGATTTTGGAAATCTCTAAAAAGAAGGGGAACTCTGGCATGTTTAAACAATTACTTCCTCATAAGATATGCCCAAGAGGAAGAGAGATGCTCTTCAGTCATGGAGCTACTTTCTGAAGATGAGGTGGATCACGCTCTCCTCCCTCTGCTTATTGATGCACCTGCTTCAGGAGGAGACAACTAGTAAGTAAAGGCTTTTAATTTTTCTCTGATGTGGGGAAGGGGGTGCTTGGTCTGTTAATGAATCTGAACAAGTGATTCAAGAAATCTCAGTATATTTTGATGGGTTTCAAAAGCCCTTTCCTTTCTAAGTTGGTCCATTTTGTTGTCTTTCAAGTTTCTGAACAGACATTAAAAAGAACGTGTTGCCCATTAAATTTGTTTGTAGCTGTATTACCAGTCTTTTAGCTCAGCTAGCACAAGGCTTACCTGATTCTGTGATACTGCCAGGGATAAAGCTGCAGCTATATAGAGTCCTCTAGGTCACTAAATCCTAATACTTTCAGGACCTC
This sequence comes from Rhea pennata, assembly GCF_028389875.1. Classification (NCBI taxonomy): domain Eukaryota; kingdom Metazoa; phylum Chordata; class Aves; order Rheiformes; family Rheidae; genus Rhea; species Rhea pennata. Next base: position 65,203,470 of record NC_084665.1, read on the forward strand.
CTTATTTCAGAGAGGATGTTAATGGATTCTCTCCTCTGTAACCACCTCAGTTGGAAAACAGATTAGCTTGAAAACTGTCCAGCAGCTTTTTCAAGCAGTATTGGTGGGAAAAGCAGTGGAACTCAGGTTATTTTGTATTAGACAAGAGTCAATAAACACAACTATGGTAACTGTCCTCATGACAAGGATCTTGAAGGCATGAGAACTCTCCCATGAAATATAGCTATAAACCCTGCAAGTTAAAGCTAAACTATGTGGAAGAAAGGGCACTTAAACTTCTGATGTAGCTGCTACCTGCAGGCTCTGTGAATTGATCTGAAGTGTTTGTTTCTGGAGACATCTGTAAGCCATCTTTCACAGCATCACTGAGGAAAAAATAATTAAAAAAAACCCATAAAAATGTCCTTTTCATACTACTCAATGTGTTTGTTAACTGCCAGCTCTGGTCACTGCAACTTAGAAAGTTTCAAACAAGAGATGCAGAAGATCTAATTTCCCTGCAGTCTGCTAATCTGAAACCAAATGAGCTGTAGCAATACCCAGCTATTTGAATGTGGAAGAGTCTCTGATGAACACACTGCACTCTTATTCCTTATTGTTTACAGCGATGCTGGTTTTGGAAAGTCAAGACCTGCAAGAGTTGATTAAACCGCAGAAAGTCACGTTTCATTCATTAAACTTCAACAACACTTTGCGCTGGCTGCCCGGGAGAGCCAGCGAGACACGAGACACTGTCTACTTTGTGCAGTATAAAGTGTAAGTACCCAGGGGAACTCCAGCCTCCCACGTAGCCCTGGTCTGCCTCTGCTTTGTAAGTCAAAGGGATTTCTCAGCTGACAAAGGCTCCTCCTTGGGTCTCCTTGCCAAGGGAATACCCTTGTTTTGCTCTGCTCACAGCGCTCAATCATTCACTTATCAATAGCCCGTAAGATGCAGCCTGAGAGCCTGAAGAAGGCTGATAACAAACATCTCTAGCACTGTGCAGTGCGCCTTCAGGGCACAGTAGAACAGGAAAATCTAGCTTGGAGGGGACCTCTGGAGGTCGGCTGGACTAAAGCCCTGCTTGAAGCAGGGCTAACTCAATCAGCTGCTGCCACCACACGAGATTTAAAGCATGTCAGTGGGGCCCATTCCCTACAGCACCAAGTGACTCAGGGGGCCCTAGTGACAAACCCAAGACCTGCTAGGGGTCAACTCTCAGAGATCAATAAAAACCTCTCAAAACTCCTGTCTTTGCACACTTGCATCAGCTTCTCTGGCTATAAACACCTGCAACCACGTTTGCCTCGGAGGAACTGACTGACTGAAATGGTCACTCTGTCTGGTGTTGAATACGTCTGGTAAGCCAAAGCTCACCCACCTCTCCTGAGTGGCAAAAGCGGCTCCCAAAGAGCCCTGAAATCAGTCCTCCATATCAACAAATTGAAGGAGAGTTACTTTCCACGGCAGAACTGTGGATGCTACAGCTGAATTAAGATCAACCATTAAAAATCTGTACAGACTCAGCTGGAGGTGTCTAAAGCTTATACCTTTCCTCCTCTTTCTCCCCAGGTATGGGCAGAGCACGTGGCAGAACAAAGGAGACTGCTGGGGGATTCAAAATCATTTTTGTGACCTAACGAAAGAGACTTCGAACATCCAAGAGCCTTATTATGGCAGAGTAAAAGCTGCTTCAGCTGGAGTCTATTCCGACTGGAATCTCAGCTGCAGATTCACACCATGGCGAGAAAGTAAGTACAAACATACGGGCTGTTTGAGGAAATAACTAGCTTTTCTGTAGCATGGAGTATATCATTTTTGCTCATGATTTGCAGTCACAAACAATCTTTTTTTCAGGAATAAAACTTTATGTAAAGAAGTCATGAATTAATAGTTCTCAGGTGAAGTGTTATGATAAAATAATTTTTCCCATTTTGAGTACCAACCAACTAGAGTAAAGCAGTTGCTTATCTGTAATTAGGAGATCTGAAATGCCTGATGCCCTTAACTCACCTCCTCCTCAATGCATGGAAATACACAGGATATTTTCAGCAGTTTTCAGAGCTACTGGAAGGATTGGCCACAAGGTAGTAAAGAAGGAAGCTTGGGTGGAAGCTCTTCTTGGGTGGAAAAAAGGAGAAGAAAGCAGAGAGCTGCGTAACCAACAATCTTCTAACGTTTATGTATTTTCCTGACCTTAGTATAACAGAACGGCCATGTGCAAAGCTTCAGCAAGCACAGTCATTTTAATAGTGCAGGATAAATTGGAGGACTGTCAAAATACTGAATAGTACAGGTGTGCCTACCACAAAGCTTCCTGTGTATTAACTAGTTCTCCCTCACTAGCCAATATATAATAAGTATTGTATGAGTCAGTTCCACTCATTTCAAAGCCCTGAACTGCAGACAAACTCAAGTGCTCCGTACAGACAAAACCTTAAGCTTTGACAAGAAGTGGTATCTTGCAATAGCAACAGACCATCCTGCCCTGGGCCGCATGCTCCTCCTGGAGAGCTGCAAGGGGCATGAGGTATCTTCCGGCATCTTTGGGGGCTGCACACACCTGCGCAGGCACTAGTTTCAACCCTCTGCTACTCTTAACCAAGCAGGTTGCAAAACCCTTGAAAGCAACAATTGAAGTTGTTGCCCTTCACATAACCAAAACAGTTCAAGTGCCTGTTTTATACAGTCCAAGCACACAGATAAACATGACCAAAAAAAAAAAGGGGGCAAAGAATACAAAGCATTTTACTTGAGTAACCTGCAGTCAGCACCATGGAGCTCTGACAGAGTTCAGAAAGGTTGGCTCCAAGTTAAAAATGCAAACATAGGAAACGTCAGCCCCCAAATGTCCGGAGCAATAACCGCTGCAAAGTAAGAATTTACAAAGTGGCACTTCAACTTTAAATACAGCACCAGGACCAGTTGGTAACATGGCTAAATGGCTAAATTGATTTAAATTGTGGTCTGTGAAATGTTTTTCAACAATTATAATCATGTTCATAACTTTGCTTATTTCTTTAGCTATGATAGGACCTCCATCAGTAAATGTGGTTCACAGAAACAAATCCATAACACTAAAGCTCCAGGCTCCACGTTCTCCATATAAAAGGAAGAGAGGCAGCAACATACCAATGACAAATTATTATGATCTGCTGTATCAAGTCTTCATAATTAACAATTTGCTAGATGAAGTAAGTGAATATTCAAATACAAGCCCTTCACCCTTGAAAATCTGGACCCAGGACCGTGGGGGGCATATCCTTCTGCTTTACAGTTGAAATAGTCTTCCAGGATGGTGAGGGCATCAATGACTGTGCAAATATTTGAAAAGAACTAGGCTTATTTTTCAGGAACTGAATTTGATTGAATGGAGTTGTAATTTCTCCCTTCTTTATCCTTTCCCAGCAAGAGAGTATTTTATCCTTGTAGGCCTAATTAAACAGAAGGGACAGGAGGAGGATTATTTGGGGTATTTTTTACAAAAGACAACATTATTAATGTTGACTTCATGCAACTCCGTGAGCTGCTCTGTATCCTCAGGCCTTACTAAACTGTAGCCATAGATGCGCTTGCGAGGGCAATGATCTTGACCGGCTGTTTTTCCTCCATCTGTTTGAAGAAACACAGCACCTTGGTGTATGAAGGAGCAGACAGGGTTATTACAATAGAAGATTTGAGACCTGGCATCAGCTACTGCATCATAGCAAAAACTTACGTGCCAATATTGGACCGCAGCAGCGCATACAGCAGCCGGCAGTGCACGGTGCTGCTGTGACAGGGAGGCACCACTGCGGCAGGTGAGTCACCCGTTGAGGCTCTGGGGGATGCTGGAAGTCAGGAGCCATCCCCTCACCAGAGGGAGATATTATCCAAAAGGAAGAAAAATAAGCATCACATAGGAACTGCTTTTGTTTGAGAGATATGGGCAATACTAGCCAGAGTTTTTATGGCTCAGCTAGTTTCACATCAGATAAGGAAGATAAGGCAAACAAAATAAAATTGGTGTGGCTAATTATTTGCATGCTGGCAAGGTGCTTAGACAGTTACAGTAAATACTTTAGAAAATCCCCTGTATAAATTGATCAGAAATGCCTCCCCTTTCCCTTTCTTCAAACAGTTATACATAATATTGCTTTCATCAACTTTTATTGTTGTGAAGTAATAATTAACTAAGAAAATGAATGAACTTCAACTTTGTTAACATGTAATTCTGCTGCAAGCTCTGTATTTTTATTCAGGGTTTTACCTGGTGGATTTATTCCAACAGCAGCTAACATGTCCGTCTTCCCTTCATGGGCATTCTTCACGTGTAATGTATTTAAAGTATAAATCAGTTACCAAGTTTCATGAGTTTCCATGAGCTGAAAGGCAAGAATTAGCTCAATTAGCTAATCTGAAAAGATCATTTACCTGCCTCAGTCACCATGCTATCTTGATACACCATACACCCAAATGAGAAAGATTTGTTGTTAATCCTGCCTTGCAGTTGCCAAGGCACAGCGTATGTAAAGACCTAAGCCAAAGCTGACTTCAGTGCTATTAGCCTCAAAAAGTTTTGATCTGGGTCCTTTTTAGGGATAAACCGGAAAAGCATCAAAGTGTGAACCTGTGCTTCTGTTTTCAGCTCATTGCCCTAACTATAAAACATTTCCCTTCTTCATAATGTGACACACAATGTTGGTCCCTCTTGAAAGTCAGTCAGTGGATTCAGGCTAAGGAGGCAGCTGGGTTCAAGGTAATTCCCTTGCGTTGCTGAAGAGCTACCCAGCACTGTAAATCTTAGCAAGCTCAGATCAGATCTGGACTGCTGAACAGCCAGTAGAAGTATTGGAGGGATACAGCAGGATGGCATGCACTGCATTCGCAGTTGAATTTAGTATCATGCAATTTAAATGTGCACATGAGTGGCAATTCTCTTTCTCTTCCCACAGAGAGAACAGTGGAAGATACTTCCTGTCACGAACCCAGATGTAAATAAGTGGACATCTGTGGTTTAGGACATGGCTGGAATACATATTTGGACGGTTTTTAAATTAATCTTTGCTGCACTAAATGACTGATTTGTCATAATCATTTTAGGCTACACAAAGCATAAGTATTACTTGTATTTTCTATATTACAATTTAAGACCGTATGCATTTGCAAGTAAAAGGGAAATAGTCTTGTATTGTAATAAAAAAACAGCAAAAACACCTGTGAAAATATATCCTCAAGGCTGTTTCTAGGGTTTTTCTATTTTAAGCCTTGAAATTAAAATAATTTTTTTAAAATAGAAGTTTCAAAGATTTTATTTCTTCTAAAACAAAGGTCAAAATAGAAGTGTCCTTCATTTAAAATAAGAACTGTACAATCCAATAGCATACCACATGCTTCAATGTGTTGATAGGGCCCTTGAAATAACTGTTTCTGATAGTGAAACCAGTATGTGATTTGGCAGCAGCTCACTAAACTGAAATAGAAAGGATCTTCTGTTTCAGTCAGTGACAGGAAGGGATCAGGGAAGAGACCTTTATTTTAACCAGTATACAGTAAATGATGAATGAATGCTGACTACCATCTATGGTTTCTAATGATCCGATTCCTACTAGTCTTCATCTCCCAAGGAAAAAGATTTCTTGGCAAAGTTTGAGTGATACTCACCACTAAGCCATCACAGGGTATAGAGAGGAAATTACTTTTTCCAGTTCTATAAGGTATGTAAAAAATGAGAATCTAAATACTCATATATATGATTGTGTATGTGTGTGTGTGTGTGTGAGTATGCATATATGTGTGTGTGTGTGTGTGTATAAAAATGTATGTATGTGTGTGAATTAAATGAGAGGAAGAGAGAGCAGACCAGATAAGAGTGTAAACAAAGCTCTAGAGAAAGCTCTGTTACAGAATCGATTTCCACTTTTCCTTTAATACACATACACAAAGGTGAATCAGTTCAGTTTGAGTGGCAGGCCCTAGTTTATTGAAACCACATCCAAAGCATTTTTCATACTCTGTCACTAACACTTCACCTGTAGGCAGTGCTGTTCAAAGCAGCATCAGGACCTTGTAGCAGCAGGTGCTTGGGAGGAGGCTGTGGCTAAGTGAGTGCGGATACCTCTTTCCTTTACCAAATGTGAAAGGGCATTACGTATTAAATATTTCCACCATTTGGTTATAACGTGCACTATATTTCCTGGTTGTCCTGGTGGATGACAAGTTGATGATGAGACAGCAATGTGCCCTTGTGGCCAAGAAGGCCAATGGTATCCTGGGGTGCACTCGGAAGAGTGTTGCCAGCAGGTCAAGGGAGGTGATCCTGCCCCTCTACTCAGCCCTGGGGAGGCCTCATCTCGACCACTGTGTCCAGTTCTGGGCTTCGCAGGACAAGCGACACATGGAGCTACTGGAGAGAGTCCAGCATAGGGCTATAAAGATGATCAGAGGGCTGGAGCACCTGCCCTATGAGGAACGGCTGCAAGAGCTGGACCTCTTCAGCCTGGGGAAGAGAAGACTGAGGGGGGATCTTATCAATGTGTATAAGTATCTGAAGGGATAGTTCAGATAGATCTGAAGGAGAGTGTCAAGGGGATGGGGCCAAAACTCTTTTCAGTAGTGTCATGTGACAAGACAAGAAGCAATGGGCACAAATGGCCATGGAACAGGAAGTTCCACCTGAATATGAGGAAGAACTTCTTTACAGTGAGAGTGACAGAGCACTGGACCAGGTTACCCAGAGAGGTTGTGGAGTCTCCTTCTCTGGAGATATTCAAAACCCACCTGGACACTATCCTGTCTACTATGCTCTAGATGACCTTGCTTGAGCAGGGTGGAGTTGGACTAGATGACCTCCAGAGGTCCCTTCCAACCTCAACCATTCTGTGATTCTGTGATATTTCAATGAGTTACAGGTACCTAGCTCCTTCTCCACACCTAGTCCATAAAATCAGATTTCCTTCAGGACTCTTCCCTTTCTGCTCCTCTCCCTTTCTTTCAGTTGTTTTACTCTGCCCATATCACCTTTTTTCTTAATTTAAATAAGTTTATTTGGGAAAAGAGACTTATCAGCATTTCATACAGTATCTAGTGCCATGACAAGTTCCAGATTCTAGCAGATGGTGATAGACTGCAAGACCTGTATGTAGTGTGCAATATCCAGCATTTGGACAAGCATACATAGCCCTACCACCTCTATTGTGCTGGACAAGACCAGAATAAAATCATCCAGGCAGTTTATTAAGAGTGAGCCTGTCTTGCCTTCAAGTAATGATGTCTTTGCCCACTTGTGGGTTATCACAACCTGAAAAAAGTGATTGCAGTAATTCAAATTCTTTCTCAAAGTCTCTTCTTTCTTTAGTGTAGCTCATGCTGCATTGTTAAACAATGTAAAGTTATATTACGGTAACATCTACTAAGCCTGGTTGGGGAACAGACTCTGACAATGCTGGATACTGCACCTATGTCAGAGACAGAGACAATTGTTTAGGGATCTAAAATACAGCAGCTGTCATGTTACAGGTCTACAAAGAAGCTGGGAACTTGATAGTTTAACTCAATAAACTTACAGAAAGTGTGCAGCACTTATGCTGGGAAAGTGAATAAACACTCTGAAGAAGTCTTGTGCTATGTTCACTAACCAGATTCCACTTCCTTAGCAACATTGCAGGCTTACAGAAACTAGAGTTGCAAAAACCTCTCCCATTCTGATCGTGCCATGATTTGTTATCACCAGCCCCGCAATGCTTTGCAAAAGCTAATTTTCTCTTTATATTTGAAATGCAAATTTTCTTTCAGCTCTGCTCAGAAATGTAATTCTACTGAGGACTGGCTTGGTAAAATGATGGGTGCTGTGTTTTTTGCCCCGTGAACAGCGAGAATGGCATGTTCCATGACATGCCCCACTGTGCGTGCAGGATGTCAGGCTCGTACAGGGAGACATACTTTACTGTGGCAGATCCTGGCTGAGTGATCCGCACCCACAGCTTTTAGATGCCTCTGATAATGTTTAATTCTTAAAATCAACTTCCTTGGTGCCTTACCCTGCACACTGCCCTGCTGTTCATGTCTCTGTGAAGGTGGAGTGGAGGAAGAGCCTTCCCCTAGGGTCTGAACTGGAGCAAGGACTTTCTTACGGACAAGTCATTTTGGAAATACCTGGAAAAGTGAGCTCTGGCCCTCCTTTCCTTTCTTTTCCTTTCCTCCCTGTGGACACACAGAGCCTCTCTGCTGTGGAACCACCTCTCCAGACCTGGCCAGGACTGGCCCACTGCACTGAGGTGGTACACTGGAAGTGTGGACACCACTCAGCATAAGATGCCTTTCCTTTGTGGTACTGACCCTGACTGCTGGACTGTATCAGCAGTGTATATGCTGGCCCCCTCCCAGTATCATCTCTGCTGTGAACCATTTAGGGACTTCTGAGATGAAACTGGAGCGGGGTTGAGGGCAAAGGGACTATCGGACACAGGCAGACCACAGCAACCTTGGTTTCCATGACAAGTCTCCAGGGTACTCCTCTGTAGGCTGGTCCCCAGGCACTTTTATAGTATTTGGAGAGAGGGAAGTAGAGTTGGAGCCTAGCTCTTTTGCTCCCTCTGGCACCTCTCTTTCTACTGATTATAGAGGCAACCTTGCACGATCAATCTCCCAACATGGAGCATACCTAAAGCTAATGAGAAAATGTCCACTGACATTTTAGCATTTTAGGCTAGCTGATATTTCTTGCAACAAATTTGCAAGGCCCAGCTGAGAACTCCCTCCTCTTGTTTTTTCAATCACTTACAAGGTAGGCACTCACTAACAAAGTGCTGAATACCAGCTTATGTTTCAGGAAACAGAGAAATAAACACTTATTTCTGGTCCTGTGACACGAGGCAGGAAAGACTAAGTAGTATAACTGTAATTAACAGTATAAGTAAAATCAGAACTTGTGCAACCTATTCCTCTTAGACCTCGCCAGATGTGTCACCAGGGAATGCCCGCAGTTGCAAGCGTAGTCTGTTGCAACGGCTTCAGCTTCCCAAATCCCTGTATCACAACTGAGGACCCTGATGATGAGAAATAAAGATTGTATCTTTTAAAAATTTGTGGTTACTTATCTTTGTCAGTCTGCCATTTGATGTGAAGATCATGCCAGCAGAGCTTACCCTTTTCTTTCATGACCATGGCTGAACACTACCTTATCAGTCTGGTGGAGTAACAGCTTATCTCTCACAGTAAGTGGTTTTAACTTCCTGTCCCACTAGCACATAGAACTGCAGTATTTAACTACGAGAGATTCAACAACAGGGCTCCAAAAAAGCTGATAGAATGACAGCAATGGACCAGATGCTCCAGCCTTATAAATTAGGAGAAGATTATGCATGGCCAGCTGCACCATATAAATGCTCAGTTTTATATGATGCCATGATACTCAGTGTTTATCATATGGTCTAGCATCTGGTCAGTCCTGTTCACACCTCCCACATATCTGTTCTTATCAGATGTGGACTTGGGGTTTATTTACATGCATGACTTGATCTCAGTTGAGAATGGTTCACATAGCCCAGTGGTGCTGCCACATTAAGAAATGACACTGCCTTTTGCATCAGATCCATCAGTTGTTATCAAGTATTCCAAAGTGCAGGGAATTTATTATAAATGGTGTAAAAGGAAGGTATTATAAATACAGGTTTCTCAATGGGTTTTAATGACATTTTTACTAAATGATCAAAGATAACAATCTGTAAAAGCTGCCTTATAAGAAAAAAGAAGAGAAAATAAAATAAAAATCAACCCCCTGAGAGTTAGTTTGCCACAAAGGAAGCAGGACACAAAACAAGAGTACCTCTGCAAAGGAGAAGAAATGATGCTGGTGCTCATCATGAGTAAACTTCTATTATCCTTCAAAATTTTCTTTCAGAATCTTTTATGAGGTATTGCTAAAGAAAAAAAAAAGGATTGAAAATTTAGTTCCCAGACTAAAGCAATCACTTGCCATTGCATTGCAAACCTTATAATACGCGTTTTTATTCTGTTGAAGTCCCATGAGTTGTTATCTACAATTTGTGAAATTTGCAAGCAATGAGCAGGAGCAGAATTCTTGCAATGGAAAAGAGGCATGACCTAAGGAGGAGGTGATTCTTTGGTTTCATGTCAATATAGTGCTGATACGTCAGTCTGCATTGTTGAAATCAGAGGGCCATAATTAGTAAAAGGTACATGATGATCAGCACAACTTTAGCTTCTGGTGTGAGCATTCCCTGTTCGGACTGAAATCCTCTTTTGGGTTTCCTACCTCGGGTCATGGTCATATTCTGAATTCTAGAGAGGATACTCAATTGTCCTGCCTTCAAAGAAATACTGCCTCACTGAAAGTACTCCACAAGGCTACTATTTGGAGTATGAGCTCTGACTAGAACAATTAGATAAAGACTGATAAGAATTGTTGATTAGAAAAAATTCCTATCCTCCTCCAGGAAACCTGGATTTGGCATTAAAAAACTTCTTAGAGTCTGGAAAATCAAGAATACCGGGTTTTGGCCACACAGAAAGGAAACTTCTTGGCTTTTCACTTGAAAAACATGCTGCTATGGAAGATACTTTCATAAATGTTTTTTTTTCAATAAAAGTTATTTTTTTCATTAGAAATAGTTGTCTGGAAGTGTTTTTATTGATCCTATTCCTGAAGCAATGCTGGTGCTTATGGAAAATTAATTGAAGGTTGTCTGCCATTCAGTTTGCCCTCTCCTCTTTGCTTTGTCCCTCTGCATTGTCCTATAATGTATCTGACTATCGCTGGAGCTTGACAGGGCATGTTTCTGGACACAGCTCACCAGGTCTTGTTTCTACCGAAGCGTGGCTCTTCCCTGGAATCACACTGATTGCTTACTTGTAAAATGTCACATCTCCTACTTTGTCTGAATGTAGGAGGATTGTTTTGGCTATCAAAATCAGTTATGGTGAAATGAACACTATAACGTTCCTTTAGACAGCTGTTGGAAGTATGAGATGGTGCTTGCAACTGCTTTTAATATATAGCAGGTATAAACATTAGGTAAAAAAGTCTTCCTCAGTCTAGGTCATTTTGGCCAGTTTTACTTCAACGCATCGCTAGTATTGTGTTTGTGCACACTAAAGGGGCGCACAGTCACAGTAGCTCTGTCTCCAAGTTTGTGGCTTTTGTTTCTTTTTCATGGGGGGGTGGGTCCTCTCTGCTTCCAGCGAAAAAGGCACAATAGCTGGAATGCAATGTATAAAATAATAGTTCTCCCTATGCTTCTGAATTGGACTTCCTCAGCTGCTGCTCTGCTCATCTCTTCCCATTGCTTGTGTTGGATCTCATCTTTTTGTGTTTCAAAACCTGACAACTCAAAGTATATTATACTTCCATCATTTTCAGTATTTCCTGCTTTTTCTATAAATCTACCTTTCTGTGGCAAACAACTAAGGAGCAACTCTGGATGAGCCAGTGGCCTTGTATGCTCAGGTATGATATTATACAGACATGTCTTGTTAGGCAGCTGAGAGATTTTAACTCATGTTGCACCTTTCTGTACTTATGATTTCATTTTTTTAAGGTATTGTGCATATGGTAAAGTTACAATATTTCAGCAAGAGAGAGAACCAGCTTCTAGAAGCTATTCAGGATTAACATGTAATGAGGTAGTACCAAAATGGGATCTTATTCAGATTCTTTTTGCATTCTTTTCACATTCACTTTCACAGTTTCATTCTTTTTACTCCATTTTCCACAAGATTATTCAAATGTGCTTAGCTTGTGATGTCATGTCTTTAAAATCAGATTCCCTTTCTCATACATTTTAACAATTTGTTTTGCAAGCAAACTATCAATACTTTTATTTTATGCTTTATGATATCCTTCTAATTACTGTGAATTCAGCTTTTCTATTATTGTGTCAGTATACTTTGGTTTTTTTAATTTAGTTTTCTTTTTCTTTTTCATTCTGACTTTGTGGGTTCTTCTGCTATAACATGAACAATTTAGCCAAGATAGAACTAATTTTGCCTCTAAATCTGGCTCGTGAGCTCTTACAATAAAAAAATAATCTTCCCAGTGTAACACTAGGAATGCTGAGACACAGTTATATGCACAAAGCTTTATCAGCATGATCCATAACTGATGACTCTAATGATGATATTTACTTTTGGAGGAAAAAAGCAGAAAGAGAAAGGGAAAACTCTTCCCAGCAGCCAGTTGTGAAGAGAAGCATGTAGGCCCACAGACAAGCCTTTTCCTCTGTATGACTACTGCATGTCCTCTCCAGTTCAGCATGTGGTAAAGAAGATGATGATAGTGGTGAGTTTCATTGCACTTTTCTCCAAAGATTATATATTTTCCATTGGGATTCACTCAAATTCTGTATTGATTTTTCCCATTTATGATGCTAATAGCATTGACTGGAGCATGCTTAATCAGGTGCACTCTGGGGTGCTAAGGTTTGTGCATGTGCCTTATTGGAAAAACTATTGACTATTCAATATGACTATGCTCTCTATTCTGCTATGTTTTAAGTTTTGATTTTGTTTAATTTAAACTGAAGCCACAAAAGTGGGAGAAAGAAAGAAAAGGGATGATTCTCAAGCTGGTGACAATGAGAATCTATCATGACAGCTGTATTGGGGTTTGCAGGTACAAGTCCATAAGGATTATAGCACAAGGGTGAGAGCATGAAAAGAAGAAAAATACTGTCTTGGAGGCTCTGAAAAACACAGCCACAACAACCAGCTGAAAAGTTACAAGCTAAAACTGAAAGGCAGGCTGCAGAATTGTAAGTGGAAGGCCCTGGGCATTGCAAAGGCTAAGCTACCCTGCATCTCTAGTGTATACACCAAAATTTTCTCATCTGTAATCCATTGCCACGTTTTTCTCCTCAAATTACTTACTGTGACCTTAGAAATCATATAGACATGACATCAGGGTCCAGCTTATGCCTAGTAACTCTCCTATTAGAAGGTTAAGATAAAATTTCAGTACGTAGGGGAAAACTTCAGTCACCTAAGTGTAGCTACCTGATGTACAGCTGTGAGGTGTCCCACAGGACTGCAGCTCTGCCAAAACTTGCACAAATGTTCCGGATGCTCAAAGTATCCTAAAAGGCACTAGGCATCTGTGCTTGTTTCTTGAATGGCTGCAGTGAATAAGTCTGTCCAATAGTCGTTGCTATCTCTTTCACTGACAAATTCCTCTCTCTCTAGCTTTTGAAATCCTCATGTAAGTGGCTGTTTGCCCTGTGAGAATGCCTCTGAAATAGTTGAAACGGCCTCTCTGAGCAGAATATACAAACTTTGTATACTTACAGGTGTATCTTTTCCCTGCCTATAGGCAGTTACTTACAAAATAGTTTTGTTCCATACAAATACACCAGCCCTTTTCAAATGCAAGAACCGTTTAGTGTCTATGTTTGCAGCTATACATTGTTGCTGGTCAGGTCACTTGTTTGCATTTTGCACTTGGGGCACAATTACTGACTTCACAAGCCCTCTGCAAGTTTGGTTTAACAGCCTCCACCCTGTTGTGAGGATTGATTTTTGCTGATACCTTTTAAGAGCTTTATTCTTTCCAACAGTTCAATGCTTTTAAGAGTTTTGTAGCACAGTCTTATAATAATCATGTGCTTGTCAGCTATTAGGGTCCCAGAACAAGCAATGTTAAAAAAATTCATGTTTATCTGTCTTTGTTGTTTCACTTGCCCTCCTAAGCAAAATGTTTTTTTTGCTGGATTTTTTCTGCATTTTTGGATGGTTCAGAAGAGTCAGGCAATCAGAATGAAGGTTGGAGGTTTTCCTCCAGGTCTCTCTCAACTGAGTTGAAACTTTCTGAGTTCCCTGTTCCACTGACTGGCCCAAGGTCAGTCAGCTAACAATCCCATTTTGTTCAAATGTAGCAATTTCCTTCTAAATTTGCTACTGCAGAAATCCCCAAATGCTGAAATGTTGGTGTAGTTCTACAACTCAGTATTAAAAGGCATGTTTCATAAAGCCAGATAGCCATTGCTAGTTATGTCTATCTTTTTGAGTCTCTGGGTATAAAGAGAAACACAAAGAGGTATAAGAAAAACATAAAGGTTTCAGTTGTTTAATTGTTAACAGGTAATTCCATATTCAGTGGACCAAGACGTTCTTACTCAAAGCTGTTCTGACAACAGAACAAATAAAAATTATATTTTTGCTATTAAAATTTGCAATGAATAAAGAGACTTCATTACCTAATGATTGTTTTTAACGTGTAACTATTCCAGGAGGGTAGTAAGTCGTCTCTCAGGAATGGTCTGTAGGAGACGCTCTACGTGAATTTGTTGTGTTCGTATAAAATTAATATGAGACAAACATTTTACAGGCTAAAAACACCGCATTAGCTAATATCTATGTAGCTGTGATTAAGTAAAAAAAAAAAAAAAAAAAAAAAAAAAAAAAAAAGTTCTTTCTAGTTAGGAATGGTCAGAACATGAAATGTTTTTGAGGAATTTGATTTTTAGGAATCTAGTTTCTACCTCGATTTGGAACAAAATGTACCATTAAATTAATTTCAAAAATTAGTCATTCATTTCTTGATCTTTACTAGTTTTATATTTTTTGTTTTAACCTGATTTTATGAACTCAGTGCATTTTGTACTCCTTTTATTGGCAAGAGACCTTATCTGACATTATCACAAGATACAATCAGAACATTCTATATTAGTAATAGGCTATGCAAATATTCAATGTTCAGTTCAAGAAAATAATGTTTTATTTCCTTGGTCTAATGGAATTTCTTATTGGTGTTACAAGGAAACAATCTAATATATTGATGTTCATGTTTTGAAGAAGCGGCTCTTTCAGGTATCATGCTATGTATCTGGAACACTGTAAAGAAAAGTATTTGTTATTGAAATGGTTATATATCCTAGTACAGCAGTAGCTGTAAAAGCACTGTTCTGTGAAGTATTCTAATATGAAAATACAGTGAAATATTTGTGAAGTTTAAAAACTCATAAATATTAAAACGATATTTTAATTCTGAAATGAAATCTTTTACTTATAAAATGAAATAGCAAAACAACTCATAGAATTGGTAAAGCTGGAAGGGCCATCTGGAGAACATCTAGTCCAACCCTCAAACAAGTGATACAGGGATTGAATACAGGGATTGAACCCATGATCTTGGCATTACTAGCACAATGCTCTAATCAACTGAGCTAAACCTTACCCAAATGCTTGTGGATATTTCTTGGAAATGAGTATGATCTGTTTTCTTTCAAAGAAATAAGCTTTACCAGAATAACACTGTCTGTAAGACATTAAGTTAACGACAATTTTCCAATTGCTCAACTTGTAGTTACAGCAGTTAGCACAATGGCTCTTCATATTTATCCTGTTCGTATGTTTAAAAACAACCACATCTCTGTTTGAAATGTGTGGTGCTTAAAGCTTGACACTATTGGGCTGCATTTCATCATTACTATGGATGTTTAGGCAACTCAGTGTCGTTGTCCTCACTGCCTTAAAAAGAGCATGATATTTACAAAATAAAAATAATCTGTGAGTTGTCTGTGTGTATCTCAGGTGATGGAGCCTTTTCAGGAATTCCCTTTTTGAGCTATCTGTGTCAGCATCAGAGCTAAAGTTTCCCATTTTCTCCCACCTCAAGCCAAAATTCTGACAGAAATGTCTGCGTGAGCTGGGACTTCATGGACTTTTGTTGCACCTGCTAGGAAAAAAGAAAAAAAAAAAAGAAGAAGAAGAAGAAGAAGCAACAAAGCTATGTAACCACAGGGGTCCAGAGAGCTTACTGAAGTTTATACATAGTAAACTGAATATTAATTCTCTACTGGGTATTTCAGACAGATTCAACTTGGCTAGTAACACAGAATGCAGTGTATCCTCACAAATAATCATGATTAAAATCATCTGCTAATGTTCACAATCCACTCCAAATGGCACTGCTAGTATTTTTACTGTACTTCAAGACTTTAGCAAGACAAAGACAGAAGTGTAACCTGCCAGTAGGTCAAAACAAGGGGCTGGCAGCACTACACCCAAATCCCTAGGGCAACCTGCAAGCAGGCCCAAAAGAACATAGAAACCAGCTGGTTATATTAAGAAGAATACCGTATTAATAGTAATATTTCTTAGATAGAAGCAAATTTTGAGGCACTTATCAAGGCATACTGTGGATTATAAGTTGACCATGAGCCAGCAATGTGCCATTGTGGCCAGGAAGGCCAATGGTATCCCGGGCTGCATTAGAAAGAGTGTTGCCAACAGGTTGAGGGAGGTGATCCTGCCCCTCTACTCAGCCCTGGGGAGGCCTCATCTCAACCACTGTGTCCAGTTCTGGGCTCCCCACTACAAGAGAGACATGAAGCTACTGGAGAGAGTCCAGTGTAGGGCTACGAGGATGATTAGAGGGCTGGAGCATCTGCCCTATGAGGAACGGCTGCGAGAGCTGGGCCTCTTCAGCCTGGGGAAGAGAAGACTGAGGGGGGATCTTATCAATGTGTACAAGTACCTGAAGGGAGGGTGTCAAGGGGACGGGGACAAACTCTTTTCCGTTGTCCCATGCGACAGGACAAGAGGCAATGGGCAGAAATTGAAGCACAGGAAGTTCTGCCTGACCGTGAGGGGGAATTTCTTCCCTGTGAGAGTGACAGAGCACTGGAACAGGTTTCCCAGAGAGGTTGTGGAGTCTCCTTCTCTGGAGATCTTCAAGGCCCGCCTGGATGCAACCCTGTTTACCATGCTCTAGGTGACCCTACTGAGTGGGGAGGTTGGACTAGATGATCTCCAGAGGTCCTTTCCAACCTTACTGATTCTGTGATTATGTCCCTACTAGCCTTGAAGAGTTTCAGTTGGTTGCAGGATGATGCAGATAAGCTCCCTGGGGGAAGATCAGCCTGTCCAGCAAGTCCTATGATATCCTTGTCATATGGAAAACACAGAATTGCTCAGATCTACTTATAATTGCTTAGTGGCTGTGTAGGAGAAAAGAGATTCACACTTCCCTTAAGGCCCTCTTGCACTGGCCACCCTTATTCAAGGGGCTGCATACTATAACCTCCATGACAAATTCATGCCAAGTGGCAAAAACAACTTCTAGTTAAGGACTGAGCAGGTACTAGTCTGTGGTAGTGGACATACTGGATGTGGAAGAAAGTCGATCTGAGATGATATCCCAGCTACATGAGAGAGCCTGTGCAGCACGAAGAGGAATAGACTCTTTGCTTGCTCTAGGCTATCCCAAAATCTCAATCAGCTTTCACAATCTGATATACTACAAAACAGATCATCTGTTTTTACTTGCTTGAAGACAGTATCTTAGCCACTGTCCATATAAAAATACCAGATGTGACTGTTTCACTGCCATAGTAAAAACTAGAATTGTTTAGTAAAGTGAGTTGCAATTTTAAAAATACAAGAAAAAAAACACAAACCACAATTACAGATATAATTTCCTTGTTTTTGCTGAGCCCATATAAGTTGGCTTGAGCTGTGCATGGAAAAAATGCATTTCAGAACTGAGGCTTTACTGAATGTTTGCACTCTCTTCTTTATGTGTTCGAAGAAAAGCATGAAAAAGCTGAGAATGAAAAAAAATCAAGTCGTTCTTTTCTTCCTGAAATGACTCTACATTTGTTTTCTTAGGAGAATCATATTTCTACTCCATGCACACAGATATTTCTCTACAGATGGAAAAACAAAGTGGAAACAGAAAAATCCCAAATCCCAAGGCAATATTTTTCCAAAAAAACCCAGAGAACTATGTAAAGTGTGGCTGAACAATGCATAGGATTATACTGACATATTGTGGCAAAACAGTAGTAATGCAATACCTTAATCACTTCTGCTAGGACCACAAGCTACTCCGATACTTTTATTATTGCTATTGTTCAGGTCTTAAGGCAAAAACCCAAAGGTGAGATGTCAGATTCAGAGACTTCACTGACTAGGCAAATTCTGCACATTGTCCGTGTACAATTTGCTTTTGTGACTGTGAGGTTTTGCTTTAGATTCCCTCTGATTTGAGGACAGAGATGAGGAACCTGTCAAATTACACACGCAAGAACTCATGACCGTTTCCTTCCAGTTTTTGTGATGACAGTGTCTGGAACAACTGAAGTGTTTCCATATCTTAGTACAGTAAAAAGTCTCCTCTATTTGTAGAAAGTAAGAACACATTATCTCCCTGTCTGTAAAGTGAAAACCAAAAATCCTACTGCCTATGATGCAAGGGTGTGTTCAGAGACCTTCAAATTCTGAGGTTTCAGCCAGCAAGAAAGTTTTTCTAAAGAATCATCCCTGAATCATTCAGTTGAATAATCTCTTCCAGATCTCTGATGCTACAGGAAAAAAGTTCAGACACAAACTGTTCAGACACCATGAGACAACACTTGTTCAGAGGAAAAAGACCTTACAGCCAAAAGAATTCCCAGAACTGTGGCAATGAATAAACTGTCTGAATTTTAAGTCCCTATTAGACATGGTGACCAAAAGTCAGTTTAGCCTTTGTATCTCAGCCCTCAGAATTCAAGATTTCAGGCTGAAGAATTCTAGCCTTTCAAATAAGACAGCTAAAAAACATTAAAAATGATCACAGTATACCTCTCTTTACCCATGTGCTTTGATCAACAAGTGCAAATAAAACTCACTAACCTTGCCTCTGCCTTCGTAGCAAATACCTCAGGTGGTTGAAAATAAAACATTGTCATCTGCCTCTAATGATTTCAGTTTATGCCTCTAGCATAAACTCAGAAAACCTTTCAATTCCATGGAATCACAAGAAGTTGGGTGGAGGATAAAGGATGATGTGAATGATATCGCTGTTATCAGCCAGTGTTTCACCATCTAAGCAGTTGCACAAACTAGATTTCTGTAGGGTTACTTGCTGTACAACAGAAGTTGTGCTTTTCTTTCTGGACTACGAGGAAGGTTTGTACCATGGAGCCTCTTCTTATGATCACAGAGACTGCTGTCATTTAAACAGCAACCCAGCTAATGAATTTTTTTTCTAGGTAAGTTCTCTGAAGAACCCAGTATTGAGAAACCACTGACTTCAATGGGACTTAAGCACGTGAATACCTCTGGTTTCAGAGTGCCTTTAAAATTTATCTTTGCAATATGCCTCTGAAAATCTGATCTATATTTAGAGATGTCAAAGGGACTTAAACACTCCAAAAATCTTTGAACTAAGTGACTTGCTAAGATTATACAGAAGATATAGGGCAGTGCAGGAAAACAGACCTGTTTTGCTCTGGTCTGAGGACCTCAGTACTAGATTGTTCCAATACTGCTCTGTTAAGTAGTACAATTAAAGTAAAAACTTAAAATTGTTCTGTCTCCCTTCAAAGTAATTCATTCTTATAAAGTAATAAATGATGCTAAATTTGAACATAAGCATTTGTAATAAAGATAATGACAGAGCTTATATCACAGCCCACAGTTTCAGTGTTTAAAGGTCAGTCCAAATTCTAAGTGCCAAATCATTTTGAGGGAAAATATCCATTCTGACATGCTGTATTTCAACAGAAGCCTAAAATTACAGAAACTCTGGCTTAACAACATAAATGATACCCTGTTTTATGAGTCCATCCTGAATGATTATGGTCATGTCCTTTTTCTGCAATATGGAAGAAAATACTAAACAAGTAGCAAAATGTTTTCACTGAACAAAAAAGTATGTACCCTGCTTTAGCAGAAAATGCCCATTCATTTACTCCTCCAGTCAGCAAAAATGTGGATTCTCAAGCTGTAGTTTGAGATGTTTTAACCCCTGTAATATGCTGACATTTTAACTACCTGTTGTAATTGAAAACAGATTGCTATCAATTGCATGCTTATGTGGAAAGAGGTGAGTTGATGCAGCAGCAGTTTTGACTCTGCTAAACTTTATATTGAAGTGAATTTGGTTTTGTTATTCAGTGTTATCTAGGATAGTATGTGCCTCCTCAGGCACAGAAAAACACAGAGCTACAGAAGACTATTTCTGCAGTATGCGGAAATGAGCAGGCAATTCCAGTTCAGCTTACTGAGGAAATGTTTTCTGGAAGTGAACATGTGCACACTCTGGTGAAACTACTTATTTTCCTCTTTCTTTTCTCTATTATAAGACCATTCAGAATGATTTGTTACTCATGGCACTTGCAGAAATGGTATGTGCTGTCAATGCAGAATTTCAGAGTTGCATATCTGAGCCCCTCTAGGCACCTGTCTGTCTTCATAGGTGAAAAAGCTGCTCCTTTGCAAGTTTTACCTTGAAACAAGTGACTAAAACTCAGCTAATACAATATGATTTTTTTTTTCTAGCCTGTCCTACAATTATTTGAAGTCAATGTAATTCAAATACTAATTACAAAGAAGAAATAAAATACGGCCATGTAACTTAATGCAAATGATCTTTTTTTCTGCCAGTCTAATATGAAGAAGTATCACTGCAATATTATTACCTACAGTAAAATGAGCAGTTTTTCTGCAGCTGTTGGCACATGACAAAGTTATTTCACATCCCCACCACTATTCAGTGCATAATTCTCCTTTCTGTACTGATATAAATATCAGTTGTCAGGATAAACACAGACACAAATACCAATGGACTTAAAGTTTCCTCACAAGCAGAAAGAAACTCTACCTGTAAAAGGTATATGCAAAGTACAGCTGTAGTGGAAGGGTTAAAATTTGTATTATTTTAATACAATTAATGTTACTGAGCCCAGGAAAGAAAGGCTGAAAAAAGTTACTCCACAGCCCAGCAGTTTTGCCTCTCACATAGTGTCCTGCTCTCTGCACTAATAATTATTTGCATACTTGCTGTTATTGCAGACTAGAGAAAGCTGCCCAATACTGCACACAGCTCCAAGACAAACAGCCGCTAGGGAGGCAGGAAGCCTAAATTCAATCCCCTGCTCTGTAAAAGTCACTTGCTACATCCTGGAAGAACGCACTTAACTAGTGACCAAGCTACCCTCAGCTGTGGGATCCCAGTAGCAATGGGGGCAGCCCACCCAGCACCTACTGCAGTGCCAGTAACCTGATTTAAGGGACACCCCTTCGTCTTTAGCAGGCACCCACCAGCAGCTCTTCCCAAGCTGTGCTTAAGGCTGAAGCCTCAGGGAAGTAGCAGCATTTCTCCGATGTCCCTGCTGAAAGGGGCGAGATGGAGGCCTTGCACTGCCACCTTTCCTTTTCAGCACCTTGCTGCAGGGGCTCCATCCAGCTGCTCTGCAGCAGCCAGGAAGGCAAGTGAAAGAGAAAACAGCAGTCAAAGAGTAAAAATAGGCCAGAATATAACACTTTGAGAAAGGCAAGACAGGAAAAAAAATGCAGTGTAGGAGTATGGGAATAAGACAGAGAAGGTAAGAGCAATGAAACTTCTTCCCAGCAGTTGGACACTTCATCCGAGATTGTGCCCCGCACTAGGCATCATGCCTAGAAATTAAATACTGCAATGCTGAATGTGGCAATTCTGAATGTTGCAATTTGAGAATCCTGTTTGTCACCCTATCCTTTGGAGCCCTGGCTGAAGTGCAAAAGATTTTTATAGATAAAGGCTTACAAAAACCTTGTGCTTCATAACTATAACAGACTACAAGCATGTGCAGACAGTAGACAGCAGGAGGCTTACTATGCCCAGAGGGAAAAAAAACAAACAAACAAACAAAAAAAACCACACACACCTTAAGCTCTAAAGCAGATCACACAAGACTAAGATTATCTTGTGATTTGCAAGATGGAAACATCTAAGTGTTACTTTGAAAAAACATCACTGTAATGCCTGAAAATGAGCACTTGCTTTGAAAACTCTATGAGCATTTCAGATTTGACTATTAGATACAATAGCAATAATCTTTGCAAAGAAACCTCAAAAGGCAGCCTATCTGTCGTCTTGAAATTCTGCATCTGCTCGGAAGAGGGAGCACAGCGGACATCCCCAGCTGCCTTGGTAAGTGTAGACCTCCAGGAGTGAGAACGTGACAGTTCTCTCGTTTCTTGACACTAACAGCTTGTCCACATGAGAAAGTTTAATGGGTGACCTGGGAATTTTAGTTTCACTGTGAATTTAAACTCAGTCTAGTTCCTCCATAGAGCTAGGTGTACACTCAGTCTAATCTATGTGAATCCCCAACGCCTCCCTTGCTACACTGAAATTAACAGGTCTATGAGGCAGACCTAGAGGCTGAAAATCTGACTTCCCAAAGGTGAAATCTGTCACATTTTTGGTTCCCCTGCCTTGGCAGACAATAACCAGTAGAAACTTGATGATTATGATATTTACTGTCATTTAAATAATTTGACTTAATACTATTAGTAGAATTGATATAACTTTTCCATGTCAGCAAAACTGGACCTATAAGGATACAACTTGAGTGTAGCCCAGACATACAACCTATTCCATAAGATTTCCTGAGGTGAGATTTGTCACGTGAGGCCCAGTTATTAAGACAACAATAACAAAACATTGGGAAGGTGGGGTTAGACATTAATCACAGAATCACAGAATGGTTGAGGTTGGAAGGGACCTCTGGAGATCATCTAGTCCAACTCCCTTGCTCAAGCAGGGTCACCTGGAGCATGTTAGACCTGCGTCCAGGCAGGTTTTGAAGATCTCCAGAGAAAGAGACTCCACAACCTCTCCAGGCAACCTGCTCCAGTGCTCTGTCACTCTCACAGTGAAGAAGTTTTTCCTTATATTCAGGCAGAATTTCCTGTGTTTCTGTTTGTGCCTGTTGCCTCTTGTTCTGTTGCTGGGCACCACTGAAAAGAGTCTGGCCCCATCCTCTTGCCACCCCTCTTTAAGGTATTTGTAGATCCCCTCTCCAGGCTAAACAGGCCAAGGTCTTGCAGCTGTTCCTCATAGGGCAGATGCTCCAGCCCTCTGATCATCTTTGTAGCCCTGCACTGGACTCTCTCTAGTCCAGTCCAGTCCATTTCTCTCTTGTACTGGAGAACTAGATGCAGTACTCGAGATGAGGCCTCCCCAGGGCTGAGTAGAGGGGCAGGATCACCTCCCTCAGCCTGCTGGTAACACTCTTCCTAATGCAGCCCAGGAGACCATTGGCCTTCCTGGCCACAAGGGCACATTGCTGGCTCATGGTCAACTTGTTGTCCACCAGCACTCCCAGGTCCTTCTCTGCAGAGCTGCTTTCCAGCAGGTCGGTTCCCAGCCTGTACTGGTGCCTAGGGTTATTTTTCCCTAGGTGCAGGACTCTGCACTTGCCCTTGTTGAACTTCATGAGGTTCCTCTCCACCCAACTCTCCAGCCTGTCTAGAGCTCTCTGAACTATCCAGAGATAAGCTAATATTCAAATTTAGGCTCTGCCTACTGCATGCCAACAATTTTTTCACACAATTTTGTGAATACACGTACAATGCAGGCACCCAGGCAGCTGACTAGATACTTAACGAACTCTGGAGTATGCAGTGAACCAGCTTTTCCATTGGGGAGATGTGGCAGTAGTGGCATGATACCAAAGCACATATGCTTTTATCCATAGATCTTAGGCCTCTGTCCTTGGTTGATAGGCCTAATAGCAGTAGTCCAGTCAGTCTCCAACTTTGGTCATTCTGTAAATTCCCCACTTTGCCATGTGATTTCCTGGAAAGAGGGGCCACTGCAGCTGGAAATAAGTTAATGCCTGTACTTTTAAAATGCCTGTTCTTTTAAAATCAGCCTGTCAGGGTACTTTGTCAGGGTCTATTGTAGACCCCTGTCAGGGTCTATTGTAATACTGCTGCCTGTTGGTAATATACAGTAAGAAAGGGGGAAGTACAAACAGTATTGAAATTATGAGATTTTTGTGAGACTGTGAATGTAAGGTGTAGGGCAGCTCAGACTGACAAGCTGCCTTGATTGTTATTTGAAAAACGATATCAGCATCAGCCAAGCGTGAAATTTCCCGGGTATTCTCATATGTCTTAGGGTGACTCAGGGTGCTGGCAGTAGAACTCAATGGAGCTGTAATTTCTCTATACAGGCAGATGGCAAGTTGACACACAAATAATTTTAATAATCAATGTAGGGTGTTGCACAGACATGAGGAAAGCTTCCAGATCGGAGCGTCTAGGATTTTATGGAGATAAACTACATTATGGACACATGCTTTCAGTGAAACTCATCAAAATTACCAGAAATGAAGATCACGCTTAGCTGATGGGTACCTTTGGGGCTGATCTGATTATGTGGTACCTATTTAGCTTTGTCTACATCTAGCTATTATCTCCTCTGGCAAATTGTGTCAGCTGAGTCCTCTGACATATGTTTTCAAGGGATCAAACATATCTTACAATATGAGTTCAAATCAAATAAAGTTGAAATTCTGCCTTGGAGCATCCTCTTTCAGACCTAACATCACACAGAAGGCTGCAAGTTTCATTTAATTCCAACATATCAGTCAATTTTAGAAGGAAGAACAATGACGCAGTCAAACAAAAAATGTAGGGCAGTAACAACATATAAGCCTCCAAGCATATGCAGGACAGAGTGTTAGTCATTGACACAGTCCTGGGCTCAGATAATTTAGAATCGAAACTAATCAAGACACATAGGGAAGTCAAGGGAAAGGAGAAAATAGGATTATTTCATTAACCTTCTTACGAGGTTGCTTTTTCAATATTCTTTTGTTAAAAGAAGTGTAAAGTTTATAATGTACAAACAGCTTTGGGCTTGGTAACATAGCAAAACAGTCTGAAAAGAAGAGACAGATGCTTGCATGTTGACCTCAGGCCAGTGTCAACCAGACAATGTCTGCAGCAATCAGCACAGAGACACTTGCAGCAATCTAAGAAAAGAACAGAAGTCCCAAAGGCAAAGTCACTCAATCTATTGTCTTGCTGGTGATAACAGACGCCAACACTGGTGGAACAGCACTGGGAGTAGCTGCTGCCACTGTACTGTCTACTCCTTTGCAGAATAAAGCAAAGTACCCCTTTGCAGAATAAAACAAAGACATTAACATCAGCCCAATAGCTACTGGAGGCTGAGGGCACCTACTGGCATCTCAGTGCTGACCATCTTTGAATAGCAGGCCACAGACAACAATATTAAATGGAAATTCTAGGTAGCCACCTTTGGGAGTATTGCTTTTAATCTCTCATCTGTTCCCTATCTGCGCAATGATATTAGCAAAACACACGGCCACCTTTGTGAGGACTTTGAGGGCTGGGCATGGAGAGGATCAGTAGCTATTGTTTGTATGGTATAGCATGCTGTCAGGCAAAGGGCATAGAAAGAATTGTGGTAGGTCTCACGCACACACAGACCAGCAAAATCATTTCTGCTCCAGAGAGCTTATAATATGGATAAAAGTATAAAATACAGCTACAGCGCAATACAAAATTGAAGCATCTATACTCTCTCAGATCCTGATGCAAAATTTCACGGAATAAAAACTAGACCACTTGTAGTTTGGTAGTGATATCCTACATCTATAACAAGACTTAAAGAGTCATAGGTTCACATATGGTCATAAGAAATATCAAACATCCTGGAGTCAAAATGCTCAGCTTGTCTACTAAGATATTATCTATTAAGTATAGATGCCTACATGTAGCTCAGTCATGTGCTTTATAGCAAGGAGAAGATCCAAAATGAAACATATTGAGACCCTTCCTTCCATATCCTTCCTAGATTATTCACTGACACCATAAAAATAAAATAATAATAATAAAAAAAAAAACTTTCTTCTGGTGAAACATATGGCTATGGGGAACTCCACTGATTTCATAATGCAGGAAAAATCACTTTATCTCTGATCCATATAGCTTACTGGTAAGCAGTTCATATTCTTACATACAATATGTAAGACAATAAGATGATATGGCACCTTCCCTCATCTCTATTGTAGCATTCAACATTGCTTCCTTTCCCTGAAGCACACACCCATGCTCAAATAAACTAAAGAGATGCCAGCACTGCAGTCAAAAATGACTGCAGTCTCTGCCTTGATGTTTAGGTGTCCACTCTTACACTAACTGCAAACTAGCTAATGTGGATATTTCTATCAAGATAGCCATGAAAATGCCACAAAGCTACCAATCTAAGTGAGCAACCTGTACAAAGCTCCATGTTCCCATAGCTACACTGCTAGAGGTATCTCATCTACCCTGGATAATAGTCTCAATGCCACCATAGGATGGTATAGCCCTGGTCATGGTGAGTGCACAGCCCTGGTAGTGTGGCACAGAGTAAAGCAATTCACTGAGGGCACATGTACGTTATGTCCCTGAGGCCTGTGTACTTTATATTGCTGTCCTACCATGGCTGCAGTGCCACTCGGCCTCATTGACAATCAGCTCTTGTGATTCTAGTCAAGGAAATCTTTCTGCCTCCCTGCACAAACCATCTCAGTCATGTACAGAGATTTTCTCCTTCCTTGCAGTAGCCATGGTAGGCCAGTGCAGAAGCCAGGATACCAGACTTAAAAGGTTAATGATCTATCCATTATGCTAAATCCTATGCAGCAGCACTAATTCTTCCCATTAAATCATCCTTTTCCCAAGAGTTGGGACAATACCAGAGACATGGAAGGCTAGTTGATTTATTGCTTTCATGCAAAAGGTCAGACTAAGGAAGACCAACCGCTGGAGTCTGTTGCCCAATAAACTTAGGATCTGACTAGCCATTGGTTAGTTTATCTTCAATATGTGCTTTGGTGCTGAGAAATTATTAGGAAAATGACACTCAGAGAATTTCAGTAACTTGTACTTTAATTATCTGTTAAGTTTCCCTGATGCAAATGAAAAAGTATGTTTTACTACCTTCCAGCATCACATATTCACTCTGAAATGAAAGCTAAGTCTTTCTGACTTACCATATCAGCTACACCTCTATCATATCTTCATTTGGGGGAAACTGATAAGAGTTGCCACTCAAGACTACAATTTAGGACTATTTAGGACACTCAAACAGATATATACACAAAAATACAAAAATGTGCTTATATACAATGAATTTGTCTAAAATAAATATATGTATGTGTAATATAGATATGTATTTACTACAAATAGACATATATATTCTTTGAAGCTATGAAAGAGAAAAACACAAAAGACCCTAGGCCACCACTTCTGAGCTTCTCTCTGTAGGAGAGTTACCTTTTGACAGCAAGATAAATGAACCGGCAGCTGTGTTCATTCTCTAGCGCTCATGCTTTTTTAGTATCTTGATTAATGGTGAGTGCTATACTTAGTCTAATTTATCTCTAGCAAGCCTTTATATGCTGTTCAGAATCCAATGTAAAGTTTATGTGCATGTGCACCCAAACAATAAAACAATTCCATATTGAAAATGACTAGAGTTTCATTTCAAAGTGAGTCCCTGAGGACCTCATTGCTAGGGATGCAGTATCTCAGTTTGTCTTGAGTCTAAGCTCACATTGCAGGTTCACTGGCAGCCCACAAGACAGTTGTAACACTGCAGTAAAAAAGCTGCAGGAGAAACTGTGAGAGAACAGTGACATCCAGTTGCTACTTAGGTAAATCTAATAATTCATTTGGACATTTTTGAGAGGGAAAGAAGTTGGGGCACTGCTAGAGAAAAAGTAACATTGTATACTAGAAGCTCATCTCAAGAAGACATATCTGAGCAAGGTAAGAGACTCTAACCTTTCTTCTAAAACCATCCTGAATCTTCATGATGAGGAAGTGCATTAAGATTCCTTCTGGCTAGGAAAGTTGTTCTTCCCCAGAAAAAAGTACACATGTAAGAAATGTCATGGCATGGGCCCTCAAAGGAGACAGAAAATGGAGTCTGGCCGTGACCTTATAAAATTTTGATACATTTGCTGTTTCCAATGAAGAAATATTTCATGGAATGAAAGCAACCGATAAAATGGCATAATGGAGGATTATGAGATGGCATTTCAATACCTCTTCATTAACCAGTTTATTGCAAACTTCTGCACTGAGAAAGAGCCCTGTAAGCAAACTCCACATGGATTGAACACTAAAGAGCTGGAGAAGCTTAGAAATCTCCTATGTTAGCACAGTGGGTAATAGGAAAAAGCCATTTCATTATAATCCCACATACATATAGTTAGGCAGATGTGAAATCAATAATGTTCACTGGCTTTCAGTACGTCCAGCAGAAATCATGAATAACTCTCAAACTGATCTGTAGGCTCTTGAAGAACTGGCAGTTTATTAATCACAAATCAAAGAATCCCTTACGTGGAAAAGCAAACAAAAAAGAAATGTAAAGATCATTCTTCACATAATAACCCAGAAGATAGGTTTGAAATTGAGCAAATAAGAAAAAACAATTTAGACCACAAACACATTTTCTGTGTTTAGGTAATTGTTGCCTTACTGTGAAATGAAATTGCCATCTATTTGGCAAGAGACTACAGAGGCCTGCAAAGGGCTTGCACCTCTGTCAACTGACATTAGGTTTGAGACTAATCTTATGCAGAGCTGCAATTTCAACTGTGACTGTGTATTTCCTTTTTGGTTAGTATTTCACTTTAAATGTAAGTTGAACTTTCACTACACCTTATGAGTACAACTTCCCTAAATAATACCACTCTTAAGGCAATGAATATGGATATTCTTCTATTCATTTTTTTATTAGAGCGAGTATAGTATCCAGACACAATCTAATCTGTCTTTAAATTCTTTGTGATTTTTGTGGCAAATATAAATTTAGAAGGTTTTTTTAAGCTAAGCTGCTCTCATGTGTTATAAATGACATTGATACTGATAAATGTAATGCAGAAGTTGTAGTTTTCTACTAGGGAGTGAAGTGTTGACCATTTAAAAAACAGATTCAGTAGAATTTATGACTCAAGTGTTCATGCTATCAAGCATTTGTGTGGTCATATAATTTTCTTTACCATTGCATGGAAACAGAATAGCAATAATGCTTGTTTCCTTTGGAAATTAATTAGATAATAGATAGGTAATAGGAATTAGATAATAGTGCTTTCAAAATTATATCATTGTGATTTCTTCATAGGTTGTTCATTTTTTAAAAGTTTCCTAGTGCAACATAATACTTCTAAAAACTTGATTTGAGGCTTTAACAATTTGATATTGGAGTCAAGCAGAGGAGATAAAATCAACAAAAATATTATTTAGCTAGAAGCTGTGAGATTTGCTCACTTGCTGAACAACTGCAGTGGAATCAGAGTGTCTATTTAGGTTATTATTTTTATTATTATTGTAACTGCAAAGTCATCCACTAGCTGCAGGAAAATAAGGCTGTGATTCATATGCCTAATCAGCAGTCTCATTAAACTCTTACAATGTTAAACTTCTCCATATGTATACATTCATCATGCTTCTGCCATTGCAAGCCTTAAAATCACTTTCCACTTTCATGGGTTTCAAGGGACTTGTTTGCAATATGATAACTATTATTGTATGCACTTGAATAGAGACTATTATCTAGTCTATTAATTTATTCTAATTCCCTTGTTTGTTCATGGTAGGATGCCTATGATCTTTGCCAATACTTCTGCAAATAAGCAGTTTTCTTCAGGAAGTAGCGTCTCATGTCCTGTTCCTAAGAAACACAGTCATGAATGCAATTTTCTATGATTCTGTGATAACCTGAGATATCCAACTGCATGGTTCACAAGAGATTTCACCAGATGAAAGATGGCAAATCATTTCCTTAAATGGATCAAAAGCATTACCAGAATGATGGAGGCAAAGTATATTGGAGTTCGGGAGTTTAATGGTGAGGGAAAATAATCACAAAAGTACACAAAATATTATTAAAATTTCAGCCCAAATAGAATTCATCCAGTTATTTTAAATGTGTTGCATTACTACTGCCTCCAGACACAGCTAATACACCTTGGGCCACTTAGACAGTAACTTCAGAAAGTCTACACTGTGGGAGAGGCAGCCAACAGGGTCCTTAGCTTCATGTCATGTTTTGCAGGAATGAGCAGAAAACATGGGTTTACCTGTTCTTTTTATGTCCTCTAGATTCTGTTGTGAAGTCTCTCAGGTTCCCCTCTGCTGAAGCAATGCAGGAAACTCTCCTGTTAAGCTGGTTCCAACCAAAGACAATGTTCCAACCTCCTTTTTATCTTTTCTTTTTACTGCAGTTGAATGACCTATCCCATTTCCTCAGCATGTGTTCATTAGTATGTACCATCTTGGGCCTTGGGAAGAGCACTTTTTTCCAGTAGCAATACAAACAGAAGCAGCATTAACTTCTCTCCCTGTTGTGCACCAGCTAGGTGCTACAGCATTCACCTAGCCGTATGCTGCAGCCATAAGTTTTTTGAGTTATAGCGTTATCTGCATCTACCACAATCTGAACATAACCATCCTCACAGAATGTCCTGCATAAGAGTTCAGCTTCAACAGACAACGCTTCTGTTTGTTCATCCTTTAGCATGGAGATCGTAACATGTTTTTAGATTGCAGGAATTAGGGACTTAACCCTGCATGTGGCTGTAAATCACAAATATTGCATTTCCATGGTGTCTTCTTCTAAAAAGAGGAAGATCTAGCTGCTGAGGTAACAGTTTCAGACCCACTCCTCTCTTCGCCCCAGTATTCAGGTTGTTGTCAGTCTCAGCAGTGGCATTTACCTTGCTGCCACTTACTCTGAGAGGGCAGAAGCATCCAGGGGAACTCCACCTTGCCTGTATTGCTTTCTTTGGTACTGCAACCCCGAACACTGCAATTACAAAGAGCTTCTGCCCTTGCCGAGTCTCAGGCACCTTCAAACTTTAACCACTAAACAGCAAACCCTATTGACTCAAAGTGAGGTGCTGCACAACAGCCATGACATCTCTTGCATCAAACTATCATCCAGCTACTTTTTATCGCCAACAGCTGTGTTTCAGGTGCCTACAGTAACTCATCAGGAGCTGCTGACTTCAAGAAGCATCCCATAGAAACTACTATGGCATCTCAGCAGTGTCATGCTCCTGCTCCGCTTGGAACCACTTTTTCCTACCTTAGGGCAAAGCTTAGCCTTCAGGCTGCTCTCCAGTGTTTGCCTTGCTTCACAAAACTCTACTACAGGGACAATGTTCTCTCCTAAATACTTGCTATCTATCTCTTAGGAGTTCAATAAGAGAAGCCATTCATTATTTATATGGTACTATGCCTTCACCATTCATTTAAATGACTGTTTCAACAGTATCTTATGATTTATTAAGCACTTGCCATAGGTTTTTTTCTCCTTTGTTATATTACTACAACATATCAATATCACTATAAGTGGGATGGTTTTTACTCTGTTCCCAAGGGTGTGTTGCAGATCAATAGAACACCTGTGTTGATTAGCATATGGTGAAACCTCTAAATATGTGGACAAGTCTCACTCTCTTTGATATGCCCATATTTTTGCACATAAAATTCCCAGATGAAGGTGCTGCTTTGGCTAACCAGACCAATTAACTGAGCCTCACTCTGAAAGGTGATCCCCATGCAAGTACAGCAAGTATGTGTTAAGTACAATCCCAGATGTGTCAGGTCTACTTTTGTGATATCCATTCAGTCCACACATATGCAGCAAACCCTGCATTGGGTGCATTGGGTCCGGTCTTATTCCATATATGAAAAAGAGTCCTGACAATGCAAGTTATCCAGATTCAAGGCTTCATATTCTTAGGATATGTCTGATTGTAGGCATCTATTTTAACAATTACGTGTGGCTTTCTGGCCACCTGAGCAAGAGCACTGATCACAACAAAACTTCTCTGAAATGAGTTGGAAGCCTTCATTTTAGGAAGGCACCTAAAATAGGGGTTATTTTCAAAATACGAAAACCGGTGATTTTTAAAGCTGGGGCACACTGGACATCCAAATATGGCAGCACCTCAAACAACTAACCCTAAAAAACTGCAGCTGCTCAGAATTCATTTGTGAACATAGAACAAGCCACAAATAGAGATGTCTGGCCTAAATACAGCTAAAAATATACCATTCTTCTACTTCTAAGGCTAGGAATGATAGATGTAGCAACAAAGTACCTAGCAGAGAGAAGGGTTACAGAATCATCTATCTGCAGTTTGGAGGCCAGGTGTCAGGATGCAAGAGGGCAGGTTTTACTCTGGGGCCCAGGCAGGAATATATGTTTCCATTCCTCCTGCTTCAAGTGGTTACTACATTTATTTTTATTCTACAGAGTTGTATCTTGCTTTAGTTTGTACTAAACAAGTTAAGTCTGTTTTGCAGGACAGGCATATTTCTTAGTGTACCATGATTCTGGTCTTCTGAGAGTTCACAAGTCCAGGACCTCTTGTGTTGCATGGCAGATCCTTCCCCCTCCACACAGCAGGATTTCTCTTGCCTAGAACATAGTGTTTGGGTCCAGAAACTGAGAACCACTACTGTTTCTCTTTACAGCTTAATTATACAATAAACTAATAAAGAAAAGAGGAAAAAAAGAAAAAAATGGCTTGATTAGCTGAATGAGACCTATGCATACAAATGACGTAACGTATCATGTCATTTTCCATCATTCCCTCTCCAAGACACAGCAAAATGATATCCAATTCATGGTCAGTTCATTCAGGCTGCTCTGCACAGATGATGTGCAACCTTTTTACATTTTAGAAGTTGTTCTTGAAGACAAGATAAACTAGGTCTCTAGTAAGGATACCAGTTGCTCTCTTCCTGAAGGAGGCATTAATCATTTATTTCCATTAACAGAGAATCTTAACACAGAGGTACACTCCAAATTATGCATTACTGGGCTCAAACATTTCTCAGAGCTCTTTGTGCTTCACTGAGTGTTCTGGGTTCAGTTTAGTCAAGGATAGTGATGTTATGATTATTACTTCTCTGTCTAGGTTAGAATTTTCTGTCTCAGTGAACTCACCTTGGATTTGGTTTTACAAAACAGGATGAGTGCTCTTTGCTGTGGTCAGTGTTTGGGACTGCTGTTTGGGCTATGCAAATCTGGATTTGTAAGTACATCCTTCAAAATAGCTCTGCAGCTGTGACTTTGGAAGATAGAGGGAACATTTTCACTTCCTTTATTGCAATGGTTTAACTCTATGGGTCACAGTAATATTCACAGAAAAGAGTCAAATTAAGACTGAATGCCATATCCACCCACACATATCATCTGATGTAGTCTAATGGTGAATTATAATTAGTCTTCTTGGTTGAATTAGAGAAGCAATTCTGGGTAAAGGTATTAACAAATGTGGCTACTGTAAGGGTGCCATGCTTTACTGGTCTATTAGTCCTTACACTGAGCAGTTTATTTTTATAGAGATTATTGACTGTGCTGGATTCAATAGTCTAAAAGTTTTTTCTGGGGAAAGACCATTTACTTTGAGATCTCCTTTATGATGAAATTCAGAGCAGACTGTGTGTACAGCGCTGTCTGCACTTACCTGAAGCAGTCAAGAGAGTCTTTTGAAGATCAATTCAGCTTTCACATGGGGGCAATGACAGTCAGCTGCACATGGGACCATCTGATCTGGCACAGGTAGCATCACCACTCTGGCTGCTACAAAAAGGGAGGAGATGGGCAGGGAGTTATAATGCCATTTTCTCCCCTTTCACCTATGGGAGTCCATATGCAAAGCATCCACACACCTGTTGGGCCTTGGATAGTAGAATTTTTCACTTGGTCCTACTTGCATTTATTAGCAACAGCTTGTATGAGGCAGGAGGTAGAACATTTTTAGGATGGAGCTCTCAAAAGATCTATAGTTTAATGATCTTCAGGGTTTAGATATGTAATAATCTTGTTCACTCAAATTTGTGCTGTAAAGAGTGTTCTTACAAAGGTATATTTCTGACTGCAGCTGCATATAACATAATAGTATCTGATTGATACTGATTTATTTTACTCACAAATTTAAGATTACTTGTTTTGTTTAGTCAATTAATGTAAAAGGAGCAAAGGAAGATGAAATAAAAATTTTTTAAGTTGTTTCAGTTGACTGTAAGGAACAGCAGGCCTTTCTGAGATTTTCCTTATTCTGAACACTTTCAAAAAGAGATCTTGCTAATCTCTTGCTATTTTGAAGGATATGTTTACAGATATTGCTTTTTAGCCTGTCATTACCTGAGCATGTATTTCTTTTATTGTCAAAATATAACAGAATTTCATAATCTGAAAGGATGAATCACAAAAAAAATAGTTTTGTTTGTTTTTCCCTTAGGAAATCCCTTTCAGTGATTCAGTAGGGATGTATTAGAAGCTTGATGTTAAAACTCTAAAATAAAATCAAATTCTATTTTATCTAGATTTTTTTTATTACCTGCAAATGATAAACAAGATCTGTAATAAATATACAGTATGTCTATCTCACTTTCTTTTTCCATTAACACACCCAACAATAGTCACCACACTCAGGTCACTCACGCTCAGGTACATTTCCAGTAGAAATCAAGAGCAACTTCACTAAGAAAGAAGCATAAAATTAAAGATAGAGTTAAAGCCAAAAGCCATGTGTATGTACATATGCACGTCTGTTGCTTCAAAAAATAAGCTTATTTCTTAGAAACATGAACAGTACTAAGAATGAGACAGAGATAGCTAAAAAGTACAACTATGGCTTGATTTCAACTGAATCTCACATAATCAAGGAAACAAAAAAAATCAGTACAGTTCAACAAAACTGATCCATTCAAGCTGGTTAAAACCCTCAACCCTCTCAAGTTCAGCATCTTCTCTCTCCTGCTGGGCTCCAAGGGCTAAGGAGGTCAGGTGAAGAGGCAAAGAAACACCTCAGTTCTGCCAACAAGCACCTTGGGGAGCAGGCTGCTCTTTAATCACAGTCCCACAGCATGTTATTAGAAAAGATCATAATCTTTTTCCCACACAAGTTTGACAAAAGCCAGAACTAATCCTGATACCATCTCATAGTCCCAGTAGCTAAAACAGAGTATAAATCAACACACCTAGGACTGGGAGCTATTGCAAAATTATCTCATACATAATCCTGAACAGACTTCTGACTTTTTCCATTGTTGAAATAAATTCACTTTTTGAACAATTCTTTTGTAAGAGGAAACACATTATCCAACCAGCTCAATCTTCTAGCAACTGTAGATATAAGTTAAATTATTTCTTAACCGCTCTCTTGTACAATCAATCTGGAGCAAATCTATAGAAGTTAGGGGCTAATCCAAATTTTCTGTGATATATATGAGAGAGAATCTGTCCCACTATAATTGTTTCTTCTATCATTAATTTGTTACATACAACCTCTATTTGAAAAAATTTGGGCTGCAAAAGAAAAAGACCAAATTAAAATGGGTACAAATATGATTATGAGTCTGGAATCTGAACACTGTCAGAATCTTGAGACATAAAGTAAACATGACCAAAACAGAACAGTATTTTATTTATAGGAAAATATAATAAAATATAATAATAAAAACCTCATATAAAGTAGTAAAAACGGTGAATATTCAAAAGTGGAGATGGCCAGACTTTTCCATTTCTTCTGCTCCTTACAAAACCTGACAGAGAAAGGAAATAAAGAAACAACCTTTTAGAAAAATGGCTATTATGCACCCTTTCGGAAATTTCAGTGCAGCTCAGGGAGGGAGAAATCCCTTGATGTTACCCTTGCAACCTCCAACACTAACAGCCAGTTCACTGGGTCCTAGATCACTGTCAACAAGAGCACAGCCCAGGCTGCACTGCAAAGGAGCTGTTTGTCATTTCTTATTCTTGCTGGATCATTCTGTGGTCTATGATAACACTACTAATAAAATATCTATGTTCTGCTTCCATTAGCCCGAGAATCAATGAAATAACTTAAAGCTTTTTTCTCCAATTGATCTTAAACTCACAATGCACAGTTCTTTCTTCACTCCTGATATTGATTCCTGTCCTGGGATTTGATGTAGCACCTTAGTCAATATCTAAGGTAGATCACTGAGAGGAGCTTGTTGGACTAAGAAACCAGCAATGCATGCAAGTTTATAATCAGCTCTTCTCACGCATATATGAAAAGCACTGTCATCCATCTCTTCCAGTAACAAGTACAGTCCAGCATCTGGATGAACAGGAACTACCAAATGACTGTTATTGACACTTAAAACAACTCTCCATCTCACCAATATTGTTCTGCAGCTAATACCCCCAGGTGCAACTTCAATTTTCTTTTTGAACTAACCCTAACTCCACACTTAAAAAATGCTGTTTTCAAGTGGCAAGAAAACTTTCCCCATCCTAATGGGAGCAGATTAGCCACATCAAGAAATATATTCATGGCATCCAGGTTCAGATATATCCAAGGTCAAGCACATTGAAGTCCTATGATCTGAAAAATGATTCAAGTAGAAAGTTGCCCTGCCCGATTCTCTCTTAAGATTCTCTCTGTTTACTCCTCTGAAGTTGGAGCTACAAATTCCCATGGTAGTTTTGACTTACCAACAAGACTGTCTACAAATATATTGCTTCCTTCTGCATCATCATGCAGTTCAAAGTCCCTACCTAATATTACAAAACCCTATACTAGACTGGCTTAGGCTATCAGACACAATAGTTCCCTCCTAGGCCCCACCACTTGTCTTCACAGCTGCTTTTCCTAAGAGCCTTGCTGTGGCTGACCAGCAGAAATGGCCTCGGAGTGCTAGAGACTTCAGTGTCTCCTGGTTCCAGCTGCAGACCTCTGTCCCAAGGGAGGGAAGATCAACGACAAGCACTCTCATTTTTGCAGCCACATGCAATGCCCATTCCTTCAACCTAATTTTCTATCAACGGCTCCTCTCACAGAGGACTTCACCTCCTAAAAATAATTCCTTAAAATTGTAGGGACCCTGAAACATTAACAGATTAGGAGGTGTTCAGATTCTGCTGAGATTAGTGTAAAGTAAATTCCCAGTCAAAAATTTGCAATCTTGACTTGGTAACCATGAGCTGAAGAAACTCTAGGGAGCTTCAACCAGCAATAATGTAAAGTGGGCTACACTTAAATAGGAACATATAAAAAAAAAATATATGTTGCTACAAGTTCATCTAGTCTTTACCAGTCCCTCTGTATTGATATATAACAGTGATCATTCCTGGAAAATTAAAAGGTAATACTATGTTTTACTGGGATATATTACACTAATCCTGCCACTGATGATTTAGAAAAAACAAGTTTAATTCTCAACTTCTTTGCCACTTTGCATGACTGCAGATGATATTCTTGCTTTAATATTACCTTTCTCTGCACTGAAAGCTTTGTTTCCTTGGACTTTGTTCCTCTTTTAACCACTTCTGTGCTCCTTTCTTTTATTCTTCCCCCTCCTCCTTTGAGCGATTGGTGTTGTTAAACTTTGCTCATCAGATAACTGCTGCATCATTGTGATCATCTACTCTTCAGCCCTCATGCAATTAAAGTTAAAAATAAAGCAACATTGCCATGGATGGTGGAGGCATTCAGCGATGGTAGCACAATATATGGATAGTGCCCAACTCAGGCAGGAGGCACTGATACATGAAATGTATTATCTTTTTTCTTCAAGCAAAAAAGAAAATTAAAAAAGAGACACTGAAAATGGGGAGCTATTTTCACTTCTCATAATACTGACAGCTTTTAACCACTTGTGACAAAGCTAGAAATCTCATCTTTCTTGTGTTTTCAATGCACACACTCACAACGTGGGCCACGGTACCTGAACAAGGGTACCAAGTTCCCCATTTCTAACACAGATGGCACAGCAAACAAACCTATAGGGGCTGCAGGGAGAAGACATGGAACTAAAGAGACAGGTAATTAGGACTAGAAACTCATATGGATCACACAGAAACTGAGACTAAGGAGGCCTATCAGTAGTGCCACTATAAGAATAGATATACTATGTATTTATATGCACTTCTTAGTTTCTAATGGTATTGTACAATGTACAATTGTACAATGGAGCTGCCTAGCAAGCAGCTCCATTCACAGCTTCTGCTATGAGCACGTAGACACCTGCACCACAGACGTGTACACACTGGAGCCGTAAAATGCCCAGTCTGCTATC
Source organism: Rhea pennata (assembly GCF_028389875.1). Taxonomy (NCBI): domain Eukaryota; kingdom Metazoa; phylum Chordata; class Aves; order Rheiformes; family Rheidae; genus Rhea; species Rhea pennata. The sequence goes on from NC_084665.1 coordinate 65,241,294, forward strand.
CGGTTTCCACTTTCTGCTACTAGTAAGCTATTTCCACACGAGCATGCACAGCATTACCTCCAGGACAAAGCCTCTTGCTTTAGTAGTTGACACAACTTATGCCAACCTGTCATTGGGCCTGACTATCACTTCATAAGGGGCCGATATGTGGCAGTTATTTATCAGCTCTTGTTGGTGAGGTCTGCTTCCTTCTGAGCAGGCGGGCCACAAAGGGATATGATAGAAAGGGAAATGGTGGGGATGAAAGGACTGAGACACCCCAAACTGGCAAAGCAGGGCAGGGGGAGGCTGGAGGGGGACAGGACGATGGAGAGCAGCCAGCTAGGTCAGTTAGCAGGAGCAGAGCTGGAAGGGGAGGAAAGGATCAATACCACAGGCCTTCAACTGCTAAGGCTTTCCCAGGCATTTGGTCTATAGCCCCCCACATGCTCTTCAAGTTCCCTCAGTTCTTCTGCTCTCACAGACACAGGTATGGAGCAGCTCCACAGAAAATCAGTGAGAGTTCTGTTTTCAACATAAACATGCTATTTTGCAGAACCAGAGTTGCTGAGGTGGGAAGAAGCCTCCGGAAACTGCCTGGTTCAACCGCCATCTCACAGCAAGGTCACCTGGAGCAGGTTGCTGAGCGCTGTGTCCAGTCGGGTTTTGAATATTGCCAAGGATTCCACAACCTCTCTGGGCAACCTGCTCCAATGTCTGACTGCCATTTTACGTTACTAATGCAAAGTAATGTAAAAAAAAAAACAGATCTCTGAACACCCGAGGTGGATCGCATATATGTCTTCAGCTCCCCCTACAGGGAAGGAGCCTAAACACGTCCCACCCGCATCTCGTGCTTCGCGGAGACACCTATCCAACAACGCCCCTCACCCCACAGCAGCACTGACAGCGGCGCAGAGCCGGCGGGTGCAGACCACTCCCCCCCCGCACGGGGCCGCGGGGCAACCGCCGCCCACCAACGGCCACCGCCCACCAACGGCCACCGCCCACCAACGGCCGCTCCCGCCGCGCGCCCGGCGAGCAGCACCGCCCACCAGCGGCCGCCGCCCGCGCCCGGGGGGCGGCGCCATCGCCCCCCGCCGCCTCACCGCAGCGGTGCACGGCGCCGCCGCGCCTGCTCCTGCCTCCCTGCGGGAGCACCACCGCCTCCGCGCAGCGCAGCCGGCCCGGCCGGCTCCTCCCCTGCCCTCCCCTGCCCTCCCCTCCCCTGCCCTCCTGCCAGCGGCTTGCTCCCTTCCCACCTGCGAGGCGGTAGCGACGGCGGCAGGCAGGCAGGCAGGCGGCGGGCGCTCGGAAGCCCCGGCGGAGGCGGGCGGGGCCGGCGGAGCAGGGGCGCCGCTAGGCCGGGAGATGCGCGGCCCCCATGCGCGCCCCGGGGCCCTGGCGGCGGGCGGGGGCACCCTGGCTGCTGGTGCTGCCGCTGCTGCTCCCGCCGCCTCCCCCCGCCGCGCAGGCAGGTAGGTGGCGGCGCACTTGCCGACCCCCGCCGGGGCGGCCGGGCCGGGCCGGGCCGGGCCCCCTCCCTCTGGCTCTGCCTCCAACCCCTGGAGGGCCGCCGCGGCCCCCGGGGCCGTTTCAGGGATGTGGGCCGCGAAGCAGGGCGGCCGGGTTTTCTGGAGAGCTGCCCTGCTTCCTCCCCACATCTCCTTGGTCCCGCAGCCAGAGGGTCGCCTCGCTCGTGCTAAGGTTAGCATGAAATAGCAGCTTGGGCATTAGGGCGGATAGGCAGCACTAAAGGGAAATTGCACAGCCCTTCCAGCCTCCAGAGGCCTCATCCTGCCATGCAGCACCGGGCTGGAGGCACCATAGCTTTTCTGCCCGGCCTGTCAGATGAGTCTGCTCAAGCTCAGTCCACTAGTCTGAGGTGTGCAGGTGAACCAGCATCTGAGGGCCACAAGCCCTCAGAGGCAGAGCTTCAGTATGGTCCTTTTACCCTAGACACCCAGACTCAGGTCTGAATAGCAGTAGTTGGAAATAAAGAGTGGTGGAAATAAGGAGCAGTATTTTTGTGCATATCATGTCAAATGTTAATGTCATTTTTGTGTTTGTAGTCAGCTTAATTTTCATGTTTCTGACCTGTAGTATTTACATGGAAGATGAGCGTCATTTTTTTTGTAGTATTTCATCTCTTTCTTTCCTCCCCCACACCTCTGGTAATACTGGATTTAGGTTTTATACAAGTGTCTATTTTCAAAAAGTTCATTTATTGTCACCTGCAAATTGAGAGTATACTCTTGATATATTTATTGCTATGTATATTGGAGTAGTTCCCTGGGGTATCTTTGTTATCTGTGTCTTCCTATATGTTTGACAGTCATCATCCCCAAGAGTTCTACCTGAATGGTCATGGGATGAGTTCAAAAAAGGATAAATGAAGCAAGCAACTGGGCATCTCTTCTACACTTCAAATACTTGTCATTAGTCCACTACCACAATTCGTCCATTTTTCAGTCTCTTCCTACATGCCATCTTACAAATAGGCCCTTCAGCTACAGGCATCTGCAAGGTACGGACAGGGTGAATTTTTGGTGGTCAGTTCGCATTTACCAGTTTCCTGGGTATCTCTCTGATTCCCTTCACCAGTCCGTTGACCAGAATGTTCCCTACTGAGAGCCACGGATCTAAGGACAAGAAAGGAAAGAGCAGAAATGGTGGCAGCCAGAACAGATTGTGTTAGCGGTTTTAATAGCAAACTCCGAGGCATGAGCAGTGATTTTTACGAAGTGGAAATGGATTCATAGGTCTTAGGTCCTGTTGGATGTGTGTGCGTGGTAGATCCTGAATAAGATAGAACAAGGTATTCTTGAGATCATCAGATCTTGTGAAAAACCTAGTCTATCTTTGTGCTCCTGTTCTCTGTTGCAGTTGTTGCCCCCAAAACTAAATGGGAACAGGCTCTGATCTTACAGACTTAAATCCATAGCAAAACTCTTTCCAAGTCCTGTGAGAAGTGGACTTTAGTAATGAGTGTTCCTTTTAACTTGAATGCTCTTGAGTAGCACCGTCTAAGGACTATGTTTCAGTTAATTCATTTGACAAACTATTCCATTATGCATCAGTGATTTTGACTGGCTTTTGGAGGTGTGCCCTCTGAGTGCTCCATTCTACAGTGCTAACTTTGTTTTAAGGCAAATGATTGCATCTTTTTCATGTTATTTAAGTCCATTAATTGTCAGCACAAGTATTGCAGGACAATTTAGTTTATATAACTGGCATTCAGATGCTTTTTACATTTTTTAAAATTCATTATTATTGATTTTGCTTCTGTAGTCAAAAAAAAGGTTTAGAAAAATGTCAGGAGAGTCATGCTGATTTTGAGTAATAGATCTTCAAGGGAGAAGAGAAGCTGCTAACATATTCTTGGCTTTAAACTAGGTATAACTTCAGGTTTTTGTTGACTTCCATTCTGGTTAGTAATAGCAGAATAGAAGAGAGAGCCAGATATTCCACTGAAGGCTTGGAGTTTCCACTTTTTTCTATGGTCTTTCAGCATGAGACCATAAAAGCTGTTTTAGTTAGCCCTTATTGATAGTTTACCAATAAAGCAGAAACTTGATGAGGTGCGGAGCTGTCGTAGTAGTGCTTCCCTTTCCTTCTCAAAAGTGAGGTTACAGCTGGAGTAGTCTATTTGGGGTACTTTCTACTAACAGAACAAACCTGTGTTGCTAGTCATTAGTAAATGCAGTCTTGAAAATCCTGAAGTTGTCCTGACAGCTTGATGTTGTCCTGACAACTTGATGTGATGGAATAGGAATAGATTATACAGGGAATACAGATTATATGATGGGAAGCAATTTTACAGCAGGACTTCACAGACTGCAGTTCTTATGTAGTTAGGATCAGTACTGTTCATGTCCCTTTGGAATCTGTTACTTAGCTCCTTTCTGAGCTAATGTGGTAGCAGCATTTAAAATTTAAGAGTTGGACCTTTTCAAAATGCCAAACAAAACACCTTTCATTTTTGCTGTGGTGTCTTAGTGGGTACAGTCCTATACTTACTGGATTCTGGTGCTGTTCCAGAGATGCATGAAAACATTCTGTTCAAAGGTACTGCTATCTAATTATCTGTGCCTACTTAACAGGCGTATTTGAGTGTTTTCTGATTTTGCACAGGACAAAAATTTCACTTGCCATTGCACTTCAATGTTATTTTTATAAATTTGTGTTTCACTCAGTGTAAAAATTTTATATTCTGGAACAAATGAAAAAGTAATGGAAAAGTGAATGGAAGAAAAAAAGGAAAATTCATTGCTGAATCAGCAGGATCAAGAAATGTAGCATGTTTCTCTTTACCACATGAGACAATTCAGCAATTTTCATCTGCAACTCATAAGGATAGAATGTTATTGTATTAATAAACTTATCAAACGCTATCCTAAATCCTCCCCCATACTCCTAGTGGAGGTTTCATAACCTCATTCTTCTGTAGTTAGAGACGTCTTTACCTTTCTAGCCTGAACTGTGCAGACTTTATCTTGTCTACCTATACAGAAAAAAAAGAATGCAAAGTATACTACTTTATTTCAAGGAAACAGAGATAAGTCTGAATGTCATACTGCAAAAATAAGTGTTTTAATATATGTGGTGTGGGTTTAGTATTTTAGTTCAGATCAGATGTTCAGAATTTTGAAGCAAGTCTCTTGATCATTTCATTTACTCTACTTTTGTTCATATTACAAAATAGTCTTGAATCTGGTTTTCCTTTGGATGAGTCTAACCTGAAAGATGTGCTATATGAGCATACCTAATGCAAATGGAGTTAGTCCAAAATAAAAATGAAAAAAACCTGAAATATGAATAGATTTTTTTTTCTGCATCAACTTTTTGATGCAAGAGATCTGCTCCTATTGGGTTGCATTACTCACTAATTCAGACAGCCTTAAATACTAGTGGAGTTGGTACACTGATACACCAACTATATTTCTTAAGATAGGATCTTGCAAGCTTCCCTTTTTAATTTTTTTAGTAGTTGTATAAGTCATTTGGTCTGGTTAATTTGATTTCGCGTAATTTGATTTCTTAGTCTTTCAACTTACACTTTATCAGATTTTTTTTTTTTTTTACTCATAAACAGATAAATAGATCTATGTTCTGAGAAGGAGCTGTATGTTTACCAGTGAGGGCATTGCACTTCAGTGAAAAGAGTGGAAGTGCGAGAGAGGGCTGAGCTTGTTTTTTGTTCTATAATGTGGTATTTGCTGGCTTTATGTAATGTGAAGGAAAAAATAAATGCAATGCAGAAAACAGAAATATAAAGGTCATAAGGAAGGCTACAGTTTGTGAAGAAGTGTTATCTTCCTATAGTCAAAATGCTCACCACTCTCATCCCTAAATTACTCTCTCATATCAGGCTGTTGCAGATAATGCTGTGATTTATGCTGTAGTGGTTGGCTTTGCTTATGATTTCCTCAACAGACAAATTATTATTGCCTTTTAGGTATGTAAGTGGTTAAAATAGGTAATTCTACAGAGAAACTTCTGAACACTACTGGAACTTTGTGTTTAGAGCCCCAAACCATTCTGAATAACTTTACCCTGTCTTCATTGTTGTTTTCTAGTGGCCTTTATATTCTTAATTCCAAGACAAACAAGTGGTTAGTATTACTCAAGTCTCTTGTCTGTGTGTGTGTGTGTGGTTCCAGCTTATGTATGTTTTTATAGTTGTGGCTTGTTTCTACTGATTGATTTCTCTCCAAGAATTGACGTTTATTATCTACAACTACACAATTAATAGCTAAGAGAGATAAAAATCATCTTTTATGAGCCAGTCTAGAACTCCTGTATTTTAAGAAGCTGATCTTGTAGAAGCCTGGATTTTAGAAGCCAGGCTCATCTATCAATAATAATGAGGTTTTTGTTAGAGAACTATGTTTAAATGATCTGTTACAGATCTGTTTGTGTTAATGTATACATAGTGTGCCAGTAACTTGCAAGGATTTTATCCGCTGCACATCCTATCTTGGAAAAAGTGTAGTAAACCAGGTAAGGAAAAAAAAAAAAAGAGTAAACAATGTATAGGACAGAAGATATATGAAGAGTTTAAATTGGCTATAGCTTATTTTTCTTTTAGAAAATAGATGTCTGAAGAGGAATGTATTCATCCATTCTTTTCCTGTCTGCCTGGCTACTACAATAGTATTTTAAGCTGAATTAAAGGACCAGAGGAAGGCAGTAGTCCTTTCTTCCTTTCTTTATTCCCCAGCATCCTAAGGTAAATCTCACCTGATAACTAAGTTATTTTTCAAACTTCAGTTTTCCACTTTCTTTTTTTTGTGAAGAGAATATGAATGTGACCGAAGAGAGGGTAGAAGAATGTTGCTTCAGGTGAAAGGACCTTATATGCTGTTACCAAGATTAATGTATTTGATCTTAATTGCACTTCATTCAGAAAAACATAAATGATTATTACAGCTCTTAGATGAAAGAGGATAATTTATTTCCTATTAGTTTCTCAAAAGCTTCCTAGAGCTGGAGGGGGCGGTGAAGCTAGTATTTATTATTGCCAGTGGTTTGCACAAGATTTCTATGCTCTTGGCTTTCCTCATCTTTTCTGAAGGTGCATAAATATCTTGTTCTTTGGATGCACCATAGTCAAAAGTAAAGGTACAGGAAGTGGCTTACAAACACTAGAAACTGGCAGTTCTGAGAAGGCTGAGGCACAAGTAATTGCTGATGGTGTTTTTTCACATTATAAGAAGGTAGCAAACAGATACTAAAATAGAGCTATTCAGCTTTTCAAATCTAAATCAGCTTGCAGTATCTCAAACATGACAGAGTTAACTTCTAAATTTAAACATCAGTATAGTGGATGATCAGGTTTCTACAGAGATCATCAAAATGTGATACTGTTTCTTTCAACTTCAGCAATAGAGCACTGTCCCTCATATCCAACTAGGTATGTTACCTCTTTAATAGCATTTCTGAGGTAATCCTTAGTAACTTATATGTAAAAGAAGTAGATGACTGTGCTAAATGACTTGCTCTGTACAGGAAAAAAAGCACTTCAAATCTATAGGCTGGGTAAATGTGTCTAAAAATCATGACTGGTGGTTTTAACAAAAAAAAAGTACTTGTGAAGTACTGGAAAGAGACTAAAAATAATACTGTAACTATTATTAGATGCTGACTAGTTCACATCTGAAATTACTATAGGAGTACTCTGAACAGTCATATGGTGCCTCAAAGCATGCCAGACCATACCTCACAGGAGACTAACAGAAATGTACAGGTACTTTAACATACCTTCACTGCTTGTGAGCTCACTACATGCAATTGTCCAACGTGAAGAAACAAGAAACAAGTATAAATACGGTACACGAGGAGGAAAAAATAACTCTGAGTACTTCAAGCAGCAGAAGAAATCCCGAGCAGGCTACTTCAAGTCTGCCATGGTGTTCCCAGCACATCTCTGACACTGTGCAAAGAGCAAACTCAGAATGGTGCTGGGCATCCTACAAGGTGAACTCAAATCCAGTGCTCTAATGAAGAGCTTGTTCCAATACTTTCCAGCTTTGCAGGTTGGAAACAGAGCAGGTGGAGCAGGGGAGGAGAGCTTTTTTCTTGGAGGAGATTTCCCAAAGCGTAGGAGGAGGAGGTGACCTGTGGCCCACATGTGTGGTTTGGCATGAGGCATGGTCTCAGGGAGGTAATAGGAAGTGCCCATGCAGCTCTAACTGTGCAAAGGCATGCCTGGCTCTGTGCTGCACTGCCTACTATTACGCTGCTAAATCTGAGGAACATCTGTAGATACCAATGAGACACAGAGTATGGAGCTGTGAGGGATGGACATGAGGGATGGGGTTGCAACCTCTTGTAATATTATCTTGCCATTGGCTGGAGGTGGAAATAGACCATTTATTATCTTTCAGACTTGGGTGGCAGTATGACCCTGTCAGCCCAATCAAGGTATGGCAAGCCTGCAAGGTGTATTAGTCCTACCTCCCAAGTCTCTGGTTTAGAAAAATATGTTCAACTTGCATCTTTCGAGGATTGGCTTTCCCTCAAAAATGAAGGCAAGGCCTCATCTTCCAGTCACCTCATATTCAATCTCATGCCCAGAGGAAAATGTGGACTCAGAATAGGATGTGTCACTTAAGCAATTAGGTTGGATTCCAGGAGAAACAAAATCTCTTGTCCAGGCAAGTCATTAATAGGTCAGGGAGCAAGGAGCAATACCCTTTAGGCAATAAATACAATGTTATCAGTTCTAATTGCCTAACAGATATTAACCAGTGTTAAATGAGGCAAGCCAAAGCTCATATTTGCTGAGTCTATGTGTAAAAATATATATATATATACACACACATATATACACACACATATATACACACACATATATACACACACATATATACACACACATATATACACACACATATATACACACACATATATACACACACATATATATGTAATTTGTGGCTTAGGAATTGGTCCAAAACATGGTGTGTCAGAATTCAGCTGAGAGCTGTCAGACGGGATCTGTTTTCATGCTCTTTCATTTCAAAAAGAAAGTTTATTTAACCCTTGAGTATTTGAAAAACAAATTTAATATGCCATAGGCCTTTAAATTTTTTTGTCAAAACATACGTGGGTTTGTATTCCAAACTACAAAATGTCAAGTTAAATTATTTTTATTTGTTTAAAAAAAAATTCGCCTTTGATTAGATTATCACTCGGAATCTTCTTGAAGAGGTCGCAAATAATTTTACAGAACACCTCTTGAACTTCATTCAGGTTGTTTCAGGCCAACATTGATGATGTCATTGCTCAAAATTGACAGATATTGTAACTACAATAGCTTTTTCCTCTTGGAGTGCATCAAGGAAGTGTTTTTCCAGTGGAGGAAGGATAGGTAGAAGCAGCTTTACTCTTGCATTTGCAAACCTTCAAAGTTATGGGAAGAAAATACAATTTATTTCATTTCTGTCTTACCAACTAGCAAAATGGAGTAGTCATCAGCTGCCACAGCAATCTCCATCTGTCTTCCAGCAAACCTTCAATGGACTGGGAAGACTTTCTCATCTTTTCTGACTAATGGACTGATGGACCCACTAATGGACCCACTCAAGCCTCTGAAATGATTTTTGACTAATATCCTCTGCAAGGCTGTTTTTATAAGTTAAGGCTTGATTTGGATAGATAAACATGAGACTTTAGACAGAGAAGAGTGCATCAGGGCAAGCTTACACCTTCAGTCTACCTTCTGCGTTTCTCCCATATGTTGGTGTGGATTTGTAAGGCTGTATTCCTACAACTCTTATTCTTTCCCCAAGTGACCTCTCATTTCCCTGCTTCCAAAGACAACCACGCTTATTTTCATTAAAAATGGAACCAACGTGTCCAAGTCTTTTTATTCTCTCACGTTCCCCACCTCTTCTCTTATGACTTGTGCTTTTCTGTCTGCTGCACCTCTTCATTTTCATTTAGTCTTATGACTCTGTTTCTGTACCTGTGTTTTTCTCCCATTTCCCCTGTGCCCCTAATGAAAAATCTGATGCAAGTGACTGGCTCCACTTTTAGGAGGGCAATAGTTTGCTTTGTGGTTATGTGTCAAGCACTGTTGTGACTAAAACAGGAAATCACCTCTGTACTCCTCACCACATTCTCACCAGCACTGCTGAAGTAAAGCGGTTTCACTAGCCTAGCTTAATACCCTGCCATCCTAGGGCTCTAGCAACATACCAGGATAAAAGGTGGCTAAGTTATAACAAGTCTTATTTGCCTTTCTCCTAGTTATCTGGTCTGTTGAATCCCAGAAAAGAGGAAAGGAGTTTAAGAAATCAGCACAGAGTAAGACTTTCAAACCCACTCTGTTCAGGGAAAAAAAAAATCTTAAATTATTGCTAAATGACTAATACCAGGTAATGACATTTGCTAACGTGTATTCCTGGCTTTGCAGGGTTTCCCTTCCTCTCTGTAATTTTTGATCTCCAGTTTTGGCTCAGTTCTGCTGTTTACCATTTCACGTGCGCCCTCATGTTCCTGCATGGCCAGTGTCAGCTTGCCAAAGACTGCAGATATACCAGAAAAGACAATCTCAACCATCTGCTAGTGAATACTGCTCAGCATTAAGCTATATGGACATTTGGTCTGACCCAGTATTACCATTCTTATGTTATACATAGCTGTGGGTTTTAATATTTTTCATTTCAAACCACATAACCATTTTAGGAGATGTGTTAGAGTAAGGCAGGAGAGTAAGAATTCCTTAAAGGAAACAAAAGCAGCAGTGCAGAACAAACAAGAAAGATTTTACAATAATTTGATGAAAGTCACCCAAGACTGAACAAGAAGACTACAGAAAGGGAATGAGTTACAGAATAGCCAAAAGTGAATGTTTAGTACCGCCTGTGTGGATGTATGAATGTGTGTAGACAGATATCACTGAAATCAAAACTGTTTTGAGAAGCACTGACTTGAGGAAGGCGCATATACGCACTGAGCTTTATGCAATTAAAACTGACCACCTTTTTAAACCAAAAAGGCTCTTTCATAGAAAGTAGATGAAGTACCAGCAAAGCAGTCTTCTACGCATGTGAATAATCTTACTGACGTCAGTGAGGTTTTTTTGCTCACATGTTAAGATGTGTTTAAGCTAAGTTGTATCTAATTTGTAAAGTCTTGCAGTTGCTTCTTCTAAAATTAGAGCTTCGCTACTCATTGTGATGATGAAGATAAAAAACCTATGTTATTACTTTCTTTCCAGTTCAGGTGTGCAAAGCATCATGGAGATGTAAAGAATGTTATTGCCCAAGGTTTGATTTACAGCAATTCAAAAGACAGTAATAAGGGCTCCAGATTTCTCCATGCAAGAAATAAATTGAGGAAGTGACTTTGTTTTACTGGAAAGTGATGACAGCCATTGCAGGCACTGCCTCTGAGACAGACTGAACCTAGCAAAGCCAAATGTATGATAGACTTCTGCTCTCATGTAGGCCAGTGTAAACTGAAAATACTCTGTGACATCCATGCCATTAAACCTGATTAATGGAGAGAAATAAAATCAGAATAAAATTGGATATATTGTGTTTAAAGACAAGATAATGACACAAGCAAGTAAATGCACATATCTCTTCACTAACTAGTGACCATTGAACACACATGCTACATGTAAGTTTTATTTTCTGTGCATGTCTCCAAATACTGTTGAACAATATATAGATATGAAAGAGTTTAGAGTTAACTCTTCTTGTAGAAGGTGAATTGCAGTAGTTTTATTCCTCTTCTGCAGATGAGTAACTGAAGAATAAAAGAATTATATGGTTTGTTCTAAGGGCAAACAAAAATTTGTACTAAAGGGGCAAGACCAAAAAATGGAAACCAAATCTCTGCTTTTAAAGTTAATGGAAAGCTAACAGTCTCACTCTGTCTGTCTTCCAAGTCACACTGAACTCAGGGCAGATAAGAACAAACTTGGTGTTGTAATGCTTTAGATCTTGAAAAGATATGGTTCTGTGGGTTCTGTTTGCTGAGATTGGCTCATCTGCTGTAGTCAATGCTTCTGTTTTGAAATTTCATTTACCACATCAGAAACCACACTGAGAGGGGGGAAATTAAAAAAAATATCAAAAATACCTTTATATGCTATTAGTTTAAAAAATAGCAAAATATAATAAATACATAACTCCTCCTTTAAGGAAGTTTACAAATGTGCTCAAGAAATATAAATGTTTTTATGCAGGGATGGAGAAACATCAAAAGGTACAGGCAAACAAAAACCATTCAGAAAACCAATGAAGTAATTTCTCTTGTCTGTGATGAGTTAGCTGCTTCCATCCAGTACAGTTCAGTGACTGTGTATTAGCCCAATAAGCAGTACAGATTTTTAAAACCATTTTTAAGATAATGGCCTAAGAAGTGAGCTGTTAGGGATGTTTTTAGCTCTCCTGTACCAGATTAAGCAGTGCACCTGCCAAATATTACTACATAGTGCAAAGCCAAATTTATCAATATTAGTCAAAGAAGTCCTATTGAATGGGGGCAGAAGTGACCTTAAGAGGTCATCAATCCATCTTCTTACCCTAGCAGAATCAACTAAGTTAGTATCATTCCTGGCAGATGTATTTTCTAATCTGCCCTTCAAAACTTCCATCAGCTCTCTCAGATAATTTATTTTCACGTGTCATTCTCCTTCCTGTAAGGCATGGAAGCATTTCTAGTGCTGTCATTCTTCCAGAAACTGAAGTCCTTTCCCTTTTCCTTATTCATGGAGGACAGATTATTCTTATTACATGAAGACTTACTATGTTTCCTCTCCACCCCCTTCGGGACGTGGTGCATCTCCAATAACTTTAGCTGACTAGGAAGCAGACAGATATCAAGGCTAGCTGGCTTGACTGTCATTTATACTGGAAGGAGAGAGACACATCCGGTTTGTTCCATCCTAACTGGAGAGATGAGTCAGCCTGTGGGAGAGGTTATCTTCTGCTGTTTGTGACTAGTGTAAATTAGATGCCTGGTTCACAGGGAGCCCAGGTTGCTGGAGATAAATCTGCTGCTGTATAAAGGTTGGGATTTTCTTAATCTTTCCTCCAAAGGTTTTTTGACCTTTCAGTATATACTATATTCTCCTCTGGACTCTTTCCTTAATTCTTTCCTTGTCAGGCTTATTCTTAACTCTTTCCTTGTATTCTTACAAGGAAATGATTATTCTTAACTCTTTCCTTGTCAGGCTTTTTAGTTTTTCCTCATTATTTTCTGGTGAGAAGCTTTCATGGCTTTTACTTCTAGCACTGTGAGAAGATACCTACATTGTGTTTCCTCTTATTTGGACACTACAACAGAAGGTTGCTTTGCATTTCAGTCCCTCCTTCTCTTTCTACACTGATTGTCCAGTTGCTGTTTTAAGGGCTTAGACAGGATTGTGGTGACTTCTAATTTTTTTAATCTCTTGTTGCTGTTTATCGACTATACAAGTGATGAGTATCCCGTAGCCTCAGATACTTCAGTGCAAGGATACAGTCCAATGGCAAGAATGAAATTTGATACATGGATTTTTTGCAATCTATGTTTTATGTTTTGGTTTGTTCTTCTCAGTGGCATGTACATAAGTGTTTTAGGAACTTCTCTGTTTTACTGAACATATCTTGCCAGTTTTCAGCTGTTTTGTTAGCTCTCTCAGGATGTTTTGTCTTTACATTTGGATTAGCTTCATTTAAAGCAGAGGATTGTAGAGGATGTTTATTTTGGAGGAAAGTAAAACCCTCTATTTTCTAATCTCACTCTATATTTGACTTGGAGGCAAGTGCTGGAGCAAAGGAGACTGGAAACTTTTCTGGAGAGCTTTTCCTGCTGCTTTCACATGCTCTGGCATCCTGAAACATTTTAACTTAATAACTGAGCCCATAGTTTGAGCCCCTGCAAGATGACAGTCACTGGACCATTCTGTGTCCAGGCATTCAAGGAAACAGGACTTGCTACATACTCTCTGGAAATAAGTAAGCTCACCCGAAGAACTCTACCTGATTTGAATTGTTTTCCAAATAGAAAAATATCTGAAAATCACTGAATACTAGTTAAGTGCTAGAAATACAGCTTCCTACACAGCTTAATGATAAGAAGTTACAGATACAGACATATACCACAATTTTTGAATGTTAATGTATAGCTAGAGGCTTGAAAACCCCACAGTGTCCACAAGACATTTTAAAGTAGTTGGTCTCTACAGAATTGGAGATTGTTTTAACAAGCAGACTGAAGAGTGTGTTCAATAAAAGCTTTTACTATATGGTTCAAAGACAGACAGAAGTCAGCAAGTTGATCAGGACAATAGTGTCTTTTATTTACAGAAGCAATTATATATTACCATCTTCAGGAGAATGAACACTTCAGTAATAGTGAAATATGCTATTAAAAATCTTAAGGACTGCTTAAGGAAGTAACAAAGGTCAAGGACTATTCATTCAGTTCAGTTCCCACTGTTCACTGTAATACATTTTATTTCCCTCTTCTTGTTTTTTATTGTTATCTTTAAAAAAGAACTAGAATTACATTCTTGGAGGAAGAGCTTAAAGGGTTTTGAAAAATCCTGAAAGACCATGGATTCACTTTTTCTCTTCCCCATGAGGCTCGCTCTCATGGCCGTTCACAAGAAGCTCTTTCACAGCAGCAACTGTTTCAGGACTGACTTTAGGGGCAGCTGGTCACTACCAACTCCTATCAGCACCATCTCCATAGCAGGAGGTGCTCAAGATTGAGTAGAGATTCTGTCCCTGGGCACAGGGACCTCCATTTTGCAAGCTATTTAGCCACATGAGCATCTCCCTTCAATTTGTAGTGTTAGATGTGTGTATTGGTAGCACATGGAACTGGATTCTTAGATCCCAGACTTGTTCACTTATTTATTTCAGAGGTTGGTGCAATGAACAGTAATTCCAATGAGTGACCTAGGAGTAGGTATTAAATTTTGCCATTCTGGAAAATAAATGTAGATGATAAATGATAGCTTTAAGGTTATTGTGATCATCTAGTCAGATCTTCCAATGTGAAATTTTACTTCTGGTTATAGAGCAGTGCTTAAAAAGACATGTTGAGTCTACTTTTAAAATACCTGGTTGGATTCGTTTGATGGCCAGTGATGGACACTCAAATACAGCAATAATTCTTGGATATTGTAAACTGTTGAGTCTTAAATTGTGCAGCTACCTCAAAATTTTTAAAGTGTTTTTACACCAAACTCATCTAGTTTTAGCATCTAGTCTCTGGATGATTCCATGCCAATGTCTGTCATATAGAAAAGCCATTTTTACTGGAGACAAAAAATCTTATCTGCAGAGACCTTGGGCTAAACTAGCTAGGAACATTGTTTTGAACTAGCTGAATTTCCCTGCCCAACAACATTGTGCTCTTTGTGGAGGGGAAGACAGCTTTTAGCATTTTATTACATGCTTAAAAATAAGTATGGGGTCAGGTTTAGCTCAGCTGGTTAGAGCATGGTGCTAATAATGCCAAGGTCATGGGTTTGATCCCCATGTGGGCCACTCATTTGGGGTTGGAGTAGATGGTCTCCAGAGGTCCCTTCCAAACTTACCAATTCTATGATTCTATTTTTTTTTCCTTATTTGGAAGTGTATATATTTGCTAATTCTTAGTGTATATTGTTCTGTTCTTATATCCTTTCCTAGGAAAATTGTATTGTTCTTTGCCTAACCCTAGGAATGTCCATTTTGAATCTATAAATATGAAGAATGTCCTACACTGGTCAGCACCAGAAGGCACAGGAGATGGAGTACTCTACAAGGTGAAGTATTCAGTGTAAGTTGGCTTGTTGGTTTTATCCCTCACTCATTTTTATTTTAGATTTTTAAAATAAAAAAAAATCTTTATGCAAGATAGCACTGGTAAAAAGTGCCGGAAGGAAGACTAAAATGTGGGTTAGAAGATCCAAGCAATATATTTTTTTAACTTTTACTGCTTACTTCAGACCCTATTAAAAGTGTGTAAGAAGTCTTCCTTTTTATGAAAGGAACATGGGATGCAACATGAAAGCTTTCAGACATGTTCCTGAGAAATGAGACAAAGTAATGAAGGAGGATTGTGCTGTGGACTGGAGTCTCAGTTGCGTTATATATACGTCTAAATGAGTCTGGGGGTGTAGTATTTAATGGAGTATTAACAGCAACTAATGTTTCACGGGTCTTTTCTAACAGACTCAACACCCACAGATCTCTTCTGATCCCATAGATTCCTCCAATTTGGGAGTAAATCCACTGAAATTGCAAACTATTGCAGGAAACAAAGAAAAGTGATCAGAACCCTTACATTTTAAATGGTTGCACCTAATGGTTGGTAGGATATCAAGAAATTTGGGTTAGGACCAGAATCTATTTCTTTTATTTATACGAGAGAGTACTTGGTTGTTCTGAAGGGCAGTACATGGAATTTAGCTTATAAAAAGGTGCAGTACTGTTGTTATTGGGGATATAATGCCCTCAGTCTTATTCTCTGCTATATATCATTCCTATATTTTCATGACACTAAAATCAATTTGAATCTCCAGAAGTTTCCTACAATTTGTACTGGTTACGAAAAAATGCAAGGAGTTGCTTCTGCAACCAAAGACTGCACCCTCTTTTGCCTGACAGAGAAGTGGCATATTCTATCTTCATTAAAAAGGAGAAATTGCTCAATAATAATAGAATAAAGAATAATTGGACGGAAGATAAAATACTCAGAGAGAGTTGGCTGCACTACCTCTGCAGGGTCAGCTGATCACAAGATTGTGTAGTCATAGTTACAGCCATCTTTTGCATTTCTGTATTCATATGGCTACTTGCTCAGAAGAGCAAGGTCTGGAGCTGGGTAGAAAGTGCTGTTGAGTGATATTATACTGGAAAAACATAGAAGCTGCCTTTTAATAAGCAGCCAAATGGGAATTCTTTTCAGTACATCGTGAATTGGAGGAACAGGAACTTCTGAGCAAAACCAGGCAGAAATTTTCCCACAAAGCCGTGATTTCTTCTAGTAGAATATAACAATTCATCAGTAGAGAAGCTTTGTAGGTAGCATAGGTATGCCTCTGCTTCGACATGAAGGGTTTTGAAGTTTATTTTATCCCAGATGGAGTCTTTGTTTTGAGCAAAGAGAGAAGTAATTGACAGCTTAAAAGTCAGAGATAAGTAGTCTCCTATATAGATATTTTGGAGACCCCTGAGCATCTGTCTTCACACACCAAACAGAACCACTGGCCATTTTGGCTAGTCAACTCTTGATAGAACTCTTTGACTTTATATAAATAGTCACGTGAAACAAAAATGATAGCAAATAGACCCAACTTTCTTCTCCTATGCGTAGGGTTTAAACTGAAAATGTGGAGACTGAACAGAGATTCCTGGTCTGTGCAGGCAAAACGGGACTTACATTAGTATCTCTTGCATTCTAGTTAGTTCCCTATTGCCTCTTCTGGAGAGGGCTTATTCTGTTTTGGGGTGTTTTTTTTAATTGAAAACTTGGGAAAATCTTGTGTTTTATCTCAGCTGGAGTTGGGAATTCGTTGAAACTGCAAATTTCTGCAGAGCGGGGAAACTATTTTCTCAGCTCTAGTATCAATTTCTGTATGTAGGTTATCTGATGACTAATATATCATGGTGATGGGTTTTTTTTACAGCTCCTTTCTCTTTCTTTTTCAATATAGATATGGTGTTGGCAAATGGATTAAAAAATCAGAATGCAGGAATATCAGTAGAACATGGTGTGACCTCTCCAGTGAAACATCTGACTATGAAGAACAATACTATGCGAGTGTTAAAGCCTTCCTACATGGAATGTGCTCTGACTGGATAGAAACTACACGATTCAACCCTCTCACAGATAGTAAGGAAAGCTAATGACAAAGCCAGATGTTTATAGCCTTGATTAATACTATGTGCCCAGCATGTGTGTGCCTTTACAACATATGATAGTGAGAGGTTAGAATTTTTTGTTTGAGGTTTATGCTGTTGACAGCAGTAGTTGAAATAATCTTACTAGAATTTGAATATGTATATTAAATTCATATATTTGAAACTAGCTTATGTATACTGAATACTTTGATAAACCTTCACTCAAGAAGGAAAAAATAGCTGTGGCACAGCCATTGTAAAAAGAACTCCAATTTTAAAAGGCTATATTAAACCAAGCAGTAATCATACTCCATAACACAATATCTCTCAGCAGTGCCAGATAATCCAGGAACACACTGGTAATTTAGCTTATTTTAGCAAATTGAGCTGCAAAGTTGTATATTCTGCTAAGTCATAAGAATTCCTAAGCAAAATTCCAAATCAACCTTCACATTCTCAATGTAAAGGTTTTCTTAGTTATCTGGAAAATAATTTTCTACTAATATGAATGAATTGTTCAAAGTCCTACTTAAATTCTCAAGAATATTACAAAATGTAATATCAGCCACTTTAAGAAACTTCATAGTCAAATAAATGTGCCTCTGCTGCATGAAATGGCTTTATAGAAATGCTTATTTTTCCAGCTAAAATTGATCCACCCATGGTAAGCATATCTTCTACGGATAAATCTATTTCAATCATTCTGACTGCTCCTGAGAAATGGAAGAGAAATCCCGAGGGAGAATCCATATCTCTGGCTCAGGTATATCCTGGCCTGCAATACAATGTGTCTGTCCTCAACAAAAAAACAAAGAAACGGGTAAGCTTTGAAAAGGCTGTAGAACTGTACCTATTAAATCTGTGTTCTGCACTTATTGGAATGTGCTTTGTTTGCAGTAGAAATAATTGAAATAAGATTCATAGGTTGAGAGGAATTGTAGGATCATTCAGGTTGGAAGGGTGGCCTCAGGCGAACTCTACTTCAGCCTTCTGCTCAAAGCTTAGACTTGTTCATTCAGGGTTTTGTCTAGTCAGGTCTTCAAAACCTCCAAGGAGGGAGGCTGCACAACACTGCTTGACCGTCATCATGGGGAGAAAGCATTCCATGTTTTTTATGACCTCCGTGTAGGTCCTAGGTGGCTGCTGTGAGGTGCCCTCCACAGCCATTTCCAGTACGAACAAGCCCAAATCCCTCAGCCACTTCTCTCTGGGCAAGTGCTTCAGCCCCTGGCCATCTTGCTTGCCCTCTGCTAAACCCTCACAAGTTTGCCCATGTACTTCTATACTGGGGGCCTAAAATTGGGTGTGGTGCTCTAGATATGATCTAATGAGTGCTTACCTACTATCTTTTTTGTTAATACAGCCCAGGATGCTGTTTGTTGCCAGGGCACACTGCTGGCTTATGTGCAGCATGGTGCCTGTCCCCAGGTGGTCTTCAGCAAAACTGCTCCCCAGCCAGTCAGTCTGGTAGCAGTACTTGCAAACTGCATCTTTTACCACTGCACTTGAATGTCTTCATTCATTTGTCTTTTCAAATTTATATTCCATATCAAGGAGTAGTTTCCAGCATAAACATTGGAGGTGAGGAAGAATTCAGTCTTCTGTTTCTCTCCCCCTAGACACATTCTCAAGAAACAGGATCTTTACACCAAAAAGGTCCCCTTCCATCAAAGGGGATATTTAAATGACAAGATTAGCAATTAAAAGTGTACAAAAGGTTTTAAGGGGCTTTTGTTTGTTTGATTGTTTTTTAATAAGAATATTTTACATAGAACAATTACTTTGGACTCCAAGGTCTGTATAGCTGTATCCGTTATCCTAAGGCTCCTGTCTTTACCAGTGCCTTTTATTGGTCTAGGATTCAGCAGGGGGCTAGAGTAATGCTTTATCTTTATTATATCAGCACAAGTATGTGGCTAGTAATGGTCCATGGTTCTCCTTTATAACAAGCATGAAATTGTTTAGTAGCTGTAGCAGAACGTTGTTGAAGATATGACCTAATAAATAACTTGAGTTTTGATTTCTTTCAGAAAAAAAAGATGCAGCTAGCAGTCCTTGCAGTACCATTACACTTTCCAGAAAAATTTTGTGTTTGTTTTGTTTACAAAAATTTTGTTTACAAAAATTCTTTATCTTTCTGTGAAGTGAGGAGCTAAAGGGAAGAATCTTTTTTATGTCTTCTAGTGGTGGTTCTCCATCAGCAACAACACCTTGGTTGTGCCTTGGTTAGAACCTGGAACAGCTTACTGTGTCAGTGCACAGATACATGTCACCACGCCGCTTTTAAATAGTGGGTTTTCCAAAGAATATTGCATTGCTACTTTGAAAGGTATGTGTAGGCTGACAAATTATGGAAATAAGATCCAAGTTTGAAAAAGTCTTGATGGCTGACTTTGAAAGTTCTTAATGTGTCCATTCCGAGACTGAAAAGCTAATATTATTTCCTCCTTTCTCTGCATTTGTACTGATGAAAAAAAATCCTTCACTTGAAAAATATCTTCTAGTCGGTAGGCCCTAGCTGACTGTACCTCTGAAGAAAAAGATTTGAGTTCTTTAAGTCTTAGTGAATGGAGAACATTTCTTTTCCCCAGCATGAGATTTGGGAGTGGCAGAGGTGGGTCATTTGGAGCAGGGAGAAGTTATGAACAAGAGAGGCTGAGAGAGGAACTTAAGAGTTGTTACTTCTTTTTAGAGTTACAGTAATAAAAAAAATTGTCCTCTAGCTCAAGTGTCAGCATTTTAATTGCCTCAAATTCCTTGTTTATCTAAAACATTGGTATCCCATAGCTAAAAGGCAATGTGATGAATGCTTATATTACTATGTGAATATATTTTAAAAGCTACCACATTAATGGGCAAATAAATAAAACTTTTGGGTTTTTTAACAGAAAAAACTGCAGATCAGACTGTAACAGTCCTATTTGGATATATTCTGCCTATCATTCTGGTTGTCCTTTTTATTTCAATGGCATGCTATTGGGTGCACAGGTATATTCATGTCAGCAAGCAGAAACATCCAACAAACCTGGTAAGTATTTTGTGTTGCTAATGATGTTGCCAACCTTGGCACTCACAATAGAGCTGTGTATTCTCTGGGGCTCTGAGTCAGCAGGGAGGAAACCATAGATAACACAAAGGCTGAACATCATGCACAAATAAAAAATAAGAATTGTAATTGCCACTCAGATCAAGAAACAAGCATCACATGAGAAATGTTAAATACAAGAAAAACAGAGGGATAACTCAACTGCAACTCAGTTAGCAACTTGTGTGATAGGAATACAGCCTATATTCCTAAAGAGATAACCAGAGCTGGCAAGGGTCAGAACAGAGCTGTTCCAATGGGAAGAGTCATTGCTCTAGGCAAGATTTGAGGTGCACTGCAGCACGTTCCATGAGGAAGTCAACACTTTCTAAATTTACCCGGAAAAAAACACAGGAGAGATTCAATGAATACAAATTATTAATGGTTGAATTTAGAAACAAAAAGAAAGATAATTAAGGAGTGCACAAGCACCAAAGTCAGATACTGATGTTCCTGTGGGTTATTACTAGATATTACCAGATTTGACCATTTAATTATCTTTGTGAAGGTTCTAGTATATGTGCATCTCACAGATTATTTAATTTGGATTTCAAGAAATACTGCACACTATTTCCTAAGACCCAAAAATGTACCAGCAAACACATTTTGTTATTTAGATAGAATCATAGAATTGGTAAGGTTGGAAGGGACTTCTGGAGATCATCTAGTCTAACCCTCAAACGAGTGGCCCATATGGGGATTGAACCCTCAACCTTGACATTATTAGCACCACACTCTAACCAACTGAGATAGTCCAAAGACAATTTCTACATAAAAATGTTCATAAGTAATCTTAGAGCTGTTCCATAAAGTTCATTAAGATTATCTATGATCTTCTAGAAAGATAAATGGAGTCTAAGAAATGTTGTTTCCAGCTCATTAGCCCAGCAGAGCTTTCACACAGCTATCTCTAAACCA
This sequence comes from Rhea pennata, assembly GCF_028389875.1. NCBI lineage: Eukaryota > Metazoa > Chordata > Aves > Rheiformes > Rheidae > Rhea > Rhea pennata. The sequence continues at coordinate 65,262,618 of NC_084665.1, forward strand.
GTTGCTCAAACACAGATATGCAATTACAATAATGAATGAACACTGATGTTAATCCAGTCTGCACAAGAGTGTGGGGTGGTAGACATAAGGGAGTTGCTTTTAACATGCTGCTCTAACCAAAAAAAATCTATAAAAGTGCAGAGGTGATGCAAGAAATGTTCATTAAGGATTGAATGCTTCATGGAGAATGTAAAAGCAAGGTGTAGAGCAGCTACTGCTGCACTGTGTTCAGACATGGACTGAGACACTTTCTGCACCTGACAAGAAGCCAGCTTTATACTGGGGCACAGCGGATAGTAGGGGGAGATGGCATGGTCTCTCTTTGAGAGCTAGCAGGGCAGAGGTCTTTGTAGTCGGAGAAGATAAAAGGCAATTTTGAAAAACTCCCACTCAACAGCAGAATAAATTCCGACTCCAAGAGTCTTTTCTCTTTTAACTGTATTATCAATATATTTTTATTATGTTCATTGAGCTTTTTTATGACCACGTTAAAAGTTTCAATTTTATTTCTCAACTACTGGATTTAAGTAACAATTTAATATAAATCTGATATTTCAATGATAGTCACTTTTTCCCAACCTGCAAACTCTTCCACATGACTAGCCACTGTGGCCAAATGGAATTGGAATAAGCAAGTTGCTTTGGTCCAGCACATCTAACCTGGGAGACCTTTCAGGCTACTTGGTATATAGATTTGTGGTCTTAAGTATTTTCAAGCTTGAATAGAATACTAAGTGCAGCTTCTGATTGTTGTTTATGTATATATTGCATTTTATTTTAGTAATTGCTCATACAATATTTATTTCTGTCAGGAATATTATTCATTTCAGAGAAATTCCTATTGATTAACTAGGTAATTTATCCTAGAGTTACAAATGCAGCCTATGACAGAATCCACAGTGCAGACTCCATACACTGCATTTGAACCTTAATGTATAGCTTCCTCTTTGAAAGGAAACCTGTTAATATTTAACCCTTTGTGAGCGATACCATAACATGGTAGCTGACTCTCTACTTGTGGGGTGTGGTTTTGACTACAATTCCTCTTCACTGTTTAAATAGAAAGGAATAGGTGCTGTAATCTGTGACCCAAGGACAACTGTGATAACTTTCTCTGAAGCCACTTGAGTTTGTACTGGTGGAAACATCTGCAAAATTTGGCAAAATTGTTCTAACTATTACTTTGACATGAAGAAGGTGAGAAAAGGGAAATTAGAGCTGGTCATAATATGTTTTTACTTAAAATAGAATAAAAAAGTGGTGCGTATTGACACTCCTGGAAGTATATATGAGGAACTTCCTTTTCCCCTAAATTTAAACATTGACTCTTAAAAAGATATAACCCAGCCTTATATTTTAAAAGTAGATAACACTGTAAGAAGTAGCAAGATGGTGTTTGTATTATGCTTTGTTCAAATCAAAATGTTTTTGCTTTCCAGGTATGGCACTATAGTGATAAATGCAAGGAAAGCGTTTTTATACCTTGTGAAAAAATAGTGGTCAACCTTATCACTATTAATGTGGATGAGTACAAGCCATCTCGGGAATCTATTCATCTGTCAAAAGGGAGAAGTCCCCATTATTGTACTGTTTACAATGGCACTGAAGGGAAGAATTTGCCTCTGGAAGAAGTGCTGGAAACAAAACAGTTGCTTGATATTTCACATGAAATGGATATTTTCTCAAAAGGGGACCAAACTAGGAACTGGCCATCTTATGGCCAGACTGTAATTAAGAATACTTTAAGCCAAAAAAATCAAAGGAATATAGAGTATGAACTTGATGTAAGGGCTGAAGACTTCAGTCCCACTCAGAAACTAATGGAATTCCATTTGAAAGAGAAGTCTTCTGCCCCTATGGAACTGCTAGGTGAGCCACATCTGGTGGGGGGCTTGGATAATATTAAAATAGGGCAGCCATATTGCCCCCAACTTGAGGTGAGGGCAGCAGATCATTGTTCGGGACAGAAACTAGAGGAACTTAATTTGAAGATGGTTCCTGCAGCAGATAAATTGCTGGGTGAGGCATGTATCAATTTGGTGGATTTGGATTCTGAAAAATCTGGGCAGACTTCCTATCCTCCGCTGGAAACAACAGCACAGAGTCTCCAGGATTCAGCTGCACCAAAGAACACAGAGAAAGAGAACGAACAGACCGTATTAGTAGATTGGGATCCTCACACTGGAAGGCTATACATTCCTACTTTGTCCAACATTGAAAATGAGGCATGTGAAGCTGTATTTCAGTGTGAGGATCCTGACAAAGAGGGAATTTTGTCCAGACTATATGAGAAACAGGTATCTGATGAAGCAGCAGAGGACCAAGAAATGTATCTTCTACAATTCAAACAACAATGGGAACTTCATGTAGAAATGGAAGACTGAACAGCAATTTTCTAAAATGTTATAAAATGCAAAATCTTGTTGCACTGCCAGAGAGAATGATGGACTCAGTGGAGCAAATGCATCTTAATGTATTGAAATTTTTAGAACTGTCACTCTGATAGAAACAGTTAAGAGCTTGGGATACAGCTTCTTCACCCCGATCTGCATCCACCCTTATGCTCTCCCACCTTACACACACAGTCATCATGCTATCTTAAAATAGTCTGTCAACTGTCAGTTGAACAACTTACTCAAGATACATTATTTATAAGAATTTCTAGCTATCTTGTAACTGATTTCAACTTCCATCAAAAACTTCCCAAGTAAAATACAATGATTATGAAATTATCTTTTAAAATATATATATATATTTTGTTACAGAAAACAGTCTATTAGGATTTTCATGGTGTAATTCTTACCAAAACAAACTACTTGTGTTTGAAAAAAAGTTATTTTTAGCAGATAAAAAAATAAATGTTTTTTCTCTCTGAGCTCTCTGAGCACATAATAAAGCAATAAAAACAGATTTGGAACAGAAAGGAACATAGAATATCTTCTGTCCCAAAGATTCTTACAGCCATGGGACATTTCACTGGGATATTTGTTGTTTCACCTATTTTGACATAATGCAGTCCTTTCTGAGTCTCACTCCTGCCACTTGTAATGACACGAAAGCTGACTTATGTGGAAGCTAACATTTTCTTCTTTGCAACAGAAGCAAAATCTTCCATACAACAGAAACAAAATGCACTCTTCATTTTGTTTCTGTTGTATAAATGTTCTTTTACTTAATGAAGTTATCGTTTATTACTCTTTACAGATTAACCTGAACTGTGAGGTCTCTTCTGTACTATTCAGGTACATGATCAGCAAAGGCTCAGCAGATATAAGGAAAAAGAAAGCAAGCATTAGTCATGTTTTAAACTGAGGGATAATGTGGCACAGGGAGATTCTGTGATTATCCTCCTCCACCCCAAAAGCTTACTAGATGGAATTTCTCACTCAAATTTAAACATTAGCAATATGGCATCTATTTCATAGCATGATAGTGCATTCTCTACTAGTGCATGTTTCTCTCCATTAACTTAAAGACCAGCTAGCATGACTAACTCAGATGGCACCTCTGTTCCTTCAGGCACATCCTATCTACTGTGACAGACCCAGAAAGTTTACCCATGTTCGTTCTTTGTTACCTGATGTCCTGACCAGAGCATTCAGTACAAGTTCATGCTTTCCGTGAGTCCTGCGATACTTATTTAGGATAGTAAACTTACAAAATATTCTAGAAAATACTAAGGCAAGTGACATTTTTTTCTTTCAAAACCTGTCACTTTTCTATTTAATGTACTTAACAGAGGGGTTTTTTTCTCTGAACACCACAAAAAATCACAGTAGTGATTTGTTTTTGAAGAGAAGAAAAAAAGAAAAAAGCCAAACCTTCTTCTATGCTATCTTTACCCATATCTTTCTTTTAGGTAGTGTTTTTGATGCACGGCCTTGGCATTTTCTGAAATACTTTATTCATAATCATAGACTTCAAAACCAGAAATGACAGTCAAATGTTTCATTGCTGGCAACTCCTTATCTGATGGAAAAATGTTCTCAGATGACTTGTTACAAAGATATAGATTATGTAACAATGTTACAACTGAATACTTACTTCAATGCATGTGTGCGTCAGGCAGCTTAGGAGGATTGGAGAGGGTCACCTGAGTAGATGTGAACATGGCATAATTACTCTGATTATAGACTGGCCTCACTCAGGCCATTCAAAACTATACTCAACGTTTCCTAACAATTTCTAACTCACATCTCCATGAGTACAGTTTCCTAAGTCTCTTTTGCAGCCACTGGGCTCTAATCCATTGGTAAGTCAAAATTATCTTTTTATTCTCTGTAGTTCATAGAATTTCAACCGGTTAGCCCTGACATAAGGTTAGTCACTTGTGTGTAGTGTTCATCTTCCTGGATGGAAGGATAAGGATGCTCCAGTTCCCATAGTAGTTTGGTCCCTTAAGAAGGAATGTATGGCTTGTTTTTGATTTGTATTTTGTCTGGCCTTACTTACCAGTTACTGATCCTGACTGCATCTTTTCCTTTAGATAAACAAGCCTCTCTCACCCATCTCAATGATTACTACTTACAATGATGCTTAGGTAACATGATCAAGTCATTGCTGTTCAGAATTTGAAATCTTGGCAACTGAATTGTAGAATACATGTCTTTCAATTCTTGGGTCATTATAATGGCCTTTCTCTAATTCCTTTTTTTAGAAAACTTTTCAGTTAGAATTAAATTGCCTAGCTTTTATTTCCTCTCATACACTTAAAAAGGTATTTCCTTCCTCGCTAACACTGTGTTTGATCAGGGTACAGGATAAGGAGATTCTTGCAATCGTTGGTGCATTTCCTTTTTAAGTTCATGTTTTGACAGTAGTAGTTGATTTCTGGATCAACTTTTTTGTAATGGAAATTTGCAGCACCTTCAGTGTTGCTTCCTTTTAGACTGAATTTTAATGGAATTCAGAACTGATATATTAAGCAAATAGTTCCACTTCATAGTTACAAGATACACTTTGAACGTCTTCGCAGGATACTCACAGCAAAAACATTGAAAAATAAAGCAAATGAAACTAATTACTTCTTTTTACATGCAAGAGATTTTTTCAGGGTAGCTACTCAAGTTCTGGAACTGATTTGACAGAAAACAAAGTTGTACCAATTTCCATCGATATAATAACAACAAATTTGTGGGTGGTAAATTTAATATCCTCAAGGCTACTCATATTTTGCCTTAAAATCTTCTAATTATATTAATCAAATCAAACTCATCACATGTGGTACTTTTCAGCAAGCCTAACAACAGCAAGAAACAAAATATTTCCACATAAAATTGTAATTCTACATACAATATTTCAGACAACTAGTAATTATATGGAAGATCCAAGCAATAAGAGAAATGACATGTTTGAATCTTAGCCTTTACTACACTTTATTAAACTTTGATTAATTATATTTAATTGACATAATGCAGCCAAAAGCAAGGTCATATATTTAGGGGCAAAAACTATATGTTATCATCAAACATAAGGATACCTGTAGCCTAGAAATCAATGATTTTGAAACTGATGTGGGAGAATAATAGTGCTGAACAGCAGTATGTTGAGGACAGAGGGATGTATATTTCTTGGCTCTACAGGCAATGAAAATAAAACTTCATCTCTGTCTGCAGGATTGGTGTGACTGCTACAGGAAAAATATGATCATGTCTACAAAATCAGCAAAACCATGAGAATAGATGACAAGTAATACTGTAAAAGGTAGGGCAGTGCTCTTCTGAGCTTGAAAAACAGGAAGCCTAGCTATCAAATTGAGTTCTAATGAAACTGATAGCTAGATGTGGGCACACAACATTTTGGAAAAGGAACTAAAATTTGTAAGTGTGGTTAGCTGCCAACAAGTTAGAGAGAGTGATGGGTTTCTTGAAGAAGCATATGAAACGGGCATCTGAGCATAGGATACCTGTGGTCTGACTTAGAGCAGCCCCAGAAAGATTATTGCACAGCAAGAACATGCAGATGGAAAAGTCCAAATATGGCACGTGAAAATATGGTTTGAGCTGTGTGCATGGCATCAGTACAGATTGTAATCTGAAAACTCACTCAGTGTGTGCGAAGTTAACCACTTGAGGAATGCATAACTACATAATACAAGATGCAGGATAACATACAATGTCAAGCATAGGGAAATGATCAAATTGTTATACAGAAGATCAAATTACACAGCCATCAAATGCAAGCTCGATTGTCTGGTCTCCACTGGACACTGTTTGGTCACTTCAGCAGGGGAACGTCTCATTCTTGCTGTACTGGAACAATAAGGAACAGGAATGGCTGGACAAGGTTGAGATGAGTGTGTTTTGTGCAAAAAGTGAGATCAGAAAGAATTTTTGGAGCAGCCAGCTGTGGGTAATAGGTAAGCAGGTGCACTTTGGAGATGCAGCAGTGCATTAGCATCTATGATCTTCCAGTAATTTGCAACATACCAATAGCACAGCAGTTAGGAGGAGAGGTAGACCACGCAAAGAGTAGCTAATACCATTAATCTGCCAGCATAGCTTTTCCTATGGCTATTAAGGCCCCACAAGAGCTCTGAAAAGCACTCTCAGCTCCTTAGCTACACATAGCTAGAAAACATTGGGTAAGGAACGGACAATAAAAGCTTGCTGAGACAAGGGACAATATTCCACTAGCTCTTCTTCAGCTCTCAGCTTTTGTATCCACTCTGCTAGAGAAACTATATTCTACATTACTGTAATGTTTTCTAGAGGCCACAGTCTAAAATCAGCTGCCTAGTTGCTCTCTGACTGCCCAGAGCATTTCCACTATGAACACTTGCTGCTGCTCTTTGCAGCTCTGTGAACTCTATGTGGGGGGAAACCTCTCCAAAAGGGAAAATTCCTGATTCTGTACCACTTGCAAGGCATCCTCCTAGATCTGACTCTGTCTGAGGCCTTACCTACTTCCTCGTGAAAGTTACAAAAATTAATTCACCGATGTAGAAAGATAGCACACTGCTCCTGTTGTCTGACCACAGCTTCAGAAAATGTCTGCTAGCATGTGTAATTGCTGCAGTTACTCCGGTAGTGCCAGAAAAGAGTCTCTTGTCATTACCTCGTGCAGGTACTGGCTTTAGCAGCAGCAGGCTGTCATAAACATGCATCGTCAGGTCTGCCTTCCAAAAATCAACAATAAGAAAGAAGGTGTTCTAGCTGCCAACAGCAGGGTGGTATTCTGACAATAGGGTGGCTCAGTGTCAATGCACAAAACTGCTTCAGGTTTCTGAATTCTCAGTGATCATGTCAGCAGGCACCTGAAATGGAAGAAAGTGGTAAGTGGGACTCCATATTGAAACCAGTAGGGAACTCTGAACAAAAAAAATCTAGACTCTTCAGTATGAGAAAGATCGTAAGATTTGAGCATTCTTGATTATTATGGATTAGGAAAGTTAATATTTAAATATAACATTTGTGTGTCTTCATTTTTGGGCTTTGATTTTTATTTCTGTTCCTGAATCTGATATCCTAATATCAGGCTTAGAGGGCCTGATATTCCAGGCTCTCTAAGCATTTTACAACCATTAAATAGTATGAAAGAGAAATCACTGTCCTAGTTTTACAGGTGGTAAAATCAATACACGGAAAGGTTAAAATGGCTTGAAAACCAACACACAGTAAGTGTGGGGTGCAGGGGAAGAGAGATCAAAACAGATTCCCCCTCCCCCTGTGCCATGCATTAATCACTGGGGTCATAGTTTCGCTCACCAGTATGTTGCCACAGTAAAGATTACTCTTGAGCTGTTAGAAATATAAGGGCTGTACATATACCTACATTGGTTTGAATTAAAAAGTGACATTCTGAGGAAAATGTGAACCAACTGCAGAGTCCAGGGATGACCAAGGCAAGATAAATCTCAGCTGGGCTGACTGAGGCAGCTTCACCTTGCCCCCATACTGGGCTATTATGTCCCACCACCTCATTAATGCTGACATTACTCTATTTTCCAGTGTTTGTTTGTTTGTTTTGTAACATTGTTTTCTTCCCACAGAGATGATGGACCACTGGAATAGATAGCCTGGGAAGAGGCAACATCCCATGGGAATTAAGAACAATCAGAGAAATATCAGTTGGGGTGATTTAGATACAGCTGATCTTGGCATGGAACAGGGTAAGAATTGAATGAACTTCTAGTCCTGTTTTTTGTCACTAAACATTGCCAGCTAATGTTGCTCTGTAGCAAGTTGCATCAGCGCAAACACCAAAGAAAAAAATCCTACTATGAAGTCAGGCTATCAGTGAGACTGCTTATACATGCCCTTCCCCTCTTTGCCTACTAAGATGAGGCATAGTATGAGGGGAATGGAAAACCCCTTGTCTGGTGCTGAGATGGAGCCTTCTTCATGTGGGTTCAGGCTTCTCTGCAATGTTCTTCACTACATACGCTGCTTGCAGGCTGCTGTTTTATTGAGTTCTGAATAACCATCACATACTTAGTTTAGTACATTTCCTGAGTATGCTCTGCTCTGCAAGTTCTCATGAAACAAAATTATCTCACCAACACTCTAAAGATTGGATTTTTATTTATTTCTAAGTGTTATTCTCTGCTGAATTGTTCTTAATTACTCTCTGTTCAAAATAAGCAGTTGAGCATTTCTGTACATGTGTTTCTGTCTCTGTGAAGTGATACTACTTAGAGTACCTCTTGCCCCTTGTAATGTAAGCAACATTAGATCACAGGGACTCAGTTTGTGCAATGTAATTCAGAAAACTGTATACTGCTCTTCCACTGGACTTAAGAACACAGCATGCTCTGCTGCTTCCTAAGCTAATTTAAACATCCCAAAATAACTGTCCATCTAAGCTGAGTGCTTACGTTTTCCTTTGTGATCAAGAGACATTTTAACTCCTTAAGCAGTTACCCACAGATTATATAGTTAAAAGGAAAGAAAACAAAATCCATTTTTATCATTAAATATGTTATAAAGAGAAATTGTGAGAACTCTTGGGTTGAACCTTTCCATGGGAAAACATGGATAGCACTCTTCTGCTCAGTGCTATTCTCTTTCTTTTTCCCACATTCATTGTTCCTGGGCCTTGCAGTTTAAAACAGCAGCCAAGAAACAGACTAAGAGTATGACAACTACTTATCAGTCAGAGTGGGTTACTGGGTAATTGTTAAAGGATAATCAGCAAAATTAATTTCAGGCAGTGTGGTTTGCTGGGATAAAGATGGTGTGTTTTGTCAAAGAGCAATGGCAAATCAATAATAGAAGCTATTTAATGTTTGTTTTTTTCTCTGCAAGATCAGAAAATTAATCATGATGGAAATGAGCAGTGAAACCCTGAGATGAGCAGTGAAACCCTGTATCTGCCTCAGGGCAGGAGCTTTTTATCCTTTTATTTTTGGCAAGAACCATTTGCCACCTGGGAATAGGAGTGCCTGCATTCCAGTGCCAATCTACTGGGGTTCTCAACATGCTATAATGAGAGTTTTGGGCAAAGGCCTTCAAATTAATTATAACTAGAAGTTTAGCCCCTGTCTCAAGCTGTCACTTGATCTATAAAGCTTCCAAGTAAAGATAATTCCAGAGGACAATAAGGATGAGGATAAGAAATCTGACTCCTGCTCTTTTCCTTCAGTCTCTTGCTCTCCAAGGGACTTTCTGTATTGCAGCTGCTCACAAAAGGCTTGTCAACAATGTCCACTGCTCTGCCAAGCCTCTGCACAAATGCTGGAGCCAGCAATGAGCTCTCTACGGTCCTCTTCTACTGAGGAAGCTGAGGCTTGGCAGCAAAATGACCCCAGGATCTTTAAAGCACATATGTGAGCATGAATCTAGGAAAAAAAAAATCTTTGGACATGTCCTTTTGTACTCCAAACCACCTACTATATTCATCTGTTGACAGGTAGTTCACAATATATTTAGAGTACTTTATACCAGTTGTTAAACATCAGTTTACTGGCATTTGTGTCCTTCTTATATTTGTAACATCTTTAACTTCTCACTGCTGTCACAAATATTTTATCGTGAACTTTTGGAACAGTTTTATTTTCAGTTTATCAAAAAAACAGGTGTCAGAACTACCTATCCTCCTAACCATTGTCAAAACACTCCCAGGTCTCTACAAACACATTCAAGTCTAACACATTAAGATGCATTGAGGTGTTGCAAGATTATTGCCTTTTATCCAATTAGTAAACACAAAGGATTTGTTTGCCAAAAAGAAAAGACTCTTTCCATTATGACACCTAATAAAGTTCCCATAAGCAGGAAGATTCTCTCAGGAGAAACCAGTTCTACCCCACTTACATCATTATCTTTAATGGGAACCTTTCTATAGTCAACACAAGTTTGTTATAGGCCTGCTTCTAGAGAAAAATCAAAACCTTTTTTTTTAAAAAAAAAATCAGGATATGCTTCAGGAGTAAAAGATCAGACTGTCCATACCGCTAATAAAAAGAGGCTAAGGAGCAATCCCAGATCCAAGAAAAAGTGATATGGAGTACCTAGTCCACTGCCTTCCTCTAGAATAGAATGGCTGTGTCATATTACATAGCAGCTGACCATGGGTCTAAACATTGTATGCTGTATTTTTTCCATTCTTCTGGTACTGGTACTTCCTTATAGCAGTAGATGTTTTGCTATGTTGCTTATGCAATGCTATGTTTTCTAAAGTCCATTAAGATTAGTTTTCCTTTCCTAGATAACCTCAAAAGAAATCGTTGCAAGACATTTTACTGCTTCCCTAGGATCTAACATACATACTGTTCAATGAGGCAAGCAGGACTGACAGATTGCCAGCTTTTCTCAAGGAGGGAAAGAGATCCATCATTTCTGCCAGAGCTGGAGAGCCTGCAAAGCAGTTTGGTCAGGGCCTGAAATCCTCAGTGACAGCACTGAGCACTAGGACACTCCTGCCAGGGACTGGAGTTTTCAGAAAAGAAACTCCACCTTCTTCTTTGACAAGGAGCTGAGTCCTACATTTGATGGAAAATGTAATAAAGACAGGAAACAGAAACTGAAGTTTTTGTTCTGAATGCCTGGAACAGTCTCTAGCACAGAATAGTTCCCTAAAGCTTCTGTGGGCATTCAACAATGCAGTATCTTTTATTATTAGGTGTTTTCCTAATACTTGTTATTGTTTTGAAGACAGTCCTGTAAAAACAAAAACATCACAACTCTTACTTGTAGTTTGTGCAGTGATCAGGTCATGTTACTACTAGCTCCCAAAGTTTTAAATGCCTGACAGAGAAGAAATGTGTTTTGAGGCTCCTTACTGATACAAAGCCAAATATTCCAGTAAATCGCAATAATCAAAAACCCATGAAGTGGATGGACCAGTTGTGGCTTGTTTTCCCTTGCTTTTTACTATTATGTTTTTCATCAGTAAGTAGGCAGACCTGTTCCTCATAATTTTATTAGCATTTATCAGAAAGCTATCTGCTATAGTGAGGCCATCAGAGTCCCTGGTAAATATATATAAAGGTCAAAACAAGCAACCTCAATGAGACTAGGTTTGTAAATTTAGCTTATCGTCTAACTTCTGGTCACTGTGACACTGGGCAGATGGCTAGGTTTCTTCCAGTCTGATTTGATTACTACTTGTTTTTGCCTCTTCTACAACAGAGCACATGAGAATCTGTATGGAGACAGCTGGGAAGGACTTCATCCTAACAGTCTCACCAAGATAATTTTGTTTTTTGACTACCTAGGACTTTCTCCAAGGACATGTCAAATGCCAGCATGCTGAATTGAAATTCAGTTAAACTAAGTACCTGAACTAGCCAATCTGAATTTTACCTCTTAAAAATAGAAAGCTCATAGCAACAAGTATGATAGAAACACCAACACAGACAAGTAGCTTAAATTAGAGATGGAAAGTTGTTGCAGTTAAGATCCAGGACTGGGATCTAGCTTTTGTGCTCAGGCTTTAACAGTCTTCATTAGGACAAACCAAATCATTTCTCTCCATTTCCTATGTCTGTCTCTGCATTTATTATTTATAAAACTATCCAAACTCCTCTCCAATTTGTTCTACCTAGTGCAAAACATGCAGAGACTCAGTTTCTGTTTCTTGCAGCTTTTGCTGTATTGTTATTGTTTGTAATACACAGCAGAAAATACCTAGCATATGACGAAGCCTGTTTAGGAGTCTAAAATTAGGCTCTCAGCAGATACACCTCATATTGATTATTCTAAAAATGCAAAGTGAAAACCATTCCCTGTCCAAAACAGTGAGGGACAGTAATTGTCAGAGAGAGAGAACTTTCTTAAACACTAAGTCAGTGGCAAACTCAGGAGTGTACTGTAAGTTCTGCAGTGCCCAAAGGAAAGTCTGTACATTAGCTCAAACCACATGGGTCATTCTGAAAAAGGACAGACAATCTAAAAAAATGATTGTAGAAGAATGTTTCTGGCTGGAAATGTTCCCCATAAAGAAAAAGCAACAACAACAAAACTAAGCAGCAAAGCTGTTTTTGGAAGATGATGATGGAGCCCAGATCCATATAATGGTTCACTCCCACACGCCTTTATGGACAGAGAAGGAAAATTCTCCAGAACCCGAGTGAGGTGTTTTGAGAGACGAGATGGAAGCCGTCCCTGAGGTTTCCCTTTCCTATGGTCTTTGCTACTTTCTGCAGGGCACCACACTATGAATGCATCATTAGCATAAATCTAAAGGGCACCTCAACTTCTCTTTGGGTCTGCAGGGTAGAACTGTCACAGCCCCTGGACAGTCACCACAAAATTGAACTGTGTCCCTAGTGAACAGAAAAGTGCTGTGCCTCTCTCCTGCAGATACTTCCTTTCTGCTCAGACTCCAGTATAGTTTAGCAGCTTTTCAGGACATTTTTTTTTCTCCTTTCCCAAATAATGTACTTCAAGTTTGGGGCAGGCATAAGATCTGATGTTTCTCCTTCCCTGGACTACTATCTCCTTGACAGACAGATGCGTTTTGTGTTGTTTTGGGTTAGTGGCTCTAAATACTACACCTCAGTTCTGGAGATGCACAAAACCTGAGCTGATCAAACAGCTTTTTCACAGTGAAGACCAGATTTGTGTCTGCCTACATTCTGAGTGCTTTGTGAACGCACACTGAGCGTTCACAAACCTGGACACTGCTCACATCAGCCAGGGCAGACACCTTGCCATCAAAACATATGTTGGAGTGACCCTCTCATACCCTGCCTCAGTGTAAGAGTGATTTTCTCACACCCAGCCTGGGTTGGGAGCACCTGGTGAGCTGCTAACTCTAGTGGGTGTTCCTCCTTACATCCCTTCACCAAAGCCCTGCATGCCACAGTGTATCAGAAGTGCAGCCCAAGCAGAACTGAAGACAACACAAGAGCATTGCCACTGCCAAGACAAGACAGCAGCCAAGAGCCACAGGGGAAATTCTTTGATTCATTCTGTAAACCACAAAAGCTGCTTGGCAAGCAGGTGTCACGCTACTGGGTGAAGAGGCTAGCAGCACCTAAGAGCCTGGCTGCAGATCAGTGAACACCCTGAGGCAAGGAGGTGTCTCCCCCTTTCCAAAGCCACCCTTTTCTTAAAGGGGAACAGTGTCCAGCCACTTTGTACAGCAAAGAATCCAGGGATGCTTGAGTCTGATGCCTGAGAGCTGCTGAACAATTCAGCCCACGCAGGCAAGCAGCCTGCTGCGTGAGAATCTCTTCACAGACAGAATAGGAGATGATTTAAGATGAAGTGAATTTACTGCAGGTTTTTGATGTTTTAAACTTGTTGTCAGCAGTGCAGAAGAAAGTAGAAAGCCAGGCACCCCTGTCAGTCATGCAGTCTCAAGAAGAGCAGATGATTGAGAATCTGAACAAAGTCATGCTGACTTACGTTGAACTCCACTGTTCACGTCCTTTCTTTTTGTTACTCCCATTTCTGTGTCATTTTTTCAGGTTGTAAAAGCTTCTAAGCCAAGTTCAGACATGTCTCATTTCCTCTGCATCTTTCCAGTAATATAAAAATGGCAAAAATGGCATAACTTTCTCAGTTTAGAATTCTCCAGTGATAGCAGTCTCAATGTGAACCTCCTGTTTTACAATGAACGTGTCTATAGAGCCAGAGATTTGCAGCAGGTGAAAACTGTGTGCAGTATCTAAAAATGTAAATAGCTGGATATGTCTCATAGAGAAACAGATGATAATATTCAGTAATGATAGAAGGCTAAACCTGACAGGTTTCTGTGGAGAAGCATGAGTGTGATATGTAACTGAGTTTACTGCACAAACCAGAAGAATTCTTGGCTTTGCAACTAAATGTAAATGAGCACATCCACTGCCCAGACTCACTATCATCAATATATGTATATTCATTTCTAAATGAGACCCCTACAGCATTTTCTGAAAGCTAATGACATGAGAGTGACAAACACTGCTTATCATTTTTAGTTTTGCATATAATCACAAGGACTGTTTATAAACTTGTCTGATTTCAATTTATCATAATTACTGTCTCTAAGCAAAATAATTTTCAACTAACTGGTTAGTTTTAGCTATGATGCATTAAGCATTGCTAGGAATTGTTACTCTACATAAAACATCTAATCAGCACAGCTGAGGCAAACCTTGGAGAAGTTCATTCAGATGTTAAACTGCAAGCTGATCAGAAGAAACTTGAGATTGAATGCACACATTTGCACTCAGAAAGGAGAGTCATCTTCGGAGGGTGGGAGTGAAAAATGGTGTAAGAGCACCTACTAGTTCAGCTGCACTGCTGAGCTGGGGGACTTTAGTCACACTTCCACCTGCAGAACAAAAGCAATAATTGAGAACTTGGACACGAGGAGAGTTGAAGGTGAAGCAAAGATTTGTTTCTCAACTGCTCTGTATTTCAGCATTTCGTAAGCAGAAAGCACTGCAGCCAAGACATGCTATGTGTAATTATTCTAGATACATTTGTTTCTTTTTTCCTTTTTTTTCCCCCCCTTTTTTTTCCCCTCCGTGCAATCTGACTGAAGGTCTTGTGCTTGTGAGACCTGCTAGAACCTCTTCCAGGGACAAACACCAAATGGCATAGCTCTAAGCATAGCTCCAGACCCAGGACAGACAGATCAGCACCATGCATCAGCTGCCTTAACTACTTCTCCCTTTCTGCAAGACTAGTTAGCCCAGCACCTTGCCACAACAATATCTTTAATTGCTCTAGTCACTGAACAGTTGTTTTGTTAGCACTGTTATCTCTGAGGTGAATTTTGCTGTGTAACTGTCAATTCAGAGCTAGCCAGACTATCACTGCGCTAGCAGAATAGATAACACCAAGGTATATTTGAGGACTTAAGGATAGGCTTGGTGCACGCATATTCGTTCTTTTTCCCATTCTACTAGTCAGTGTAATAAAGATACAATCCCAGCCACAAACCTTGTTCATTACATAAAGACAGAGGTCTTTTTTTATGAGAAAGTCTGCTAAGCCTGGGCACACCACACAGTGGTGCAAACTAAGGAGTCTGTGAAGTTTCAGGGTTCAGTTACTGCCTCATTAGCAGCTTTACAGGAAACCCTGAAAACCTCAGAAGTATGCATTTGGTCCCAAAGTGAGAAGCTACACGCAGGTTTGTCAGTACCTTTCCCCCAAGATTCAAAAGAAATTTTAAACCAGTATGATTGGCAGCCAGACTTGTCTGTCTTAACCCACAAGTAAATACACTGTCCTTGGAGCCACACCCTTGCAAGTGAGAGTTTGTTAACAAGTTTTTAGGTGTGGCAACATTTTTTTCCACTATCTTACTTTGTGTGTCTCAGTTGAGTGAAGCACATTATGTTTGTGGAGCTTGTTGTCACCTTCATGCCTCAGCTGTGACACTCGGAAGTCCCTCTTGGGTTGCCCCAGCCGTTCTGCACTTGAAAAGCTCTTGCAGGCAGAAGGGAAATGATCATGAGTTTATTTTCTGTTTTTTAAAATAAGCCTATATAGGTTTCAGTATATTTTCTGCTTTCTTTAAATACTTGGTGCCTATTTGAAAAAAATGTTCTCTTTGATCAAATTTTCAAAATTACACTGATATTTTAGCTTTTAGCTAAAATTTTATGTAATTTTATTTAGCTTTCTTAGGATACTCAAACAGAAACAACCAGTTTAGTAACTTTTTGAAAATGTTTGCCCTTAGTAACTCTTTGCCAAAAGACATTCTGTCTTTGAACTTAAGCTGATAACTTTTTTTTTAACAGATTTTTTAAAAGATCATTCCATCAGAAAATACCTATTTGTTAGAACATCTCTGGAGCACTCTTTTATCCCTGAAAGTCCAATATACTAAGTTTTGGCACATTAAAAGCCAGAACTCAGTGCTTGTCCTCCTAGACTCAACAGGAGTTGTGTGGCCGTGCTCTCTGCTGCAGTGTGTGGGGAGTCTCTGGCCCACACAAGACCAGCAGGCTCCTCTGCGCGTTACGCGGGCCATGATGGTGGGCTGCCCTCTGGGAAGGGTGGCTGTGCGCTGCTTCCCATAAGCTCCTGCCCAGGCGCAGAAGGGAACCGTGGAAGCCCTTGCCACCAACAAGGAGCGCCACAGAGCCACAGCCCTGCTCTGCATGACAGCTCCTGCCTCGCGTTCAGGCTTTATGATCCCCTGCCACCTCACATCCACCTTTTCCTACCAAAACCCACGCTGCAGCTGTTGGGTGTATACGCAGGGGATTACGTGTGGGCAGCCAAGCTCTTGCGCTCTAGGCTATTTTTGGTCCAGGCTAGTGTGTATCAGTAACAGCTAAGAGTTACTTCCAGTAACAACCTCACTTGAGCAAAAAAGGGAAATTCTGACTCCTCTCAGTTCCTTTTCAATTCACCGAATCAGAGACATTTCTTAAAGCTAGGTACGACTGTCCCCCAGAGCTGGGCGGCAGTTCAGACCGCTAGCTGAGAGGGCTCCCCAGGCCCCCGCTCTGGCACGGCTGCTGCGGGGGCCAGGAGGGCCCAGGTGTGCGGGGGGCAACGGCTGCGTGCGGGTAACGGCCGCGCGCGGGTAACGGTCGCGCGGGGGGCAACGGCCGCGCGGGGGGCAACGGCCGTGCTGCAGCCCCGCCCAGCACAGGCGCGGGCGGCCGGGCGCCGCCTCAGGCCCGGCAGGCGGCTGCTGCCATCTGTCGGGCATGGCGGGCTGCGGCGGGGCGCCGGTGGCGGCTGCCCGGTGTCCCGGGCACGGGAGCGGGCTAGCCCTGAGGGACGCGAGGGGCACCGAGGCGCCGGGGCGTGCCGGGGCAGCCATCTCCTCGTGAGGAGTCTGTTGAAACAAATCGCTTAGTCGCAGCAGCATTTCCCCGCCAGTCCGGGTTTGCTATGGGAAATGGGTGCACGAAACTCTCATCCATGCATTGGGAAAGCAGGGTCATGGAGGAAAGCTGAGAGAGTTTGGCCTTTCTGATAACTCTTAGCTTCACTTCCCTGCTCCCCTCCCAACATAACCAGGAAGAACGTTATAACCTATTTTAGATCCCTCCCTAGTTGAGATCTACTGCCCAGCACATTGTGTACACACAAACGTGAAAAGTTGCTTATGTTGCTGGAAGTAAGATCACTACAGAGCTAGAGTTCTGTGAAAGCCATTGAATGACATCAAATTACTGCTGAGGTCCCAAGCTTTCCCTGGAGTAAATAAAATTCTGCATGTCCTTTCCTTGTCGACCTAACCCCCAAGTACATCTGAGGAATAAGAAGGACTCTAAATGATGTGAAAGTGTTTCCAGCAACCATGTGACCCTTGAAAACTGAGATCTGTTTAAATCAGTATTATAGCATACTAATACAGGCTTCCACTGACATGCAAACATTACCTGCTGCTTAAAGAACTGACTGAGAAAGATGATGAAAAATTGCATTTCAATGACACAAGGTGCAATCTGGGTTTGCTTTCTCAGCTCCACCAAAATACTGATTTCCTAGCAGACAATAATGCAGTCTGGTTTGCAATGGTGCATATTGTGAGGACAAAGTAAAAAGGAGGAGCCGTGAACCTGGGAGAGGAATAAGGAGAGTGGCTGTTGAGGAACTCTTTCTACAGTGGCTTAAATAACTTGCCAAGCCCACATCCCTATAACCAATTATAATACAGCTGTTCCATTTGGGAACCAGCTTATTTACTCTCTTCTCTCTTTCTTGGGTGAGCTGTTCATAGTCCTTTTCTGCAGTCCCTTTCTCATACTCTTAAGAGCTGTATTAAACATGGTAGAAGGGGCTACAGATGACCTCAGGTGATCATTGACTGAGATGCCTCCTGTACTTTATCTAGAATATATCTGGGTTTCAGTGTATTTACATTTCATTCTAAATATCAAAGATTCTGAAGTGAAGTGGAAATTTGCAGAGAGACACATTCATCTTGGAAAGAGATAGATGGGCAACCAATGAGCTAGGCAAAAATTAACACATTTTTGTGCACAAAACCCTTCAAATATGTTTCTTATATATTTTTAACACTTCAGCAGTCTGAAAATTCTTAAAGCCACCCACTAATGAAATGTATGTGCAACTTCAGTGAACTGCATGTACATGTGAACACATTCCATAGGGCTTCCACTCAATCTTGCAATTGCACTATTCTCATTAAGTTGTATTACCCTCATATCCCTGCACGAATCCAGTAAGGACTTCAGAGGAATGAATTCACACAGCATTAGCACAACCATCTTCAACATGAAATATAGCTATTGCCACGAAGTTATATTTAGTTTGGTAAAGAAAGGCAAATACTAGGTCAAGATGAAATTACAGGCATTTTACCAGATAGATTCTAACAATTACCTGGCTTTGGGCTAGTCTTCTCAGACAAACGTTCCTTAAATTCTGGAGATGGGTTTAAAGGCCATGTGTAGTTAGGACCATCTTACACCGCCTTGGAGAAACACATATATTGCTTTGTTTTTTTTTCCTTCTCTAATGGTGAAAATAGCTCCAGTATCTGCTCAAGAAGAAGTATGCATCTCAAACCAGCTCTGCTGTGTATGATCCAAGTGAAATAAAATATAATCTCTCCTTGGCAGGTATTCTGATTGCATGAGTGAGCCTAACTTTGAAATTGTCTTTTATAGTGGTTATCCTTCTTTTTACTCCTCTCAGAGAGAGGATATAAAGTGCACAGTCTGTGATAGATAATCAGCAGGATTTTTGAAAGGGAAGTTGATTAAATGCAGCTCCTTTACCATCCACCATCTCTGCCCTAAATCATGTGCAATAGTCATCAACACACTGCCTGTAAAATCCATGGAAAGGCAGGAGACACCCACAAGGTAGATGTGCATAGATCTAAGAGAGTAGTTCCCAGTATGGAGCACATATTGAAGCCATTTTTGACTGTCCATCTAGAAGCTCCCTGCCAAGTTCCTCCCCATTTTGAGGATTATCCCTACCTTCCTCTTTCTAGATAGCAGAGATGTAGCCAGAGACTTTTAATGATTGCAAATGCAGTAGGTTCTCACTATTTTCTCATTATTTCTGAGATTTGCATTTCTGAATGTAGATACTCAACTTCCACTGAATTTCCTAAGGAACAGAGAGAGCAAAGCAAAATCCAATAAAGACCTCCAGTGAAGGAATTCACCCTAGAGTGGACTCCAAAGCCCTGGTTTGGTGCTGAAAGTTGCTATTCAGAGAATGGGGAGAGTTTGGTGTTTCAAGGAGGGACTACTGAGTCATCAGTACGCAAGGCAGGGAGCTCATCTTAAGTCAACAAGTAAAGTCACAAAACGAAAATGTGCAAGGGGGTGAGCAATGACATCTCATGCCTTTCTGGAGTGTCAGCACCTTGTGTGAGATGTAAAGGAAGGAAGCACTGCATTCAAGATTCCAAGCCCTTAACCCCTTCTGAAGATAGGTATTCAGAGCAAGAAGTGCCCAGTCTTCTCTTGAACAGGATCACTGGGTGATAAAGAAATCACTAGTGTATTTGAACAATTAGATCACTCACCCAGGAAGTGGGGCACAAGCTTTAAGTTCCTCCTCTGCTCAAGGAGAGTAGTGTCCAAATCCACACCACTTTGAATACTCCATGCATCAGGAACATGTGAGACATATAGCAGTTCAAGGAGGGTAAGTTTCCCTCTTTCTTGAAGAGAACAAGTGATGCAACTGTTTCATTTTTTGTTAGGAGTGGGAAGTCATGTATTCTAGTCTCTGTTCTCAGTACTGGTTATCTATTTTATCCATAAATGTAAATGCTAGATACAATGGGAAGAATGACAACTTCTGTGGATGTCCTGTAGGAGAACGTAGCAGCTAGCACAGAATTTGTAAGGTAACTGGACTCATCAGTGTGTATTAGACATTCTCAGAACAAATTAATGGATAAAGCCCATCAGGAGGTTTAGGCAAAAAAAAAAAAAAAAAAAAAAAAAAAAAAAAAAAAAGTTTGTTTTCTGGATCTCAGTCAGGCTTGGACAAAATGGAAGTATATCTTCTTCAAAGATTCAGATGTAGCCACATCTGAATTTAACTTTTTCACCATCTAAATAGCTACTTCCCCCCAGTACCTCTAGCTGTTGAAGAAATTTTATTTTCAGTGGAGATTTTTTTTTCTTTAAACAAATGAATGGGAACTGTAGGAGGCCAAGAAGTTCTACAGCAAAAGTTATCCCAGAGAAGAGCAGAATTCATGGCAACCATGTAAGAAAATCCTGTATTATTACAGTAGCAGGGAGTACAAGGTCTTGAGCACTAGACTAGAAACTCAGGGATAATCCAAGGTTGGTGTCAGACCTTTGCTTCTTGTTTTTCTAGTGAAGATGGTATAGAGCATGATGAGTAGGAGGACAGAGCCAAAATGGCGCAGGGGGATGGATATGCTAAACTGTAAATTACTATCTATGTTTTCAACACAGAACATGTAATCACAGAGAGAAAAATTAGGCTAGAAATGAGAAGAAAGTTTCTCACTATTGGAAGTTCTGGAAGGGCCTTCTAATAGCAGCAAGGGGCTACTTTTAAGAACTTCATAAATCAATGAAGGCTATTCTATCAGAGCCTGGACCAAAGTGATCTTAGATATCCTTGGCAGTTACAAATGTGTGCTTATACAGGGAATGGAGAACCAGTGAGGTGCCTGGGAGACTAATCACACTTACCCTCCTATGAGATTCAAAAATACTGGTAGAATAGAATGAAATTTCCATCAGACCAAATAATAGTGCAGACAAAGCCAGATTTTGCTTCCAGTTCTTCAGATGTTAGGGTACATGTGAATGAAGTTCCCTTTCTTGGCTATGGTCTGTAATTCATACACTCCACGCAAATTCTGGGCCATCTCCTTATTTCCTGCATGGTCATGTGCAGCCACAAATCCTTGTCATGAGCTGGAACAATTTTAGCTATCTTACTGAAAAATGAATGCCCACAACAATCCTCCATTTCCTGCCTGCCCTTCAAGGAGGAGAGCATAGTACCAGGCCATGAGTCTGTGAAGCCAGGGAAGTGGCAGTGCCTCACATACAGTGATGGGAAGGGTTCCCCTTCTGTGACAAGTACTTCCCCCTTCTGCAAGAGCAATGCCACAAAACATCTTTTTAGCCCTAGAAACAGCATTCACCTTGCACTAGTACTTGAGCATGTGGCCCCAGTCTAGTCCTCTTGGTTTCTGTGCTGGTGCATCAGGAACACCAAATTAGAGCACCTGTATGTTCTTCATGGAGCTGTTAGAAAATGAAGGCTCTGTTCTTGGAAGGACAAGTTACAGCCAAATGCCCTGGAAGACAAAGCTGATATTGCCCCGACTCCCTGGAACAATTTGACATCACTGTAAAGAGCCTGATCATACTTTGGATTAATGTCTCTGGAATCACATATTTGCAGAAGATACAAACATAGTAGGTACACTCAGGATGTGAACTTGGTAGCAGTCCCAGAGATAATACCAGTAATTCATATTTTAATTTGGTTTACTTTCATATATTTTTTAATTTGATTAAATAAAAGCAAAACTTTGCTTTTCAGAGAAATCCAAGTAATCAAGAGATCTCTCAAGGCTTCTCTATTTTTTTTCTCTTTGAAGATAAATAATAGGCTTTTATGTCTATATGCACACTTTTCTGCTATATAGCTTCAGCCCTTCAGAGGCATGGACAAACAACAAAAGGGACAGGAAGTCAGCTTTAATCAATGTGGCTAATCCAATGTAAAATGTAGAGAATGGAGAGTAAAATTCTGCATAGGAAGTCAAAAGTACTATATTCCTCACAATTACCCATCTTCAAAGGACATAAGGGCTTTGGTGGAATAAAAAATAACAGTGATGCTATAGTTAAGCTATATTTGCTCCATCCTGTGTGAATTAGTATCATTCAAGTATGAGATGTGATGGTGGCTTTGTAATTTACGTTAGACTTCTGACTGGTCTTCTATCGAGCCTTTTGAGAAGAACCTGAAGGTTTAGGCCAATTGAATGTTGTACTCTGTTTCATGTAGATGATCCAGTCAATTATTCAGTTTTTAATGTCCTCTTTTTAATCTAATTTCATTTATCTTTAGAGTGAATAAGAGTTTTTTGTTTCATTGGATCCTATCTTTTTGCAGAGATACATTGTTCTAGGAATCACAAGAGCTCACATATACACTGAGGATCTTTTAGCAAGGATCAGAGACTGGAAAAGCTGCAGAAGCTATAGAAAAATCACAGGCTGGAGCACAGCACTGCATACCCAGTTTGATGAAATGTATTACAGCAAATTAACTGGAAAAGCTACTTGCTGTTCAACATATTTCAAGTCTTTGCCACACTTGTTACTTTGGAAAGGGGAAGCAGGGAGCTTGTGTTTTCTCTGTAACACGGTAGTGACAACACGATCTGAACACACAGGGCCGGAAAAGGATTTGCTATGCTCTGTCTAGCAATGCTTCTGGTTCCCTAGCACAGAGGAATCATCCAGTTTCTCTTACGAAATGCAGGCCTGCAGAAGAGAGCTCCAGTGCCAAACTTCAAATCCTCAAGCCCTCTGGCTCCAAGGACCTGGAGACTGAAATCCACGGCCTGACTCCAGATGAGGGTTTTTTTTGTTTCTCTTTGTTATCTCACGGACAGGCCTGAACTGAAAGCCAAGTAGAGAGTCTCTGGGGCAGCGAGACATGTCTTTTTGCACTCTTCTGTGACATTCTGCCAATCACTACTCCACCACTTTCTGTCCATAGCATATGCAGTTCACACCCATTTTCACTTGTTGCTGGAGGTTGCATCATTCCCCATTGTTGGAGCAGCTGGATCTTTGGGTGCAATCTGTGATAAAGGCAACGGGTGCACTCTCACAGATGTCTGGGTAGGTACTTCCATAGGCCACACGCTACAGCATTCATGATTAATAGTAGTAGGTAGGTTGGTTAAAGGAAAAGACAAAATAAAATGCCACGGAGGCAGTGGAAGCCCTCACCAGGCCTTTCAGGGCCAAGCATGGGCATGAGTTAGGGCAGCTCAGGAGCAGTATAGCTCTGTTCATGTGGTGCTCCACCCATACAAATAAATTTTACTAATCCTGTGTTGGCACGCAGAGCCGCCTCAGAGGCAGCTTGTACTTTTAGATAATCTTCCTAGGAACAATGCAGAGTTATTTAGAATAATGTATATGCTAATCCCCAGAGCTGACCAGCCCGGGAGTGTCACAATCCTTTTTACAGATGAGGCACAATAAATGCAACCCCTACAGAAGGCTTTCAGCATGGCAATGTCTAGTTTCAAGGTTCCCTGTCAAAAAGGACTCCTTGTGGAGTATTTTTCCTTCAAGGGGGGATGCAGGCCTGCAGGTATCTCAGGGCAGAGCTGGGTGCCAGAGAAGGGAAGTGACTCAGTCCTATACTGACTTGAGACCTGCTAGCTTAGCAAATACTTTCAGTGCAGTCTGAGGGTGACCACTGCAAGGTATGTTTTATGTTCACTTAGTCACCATGGTAATTCATCCATAGCGTAATGTTTGGAAGACTAACGTGTCCTCTATGTCCTGTAACTGCCCTTTGTTATTGTTCAAGAAATACTATCTTCAAAGCACAGTAAGTAGAGAGCCTCCAAAAGAAAGGAATCATGGTACAGAAATACTGTAAGCTAATGCTTATTTTATTAGTGGGGTGTATTAAATACTTTTCAGGACAGTAAAAAATTAAACAGGATTTTTTAAATGGCCACTTATTATTGGTCTGTTTGATCCCGTTGGAGTCATCTGTGAAACTTCCATTAAATTAAAGAGTAGCATGTAGGAAAAGGTGTTTATCACTCACAGCTTCACTTCATTTATCTTCCAAAGAGGTGTCATACATGCCCATGACTATGTGGTAAGTTACTCAGATAGGAATATTTTTCCAAAACAAGAAACCCTATATTAAAAATAAATAAATAAATAAAGGTAGCTCACGCTGTCTTCTCTTTACATGGGAGATATAATTTTGCATTCAGGAGCAGATTTTTTTTTCCTTTCCACCAAAGTGTAAAGTGTTGTCAAAGTTAGCGAAAAAGTTTTCCATCAGGAATATATATATATACTGAGCTTATTGCTGCAGAACTCTGGACAGTAAGATACCAAGTGACTGCTAGGCTGAGTGTTTCACTGCAAACAATATACCATGGGCTCAGAAAAACTTTTATGTAAAGAGAAAAAGAGCATCTGACAGCTGCTTTGTAGGAGAACTCCCTGCACCTTCTTTATCTCAGTTTTACACCTGTGAGCTGTCTTCACTAGCTCATCTTCCCTTCTTCAGATATAAATTGTTACTAATTGTTAAGGAATATTGCATAATCCCTGCATAATGAGAGGTTACCCACATGATGTAAGCCCATATTGGATGAGGCAATGCTGTCTCTCTGCCCTTACAGTTCTGTTAGCTGTGAGTAATTTTATTATATACTTGGTTCAGTTTTTTCTTCTAGCAGTATAGGCAATTGCAGAGGATCACTCAACATTTTACTTTAATTGTAAGGTCCTTAGGCCAGAGACTGTCTCCTGTATAAGCAGAGCCTAACACAATGGGTGCCTGATTTTGCCTGGGGCTTCCAGGTACTTCTGGGATGCAAATACTAAATATTATAATTCACTCAGCTGATTTTTTCCTGAGTCTTTCCACTGCATATAGTGACTATAATCCTCCTAGTGTTGTGTCAATTGCTTTATGAAGTAAAACCTTTGTAGCCAAAACTTGCTACAAAGCACAAGCAAAAAAAGCCAAAAGCAAAATAAATAAATAAATAAATAAGCACAAATACCAGCATTTAGGCATCTATAAAAAAGCATAAAAAGTGGTTCTTAGGTGATGCTGATCTCTGAAGTCTGTAGTCATCTGAGCTTCTGCCACTTACCAGACCCAAGAACACCTTAGCCCTATCATTGGTTTTTGCCTTACATCCAACCATTGGCAGTAGCGTTCCTAGACTGGGTCCCCCAACACCTATCTCACTTCGGTAAACACTTTAGGAACACATCTAGCTTGGGCAGATAGACAGGTGAAGAGTTTTTTATTTGTCAATGTTTAAGAGGGCATGTAGGAGGTAAAGTAAAAAAACACGATGAAAAGGGAGAGAGAGCCTTCTGCCTCCCCTAGGATGCTCTCAGCTGGATCACTAATTGAAATGAGTTGAATCAACATTTTCTATTTCAACCATCACTGAAAAGTTCATATGCCAGTTGTGCATATAGATCCTGGTAGTCCTGTGGCTAAGTTACCTTCCTCCAAGTGCCAAGGTTGCCCCCTAACACAGACAAGCTGCTCCCAGACAGCTGCTCTGGCCACTCTCTGGGGCTGTTGTAGCCCCTGCAGAGAGCCCTACAGGAGCAAACCAGAGGAGAGACATGCACTCAGCCCCAGTCCCTCTGGGGCAGGTGGCCACAGCCAGGACCAAACCAGCAGAGGTCCATGGCTCTGAGAAAGAGCTCCGAGTCCCTGTGGGAACCCACTTAGCCAGTTGAAACAACCTGAGATCCTTCCTGCTTCCCACGCTGAGAGAGCACGTGTTGGCGTGCTCTCAGGTGGGCTCTGACTCCTTGCTGCAGCAGTTAGAAAATTATTACCATGACTGTGGCTGTCAGCCCTCTGCAAGGCACAAGAGCCAGCAGAGGAGCTCTGAGCAGGCTAGTGCAGCCTCAGGGTACAAGGCTCAGCTCCTGACACTAAGCCTTAGGTGCCACATGTGAATGTGCCCACCTTGCTTTTTGTGGCCCTGTTGGCTACAAGTAGCTTAGGGATGCCTGCATCTTTTTCCCTCAGCATAAATATGTACCTTTTGGCTCCCAGGAGGGACTGGCCACCTTAGTATAGGAGTGGAGAGTTCCATGGGGGAAGAGCAAGTTAATTCGGCTTTTGCCATCAGTGGCCACATGTCTTTGTGGGGCCACCTGTTTTGTGCCTTTGGAAAGTTCAACCTTGCATATGTTTAGCTTTTAGTGACTTAACAGATCTTCCAGCCATGTGAGTCAAATTGTCACTGAATCCAGTCATTTCAAATGAGGTCAAGTGTTATTCTTCCAATTACAATGTGGAAATATAAAAAAACAATACAAACAGTTTACTATCGCACTCTAGAGATTGTTTGAGAGATGCAGCTACAGAGTTCAGTCAGCAGTGGTTGATTGCAGAGCCTGTCAGTCTACAGCTATGCCTCCACTTACCTTCTGCACACGCAGATTGATTGCTCATGTGAATGATGTATCCCTAGACTGAGCTCAAACAGGGTAAATTGCAGGCATAATTGAACATTCATCTGCAGCTCATGGCACACTCAGGTTTTCTACTGCTGGGTCAGCAAACAGGCATTACCAGCTAGGGTATTTCTGAAAACAAAATACTTGTAGACTGGCGTTGGTCTGGGTGTGTTCTGAGGACTAAATCGTACCTGATTCATCAAGCATGTCTCATCACTAGGGAAAATCGGAGCAGAAAGACAATGAAGGAAGTTTTGATTCAGTACAGTTTTATGCCTTTCTAGACCCAAGTGCCTCATGTTTCCTCTTCGTTGACTTCAGGTTTTCAGAGGCCTGAGGAGAGGATTTAAGGTTTTTAATTCTGAGCTGTACTATCATTAAAAGCTCATGTATGTGAAATATTCTATAACATTTCGTTGTCTTAAAGGTGTCCTCTGCTGCCACACATAAGATCCACCTATTGCGATTTTGTGCAACTATTTAGTATTCTTTCTGCTACAGAGTACTCCAGAGCACAACTCTTCCATTGTGCAAATGTAGAAAGCCAGTGCCTACTGCAAAGGAAGTGGAAGCAGAAAAAGGTGGTAGATACAGTGAAGGGGAAGCCTGGGAGACCATTCCCTTCTACAGGTGAAGCCAGTGCTCAGCATCATGCAGCAAGTCACTAGCCTAATTCCAATTAAGTGTTTTATAAACATGATAGGTGAGAGTGGTAAAATGGATGTTTTGATGCCTATCTATTGACGTAACTGCATATTGTGCTTGTAAACTGGGGATTGTCAGGTATCTGCAGGAGTGGGTAGGAGTAGGCATGTCATTCACTTGCAGAGTATTCTCTTAGGAGCATGGTGTGTGCGGGCACTGCCCATTATAATTATAAATATTATATGTCTGTGATTACAGTGGTGTTTAATAGCAGAGGAGGAGGAGGTAACTCCAACAAGGCATAGGCACAAAAGCGAACAGTCATTGCGCTGACCTTTTTTCACCAATACCTAATGGCCTTTGCAAGGATCCTTCCCTGGATGGTTTTACTTCTGCCCATGCTGAATAACACTACTTTCGCACAGCAGAGGAGAGAAAATTGCTGAAAAAGAGCTCTTCTGAGACCTTTGAAGATGGGGGGATATCTTGAGGAAGCTTCTATAGGTTTTCTTCAGAGAGAGAGAGAGCATAAGAATGACCGTACTGGTCACTAAAGATCCCTCTTCCCTGATATCCTCTCTTCAGTAGTGGCCATAAGTAGGTGCCCAAAGAAGAGTGAGAACAGGAGGATGTATATGATACTTTTCTGAATTCTTTCCCAGATTTGAAATACTTCCACCTCAGAGGACTTCCTGATCTAGATGTGAGTTTCTGTATCTATTAACACTCCGTGGAACTCTCTTCTGTGTACTTATATATAAAAAAACCAGCTTCCACTACTTCCTTTGGCACGAGTTCCACTTGTCTGCTGTCTACTGTGTAGAGAACATTTCCATTTGTTTTGAACCTAGAGCAGCAGCATAGTCCTCACATTTTATAAGCCAATTTGACCTGAAAAAAGCCACAAAGAAAATGATGAGACTCAGAGCAATGAGAAAAGGCTCAAGTCCAAATGTGGACTAAGTCAGTCTGCTCTTGAGGAGACTGCTTAATCACATAACATGGATAGACACAATCAAGTCTTTTAACTTTTCCATGTCTTATATTTCACTTCTAAGGTATCAAACCATCAAATCAGAATTAAATCAACCAACAGACATTTTTGTACCACTAGGCTTTTTTGCAGTGATCAGACAAAGAAGAAGCCCTTGCCCATGGGCAAACCCATGGATTGCACTGTTTAATGTTTTTAGTCCTCTGCTGGTTCAGACACGGATTTGCAGCTACAAACATCTGCCACCCATCTGCCAAAGGACTTTTTCAGTCACTGGAACAAACTATTGTACAAAACCTTGTTACCAGTGGTATGAAACAACAGAGGATTAAAAACACTAAATAGTGCATCTAAGATGATCTAAGGTCTAATTGGAATTGTAGAATTCTGTAATTTCTATAATCACAAGCATTTCTAGAATTACAGAAATGTGATTGCCACATTTTTCCTGCTAATGCAATATTACTCCTTTCTGCATGTTTTTACCCTAATTTGTTTTATTTGTGGTTGATCGTCATGCAGGAGTGGTAGCAGACATAAAGGTCAAATGTGTGTCAGATAATATGAAAGCTGAGCAGTTCAAAGCTGGTTGCAGCTCAGGGTCTAATGCAATCATGCCACTTCTACCAGTGGCTAACACTGTCCAGGATGCTGTGTTCTAGCATAGTAGGGACCCAGTTCAGGATGTCTAGGCACAGCTGCTGTACAAAGATAAAAGCTAATTTGGCTGAAAAGCAATTGCTTATTTTAAGAAATATTTAATTTAAAATTTGAATTAAATTTTAATTTTTAAAAAAAAAAAATAGATATTACAGTCTTTCCCTTCCCATCACCCAGTGAAGGTGTCAGTCCCATAGCCACATGCACTATTATTCAGTGTCTGGTACAATAAAGCCTGTGACTGGGATGGGGAGGCTATAAACAAGCAGCTGGAGGAAGGGGACAGGCAGTTATTACCTCAAGTGGAGCTGCCACTGGCAGAGGGAGTTCTTAGCTCGGACTGAGTTCATCATCTCTCAGTTTCCTGCCCCAGAGGTTCCACCCCTGAACTGTGTCAAATGACAGATCCGTACCTGTGTGGCTGTGTCCTAACTCAAGGGGCAGAAATCTCCCAGAAGAGAGTTTGTGGTTGGATAGAGAGAGTACAGTGAAAACCTTGACTAAAATGATAGCAAACTGTTTGGCACTTACAGAAAGAGCAGGCAATAAAAAGATCTCCATTCAACATCCCTAAATGGATGTATTTAACGGTTCCCACAGGAAACTGCTCTCCAACATGAATAACCAAACAAGGCAGTATTCCTGAGCAAATCTCAGTAGCCCTTGTGACAGCTACACCAAATAGCTATCCTTCAGAGGGGCTGTTTCACACTCTTCTATGCTGCCACAGCAGAGCAGTGCTTTGCAGCTTTATATGCATTGTTTCCTAACTGGGAGAGACCAGCTCATGGAGGACCTCTTTATTCCAAACCAACTTCTTTCCACTCAATTTCATTGATATTACGGGACCATGACAACACAGCATAATGGAACAGGCTCTTTACTTTTATTGATGCACATCAATTTCACCAAATCTACAGAATTAAATTGCAGTAGAAATCAATGGATGAAAACCCCAAATATTTGTGCAGCCTTTTGCAAAAGCAAGTGACAGCACAGTTTCAGAGGGAGGGCGGTTCCACTATAGTGGAAAAGAGATCAGCAATGAAGAATCTGAATATGTTCCAAGTAATATGTGCTTTATTTAAACATATACACCAGTCCTGGCAAACAGCAACTCCAGTCTTATGCCTCTCACCTTGACATCCTACAACTAACCTGAGTTCAAGAACTGCCTTTAACCACAGAGCAAGGCAAAGAGAAAAGCCCAAATCTTGCTTCTCATGTGCTTCCCTCTATCTGGACATCCACAAGGAGCTTTTCATCAAAGAGTTACAGCATGGTATGACTTCCTATTTGCTCATAAAGTAGCGGGGAAAAAAAGCTAGAAATTGTAGGTATAACTGCACACCCCTGTGTGCAGATAATGGCAGATCTCACAAGCAGCTTCATCTTCACTGTGTCCCAGAAGTCATGTGTCCAAGCTTGTGCACTGTTATATATCCTTCTGCTCAAATTCTGCATGGTGCTTGTCTTTGTGTCCTCAGCCCAGGCTATGTGGTCTTCTGTCTGTTTGCATTTTTCCATGTAGACACACACTTTCTATTTTCATCACCTGATTACAATTGCTGTAACAGAAATGTTGGCTTGTGTCACTCATCTAAACTTTGTCTCGCATTATATCATCAGATGGCCCAAGAGAGAATAGAGCAGTTCATGTACACTCTCACAAGTCTGTAAGAAAGCAGATCAGTGAGAACAAAGATGACTGAATTAGCCTGAAAGCTGTGATCCAAAAAGATCAACACTTCTACCTTTCTTTTTTTTGGCAATAATGCAATATGAATGCCAATTTAGACATCGTCACAGAAAATACATTACCAGCTTCATATTATTTACAGGGGCTATTAACCCATGCTGGAATGCATCCAGCTCTGCCTAGTGGTGGAGGAGGAGGAGGCAGTTAAGAGCTTATGGGTAAAGATCAAACGGCAGGCTAACATGCGGGACACGGTTGTGGGTGTCTACTACAGGCCACCTGACCAGGAAGAGAAAGTTGATGAGGCCTTCTATAGGCATCTGGAGGTAGCCTCACGATCACAGGCCCTGGTTCTCATGGGGGACTTCAATCACCCTGACATCTGCTGGA
Organism: Rhea pennata; assembly: GCF_028389875.1. Taxonomy (NCBI): domain Eukaryota; kingdom Metazoa; phylum Chordata; class Aves; order Rheiformes; family Rheidae; genus Rhea; species Rhea pennata. The sequence continues at coordinate 65,293,557 of NC_084665.1, forward strand.
GAGACTACACAGCAAGGCACAAGCAGTCCAGGAGGCTCCTGCAATGCACCGATGATAACTTCTTGTCACAAATGGTGGAGGAGCCTATGAGCAAGGGTGTCCTGCTGGACCCTGTCCTTACCAACACAGATGGACTGGTTAGAGATGTGAAGGTTGGGGGCAGCCTTGGCTGCAGTGACCATGAGATGGTGGAGTTCAGGATCTGGCAGGAAAGAAGTAAGGCAACAAGCAGGATTGCAACCCTGGACTTCAGGAGAGCGGACTTTGGGCTCTTCAGAAACCTAATTGGTGGAATCTCATGGGTTCAGGCCCTAGAAGGAAGGGGGTTCCAGGAGAGCTGGCTAGTATTCAAACATCACTTCCTCCAAGCTCAAGAGCAGTGCATTCCTGTGAGTAAGAAGTACAGCAAAAGGGGCAGGAGACCTGCATGGGTGAGCAAGGAGCTCTTGGCCAAATTCAGACAGAAGAAGAAAATACACAGAATGTGGAAGAGAGGACAGGCTACTTGGGAGAATTACAGGAATGCAGTCAGAGCATGTAGAGATGCTGCAAGGAAGGCCAAGGCCCAGTTGGAATTGAGTCTGGCAAGGGATGTCAAGGACAACAGGAAGGGCTTCTTCAAATACATCAGCAGCAAGAGGAGAACTAGGGAAAATGTGAGCCTGCTACCGAACGGGGCAGGGGCCCTGGTGACAAGGGATACAGAGAAGGCAGAATTACTGGATGCCTTCTTTGCTTCAGTCTTCACTGCTAAGGGCAGCCCCCATGAATCCCAGAGCCTGGACGTGAGGGAGAAAGTCTGGAGAAGGGAAGGCTTTCCTTTGGTTGTGGAGGATAGGATTAGAGACCTTCTGGGCAGGCTAGACACCCACAAATCCATGGGCCTGGATGGGATGCACCCACAAGTACTGAGGGAGCTGGTGGATGCTGTTGCCAGGCCGCTCTCCATCATCTTGGAAAAGTCATGGAGAACTGGAGAAGTGCCTGAGGACTGGAAGAAAGCCAGTGTCACTCCAATCTTCAAGAAGGGTAAGAAGGAGGACCCAGGCAACTATAGGCCAGTCAGCCTCACCTCCATCCTTGGAAAGGTGATGGAGCAGCTCATTCTGGATGTCATCTCTGGACATATGGAGGAAAAGAAGGTGATCAGGAATAGCCAGCATGGATTCACCAAGGGGAAATCCTGCTTAAGCAATGTGGTAGCCTTCTACGATGGAATGACTGGCTGGGTAGATGAAGGCAGAGCAGTGGACGTTGTGTACCTTGACTTCAGCAAGGCTTTTGACACTGTCTCCCATAACATCCTCCTAGAGAAGCTCAGCAAGTGTGGATTAGAGGAGAGACCAGTGAGGTGAATTGAGAACTGGCTGAAAGGTAGAGCTCAGAGGGTCATCATCAGTGGTGTAGAGTCCAGATGGAGGCCTGTGGCTAGTGGTGTCCTCCAGGGCTCAGTGCTGGGTCCCATCCTGTTCAACTTCTTCATCAGTGACCTGGATGAGGGGGCAGAGTGCCTCCTCAGAAAGTTTGCTGATGATACCAAGCTGGGAGGAGTGGCTGATACACCTGAGGGCTGTGCTGCCATTCGGAGAGACCTGGACAGGCTGGAGAGCTGGGCAGAGAGGAACCTCATGAGGTTCAACAAGGGCAAGTGCAGGGTCCTGCACCTAGGGAAAAACAACTCTAGGCACCAGTACAAGCTGGGGGTTGATCTTCCGAAGAGCAGCTCTGCAGAGAAAGACCTGGGAGTGCTGGTGGATGACAGGTTGACCACGAGCCAGCAATGTGCCCTTGTGGCCAAGAAGGCCAATGGTATCCTGGGATGCACTGGGAAGAGTGTTGCCAGCAGGTCATCGGAGGTGATCCTGCCCCTCTCCTCAGCCCTGGGGAGGCCTCATCTCAAGTACTGTGTCCAGTTCTGGGCTCCCCACTACAAGAGAGACATGGAGCTACTGGAGAGAGTCCAGTGTAGAGCTACGAGGATGATCAGAGGGCTGGAGCATCTGCCCTATGAGGAACGGCTGCGAGAGCTGGGCCTGTTTAGCCTGGGGAAGAGAAGACTGAGGGGGGATCTTATCAATATGTATAAGTACCTGAAGGGAGGGTGTCAAGGGGACGGGGACAAACTCTTTTCAGTTGTCCCATGTGACAAGACAAGAGGCAATGGGCAGAAATTGAAGCACACAAAGTTCTGCCTGATCATGAGGGGTAATTTCTTCCCTGTGAGAGTGACAGAGCCCTGGACCAGGTTGCCCAGAGAGGTTGTGGAGTCTCTTTCTCTGGAGCTCTTCAAGGCCAGCCTGGACGCAACCCTGTCTACCATGCTGTAGGTGACCCTGCTGAGTGAGGAGGTTGGACTAGATGATCTCCAGAGGTCCCTTCCAACCTTACTGATTCTAGGATTCTGTGATTCTATGATCATATCTGCAGTGCAGTGATGCAGAGAAAGAGGTTCTCAAATCACTGGGCATTATGTAGAGCAAACCAATGCCCAGGCCATGGTCACACCCTGAAACTTAGCTGACATCACTAGTGGGAGCAGCGAACAATACTGATTAGTACTGATGCTTCCTGCTTATGCTTTAGCAAGAAGAGGTTGCTGCACCTGTGCATACAATTTGTTCCAGATGAGCATCTTTTCAGATGATCTGAGAGGGACACCCAGTTGAATGGATCCTTCTGAGGAGCTGAAAAATCAATCCTTAGAACAAAATCACACCATGTATTGCATCCCAGCATCTCTGCCATAAGCAAAGGGCTCATATTGTTACTTCTAGTATTGGGACAGTGTGTGCAGTGGGGGGAGGCAAGGAATTGCCCCTGAAGGAAAGAGAGTAGCAAGCAGGACCACCAAAGTGAACAGGGGGTGAAGTTTCAAGTTTCATCTAGATAAACAAATGCATGCTGGGGGCAGAAAGAGGCAGCACATATATTTATATCCAGTGTCCCAGCTCCCTGTGTGCCTCAGGTGGGGGCTGCACCCGCCAGCTCTCGTCTCCTAAAAATGCTCTGGAGAGCAGATGGCTCAGGCTCAGGTATCTCCTGCTGAAGAACCTCATGGGCTCCCTACAGCTAAATTTTGGTCAGATAGCAGCTCTAGATTTAAAGTAATCCAAGTTGTCTATTTCCCTGCCATTTGTACTCAAATGTTCACTCATTATTTTCACTGAAAAATGCAGAGCAACAGCAATGTAAATCTTTGGAAATGTGACTGTGGAATTCTAGTTTTAAGCTTCCCTTGCCTTTTCTGTGTTCCTGATGGCTTATGAGACTCTTAAGCCTAGCAATTCAAGCTTATTATTCAAGCTTAGCATTTCAATTAAAATAAGAGTGGTTTTCTGCATGAATCTGCAAAATTGATCCTGTATGTCTCTGCTGGCAGTCACCCACAGTTAGGCTTCATGCGCCCTAATGCTGGAAATGCACTTACCTAAATTAGATATCCCATCATAGCAGAGTGCATTGATAGAAGAGCATGTCAGTGCTCTCTGTGCCCTGGGAATCAGCTGGTTACTCCTTATCTCACAGGAGACTGAATTTATTGCATTTTATATTCTAAGGCTGAACAGTAAAGATGCCAGATTCGTTTGTCAAGTCAGCTCAAAGACGGCGCTAAATCTCTGAAGTTCTCAAATAGGTTTTAAGGCTAACAGTAGCAAAGCTGCTTTTCAGAGCTCATTCTTTATTACAGTCCTTACCTTTACATCTTAGTTTTCTCAACCACTTCAGAGGCAATGAACATAAAGCACCCACCAACCTAATCTGCACCCACCAACCTAATCTATACTATACGTTGAATTTTTTTGCAAGCTCAGTCAGTGCTGTATGGCCTGCAGGAACTTACCTCTTAAATAAATCTTTTCTCCTAAAAAAATTAGTAATGCATTTGCATTTTTCCTTTCAGAAATATAGAGAGTGCTGTGGCTGAAAAAGAGAAAGAAGTGAAGGAACTGTTTCTGCTTCAGAAATAGCTTGCCTGACCTTGCATAGGTAAAATCAGTACCATTTGCCTCCCTCCATGTGGTGCCACTGCTTATGCCAGCCTGTGCTGACCTGCTCTGTTAGGACCTGGATTATTCTGAGCAGGGAGTGTCTCAGCATGCTGAAGTGTGCCAGACCTTTCTGAGGTACTTCGGGAAAAAGGACAAAGCCCTGACCACGTACAAGAATACGCTAAACCATTCAGCCCCAGCACGTGCAGCATTAGTGACAAGAGATGCCCTCTAATTACAGCTGGGCTTGTATGACAGTGCCGGTACAGCCCCAGCAGCTCCTGTTTTTTCTCCAACAACATGGCTGTGCCACACAACCAAACGGCATGCAGAAACCTTGTAGCAGGTGCATCTACCATTGATTCTGCTGCCACAGCAACATGGGTAAATGGAGAGTTTGTTTCACTGACATTGTTTTACTGGAAAACCATTGGAGGGTCATGGGAACTTTAGCTTCGCAAGTGCAAACTTTTGCTTTAGGAGGCTAAAGAAGCAACCACAAAACCGCCTTTGAACCCTCTCTTCGGGTTTGCCTCTAATACAGCAAAGCGTTTGCATCTAGGTTCATGTCCGACTGAATAAAGGTTAGGTCAAGGTTCAGATTAAATATAGACTTAAATTTTTTGCTCAACAGGAAAGGACCGGTGAAGGAGGGCATCAGCGGTGACCAACTGGAAGGGTGTTATAGTTGTTGCTCTGTATCGCCATGTAGGAATGTGCATTTAGTAACAGCCCAGTATTTAGAATTTGCTTATTTACCTACAAGTAGGTTATAAAGCCTGGGTTTATGGAACATACCAGCAGGAGACCTACTGACAAATCATTTCTGATCTCAACTTCTTAACTACCACATTTCTGAGGATGAATTGAAGCCTCCCTACCTTTAAAGGGCTTTATCACTGTCCCTGTTCATGACGAGTATAAATCACCAATTAAGCTCCATCACAGAACAGCATGTCCAGGAGCAAGAGATCTGATGCTTTTCATCTGCTGGCTACAGCTTTGATTTCCACGAAGTGTAATCCCAGGGTATGTGCAGGTACAGGACCACACTGTGCCCAGCCTGACCAGCTGCAGAGGAGCTAGCAAAGGTGAAGTTTGCAGAAAGTCAATAATGGTGTCAAATCTACACTCAGTCCAGACCAAAATTCACAACAGTTTTGAGGCACTTAAGTAGATAAAGATGAGGAAAGCCCAAAAGCTTGGAATCATCAGCAGTCCTCTTGCAAAATCTTCTGCAGAAAAGTGACTAGTGGTGAATTCTCATCTTCCATATCTTGTGGCAGAACATGATAAGTCAAGTTCTTGTGATACATATGCAAATGTCAAGCCATGATAACTCTTCAGCAGCTAGCTATTGCCTAGTATCACTCTTGAATGATAGCTCAAATACTCAGAGCAGCTGATTCCATAAAAGACATCTGTAAGTGTACACATGTGCTTTATCATTGTTAAGTAGATCCTTCTAATGGAAAAAAAGAAACAGCACTGTTTGTGTCAGACTATGGAGCTGAATTCAGAAGCATTAGCTCTTGTCACTAAAGCATTTAAGTAATTCAAAAGAGTTCAGCACCCACGAGGCATGTAAGGCACCTTAGGACATAACCAGATAGTCCAGATCATGTTGCTCCTGCTTAGATGTTATTATTAATAAAAGGCAAATGAGCAGTTTTGAAAAATCTGACCCTGCCTGTAGGAATCATTGAAATGTGTAGTGTAGAAATAATGCTTTTTTTTTTGGAGAGTAGCTTTTCAAGCAGACCTATACCCCAACTTTCCTAAGTTAAGCAAATTTTTCCCCCCTAATGCTAGGAAAATGCATCCCAGTCTCCTTTTTTAAAAAAAAAAATGTTGTAATCCTCAGAGCCAAAAATCATCTGAACACTTTCAGTTGTGTTGTGTATGCACCAGCTTTCATGTGTTCAACATGTAGCAGCAGCAAACAGCCTGTCCCAGTGCTCTGTCAGGCACTGCACTTGAGGAATTGCATTTTTTTCCTATAAAATTGGCATAAGGATGAATTTAGCTGATTTTCATATGCTTGTCATAGCATATGTTGTTGGACTTTATCCATGTCACTGACTGTTCAGTCATCCCCGAAGGTGCAGTGACACATGGAACAGCTTGCATTCAGCTCCCCAGTGGGCTTGTGGTGAGGTCATCAGAAGGGAAAATCCGTATTTTACCTTTTAACCAAGGATATATGATTTGGAATTGAACAGATCATAATGACAGATTTGCAGAGATGTTAAAGAAAGACTGAAATTTCACTTAGAGAATTAAGCCAATTCTAGACTCAAGCTGTTGGTGATACTCAGTATACACAGCAGCCTGTAACCAGTCTTATTTATTGATGATACTCAATATGTACAGCAGACTGTAAACTTGGCTTGAAATCTGCCAAATTTTGAGAACAGCACTGGCATTACTTTGGTTTGATAGGGACAAATTTATCAAGAAAATTAACATGCCCAGTGTGGAATTTCTTACACCTGTCCAGTTAAAAAAAAAAAAAAAAAAAAACCCACAGAGTTGCAAACAGCAGATCCAGCCGATTCCTCCACAATAGATCATTCAGTTGGACTGTATCCGTCATTGCATCAACATTTCAGAGTCCCAATTTCAAATGCAGTCACTGGAAATTCACTGCAATATTTGGCCCTGAGTTTCCAATGCTGTTACTATTTATTTCCTTGCAAGAAGAGGACTAACTGAAATTTGGTTTAGGGGCTGGAGTTTGGCTGCCCATGAATGTCAGTGTGGGAGAGAGGCACGATGCAAGAGTCTCATTTAAGTCCATCCCAAAGTCTAAATGCCTAAAGTGGAAACATTTTTCTTTTCTGCTTAAGCAGGTTTTTCTTTTAAATCTCACTTTCTTCCCGTCTGCACTAATCCCATTTACTAGCACTGTTTTCATGCTGTGAAACAGTAATCTGATGCACACTCCTCCTCCTGTTCAAACAGTTTCTGGCATTAATCTGTGACTGCTTTTCTTAGTCTCTGCCTGTAATGAGAATGGCTAATCAGCAACAGTTACAGCAAAGGCCCCCCCCATTTTTCAGGTTTATAGTTTTATTACTGAAAATGCTTTTACTGTGTGGGGGAAAAAGTCTTCTGTTAGCTTTGCATGTGTAATAAGTATCTATAGCAGCATCCACAAGAGGGCCAGCGGCGTTGGCGATCTCCCTCCTGCGTACGCCCTGCAGGGAGCCCAGCTCCATGAGACCCTGCGCAGCCCCCGGGAGCTGGTACGCAGCCACGGCTGGGCTCTGCCGGCAGCTGGCTCGTGGCCACAGCCCACCCTGGTGCCCGGGAACACGCACAAAGGCAGCAAGGAGCAATCTGGACTTCCAAAATCCTGCTGTCCATCTCCCTGCCCCCCATTTTAGGAAAAAAAAAAGGAGAGAAAAATGCAGCAGAAGCCTCCGTGGCAAGTCTTCTGCCTGCCTCAGCCAAGCTCTTCAGGCTGGACTCTGGAAACGGCATTTGTCCTCGGTGTAAAATATGAGGGACAAGGACAGAGGACACCGGCGTGCTCCTCACTTGCAGATGGGAGCTTTCCGAGGACCTCCACCAAACTCATGAAGCAAATGAATGGAGCAGCTAATCGCTGTGCTGAGCTGCCCACCTGCGCTGCGCTTACAGCTTCGCGTTAAAAAACGAACAAGAAACCTCGATGCAGTATCTGGAATTACATGTGGCAGAGGCAGAGAGAGGAAGGAGGCTGGAATCTCTACTGTTAAACCTTTAAAACTCCAAGCAGTAAAATGTTCAAATGTTAATTTAGAGATCAGGGCTGAAGAGCCTTCACCTTTTTGTGTACTGAAACCGTTGCCTGCAGCAGATATAGTCAAATTAGTGGATGCTGTTAAGCATTGGCAATAAACATTTCTTGAACATATATAAGAGTGCAGTTTAATAAACCGGGGAATTTCTTTCACTCTCACCTGTTTATTTGTAGGTTGTTGTTCATTTTCCTTCTAGCGGTAATGATAAATTCAGGATCAGTTTGTCAGTAATGCATGAAAATTTTTATTTATTCTTAGAAATTTTAGCTATCAGTGCCTCCATTCCTCTGGTCTCTCCTTTATTTAACTTAGAAAAAATATTTTAGAGAAGAGTTTATTTTAGGAAAGCTAACTATCTGGCTTTCTTCCTCTTGCATTTGTGTGTGCGTGTGCGCTATCTCAGTAGTGCTAGAGCAGGTGTTACTCAATGATATATTGACACTGAAATTAATATTTATTCTCAAAGTAGTCATTGTCCATCATCTCTTTTCATTACCACAGGACAAAGACAATTTTTTTTTCTCTAAGCCATCCTGCAAGAAAACCTCTGTAATGATCACGAGCTCCAGTATGTGGCACTGCTCAGTTTCAGCCACTGGCTTATTACACACCTCTGGGCTAAAGGAAACAGTAAAAAAGAGCGTTTAAGTCATCTCACAGGGTTGTCAAGTGACATAACTAGTAATATAAATATTGCACTTTCTAAAATAAAAACTATACGAAGTCCTTTAATAACGCATCAATTTTATCATCTTATTATTAATAATGAGCATTATCTTGTTTAATTTTTTATTCTAGATTTACAGCAGTTACACTAGTGACACTAAATCATCTTAAATATGTAGCCAAAGAAATCACTGCGGAGAACAACAGCTACTTAAACCTCACAGGCAGCTCAGCCACTTCATATTTCTTGTGTCCCTTTGTCTCTCATCAATCCCTCTATTAATGACAGTATTTATAGTATGCTGTCACATGTTGAGGAAACTTGGACGTTATAAAGGCACAAGAATAATTACAAGTGAGATGAAAATGAGCATCCTGGAGAAGCAACATTAAGAAAACAAAAAGGCTTTTGGAAAGCAGTGCATTTTATTCCCACACCTCATTCTGCAGTCTTTTGCTGATGTTATTAAAAAACCTCAGCATGAAGAAATATTTTTATTTGATTCTACAACAGTCTCTTTTACTGAAAAAGTGGATTGCATTTGCCAAAATCCCATTTTTAATTTAGGGAATTTACAGGTATAAACAGAATACAATATAATCACTTTTTTTACTATACATGCAAATGTACAACATTGAAACAGCAGCTTTTGTGACAGTCAAACCTGTTAGAATTTCCATACTTTCCTACTGATACTTCAACAGCAAGCGGCAAAACACTGAACTCCTCCCAGGGAAAAGTCCTGTGGTAGGAAGCCAGGAGGGAGCCAAACAGGCACTGTTTGCTGCAAAATCTACGACTGGCATTCTAGTGGTGAAAAACCATGTTTCTGGTGGAGACAAAACACCGAGCACAGTGAGAAAGGAGCAGGAACGCAGGTTTCTCTTCAGCCATCTGTACGGACTACAGTGCGGTTCAATATTGTAACAAGTTTAGCAAAACAGCAACTATAAGTCACAGACACAAACTTCCTTACTCTAAGGTGCATTTGACTAACAAGCCAACAAACCCCTCCGTTGCATTAGCCTACAAACAAATGGTGCATTACTGAAAAAATGCCTGGTGGAGCTTGAATGTAAGGTAAACATCGTATTTCAGCATATGGTCAGCTTCTCTCAGTGCTTCAGCACAAGCTAGACATTAAGCGTGATGTACAGATCTCCATGCCATGGCCTCACAGCTCAGCAGCTACAGGCATTTGTCAGAATGTCTCTTTAACCATCTTTTTTAAAATCCATGTGTGATACCAGTTCATCCAACTTCTGGACTCAATCTTAAAAAAAATAATAATATTATTCACCCTGATGTTTCTGTCTGTATTTAAACTGACAAGAATCTAATGCTTGCTTGCCTAGAGATCAGTTTTTGCAGATATTTCCTGCTGGGTAAATTGCTTATTTCTGTGAACAGTCCTGCTGATTTCAGTGATTAATGCACTATGAGGCTAATACAGTCTGCTAGATGTGAAAAGGCAATTGGGCTAGGCACTGCTTAATTAGGGCTGTGGGAATAATTGATTTTCAGTTCAGTGGCTGAATAAATGATAACAACAACAACAACTTAGATTGAATGAAACACAGTTTCTTCAAGAAATTATAACACTTTGGTCTATGGTTGGGATATCCACTGGTAGGGACACTGTTTTGGGATGGAGGAAGACAGAGTCGAATCTTTGCTCTGCCTGGCTCTGAGCACAGGTTTGACCCCAGGATGCCAACCTCCCATACCATCTTATCCTCAAGCTAAGGAATATTCAAACATTTGTTTTCTCCATCTTTCCTGTTGAATGTATTTCATAAAAATTAGAAGAAACCCCAGAGCGTGTGCTCCCTGCTTCCCATAGAAATGTTGCGACACACAGGGTCAAGAGTCAGGTTTTTTTTTTACCCTTCACAGCCCAGCAAAGTGCTCTGGGTGAAGAAAGGTGGCTCCACGACAGATGCAGGCGTCTCAGCACTGCGGGCACCGTGCAGCCCCATCCACAATCATGCAGCCCCTGCGGTCAGCCACAGCAGCTCCCTGCCTGCCTGCCCCAGTTTCCTTCTGCCAGACACCACGGCACAGGCAGGGCAAGGGCTGACACATGCTACAACATGTCACAGCATGCCAAGGACACAGCCAAGATGTTCTGCAAAAGCTCTCCTGGGAACTGCAGTTTAGACACAGGCAGAGAGAGTCTCCCCAGTGCTGTTACGAGCTGGTACTTCCAGGGGACGGAGATGGAGAGGAGACTTAGGGTCAAATCCTGACTCTGAATCACCTGGCTTTAAGGTATACGAAGGGGGATAGCACTATGCAGCCACTTTCTCCCTATTTTTTTTAATAGTTTACCATTCCAGCATTCCCAAACTTTTTTATTTGCCTCAAGCTAATATTCCCAATGCTACATGTACTTAAGGCTCATAGAAAAGCATCCTTGTTTTGCTGACCACAGCTCCTCGGAAGTTCAGATCTGACTCTGCTCTCATGTACACCACTATAAGACAAAAGTAGTTCTGCTGAAGACAAAAACCACTTGAACATAGACCAGGTCTAAGACCCAGGCTGGCTACATAATTTGTGGAAATTCTGAGCCTTCAGTTAAGAGGATAACTTTACACCAATATAATTAAAGTGGCACAACCTCTTGCCCTGTTACAATTATACTGCTACAGAAGAACACAAAAAAGGACAATTTACAGGGGCTTATATATTGCAGGAATATATTTATATAGAACACCTATAAGTGGATGGAGACAGACATAGAAACACATCAACAGAGCCTCCAAATGCTGTTAAAATCACAAGGCTCCAGACTAAGCAAAGCTGCAAGCCACTGCCATGTCATTGGCATGGACATCTAACTTAACAGGAATGGGATTCCTCATATCCCAGGCTCCTGGGCAGCAGCCTGTGCCTTGTCACAACCCAGCCCTGGATTCACAGCAGAGAACTCGGTACCTTTAGCTGCAGCTGGTCTAAACTGATGTACTGACAGCAGGTCAATGCAAGCCCAAAGCATGAGCAAAATCTGACTTTTTTGATGATGAGGTAAAATTATCCTAAATGATTTGGGTCTGTCGCTGTTGATATGAGAGATGTATGCTCTGCCTTTCCCCTGTAAGGAGAACCAGGTGACTGTCCTCAAGCAACATGTCTTTTAAACCTGCTTGTTAAGGACTTGGTAGCTCTTCATTTTCTATCAAATAATCCTTCTTTATATAATTAGCTCCCCTCACCAGCCTCCATACTCCAAGATAGGCATCCTTCAGCGAGCTCCTGTTCACTTCTTCTGCACCAACGGCTCCTCCCTGGGCAGTCGCTGGTACCTCAGCAGGTTTCACAGTGCCATTCTTCTCTTCCTCTCTGCTCTGACTGTCCCCGCTTGCTGACCCCTCCACCGTTGCTTCCTCAGCCCCCTTCTCCCTGGAAATTGCCTCCATCACAAACAGTGCTTGGTCCCCAGGCTGTCCTTTTTCCTCCTCTTCTCTAGCTTCTGTCTCCAGGTCTTCATAACTGCTCTTCCGCCTGGTCTCAACATACTTGGCCACGCAGTAGATGACAGAACCCAAGGTGTTGACCACAACACCAGCTATAAATAACTTTGTGGGCTCCACATCATTGAATGCCACCATACCCACGGTGATGGTTGCTATGCTCTTCACCACCCCTACGAAGCTGGTGGTCACAGCTGAGTTAATGTAAGTACAGTGAAGGGTGGTAAAGTTCATGGCACAGCTAATTAGGACACAAGCAATAAAGATGCACACCATGGCAGGGTCCTTCCAGCCCGGAAATGACCAGACGTTGATTGAGTCCATGCTGGCAAAGGAGCAAATAATGAGGAAGGGGGTGGCTGAAACAGCAATGGCATACTGAGCTGTCAGGGGTCCATATTCATTCTCTACGCTGGTTTTCTGAATGAGCACCAGGTAGGCAGCGTGTATCAGCACAGCCAGCACGCCTGTCACATAGCCCATAGCATCCCCCGTCAGGTCACCAGCTCCTGCCAGGAAAGTCAGAAAAAGAAACAGGCATGGTTTTGCTTGTGAGACAGAAAGACAGCACTGTTTTTGACTGGGACAATATTTAGGAAAAAGGCTTCAATGCAGTTTCCATAATCCCTCAAATTTGTCATGCTTGTCCAAACGCAGGATACACTTACCTCCTCAGAAAGACTTTTTTTTTTTTTTTTTTTTTTTTTTGCATGCTGTGAAGCTATTGAAAGCCTTTGCTCTCCCTCTAAATCTCCCACCCCAAATTAGTTTGCATCCTCCCTTTTATGAAGACACTGTAGGAAACTTGCAGCTGCAATCGCACGTATACGCAGCAGCACCAGGCATCCCCTCGCCTCCGTGTCACTGCCTGCCTCGCGTGTCAGCTCCGGCCAGCCAGGCCGCTCGGCTCCCAGTCTCCGCAGCCCCCTCCTGCTGTCCTGCTCTCACCAGCAAGGCTGTCAGTGAGCCCAAAGTTGGGCTTCTTTGCAGATAAAGCCAGCTGCGCAGTCTGCTCAGCTCCCCCTGCGCATACCCGGGGGCTGCAGCAGCACGCAGATCCAACTTTGCCCCCCTCTCCACCTGTACCTCAGCTGGGAACTGACACAGACAAGCCCCAGGCCCCGTAGGGTAGCACCTACCCCACAGGGTTGCAGCTGCCCCCCGTAGGGCTGCACCCACTGCTGTATGATTTCACTTACCCCCATCAGGCTGTGGTTGCCCCCAGATGATTACACCACCCCCATGAGGTTGCAGCTGCCCCCCCGCCCAGGATTGCAGTTACCCCCGTAGGGCTGCAGTTGCTCCCAGAAGATTGCCCCCACCCCAGAAGATTGTACCAAACCCCGTAAGGTCGCACCTGCCCCCGCGAGGTTGCACTTGCTGCAGCAGCAGCTGCACTCGCCCCTCTGGGGTTGCACGTCCCCCTGCAAGCTCTCGCCTGTCCCGGGCTGCCCATCCCGTCCCGTCCCGTCCCGCGGCGCCCGGTGCCGGTGCCGGCGGGGGCACTCACCGGCCAGCGCGGCGCCGCAGGTGGTGATGAGGACGGCGGCGAGGACGCCGGGCGAGGGCATGCCGTCGCGGAGCACCAGGGCGCCGGTGAGGAGGGTGACGAGGGGCAGGCAGCGCTTGAAGACGACGTACATGGGGAGGCTGAGGCCGCGCAGCGACCAGAGCGTGAGGGTGGACTGCAGCGTGGCCAGGGCGGCCACGGCGGCGAAGGGGCGCGCCAGGCGGGGCCCGAAGGGCGGCAGCGCCGCCAGCCCCCGCCGCCGCAGCGCCTCCAGCCCCAGCGCCGCCGCCGCGCTGCTCAGGCACTGCAGCAGCGTCAGGAAGGCGAAGTGGTAGCGGGCCAGCAGGAACTTCAGCAGGATGTTCAGCGAGCCCGAGCACAGCCCGTGCGCCACCGCCACCGCGATGCCCCGCAGCCGGCCCCGCCAGCGGGGCATCCTCCGCCGCGCCGCGCCGCCGCCACCGGCTCCGGCACCCGCGGCCGCGCGGGGAGGCGCCGCGGAGGCGGGCGGCGACGGCGGCGGGCGGGCCCCGCTCCCGGGAGGGCGCCCGCCCCGCTGGCCCCGCCGCTGCCGCCGCCGCCGCTTTTATGGCCGCCCCCGCGCCGAAAGGCTCCGTCCCCCCCCCCGCCCCGAGCGCAGGGATCCCGCCGGGGAAAGCACCCGGCGCGCCGGCAGCGCGGGGCCCCGAAGCACCCGCCCGCCGCCTCTGGGCTCCTCGCCGCCGGCCGGAGGGCAGCGGAGCTCTGCGGCCCCGCGGCGCCCGCCTGTGCACAGGGCGCCGCTGCCCCCGGCCGCCGGCCCCGGGAGCGAGCTCGCCGTCTGCCCAAAGAGAGCCGGTTCTGCGCGGGGGTGGGGGCAGAGCGAAAGAAACCCGTTCTGGGAAGAGGGGAGATGCCGTTTCTAGCCAGGCTGCTTTCGTGATGCTCGCTGTAAGCTGGTGACTGCACGAATTACTCAAAACTTAGGTTTTAAAGCTTGAAAAAGTAGCAAACCCATTCTCTTGAATTGCCAAATGAAGGTCTCATGTTAGACTGAAACAGATCACCTTGAGCCTAAGGAGAACCAAAGGCTATATTCTCTTGGACATCTTTTATCTACCCACTTCCCCCTGTAATTTAAGGGAATAAAAAATATGTACTTTTATAGTGAGCCGTCTCACAACCTTGAGCCTTCTTTTAGCATCACGCATGTTCAGGTCTCTTTCATTAGTAGTAAGACTATTTTTCATTGACCAATACAAGATCAGCAGCGTTATTCTGCATTTTGAGCAAAGCAGTCTTCCCCCTCCCTCAATATGAACTGGATCAGAAAGAAGCAACTTGGGGGCGAAATGGCAAACTTGGTACACTAAGCTTGCTTTAGGAAGACTCTTACTGTAAAAAGAGTGGATCTGATCCTGATGGGACCATCAGTTCTGCTGTGCTTGTACAGAATTCAGCACAAATACATAAAAACAGATATTTCAGCAGTATCAAAAAGACACAACTATTTTATGTGAAATTGCTGCAGAAGAATGTTACATCTAGTCCTAGTTCAGTTCAAAGACCTGTTCATACACCCTGAGGTGCTTTCTTTTTTTTCGATCTGTGATCCCAGAAATCCATATTGGAAAGTACAGCTCAGTGTCTGGATGATGCATTTTGCAATCACGGAGAGGAGCAGCTAACAGCTCTGAAGAAGGGAGAGGTGGAAGCTGTGGACATGCTTCCGGACAAGCATGTACACCCACAGTGACCACCTAAGTATAGAGGGCTGGGAGTAATAACACACCAGGCAGCCCATGCTGGTGTCTCCGTCTGAACTGTCTGGCCCCTGGTGCCCCCAGGATCATTGCTGTGTGCAGGAGCAGGCCCTCAGTGTGCATGGGGATCGGCCCCACGAAAGAGGTTGTGTTGTATTTCCACCCACGAGTTAGCTGTGCTGTGCAGCTCGCAGTGGAGCTGGGGCAGGGCAGGCTTTATAAAATGAAACAGCGGAGTCACTCATTGAGATAGGAATATCTGAAGATGAAAATTCATAACGAGGGAGAGGAATCATCATTATGACGGAAATTACAACAACTGAGGGCAAACTGAGAGCATCACCTTCTTAGCAAAAAGTAAAGAACTTTTTTTCAGCCATTAATGGTAAACCTATGAACAGATAAGAGGTTGTTTGGAAATCTAACTCGCAGTATGCTTCCAGAAGTGGTGAGCCAGTAAGTCAGTCTTGTTTTTTAATGCCATGGGCCATGTTTATCTGCCCCAAAGCCTGTTGTTGACTCCGCTTGTGAGTGGTGGATACAGCATACCAGTGCTCCCCTCTGCTTTTTGAAAAGTCTCTTTTCCACCAGAGGTTGCCGTGTCTCCAGCTTGCCTGCCTCTTTCAATTTTCTGTCTTCCGTTCATGTATTTTTTATCAAGATGCTGTTCTCACTCCATCTTTCTTGCCTTGCCTTTCCTTAATTTCCTTTCCCCCCATGCCATTACTGAGCCTCATGTTACTGAAAGAACAAGACACGGACTGCAAGAGGTGTAATATTCACCTGATACAAAACTGCATGCTCTCTTTTCCCCCTTTGACTCTTTTCTTCTTCATCTTTCCACCGTTGTTATTTTTCCATTTTGTCCTCTCTCTGATTCTCACCAAGGCTACTGTGTTTTCATCCTTTTCTAATGCCAATCTTTAGTTTTGAAGTATTCAAGTGCTTGTATTTCTACTGAGTAAGGATTTCACTGACTGAATATACATCCCAAATAGCAGCATGTGCGCATGAGTGCACGCGCGCGCGCACACACACACACACACAAAGGACTCTCCGTGCATCCCTGCTTAAAGGTGAGAATAGTATATATCTGAACCTCTCAGGTCAGCCGAGTGACAAAAGCCAGGGATGTGAGCGATCAGGCTGCCCGGCAGCTTACGACTGCGCTGACCACCAGTAGGAAGACACCAGGCGGCAAATCCCTGCAATTCTCAGACAAAACGACTTGCAGTCACTTACCTTTCATGTTCCAGCTCAGAGGCCTTCACTGATTTCAGCAGCTGCAGTGCAGCATAAAATGAAAACTCACAGTTAAGTGGGCTGCAGTACAAAAAGATATAAAGGTTGAACATCTTCATTTCGTTTAAACATACCGGACACCATCCCTGGCTTTAAAACCCACCAAAGAACTGTGCCAATGCTTTTATGCATTTTCCGCTAGCTTCCATTTGGACTGATCTCAGTGTGTGGATTGCTGCGACAAAGTTTGCCTCCAGGAGAAAAAAAAGATCATTCTTCCAACTAAATACAGATTTAAAAAGACGTACATACAGAAAATAGCTTTTCTTTATCAAAACTCAGACCTGACGGGACAAACAACTAGACAAAGTTGCAGTAAAGGTTGGTCTCTAAAAGGTCAGAAGAAAAATACATCTGCCACCCAACATCCGCACAAAAGACATAAGCCATGATTGTCATACTTGTTACCTATAAGGTTATACTGAGTATCTTTTCTTGCATTTATTTTTCTGATCAACATTTCTCACTTGGGAAAGTGAATACAAGAATGTATCCAAACATACTGTGTGTAATTAATTTAATAGTATAATAGAACAACAAATCCACTCCTTCAAAACATGACTGATCAATGAGTTTCTTGAACCATGGAGAAACATATGAACCCCCAAACAACAAAGTCTTCAAAAAGAACAAGTTTGAAAAGTATAACACATGAAATGTCAAAGATTGTTGTATTTAGAAGCCTCCTTCTGCAAATGAAAAAAAGATCAGAAACTAGTATTGTGGTCATAAAATAAAATATAAACTATTTCTTTATAACAATCATATATACCAAACATTCCCTGAGAAATAAGAATCAGCAACAATTATTGACAGATCATTTTTTCCCTCACAGTACAAAAGTGTTCAAGCACATTCTCTCCATTTAAAAACCACACAGTAAAGTTCCTATTTACTATACTCATCTCCTGGATAAACTCGTTTTTCAAGAGAGTAAAACCTGGAAGCAGCGACCCTCAGCATAGAAGCTAACCAGGACATGAGGATGAGAAAAGGCAGCTAAGAAAGGTTTACTCCATGAGTTGGATGTACGTGTTAGGAGCTGTGATTGTTTTTATCCCCTTTTCTAAACTTATCTTTCCACCTCATACACTACAGCAGCATTCTGGAAATAACCCCTCTCCCCCAAACATACATATAGAATACATACCCACCACCAAAGCTGTCCATCCTCCCAAACAAGCAGCTTGCATTCTAAGCAGAAAGGGGAGACACAGCAGAAAAGTGGAGTGACTATTAAGGTTGCATTAGGTTTTACAGCCGTGGTATTGATGAAAGCTATACGCAGCATAGCTTTATGGTTTCATCATTCCTTAGCACACATAATTAAAGTGAGGTAAACATTCAGAAATTGACGCACCACACTCATGAAAAAAGCAAATCCACTTTTCAAATTCAGCTCAAGAGGAGGGCATTCTTGTGTCAGTCTGCACCGATTCAGGAAAATCTAAGAACCTGTCAGGCCCCAAGTCTCATGTTGTGGAAGATGGCTTCTTTGGTTCTTTCTTACCCTAATGCCTTATACATACATATCCTCCCTGTGGCTACTTACTAGTGTCCAGGTTCTCCCTCCAGGATGGTGTAGTTTATCTTGCCTTGCAAATCACAAGTCTTAGCTCTGCTGAATTTTCTTTCATTTCTGCCAAGCATGCAGTAGATCTGGCAGTGTCCGCTATTGCTTGATGTATGGGTAGTGCAGCCCAGAAGTGTACAGCCTTAGCATTCATTAGTAATACGCTATAAAAAGACTGATCAAAGATCTGGCACTTGCAAAAGGTCTTTCAGTGGTAAGGCTGAGGGTAAGGGGTAGCAGCAGAAATGAGGCCACTTTAAGAAGGTAAAAAATGGGGCTAGCAGGAAACCAAGAGAGAAGATAAAGACAGGGTTACAGGAGTATCACTGTTGAAGACTTAAGTGAAACAGTATTCAAAGGAGATTGGAAAAGCTTAAAAACAAACATCTCTGCTTGCCCCAGAAAAACAAATGAAAATACCAGTATGTTGGCTGAAGAGTCAATGTAGGCATGTGAAGTACCCAAGATACCTCTAATATGTTGACCAACTGTATTGTTGGTTGCAGTAAGTCTGATCTGATAACAACTTGGCCACGCTGGACTTGTGGTGCTTATGCTACGCAATTAATCAGCATGTATGTAGGTTCAACCGGTTTGGACATCAGCTCTCGCTTTTCCTCCTGTCAG
Organism: Rhea pennata; assembly: GCF_028389875.1. Classification (NCBI taxonomy): domain Eukaryota; kingdom Metazoa; phylum Chordata; class Aves; order Rheiformes; family Rheidae; genus Rhea; species Rhea pennata. Next base: position 65,312,231 of record NC_084665.1, read on the forward strand.
AGGTCCAGGAAGCCTACCACATTCCTCTTTTACTCTCTGGGTCAAACTTTTTAATTGAAAACAGAAGACAAGCCTAACAAAATACATGGTAGTCCTATCTCTAGATCTTGAGGATTTTGATCCAATGAGTTTTGCAGATATTTTGTATTTTCCCTAAGCAGATTTCCATCATCAGACCATCTCTCTGCATGATTTCATCAAGTGTTTCACTCAAGAAGATCCAAGCAAAATCTTTACCATCTTTGTGATGCAGCAATCAAAAAGGTCAAAGAAATCAACTGGCTATAAAGTACAACATTTACTGTCTATCAAGAGCATTTGTCATATTGCACAAGAAAATAATGCAATGTGAGTCACAGCAAAGCAATCAATATTAAACCGAGTGATACAAGTCTTACGTTGCCATTACAGTACTTTACAATGGAAAGCCATTTTTATTTTTTTATTTTTACAGTGAGAGTTATCTAAAAACACACTCCCAGTTACTTTTATTCTTTATAAGGATCAAGAAAATTCAGGTGTCTTCTCCGATCAGCAGTTCACAAAATCACAAAATCGTGTCAGTGATTCTACTCTGAAGACATTGGCTAATATCTGCTACCGCCACTCTTCAACCATCCAGTAGCTGTTGAATGTTCTGCTGACTCAAGTACTACCCGTAGAGTAGAACAAGTCCTAAAAATTCTCAAGTGCACAACACTTTCAGCTACAAGAGACTTCTACTTCAAAAGGGACATGAGGATCAATGACACAACTGACACATTTAGTGCAAGTCTGGTTGGAGAGAATTATTCCTGGTGTGTCAGATCTTCTACACCTTCTCTCTAGACAGCAACTGTCAGACACGATGGAGTATAGATCTTGACTAATTCATCCCAAGCACAGTCCACTACCTAAAAAGCAAACAGAATCTATTTAGATGCCTTGTAAATGTAGTTTTGACAAAAAACAGAAAAAACTTAGAAAACATTTACGTATATGCTGAGCTTAATACTGGTTGGCACGCCGATTTACAATGCTTCAAAATTATATAGTAATGCATTTTTTAAAATCTCTGTCTTAACCTTCACTGAGGTGAGTAAGAACTTGCAATTTCCTATTTTCCTACTCCCCATGACTGAAGCAGGGAAACTTCAGGGTTTCAGTTACTTGTCCCAAATAGATTAATACAGAAAATAAGCAAGATGGGATGAAGGGAGGACCCACAAAAGCCTATGACCCATTATATTTCCTCTCTTCACAGGGACACAATGCTTTTGTTTCAGGACTTTTGTTCTCTATGACATCTAAAGACCTCACGATCAAATCTAGCCAACTTTCTTATACTTGCACAGTTAGGGAAAATCATTATAAACATTTTCGTAATGTAGAGGTGAGGAACTGGGAAACAAAGTAGTTGACCAAGATGATGCAGGAAGTTTCTGGAAGAATGAAGACTGAACTTCAGTCTTGCACAGATAACTTAGGAGATCACTGCTCTGTTTTTTGTTGAGAAAGAGAGATGTCTATTTGCCAAGCATTGACTACTGCTGATTGAAAGCATCTCAGAATTGTTGGGGTTTGCTTTAAGCACTAATCAGACTCCGCTAGCCCAGTGAGAAAGTGATGCCACTTTCTCCAACAGCATCTTACTAAAACAGCAACTGTTCAATTCTGCATTACTGAATTCCAAATTTCAAGTCCCAAGCTCTGTTTTAGGTGCAGGTTAGTAGCTAAAAATCACAAAAAAGAAAGCTAATCTGATGCTACAGCATAAAAAGATTTTAAGAAACAGTAAGATTCCGTAACAGTAGACTGTAAAATGTTTTAGATTTGACAATGCACTTAAGGGCCTGTAATAAATTTAAAGGGGTTAACTGCAGTGACAATTACTCAAAAAGACAAGCTCTAACATATATTCATAGAACACTGGGAAGGACAAAAGCTAAGGCAGAGGGAAGAAGAAAATGAAGAGCTAACGAGAAAAAGTTGATGAGCCTCACATATACATGTCAATAAATCTGGATGAATCCATCTTGGAATAAGTATCTTGACAATGCCCCTTCCAGTTGGGATTGCACAAAGGCACTAGTAGAAAATAAGCTACACAACAAGCATCCTTCTGCTTCAGAATGCAATTCCTGTTCTCTTCTAGAGCCAGAATGAACAGCTGCACACTAAAAATTTGGAAATCCAACTTCAATATTTGATTTCAGACTATAATTAGCCCATTCTGTGTTTACTATACTGCACTATTATTCATTTTTATTGCTTCCTTAGCTGGTTCTACTTAGTTATTTGAAGTACTTTCCATACACATCTAAATGGCCCAAAATCTCTTGACAACATGTACTGTCTATTCATACAACATAATAGAGCTTTGTGTGATATAACATTCTGCTGCATTGCAGTCCCCCCAAATCATTCAAAAAAGAAAATATGAGTTCTCTATTGAATTCTGTGTAGAAACTGGCAATCATATAAAAGACAAAGTATTTTATACTCTCCACAGGTCTGGATCAGCATCATTTTTTCTACAGGCAATACTTTCTACTTTCATGTAGAAACAAGAAACATTGACAGTTGGAAAAAATCCCATGGGAATTCCCACCTGTTATCACTTTAATTAGCATCCTGAAGCAGCCTCTTAACAAATATAGTTACAGGGCCTTTTAATCTAGCAACGGTAAAAATAAATAGAGGTTATTAAAAGGAAGTTTAGAAATGACAATTTGCCCAACTCATCGACTTTATGACAGCACTGGAAAGATGAAAACGTAACTAGTTAACAGAAAGAAAATAAAGCTACAGCAAATAATACTGTATCAAATTTTCCTATGCAGCAGGAAGTCTATACTGGAAGACTGATATCAGAAACTTTGATAAAAATACATATGTGGAGAACAGCAACAGCTATTCTGGGGAAATTGTGACACTACAGCAAGAAACAGCATTAGAAAATGGAGTAGCATTGTGCTAGGACTGACATCAACAAAAGAGCACCCCATGTAGCAATTTAACAAAATGCTTTCTCCCAAATACAGCAGAGACTGTAAGACAAAGGGGACAACTGTAAGTTTGTGTGTGACAGCTAGCTTTAGCTTATGGACAGTTGTTACAGACCACTTTGCAATATCTCATGGAGTATTACTGCCCAAAATACAAGTGACTGAAAAAGAACCATTGTATACACACAAGTGAATGTTACACAGCTACTGCATAAACCAAAAACTATGGTCATCTTCGGAAGCTGATCCCTTGACTATAATCATAGTATAGCTTAAATGAAACAGCTATCTCATATTCTATTGAAGTTTTTATCCTTGTTCCAGATTATAATGATGCTTCCCCTCAACTGATTTAATATCAATATCCATTAATTTATCAAAGACATTTCCATTGACTCACTAACTTATTTACTTTTCTGACAGGCCCTCTGTTTCCTATTCATCACAATCATCTTACTTTGCAATAGACTTAGACCTTTTCCGGCACTTGAGGGCAATCCATTCAGTCTAGTTCAATTACGTGGATGATATTCTGTCTCTACTGTTTAGAGGGAGCAAGAAAAGAAGAGAAAACTCCCAAGTTAGTAGCTATTTTTTTTTCAATATTGGAAGATGTACTAAAACCCCACAGCCAAACAGTAATGAAATACATTCAAAATAATAATTAAAAACTTCAAGTTCAGTAACTCCTCTATGAAGGTTTTCGTCAGAAGAAATGTGTAGCCCTCTTCAGATCAGTATATTCAGCCTTTTTAATGGGCCTATTCAGAGGTGTCTCAGTGCTACTCAGCTCTGGAGTGCCCATAATATATCATAGGATAATATGCAAACATGTCTTACTGTGACTTCTTTCTCTTTTCAGCTCTCCTCTATCCCACCCCATTTTCACATACAACTGATAAAGACCTGTCTTTTTTCTGTAGTACAGAAGCTGGAAGAAGCATCCAGCTTTTCTCTTCCATTAACATTATATTTATTTTCCCTTCTAGATTATTTTCTGTGCTTTTTCATACAGAATTTAATGGTCTATCATTATATCATTATTAAATATCATTAATATATATTTTTGAAGGGCTCTGCACATCCTCTGTACATGCATGGTACAGCGATCTAGTGAAGGTAACAAAAAAAGCTCTTAGATTTGCTACTCATCAAAATTACTTTCACAGATGCTCATTCCTCATATACAGCTCCAGACCACCACAGAAAGTTTTGTCCTTAGTCCACATTCATACTCCATAAACTAGAAAAAAGAACATAGAAGGTTCTTCAGCACTCCTTTCTTTTGTTCAGGATCAATTTAAAAGACGCAAGTAGAAGACCTCCTACCACATTAAAACTTGTTGGTTACGTGTGTAATGGATCATCCACGTTTAAATGCATTCAACACCTATTTTGTGCTAGGGTGCTCTTTTGTTTGGTCAGCAGATCCCAAGGATGAGCTGCACCTTCATATAAGAAGGTAGGAATGAAAGTGATGGGAATTTGGAATTTTTTTAAAACAGTTTTTATTTTCAATGTGCAATAGCTCAACTTAAAAAAAAATTTGAAAAAAAATCACACTGATTTAATTATTATTTCCAATAAAGAAAGAACAAAACAAACTGAGGATCAGGAGTTCCTATAAAGATCTAGGGTCAAAATATACAGGCATCAGAAACAGTTGTTTCAGATACCACTTAAGAAATTCATTTGTTTCTTAAGGAGAGAAAAGATTTGGGGATGTATTACTATTCAGATTGCAAAGATGTGCCATAAAGCACTGATTAAAAACACAGGTAGCTGTCTGACGAACATAACAAAAATCAGTCACATTTATCTTAAAAGACATACAACACTTGTTTATTTGCTCTAAGATGGACAATGAGAAGAAGATCTGGTAGCCATGCCACATTACTCCAAATGTAAGTCTTGTGAGTGTGAGTAAAGTTACTCTTTACTTTATCAATAAAATGTAAAGCAAACTGAGATGCTAGCTGCAAATTACAGAGAATTTTTTGTATTTCCATAGTATCTGTCGCAATCCCTCTATACTCTACAGAAAAAAGAAAAGACATCTTCCCAGTCTTTCAAAATTGTTTTTACCAGTAGAGTGAATCACGATTTGTGTAGAGAATACACTGGAACTGCAAAGCACCTTTCTGTGCTGATCCTCATTCACCTCAATGACCCCAAATGCAGTTAGTTTTCATGCAGTGAAACTGTGCTTCTCTAAGAAGCCTATCCAATCTTCAAATTCATTCTTGAGTTTACAGCTAAGTTAAGCTCCTTCATTTTGAGATATAATCAAGAACAATGATAAGCCAAATGACATTCTCAGTAACAGCTGCAAAACACTTCTGTCTTCAGCTGAGTTCCACTGATGCAGTTCACTGGAACTTACATAACAGACTTTCTGATGATGCAAAAAAAGAATTAAATCTGCTATACTGACTAACAGACAAGGCTAATAGGCATAAAAAAGAAACATTTTAAAAGACACTAAAACAAATACAAAAACAAAAGCACAAAAACAAATACAACACAAAAGGAACATATTCATTAATGAACTACTGCCTCTGTCTCTTCCCAGCATTTCAGAATCCAAATGCTTAAACACTTTTTCCTTTCCGTATACTGACACTGGAGCTTATAGAGAATTCATGTGACGCCTGAAAGCAATCTCTCCAGTCACCTTAGGATGGGACTTCGATCAACAATGGTGAAGTACTCATGGATGGCCATTACTCATGAATAGCTGGTTTTGACTTATCCACTGAAAGTCTCATTTTAAATGTCTGCGAAGAACACACAGCAAGTGTCAGTAAGAAATGTCACCTTCCTCTACCCCTCCAACTCTGTAAAGGTGTTTGAATTGGTTTAATGGTAACATTTGCAGGTGATTAAATCTGATCTTTGCAAGCAAAAATTCATGCTGAAATTAAGTAAGAGAACAGATGTTGTACAGTTGTTTTATCTCAAAGGATCACTAATTGCGTAACTTTAGTACCACCCTGGAGGAGGACCACAAGGAGAGATGAAAAAGAAGTACAGATAGTGGAAATAATTATAGCAGTGTGATAGCTGCAACAGCTGGTTAGAAGCTATCAGTTCCTTGGCAATTAAGTGTAAAAGATAAGAACAAATGGGCAAAAGATGAATTTCTGCTTTTCTGACATTTTTACAAGATGTAACTCCACTTTTCTGAAAGATAATTAACTCTTCTGGACCTGTGGAGCCCCACCGAAGACACTGTTCCCATTTCATATTTGGCTGTGCTTAAGCCAACTTAAGCAGTTCTCTCCTGCCCCGTTTGCTGTGCTAGCATAGCTAATGTGGTGCACTGCACAGGCTGCCTATAGAAAACAGGTAGCAGAACAAACCTGTACACCAACAGGTGTGACAGACTGACAGATGATCAAAAATTTTTCAGTAAAGCTGCAAGAATTTAGAATTAGATTTCAGTTACCCTCAGGGAAAACAGCTCAAGCGTATACAGTTTGGCTATGGCCTGCTTCCAATTAGTGAAAAATAACAGCTTTTTAAACTTCAATGATACTGATGCTGTAAGAAGGCTCAATACTTCCTAGGATCAACAGATTTTTACTGATGCTACAAAGCAAGCATCTCTGCTCAGTTCTAACTGCCTTGGGCCAGGTGGAAGAAAGGAGAATGGACTGTGGTACAGAGACCATGTTCCTGATACCCCCACAGCTTTAGGGAGAAGAAAGTGGAGACACAGTGAAGCTCTGAAGAACAATGTTACACAAAGCACAAGACTAGTGTCATGGGTACTATATTAGTATCACAGAATCATAGAATCATCACCAATTCCATGTTACGTGGTATCATGTGGTGATATCACCCATCACTGTCTCCAAATGCCGTACAGAAAAATGCTGGCCATGCCCTTTCTCACACTGATACATCATAGAGCTCCAGGCAATCAGTTCTGTGTGAAATAATCTACCTTGGGGGAATATCTATGTGAAGAAGCACACTCATAAAGAGGGCTACAGAAAACACGAAGTTTGCCCTCTAAACCATGTTGACACAAACAGCTATTCAGATGTGTAATGGCCATCCAACTGACAAGCACAGTAAACAAACGAAGATCATGAGTGATTATCATTGTGTTGTACACAAATTATCCTAAAATCTAGACTCAAACTTGCATTTAGATGACAGGTGACGCTGAACCAGAGAACTCGGGCTTGCTTTATCCTTGATGCAGTACAATTTTAATTTCCAAAGGGAACACTTACATACTGTATATTACTAGAGCTCTGTTCTGACTGGCACGATACTAGTATCTCATGTGTTCTTCATGTATCAAGGGTTTTAAGCCACCATACCACTTGCCATCACTCCTGTTGAAAATCAGGTGCCATTTCAATTTGGGAATGCTTTTGTTCATAGATTAAAAGTACAGAGCAACTAAAAGACTACTCTCCTATTCCCACTAAATACTCAGTCCTGTTTTCAGGAGCAAGGCAGAAAGCCCGGCTTAACAGATAACATTCAGTTATACACTGCAGTGACTGCTTTACAAAGACTTCAGAACAGACATCAGGAATAGGCAGAAAAACATTTTCAGACAAAATTTAGAGCTCCAGTTTTTCCTCATGATTGTGTTAAGCTCAATACAGCTTTTGAACTACAACAGAGATTTTTTTTGACCACAATTTAAAAGAATTTATGGCATACAGTGTATTTTCCGTTCTATATATACTCACTGAAATCATTTCAGTATCAAAACAAGAGGAAGTGAATTTTCACTGATCTCATATGGGGAAGCTAGATATCAGAAGAGAAATAAGAAATCTGTTAAGCTACTGAATACTATTCCAATATTTGGTCTAGCATTATCAGCCCCTAGAGAGGAAAAATATACAGCTGATAATCATTATCATACTTTCTAGATATGCTATGCCTGTCTAATGTATATAGCAAGCATACAGTTTTAATTGTTTTTCTTACCTCCAAACTTAACTTTGGGATAAAAAGTGTCTGGTTTAAAAAACTTCATAGTCTTAATAATATTGACAAAGTAAATGGATTAATTCAGCTCATATTAATATATACGATTACAAATTTGAAAGGATTTTTGGTGTTCACGTTTTGTCACTGTTTTTCCCATTGTTCTTGCATCATTACTCTGACTGAAAGTTGGAGGATTCTGTTCAAATTTCAACCAATTGCACACAAACATCTTGTAACTCCTAAATCAAATAATTAATCTAGGTATCTAATTTTAACACTCTTCCAAGAGCACAGATTTCTTTTTATTGACCTATAAAAGATGCTTCAAAAGTTCATGGGGCACAGCCCCCCAAAATATCACCTGAATAAACAATAATAAAAATATCATTAAGAATGAAAGCAAAGCTTAAATGACCAGAATGGTATACAATTTGAGTATAAACGAATAGCTTTTCCGTTATGAATAAAATATCTGCATGCATGGCAGAGAGAAGCAGTTCGAATCTCAAGTCAGAATTCTTTATAAAGCATTCAAGGAAATCACAAATCATACCAAATACATGAAGGAGAATAATAAATGTGGCTGAGTATCAGCTCTTGATAGGAAGCAAATAGGCAGGCAATCTACGTATTGGGAATAGGAACATATTTTAGGTAAATAATCCTTGTTGGGATTATTGAATCAAAGTAGAAGCCAGACTGCAAGGACTCAGACTGGAAGCAACTATTCAGTAAGTGTTCATGATTTACCTTGTAACTATAGCTTGACTCTGCCACGAGCTTTTTTTTTGTTTTTTTTTTTTTAATAGAACATTTACAGTTTCCATTGCTGTGATATCCAAGCTGTGCAATACGTTAAATCACATCAAGAGAAAGCCCAGAGGAATATTACAGTTGTTGCAGATGCCAAACTGTCTGGAAGGCACACCTGCATGCACTATGTTTGAATATGTACCTTAGATTTACAGAGCGGTACCCATGCATTAAGTCCAACATATGACTTGCATAATTTCTGCATGAGAAGAAAAGAAATACCTGGATGCATGAATACCCTAAGGTGGACAGGTATATACATCATCATTTTCCTTTTCCTAACAAACAAATGCACATGCAGCTGTTTGCTTTGAATTCATTATCTATCATCAATGAGTACATTTATTCAGCTTTGTTCCAAGAAGGCCATTCCATAAATTGTGGTTAAAAAAGAAGACAACATCCACTTAGCAGCAACTCAAAGCTTGATAGATCTATCATACAAAAAAGAAGTCTTATCTAGCCAGTCAGAAACACCATTCCCTAAGACCCGCTCTAGAACACACAGTGCTTTTTCAACAGGTCTGGAATTAAGATGTAATCATACCTTCATGAAAGCGAAAAAGAAAAAAAAAAGCGAAAAAGAAAAAAAAAAGCGAAAAAGGAAAAAAAAAGCGAAAAAGGAAAAAAAAAGCGAAAAAGGAAAAAAAAAGCGAAAAAGGAAAAAAAAAGCGAAAAAGGAAAAAAAAAGCGAAAAAGGAAAAAAAAAGCGAAAAAGGAAAAAAAAAGCGAAAAAGGAAAAAAAAAGCGAAAAAGGAAAAAAAAAGCGAAAAAGGAAAAAAAAAGCGAAAAAGGAAAAAAAAAGCGAAAAAGAAAAAAAAGCGAAAAAGAAAAAAAAAGCGAAAAAGAAAAAACAAAGCGAAATTTTGGTTTTGTCTTGTTCACATCCATGGCAAAACTCACACCAACTTCACTAAAGCTGAATTGGACTCAGAGCATGCTGTGATGTAGCTCTGTAATGTCCTAATGTACTATGCTATTCCTGCTGCTCATTCCAGCCCCAGTTCAGCCAGAAAGTTAACTAAGCACTCACCTGGGATGAAGTTTTAATCCTCCAGCAACTAAGCCCTCAAGCTATTCTTGCCCTGCTCCAATGAAAAATAACTTGGGATTTTTTTCAGCCTTGCAAGTTCCCTTATGCGGTTCACAGCATGGTCTCACAAACAGTTACTGCAGCATATTGGAGGTAGCAGAAGTAAGGAGAAGAAGTAAACAGGGACAGGGAACTCTGCAAGCTGCTGCTGATGCCAAGAATGGCTCTATATGCATTAAGCTAAGTTATTTGCCTTTGCCAAACTCACACCTTCTTCCTGTGCATTTTGATCAATAGTAGAAATTAGTATGGCTTTATTTTCTTTGCCTAGTTAGAACTTCATTGTAAATGTTGCAAGTCATTTTTATCTATGATAAAAAATTAATTTCACTATGAATTAGAGCAGAATGTAGATATGAATGATACCTGCGGCACATTAAATATTGGATGATCTAAAGTTAATACAGAGGCAGAAGTTTCTGTGTGAAAATTATAGGCTTGTTGTTTCTGAAGCAAATAATTAACTTTATTTTTAGCTTCCTCTTGCCTTTCTTACCTGAAAAAAAAAGTTCATACTAGAAACAATTATTTGTTTACTACAATAGAAAAAAATTTAAAAAGGAAGCACAGATAATCAAGTTCAAACACAAAGAAGAGAATCCCAGCCAAACCAGTACACAAATCAATGTCCCTGCTAAAACAAGGTCAATTCACTCACATTAATAGCTGGAAGTTTTATAATTCTAACAACATATTAAGCATTTTCTTGTACTCCTGTTATTAAGACAAACCAGGTCTAAGTACCAAGTGTGACAATGGCAATGCTTAACTCATCTTTTTAAGTATACGAAACAAAGCTCTGTATCTCAGGTTGGCATTTTAGATCCTTCTCTATTTTTTTTCCTTCCAAAATAAAACTACCTCACTTTCTCTTTGTTCACCATGTCTTTCAATTGTCTGATTTTGCAATTTTGTCTGTCCTGTCCTCCTCTTCTGCCCAACACAATTACTTTATAAATAAAAATGGACCTAAAAAAATGTGGCTTACTCGGTCAGCATTTAGCCAGTCTCACTCCCAGACACTTTCTGTAGTCTCGTGGCTCTTCTTCAGGATCTCTATAATAGGCAATTGAAAGGTAAATTCATCACATCTCTCACCTGACCACAGTTGTGAAGGCTCAAATCTAGTCCACATGTAAATTCTGTATGATGCTCAACAGTTTCCAGCAAAGGGTTAGGCTTGGAAAAGTCCCAAAATCTATAGAGAGAGAATGTGAGAGAGAAAGAGAGAGAAATCAAACAAACCACAATTACAGTAATTGAAAGGCCATTCTTAAAATATAATGCAGGATATTGACAGATCTGTTGCTGCCAGGATATTTTAAAAAGCAAACTCATCCACTTAGGAAATATAACTAATCAAATTCCTGCAAAGCCATCTGCTGATCTGCATAAATTAAATCTCACTGGGCAAAACCATCTTTTCTTCCCTATTGCAGAAACCAAGATCAAAGTTGGCACCAAAGAGCAGCCTTAGGGACACTATTAAACAAAACAACATGTAAGTGAGGATACTCTTGATAGCTGGGGAATTTTATCCCTGAAAGCTGTTAGCACAATTTATGTTTTTTTTTTCTCACTTTTTAGTATTGCTCCCTATGGCATGTTTATTTACTGAAAATTGTAAGTTCATTTATAGACATTGGTCACACTTGTTTTCAGATTTGAAACAGGGCTTCTCTAAAATAGAATATACTACTATAATTTAATATAATTTGTATTACAAAGGTCAGTTGCATTATACTGTTAATTCCACTAACCTGTATTTCAAAAACAATTTTTCCTTTCTAAGTTCAGCTGATATAAATGCTTGGAAAATATATTCCCGAAATGCTCTACTTCTCCCAGCTACTCCCCAAGTAGATGCACTGTTCATCAGTGTAGTTAACAAAAAGGAGAATAGGTAAAAGAGAGGACAGCATGGAAGTATGAGGTACAACCTCAATTATGAAAAATGGATTCAGGAACAGAACTTTCAGACAATTATACACTGACAAGACACCATATTCTAAAGCAGACACACACAAACAAGATTTTATTTCTTGTTTTGGTTGTATAGCACAGCTTATAGAGAAGCTCATAGGCTGTAGAGCACAAGGCATTTTGTAATTACATTCTCTGCATTTCAAATGTTTCTCACAGTGGTCAGTCACGCTTTAGTTTTTCTGTACCAATCATAACATACCCTCTGGAGATCTCTTTGACTTACTACCATTGGGGAAAGTGAAAATAATTGGTAAGAACAGTTTATTATTAGACCAACTACACTGAAAAACACTGTATATTCATGCAGCCAATTCAGGTAAAACAGCAAACACTGCAGCCAACAGGGTTAGTTTGTTTAATGTGTAGATGTTATTTCCTTAATAAATGAGCAGAGTGATATCAGCACAATGGCCATGCCATAGTAACAACCCTCTTCACTTCTCCCTAGTACCTGAGATCTAAAATAAACAACTTATTTTGCAGGAGTAAAGAACAAAACAGCACTTTCATCCTCACACACCTGTTCATAAAATGGCAAGAAAATAAATCTTTTTTTTTCTAAAAAACAGTGGTAGTCTTCTCTACTATATTAGCTCTCTACTATGTCTTTTAAAAAGACAGATCTGCATAACTGAAAATTAAGATTAGAGACAATTTCAGATCTATATAAATAGAAATCTAAAAGGACTTTCTGATCAATTTTAAAAATAGAGGAAGACAATTTGGTGTCTGTTGTACGAAGTCATGTTTGTATAAAGTCAGAAGCAGCATATAGTTTGAGTAGTACAATTCAATTCAAGTCCATAGACAGTATTGTGTCTGGAACTTTTATTTTGATTTAAAAATGCTCATTACTGAAAGACCAAAAGGTTTACAATGTCAGGACTGAGAACCACTGACACTAGGTTAGCAGTGGTTGTGATAGTAACTTACAGTACTATGTAGTGAAAAAATGCTATCTGCAGGTCAGCTTCCAAACCTAACATGAAGACAACATATTTTGCCTTTGTTGCATTCTGAAGACTTAAAGCACAGCACACTGTTTCCGAGACAGGTTTAATCCCAGAATAGCTATACAACAAAATAAGGATGCATTCACTGCACAAATAGGTGTACTTGCACTACTTTAAGTAAATCTACATGCTTGGCAGCATGAACTTCAATAGTGGGCTACACAACCACTTACACTTCTAGGGTTCATGGTAGGTTTGTATCTCCTGCGATCAGAGTCAGGCCGCCAAAATGGAACTACCATTTTTACCGTTATTTTATAGATTAAAACTAGTATCCACAACTACAGTCACATCTGATCACTCAGATATCCCACAACCTAATTCTGGGTGCATTTGCTGAAATGTTTTTTAGTTAAATTTGTTAAAAGCAATGTAAGTTCACCTTTTCCTTCACTATTCCAAATTCTCACTTTTCCTAACAGGTTCTCATTCGTGTTCCATGTACTTCCCAAGCATTTTTTTTTAAGTTGGATGTAAATTGTAAATGGACTGCTTATCCTGAACACAGTATTATATGAAGAGAACAGGCCTGATTTCCTATGAATTTTGTACTTTGTCCTTCCCATAGCAATACCACAGAGATTCACTATCTAGCTCTATCTCCTGTATTCCCCTATAAAAACACTCATGAACACCCCTAGTATAGTTTCTCTTACCTATCTCCCAATCATGTCCTCCTCCCCACTCTACTCTTAGCTCCCACCCACATCCCTTAACCAGTGGTTGAGCAAAATGCAGTGTGTATGGATTCAGGTTCCAATGTGCACAGCAGTACAACGTAGTACAACATATGTACTATTCCTGCATGCTGATTAGTTAGCCAGCAAGCCAAGCAGATTTGACAGGTGGTGAGTTCACACTGAATTAATCTTTTGCTAAGGCAATGTTTCAGGTCTTTCCCTCTAGCATGAATTTCCATTATAATTGTATGAGCTTAGCGAATTTAGACTACAAACTATCAGCTAGATTTTCAATAGGTTCCAAAACGACTTAGGAAAATGATCTGGCAGAAAGGGATAGACTGGAAACACAAAGAATGCAACTCTCTGAGCCTTCTTCCTTCAGGAAAAAAAAAAAAAAAAGTTCTCACAAATACTAACGCATGAAAACTTTACTACTGCTTCTAAGTTTCATACAGAAGGTGTCTTCATAGACTGCATTTATAAGAGGACATGAATCAGCTAATTACATGCTGACTTCCATGAAAGCTCACATGAGTACTAACTCAAAGAGCAACACCAGTACACACATGCAACCAAATCAGACAGGTGAAGATCACGGTAGTATATGGACGTATCTAACCAGGAAGTTTTCAAGAACAACCAAACATTCAAGGGTAGTTTACTTTACATGTCTATTCTATAATTTCTTCTCCTGCTCTCATTTTCTAATTCTCACTCAAAGCTAGCTATCTAATTGCTCCTCCAAACTAAAAAACACTTCTTTTTGAGTAGAACTTCACATCATGCTACTTCCTGAAAATAACCCAACTCAGTGCAATGCTGTTACTTCAGAAAATAACTGGAGACATCTAATTTCTTCTACAATAATATTCTTAACAGATAATTTCATTATAGGATAATTTCACTAAAGTCTCAACATTATGAAATAGCTCAGGTGTGGAAGAAAGCCTTTACTCAAACTATCACTCAAACTATCATCTCCCAGAAGTATCAGAGAAAAGAGGAGAAACTGCTTGAGGGCCAAATCAAATGGAAGAGAATCCAAAAAAGTGATTTTGAAATATGTATGGGAAAACAAAGCACATCAGTTATACAACTATAGGACCCTACGCTAATGGAACTGCCATTACACCACTGGCTGCCCTTATTACATATCTGAGTTGATGTTACGGCAATGAAATTCCACGCAAACATTTTTCTACATAGCAAAACAGTAGACTACAAGTTATGTTTGTTTCAATTCTTCAGCTACAATACAGTCTAGGGCAACTTTTAAGAAAACTTGTTACTGGACTTCATAATACTTCTTATGCTTTTGAAGATTTTCAAATTCAAAAGGCTTACTAGCATCTTTAACACTCCCTTTTAAATACAGATCTAAGTAATTCTCCTCTTCAGCATGTGCTTAAACCTAGTCTGAGAACGTATTTGTATGATTATTGTATTAAGGTACCAGCCAAAGATCCTAAACCAGAAACAGGGTGCCCTAAAAAACAAGGTATACTAACAAAATGAAGATATTCCTTATCACCGAAAACTTCAATCTGAGTTAAGAAACGCAAGTGAGAAACCCCACTTAAATGAATAAATGACTTCTCCAGTACTTTTGATTTCAAGTCAATACAAGGTGCAGCCCAAGATGCAGCATTACCTGCTACTCTAATCTTCAGGGGACAAAGGCAGAACCTCTATGAGCTGGCTGATACACAGCATTAAGAACCTTCTGGACAGTTATGAATAATGACAGCTTCATTGCTACTGATACAAAATAATTTAATTACAGCTATGATAGCCAACATTATCCTGCTTACTCTTTATTCCCTGATTTCTCCCTGAAGTATGAATTAAATAAAAGAGGATGGTAAAACCTTAACTTAGGGACATACATGGTTTTAATCACAGCTTCCAGTTTTTAATTCCTCCATCCCAGTATTCCATTCCTTAGTATCCCAGTCCTAGATTGGAGCTTCAGTCCACCACTTTGAATCATGGTCTATTCTTCATCAAAAACTGTAAAAGGCACATTGGCTAAAAATGGTAAGTTAGATGACTTGAGAAACACAGAAGTGGGTGTCACTGGCACACAGAAAATACTGTAGGTATGCGTACTCCCTCTCAATACTTCTGTTTCCTCACGTGGTCATAAAAAACACTAGCTCTACCTTTCATAAAGCCAGAATACATTTTATAGAGAAAGATTTACACATATTCATACGACAGGTTGAAAAACAGCAGCTACAAAACCAAAAGGTAGGAGGAGTTATTTAGAAGCAAAAAAGACGCACTTTTCACAGGTAAATTATTCAGATAAAGGTAAATTCCACAGGTAAATTTCATTGCTTCTAAGTATTAATTATTAATATTTAGCAATGCTTAGAAAAATAGTAATGGCAAAGTAATGGCAATAGAATGGAAAGGTGGATGGATGGGTGGCTATCTACCTGTACGTGCACACAGTAAGGCTGTAACATAACCAGAGCATTTATATTCTTTAAAAGAGATGCTCCCAACATGTTATTGTGACAACTTCTCCCAACTACATGGAGTATTTTGCTTGTACTATCTTTTTTGAAGACTTTCACTTGGCCTTCTAATGCCAAACCCAGGAAGTAACACTTTTTAAAAACTGCTAAAAAAAAAAAAAAAAAAAAAAAAAAAAAAAAACCCAACCCAACCAACCAACCAAAAAAACCCCAACCCTTCGTCCCTTCAATTATTATAGAATCACAGAATCAGTAAGGTTGGAAGGGACCTCTGGAGATCATCTAGTCCAACCTCCCTGCTCAGCAGGGTCACCTAGAGCAGGTTAGACAGGGTTGCATCCAGGCGGGCCTTGAATATCTCCAGAGAAGGAGACTCCACAACTATGATCCCTCTGCCTCTGGTCAGAGGAAGTAATAGTTTGGACAGAAAAATAATGCCTACAGTAAAATATAGTATTTTGTGAAAAGGTCTGTACGACTTTCATTTCCAGACACCACAATATATGAGCTAGGAGCTCTCTTCATCTTCACCGAAAGTTCTCACACATGAAATGTCAGAGTTGAAATTGTACTGTTTCTGTACAGCACGAAGTGCATTATTGCCAGATCTGAATGATATACACTTGGTGTCAAAAATGGGAAGAGCATGAGGACAAAATAAAATCACTTTAATACATCAGTAATTTATTACTGTGATTATTAATCTTACTGTTCAGACAAGGCCTCTGGAAGAAGCCAATCACTGCTTTATTATTTTGGACTTAGAAGTCTGTTGAGAAACCATACTCTACAAACTAGCTGGCACTGTATCAGTTAAAAAATGTTAGGTAAGATCACATAAAAAGCATTCCACAGACCATTGTGCAGTATTCTACAAGAAGCGCATTTTAGACATAAAGGAAATTAAGTACTTTACATAAAACAAAACGCTGGTACAACAATCTGTAAGGTCAGATGTGTGGACAGCACAGCACTTACATCCTCAGGCTTCTGGCACCAACCACTTAACAGAGGTATCACTGGCAAGGCACTACTCCTCAGTGAGTTACACAAGAGAATAAGAATTAGCCTAAGCTTAGAAAAAGGCTCTAAAGCACTTACATGTTTTTCTGAAACAATGACATGCCTATAGGTGACATTAGTATTATATAAACTCACCATCTAGTTTTAATCCACAAGAGAAGAACATGATTTTTGAAAGAAACAAGTCCATGCAGAGAATGAAAATTTAAAGAAGTGACTGTTCTGTTAAACTCACTGATTTACCACTACCTCCTCACCTTCCCCATCTTTCCTGAGGAACCTGATCCATTGCAGTCCTTCAGTCATGCAAGCAGTCCCACCATGTCTCTATAATCCCTATAAGGCCATAGCTCTGCAACTGCACACGGACTTCTAACTCCACCTGTTTGCTTCCCCTACTGCATTTATGTGTCATGCTGCTTTCACAGGGAAAGTGCAAGAGTTTCCGACATTATGCTGTTCCCCAGACACTTCCTCACTGACCCTCACACTCTCACTTCTCTTCAAGTTACGGTAATTCTTCTCTGACATACCTAGTTTGAAGCCCTCCTCACTAGGTTAGCAAACCCGCTTAGCAAAGACACTCTTGCACTGCTTTGTCAGATGGGTCTCCAGCCTGCCTCACTGTGCTCACTGTTCAAAAGAGGGCCCTGTGGCTGTAAAGGCAAAGTCCTACTTCTGATACCAGCCACGCAGCCAAGTACTGACCAGCTGGATATGTTTTTCCCTACTTACAGCATCCTCTCAGAATTGAGAAAAACATTACCTGGGCCTCCAGACTCATGTAGCCACTCTCAATACATTCATAGCCATCCCTGTCAGTAACACAGGGGCCCAAACAGATAAGCAGAAAAACATACTGCCAGTGAGATTTTCTACGGTACTGTTGCAATGATTTAGAGATTTGCTTTCTCATCAGTGTAAATTTGAACTGGGGAGTTGGGCTTCCTACCTTAGGAACACATGCAACATCAGTCCCTAGAACATAAGCATTTTTGTTTTGTTATGCCTGACCTGCAAAACTCTAGGCATTTTTTAAAACACATCTTTAGGAAAAAAAGGGAGTCTCTCCTTCCTGTAGGTATTTCCAATAAGCTTATCAACTGGTTTTGAGATGTAACACAGTCAAGAAACAGAGAGAAGGAGATAACTTGTTTCATCTAGAAGACAGCATTTTCTGAGGACTGGACAAGCCACAGCAGTCTCTCCACAGCATCCTGGATTTTGGCCCACAGGGGGCAATAAAACCTTCCAAAACATCAAGTTGGCCTGGCAGATGGATCCTTCCTATACCCACAGGAGGGAGTCTCCTCTTTATGTAGATACTTGATTTAGGTGCAGCTGACTGAGATCTCCCCAAAATTGAGCTTGTTCCTGCTCACTTGTTCCCAGGACACTAGACCTGTTCTCTAACTGCAAATCTGCAAGTGGAGAAGGAGCCTGCGTTGTATTGCTAAAGTAACAAGTTTCCAGCCTTGCTCATCCCATCATGGTGAGGGGAGCATCCTCTGTTTCCTGAAGCATAGTCTCTAGTTGTCCCTTCTTCCTTCAACTGCAGGACCTTGGAAAGGTCTCTGCAAAGACCCTGTCAATCTTATGCTTCTGTTCCTTGATAGGCAGTCTGCTCGCCCCTTCTTGCAGCTCCTTCACCTTAGTGAAGATGTCTCCAACAGGCAAGGTCACCATCACCCCCATCTCCAGAGGGCAGGTCACCAGGCACTCCCTGCAGCTTGAGACCTGGAAGGCAACATCCTCCCCCAGAAGTGTTGTCCAGGTTCAGGCCTCCGATGTGCCAAGGACAATTGCTTCAGCAGTTGTCTTCCTGTGGCATGTCACCATCATCACTGCAGTCTCAAGCAGTTCCACGGTGTCTAGAACAGAGTTTCTGAGCCCCTTTGCAACTCTGCATATTTGTCTGCTGCACTCCGGGAGCTACACTCCTGTCTACCAGTTATACAGCTCCTCCCAAAGCTGCATAGGTGCTTGATACTGTCTGTTCAGCCCTCAGCTGAAGAGAAGAGCTATAGGCATCCCTAATCAGGACATAGCAAACAGAAACTGTCTGCTGACAACAAAAGCTTCCAGAAGCTAACCTTCACTAGCAGCAATTTCTCAGCCTCCAGAAGTTCCTATCAGAAGACAGTGTATCTTACTGTCATGAAGGAAGGAGGGAGGGTTGGCTTGATTCCCAGCTTTCTCAGCTCCTTCCTAGCACAACTCTTCTGGTACTGCCCTGATCTCAAGCCCATGCCCTCTCCATAATGCTCAGAAACCCACTGGTCTTTCCACATCCATAAATTGCCACACTCTCACAACCTCCTCCTCCCCTCACTCTCAAATTCCCACCATCGCCTCTCATATCTTCATCAAAAGTGGAATGCCACGCTGCCCAGGATGTGAAAGGGCAGGCCCAAAGCAGAGTGCCACTGCCACTCAGCAAGTGCTCATTCCATCAGCATATGTTCCCTGGCTGGCCTCAAGCTGACCAAGAGGGTAGCTAAGAGGTAAATGCATCTCTTGACTCCTAGACCTCCACCGTCTCAGCAGCCAACAGTCTAAGAGGAAAGCAAGCACAACAAAACAGACCACTTCTTTTGCCTATGTAAGGTATCAGGCCAAGGGATTTGTGTGGTCACAAGAATACCATATGCTACCTGTTACGCAGACCCAGGCTAAAGACCCTTGTCTGTGAACAGGTTCTGTTTATTTTCAGACTCAAACTTCAACAAAGTACATCATGAAGATGACATTAGCTGCCTGTTTCATAAGCAGTAGAACTCCTGAATGTAACTATCATGAGTAAGACTAAGTTTCTTTCAGCTGGCAGTTGAATCAAAGCCAGAGGTCCAGTCACTCAAAGAAATGCTGCCTGGTCGCAGTCATTAGATCACGGATAATGTTCTCAGGCTGTGCTTTTTAAGATATCTGAAGATAACTGAAGCACAACTTTTTAATTGAAAACTTTTACCTTTATTATCTGATAAAGAGTAAGATGGAAAAAAATGAGGTTAGAAGTTTGCAAACATTAAAGTTAATAAAAGGGGAGTGGGACTGAGACACCAAAATAGGTGCACAATCTTAGCAGAAAACTCCGCAAAGAAATAAATATACCAAAATTACAAATTCAATATTATAAACATTTACTAATGGGAACAACAATATAACTGATTTAAGTATGACAACTCAATTGATTAATCTTATATTCCTGGTTAATTTCTTTCACATTCAGAGCACATATGTTTTGAATTTTGAACATGGGGAATTGAGTTGTTGCTTCCAGAGCTCTATTGTCTAACGTATAACAAAACACTTCAGTACTTCTATTGCCTAGGGCAAAACAGTAATATACTTGCTGCAGGAAATTTAGTTTTTAATCATTTAATTTATTTTAATGGCTCTGAGTGTGGGATTTTATATGTAATAAAACCATTATTCTCAGATGAAAGTTGCTTTACAATGTAAATAAGCTAATGGTGTACCCCAGGGCTCAGTACTGGGTTCGACATTGTTCAACTTCTTCATCAA
Source organism: Rhea pennata (assembly GCF_028389875.1). NCBI lineage: Eukaryota > Metazoa > Chordata > Aves > Rheiformes > Rheidae > Rhea > Rhea pennata. The sequence goes on from NC_084665.1 coordinate 65,332,799, forward strand.
TGACCTGGATGAAGGGACAGAGTGCCTCCTCAGCAAGTTTGCTAATGATACAAAATGGGGAGCAGTGGCCATCAGAGGGCTGTGCTACCATTCAGAGCAGACCTCGACAGACTGGAGAAATGCGCAGAGAGGAACCTCAATAAATTCAATAAAGGGAAGTGCAGAGTCCTGCACAAAGACTCGAATAACCCCATGCACCAGTACAAGCCGAGGGCTGACCTGCTGGAAAACAGCTCTGCAGAGAAGGACCTGGGAGTCCTGGTGGACAAGTTAACCATGAGCCAGCAATGTGCTCCTGGGGCCAAGAAGGTCAATGGTATCCTGGGGTGCATCAGAAAGAGCATTTCCAGCAGGCTGAGGAAGGTAGTCCTCTCCTCTACTCAACCCTGGTGAGGCTGCATCTGGATCACTGTGTCCCATTCTGGGCTTCCCAATACAAGAGAGAGAGAGAGAGAGAGAGAGAGAGAGAGAGAGAGAGAGAGAGAGCGCTCCTAGAGTGAGTCCAGGGAAAAGCTACTAAGGTGATGAAGGGACTAGAGCATGTCTCATATAAGGAAAAGCTGTGAGAGCTGGGCCTGTTCAGCCTGGAGAAGAGAAGACTGAGGAAGCATCTTACCAATATGTATGAATATCTGAATGGAGGGTTTTAAGAGCATGGGGTTTAGACTCTTTTCAGTGGTACCCAGAGATAGGGTGAGAGGCAACAGGCACAACCTGAAGCATAGGAAATTCTGTCTGAATACAAGGAAAAACTTCTTTACTGTGAAAGTGACAGAGCACTGGAACAGGTTGCCCAAAGAGGCTGTACAGTCTCCACCCTTGGAGATATTCAAAGCCATCTGGACATGGTCCTGGGCAACCTGCTTCCAGGTCTCTTCCAACCTCAACTGTTCTGTGGTTACATAGATACAGACATACTGCCAGTGAGATTTTCTACGATACAGTTGCAATGATTTAGAGATTTGCTTTCTCATCAGTGTAAATTTGAACTGGGGAGTTGGGCTTCCTACCTTAGAAACACATGCAACATCAGTCTCTGGAACATAAGCATTTTTGTTTTGTTATGCCTGACCTGCAAAACTCTAGGCATTTTTTAAAACACATCTTTAGGAAAAAAAGGGAGTCTCTCCTTCCTGTAGGTATTTCCAATAAGCTTATCAGCTGGTTTTGAGATGTAACACAGTCAAGAAACAGAGAGAAGGAGGTAACTTGTTTCATCTGTCAGACAATAAAAACTCATGTTAAAGCCAAGCTGGTAAGGATTGGTTCTTTCAAGTCAGTAAACTAAGAAATTTGCACCTCTTTTTTTCTCCACCATCTGGTTCAGAAACAATTCATGGACAAGTAAAACTATCACTAAATTGGCTCAAGAGCCCAGGTAAAGGAGTAGTATTCCAGTTGTACCAGTCTTTGTAAAAGTTTTTTTTCAAACTATATGGGATTCTTACAATCTGCAAAACATTATCTTCATATTGTAATTATACATCATATTATGGCACTTGCTATTGAGACACATATTGAGAATCTGAATAGCTTGCAAGGGCACACCTTGCTGTAGATATACAGCTAGTATATTAAAGCAAAAATGGTACAGAGCACATACAGTGTTGCTTTATTACTTGTGCTGCAGTCTTTCTCTTAGGAAACAGAACCTTTCTGTGTTTGCTGTTAGACCATTTAGGATGCAACCAAAAGTGGCATTAATTGGGGTAATTTGGGCAAGTGAGATTTTTGCTGATGTTTGTGGAGCCCAAAGGGCTTCTTAAATTTATAAGCGTACTGCCTACCATATTCAGTCCATGTTATAAGACTAAAATATAGATCAAAGCACGTAAATGAAATATCCAGGAATGTACTTCACAGTGTATATGTGCACATAGCGTACATGGCACTGTATATCCTAGAGAAGTCTTACTACGAGGACAACTTCTTTATTAAATCAGCTCGATTATAAAATCCTCTGTAGTACTATCAGATTTACTTGGCAGCTAGGGGAACTTGCTGAAGAACTTCAGCACACAAACTGAACAATACTAAAGCTTCCTCAGATACAGACAGGATGAAAACTGTTCATAAAAGGTTAAAATGAAAATGAATCATAGAAACATATATTAAGTCACTCATCTATATTCATTTAAGAGGTTATTACCTTCTTATCAGAGACTATCATAGCTGGACACAGCTATAGTCAGCAGAATGATGGGCAGAGGCTTACAGAAATTATCTGTCAGAGCACATATCATTCAGAAGGGTGACTGAGCTAGCCTGTAAGCCTTTAACCCATGTGTATGCAACACAGCTTATAAAGAGAGAAAACATCCAATAGCAACATTAATTGCAGTTCAGTATGTCTGCTCTAGAACTTTTTTCTATTGTAAGCTGCATTAAAATAGATTTACTGTACCTTACAGTGAAATCATAGGAGCAAGACGCCAATAAAGTTGCATGGAATGGTGAAAACTGCAAGAAAACAAAATAGAACAACTTTTAAGATATAAACATTGTGAACATATTTAGAGACTTCTTGCGAGTAGAAAACCACCAAAATTTAACTAGTTAAACCATCTTGGTAGGTTCCATTTCATGCCGCAATAGAACAGACTACTTCAACAAAACAAATTTAGCTACCTTGCTTCTAATCACAGGAAATGCTCTATGGGATCCTGGTTGTGTTTGATTTAAGCAACTCTGCTGTAAAATTAAGATATTTTAGGACATAAAAATGGCCATTAAATTATGCTTTTGGCTGACAATCTTGAGTATCATCTCATTATGTAAAGGAAGTATCAGTAAGTGCAATCAGTTTATTTTTTCAGCTCAGTTAGTGGGATGCACTTAAATTGAGCTACATTGCAAAGAATGTAGGATATTTTACTTGCATGTGCTAAAATTCTGAAATTACTTAAGGAAACGGGAAAATCTGAGTTACGTTGAAAAACTGAACTTTACAAACTAATCTTTGTAAAACTTCACAAGCATTTCCAGCTAAGGAAGAAAAGAATTTTCATCATTTTGCTTTTCTGATCCCTAAGCAACCAATTAAAGAGAAGCAAAGAGCACTGAAAACCACAGTTCCTACAAAACTACAAAGTAAACTAACAAGCCCAAGAAGAACTCCAACTAAGATCATAGGACTAAGATCTGTTCAAATTCAAGCTTGCTGACAGACTTACCTTGCCTTCAGAAGAATTGAAGGGAATACCTGCCTGCATTCTAAACTCTGCAGGTTTCCTACAACTTTTCTGCAGGAAGAAATCACAACAAAACACCTTTTCTGCAGGAAGAAATCACAACAAAACACCTTTTCTGCACCTTATAAGTATGAATAATAAACAGGAGGAAGCCTGATGGGAAGCACAAACCAAAAGCACATTTCCCACATACTCCCTCTTTGCATCTTTGTCTTGATAGCTTCTGATGAAGCAAAATGATCTTGTCAGAGTTGAAGAACAGCAGTGGCATTAAGCTTAAATATCCTAGCATCTTCCCTGAACTAACTCTAGTAAAATACTGAAGAGGAGTGTTTACACATAAGTTAGAAGAATTGGGGTAACGCTTTTCTGCTACAAAGAAAGAGACAATTTAAAAACTTTGTTCTGCTTAACTGATAGGTATTATGACCATCATTTGACCAGTTTTATATAGACAAAGGAGACCAACATATCATGCAGCCTGACCTCCAGAATGTCACAGATCACTCATTCAAGTATCTTTTTAAGTAGACTCAAAGGCTGTAACTAAATTTCAGTATATGAGACCAAAACCAGAAAAGAATATGAGACATCAAAATGCACCCATGCTAAAACCTCCTGCAAAGGGCTCCAAATCATCTCAGTGTACTTATAATGTCCTGCAATGTAGTTAAACACAAGAAATCCACAGGAACCCTGACAATATAATGTTGGGTAGAATTTGTGCCAGCCTCAGATCTCACAAGCAGCACAACCCTGAACAAGTGAATAGGATGCAAAAGACAGACAACCAAAGAGTGTGATTTCATGGCTGGTTTAAGCTAATTTAAGACTGAACGGCTGCCAATACCAATGGTCTTCCCTTCCCTTCTACTTCAGGCCATGTGTTCCTGCCTCATCCCTTGTGTTAGGGCTTGCAGTTGTGTGGCATTTCATCTATGAACTGAGTCAGCTTAATGATTCAGATGGAAACTAGTCACAGGACTTTCAGCCTCAGCAAGGAGCGGAGCCAGCTTGCTGCATGGTTTTATGATCGCTACTGTTAGCGCAGATGGGAAGAGAAGATGCAGAGGTTGGGAGGGCAGGCCTGTATTTAGATAGCACCCTGGTCTTAATTGGTTTAGGCTAACTGGCCAACCACACCACGCAGTGTGGATGTGATGCACCATCTCTAAACGCTGGCCCACCTTCTTCTATCTTATGTCCACAGGGGCTATGTCTAACTTGAAATGGCAGCTATAAAAGCCTGCTAAGAGCGACTGTAAGCCATGTACTCTCACATACCTCTTCCTTATAAATGTATACATATACAGCCTCCTCCTGTCTCCTCAAAGCTACTTACTGAAGTGACCTCAAAGCTGGGTATGAAAAAGTTCTACCTCTGGCCTTCTCTTAACAATTATTTTGAGGCATGTCAAAAGAGGGAGCATTATGGGCCAAAAAATGGAATCTTAAGGTGAGACTGTGTAAGAAGCGCCCTACTTAATCAGACCAATGGTCTATCTAGCCCACTATTCTGATTCCAGAGATTCCTGGGCACCTCCTGTTATCCATTTCTCCCCAACTGTATTTTTAGCTGCTGGAAGAGTATTAGCACAGAATCACAGAATTGCTGAGGTTAGGAGGAACCTCTGAGAACCATCTAGCCTACCCAACAGTCAAAGCAGGGTCAACTATAGCAGATTCCTCTCAGCCAAGTTCAATCAGGCTTTCAATATCTCTGAGGATGGAGACTCTACAACCTCTCTGGGTAGCCTGCTCCAGTGTTTGACCACCCTCACAGTAGAAAAAAGTTTCTTCTTATATTTAAATGGAATTTTCTGTACTTCAGTTTGTGCGCATTGCCTCTTGTCCTCTCACTGGGCACCACTGAAAAGAGACTGGCTTCGTCTTCTTTACTTCCCCTCATCATTCATACACATTAATAAGATCCTCCCCTGACCCTTCTCTTTCTCCAGACTAAACAGTCCCAGCGCTCTCAGCTTTTCCTCATAAAAGAGATGCTCCAGTCCCTTCATTATCTTAGTAGTCCTTGGCTGAACTCGCTCCAGTAGCTCCACATTTCTGTTGTATTGGGGAGCTCAGAACTGGGCACAGCACTCCAGGTACGGTCTCAGCAGGGCTGAGTGAATGGGGATGTTAGAGCCCAGGATGTTAGAGAACAGAAATATTAAAATGTTATTTGTCTAGTCCTTTCAACATCTGTTTATTGACCTACTTAACTGTGAATTTTTCTAATTCCTTCTGAACCTGATGACACTATCTGCCTCTGCAACCTCTGTGACAAGTAATTCCAGAAATTTACTACCTGATGTGTAAAAACAAAACAAAACTTTCGTTTGCTTCTAAATCCATCCCCTGTTAGTTTCATCAAGCGTCTCTTTAGTTGTATCACAGAACAAGGTGAATAACAGTTCTGCAGTCAGTTCACCCATTTTATCATGAAGACTTCTTGTTACGAATATCTTTGCAGCAGATCTGTTTTTAGAAGTTTCCATGTCCCACTGTATGCTAGTGTGACACTCACAGTTGTATTGATTCAATTGTCTTTACGGCTATGCAACTGGAGCTGCAAAATGATCTAGGTTAAAAAAAAGTATCTCTTAACACCACTGCTATCTCTTAGTTACTCCTTTTTCTGACAAATCACAGCCCAAGCACAGTAACTTTTAAAGCTGTTAGAACAAGATCAAAAATGACAAAGCTATATGAAAAACTATTTTTTGCCAGTTCAGACTTCCTAGAAAATAGTAATAAACATATTCATATACCAAACCACAGACTAGTGACCTGCAGCCAGCATACATGACTAACCACAGGCACTGACTAATTTGAGGATATGCAATCATGTATCCAGATCAAATTTGTATCAGTGGGTGATATAATAGTACACAGATCTAGTATAGCCATTTGTAACCCTCTGTGCATAAGATTTCTAAAATCCTTTGAACATACTAACATTTTCTTTGTATAAACAAAAATACACATTCACAGTGAATTCTGTGTCCTGCTTTACGTGAATGCTGACATCCTATTGGAAAGAACAAGATACAGCATCATTTAGAAAAGGAAAAAGGTAAGATATTTGCTCTGTGTTGAACTTCCCATGTAATTAGCCAGAGTAAACCTCCTATCTGTTTCTCAATCTCTGGGACACTCCGCATGGAAAAATACAACTTTTGATGATGACATTTCCTTTGAAACCCCACCAACTTGCTAAATATCAAAATGTTTTACTATGCTGAACTGAAGGCTCCCAGAAAGAATAAATATAACAGCTAAAATCTTGAGCGCTTACTGTCTTCCTAGTTACTAGATTACATAAAATATTGCTGCTTTCCTAGCAAACTTGCATAATAATTCAATGATAGGTGACGGTGAATAAAATAACTTACTTTCACTCTTCTAATAGCATAGGTATGACCAAGCAAGACGAACACTGGTTGCCGGACGTTCCTCAAGTCCCATCCTTTCAAACTACAGTCAACTGCACCAGTTACCAGCAAGTTCTGATGATGTGAAACAACACAGATATATCAGTAAAATTTAACTATTAAAATGCCAAGATGCATATCAAGGGAATGTTAACTACTGAAGTTAAATAAATCAAACAATACTGACTATTTCCCCACTACAGACTATCCTGTCTACTAAGTAAAGCAGTAACCAAAACTCCAGGTGCCATTTACCTCTTGGAACAACACTCTTCTGGAGATGTAGTTAGTGAATGCAAGTAACAAGTAGCTAGGCGGTTTTTTATTGCCATATAAAAAGAAAAGGTATTAATGTAACAGCAAAAAAATGCTATTTAATTAAAGTGATTCAGTTAGAAAAGCAGTTGGACAAATAGGATTATACCTGGTCGTACTTGCACCAGTCACAGCTCAAGATCTCAGCATGGTGGGCTGGAATCACAAGTTTGACTCCTGGGGCTTTCACATCCCAAACTCTTAAAGTCTGGTCACCTGAAACAAAGAGAAATCAATTCAATTCATCAACTGATTAATCAGTTAAGAGATACTGTGGTACAGGAGTACTCAGTAGACAATGATTTGTCAGCTCTGTGAAATGCAAACTATGATATGAGGATGCTCAGGCCAAATAAAACAAGCACAATATAGACACAGACGTCAGAGAGATGCACACAAGGAAGTAGAACTTGTTTCATTTTATTACCAACACTTCCATTATCTTTTTAAACTCAAATTTTATTAAAAGGAAATGAGAAAAATATTCAAATAAATTTTAATCAAGGAGGAGCTTATGGTCCATTTCAAAATGGACTTAGACCAGAATGATTAACGAGTTTTCTCTGCAAGTCAGCAAAGAAAAGCACCTACACTCATGCTCTTGGTCTGTAGAAAGTGAAAGGTAAATACAACTCATGTCCAACTTCTTTCAACAAAATGAAAATTTAAGGCACTTTTCCTGTACCAGTCATGTGCTAAGACTGCATACAGATACTCACTGAAGTTCATAAGATAGTGTCATTCTGCTACAAGTGTTACATATATTAAAAGCAGAATTTGCTCTAATCTCAAAGCACACACACAAAGGACTTTAGAGAGCAATTAAGAGAGTATGCCTAATTTAAAAGCTCTGTATCTCCGACCCTCTCTCTTCTCATCAAACTGCGCATTGTCTTCTAGCCCTAAGCCTTTTTACTCTTACTCAGTTGCTAATGGCTTACAAAGGTACACAGAAGACTGACAGTTTTGACAAGACTACTATGCTTTTTTAATTACTTCAATCATGGTATTTTCATTAACCCTCAATATTTAAATTTGTATCATCAAAAACTGATTTTCAGCTCATTTGTTTACAAGAGAGAAAACTAGAATCCAGAATTGTGCCTGTATTCATGCAAGACGCATGAAATCACTGGAAGCTGCATCTGAACATCCATGATTTGTACAGAAGGCCTACACCAATACTACCTGTACTAAAAACAAATTTACCTTGTTAATGAAGAAATTCATAGGGTAAGAAATCATCAGGAACATTCTGATAATCCTCAAAATGGTTATCATCAATAACCCTTATGCTGTTTATCGTATCTGATTCTTGTTTAAAAATTAAAACTTTTGATGGTTTTAGTTCCCAATTCAAAAATGTTTCATTTTCAGAAACTGTGGCAATTCTGATGTCATTAAAAGGCATCATGTTGCTGTTAAAATATCCAGACAGGCACACAGTATCACAGCTCCTCTTAAGAATATGGCTATAGTTCAAACAAAACCATCCCTAAAATGACAATGGCAATATTCCTATTACAAGAATTTCCAGGCGCTGCAAACTCACAAAAAAGACATAAAACTTCTGGAAAGTTTGATTACAAAAATAAAGCGAGAGCTTCATTTGAATGTATGTCATAAGAATGGCCTTGCGACTATGGTACTACAGAGATTACAGGAAATTTGCTTTAATCATTGGCTTTGCTTCAGACTCCATGACTGTGAGAGATACCATGCTCATGGTGGCTAAATTCCCAACCTATGAGACGGGAACAACACATGACTTCTCCATTTTCATTTCCTTTGCTTATTTTAATGCTTTCAAGAACGTCTGTTACTATATATATGTACAGCATTCCCCAGAATGACACCTCGCAGTCAGCTGAAGCCCCAAATATCACTACAGAGCTTGTAAAAACAGTGCAACATATGGAGAGGAAGAAATATGACCAGTAGGATCTTGGTGAAGAAGGTAGTATGCCCATCCACCCACTTAGCCTGCTCTGCCTGCTTGCACAGAGCAGACTTCAATTTGAATCTTAAGACTTTAAGAGATAAAATAATTTTATTTTATACTTGATCAGATAAAGATTTGAAAGGGAAGCTCACACTTCACTACAGACAGGACAATTTTTATAAGTAAATAAATATATAAATCCAGGTGAACTAGAATGGACTGCTGCAGGTCAGGCAGCCTCAGTAGTATTACTAGGGTCAAAAACATTTGGAAAAGTAACTTAGTAACAGTTTTGACACCAAATATACAGTCTTCCAAATTATTTCTCTTTTTAATAAAAAAAGACTGACATACGAGAAAAAGTCTTTTTTCTCCCTATTTTCTCTTTTCTTGATCTGTTTGGAAGGCCAAACTTAGTGTTATTAATTCTGGCTTGTCATATTGTGAATTATTTTTAATGGAGTCATGCACCATATAAGTGAATCTCTTAGTCAGAGGAACAGACTGATTTAAAGCCATCAGCAAATCCAATTTTTTTCCATTTAAGCTGCAAATGAAAGAATCAGAAAAGAGAGGGTTTTTTTTAGTTTAGCTGATAAACAGTGTAATCCTGAGACATCACACATTTTAACAATCATTGCTTTTAGCATAAGCATCTTTCCATGACCTCACAATATATTATTTCACAACTCATTTCAATGACAATTGTTGTTAATTATCTTTGAATTTCCACATTTCCATAATTCCTTTAAATCTGCATTACCAAGGTTGCATTTCTTCCATATGACAAAGCAGAAGTAGGATAATAGTAGTTAAAAAAATACATGGAAAGGACATTGAATACAATCACATTCACTAACAGTCACTTCCAATTGGCATCCCAAAGTAAGCAACCACAAAAGTGGCCAACATTTCCCTCACAAAATATTTCTATTTTCGTAAGAAGCAATTTCTATATGGCAACAGATTTCTGCTGGTCTGTTAGATAATTATGATGCCAGATTTGTTTGTATATTGTATTTGCTTTCTTTCATTTTAATGAATATTTGTGAAATCTTGGACGAATCAATAGAACTACACAATATATACTCATCTATTCAAAATTTATGAAAGATATACTAATCTAGAAGTAGATCATCCCCATACAAAGGATGAGGACTGCTAATGCGAATGACTATTACAGTGAAGAGACATAGTTTGAGATTTAAATTTCACATTTCACAATTCACAAAGGTTTTATGTTGACTTTTTGCAGATGTATTTTACCCACATTCAAAAATCATTATGCATTAGGCCAGTGAGAACAATCAGCTTAGCAATCAATACAAGAGAGCGCTGAGGTACAAAATTAACCATACAACATAGATAAGTATTTAAGGGATTAATTAAAAAAAACCAAGAAATCTCACATGCTATCTGAAGGCAGAAGGTATTCTAATGAAGACAGACAATTTTTTTCAAGAACAGAAGTACTGTTAACTTAAAATTTCACTTAAAAAGATGGAGCTGATTTTGTGCATCCCGAAGTAAGAAATCTGATCCTATCACACTTCTCTCATCAAGAGAAAAATGGGTAATATAGCTTTAAAGTACTGTAGGAAAAGAAGTCAGCACAAGAGATGTAAGTATTAGGATAGATGATGTAACATGAAAATAATCTTAATTAAATTATGCATTTATGCCAAGCCATTGAGCAAATTTTTGCTTGCATTTGAATAAAGTGTACATTAATTTCAGTATTTTAAAAAATAAATAAATACAAATCTTAAAACAGAATCTTATTTCAAAATTGACCTACTCTAGCCTACCATATTATTGTCATTCTTCAGTGAACGGAAAAGTTTGATATATGCCTAAATCTAAGCCAAGTCACCCAAAACATCTTAATTCACTGTAAAAAACCCTGCTATTTCTGACCAACATTGAAATAGTCTTTTATAACATGACATTCTAACATAAAACATTATAACCTGAAAATGCTTTATATTCTAGCAAGCACTGTACAAAACACTTTACTCTGGCTAGCACATACCATAAACTGAGTGCCAGATTCATTTATTGAGAAATATTTCCAGATAGCTTGCAGATTAGAGGTTCATTCAGTAAAGCTTACTGAAAACACAACACAGACAAATTCAAAACCATAGAGGTATGCCTTGAAGCAACAGATTTCAAATGAAAATATCCACACCTTTTCATTATATAGATTTGATAGAGCAAAGCAGGCAAATAAATGATATTTTAATATCTTGTAGTATAAACAGCAGTTTAACAGAGCTGCAACAAAATGCAGCAACTCTAAAGTCAATTTACTCATTAGATGCCTGATTTTTACAACAAAAAGCCCTGTGCTAAGTGGAAGCCCCTTATTCTACCTCTCGAGTATGTGGATTCCAAAAAATGACTGAGTTTTTCTCACTCTTGCACAGCCTTGAACCTTGTTCAGGATGGCATTTTTTAAGCATATTTGACTCACAAATAATTATAAAAGATTCCATAAGAAGCACAGAATGGATGCCAACTCCCCACACCACCTAAAGGAATATAAAAATTTTGTAATATGTTTCTGAACTCATACCAAACAATTGCAACATTACTGTTCAAGGGCTATTTACTTCAGTTATTTGGGAACCTAAATACAAGTATCTGTCTGCAGCTCCCTCTCCTCCAGCAACTCTTTCTTTTATCCTGTGTTACTTCTGAAGCAGGAATGTAAACTAAAGCTTGAGAAAACTGTAATCAAAGACCTGACAATGTCAAATTTGGCTAAGAAACTTACAGATGGAAAATATTTCTTTAATGAGCAGCTGCTTTCTCTTTCATTCAGCATCTTTTCTCTTAGTAAACATATACCTGGTCATTATTTCACAGAAGATAATTTGTTTATTCATAGTATTTTTCACAGGCATTCAGATCCCAAACACAGAAACATGAACCAAAACTATATGTCAGCCCAACTTCTGAACTTCACATTGACAATACTTGAATTACATACACCTGTCAGTAAGACTGGTAGGTATGAAGACACTAACTTTTTTTAAAAGGCAAGTCAGTATGTCAGAGATGGTAATGAGATGGCATGTGAAAGAAACAGTGCTGTAGAAGTGTAATCTTAAAGTCTAGGGCTGAAAATAAGAGCTTACAAAGTTTGGAAACTGAATTTTTATGTCCCTTTATAAACCAACAACGCTCTAGTTCTCTAACATTTTTGTCAATGTAATAAAAAACAGTCCTAAAAAGAAATACGAAAGAATGGAAAGAACTCTTTGAGCAAAGAATACAATTAACGGAACTACATTATGATGAGTACAGACAACATTATCTTGCAGATTTGAGAAACACTTCTTAGTCATGACTTCTTAAAGATTTAACAGCCTGTACTTACTTTGATCAGTAAAATTAATAATTGTACTAATGATTTTAAAGTGAACACAACAATAAAAACTGAGGTCCCAGTAGTTAAAACACATGCTAACAGTCATTCTAAATCTCCCTCGGCTTTGTCAAATCCAGAATACAACATTTTCCTTTGCCAGTGTTATATATGTATTGAAGAATATTACAGTTATGTAGATATGGGTAAAATGGTACTCGTTACTTATTTCCCACTGGTAAATTTAAAAGACAATAAAAATGTTTGACATTATAAAATATGCTTTCTTTATAAACCAAAGGACTGAGTAAAGTCTACTGCTCGGCATTTGCTGAGGCTCATTCAGCTCAACTGATTTATGTTTGACTATATACTAATGTTGTGTGCATTTGGCCCTTTCTTTATACGCTTCTCATCAATTTGTTCTCCAGGTAAAAAAAAGAGACCTTCTGGGCAAATGACACAATGAGTCATTAAACCCTTTTAGCCATGAAGTCGTCATTATTTATGTCATCCTTTAATTACATTTTGCACATCACTGTTTTTTTCAGTGAAAGGCAGACATTTACCAGGGCTCTGCACTGGTGCTGCATGTCCACCTGAACATCCTGCTTATCTTATCAGCTCAGATATTATTACTGACATCACAACAGAATTTATTTACATATACAGAATTAACAGTTTGTTTCTGTTAATAGTAGTATCTCCAAGTTCAAACAATAAAATATAAGTCATTACTAAATTGCCTTTTAAGAGTACAAATGATTGTACATGAAGATGACAGCATTGTAAAGTACCTCACACATCCCTCCAAATGGTAAATGGAAGTGTATTAGATGCTGAATAAAAGCTAATTTAACTGAAGCATACATATTTATCTTTTACAATTTAATGACATTTTATCCACTGCACAAAGTTAATCCTCCTGCACGTACTCAGATCAAAGATTTAATGAAAGAAAGCATTCCACACTTACAATTACATTCTTTTTCAGCTGTTTTATATTATAGTCTTACATTTCTCATTTTCTCTTTCTCTATTTTCGTAATAATTTGAGAGAAAATCATATTCCAAAGGCAAGGATTTAACCTTATCAGTGTGAGGCAAAAGTTGTCTAGGCACATAATGATCTTTCTGAGCAGCTATTCTGCTGTGTCTTGCAGTTGTGTTAGGTTTTCAGCTTTCAGTGCTTATTAACTAGTTAAGTGGAAACTAAATTTCTGCTGGCACATGAATAGATTCAAAAAAAGGCAGTACAAAGACATACAGAGAGGCATACAAAAGTTCCTAAGTCTCCTTCCTTTTTGCTTATCTTCTTCTACCTCCCCCTAAAAAAGTGTTTACTTAACAGATTTGAAATATTTCAAGACCAGTATTTTTTCCAGATACGGTTAACAATGTACTACCTAAATATAATTTTCCTAATAAATGCAAAGTTAAAGAAGCTGTAACATGAAATATTTCAATTCTAGTCTGAAGTTCTCTGAATTTATACTATTAATATATGGGCATATGTGTGCTTGTGAATATGTATGTATGGAGCGGGAAGAAATAAAAGGAATCGAGGGGAGAAAGAGAGAGAGAGAAAACACATGCAAACACACACTCTCTCTCTCAATATAACCCTAAAGCAGCTCAGCCTCCCTCAAAAAAGAAATGGATTGTTTAAAGCAGCTGGAAAAAAAAAGAAATGAAAGGATGTTCAGGAATTTCCCTTCAGCCACACCTTCAATTAATATTTCAAGAAAACAAATTTGCAAAAAAACAGACACCATAAAATTTCAGGTCGACATTTCCAGTAAGTGCACGCAAAGAAAGGAACGGCTATAAGTTCCATACCTGACACAGTATCATCATGTCAAGATGGCAGTTTTCTTTCAGCTCTAACTTAAGTTCAGCAGTTCAGTCATCAGTGAAATTACGGTTCCTATCTCATAATTTTCTGAGATCCTTATGTGCATGCGGATCCTTGCAAATCTCAAATGAGGAGGCCCAGCCTCCCGGACAGTTCCACTTGACTGCTCTCACAGATCTTTCCACTTGACCGACTTAACAGTGTGTCAGTAACCACTGAAGAGTGAAGTGAAAGCTCAGACCACACGCTGTCTGAAGGGCCTTTCCTTACAATAAGGAAACGGAATTTATACCCAGAGCAAGAGCATCACGTGAACTTCTACTACCACAGAAAGACAAGTTACTGCTGACCGAACTACAAGCTCCCAATGCACATTTTTTTAATCAAATTTAAAAATCAAATCACAGGAAAATTCTAGTGAAAATTAAAACCAAAACAAACAAGGAAAGCCATTCCACATTGGCATGTCATGACTTCCATACAAGAACTTGGCTTGAAATTATTTTATTTAGAAGCACACCAAATATTTTGGAAATCATGAGAAAGTTCAACATCACTTTGAAGTCATCAGTTTCTCTTACTTAGTGATTTTACACCTATCACTACACTGTAGAATTTTTATTTCACATCCCAGTAGTACTTACAGTAGAGAAATACTGTGCCCTTTGTTTAGGTTGGTTGTCCTGTAAGATATTATGGAGTCATTAATCAGTGAAAGCTGACTGCAATTAGCTTCAGGCTTCTGCAGTACACGTTCATCCTTTTCAAGAATCAGAGTAAAATTTGCAAAAGAGTGATATCTTTAAGTGCTTAAGTCAAACCTTTCAACAAATGCACTTACTGAGCAAAGAATAGATTAATTATATGTTATATATCAATTATAAGTTGCCGTACACAAACCACAATCCCATCACATACAGCATTTAACAATCAACATCTCCCAAAGTTGTTCAAATGGCAGTGTATTAAAGACTGTTTGACTTAATCACTTAAGTATCACACTTGAAATAACTTGTTGGAGGACAGCCTAGCTTTTGTTCATCCACACCATCAAAAATTTCATATGAGCAAGATGCAATGGAGAGGTTTCTGAACAAGCAAGACCCCAAAGAGATTGTAACTTTCTCTAGAATTTGCAAAAAACACTAACACTGTTTCCACCATTTACTTTTGACCAAATGATACTTGGCCAGTATTGTGTAGCAGGTAGCTGCATTTCAGTAGTACTGTTCATACAGTACACAGGGCTCAATCCTCTTAATTTTTTTGCTCATTCTGCTAGCTAAGTACCTCCCAAGCGTTACTTCAATAAATCTTCAACTTAATTGAAGTTTTATTCAAGTTGAAGGTTCATCTGTGCACCAGCACCTGGCTACCAAGCATTATTACGTTAGAACAAATATGTGAAATTTGTTAGTTATTCAAGTTCCACTGTGCAAGCAAAGCCAGATGGAAATAGCCAGACTGAAATTTTATAAAATAGAAATCACACACACTTTTTAATCAAGCTTCCTTCAGAATAGAAAAAAATCTCTGTGTATCGTCTGTTGTGCATCTATTGTCCCTCCTTAACTTCATCAATGGAAAGAGATATTTTTACTTATTTATCCTGTTGATATAAGAACTGAACAATTTCCACTTATATCACTACAAAAACTCAAATAAATTTGAAAACGGACAAATTTAAGCCATTAGAGTGAATCTAGTGATGCTCGTACTGGGCCTGCATCTTCTTGCTCCTTTACTTCCCAAGTACATTCTGTGGCTCACAGCATTCCTTCTTCCCCAGCCAGTCAGCAGTTAAGAGTTCTGCTCATGCACCTAGAATAGGAACATTTGCTGGAAAACACTGTTGCCTCAGTGTACAGTCTCTCTGCCTTCTCTCTTTGGCCCCAGAGACATCCAACTCAATTATAACTGTCTTAGTCAGCAAGATTTGTAGCACTGGTAGAAGCAGAAAAGTAAAATTGATTTTTTCTTTTCCCCAAAAGGCAGTCATTTCTACTAGTATTTAAAATAATTTAATAGGAATTAACTAAGTTCTTCACAGGGCTAACAGTCTACTGATGCTATGCATTCTGAAATAATTTGACCAAAAATGTTAGCCAGAACATGAAATAAAGTATATAACATTTTACTGGACAATGAAAAGAGTGATGTGAATGGATGAGAGTTACATAAAATAACAGAAAAAAAATGCAACCAAGTCACTGAGTTGACTGCTAGAAAACTGCTGATCCATGTTAAAAGGCCAAGAGAATGATCTATAGATCATAACAGATCCCACAAATCCATCCACAGCTAAATAGTTCTCTTTCCTTCCTCCATTTTTATGCATAATATACACTACCACCTGCTGGACAAAGTGCAGAAGTGATACAACACCATACACAATTTTTTTTGCTGTGAGAAATCTTTTTCAATCAGGTTTACCTGAGGCAGATGCAAAACAACCTGGGATGTGAGGAGACCATATAGTGCTGTAAATCACCCCTTCATGGCCTTTGAAAGTGCATAATGACTTCCCCACAGCTGGATCCCACTAAATAAAATAAAAAGAAAATTGAGGTAAATGTGAAATAAAACAGAAAAAGTTTTCTTATATATATAAGCTTTATATGTATAGAAAGGATTAAAGGAACTTCTTTTTACTGTGTATCATGAAAAGCACTTTTATACTTAAACTAGTATCATCCGAAGGCCAAGGCAGCATCTCAGTTGAAAAATAAAGAAGAAAAGTGAATGGACATTGTTTCTTAACATAAACAAGTATCAATTCCAAAACAAATCACATTTTTACCTTCAGCAGAAAAGCAACATACCAGCTTGGCTGTTCGATCCCATGAACCAGACACCACTAGCTGTTCTCCTCTAGTTTGGCTCCAGTCAACGCTATATGCCTATAAATGATGTAACAGCCTAGATTAGAAACAGCATTAGCATACGAGTTTGAGTCAGCCTTAGTTCTATGAAGTACACCTAAATTTGCACATTTCATTATAGTCAGATAAAGCACACAGGTCAAACACTAAACAGCTGCCAATGATGCCATTTACCTGAGCAAAAATTGAATTTAACATCTCCATCTCTCAATCTGTCATTAAAAGCACACATAAGCTCAGAAAAGTATCCAAAAAGGTAAAGATAGAACGAAACAACAAAAAAGATGTAAAAAGCGCACATGGACTCACCATCACTGAAAGTTCCTACCACTATAAAAAGCCGTAATTTAGACTGATTTCTTATCTCCAATCCAACATTATTCAAACATCCTCTTTAGAACTGACTGTGGAGTTGACACTGAGGTTTTAGCTGACTGAAAATAAATACTTCTTCATGATTTCTAATTATGTGTGTCTTTGGGTTTCCTACAGTGCCCACTACCACAGAATATAAGCTCTACTCAAATCAGCTAGATCAGTGATTAGCAGGGGGAATATATGCCATAAAATATTTTGATCTTTATCTTTTCCAGGTGCTAAGACACTCTTGTAATATTCATATCCTCAAAAAAACAACCCCAACTAGTGTTGTACCCCTTCACAGAGGATACCGTAATTGCATCTTTCATTTTTCAGCTCTGCTGCCCTCCGAAAAGCACAAATGCTCTGTGCTGTATAAAGACACAATTAGATATGTACTGATAAGTTAACTGCTGGTACACTAGTCTCAGTACGGTAATAAGAAAGACCATCAAGGCTTCACATATACACCAAAAACGATGAGGAGCTGGTACAAGACCAAAGCACCTTGATTCTCCCTATACTAACATAATTTATTAAAAATTCCAGCTGTTTTTTGTTTAGAGAAAATTCCTGAAATATAAGGAAGACCTTTGGTAATATTTTTATTGTATTTTGTCCTGTTGAAATTGTTCAGATCTCAAACTCTCAAGAACATGTAAGATTTCCATCTTTCAACCCGCTTTATCTACATACTGCAATGTGCATTCTATTCCTTCCAATTTTTATCTCACAACAAAATGCTGACTCCTCACCAGTGTGTCAAATGCTGGTGATACTGGAGCTCCATAACCTCCAGTGGGACAACATGCAGTTTTAGTTTTAACGGTTTTAACAGTTTAAAACGGTTTAACCTGCACCGTTTTAGTGCTAAAGGTGGATAAAGATGAGCTTAAACAATTCATCTGCTTGAGGTCCTGACACAACCAGACCTTCCAGGACACTTCTCAGAAATGCAGCAACTACCTGCAGAGCACTGCTCTCAACAGCTGGGCCACTAACCAGGGATTTCTACTCCTGCAAAGACAATCTAGTTCTAGCACCCTCTGAATCTTACCTGCAACACGCTAAATGCACTGTTTAAAGTAGTACAGTACAACTGGCCTCACTCTCCTGGATAGACAGAATCATACATTAAATTACAACAACTCTATTTTGAAGGTGAAAATATTTGGACCTGTGTCACCAGAGAAAAAGCAGAGAAGCTGAGCTGGAAAAGAAAATTAACCAAGCAAAAGTCAAAGTCACCTAATTTCATTTCAGACTATGCTGGGCGCAGTGTAAATTAACTGTTTTTCATTCATTTGCATATTTTAAGTGGAGGACACTCATTGCCCAAGGAAAAACAGTGCATCATCAGCAACATTTCTTTTTTATCTTAAAATGTCATGTTTTCCACATACCAAAAACTATATTGCACTAGCATCATTTGTGCTAGCTCCCTTTTGTGAGGAGTTTACAATCCAAATGTGGGAGACACTAGGACAGTATTTGGCAAAAGCTATACAAATAATAAACTAAGAGGTAACTTTTTGTTCGTCTATGCAAGCTATCCCTTTGGTTAAATCCTCTTGGTTTTCTGCTTTTCTCAACTGACTAGCAGTATTATAGCTCATTAAAATACCCTCCCTTTCAACCTGCCTCCTTCCATTAAAAGGATAATAAAAGAGACAAACAAGTACCTGCTCATATTTTAAGAATGAGCAACATCGGAGTTTTCTCAAGTGTTCCAGGGCTTCTCATAGGTAAAAGCTTCTCCCCCTGAATCTGTCTGATGGTCTGTGTGCAACTCCTAAGTTGTAGTTGCTTTGCAATACCCCTACATGGATCACTAGGCAGCACGCCTCTTTCATGCAATAGACACACAAAGTCAACTCAGTGGAAGTGTTGGGCTCTCATACTCCCGTCCAGAATTCTCAATGAAGAAACGTGTCTGAAAAAACACGCACCTGTGTTGCACACTCACCTCACTCCACATATTTTGGATGCATCAGATCTGCTGCACAGGTAACACAAAGTGCACATATGGTTTCCAGCTCACTCACAAGCTTAGCGTACAGGTCTGCTAAACACATGTTATGATATTGATCCATATACACACGGCAGATGCAAGTGGGACGGCCCAGCATTTTGCAGCTGCATCAGAGGTAATGATACCTGGACAAATTCTCCTTCAGGCAAGATTTACAAACAGAACAGACAACAGGCTTAGAAAAGGCAAGAGCTATTTTTCATGGCGAGGGACAGGTCCAGGTACTGAGAAAAGAGTGAAAAGAAGAAAATGTGGGCAACCAAATACGGTCAGTTTTATTCTTCTTGCCTTTTCAGGCACATCACCCAACACGAATTTACAGATGCCTCAAAAGAGGCTCTGCTGAGCATCAGGGAAAGACTAATGATTTAGCATAAACCTGAATTCAAAATGTCCATCTTTTAGTGCTTTACTTATAATCATAAAATGTACTAAGGCTATTTATGTATAAACAGCAGCAACAAATACTCTAGGTAAGATCAAGGAAAGCTGAAAGATGTAAAAATACATTTAAAAAGTCAAAATAAATGTCAAGACTCACTTTACAAGACAAATTTAACAGAAATACTCTGTTGTCTCACATTCCAGTGAGACTTAATCAAAACCAAAGTAAATTAGACTAATTTATTCATGAGCTTCAGCAGTTGGTTAGTGCTGAAATAAAACTCATTGTCCTTTCATAATAAAGATGCACTTTTAAATTAAAATTGTATGTTCTTTTCAAGGAAGGACAATGATCTCATTTAGAGAACAGGAAACTGATCCCTGTCAATCTTGCCTTAGAAATAATTACAAAACTCAGTGACAAAATATTCATTAGAAGTGTCAGAAAGGGATTAAGGATTAAGAAGGTAGTCAATCACTTTAAAGAGCACTGTCTGCAAGTGTTTACCACAAACTATTAGTTATAGTCCCGGTGAGATCTATTGTCTTAATGCACACTTAAAAAAAAAAAACAAGATAAACCTTTCAAATCTCACAATAAACACTCAGCCCATGTGTCCTACACTGTCTTTCCAACTCATGGTTGAATGCGTCAACCTCCCCACGCTCCCTGCTAAACTAAGACTTGGACACAGAAATTCATATTTCACGGACAACAGATGGTGCAGCAGAGCCAAAATAATCATATGGACAGAATTTCAATAAGAAAATGGTAGGGACAAAAGAAGAAGAATTTGATATTATGCTTTGCCTACATTTTGCTATTACTACCATCTGTCTTTGAACACTATCATAAAATCCTCATCATAACTACAAAGTAAATCCCTTATATACATAATATATTTATTAAGTCAAAGTAGGAAAATTACAAAGAAAACAGGTACAGAAGATAAAGACTCTTGGGTAACTGCACGCAGCTTTTAGATTTGTGCCTTATACCTGAAAGAATCAAAGGCTTTTTTAAATACATAACTGGACTCCCATAGTCATTTTTTGTTGACAACATATCCACTAGCTGGCCACCTGATGACGATTTTATTTAGATAAAGAGTAGTAATCCAGGAAACAGAGAGACTAAAACCAATCATATCAAGAGACCTGAGAGAAAACAGTAGAGGATTAGAAAGAAAGCATGAAAGAACTTTTAGTTTATTCCTCCTACATCCTGCCTGTCCAACAACTGTCAGTATCAGGTGCTTCCTTATTCTAAAACAGCACAGGACACTATCTACAAAATTATTTTTATTTTTGGAAAATTTCTTCCTAAACCTCTCAGAGACTAGTTTGTGGTCTTTATACAATGGAAGTGTTAACTAAAATTTCTGATAGACAGCTTACAGCAAGTCAATGGATCAGCAGAACTCTGTCAAGTCAATGCCTTTCTTCAGCAGCCACAGTGCTTCAAGTCTCTAATAAAATAGTTCCTTATCTGTGAGAAAAGTTACTGGTAATATTTCATTTTACAAAGTGTATGCATCTATAAAGGACTAAAACCCAAAGAGTATGCTAAATGCTATACCTTAGGAAAATCCTTAAGGGGAAGACAAATACACTTAGACATAAATTGTCCTAATGCAAATACATTTCTTAAGGCGAATATATTTTTTCCCTACCAATATTGCATAGCATGAAGAAATTAAAATTTTTTAAAAAATCAGTGTTATCAATCTAAGGCTAGAAAAGTTCATCCTCTCCCAATATTTGACAATTGTTATTCTGAGTAGGACCTCACAAATACTAGGATGGAAAAGGACAAGCAGTTCCTGAGTACAGCAGAAGTCCTAAGGATCGGTACAATTTCTGTCACTCTGCATCCTCAAGATAACATAGCTATACACATAAGCCACCTGATTTAAGACTATTCAATGATGTTCTCTAGTGTCACAGAATGGCTTCAATATTTTCACACAATTGAAGATTACTTAGCCTACAAGGAATCACAAATACTATTTCTGAATATATTAGATTTATGTGATTATGTGGTACCTGCTATAGGATATAGATATATGAGTACGGACAGTATGTAGTTCATTTCATAGTCAAAATAACGTTAGGTATACATTCAGACCACAGACCCAAACAAAGTGAAAAAACCAACAACAAAAACACATGACAAAAATACTTTTAACAATGAGTCCACAAATAACCCCTTTAAGAATTAAAGCATTAGACAGTTCATTAAAATTTTCAAGCTTTCCTGGTTTACCTCCTGAGTATGCTCTTTATAGACTTGCAGTGGACCTGTGGTTTTAGCTGCGTCCCAGATTTGCAGAGAACCATCCCCACTAGAAGTGATGAGCACATGTTCGTTATTCTCACTCCACGTCACATCAAATAAACCATCGTTCCAGTCAAAACTAAATCAAAACAATTAAGATATTTGTCCATGAGAAAGCATGACATAAATGTTGGGACCATTAGAGACAATATTCCTTTAAATCACCCTTTTTACCATTCTAAACATCCTTTCTTATATATTTGATTTTCCAGTGAACCTCCTTACAAGTAACTTTGTTGATACCATGAAAACTTTTACAAGCTTATGTCAGAATAGGCTGATTAAAGCATAAATGAGCCAAGGATCTTCAACACAGAGAATCAAATCTGATTGTAATCTTAAATTTTAACAACTGTGGTAAATAAAGAAATAAAACCCTCTGCTTTAGAAATAGGTCTGTCCAATCCAGAACATCAATAAGAAGCTGAGTCATCATGAAAATCCAGTAGAAGGAGGGATACGAACATATTAAAGATCTCCATACTCCCTAAAAAGGGCTTTGACACACCAACAATTCATCCTACAGGAAAAAATACAATGTATCAGCTGCTCTGCAAAAACTGCCAATGGCCATGCTGCTATCTTATCGTAAATATGAAGTTATTTTCTCCTTTTTTACTGAAGGTTCAACTAAGCTCAGGTTAACTTCATGGGGCCCTGCAATAATTATGAGGAAAAAGCATGCACACTAAAAGTTTCTGAGAGAACATGACATAGCTCATGGCTCAAGAAATTACAGGACTTTCTACCACAAATTAAGTGGAATCTCTGGAAACATAGAAATGAACATTACTAAAGCAGAGTGCACAGCAGAACTAATAGAGTGTTTAATAGCTACAAATAGTCTTGCTGCATAATTATGAGTTAAAAATTGCTTCTCTGAGTATGATCAACTACATCACTGTTTGTTACATATTTCTATTTCAGCTCTCAGAGTAATCTAAACAATTGCTGTTTTAAACTTTAAGTCATTTTTAGGTGAATGATGGCTGAGTACTAAACCCCCTCCTTCCTAATCCTTCTACTCCTCCCATCCAGAATACCAGTCAAACTCTTAGAATACTGTATCTCCTAGAAAGGACCTGCATGACTTTCCACACGGACTTTCTGCTCCATTTTCAATAAAGTCATCCAGAAAGAATCAAATTTAGGTGGCAATACACTGCTCCTAAAAAGCTAAAATTTCTAATTTCAAGCTTGTAAAAATAAACCTATGTTACCTTCTGAGCAGAACAATCCCAGTTTCATTTTGTTCCAGTACTACTAGAGTTCCACAACCTAAAACAACAAAATAAAACAAATTATCACAATTAATTCCTCCATACCAATGCAAACTAGTGTTCTGAGATGTTATACTGTGCAAATATGGAAGGCATCCGAATTTCTTTAACTGAATAAACAACTAGCTACAGGTATGAACAGTTCCTTGTCTCTGTTTTATATCTCTTAAAAATTGTTTCATTTATATTCCTTTCTTTTTCCAGTACACCTGTAGGTAAGGCTGGAAAAGAAACCACTCGCTTGTAAAGAAAGCGTAAAAAGTGTTTCACCCATACACCTTATGTTATAGACATATCAGTCTGATGTTCCTTAGATCTTTTGACAACACAGCAAATACATTTTTCTCTCTTTGAAAGAGTACCTAGTAATAGAAATGCAGATCACCAAAAATAAATCACAGATATCAGTTCTATCAAAATGCACATGGGTATTACTCTCTCATGCAACTGAGGTAATGCCAAAGGAACATTTAGAAATTTTACTCAAAAATGAATGCTTTTAGGGATAATAGTCCTATAGGAAATGAAAAAAGTTCCAATACTGCAAAAAGCTCAGCTTGGGTCTTCAGCAGGACTTCAGAGACCTGCCAGGGCCTTTCCAAAACTCAATGATCAAGATCAGAATAATTAAAATTTTAAGGAGAAAATATTTTCAGATATTTACTCTATGTATGCCTCCTCTTCTATGTATTTACTCCTGCTCCTACGAAGTCAATACTCCTCTGAGAAGTTCTTATTTAATTTTTTTAAAGTTTTTTTATTTTCTTATTAGGAAAACCTAGCTGGTTGGGAGACTTGGGGGTAAGCATCAGATTTGCAACCTGTTTGGAAATCAATGGTATCCCATAGAAGGACAATAGATGCATAAATTGTATCTACACAAAACAAAAACAACAGAAATAGAAACCATAAAACACTTTGAAAGCCATTTACTGTCTGTATACACACACACACACACATAATTCATGAATTGATGGCATTTGAGGGCAGCAAATGTTTGCACAGCCTTTGAACTCATAACTCATGAGACTTTTTTCATAGTAATCATAGTAATGAGGCCTGATTGGCTCTTGAGACATAATTACCGTAATAAAGGAAGATATTGTGTATGATAAACAGAAAAAGCGGAACCCCCCCCCCCCCAAGTGCCGCAGCTGACCAAAAGGAACGCCTTAGCGAGCCACCACCACAAGGAGAGTATGGCAGCGATGGCCTCTCGAGCCGTGGCACTTCGAGAAGGCAAAGCGACCCGATACAGGCAGTCTCGTTTATGCTCTTGGACCCGAAGTGCCTGCAAACAAGTGCGCCGAACCACATTTTCTTTTCATTATGCAACGACGCCGATGATTCCGATTAACAAAAATAAAAGCAAGTGTTTGTTTTCTGTTGCGCTCCAACAGCGACGCCCCATCTCTCCGTTCGCTGTGCTGCCGGTCGGCGGCCACACGGCTCTGCTCAGGGTTTCCAGGAAGGAGAGGCAGGTAGTCACTCAGCAGGCACCGAGCCGCACAACTGCCAGTTACCGCGAGCAACCCGGAGCGCTATAACCGCACCAACGGCCGCAGCAGCGCGCGCGCGCGCGCACCTCGGCCCCTCGCGCCTCACTGAGGCGCCCGGAAGCGAAACCTCCGCGGGGCGGGCGGGCGGACAGCGCTGCCGGCGGCCCCGCGACCCCGCAGGCCTTTCCCCCGCCCCGCACCTGCGATGCCGTAGTACTGCGCGGCAGCGCACGCCACGCGCCCCGGCCAGTAGGGCGAGAACTCCGCCGCGTAGCCGTGCAGCCCCGGCAGCCGCAGAGTGCCGCCGCCCGCCGCTCCCATGACGCGGCCCGCGGGCCCCGGCCCCAGCAGGCACGCAGCGAGGTGCCGCGGCACCTCGCCGCGCGCGCAGGAGCCCGGCCGGAAGCGCGCGCCCGCCCGCGCCTCGGGGGCGGTGCTGAAGCTGCGCCGCCGCCGCCATCTTTGGTGCGGGGCCCTGCCGCGTTGTCGTCGCCCTGACTGCGGGCAGCCCGGGGCCGCATTGGGCCTCGCGTCCGCCGCGGCTTGCGCCTCTGCTCCCTTCGAGGAAAGGCCGTCATTTTAGGCCGTCCCAATGACAAATTTGTCACTTGATACAACTGCACTTCGATATCTGTACCTTCCTGGTTTGTGTAATTAAAGGGCATCTGGCCAGCACCAGGCCTCTAACCACTTAACTACCCATCTTTTGTGAAAAACAATTCTGCAAAATGGTATTTGGCGGGGAAAAAGATTTCCAAACTGCATGGACAATCCTTTCTTTTATACACCATATAGGATAAACATCAGCTCACTGCATGTTCATGGGTTTCAATAAACGTGATTTTTTTCATCTTGATAGGTATATTGACATCCTTTTAAAAAGCCTTTCCAAGCTACTTCAGTCTGTCATTTCGTGAGTGAATCAAAATATATGAGTATGTAGGTATTTATCATTCTTTGTCCTGTCGCAGTTATGCTTTATGGAGGATGTTTTATGAACAAACTCAGATTCTCTCATACCAATGACAACTTCTATTAAGCCAGTAGGAGTTTTGCCTTTGAAAGGGGGAGAGGTACAGGCTTAGAAAAATATCTGGAAACTTACAGGCTTAATTTACTAAGAGACATCATTTGAGATTTTTTTTTAACACTGGAGAAGAGGAATGCCTTACTGAATTGACTGCTGCAGGTCAAATTCCATCAGTTTTAGCCTCTGAAATCAACATGCCTTTTTGGAGACACAGATCACAAGGCAATCTTCTGTGCAGGTGCTTTTACAGTAAATGTCTTTTGTGATCAGAAGTCAATAACAACATTTAAAAAGATACATACCCTCTGCAGTAGTATAGTAAATAAATCTGGACGTGGCCTTTTGCAAGAGATTGTTCTGAGTTCAAGTGTTTGGTGGTGTAATCTGCAGCTATTTTATGGACAAGTTAACACTTGTACATCCAAATACTGTGAAGGTTTCATCATGCGCATTATCAAAGTAATCAACAAGTCTAGTTCATCTTTTATAATCAATGAAATTCCACAAAGAGGTTATGCAAACAGGAAGTGGTCCTTACCAGTGGCTCAGCTCTGTTTTAAGAACAGCTTAGAAAAAAACTTGGTAGACGTAAATATCACAAAGTGGAAAGAGAGTCACAAGGAAATCCTGAAAGCAGGACCTATTTTGTTTTAATAGTTCCCTAAGTATTTTTTTTCACAGAAAAACTTGTGAATTCTGGTTTTTAAGATGTTTAGAATCAGGACACAAAAGAATATGGCAAGTATTTACATAGCAAATTTCAAGGTAGATACACTAACAACTAAAGAAAAAAAATATTTTACAACAGGGAGAAAGGTTCAACAAACAAAACTGCTAAACATGACCATAGTTCCTCCTGAACCAGATGAGCTGAATTTAAGAAACATGAAGGGCACCAGCAGAAATGCTGCAACAGCCAGCCCCTTTCAGCAGATTAATAATAAAAAAGTATCCAGAATGCATCAGTAGATGGCAGCCATGTTCCACTTAAAAATTGGTATCCCACAGTTCTGCAAAAGAATTCCTTGACAATATAAAATTTTTTCCCTAACTCAATCTCACTTGATTGAACTAAATTCCCAGTTAATGAGCCTATAGCTTTTAGTTACATTTATACTGCAGTCACTTGCCTAAGACATATTCCTTGTTAGCACTAGAGTAAGTAGTTGTGATGCTTATTGCAATATCTCTGCATTCAGTTCACCTTCTTTCCAGTCTGCTGAGCTCTGTTCTGTTAGACGTATCTCCTTCATTTCCTCTGCTTGCTGGTTGACAGCTAACTTAGGTGTGAGTTGAGCTGGTAATGATCACTGCTGCAAATAAAAATCCTTACAAAGCTTGCTGGTTGCCTGAAACAGCTATCAGGAAGGCTCTAGTCCAAGTAAGGAAAGAAATTATGAAAAGAGCTTTTCTACTGGAGAAATCATTCCCCTAGCTATGAGGACTGGTAATTTAAAACATTAAAAACACTCAGGGACTGCAGGAAACTTTTTTCTGCCTTCTAGTTACACAGCCATTCGGTTTCATGCTATCAAGATTTTCTTTTACAACAGTGAGTTCTTACTGACTAATCAACTGTAGAGACTAATGGAAATGTAGAGATTTTCGCAAGTGAAATTCCTATGTAATAAAAAGGCTCTATGTGTCAAAGCCTGAAGAAAAGCATTAGTGTTTCAAGGTTCATAGTAAGGTTGCAAAAACAGGCAATAGTGAAAATTAAAAAAAAAAAAAAAAAAAAAAAAAAAGGAAAATGAAAGTAAGTTTAGGGTAAGGGAAGACAAAGGAGGCTGCAGAAGTGAGTATGAAGGAAAAGGCTCAGAATCACATGGGGGAAGTGAGATTAGTAAAAGGAAAAGGCAGTTAGCACGGAGACTCTTCTGGGAGAGCAAAAGAACAGAAGAAGAGGGAAATACACTGGAAGGGAAGAAGAAAGACGGGGAGATTTAGGAAGAAGTGTGAGACTTGCCATGTGGAAAAGAAGTATAAGCACGGGGCACATTTTTCACCACAGTTGGTCTGTTGTTTCACAATACAGGGGCTCGTTCGTCAGTCAGGACTGACGAAATAGCCATTCCCAACTATGTGCCCATATTGCTCCATCGGTTTTAGCCGATTAGCATTTATGGGGACCAAGCCATCATTTGATAGGTGAATTTGCCACATTATTACTGTGACACTGTCAGCTGCCTCCCTGCAGAATGACCACCTGTCTCTATTTATTTGCTTCTTAGTACTTAAGTACTGCTTTACATATTCAGTCCCATTCTAGATGTATTTTTTTTTAACTTGGCAGCTGGCACCCTTTTAACAAAATACTGCCCTCTCCATATTCAACATAAAGGATACCTCTAATTGTCTACAATGATATACTTAGTCTAACTTTCATTTTGCAGAAGATTTAACTTTTAAGAACAATTTGTTTATTTCAGTAATCATACCTAGTTGCTTGCAAGAGTTCTGTTCTAAACATGGAACAGGATTAGTTTGTCTACTTCCAAGATCTCGTTTGGATTTTTATATCCACAAGTTCTTTATATGCTCCCATTTTTCACCCATAACTCAAGCATATTGGATTCTGCTTCTGCAAAATTTTTCCTGCTTGTAAGTGAAACATTGACAGTGTATCTCTTATCTTTCATTTCTGTATATTGTCCTATTGTTAGATAAGAAGGTGTTAAAATATGAATGAAATTTAGCATCCATTTTAAAACCCAATAACCATCAAGAAAATTCAATGGGCATATTAGTCTTTTTTTCTCCCCGCCCTGCTGGACATTGAAGGCTGTAATACATTGAAAATGTAATTTAGACAGTCTTTTTCATTGTATGTGTATTTTAGATTTCATTTCTGTAAATCAGAACACATCCAAGGGAACTACCCTTTTTTGACTTGATTCTTTATTACTAGTATGAGTGAATAAATCAGATCTGTGGTGTCTGTTATATGCTATTTGTCACTCTTCAAAAATTGCATTTATATTTGAAACTAGTAAGATCAGCAGAGTCTTGGATGTTAAAATTACAATTTAGTTAAGTCCAGAGGTTAATGATTTATTGCTATAAAAGCATATAACGAAGAAAGAGTTCTTATTTCAACAGTTTTACATCTAACTGCTTGTTAAAAGTCCTGCCATCAAAAAAATCAAAGTAGGAGCAAGGCCATATTTGATACTTGGTACTAAAAATGTTAGTTGCAAGTGTACTTCTAATAACAAATAGGCTATTGCTTTGGTTAAAAAAAAAAAAGAAAAAAAAATCCTTTGAATGATCATCTCCTAATCAAACATCCAAACTGAAGAGTGCCTAAATGTATGACTGCTCACTTCAAGGAGCTAACAGACTAAGAAAAAATGCTTTTCCTTTATAAAAAATATAGACAATGTGTCTATTATTCCCTATTAATCAGTGGGTTTTTTTTCAGTAAGGGTCCAACCTCACTCCCAGACAAATCAATAGAAAAAAAATATCTTGAATATGGAATCGACAAGATATTAATAATGAAGTAAGGCTCACAAGTCAGTAGTGCTAAGTGAAATAGCACGCGTCTTCCTTCTTCTCAGTCCATGACTTCCTTCTGCACTTGACAAACATGGGCTGTTCTAGAGAACACCACAGACACATATTGTTCGAGCTTCCTGTAATGTGATGTAACTGTAGTGTTGAATGGATTAACACTGATTCTGTGTTTTGTGGAAAACTACATTATTTAGAGAAACACTGATTGCCATGCTGACTGTAGCAAGAAACAATAACCTACTGTAAATGGCAGATTAGTAAATATTAACTTTTACTTGTAAATTTGTCTTTAGCTTCCCACCCCATTTACCCATTTGTTATCAGCAGAAGCAAATGCCAGGCATATCTCTTTGGAAAAGAGGACTGATCAACGCAAAAGCAAACAGGGCTACTGAAGGTACTGCAGTGACTAATCTTTCTTAATTAGCCCCGAATTGATCCTCTGTCTACAGAAGTCATGGAAAACAACCATACAGGAACAGGATCAGTGCCAACAAGATGATTTAGTCTTAACGAGATGAATTTTAATGGGATGGACTTACTGACAATACAAATAAACATAACTATAAATATGTAGGGAACTATTTTTTCTCCATTTTTGTCCTGGATCTACTTAATATAATTTCCCCAATCCAAAGAAAATTTAGTAATCATTAGGATTTCGATGTTTTTTTTTTTTCAGAAACAGACTGAAAAACTCTCAACCTTTTCAAATCTATTTTGAATTTCTCAGTGATCCATTCTTGGCTTGCAAACAATGTGCAAGTTTCAAGCATTTTTTAAGTTTTAGTGTTCATATTATGTATTATTATGTATTATTTCAAGTCTTAGATCTTTTCCTCTTCCTTGACTGTTCAGATTGGTTTGCTTTTCCATGAAGAAATCTTTATTAAATATCAAATGCCAAAGCATTAATGAAAGGCAAGTCCCACGTGAATGTACCACCACAATATATTTAATCAAAATACAGACTAGCCTTCCAGCCCAAAGTATAGCACTTCTTAGTAAGAAGTACGGGCCGGGTACTACTGGAAAGCAGCCACAAAACCTTCAGTCAACTTGAGGACATTCATGAACACAAAGAGAGGAAGGCTTAAGCAGGAAGAAAAGTAGAAGACAAGGGTTAATGATTGTTAAATCCTGACAACACTTTCAACTCTGTGCAAACACACAAAGCCACTCACCTACCCCTAAGCCCTGACAGTCTAGTTAAGACTTGTGTATCATGAAAGCGGACCAACAGGAGCAATCCTGAAGTAAATGGCAAAATTCCCTTTGGCTCTTCGGAGCACGGGAGTCATTACACATGACAGCTTTAGGCAAATACGGGTTTACTTAAATTAAATTAACATCTGCTAGTAAAAGCACATATCAAAACTTCAGGCAAGTCATGGCCGGTTTCACCTCAGCGGCTGTTAGCATTGGGGGACTCCAAACCAGAACCCATTAGCTTAAAGCACTGCCAGGAGCACACTTGAGCTGCCCGACACAGGTTCATTTTACAAGCAGTATTAAAAATAAAACTATGCGGAACACCGCGCAGAAAGAGCCGCCGGGGTGAAAGCCATGCTCCGCGCGCTCCCTCCCCCCCGCGCCAACCGCCCGCGCAGGCCGTTACCACAGGGCTGGCGCGAGCCCGGAACCGCCCGCGCCCGGCCCCAACCGCCGCCGGCCGCGCCCGCCACTTTCGGTGGGGGAGGAGGGGGGCGGCGACCAGGCGGCGCCCCGGGAAAGAGGGACCCTCCGCCTCCGTCCTCGTGAGGCAAAAATCACCGCTGCCCAGAGCGGCTCCTCGCACTGCTTCGCCCTAACCGAAACCCGCCGCCGCCAATGGGCTTCCCGGAGCCGCAGCGGGGCGCGCCCGGCCCGGCGGCGCCCGGCCGCCGAGCCAGCCAACCCCCCCGGCGCGCTGGCGAGGGCTGCTTTATTTCTGGCCGGAGGCGGGGCGGGAGGAGGAGCGCGGCGGCTGCGCGCCGCCTCTGCCCGAGCCGCGAGTAGCTTTGCAGCTGTCGCTCGGCTAAATCGGGGACGCCTAATAGCAGTCCCACAAGTGGTTCCTCCCCGCGGCCAAGTAATTTCGCCCGGAGAGGCTCGGGGCCGAGGCGCGGCGGCGGGAGAAGGACCGCGCTGCCGGGCTGGGCTCGCCAGGTAGCGCCGGCAGGTGACGCCGCTCGGCGGCGGGGGAGAAGGGAGCGGCGCGCGATGGGTCCGGGGCCGGCGCCGGGAGAGGCTGCGCTCGTCTCCCTGCCTGCGGCAGCCCCTGCTAGCCTCTGAGCGGGGAGCCGCTCGCTTGCGCCCGGCCGCCTCTCCCCTTCGGCAGCTCGGCAGAAGCGCGCGGGGGCGCCGGGACCGGGGCAGGCGGCGCAGCACGGCATGCGCCTAGCCGCGGCGGCGGCGGCAGCAGAGCCCGGGACGCGGGGGCGACGGCGGCGGCTCCGCCGGGATGAGTGACAGCAGCGAGGGGATCATCAGCCTGTCGGTGCCCAGCCCCCCGGGCGGCGGCCCCCCCTGCGAGGAGGCTCTCGGCAGGCGGGTGCACGGGGCCGACGGCGGAGCCCGCAGCCTCCTGCCCGAGCTGGCTGCGCCGCCGGCCAGCACCGCGTGGGGCGAGGAGGGCGCCGCCGCCGCCTGCGCGGGCATCGCGGCGCGGGGCAAGGCTGCGCGGCGGACCGCGGTCACCTACGTGATCAACGAGGCGAGCCAGGGGCCGCTGCTGGCGGCGGAGAGCGGCGCGCTGCAGAGCCTGCGGGAGGCGTGCGAAGTGGTGGGCGCCACGCTGGAAACGCTGCACTTCGGCAAGCTCGATTTCGGCGAGACGGCGGTGCTGGACCGCTTCTACAACGCAGGTGAGGCGCCGCCCGCGCTGTCGCCGCTCCCCGGGCTCCCGCCTGCCTGGCCGGAGGTGCGCTGCGCCCGTGGCCTGGGAGCCCGAGGCGGGGGGGCTTGTCCCCGCCGTCCCCCCGCCACCTCCCGGCCCCCCCGCAGCTCCCCGCGGGCAGTCCGCTTGCGCGGAGCAGCCTGAGTATGCCAGGGACTTTTTCCTCCCCCTCCCCATCCCCCGCTAATGTGTTTTGGAGAAGAAACTCTGTGTCAGCAAGCGTGCTTTGAATCAGCAGTTGTCAGAGCTGCAAGAACTTATGATTTATTATTGTTATTTTTTTGGCTTGTGCATAAACCACGACCTGACCGTTTTCTCTCGATCCTCGTAACAAAGCACAGGGGTCAGGTTTTTGCCAAAATGCTCAAGTGGCTAGTTGAAGTGGCTAGTTGCTGCAAGGGCTCAGCAGCTTTAAACGGTAGATTCAGCATGATTGGGACACGCTGTGTACTTTTTTTGTGCTTGGAAGTTTGTACTTCAAATATTAGTTGCATAAAAGGTTTATGATGGATGGGAACTTGGTGGAACCAAGTGCGTTGATCCAGTCAGCTGGCAGCGACATCCCTATGCTGCATCCTCTCACCTCAGTTTGCCTGTTTTCCTAGCAATAAAATTACAGCTCCTTGATTTGAAGCTGTGGTGATGCTTGACTGTCTGTTATGATTTACCTCATCCCATTTGTTAAAATAATAACCCCAAACTTCCTAGTGTTGTATTTTTTCTTATTAACAGATACATAAGATAAATGGAGGATAACAACAGTTGCTTACTAGATTCGTAAGGACTTTAAAAATCACAATATTAAATGAACATCTTTTTACCTTAAAAAAAATAGAAGCAGCAGTTTGATTTGACCCAGAATTTTAAGCCTACTGTGCGGTGTGTTTTTGCGTGTGTGGAATAACTGTCAAATGGGCACTTTAAAAGTTTTGGCTAATACAGTAGTTTTCTTCACTCTTGGAGGAGAGGGGAAAAAAAAAAGAATCTGGCTCGATTGTAGGTGGTTTCCACAAATGACTCTTCAGCATGAACATGCATATGCATGTCATTTCTTTGAAACTCCGAAAGCTTTGCCTCATGGACTGTTGCTTTCAATTCATTGAGAGACGGATGGCTTTGGAGCATGTAGTCGCTTTGGATACGTGGTGCCTCTTAAAGCACCGTGCCTTGAGAGTTAATATATACAGAAGTCAGAGAAGCTATGCTAGGAAATAGGAAGGAATAGAGCTTCACTCTCCCCGTACAGAGTGGAGAGATTGTAAAAATCCTGACATCTGTTAGTTGTTGGGCAGTTAAAACCTGAGGGTCTCATTTTGTTTCATTGTGAAAGCCCTATCGTAACAAGCTCACAGAGTTGGGGTTATGTGTAATTTTCTTTCTTTCTTTCTTTTCTTTTTTTTTCTTTTTTTTTTTTTTTTTGGTGCTTGCTTATCTCAGTCTTTGCACTCGGGACTCTACAGTGGGCTGGGTCTAAGTAGTTCACAGAGGCTTTTCTTGTAACGGGAGATTTGACTTGAAAGTGGGCCCCTTTAATTCTGCCAGTAGGCATCTGGCATATAACACTACATAACTGCGCACTTATGTAATATGACATTGCTTATTTCAGTAGCTTTTGAGCAAGCTGTTTAAGTGTGAAAACATTGCTTTTTCTTTCAGTACTGTTTGGTTATGAGAACTTAATCAAAGTGTTGCAAAATGGGAAAAATACCTTGCCATTCTGCTTTAGTAGCAAAGCCCATAAACATGCAGAAAAACTGAGAGGAACATCCAGCTTCTGCATTGAAAAGAACAGGACATAAGAACAAGTTTGTGTCTGCTTTTGGTGTACGCCGTACAGTCTGAGCTGAGGAGTCATGAACCTGCTGTTACCCAAAAACTGTTTTGTGCTGTTGACTTTGAGGTTGGAACTTGGGTCTAGAAAAATCTGAATGTTTTCATACTTATGTTCTTATTCCTACCACATTTTATTTACAATATGTATTTTTAAGGACTAGTTGTTCTCCAGAAACTTTAAGCTAGTAAAAAATAGCCATCAGTTTAGGAACAAGACAGCATAAAAAAGTTGAAGATATGTCAGCTGAAGAATGCAAATAGAGAGAAGGGTGTAACTCTTGCACAGATTTTTTTTTTAATTGGGAAAAAAATCAAAAAGTATATTTAGGTGGCAAGTAAATACCAACTATCTCCCTATTCCGCTTACTGTCCTGCCTTTTGCTATGTGCTTTCAGTGACTGAAGACGATGATAGTAGTAATACAAATAAAGAATTTCTGCCTGCTATGTTATTTAAATAAAATATTGTGCATGAAAATATTACAGGATGACTGAACATCAAGTAAGGATTTATTGTTACAAATTCTTTAAAATTGAGTAACTCTTATTCAAGTGACCAACTCTTACTGGATTTACAAGAACTAAGTAGGTTTGGAAATGCAAGCTTGTAACTTTGAATTAAATGAAACATAAAACCTCTCAAATCCTGTAATGCATGCAAGTCAGCTGTAATGGGGGGTGGCAGTAGATCTAGTATAATATATCTGTCCATTTTCAGTCTCTCCTTTTTTAATATCTTGTTTCTACTTTATGTAACATGGTCCAAACTCCTAGTGATCTTGGATGTAGGTTTACTTTGTGCCTTTCACTACTTCAAAGAGAACTTCAAGAAGTATTAAATAAAATCTAATCTTGGATGTAAATACTCTTCATCCGCTCTCATGTAGATTAGCCTATTAATAATCTTGTTCTGCCAGCTTCAGTCAACTAATGGTCCTTAAATGCTGAGACATAATTAGCAATGCATATGACTAGTGTAGTAGGTCTTTGTTATGTATAGTTGAACCATTTCAGCACCAAATAGTTAAGAATTGACCTGCTCTAACGTTTGTACTTGCGCAGTTTAAATTCCTCTTGATTTTTGGAAAAAAAAAATGATTCATAGGAAGCAGATGTTAAATCAGCTCTAATTAGTTTTGAAAAAAGTATCTGACAAAAATAAGACACTTCAGCATTTCTTGTGTTTTCCTCCACTTAAATACTAAGGTGAGAAGAGAAAATCTAGTCTGATTTCTTGCAAATTTCAATGTATCTGGAGTTGACCAGCTATCTCAGGGGCTTATTTTATCCCTAAAGAGAATATTATTATAAGATTCTTTTTTTCAGTTGTATTCAGCTGCAGGTCTCTGTCTTCAGCTTCATTTCCATAAGGTTCAGGAATATTTAAAGAATCAACTGGTTAAAGACATGCGAGCAAGCAGTGAAGTAGAGAAACCTAACTATATAATGCTGTAGACAGTAACTTTTACAACACCATATTACTACAACCATTATTACTTGTAGTTTCAGTGCATTTTTCTGTATATTAAAATGACCAGATCTACATGTTCTTTCTTTCCCCCTCCCCCCCATTTTAATGCTCAATTCCTTTTGAAAATTCAGCCATAAAGGAATGGCACAAGACTAGTCATAGTTTGTTTGGTTTATGTAAGCAGTTCATTTAGTCTTTCACATCATCTTTTTTAGGACATTGCAATTAGGATGATTTGCTTTCTGTGCAGTTTTTTTAAAGTCATTTGGTATTATACAGAAACAAGTGCATCCTGGACTAATTGAACAAAGTTGTTGTTGTTTTTAAGTAACAAGGACAATAAAGGAAAAATAAACATAAATCGTTGATCTGAGTTACCAGATCTGTTCCTGTAAATCCCTCCTAAGAGGGAAATGCTCAAAGTCAAGGGGAGTTTTTCACACAGGCTTTTAGGATTATACCCATTTTGGCCTTGTTGCTTAAAGGAATGTTTCATTTGACTTGTAATCTGTCATTTAAATTATATTGCTTTTAAAGCACAGGATGAATTAGGGGTGAGTGCTCAGTTGATTGGCAAAATAAGTGGTGTACAAGTGTCAAAGCCAAGCCAATTTATATAGAGAGGTTTTTGGAACAATCTATATAGTACAGTAGTCTAAAGGTGAAAATTGTGCTCTTCCTTCTTAAGTAAGTTAGAAATCTCATATTTTGAGGGAAAATAGATACAATTTAGAAGAGTTGGGGAGAAATCTTAGGAGCAGTTTGTCATATTCTGGTGTACTTTGCACCCTTTTTTGCAGACACATGCACTGACTATAGTGCATGGACAGACAGACCATTTGCTTCTTGTGGTCAGGTGTATGTTCTGCCTCGTTGTCTGTCTTGCAAGATTATAGAACATCTTCACCCCCTATTTAGTAAAATTAATTTTTTTGGAAGAATGATAATTCTGTGAGAGTCAAAAGCACAATATATCAAGTTTTTCTGCAAATTCTGTGTACAATCTTACAGAGGAACTGATGGAAGATAAGAAACATCACAAAGTCAATGACTAAGGAGCATCTGGGGTTTCAGATCTGTGCAGTCACTCATTTTAAGATTGTTCTAAAGCTAAACATGTTGACTGATGTGCTTATCATACAAATATCTCCTTGTAATTTTATTTGTTTTGTTACATTAAGATTTTTTTTACTTTAGCTTCTTACACTCATATTTCATGGATCAGTGGCCCCTGCAATATTGTTTTGTACTAACCATGTTGTGTGAAGCTATTGAGATAATTCCCATAGTAGCAATGATTAAGTAAGATAATAGAGTTCATCAAATAACAAATAATGGATTTAGCTTCGTATCACTGTTTCTGGAATTGAGCATAATTGTTTTTGGCATTCATGTAGGTTTGGGCTAGAAAGCTAGTGCCAGCATGCCAGTAAAGCAGTACCCGAACTCATCTGCATTCCTATATTTTCTTCTAATTTGCCTTTAGAGATGCTAAATTTCAAGAATCCTTTATTTAGCATGCTAAACCCTTTACACCTTGGAAAAAAAATATTTCTTGCCTTAATACAAGTCTCCTGGAAGTTCTGTGATTGTGACACACCAATGCAGACTCTCCTCTTATACTCAAAGGAAGTGATTAAAAAAAAATCCCTAATGTTCTTGATTTCAAGAAGTTGAAGTGTTTTCCCTGGTACAAAAAGGCATGCTTCCCACAGTGTTAGCTGTTTTATGTACCAGAGAAAAAGTAACTGTGTGTATTATTCCACTGCACTTTGCCTCTCTTTCAAAACAATTAGTTTCTTCACCAATTCATTCTCTGTACTTCCTGATTTTTTTTTAATTTCACTAACAGAGTTTTGTCAGACACTTGAAATGTGCATTCTTCCTGCGAATATGCAGCACTTGCATCCATCACATTTTTTTTACTATTTGGATGCACCCCCCCCCATTTGCTGCAGAATTACTGTACTCTTTCTATAGTTTCATGCTTAGAGAGTCACTGTACAAAATAATAGTTCTTATTACATAGCAGGAGAGATTATCCTGATGCGTTATTCTTGTCCAGTTTCAGAGTCAAGGGCAACTGCTTTAAAAAAACAATCAAACAATCAAGCAAACAAATCTAGTAGCAGTGCCAGTGGAATTCATTCATGTTGAAAGAGATGAGAGGGTTTGTTTTGTTTAGCACTGTGTTCTGAGTGATGAGTTGGAGCAAGAAATACCAAGTAACTTAATGCAGATGGTGTACAGAATGGAGTTGATGATTACAGCCAGACTATAAGATATAGAGATATATGTGTGTGTGTGTACGTATATATATACATATTTATATATATATGGGGAGTTAGGTATTACAGCACAGAATCTTTGTATCTGAGTACATAGCATATGTTGTTATCATTAAATAGGGTTCAAAGAAGGGTGGGTTATGAAGCTCCTTTTAGATTTGGCTATTGAGCTCCAGATTCTGCTATAGAAACCTAAAACAAATGCATGGAGTATCTTCAACATAGAACATTATTTTATTAGAAAGCACCTCAATGTTGTCTACATGTATAACTAAAGAGGTAAAGATAAGTCTGGGGAAAAAAAAGTGCTAGTATAAAGTTTGTGTCTGTTCATAGTTAGTGCTATCAGAGAACTTTTTTTAAATCATGAGGAAGTTATGGAATTTGAAACAGCATATTCACAAGTTAATATTTCCATTTCTGGGTTAGCTGTAAACTTTGTAACTAGATTCCAATATTGATACTGTGCGTAACTTCTGATAGACTACCTGTCAGGAGATGAGTAGAAGGTTAGTATCCCAATAGTTTATCTATGAGCATGGTAGTAATATCAAGCTAGTGCTGACTAGGAGACTTGAGTGCTGTTTCAAATTTTGTGAGTGGCCTCTCCTAGCATTTTGTAGCTCTGCCGCCCAGCAGGCATTTCCTCCTGGCTCTTCTCAGGCCTAGAGGCTTGCAGAGCCTTTAGCAGGGATGCTCTGAGTACAGAAAAGCTGGTGCTGGTATAAATCTCCAGCTGGTGCTCTAATGCAAATAATATTATGGATACACACTTGCAGTGCTTATTTACTAAATCTCCCAGTGGTATCAGAGAGGTGTTTGGGTGAGATGCAACAGTGTAATAGAATACTGTGTGCTGCACTTGAAAACAGCTGGAGAAATGCAGGCTATGAAATAATTGTGGTCTCTTGAATTTGGTATAGATGTAAAACATGAGACAGCTGTATGAGAGGACAACATTAAAATATATTCTCCAGTAAGGAAAAAAGAATGAAGCTAGATAAATGCTTTTTGAGAGTAACATAGAAGGAAGCCCTTGACTGCTTTGTTTTCGGCAGTTTGCATTTCTGTAGCTCTGAACAGGATGTGTGATACAGAAATGACTCCTGAATTTACCACAGCCATGGTAAGTTTACTTCTCTTTTTAGTCACTTTCTAAAGTAAAGAAGCACAATACAGAGAATTGCGTATATGTAACAAGTGACAGCAGAGTGAAACAAATTGTGTTATAAATGCCTAAAGGATCAAGTAAGAAATAGAGAAAGACATTTAGCACCATTATCTTCTGCAGTGAATTTTCCAGTCTGTCACACTCTTAAACAGAATAAGTTAAGCAAGTGAAAATTTCAGTTTTATGCCATTTTTTTCTGTCTCCTAGTAGAAAAGAGCTCACTTTTAAGAGTATTCTATAGCTCATTTAAAAGTTACTTCTTTTGTCTCTAACCCTTTGGAACAGTTGCTTTTTTTGGAACTGCTGTACTTTCACGTATTGGTCACCTGCAAGTTATATTTGTAAATCATAACTAAAAAAAACCTCTGGCTCAGCATCAATGTGGGTTTTACATGTGTGTGGTTAATAAAAAAGGAAGCTCTT
The DNA here is from genome assembly GCF_028389875.1 of Rhea pennata. Classification (NCBI taxonomy): domain Eukaryota; kingdom Metazoa; phylum Chordata; class Aves; order Rheiformes; family Rheidae; genus Rhea; species Rhea pennata. Next base: position 65,372,293 of record NC_084665.1, read on the forward strand.
GCAGGGATCCTTCTCTTTCATAACAGGCTCTCTTCTTCAGATTCCCACAGAACATCTACTGTTCACAGTAGTTTCCTGCCCCTAAGTTTGTACAGCATGTTGGGGATTTATTATCAGATGCACCAATATGTTCAGAAATACAACATTTGAATGAGTTAGATGTAAGAAGCACTGGATGAAGTCATGTTTTGCAGGAGAGCATGGGTGATGGATGACAGCAGAATCTGTTTTGACAGTTGGAGAACTTCTGGTAATTATTGATAGGTAAATATCTGTATAATGTTTGTAATTGTATTCCAAGGGGAAATAAACCCTCAGACTGAGCCTGACGTAATACAAGCACAGGATGGTTTATTTTTATTGTATATTACTTTTTTCTCTCTAAAACTAAATTTATTTCTTGACTGGAGCAAATACAGTCTTTCTCCTGATTATGGAGAACTGCTGATGAGGCTATGCTGGAGCTGAATTCTGTTCTAAATTGTGTCTGCTGTTATGAATAATCTTTAAGATGCATTTAGATCAGCTAGATGCTGAATGGATCTTAAAGGTTTCCCACAGACTGTCTCATTTGAAATCGGCGGGAATCAGCACTCTTGAAAATCCCACAAGAAACATTTATTTTGATTTGGCTACTATATACCCTTGTGAAAATCTGGCTCTGCATTTCTCATTTATTATAATAAAGTGAATGAGGTACCCTGGGACTTTGTTGCTGATGGCATCAGTGGATGTCTCTTGCAGAGAGTAGCTTTGGGTGGGTAAGCAGCTGTTGTTTCCAGTGGTGAAGACAGCTTGCCAGTGATGTCCTCACAGAGGAGTTATCAACAATGCTTGGAGAATGTTCTTCCCCTTTTTGCAGTCAGTATCTGATGCAGATATAGTGGTGCTTTCGGTACATACTTTCTGGTTCACCAGGCAGTCTAGGCTGAAACTTGCAGTATGAAAATGCAGGTTATATAATTGTCAAGAGTTTGAAGTCCTCCAGCACCTTCCCTTGGCTTCTGTTTTTGCAACAGGAGAAGCGAGTTCTGCAGTTTGCAGGAATAGTGAGTTTCAGAAAGCCCAGAGCATGAACAAAGAAAATTTCATATACCAAAAGGAAAGAAACACCCATGAGACTATAGTAACTCATTTATGATTCTTAAGTGTGGCCCCACATGCCTGGGATAAATTTATCCAGTTATGCAGACATAGTAGCCAAATGCCTCATTTAACTCCACCGTAGAGGCACACCCACAGATTAAAGTTCTTATTTCCTCTGCTCCACCTTCAAGATGAATTTTACAGATGCATGCATGATGGTGTTGTTCTTTCTCTTCAGAAAAATATCTGTGAGAGGAGACATGCAGATGCTAGAAGTATGGCTTAATTTCATGTCTCATTGTTTTATTACTGCCTTTCAATGTAATATCTAAGATAGGACTTCCCAGACTTTCAGCATGAACTTTCCAGATGATTCATGTGAAGATTGATTGACTTCATGCTAGATATGTTTGTGCTGATTGTTCATTCTGCTTTCACATGCTGGCTGTAATGTGGCATGTTGGTGAAAGCCAGGTTTTTGGCATGTGCAGCATCCTTTCTTCACTGGCTCCTTGCAGCCCATGTGATCATTGTAAGTGACGTGTGGCATCTGGGGAGATGGGCAGAAGCTGCTTGCTTCCTGAACACAATTCTGTCTTCCAAATTGCAGTTGGAAGTGGAGAGCTTTTGCCAGGTAGATGCTGTGAAGAGCTGGGAACCCTTCCGAGGCTCCTTAGGAGCGGAATTTGGTCAGGTTCAAACATCATCAGAATCCCAGGAATGTGCAAAAGAAACAGTAACTCTAGATTGATCATGTTCACTAGAAATTAAGTGGCTGTTACCTGTGCAAATAAAGTAAAATAATAATTGCTTGTATTATCTGTTTCCTTGAGGTCAGTTTTATTTTTTGCTTTCTGTAGAGCTGGACTCCACTGATACTGACTGTAATAATAAATATACTTAATTTGATACTTGGAGACCTGCAACATGAAATGTTTTCAGTAACTTGCAAAATCATGTAAACTGCTACAGAAACTACTTTCTTTGGCTTATGGTGATAAAACTTATTTCAGGAGTTAAACTTCCCTGATAATTCATTCCATATATGTATATTACTGTGTTTCAAGACTGTGTATTGTCTTGCAGTGGAAGTCATGTCATACTGCTTTCCACAACCACTTCTTTTGAGTATATGTTCGTTAATGTTGGAGCAGAACTTTTTTTTTTTTTTTTTGAAATTGTATAGCTCAAAAGCTTGGTGGTTCTTGTTTCATTGTATTTCTATCTGAGTGCATTTTACTCCTTTTGTAGCTTTAAGGGTTGTCACTGAAGTTGGAGATTTTCCTGACTTCTTAACTAGGAGTAACAACAAGAGCACATTCTCTAGTGCTGCTGCTCTAAAGGGATGAAGCAGCGGGAGAAAAGGCAAGCATTTCGGGCATTACCGTTCTCTTGAATGCAGGCTCACGTGGCCAATGCTGTTACGTGTACCTATCCCCAATGTGTTATGTGTTATCTCAGGAAATACTGGGATACTGCAGCACTATCTGCTTCTGATCTACTCACAAGGAAGTACGCTTCTTTCTGCCCCTAGATCAGAGCGAGCAGTGCGCTGTCTGCTTTTCTCTGTGCCACCCAGTCTCACAGGACAGCAGGGGATAGCCTGACTTACTGCAGCCACAGAAAGCCTTCTGCAGTGGTGAAGACTGGACTTCACATGGCATTGCTGTGTCCAGGTCTGTAACTGAAGAGACAGTCCTTTCTGAACCTCTTGGCAGGGGTAGGAGCTGATGATGGGTGGTGCAGCCTGCGTGCTGGACCATCCTTCTCCCAGCCTAGACCTGATGTGAGCAGCACTGTCTGGAGTCCAGACTACATGAAGCAACTCAGTCCTGCTGTGTTAAAAAGCTTTTGCAGGACCTGTCCTGGGGTTTATGGCAGTCTCTGTCAGCAGGTGAGTTGTCAGTGCCTCGTAGGCTGAATTTAGTTGCTGCTCAAAGAGCTTGTATTGAAGTTTTACTCTGCACCAATTTCTTTGAGGTTTAATAACAACAGAAGTTCTTGTGATGTTAACTTGGTTTAAGTATCTGAATGGACCTGGGAGCATTTTACAAATTTGAAAAAAAAGGGAGAAATTCTTACACATATGCATTATAAAAGTGTTCTGTAAAAGAAACAAAAAGGATTGTTGGCAGGAATTCTTATTATCAGAACTCATGAGATTCCATTTCCAGCTGATGCAGGAGGGACAAAAATGCAACAATAGCACTAGGAAAATAGCCTAAAACTAAAGCAAGAGCTTCTGTTGCAAACCCTGCCAGATGGGTGTGTAACTGGAAAACTTCCAGTCCCTTTTGTTGCTTAACTGCTCACATTTTGGGCTGTTTTCTGCTGTGTTGCAGACGTGTCCTTGTTCTGAGTGATCAGTGTGTTGACAACTTGATATTTTGTCTCTATTTCTTCTTAATTTAAATGCTTTACGAATAGCTGCCTGCCAGGAAATTATTCCATTGGAGACTTCCCAAGACTGCTCATTGGTAGATTTCAGTTTGTGCTGACTGGTTGCAAACTGGCAGGTGCCTGTCTTCAGGATTCAAATCAGTTCCTAAGAAGTTTATTCAGTGGATATTCTGAATTGAAACTGTTGATTTAGAACTACTATTGTAGGATCTTCTAACGGTACAGTTGCAGTGGAACTGTGTCAGACCTCTAGCATTAAAAGGCCTGGGTGACATGGGCTATTTTGACAAGATTCCGTAGTGTTGTGAAGAAACAAGTACAAAAAAGATGACAACCACTGCAATATGTGTATCAATATCAGATGAGAGAATCATTCTTCAAAGAGAATGTTGAGGCATGTCTCTAATTGCAGTGATTAGTAAGAAAGGAAGGTTATAAAGCCCAACCTTGTGTGGAATTATTCTCTATCTAGCAGAGAAGACTGCTAGAACAGTTGAAGAATATGTTATATCCCTATGAGGTGCAGTCTCATAACAGCTTAAGTGGGGTCAAAACCTGTACTAACATAGTTCTTTCCTGTGATCCTTTTAGTCAAAGAATCAAAGAACACTTAAGATCGGAAGGGACCTCTGGAGATCATCTAGTCCAAGCCCCTTGCTCAAGCAGGGTCACACAGATCACACTGCACAGGATTGCGTCCAGGCGGCTTTGAGTATCTCCAGCGAAAAAGACTCCGCAGCCTCTCTGGGCAACCTGTGCCAGTGCTCTGTCACTCTCACAGTAAAGAAGTTCTTCCTCATGTTCAGGCAGAACTTCCTGTGTTCCAGTTTGTGCCCATTGCCTCTTGTCTTGTCGCTTGGCACCACTGAAAAGAGTCTAGCCCCATCCTCTTGACACCCTTCCTTTAGGTACTCGTAGACATTGCTGAGATCCCCCCTCAGTCTTCTCTTCCCCAGGCTGAAGAGGCCCAGCTCTCGCAGCCTCTTCTCGTAGGGCAGATGCTCCAGCCCTCTGATCATCTTCATAGCCCTACGCTGGACTCTCTCCAGTAGCTCCATGTCTCTCTTGTAGTGGGGAGCCCAGAACTGGACACAGTAGTCGAGATGAGGCCTCCCCAGGGCTGAGGAGAGGGGCAGGATCACCTCCGATGACCTGCTGGCAGCACTCTTCCTAATGCAGCCCAGGAGACCATTGGCCTTCTTGGCCACAAGGGCACATTGCTGGCTCGTGGTCAACTTGTTGTCCACCAGCACTCCCAGGTCCTTCTCTGCAGAGCTGCTCTCCAGCAGGTCAGCTCCCAGCCTGTACTGGTGCATGGGATTATTCCACCCTAGGTGCAAGACTCTGCACTTGCCCTTGTTGAACCTCATGAGCTTCCTCTCTGCCCAGCTCTCCAGGCTGTCCAGGTTTCTCCGAATGGCAGCACAGCCCTCAGGTGTGTCAGCCATTCCTCCCAGTTTGGTATCATCAGCAAACTTGCTGAGGAGACACTCTGTCCCTTCATCCAGGTCACCGATGAATAAGCTGAACAATGTTGGACCCAGCACTGAGCCCTGGGGAACTCCACTAGCCACAGGCCTCCAACTACACTCTGCACCACTGAGCACAACCCTCCGAGCTCTGCCTTTCAGCCAGTTCTCAATCCACCTCACTGGCCACTCACCTAACCTGCACTTCCTGAGCTTGCTTAGGAGGATGTCATGGGAGACAGCGTCGGAAGCCTTCCAGAAGTAGACGACATCCACCGCTCTCCCCCATCTACCCAGCCAGTCAGTCCATCAGAGGAGGCTATCAGATTGGTTAGGCAGGCTTTCCTCTTGGTGAATCCATGCTGACTATCCCTTATCACCTTCTTTTCCTCCACACGCTTAGAGATGACATCCAGAATGAGCTGCTCCATCACCTTTGCGGGGACGGAGGTGAGGCTGACTGGCCTGTAGTCTCCTGGGTCCTCCTTCTTGCCCCTTCTGAAGACTGGAGTAGCACTGTCTTTCTCCCAGTCCTCAGGCACCTCACCTGTTCTCCATGACCTTTCAAAGATGGTGGAGAGTGGCCTAGCAACAACATCTGCCAGCTCCCTCAGCACTCCTGGGTGCATGTTATCAGGGCCCACGGATTTGTGGATGTCAAGTTTGCCTAGAAGATCTCTGACCTGGTCTTCCTCGACCAAAGGAAAGTCTTCCTTTCTCCAGACCCTCAGGCTCTGGGGTTCCTGAAGACTGGCCTTAGCAGTAAAGATTGAAGCAAAGAAGGCATCCAGTAACTCTGCCTTCTCTGTATCCTTCGTCACCAGGGCCCTCACCCCATTCATCGTGGGCCCACATTTTCCCTAGTCTTCCTCTTGCTACTGATGTATTTCAAGAAGGCCTTCTTGTTGTCCTTGACATCCCTTGCCACATTTAATTCCAAATGGACCTTAGCCTTTCTCATCGCATCCTTGCATACTCTGACTACATTCTTATGATCATCCCCAATCAATTTCTGCTCGGAGACAAATTACACAAGAGTAAAACAAAATGTCCTAGGAAAACACTCTTTTTATTCCAGCACATTCTAGATGTTTCTCATTTAGTTTCAATATTTTTACACAACTAAGAAGTTGCTAGAGACTCTTCTGCAAAATCTTCTTCATATGAGATATAGGATGTAACTAGAAAGCTCTAATGAAGGTGTTGTCTTCAGAAGTACTCAGTATTAGCCAAAGGTCCTTCCACTGAAGTCAACGGTTAGAGAGCTCTGAAGGATAGAAGAACTGGGTTATTGTAAGAACCCTTAAAGAATAAAACTCTTCACACTGGCTGAGGATTGGCCCAGAGCACCATATCCAGAAATTTGTTGCCAAAGAGCCATGATCAGTGTATATCCTTTGCCAACAATGGCTACATCAACAGCTCATTTTTTTAAACTCATTTTATCCACCTTCAACATACCCACAGGCACCCCTTCTGATTTAAAAAGAATGATATATTTGACAGAAACTGGACGTTCCATGAAGAGTGTGTGCCAAAGCATCGCTAGGTTTACCCTTACTGTTATGGGGCCTAGTCACCGAAAGGCCAAGATGGGCTTGATTTCACTGGACATAGCTTGTCTCAAGTACTTATGAGGTCTCAGCATGTTCTAGGGAGATCCTCTGGGAAATGTAGATTAACAAATGCTAGTTCTCCTCTTCCAGCTTCTTCTCTACTGATCTTGATTCCAGGTTGCAGAACTCCCTCATGCTTCAGAAAACGTGAGCTCAAACACCGAGTTTCCTTGCTTCTCTGTGAAGGTGACCCAGAACTGAAAAACTGAGCTGCTGCCAGAGAAGAGCATCCTGACAGAAGAGTCCATGGAGTTCTGCTGTCATGGAGCTAAAGAGGCAGGCCAGGTGGCAGTGCAACAGTACACAGAAAATGTGTATCAAAGCCAAGCTGGCACTAAATTTATTGACAGTCTGCTGTTTCAGATGCCAGACTGACATCAGATCCAGGGTAATCCAGTGTGCTCCTGTGAATCAGGTTATACTAGCTGATGATCTGCTCGTACTTGTTCAATAACTGGCATTAACTAAACAAGTCTTATTCACATTTGTATCTACTTCTGGAATACATTATTTGCAATTTTATTTGTCTAGCAAATTAATTAGAGAATTTACTCTTTAACATCATCTCTCAGTGAACTGTCTCAGTTTGGTCTTAAGGATAGCTTCAGATCAAGAGGTCCATCTAACCCAGTCTCTGAGCTTGACCCCCATCACAAATACTTATTAGAAACAAGAACAAAAGAAACATAACAAGTGTGGAGCTCATAGAAATTCAACAGTCTAAACAATTTCCAACTCATTTAAGTGGTATTGGGACCATCATGCATAATAGCTCTCAGCAAACCTATACCTCACAAATTTTAGTTCTTTTGTGCAACCCTCTACGCTTCTCACCTTCACAATATCTAATATCCTCTACGCAGCCCTGGGGAGGCCTCATCTCGACTACTGTGTCCAGTTCTGGGCTCCCCACTACAAGAGAGACATGGAGACTGGAGAGAGTCCAGCATAGAGCTACAAAGATGATCAGAGGGCTGGAGCATCTGCCCTATGAGGAACGGCTGCGAGAGCTGGGCCTCTTCAGCCTGGGGAAGAGAAGACTGAGGGGGGATCTTATCAATATGTCTAAGTACCTGAAGGGAGGGTGTCAAGGGGACGGGGACAAACTCTTTTCAGTTGTCCCGTGTGACAGTACAAGAGGCAATAGGCAGAAATGGAAGCACAGGAAGTTCCGCCTGACCGTGAGGAGGAATTTCTTCCCTGTGAGAGTGACAGAGCACTGGCACAGGTTGCCCAGAGAGGTTGTGGAGTCTCCTTCTCCAGAGATCTTCAAGGCTTGCCTGGATGCAACTCTGTCTACCATGCTCTAGGTGACCCTGCTGAGCAGGGGGGTTGGACTAGATGATCTCCAGAGGTCCCTTCCGACCTTACTGATCCTATGATTCTAATGTCAATGAGATGTAAATTGATCTATGTTCCTGTATCAGAAATTACTTTCTGCTTGTTTTAAACGTGCTTCTGGATAAGACCCAAGAGGTCCAAAAATTAACAATGAGAAAATGATTCCTTATTCATTCTTGCCTCCCAATTCCTGATTTTGAATTGTATCACTTTTCCCTTGATCTTCCTTCTCAAGTCTGTACCTATTTAGTTTCCATCTATATGGAAACAATTCCATGAATGCCTCTGATAATCCTCGTTCCCTTCTCTATGTCTTTTACCAAATTGGAAATTTATTTTTGAGATAAGTAGAACAGCATACAATAATGAATATATGACATATGACAGATTTACACAGCAGGAGCGACATTTTCTAGTTTCTCCTCCATTCCTTTCCTAGTAATTCCTGACATTTTGTCTTGATTACTCCCGTGATGCTTTCAGAAATACATTCACAGCAGCTTTAACCTCTTTTTTGAATGCTCAGATATAAGGAAATAAGCATGCCCTACAGCATGTATTCCCACTGAGTCTTTGCATTCCTTTGCTTTTAAAATCTATTTAGTGACCCCACTGGCAGGTATTTCCCAGAATAAGCATATATAAATACTAGTTTATCAAATGAGTCATTTCTTACAGGTTCTTACATTAAATTCACCGTATCTAGAAAAAACATTTACTGTGATTTATTGTCTACATGCAGTGTCCTAGACCCCCACCGCTACTTTTGTTCCAGTTTCACTAACTCAGGTACCAGGGGAGTGTTACAACAATACAAAAAGGTAACAAAAATTAAGAAGAAAACTGTTACATCCTGTTTCTAAAGTTTTTAGTACTTAATCAGGATGACCCTATGGCGTCACTGATTTCTAGAAAGTTTCATTTTAAATACAAAAGCTGATCTCTAATTTTTCTACTTACTTGTACTTTAAAAAGCCTATTTATGATCCATTTGAAAGAAATCTTTGAAAAAGATCTACCACAGTCTCTGCTCCCGTGCCTCTTCTACCTTATTCATTACCAGATTAAAAAAAAAAAAAAGGAAAAGAAAAAGGAGAGAGGGATGGGGAGCGAGAAAGATTGGGAACAGAACACTTCTCTGCTTTCTTCCAACAAGAAAGGCGAGCTAGAGAACCACAATAAGCTGATTTAACCACTTAACACCAGTACTAAGGCTTCAGCAAACAAATATGACATGAAAGCAGGTAGGACTATCTCCTCAGGGTTTGGTCAGACCTTATTGGTCTGCACATGTAAGCATGGCTTCTGCATGCAATCTTTCTTGCATTTAGTATAGAAAAATTTGAATCCCTTGTACCATCTGCAGCATTTAGACACACAAATCTGTTCCATTAGTCAGCAACTGGAAAGAGCAAAGAAAACATTATGGACTTAATCAAACTTCAATTGAAAGTTCACATGCGATCCATCAAGAACACTGTCTAACAGAGTACTTCATACACAAAAAATCTCAAATCTAAGAAGGACTCCATAGGTTAAAATTCTCAGGCTTTAGGTAACCAACACCTCCAACAGAAACTGACATTTATCACTAATGTAGCATGTGCTATTACTTAGCTTTGTAGCAACATTTCACAAGAGATCCAGTCAGAATCAGCATCCTACTTAGCAAAGCTCTCCACCACTTGGATGTAAGTAATCTTACCCTGTGACACAAAAGCCTCAAATCCTTTTAGAATTTAAAGGAACTTGTTAGTATGCTTCAAGAAGAGAGCTTATCTCCATCAGAAAAAAAGCAAAGTTGCAGCCTTGCACACAGTTTCAGACATACAAGTTAGATTACAGTACAACTATTGCTAGCTACAAGGTTTGGAATGACAATAGCTTTGTAAACTCCATCTCTCATCAGTTCCTGAGGATAATAATTACAGAAGTCTTGGTTTTCACAAAAACAAAAAGAAAAAAATTGTAGCCCTCATATACAAAAACTTAAAAACCTAGAACTGTGATAATGCTGGGCTTGCAAAATTTAAACTAAATTACTTCAACTTTGCGTAAGTCTTCTATACTAGTTTTTCCTGTAAGTTGTGATTTTGATCCAGCTTTTAATTTATGCTGCTAGTGCACAATTATTGGATGTCTGAAACTGGCAGCACAACAGGTTTGTTAGAAACACATACACACGCACGCACACTCATGCAGCTCTTCCTTTATTCAGTTGTATGTCTTTACAGACAGATCAAGGCTAAGATTATTTCCAGAATTTGACATATGTTTCCTTGCTTTAGTCAAGCAGAACACAAGTCACATACCTCTAACAGACATGAAACATGAGGGCAGCTGAATGGTGTAGAGAGGTATCAGAAGGGAGGAGAGAGGAAGATTTATTTCTCTTCTTATTTAAGTAAAAACAGGGAAAAAAAACTTTATTCTGGTTGCACTACCAATAAAAAATTAAATGCATACTTGTGGACAAAAAATTGACTTAGCATTTAATCTCCTGAATTTTTATATTGAAAACTTCCTGAGACGTAACTGTTAATTAGTAAACCGATATATTGAATTTCACTAGAAAATACTACATGTCTAAAATTACTACTGCTCTCACCACCACACCATCTGTCACTAAGATAGCACTGACTATCCAGCTTCACAAGTAACTGCACTTACTGCATCCCATAACAGAAAACGGATATGACTCATCTGAGCTAAATTCTTAACACTCAACATGAAGGCTGGTAATTGCTGCAAAACTAGATTAAACAGGTCTGATAAGCAAGTCTGCTACTCCAAGTAGCCTCTAATACCTATGACTTCATTCTCATTCAATTCAATTTTATCATAAAAAGAATAACTTTGACTTACTGCATTGCAACTCTCTGTATGAAAATACAAACACATGCTGACCTAACCAGCCCACAGCTGAACCCAGGGGATTACACCAAAAGAAACTTACGAATTCATCAATTCCAGCTGGCTAAATCAGTGGTCCAAATGAAAGTTTGATGACTAGCACAGGTTAGCAGACCCCAAAATGCTGTGAACCATCATTTGCATATTTAGCAAGTATTTAGTTAGCTTACATTTTTATTCCTTCTCTACTTTCTGTGAAAGATAAATATAAATGTTTCCATCCCAAATAATTTCTGGAAGTCAATTAATATTCTAAGTGGCCTGGTACCAGTTAACTAAAATAGCTCAGTACGCAAAATCTAACTGCAAGATTCGCCTTAAGCTTCAAGCCCCATACAAGTTCAAGTGATGAACTGGTATGATAACAGTCATTAACACTAAAAATAAATAATTTTTAACATTTGTCTTTTTTTCTAAAACAATTACTACAACATTGTTTCTGATGTGAATAGGAAAGCTACACAGATGCAAGTCTTCAAATAATTGCTAATGAAATAGATACTCAGCTTTACATGAACTAAACAACTGACACAGCTGGTAAGAAATGTATTTCAGTTTTGATTTGCAAAATATTAACCTATGAATTCCCATGCTTCAGCCTCCTCTTAAACTTCTAAATAAAACACTGGAGAAAGGAAATCATTTAGAATTAAGAAACATCAGAGGGATTCTGGGAAAAAACAAGGTGACAACCACCACCTACTCACATTTTCATTTTCAGTAGAGTACCCTGTCTTTCACTTCCACAAATGGTGAGATTTTTCAAAATATACATGGCTACAAGGGCCAGCACATTAAACCATGAAATCAGGAACCAATTCTTCACTACTAAACATAAGTTTTTACAATAACATTTGTCCAAATTAAGCTCCTGAAACATCATTTATTTCTTTCACAGTCAAGCTTCTTCATTTTCCAAACTGAGGGCGTATTACAAAGTTTTCCAATATAACAGTAGTAACTCAAAAAATCACAATATGTCAAAATTAATCACTGAAAAATATTAGATCTTTCATCAAAATAGGAACAGACAGCTACTCTCTCAGTTACACCTTACAGTTGGACTTTAAATCCAAATGTTTTGGATTTAATCCTAACTAAAAGGGAAACAAAAAATCTTTACATTATATAAGCCATGATTTTTTATATGTTATGTGTAGAGACAAAGTAATTTATGATATGTACTGGAAATCACATTCAAATGTTCTACTGGCTATGTAGTTCTATAAAGAATTTTGGAAAGTCCTTTTTTTTTTTTCCTATGAGCAACATATTAACAGATTATTCCCTTGATCACTACTGAGGCCTAAAATTTGCAATAGCCCCTCATTGCCATTCATTATACTTAGAAGTTACTGAAGAGAAACCTGAATTTGGAAGCAGTTACTGACAGATGCAATAGCTTTAACCCATCTCCATGGGATACATATGGCACAGCAACTCTGCAGGTCTTCAGCTCTCAATGTAAGCCTCAAATCTCTTTTAAGCAAACACATTTACTATGCCTAAGCTAGGAAACCAGCAAATCAACACTAATTGATTGAACATGCCCCACACCACATTCTTGCATGAGGAACAAGTGGCATAGAAAAGCCCAGAACTATATTAAGCTCTCCTACTCTCAGATGACTGCCTTCAAGCTGCCTGCTGGGAATGCTCCAAAACTACAAGCAATCACTTGAGATCACATACTAAAAACATAGGAGTCCTGGTAGCCATGGATGTTCTGCAGCACTGTTCAATCAGCTAGCAGAGACGCAGAATCTTTAAACTTCGAGTTGTTGGGATGTCCTGAAGTTTCTGTTCCAATTCAGAGTAAAATCCAAACAATGTTTTCAAGTTTACACAAAAACTGAAAGATTGTGAAAAATACCACGTTGAAAGCACAAACAGCTAGCACAATCAACGTGAAATATACTCCTTAGCCACACTTACTGATAGAGGAAAGGGTATGAAGCAATCCACAACTAGATAGGAACAAGAATAACATGAAACCACACCTTTAGGCAATCTAAACTCAGATTGTTGCAGTCCCATGTCTGGTCTGTCCTCAGGAATACATGCTGAAACACATTCCATCAGTTCAGAGAACTTACTCAGCTTGAAAGCTAAGAAAGAAAGAAAGAATTAATTATTTTTAGCAGTCAGGTCAGCTCCCTGACCTACCTCACCATGAAACTAAATGAACACTACTTGGAGGAATCCCATGTGTTAGGGCCCTAGAAGGAAGGGGGGTCCAAGAGAGCTGGTTAGTACTCAAGCATCACTTTGTCCAAGATAAAGAGTGGTGCATCCCTATGAGTAAAAAGTTAAGCAAAGAGGACAGGAGACCTGCACGGATGAGCAAAGAGCTCTTGGCAAAACTCAAGAGGGAAGCACAGAATGTGGAAGAAGTGATAGGTCACTTGGGAAGAATATGGGAATGCTGTCAGAGTATGCAAGGATGCGATGAGAAAGGCTAAGGTCCATTTGGAATTAAATGTGGCAAGGGATGTCAAGGACAACAAGAAGGCCTTCTTGAAATACATCAGTAGCAAGAGGAAGACTAGGGAAAATGTGGGCCCACGATGAATGGGGTGAGGGCCCTGGTGACGAAGGATACAGAGAAGGCAGAGTTACTGGATGCCTTCTTTGCTTCAATCTTTACTGCTAAGGCCAGTCTTCAGGAACCCCAGAGCCTGAGGGTCTGGAGAAAGGAAGACTTTCCTTTGGTCGAGGAAGACCAGGTCAGAGATCTTCTAGGCAAACTTGACATCCACAAATCCGTGGGCCCTGATAACATGCACCCAGGAGTGCTGAGGGAGCTGGCAGATGTTGTTGCTAGGCCACTCTCCACCATCTTTGAAAGGTCATGGAGAACAGGTGAGGTGCCTGAGGACTGGGAGAAAGACAGTGCTACTCCAGTCTTCAGAAGGGGCAAGAAGGAGGACCCAGGAGACTACAGGCCAGTCAGCCTCACCTCCGTCCCCGCAAAGGTGATGGAGCAGCTCATTCTGGATGTCATCTCTAAGCGTGTGGAGGAAAAGAAGGTGATAAGGAATAGTCAGCATGGATTCACCAAGAGGAAAGCCTGCTTAACCAATCTGATAGCCTCCTCTGATGGACTGACTGGCTGGGTAGATGGGGGAGAGCGGTGGATGTCGTCTACTTCTGGAAGGCTTCCGATGCTGTCTCCCATGACATCCTCCTAAGCAAGCTCAGGAAGTGCAGGTTAGGTGAGTGGCCAGTGAGGTGGATTGAGAACTGGCTGAAAGGCAGAGCTCGGAGGGTTGTGCTCAGTGGTGCAGAGTGTAGTTGGAGGCCTGTGGCTAGTGGAGTTCCCCAGGGCTCAGTGCTGGGTCCAACATTGTTCAGCTTATTCATCGGTGACCTGGATGAAGGGACAGAGTGCCTCCTCAGCAAGTTTGCTGATGATACCAAACTGGGAGGAGTGGCTGACACACCTGAGGGCTGTGCTGCCATTCGGAGAAACCTGGACAGCCTGGAGAGCTGGGCAGAGAGGAAGCTCATGAGGTTCAACAAGGGCAAGTGCAGAGTCTTGCACCTAGGGTGGAATAATCCCATGCACCAGTACAGGCTGGGAGCTGACCTGCTGGAGAGCAGCTCTGCAGAGAAGGACCTGGGAGTGCTGGTGGACAACAAGTTGACCACGAGCCAGCAATGTGCCCTTGTGGCCAAGAAGGCCAATGGTCTCCTGGGCTGCATTAGGAAGAGTGCTGCCAGCAGGTCATCGGAGGTGATCCTGCCCCTCTCCTCAGCCCTGGGGAGGCCTCATCTCGACTACTGTGTCCAGTTCTGGGCTCCCCACTACAAGAGAGACATGGAGCTACTGGAGAGAGTCCAGCGTAGGGCTATGAAGATGATCAGAGGGCTGGAGCATCTGCCCTACGAGAAGAGGCTGCGAGAGCTGGGCCTCTTCAGCCTGGGGAAGAGAAGACTGAGGGGGGATCTCAGCAATGTCTACGAGTACCTAAAGGAAGGGTGTCAAGAGGATGGGGCTAGACTCTTTTCAGTGGTGCCAAGCGACAAGACAAGAGGCAATGGGCACAAACTGGAACACAGGAAGTTCTGCCTGAACATGAGGAAGAACTTCTTTACTGTGAGAGTGACAGAGCACTGGCACAGGTTGCCCAGAGAGGCTGCGGAGTCTTTTTCGCTGGAGATACTCAAAGCCGCCTGGACGCGATCCTGTGCAGTGTGATCTGTGTGACCCTGCTTGAGCAAGGGGCTTGGACTAGATGATCTCCAGAGGTCCCTTCCGATCTTAAGTGTTCTTTGATTCTGTAATCAGTCACACTGCGATTGATCATGGGCAGAGCACATTTCTCATTTTCACTTTTAATTTCACAGAAATTTGAAAAGAGGTCTCTCTACCTGTTTTCACGCATCCATTCCAGATAACAGTCTTCTCTTGGAAAGAGTAAATTAAATGAGTTTTGAGCTGATGAAGTGGTTTGTGTGCTTCTTTATTGTAAATATTAATTGCTGTATTTTGTGAAAGCTCCTCTGATACATATTTTCATATATACTAGAACGGACATGTACATAAACTGTTTACGATATTTACAATGTAGATATTGGCATAAAAACATTCCTGTTTGGTTTCATTAAAAAATAATTAAGTTGTTATGCATTTTTGTACATGGAGAAAATACAAAAAGTTAGCATGCTAATAGCATGAAGTCAGAAACAACAGTAGAGTACGTTTTTGTTAAACAAGAATAGTGTACTGTGCTCTCTGCCTGCAAATACAAAAAGAGCATTGCAAATCATAGAAGAACACAGTTAGCAGTGGTTATGTGAAGTCACTAATCCACCTTGGGCTCCAGAGTTGGATCAGGTATACAATTTTCTTCCTGAGAAATACAATCTGTTATTGGAAATTTCCAGTAACAGTGTGTCTTCAGCTTTCCTAAATCCTGAGTGGACACAGTTGCCTTTAAAGTTAAACTGTCTTTCCCCCAAATCTATCCTAATTCTGCTTTATTTTGGAAGTCAAGGTATTCTAAGAAATATTAATAAAAAAAACCCATGCAATTTAATTAAATGTTTTAACATCAAGTAATTTTGTATTTAGACCTGTTTTTTTTTCTGCCTTCAATGAACACATATAAAATTAATTGCTATTCTGCTTGGCAGCAACTTCTTACACTGAAGATGCATGTAAAGTAAGAAGTTACGTATGATATATCCTGTAATGTTTTTCCCCTCAAACTAAACAACTCCAGATTCTTCCATCATTCCTCCTTAAAACCCTTATGACTCTTGTTATATCCATTTTTTTTTTCTGGATATATTGGATTTTCTTCTGGATATCTTCTTTCAGTTATGCTCTAGATTGTGCACATTTCATCTGATGCCTCAGGAGTGCCAGGTGGAGGAGGATAATGTGTGTGTCTCATAAAACTCTCCATCATGCAGTATGTAACACTATATTGTTTTGTAGGAATCTATGCTGCTGGTTCATTCATTCGGTGACTGCTACTACTTACAGAATCTACCTCCAGCCACTACTAGAGCAGTCCCCAGACAGCTATCCATTTTATTTCAGCATCGCTAAGCATAGAGAATAATAAATGCTCACATTTACTGAATTTTGTTAGTCTTACTTTGGAGTAACTTATCAGGTTGATTCTTGCACTCCTCTCATTTAGAGTACTGCGCAAATTGATGGGATATTCATCTGCAAGTCGCTAATGTAGATATCACCTCACATGGATCCTTATGAGATGTCACTTAACGTGGCACTGCAGTTTGTTAACCTGCACGATTAAGCACTAGTAAATATTCTTACCCTTTAAAGAAAAAAAAAAAGTGTATTTTTACAAGACTTGAAGTTTAAGTGTTGAAGAACAAACTGCGAAAAGAGTGCAGTAAAGTAGCAATTTGAACTCCTGAATCCTTAAGTTTAAGCAACTCAGTGTATTGACAACTTAATAGCTACAATCAGACAATTTATGTGAGATTCTCAGGTCAATCTTTTAACACAACATGAATAGTAGAGCTACTGGGAATGTACTCCTTTTTGGGTCAAACCTAATGAGCAAAGATCTGTGCACTTTTAAGCAATGATAGTGTTTTCTATAGATAACACAGTGTGTGAGACTCCTAAGCCCTTGGGAGTTCTGTCTTCTCAGACTGATGTCTTTCTATTCCTGGGAAAACATTGAACACTGTAATGAATGTGTCATAATGTAGAGATTTTGGGGGAAGGGTAGTAAGAACCAGACAAAGTAGATGTGTTCCGTACCTTCAATTAAGGTTTGGGCTTTGGGCCTAAAATTTTCGAATACCGTATTATGTATGAAAGATATTTTTGCCTTAGGATAGAAATATCTTCTAAAGTAAGTGAAGATATTTAACGAACATGTTTGTTTACATGTCTTAGAATGCTTCTGCTTCCAAATTTTCAGAAGCCTGGGAAGATCCTTTGTACTGACATTCCAACTACTGTTCATCATATTCTTAAAATGTTATGTATTTATTTTTACATCTGTGATCACTGCTAATGAATCTTTCATGTTAAAACTAGTTCTGCTGTCACTGGATTGGGAAATGTTAACTCCCAGGACCTGAAAATAATGATATGAGAAAAGATTCTACATCTTTGGATTAGAAACATCTCTTCTGAATTCTTTCTCAACAGGCTGTGAGTTTAACAGGCAGAGTTCTGACCTTCCTCAGATGAGTCCACACTGTCTGCCTCAGTCTGGCTTGGCCTTTTAGTTTGACTTGGCTTCATCTTTGGTGCAGATCACATTTTCACTAGAACTTGCACAAAAATGAGTAGGTTAGCTGATAAGAAATTGAATGGACCAACTAGAAAGAGTAAAAGCTTTTAGATAGCATAGAGGCAAACTAAGGATTTTTTTTCCTTTATATCCTCCCAGAAAATACATGCTACTTACCAAAAGAAATTTTGAAGTAATCCACAGAATATGACCTTGTTAAAAAGATAACAGAATGGAATGATCCTCTTTGAAAATAGAACTTACATTCCAATGGGGTAACAAGGGGGGAAAAGAAAGAACTATAGAAAATTAAATGTAAGACTTAATAAGATGGCTCTCAAAAGATTTTGAGGAATACTTACTGGAGACAGCTACAGATAAAAACTTTCTCAAGTGCTTCAGCAACAGGGAGCCATGTAGGAATCCTGTGCAATCAAGTCGTAAAAGGAAGACTTGAGAAAGAGATAGCTTTCCTTATGGAAGCTTTCTTTGAAGGGAAATTGAGGAATTGCCTCATATTTAAATTGCAGGAGAAAAGGTTTTTAGAACAAGCTGATAAAACAAATAGTAACAAATTGTAGGAAGCATATAATGATCATCTGAAAGTTCTGAAGGAGCTCCAAGTGAAAAATGCTGAGCTATTAATTATAGTCTGTGACTTCTGACTTCAGCTGGTGTTGGCACCATAGGAAGGGGAGATGATAATGCAAAACCAGTAAGACAAATGAGCTGAAAATATAAATAAAGAATACATTCCGTAGACACATGGATAAAACCCTGCAGTAGGTAAGAGCTGACATTGCAGTTTATAGAGGGAAATTAGGCTTCAAAATACTGAAATCTTTCTTTGTGAGTGTGCAGAGAAGGGCGATCCATGTAAAATAATGTATTCGGATGCCCAGAAGGTTTTTGACAAGATCCCTTACCAGAAACTCTTAAAGAGACAAGCATAAAAATTAACAGAGATAAGATCTTTAAGAAATAATTCAGCTGAAGGAGTGAATGGTGAAGAATAGAAGATCCGTTTTCACAATGAAGAAAGAAAAAAAATCACAATTTTTCCATTAGGGAAATATGCTGATGAAAGGATTGCTTTGTAGTTTCTTTTTGTTCTGGGCTTTTCAGAGGGTTCGTGACTCTCTCTCTTCTGACGAAGAGACTTCTGTGATGAACAGTGTGGTGGAGATGTTTGATTATATTCAGGCTTGTCAAAACTAAGATTCATTGTGAAGAATAGCGGAAGGGTCTTATGGTACTGAGCAGATGGGCAGTTGCAGGGCAGTTCAAGTTCAGTAATGGTGAATGCAAAGTAGTATATGTGAAGAAAATCAACTCTAATTATGCACACAATAGTGAAGACTAAATTAGTTGCTGCTGTTGAAATTCTGAATTAGATCAAGAGTTTTATGAAAATATCTCTCAAATGTGAATTGTTGGAAGCTCTCAGGGTATACTGAGAAAGGTCACTCTTTATTTGCCCTATTCTTATGACCTTTACATTGACTGCTTGCTTCTCAGAGAGAGGAGACTGAGTTAAACAGAGCTTGATCTGATCCCTTTAGCTGTTATAATGAAACCCTGAGTTGGTTGTGGAACTTGGAGGTGGATCTGCCTAGGCCTTCTCATCATAGTGGGCTCCCTGAGGAAGCCAAATATACCATGATATAAACCAAAATAGCTGTATTTTACTGGCATGAAAATTACGATACTTCTGTTACTAGGTGGAGAAAACTTTAGATCACTCAGGGCATGCAAAATAGAATTAAAAAGAGCTTATAATGAACTTCCCTCCTGCCCATTGCATCCTCAGGATGGATCATTTTTTCCTGGTATGATTTTAACAAGCTTGCTGCCTTTGGAGTTGTAACAAACTCTCTATATTTATTTTGGACCATAGGAAATTTTCTTTCAATCATCTCTGAGGCCTGGCTGTTTCCTCTTCATAGGATTCTGGCCTTGCTTCTTTGAACTCTTCTCTTGGCACACCTGTGATCCTGCAAGTACTTTCTTCCTGAGTAGTCACAGTCACTTTTCCAGGGAAGGAAGAATCTCTCCTTCCTTTCTTAGGTCTTAAATTTAGGTCTTAGATCTTAAAAAATCACACAGCTACCATACATCATGTCTGTTTTTAAGAACTTGTCTAGGCTGAAGGAGCGCTTCAGTCTATATTAAAAAAGTCTGCAGTAATGTGGGCCCTCTGGACACATTTTCTAAAAGTAGAAGTATTAAGTTACTGTAGCTTTCTTTGTTTTTCTTGAATCTTTCTATTGTTGTGCTGCTGATTTGTTTGAACTCAGTATTTGGCCAATTAGATGCAAATGTACCTGGATTGCTTAAAATTCGTGAATGTTTGGTATAGGGTCCTGAAACCTACTAGCTGCACAGCAGCTCAGCTGAAGGCTTGAGCGTGTGTTAGTTAACTGTCTGAGTGCTGACTATTTTCTAATACAAAAAAATGTGATAACACTTATTAGTATTCTTGGGACTAGAAAGTCTTTTTCACTGGAATTGATACAGATGTAGTGAACCTGAACATACTGAGGTTATTTTTAAATTCATGGCTTTTTGTTTGCTTGTCATCTTTTATTCTTGCCTAATTCTGAGTTCCTCCTACGTGCATCAGGCTGAGGGATTTTTTTTGTTTTTTTAATTGTTGGGGGTTGTAATCGTGTGATAATGTCACATGATTTGTTTTTGGACCAGGGTACACTGATTTTTTCAGTCTGTTTTCTTCTTCTCTGATTTACTTTCTTCAGCAATAACCCTTTATGTACTGTTGTACCTTCTTCAGATCACTGGGATAGTCGTTTAGATTTCGTCAGGTAGCCGCTGCATTAGTTCTTACACACTCCCCTCTTTAGGGGAACAAACCTCTTTAGGTTTGTCATCTCCTTTGTTCTTTCCTACCTCTCACTGCTGTCGCCCCGGCCACCATCATCCGTTCATCTAACATCTGTGTGATCTTCCTTTGCGTTGCCAGCTAGTTGTCTGTTTCTGCTGTTCTATTTCAGTAAGTGGCCTCTGTTTTGCTCCCATCAACATTGGATTGTAGAATCAAGAGGTGCTATTTCCTTCACACTCAGGATGGCACACACACACACACAAAAAAAAAGTGTGTTGCAGTCAACAAGGCCAGGATGTCACATGGAGACTCTGATTTTAGAAGAAACTGTAATCATCTGGGGATTTTTCTCCTCCTTATCTGGATGGTTCTGCTTCATAAAGTCATGAGCTTGCTTTTATGAGAATGATCTGAGCCACTTAGCTGCAACAGAAATCGATTTGTACAGGTCTAAGAAGTACCTTGAGGCATTGCAGGAGAAACTCTCTGCAAGTTATTTAATGTGCCTGTGTGATGGCAGAGCAAATGCCATTTATCAGTTAAACATTTGGTAAAACTATTGTTTTTATCTGCTTCAGTAGCCATAGTTTGAACAATAGTTAGTAGAAGGGCTGATGAAATTGCTATCTGAACTTTATAGCCAGTTCACATCAGATTTTTTTCTTTTAATAATTACTTTAAAGCTTCCTTTTCATATACCTTCTGATCAGAGTCTCAGTTGTTGCACCTTCTTATTGCCTATAAAATTTTTAAGGCAGCAACTAGTACAGAGTGGACCCTGATCCTGCCTAGGGCTTCTAGACATCAGAGTATAAACATCATGCTTGGAAAAGTCTGCTTGGTTTATCAGCTTAAGTCCTCTGCTTTCACGGGCAGCCAGCGCGTATAATCCTGTGTGCACGTGTGTCAAGCTCTACCTTCATACAATTAGACTCCTTACAGTTGTTGCTCCTACAGGTAGGTGCTCCAGAGCATCATGGTTATGAACATTCTTGTGATTTCTCGTTTAAATGTAATCAGGGACAGCTTATATTTACTCTTGTGCCAAATTATCATTCTTTGCTTAAGTAGCTCTTCTTTCTCTGTATTATCTATAGTAACTTACAAAAAGTTTGTGCCATCATCCACTCAGCAGTTATCAATGTTTTTAAAAGTGGAAAGGTTGTTTAACTGATCAGCTGATTTGTTATTGAGCAGAATCATGAGGGTCTGAATTGAATCACACACTGTCTTTGTAAATACAGGCACAAATGTTTAAATTCAGGTATCTGCAATAGGACGAGGGGTTGATATATGTATTTTTTAAATTTGATGTTGTATCGTGCTGTGGTGAACTTTTCTTCCTGTGATGATGTTACATCTGGGGGTCCTGAATCAGTGGATGCTACATCCATGTCTGTACGAAGGGATGAAATTTTCCTACTGGCTGTAACAATATATGACTCTCAACTATAAGTAGGAGTGTGGAGTATTCAGTTGTGTCCCTGGAGGTAGGTACTGTGCTCTCTGCTGCCTTTTCTGCGTTGGACATAGTGATTGTGTGGGTGGAAAGGGAGGACTGATCCAGCAAGCAACTACTCTTGCCCAGAAAAAAAGAAAAAAAAATGCTGTCAGGTTTTGCTCAGTTGACTCACTGCATATCAACCACACTAACCCTGATAGAAACATGGGGAAGGGAGGGTCAGAACCAACCCTAACAGTAACAGCTAACTGTTAAAAGAATGTGTCTGAAGTAAAACCACACCTTTTGCTTATGAGTGCTTGTCTAGGTGTAGAAAGCATGAGCAGTCAAGCTTTTAAATTCAAGAGAAGTTCAGCTCATTTTAGCTCTTCAAGAAGTATGGGGCCTAAAACCAGAGTTTGTGGGCAAGATGAACTTGTTTTTTTTAGTAAGTGTCAGAGGCCCTAATCATTTCTTTCAACACTTCATGCTACATAGGGCACAGGATGAGACAGTCATCAGACACTTCTTGTAGCCCATCTGCTGGGAATCTGAAGCTCCCCTTTGAGTAAACTGCAAGACAAGATCTAATTTGTACTTCAAGGACACAGGATATCTGCTGTCATTTCTTAAAAATGAGACTACTTGACCCAAAACCACTGCAGGAGTTTAAAAACAACCCTTCCCAGAGCACGGATGTCATGGCTACTTTGCTAACCCCGTCTTCTAGGGTTTGTGACACCTGAGACAGTTGAAATAAGGATCCCAAACCATAACTCTACCCTAGCTAATCAAGAGAAGTTGGAAGTCTGGTAGAAAATAACTAACACCTGTCCACTGCATGTCTTTTGTTAATGCTCTTGAGCATGCTTTGTCCATTGGTCAGAGATTCTTGCTTTTTCTCCAATATTAGCTCATCCGTACAGCCACTACCCTCTTTTCCTTCCACATGCCCAACCCTGAGATACCTTTGTAAAGTCCTTTTTTTGATTAGCCTCTCTCACTGGACTAGCTTGGCTAGACTGGTTTCCTGAGATGTCATCCATCTCCCTGTGTATAGGTGTTTTCACCTGACTGGCTCCCATCAATCGTTGCCGGTCTGGCAAATACATGAGAAGCCCTTGACAGGATATGGCTGATTCCAAGTGTCCTGACAGCTCAGTAGTGCTGTGGTTCGATCAGCTGAACCAAAATTACTAAGCTATGCTGAAGTGGTAGTGATTTCCAAAGCTGGTTTTCTAGTTAATGCAGGCAATCTCTGGGTAAAGAAGATACCATACATACAGAACTACAAAAAAGAAGATGAGGTTGTCTTCCATTTGTCCATTCCTGAAAGCTTACGTAATAATAAATGTCATGGCTTGCTGAAACCTTTGTTACAGTGCTGAACAGAGGATTGCTACTGCAGTATGAAAGACATTTCATGTTCAGATTTGCACTGAAATAAATTTTGTCTTAGGTCCTTTTTCTGCCTGTATCTTTGTCAAAGGAGCTTCTTACTATGCCTTTTAACCTCAAGTGGGAGGAGGAAAAAAAAAAACAAAACAAACAACCACCACCCCAAAACAACTAAATATTGGCCTAAGAAATTGCTGCTCTTGGGTTTTATGTTGCCTTAAATATTGCACAGTGAATGTGAGGCAACAGTCATATTTTTAGCATGAGTAACTGGAAGATGGTAGCAAGCCTAAACTTTCAGTAGTTTTATAACTGCACTGCTTGTACTCATTCTTCCTGGCAGTTTTGTAGTAAGCAGGTAGTATCCAAAAGTAGGATGTACATGTATAATATCTCGGAGTATTTGTTTAAACATTCTTCTTTGGCCTGTTATATTTTAAATAAATGAGTGGGAGATGAACTTTGGCCTCTGCATTTCATTTATCACTTTCTTGGTGACTAAAGGCACTGGTAATAGCCAAGAGTGCTTTATATGTAGTAATGGATATTTACACTTCTTGATCTTGTTATCATATAATAATCTTAAGCTTTTACCAATTCTCAAGAAAGATTAATTAGCAGCAATTTTATATGCTAAGTCCTCAGTCTTTGCACACATAGCTTGAAGAGAACTAAGTGGATTTACACTGCAGGTGAGAATTGTTTGGTCACATAGTTATAACGTATGCCAAAGTATAGTGTATGTTTTTGCAGAGACAAGACTTTGTGCTTACACTGCTTCTCAGGCAGGAAGGGTCAAATAAAGTTCCTCTAATTCCAACACACCAATCTATTTTTGTAATATAATCAGAGGCAGATTCTCTATATAGTGGTATTTTGTTCTCTTGAATGTATGAGTCTGCTTTGAACTAGTTGGCATAGATGTTAGTTAGCCTAGTAACATGGAGTATGTCTGCTCTGTGGTTGTTGCTATGTCTGCAGTGCAGCGTGTGGTTGTCCAAGCTAATCTGTAACTAGGCAGTTCTGTTGCAGACAGTTGGGTTACTGTCAGCAGTTAGGTAGAGCTCAGAGTGGCTTGTGAAATGGACCCCCAGAGCTTGCTGACCTGCATGTTGCTACAATTACGTTGCTTCTGCCATCTAGGGTAGAGCTAAGCTCATAGAATCGTAGAATCAGTAAGGTTGGAAGGGACCTCTGGAGATCATCTAGTCCAACCCCCCTGCTCAGGAGGGTCACTTAGAGCATGGTAGACAGAGTTGCATCCAGGCGGGCCTTGAAGATCTGCAGAGAAGGAGACTCCACAACCTCTCTGGGCAACCTGGTCCAGTGCTCTGTCACTCTCACAGGGAAGAAATTCCCCCTCATTTTCAGACAGAACTTCGTGTGCTTCAATTTCTGCCTATTGCCTCTTGTCCTGTCACATGGGACAACTGAAAAGAGTTTGTCCCCATCCTCTTGACACCCTCCCTTCAGGTACTTGTACACATTGATAAGATCCCCCCTCAGTCTTCTCTTCCCCAGGCTGAAGAGGCCCAGCTCTCGCAGCCATTCCTCATAGGGCAGGTGCTCCAGCCCTCTGATCATCTTTGTAGCTCTATGCTGGACTCTCTCCAGTAGCTCCATGTCTCTCTTGTAGTGGGGAGCCCAGAACTGGACACAGTGGTCAAGATGAGGCCTCCCCAGGGCTGAGGAGAGGGGCAGGATCACCTCCGATGACCTGCTGGCAGCACTCTTCCTAATGCAGCCCAGGAGACCATTGGCCTTCTTGGCCACAAGGGCACATTGCTGGCTCGTGGTCAACTTGTTATCCACCAGCACTTCCAGGTCCTTCTCTGCAGAGCTGCTGTCCAGAAGGTCAGCCCCCAGCTTGTACTGGTGCCTAGAGTTATTTTTTCCTAGGTGCAGGACTCTGCATTTGCCATTGTTGAACCTCATGAGCTTCCTCTCTGCCCAGCTCTCCAGGCTGTCCAGGTCTCTACGAATGGCAGCACAGCCCTCAGGTGTGTCAGCCACTCCCAGCTTGTTATCATCAGCAAACCTGCTGAGGAGGCACTCCATCCCCTCATCCAGGTCATTGATGAAGAGGTTGAACAGGATGTGACCCAGCACTGAGCCCTGGAGGACACCACTAGCCACAGGCCTCCATCTAGACTCCATGCCACTGATGACAACCCTCTGAGCTCTGCCCTTCAGCCAGTTCTCAATCCACCTCACTGGCCACTCCGTTAATCCACACTTGCTGAGCTTCTCTAGGCTCCGTGTCAGTGTCAAAAGCCTTGCTGAAGTCATACACATGTTTCCATTGCATCCATACAGACACACTAGTCGATTAAGGAAAGAGTGGAGAAGGTTTTGACTAGACTTATTTTTTCCTTCTTGAACTAGCTAGATGTAAAAATTTGCCATAAGGTCTATACTAGAGGACTTTTTACCCATAGATCTCAAGATCTCTGATCTAAGGCAAAGAAGAGTGTCATTTCCTTGTTTAACTTTTATCGGTGATAGGTAACCAACTCCACTTTCATAATCTGGAGAAAGTGGAAATTTAACCTTATGTACAAGACCCAAGTAAGTGATAAAACTTGTGTTCCTTTCCTGCAACCTGTGGTTTAGCAGCAGGATTGCAGGAAGTGCAGTTACTCCACTTCCTTGGTTTTTTGCTCCTGTTTTGCTCAGCCCGCTTAAATATCCACTCTGCCAAAGTCTGAACAGACTTTCTCTGCGGTAGCACAGAGAATATGCAAGAGCATTTGGAGTGGATTCTGAGTCCCTGGCCTTCAGAGCACTTTGTACCAAGGGCTTAAGTGTTGAGAGGGCTCTGCTCAGATTTCCTGCACTCTGTCAATTATTCTTTTACAAGCCTTGAAAGTCAGACTGCAAATACTTTGGTAAATGAATGTGTCTTATTCCATTGTCACTATAGAGATAGTTTTGCCATCTTTACTGAAATGCTCTTTTGCCACTTGTGAAATAGTGTTTTCCAGCGGATGGAAAACACATCTTTTGCTGTAGCAATCCGTTAGAGAGATTAATTTGGTGGAAATGAGAGCCTGATAAATTGGTGCTGGTGCTTTATGTACTGATGGCCAAAATATTCTTTATAATAAGCTAAATCCTGCCTCTTCTAAAGTAGTGAGAATCCTGATGTAAATGTGAGTCAAATTTGCCTTGAAAACCGTGAGTCTTGATCACCTTTGGATCAGGCACTTTATAGGAATTACTATTTTTATTTTGCAGCCAAAATGTTGAGACAGAAAGGGTGGGTAGACTAGCTAAAGTTCTCCCAGATGATGAGTTCCCATTTGCTGCTTGAACAGCACTTCTAAACAGTCCAATGGTCCATATACCAGGACACAATACATCCCTTAATTGAAAGAGTTTGTTTCCTAATGTTGTGAAAGAAGATATTCAGGAATGGGTCTGTCTCAGGAGCTGGCTTAGGGTATATTGGGTAGACATCTGGTCCCCAAAGCACACACCTTTTTTGTGGCTTGTTGGAGTTCTTAGTAAGAACTGGACTGTTCCCCTTGGAGACTGTGATACTAACCACGGAAGACTACCCCAGACTTTAGACTAGCTTTTGAGATCTGATATCTCTTTTATCTCTTTGACCATAGCCATGAACTTCATCTTTTTCTTAAAAAAAAAAACCTGCTAGAGTGAGAGGCAAAACTTCACAGAAGTTGGACCTATCCTAATGAGCATATTGTTTTATCAGATGAGATTATCTGGAAGTTCTGGATTCCACAGAAGTCTTAGAATACCTAGGAAAGAAATCTCCCTTAGTTATGGAAGAAATGTAAGTATCAGAACAGAATTTATACCAGTATCTTAGTATAATTTTTCTTACAAATGTTTACTGATTGACATGGACTGTCCCTCCTATTTTAAGTCCAGGCTTCAAGGTTGTAGGTTTGGAGGTTTTTTTGTTTGGTTGTTTTTCTTTTTCTTTATTCTTTTTTTCCTTTTTGGCTGTGATTTGGGGGATAGGTCAAGACCTACGAGTCAGATATATTCTAATAATTGTGTTAAATGTATTTGACCAGATGACCTCAGATAGTAATTTTTAAGGATTTTCTTCCTTCTCAATAGTCCTGGGAGTGTGACATTTTAGCATAGGATTTCTCAAATATTTCTGTATTCTAATTTTGGTCACTTGTTATCATTTTGTTTTGTAAGTATTATATCTATTTTCATCTTAATTTTGAAACTTTAGTGAGAGCAAGCTATCTTGCAGGATTTGAGAATTAAGTCATGGAAAATTGCTCAGCTTTCCTCCCTCTCAGTATAACAGAAATGTGCCATGGACTTAATATTACTCAAGATTAGACTTTTATATGAATAATAGTAGTTAAAAATAGAACTTGTATTATAGCAACTTCCTAAAGAAAATAAACAAGAAGCCATAATTTCACCCAAACAAAATATATTAGCAGTATCATCATTCTGTTTGGCTTTTGCTATGTTTTACTTTACTAAAATTAATGAAGGTCAGTGTATGTATGATCTGAGCGATGTGCTGCCTTTTTTTACTTCAATAAAATGTGTTTGGTGCAATTCACACTTCAGATGTTTATATGAAATTGGATGGGGAGATTCTTAGAAGACAAGTTATGAAAATTTAAAAATAGAATTTTATTTTTGATTTATGAAGAAAATAGATTCCTTTTTTTATACAACAATGATGGCCTTTCATTAGCCTTGTGTCCTAAAGTATGTAAATTTACATATGCAAATATTGTCTGTCTTTGTCTCCCTGTGACTCTTATCTTTCCTTCCAGCTTCTTAACAGTGTCTAAGATTGTAGATCAATTACAGTCACGTGATGAAACAGTAAATGCTTCAAAGGTGCTACTTTTTAGGAAGTTTGAGATGCATCCTAATTGCCTTCCCAGTTGAGAGTATGGCTGTAAAGCTGATCTTCTATTGCATATCTGTATTACGGTTTAGATGGGCTAAGGAAATAGGCAACATGAAAGTTGTGGTTAGAGGTAGAATCTCATATTAGATCGAATAAATCTGATTGATTCCCAGTAGAGAAACTTCAAGGTACATCAGCTTTTGCCTATAGAGCTTGTCTTGCTACCGGTCATCTTTGTCATAAAAGAATCCACAAGAAGCAGAAAGTAGGGAGAGATGTTGGAAACCAGGCTTCCTTTGTGTTCCACTGTTCACAGAACTACATTTCTTTGAAATGTGTTTTTCTCTTCTCTGCCTCCTTGAGAGAAGAAGAAAAAAAGTGAATTGGGTGGAGACACAGAGGGGCATCGGCAAGAGAGGTGGAGATGAGTCAGTTTTCTTGCTTTGTTCTTTTGATCTGACAAAACTGCTGCAGAAGAAAGATGCTACCTGATATAATAGATGATATAACTATTTCTGCCAACATTTTGTAATTGCTTCTTGCTTTACTTTGTTGTGAATTTGGGAAAGCAAAACGTGTTTGAAGAGAAATTGCAGGAGGCTACATTCCTCCTTCTGTAAGCATTTGCCTATGTGCTTAATTTTATTCATAGACATGAAATTATTATGAACAGAATTGTTGGTGCAGTGAAGCTCTTTCTGATCTGGGGTTTTCTATGGCTTTAGATATTCATTCCCTCTTTCCTTCCTTCCTGCCATACCTTCTTCTTTTTCTACCACTAGTTTTTCTATTTAAATAAATCTGTTCATTAACTTAACCTGGAGTTTTACTTATGCCTTGCTTTCAGTTTTACAGAAATTTATTCCAAAGTTCTAATGCAGCATCTACACTGCATGTCATGCAGTCATGTAATCACAGTGTTACATGAGTTTTTAAGAACAACTTGCCCAGAGAATGAAAATACACATCAAATATAATCATTTTCCCTAAGATCATCAATCATTATGTGTAGAATAACCAGATTGTGTGATCTAAGGCACAAAATGAACTTTTTGCCTTTTTTTTGATTAATGGTATTTTACTTTTTTATTTGGTTCTTTTACCTATGGAATTGAAGGGCTCAATCAAAGAATAAAAGGAGGAAGAAGGAAAGGAATGAGGGGAAAAAAAATCATATCCTGCTGACTATACTTAAAATTCAAATATGATAACTATAATGGGGAAACCGCTCTAGATCTTTATTTCTGACTTAAAATCCAGTCATCTTATCAAAGCTTTTCACCTATACTTTTTACTTATTTTTGCTTAGAGGTATTTGGCTTTTTAACATGTGTGGTATTGACATTTTTTCACTTCTTTCTGCAGATATTGCTGTGGTGGAGATGAGTGATGCATTCCGCCAGCCTTCGCTGTTCTACCACCTGGGAGTCAGAGAGAGCTTCAGTATGGCTAACAATATTATCCTCTACTGTGATACAAATGCTGAGTCTCTGCAGTCGCTGAAGGTAGCTCTGAATGGAAAAAGGAGGTGTGGGGGGGGGAAGCCCTGGTTGTCTAACTCTTGAAATAGGTTCTCTTTTCCATGGGTAATGCAGAGGTCACTTGTAGTTCACAGAAGAATGACAGAAATGTTCTGCAGCCTGGAAAATATGTTCATAGTGAAATTCTGAGAAACTCAGTTTTCCCAAGAGAAAATTTAGATGACTATTTAGCCAGTTAAATGTCTATACTTTAAATAGCTCTTTAAGGGAAACAGAACTTTGACAAATTTCAGATGAGAAATTAAGTACATGTTTTTGACATTCAGGGGAATTACCGGGTTGGTGTGTAATGAGGTATATTGCTGTGGTGAAGAACAGTCATGTGAAAATGGGTGTAGTGTGTAGGTATTGTAGAATAATCCTGATGCTTTAGCTCCTGCATCGAGTAACAGTTTTCTGACCAAACCTGATGAGGCCTCCAGATGACCTCTGGTAGCTTTTGCTGAGTTAGAAGGGACAGCTACTTCCCTCAAGTGTCATCAGTATTGCTATGCTGGAGATTGTCCACACCATAGCCGAGCTGGTAGAAGCAAATTTCTGCGTTTTCGTCAGTGACGTGGTTCACAGTATGATAGGCTGGCTTAATGGTTTAAGATAATCTATGGGGCTGTGAATTGTGGCAGCCAAGGAGTTGATACTTGCTTCCTCCTGCTAATCCTGCTAAGGGCAGGCAACTTGGATGGCAATCTTTTAAATTAAATTACTTCCCCTCCCTCAGAATAATTAGCTCTGATTGGCAGGTACTTTATGTTACTGCAGTTCAATTCTAGGCATTGCTAAAGCGAAGCATCTCAATGAACAGCCTGGTGAGTCAGGCTGCAGTCTGGACATTGCTGCCTTCTCAAGGAGACCTTGCTTCCACTGCTTCTGGCGAGTGCACAATATTTGATTTTTGATTCTGTCAAATTGCTTGCAGCTTGGCCCTCTGTTGAGAGAGAAATACCTTGAGTAATCGGTTTCTTTCCTCTGCATCCCCCTCCAAATAATTTCAGCTAACTGGACTGGTAGCAATCCAATTATTTTCTTTCTTTTTGCAACACAAAGTATACAAATAAAAGCCCTAAAAATGGAACTACTTATGACAAAAGACCTATCTGTGAATTGAATTCAGTTATGCAAATACAGTGGTGTACAGTAAAAGCAGAGTAGAATTTCATTGTACTGCATAAGGAGCTACATACCTGACTCCCACTGAAAATCACTTGGAGTAGGGCATGAAGCTTTCTTCGGGCACCTGAGAAAACTTCTTACTAATTTGGGAGCTGAACTTTGCAAACTGGTCATGTGCTGGGTTCCCAGTGAAGTCGATGGAATCCAAATCCTGCACAGTGACGCTGGCATGTCCCAGTTGCTACCAGTACAGTGCCCACTGAAAGGCTGCCTTCTCTTTCCTTCAGCTTTAAATTGAGCTTTTGATTATTGGCAGTGAAGTCTCTTCAGAGAGCAGGGCTCCTTTCCTAGTTACATAGTAACTGTGGTGTGGGCATGCTTGTGCATCATTGAGGCAGAATGTTCCTGTGCTTGTTCCAGCCAGCAGTTAGACTAGAATTGATGCAGGAGCATGCAGTGTAATTGTGTTTTCTCAGTGCTTTTTTTTTTTTTTTTTTTTTTCCTCACTGTTAAACTTTTGTGTAAGTGTAGTTTTGATCTTGTGGATAAGAACGGTGGTGAATCCAAAACTGAAAATGGCTATGGAAATGTAAGAAGTACAAAATTCCAACACATGGCTTAACTGAGGTGCAAAGAAATATAGATAAACTTTTGTTGATGGAATGCTCATGTATATGTGTACATATATATGTATGTACACATACTAATGGCCCTTATTTTGAATGCTGGCAGCAGTCCTGTGTGAAACACATCACCTCATTCAGGAAGAAGAGTTGTTGTGTAGAAGCCTGACATGTGCAACATGGAAAGCATGAGGTGCCTTGATTTGATGCTGTTTACATTTTTAATATTGTGAGGAAAACAAGGCTGTTCAGTGGTCCCTGTGGCAGAGATGTAAAGTAGCTGCCTGATAAATCCAGTGGGGTTATCAGTTGCTGATAGCTAAGGTTGCTCACAAAACTTCTGAAAATGAGATGAGCGTCTACAAGTGGCTCGTTCTCAGGCAGCTGCTTGAGCTGTGCAGTCCAGACTGCTGTACAAGAACTGCCTCTTTCCATCTGTGTGGGCTTTGGATTCTTATTCTCTGAAATTTTACATGTAACCTGTGAAGATTCGTTCTTTGCCACAGACTTATTAGAGCAACATGAAATTCAGCCTATTTGAGAAGCTAATGCATTGCTGGATTTCAGTGCAAGTTGATATAAAACTACTTGAAAACTCACTTTGTAATGGTTTCTTCTGCTGACAGCATAATGGTTCTTACTATATTTAACTTCTAAAATATGAATACATATGTATTAATATTCAACTTTTGGACAGCATTCCTCTAGGAAAAAGTACATAAGGTGTGTTTTTATGTGTGTGTGTATGTATGTATGCAGTCTGTTCCATAGTCTTTTGGTCTCTCTGAGACAATGCTTTATTTATATTGATTTGACAGGCTTAGAAAACGTCTTTACCAACCAGTCTTCTCCTGTCAAGTGTTCTGTAAATGTTAATATTATCAAGTCATACTGACCAGATATGTTTCCTACTAGTTATTCAGTGTTATCAACACCTTTTTTTTTTTCCCTAGGAAATTATTTGCCAGAAGAATAATGTAAGTATGATTTCTGGGTGTCAGCTGAATGCTAGGCATTCCAACCTTCTGTTCCATTTAATGTTGTTTATCTGGTTATGTTTTCTGCTTGAATCATTTAACATTTTCCTACTGTATTTTAGAGTTAGATGCAGAATTCTGGAACTACTAGCAGAAAATCTGTGTATCACTTTGTTGCTAGGTACCAGCCTCACTTCTTACCTTGCCTTCCTCTCTCAGTAGTATTTTCCTTGCTGCCTTTACTTATCCATCGTATTTTTTCACACATCATTTTCATTTGTTATTTTAAGTGTTTTTCTTCTGTCATCTTTTTCCATATAATGTTCTTTTTTTAAAAAAAAGAAAAGTGACCTGTATTGAATAGGGAATTACCTGAAATTAGTGCTCATTTTAGAAACCCATGGCCACACCTGTGGAAAGATATATATGTATATAAAAAGAGAAAGACTGTGTGTGTGTGTGTGCGCGCGCGTGCGCAAGTGTGGAGTAATTCCTTCTTCCTCCCTCAGAGCTGAGGCCTGTTAGTCCTGTTGCATGCCGATCCTGGTATTATGTCTGTGATTGCCAGTCATTAAACTGTGGGTTACTGCACCTTAACATCCTGGTTTCTGAGGTTGGCCTTGCGAATCCCCCTTCCCTTTTTTGCTCTTAACTTCACGGGAGGCAGACCTCTAAGAAGTGGCTTGTTCTGTAGCAGTACAAAATCATTCTCAAAAAAGTCTTTTCATATCTACTATAGCTGATGTAGTTTCCAAACATACCTTCAAAGTCAGTGAAGCTTTGTCACTAATGCTGAATTTTAAATCATACGTTCTTTTTTCGGTTAGAAATGGAAAAACAAAGCCAGTTCCATATTTTTCTCTGTAGCTGTTGACAAAAAAGTGCTTTTCAGATATTCACAGAATGCCATGAATGACATAATAAATGAGAAACTTCTCACTTTGTACTGATGAAAATGATCAGTTAGGCCTTTACACAAGCCTTGAGAACAGTAAGACTTTTTTTGTAAATTCATGAGCTATCTTCTGTTTGTTTATCTGGTAGCCCAGAAAGGCAGAGATCTAGATAATACTGTGACTGTCTAATACAGTGCCTCAGGGAGGACAAGGGAAAGAACCCTGTTATTAGGCAACCTGCTAACTTGTGCAGTAATGATGATTCGTGCAGTAGAAAAAAAGTGTGATGTTGTCTTGTTGTCCTATTTTAAATGACAGTCCCTGAAGCTTAGAGAGAGGGATGATAACTTGGCCTTTATCTGTTCGATAAAGAATTGTGCTACTTTTCCATTTAAATTTGGATAGGTGGCTAAGAAACTGTCATTTTTCACTTTTAGAAATGTTTCAGTATATGCCACAAAAATAATGTGTTCCTTGAGAATCTCTGATGTTTCCAGGCACACCCACGTAACACCTTTTCTGGGAGGAAGTATTTTCCCAGTGGTTAGAACAGGGGAGTCAGTAAAACTGGCTTGTATACCCAAGTAAAACTTGGGTATAATTCTTGCTTTAACGTGATTTTCAAATCATGTTTGTTCATAGATCGTAAGACTTTTGGATAAATTGGTACACCAAAGGTGCTGTTCTTGAGAGACTGTGACTTTGATGTCCACCCTTACCAAAGAATGAATGATTGTGTGACGTCGCAAATATGGAAATAATTGTCATCTGAATAAAACAAGATTTTAATCCTACAGTTCTAGCAGATGTAGACACAGAGGAAAAAAACACCCATTTCCAGCTGCATCCAGCCAGGATCCTAACCCATTTTCAACCAAAATCCATTTTCCCCTTTGTTCTGTCTGAATTTTTCTGCTTCCAAATAATGATGAATATGATGTTGCATAGCAAAGATAAACTGCATGGAATTTGTAAGTGCAGAGCAGTGGAAGATAACATAGATTCATTTCCTGTTATATGTGGTTTTATAGCTACTTAGTTGGTAGAGCTTGGACCTATTCCAAATGTTTCAGTAGTATCAAAAACATGTATTTTTACAGGGAGTGATACTTTGCCAAGAGACAGATACTTTGATATTTGAAATCTTAAGCTTAGTTTTTGCTGTTATCTAATCTTTGAGGTCAACCAAGCAGAAAAGCCATTCTAGAAATTATTAAAGAGTTTCAGTCATAAAGAAATATTGGCGTGAAGTTTACAGTACATGGTTGTACTTTGCTTGTTTTAGCTCACTAGTTTTTTTTTTTTTCATTCTAGTTCTCCCTGGTTTGAATCTTACCAACTTTGGAAAAAAGCTTCAAGTCAGGTTCCAATGGTCTTCCCTTTCCCTTTCCCTTTTCCCTTTCCCTTTTCCCTTTCCCTTTTCCCTTTCCCTTTTCCTTTCCCTTTTCCCTTTCCCTTTTCCCTTTCCCTTTCCCTTTTTCCTTTCCCTTTTCCCTTTCCCTTTCCCTTTTCCCTTTCCCTTTTCCCTTTCCCTTTCCCTTTTCCTTTTCCCTTTCCCTTTCCCTTTCCCTTTCCCTTTCCCTTTCCCTTTCCCTTTCCCTTTCCCTTTCCCTTTCCCTTTCCCTTTCCCTTTCCCTTTCCCTTTTCCTTTTCTTTTCCCTTTCCTTTCCTTTCCTTTCCTTTCCTTTCCTTTCCTTTCCTTTCCTTTCCTTTCCTTTCCTTTCCTTTCCTTTCCTTTCCTTTCCTTTCCTTTCCTTTCCTTCCTCCCTTTTTCTGTTTCTTTCTTTTCCTTTTTCCTTTTCCTTTTCCTTTCCTTTCTCCCTTTTCCCCTTTCCCTTTTCCTTTTCCTTTTCCTTTTCCTTTTCCTTTTCTTTTCCTTTTCCTTTTCCTTTTCCTTTTCCTTTCTTTGTCTCTTTTTCTTTCTTTTTTCTCTTTCTTTCTTTTCTTTCTTTCTTTCTTTTCTTTCTTCCTTTCTTTTCTTTCTTTTCTTTTTCTTCCTTCATTTCTTCCTTCCTCCTTCCCTCTATTCCTTCCTTCCCTCTTTCCATTTCTTGCTGAGTTTGAGGAAAGCTAATGTTCAGATATTATACATATGATTTGCAGTGAGTCTCAGTAGCACCTGAACACAGTGCTCACATTTTGGTTTAAGCTTCTTTCCCACCTCGTGGTGAGGTGACACGTGGCCTCAGGAGCCGTCCGGCATAGGAGACCCCAGAGCATCCGGTGGCCTGATCAGAACCGAGCTGGGGGTGGCACAGGAACCATTCTGCTTGGCAGCTGGCTTGTGCAAGTTCAGATGATTTTAGCATGTGGTCTCTTTTAGTGTAGAAAGAGGGAGAAATATTTTTAATACTCTGCCCTCTGACAAATGATTTGGGGGCAGTTTGATTTTAGTATCCAAGTATGTGAAAATGCTGTGTAGCAACCATTGGTAAATACTGTGTTGCTAATGTCAACTGCAGTATTTATTGTTATTTACGGTACATAAGTATCTCTTGCTCAAACTTTTGTATTTTGAATTCATTGACTAATATATTTGGCACATACTTGCCTTGGAAAAAATTAGAACTTTTATTTCCCTGCATGAATATACTGTAAGGACCATGTGAAAGGTATGCTGACTTTAACAAGTGTGTAGGATATGGCATGGCTATGATAGAATTTTATTTCTGGACTTGAAAAGAAAATGAGAACTATTTAACAGAGCAGAGCCAATCCCTATGCTTTAATTGGTGTGGGGTGTGAGGCCGAGTTATGTTCCTTTTCAAATCAATAGCAAGGCTGTCATTCACTTGAGTGGGATTTGAAGTAAACTCAAACTGTGCATCTGTATTCATTAAAACATCAGCACATCTAGATTGACTGTGTGTTTGGGGAATGGAGGGAGTAGATTTAATAACTTGTTTTAGAATTTTGCCATCTGCTGCATGTTACACCATGTGCAGTCATAGAATTGCCTTTGAAGAAATCTCATCAGAAGAATTGAAATAAGGGGAGGTATTCCTCAAAAGAGAACTAGTAAAAAGAAAAGTGCAAGAAAGCTGAGCTTAATTATGAATAGAGTCAGTAGGAATAATAGTTCCCATTATGAGAGAGACTGATGATTTGTGTCTCCTCTGCTAACTTAAAAAAAAAAGTAGTTACATTTAAGGTATGCTTACATGTGGGTTGGTCAAGTGGGTTAGATTCTCCCATACATCAGCAATGCATCACGTTCTAGAGGGGGCGGGGGGGCTTGAAGGAAGGGGGTATGGCAAGTTGCACTTCTTGTCTTGGAAGACAGTTTTCTTCTGTCTGTAGACGTTTGATTGTTAAATGATTCCAAAAGAGTGATGTTAATAAAGAACCTCAGGGAACTGAGAGGACTGGACACCATTGACTCCCTAGGATTTGGCAGATTTTCTACCTCCTTTTGAAGGTAAACTCAAGGTCTTGAGAGTTAAATGGGCATAACAGAAATGCTCATTTGTATAGCACCATGTCTTATTAATCTATAAAACTTGCAGTGGAAAGTCTTCTGCACCACATCAGAGGTATTTGTGGTGGAGAGACAGTGCTAACCTTATTGCATGATGATGTTCTTTCTAATAAGACATGATCTTCAAATTGAATTTCCCAAAAGCCTATGCTTGACACAGGTGACAATCCAATATTAGAGAGGGAGATTGAAAGGAGGACTGTTTTGTATTCCTATTCTGACAATTGAAATGTAATTGAATGCTGTACATTTTTATTCTGTCTTAAATAGGTAGTGTGTTCATTTCTTCTCATATACAGTGAAAGGATACCACACGAGAAGGAAGCGCTGTTTCCAGTGATCAGTGCACAGCAACATAGTCTTCAATGCTGTAACTATAGACCTATTAAAACAACATTATAGCTATGTTTAAACTGAAATTACACACAGGAAGAAGTCTAGAGTTGTTTATTTTTGCACAGTATGGTGGGAAAGGACATTAGAAAAATATATAGCAATTAAAACATTCATAAAAATGAATCACAGATTTAGTCACTTGGTGATATACATTTATATATGTGTAACTGGCTCCAGCCACTACTTCTGTTTTCTGATTTGTCTGACTGATTTGATGAAAAGGGCTGTGGTACTATGATACAGCTATTCTCTCAGGTGGCCTGATGCTGCCAGGTACTGAATGTGCTGGCCCAAAGCCTTCATAGATATCTGTGTCCCTATCTCCTAGATATAACTAGTTCAACTGATCTGAGAGTTCAGGCCAGGTTTACCTTATCTAACATCCTGAATTCCTGTGCATCAGGCTGATTGTGTGCACACTCGTGGCCTGTCCCAGTCTCCTTCACTTGATCTTTTCACTAATGCATTTTAGCTTGTGGCTCAAGTGGGTCTCAGTAACTTTTTAACTTTCAGTACTGTAATGTGATTTTTTGAGCCTTAAATAATGATGATTTATAAACAAATTTGATTGGAAATTGAAACTTCTAGCACCTGTTGTTGGTTGGGGGATCTATTTCTGCCCTCTTTTAAAGCCCCTTTATGCTATTTGCACTTTAAAAGAGGGTGTTGATGTAACTGAGAATATAGCAATTGTATTTCAGTTGTTACTCCTTCAAAAATGGCCTGTTTCTCTTGAATAACTGGGTCAGTGTGCATCATGTGATGAGTCAGAGTAATGGATCAAAGGGAAAACAGCTATTTTGTCATGGGTGCTCAGCAAACTTAGTCTTGAGTGAAGTTAATTAGAGTTGAGAAAGAAAGCAGAGTCTGTGAGATCAGACTTAGAATAGAGTGTTATGGTGCAGATTTTAATGGGATTAATGGAAAATATTTAAATTTCAAAGTGAAATAAGAGGCAGTAAATAAGTCAAAATCAGAAGTGATGTGTGAGCAGGCAAGTGTGTGTCAGAACGATGATCTGATCCTCTTTGACTTCAGTTAATATAGTTTATATTTCAACAGAGGAAGACGGGAAGAAAAGAAGTAAAAGCAACTGAGCTGAGTTTATACGGGCTGGGAGTGAGGAGTGAAATCAGTCATGAACTCTGCTGTTCGGAAGATGGTTTGGAGCTGTCTGACAGTGGAGCAGTTTCTCAGCTACTGCCCAGCAGCCTGGTCCCAGCAGGCTTCCATCTGTATCACTGCCCAAATGCAGTTGGGGTTTGGCTCTTGGTAGTTAGAATTTGTGATAATAACTAAATATTTAACTTCTTCTAGAAGGTTGTTATCAAATGACTGGTCCAGAGGTTAGTGTTAGATCCCTGAAAAACAGTAGCTGTGAAATGAACTAGCAGCACCAAGCTTTGTTCAACAGCTAGCGCAGGATTTGTGCTGCCAAGAGTTACCCAACATAGCACAGCAGAGTGATGCTATCAATTTATTAGAGTGGGTATTTTACCGCAGTGAACAGAGTAATTTGAAACAGAGTAATTTGAAAAACTTCTGCTAAAATCTATAAAACATGTTTGGTATCTATGTAACATGTTGCTCAGGGAATTCTCCCTGTTCAGGTATGTAGGATGTCAACACTCTTACAATGCAAACTACAGAAACAGCACTGCTCGGCAACACTGTATTTTCCTTTTTTTTCTGTTGTTGCTTATGGACCAGCCATTGTGGGAGACCGTGGACTTTATTATGTGGGAGCAGTCTTGCTCTCACTTATCTTATCTTTCTTCTCCCACTTCCTTCAGTAAATAAAATGTAACTTAGATTTTTTTTTTCCATTATGTAACCTGAACTCCTGCAGTCAAGTTCAGCTTATAGATACCTAATATATCCTTTAGCCTGGAGAGTAAAATTTAAATTGATATTTCGTAACTTCACTGCATGTGAGTTTCTTTCTTTCTGTTTTTCGTTTTAACCTGGTTTCGTAAGGAAATGAAACTTATGAGCTTATACTATTTTTATTTCCCCACTCTTTGCTGTATCTGCCTGTCTGGCCAATTTCAACCAAATTTGAGAGGTTTCAGAGATACAGAGCTCCCCACAAAGCGTATATAGGTTAAGTTAACATCCAAATTAAAGCTCTTGCTGAGAAAAAGGCCACTATGTTCCCACATTGCTAGACACCAGAGCATCCAGGTGAGATTGTGCCTTGAGACAATTTTCTGAGAAACCTGTGTTAGTTCTGTGGCTTTCTGAACCACTGCAGGTTTGTTTCATTCTCTTCTGTTTTTCTCCCTTGTGGTAGTTTCTCTTGCCTTTTAGTGTTAAATTCATCCTTGTTTTTGTCATACTCCGCTTCTGAAGGCTAGTGGGTCTGTCTTTCTTCCTTTGCAGGCTTTGTTACATTACCAGCTGTTTTTTCCCTCTCAGGTAACCGGAAAAATGTGTGGGAATTAATTTTTGCTGGCTCTCTTATTCTGCCAACCTCAGTATACTTCCTACAGAAAGCACATATGGGATCAGTTTGTAAGAGTTCTTGCTCAAAAATGGGCTTGAGCACTCTATACTCTGAAGAAGAAGAGTAGTTTTCCTGCTCATAGAATTATTTATGAAGACTCCAGTACTCTCTCTGTAGGTGGCCTGACCATTATGCCAGGATAAACTTTGGACTCTCTGGATTTCAAAAGCTGGAAAAGTCCTTTTTCAGAATTGATTTATATTTAAGAACTGAGCTTTGAAAGTAGTGTGCCAGAGGTCTGAGAAATCATCCTGCAAGCCTCCTTAAGTTTATTTTTAATGCACTGAATAAACATTAGGAAGTAAAATATTTGCCCCTGGAAATCCGTAGCCACTTTGCCTTTTCTCTTGGCTCTGACTTCCCAAACTTTTCATCTTTATTAACAAAAAAACACCAAAACCAAACCAAAACAAAAAGTTGGAGAATATACTGCCTACCTTTAATAGTAAAGTTATATAATTAGTTGTTGAATTCTTCTTGTCCTTTACAATTTTGACTGTGGAGCTTGTTAGGTTTTAGTGGGGTTTAAGTGGTGGAGGTTTTTTGTTTGTTTTTTGTTTGTTTTTTACTCCTGAATGTGTGTAATCACTTTATATACTGATATGTTCTTGAGTAGAAGTGTCCATTCAGTTCTTCCACTGCAAAGAGAAGCCGTCTGGGTTCCAATATTGCACTCCTTAATTATTTATTAAAAATATTGTCGTCATACACTTCCTAGTTCTCAAGTTTGCTGTAGAATTGCTATACTCTTGTGCAGTGAAATGTATATGCAATAATCTCCAACCAAGTTCTGAATTAGTTGTAAATAGCTCAATGGGCCTTATGTAAGTGCATGTGCCAAGTAAGCGTAAGTTTTACAGAGAGTTTCTCTGTATAAGCTGGTAGGAGGTATTGTCTATATAGTGGGGTTTTATGGTTCCATAGCCTCGTACATATAATTTTTTTTTTTAAAAAAACAACATTCTTCTATTTTCCAAACCCAATCTCTGATCTGTACACAAAACACGTTTTGTACCTTCAGACTTCCATGTTCTTAAAATCTTGACAGACATGTTAAAATGGATGTTTTATGTACTGGCTTTGTGCATTTAAAAACTATGCAGTCAACTGCATCTCAGTGTATGGGGTCCAATTTGCCAGGGATTATGCTCTGAAATTATGTCCTCATTGCTGTCCTAATTTCTGGGGAGGCAGAAGAGGCTGACCAGAAAGTAGGAAGCTTTGGAAGGAATTTAAGGGTGCAGAATCCCAAGAATTGCTTCCTTGGGCTTTTTCTTGCTGGGTTGCTGGCCACTTCGGTAGTAGAAGGAATACAAAAATGGAGTGGAGCCTGAAAGCCAGGTGGTACCAACTCCTCCTGATTTTGATGGTATGCTATTTCAAAGTTGAGGTATTTCAGAACTGCAAATATGCGACAAGCTTTCTGCATGTGTAAGTCTGTACTCATGTACCTA
Organism: Rhea pennata; assembly: GCF_028389875.1. Lineage (NCBI taxonomy): Eukaryota > Metazoa > Chordata > Aves > Rheiformes > Rheidae > Rhea > Rhea pennata. The sequence continues at coordinate 65,413,372 of NC_084665.1, forward strand.
CCATAACCACCTGGCACCTTTCTTCCCTCTTTCCCGGGGGATAAATTTAAATGATTTTTTTACAGTGTCTGTCATATGTTAGTATATGGAAATCAATATAGTCTGGCAATTCTAAGACATTCCGAAAGTAAGTGATTATTCTGAAATATGTATGGCTGTAAGTCTCACTGACCAGGAAGGTTTGCTGCACAGCAGTGAATTTCATTTGCTTCTATTTTGCTAAACTATATTGGTCGTTTTCCAGTTCATATGAGGATTAGTTTTCTCAATTTTCCTATTTTGATACAGTTGGTTTGTGTGTAACATCTGTGAGCCTGACAAACAATATACTAAATCCCGGAAGGCTTGTTCTCAGCTTCTGAACATCAGTCACCTTGAAAATAGTGTACATGGCCTTGCATTTAACTCTGTTTGTCACTTTGGGATGAGTATGCTCTCAGAATTGCATTCCTATTTAGCCAACGTGCTTCCTATTTTGAGGTGAAAGTGCTGCCTTTAAAAAGACTCATTTTAAGAAAAACAGTTCAGAAATCCAAAAGCATGTATTAAAGGTGTATATCAGATTTGAGAGGTAAATTGCATTTATGTAATCCCGGGCTTTACAGGTAAAATCCTTGTCTTGCTGCAGTAAGCAGCAAATCTCCTTTTGACTTTAATAAGTGAAATTGTGCAGGTAATATCTGCAAATGTTTTATGCTGAGAGCTGTCACACTATAATTGCCCTAACTGTTGTATCTTGTTCTCCTACAGATGTGTACCGGTAACTACATATTTGTTCCTTATATGATAACTCCACACAACAAGGTGTACTGCTGCGATAGCAGTTTTATGAAGGGACTTACAGAACTGATGCAGCCCAGTTTTGAGTCGCTGCTTGGGCCTATATGTTTACCTTTGGTAGATCGATTTATTCAACTCTTAAAAGTGGCACAGGCCAGCTCAAGGTAAGTTGTCTTTTCATACCCCTTTGTAAAATGCATGTATTTGTACTGACGATACAAATGTCAGACTGTTTTGCCTCAGGGTGATGAGGTTTGCCTCCAATTGAGACAAATTGGTAACGTTTTCCTCTGAATAATTTAGCTGGACTAAATCTTTTCACTGATGCTGCTCTTTCGACAAATGTTCCAAATGTGTATTGTAGTAGAGTTAAAGGACCAGAAACAAAAACACAAAGGACCTGTCCCAGACTGCTAACATGAAGTTGTTCCTCTCCAGCCAGTATTTCCGGCAGTCCATTCTTAATGATATCAGGAAGGCCCGTACCCTTTACACAGGCAAAGAACTTGCAGCAGAGCTGGCAAGGATTCGACAGCGAGTGGATAATATTGAAGTATTGTCTGCTGACATTGTAATAAACTTGCTGCTGTCCTACAGAGACATTCAGGTATGAATTTGATGCTTAAAAAATCATCTAAAATGTAGTAAATTAAGTTTCCTTTCAGTGGAATTTTTCACTTGTTTGCAGTCATTTGCTATCAGACTACCTATATGAATAGCAGACACTAGAAAAAATCCTTTGCAGTATCTTCACTGATGCTTTTTACTTTATTTTGTAGTTATAGTCTTTAGTATGCCTTTAAAATAACAGCTCTTTACAGCTATGTATAACAATACCTGAGAACATACACATCATGTAAACTATTCTTCACCTCAGCTTTCATATATGGTGAAGAGTCATCAGTGTATCCCACTTAAAGGCTGTGGTAGCATTCTGTATTATACATAAGTGTATCTGTATGAGTGAGCTGTGTCACTCTGTTTATGACGTTTTTCATGGCAACACAGTTGTATGCATTTTTACTTGTCATACTGGGACTAGTAATTACTCACTCTGTTATTCATAATTTCAACTAATAACTGTTGCTTCTAAAACATTTGAAGGTTTTTTTAATGTATCTGAGTAAGCTACTTTAAAAACTATAATGCTGAAACATATTTTTAGTTTGTTTCTGTGCTTTCTTGCTTCAGAGGTTTGGGATATTTAATTCAGATAGTTAGCATTGTAATATGTCTATCCAATTTGAACTCTAAAATATATTAAGCCCCTGAAACTAACATAGTCATGAAATCTGTGTACTAAAATTTCCATAGATCCACATTTAAGCAGTACAAAAGACCAAAGTGTATTTCCCTCCTAAATACTGTACATATTCACATTTCTACTGTTTGCCAGACCGTTTGCAGTTTAAGACTAAAGAAACTGAAATCCGTAAAACTTACCATGAACTCAAAAGTATAATCTCGGTAAGAAATAACAAGTCCTTAGTTCAAAGAGGAGTTTATATAGGCATACCTTAGTGCAACCACTTAAAACTACATTATTCCCTTCTTTTGGAAGGATTATGATTCCATTGTGAAACTGGTGAAAACTTTAGAAAAACTGCCTACTTTTGACTTGGCTTCCCACCACCATGTGAGGTTTCATTATGCTTTTGCACTGAACAGGTAAGAATCTACCCTTTCCTTCTACAGTTGAATAATAATAAATCAGTACTACAAACTTCACACAGAGTTGGTGATCTTGGAGAATATTCCTTCCTGGAATCTTCTTGCACAGGTTTAAGTCCCTCGGTTTTCCACTGAAGCATTTTTGGGGACTCTGAGCTTTGTGATTAAGTTAAATTTTCTTTTCCTTTCATCCTCTCAAATTTCATTCCTCTTCCTTTAGCCTGTATAATTTGTCTTTCCGTAGGTCTGCCTCTATTTTTAATTTTTTCTTCCAGTGCTTGAGTATGAGCAAATAAATACTGAGCAGAACAAATAAAATACTCTGTAAAATACACTCTTAAAGTGGATATTTGGGTGGCAGGTGTTGCAACATTCACGCTCACTTAAACATCCTCTTATGTGAGTCTGAGTTATTCCAGTGTCGGGAAACAGGAAGAGAACTTTCACAAGGAATATCAATCAGTAGATTTCACTCTATAATAATTATAAGTTAATTTTCATGGTCTCTGATAGCACATACAAAATGTGCCACATGCAGCAATATTCATTACTTTCTTGGGTTAACTAAGAGCCAAGCCTAAATTTTCTCTTATGAGAATCTAGTACAATACTGACATTGAGCAATGCATTAAAAGGGATTTTTTCAGAGGAAATTACAGAGAATCACTTTTCCTTTGCTCTTTTCACAGTGAAGGAAATGGTTTTGCCATTGACATTTGGGAGAGCAGACTAAGATTCAGCAGATGTTCAGAGTCTCAAATACAGAAGATACCTACAGATAAAAACAAACCTTTCTGCTTTTCTCACAGATTTGAACGTTGTAATTCATGTTCACTGAGGAGGCTCAAAACGGCGTATCACATCAAAGTGATATCAAAAACATGTCCCAAGTAATTAGTTGAAGGGATAGACCTGTTTTGAAAGTGCTCCCTTCCCCCTGCCAAAAAAAAAAAAAAAATCAAAAAAGCTATCTGACGTCATTCTGTGTGAATAAAATGTCCAGACTCTTTCTGGCTCGTTTACTGCAGGTATATAAAGATATAAATATTGTGTCCTTTTCGTTCTTACTTTGCCACAAATTTGTGGAACTTTGCAAATTAAAAATCGAGCACATACCTGCCACTTTTACATAGTCTTCACAAAGGTTACGATACACCTTTAAGTTTATAAAAAATTGTTTTTAAAAAGATCACTGTTTCCTAAAATAAAGTCACCTTTGAAAACAAGACTGGGTTAGTTCACTGAGGTACTTAAAACTATTATTTTACTGGAAAAATGCAATATAATTCTTTCAGATGGAGCCTTACATTGCCTTGGCTCTGTTGGGAATTCTTGAAGACAGAAAGATTTTAAAGATTTGACAAAAACACAGTGGCTGTGTAGCCCATCTGGCATATAGAAGCTCCATGCTGTACCTCCAAAGGAATTCAGATATTCTTTTCCCCCTTTCTTCCTTCTCCAGATTGTAATTTCAACTAGAATCAACAGCAGCCATGAAAATATTCATGCTTTGATGTATGCCTGAATCAGTGAGGAAAGCATTACTTGGCCTTCCAAGTAAGCATTATGGCCTTCTGTAAGCGTAGCTTTCAGCATCTTGGAAATATGAAGGATGTTTCCTGAGCTAGGTCAGGTCTGGAATGCTATGTTGGTGATTGGTGGAGTTCAAGATGCACATCTGAGTATTTGGTGTGGAAGAAGTCTCCTCTTTTGACTCTCATTTAGGTCACTAGTGCAGAAGGACAGAGCAGCTCAATTAGGTGGGATTAGCCTGACCTAAATAAAGAAAGCATGTAAGGGCATTGATGATGGAAGAGCAAGCAGAAGGAAAAGTAGGGACTTCTATCTCTGGAGACCAGCAAAGTATAAATGGCTTATATCATAAAGCACTGCTGTACTTTATTTGTCTTATTCTCTTTAAGTTCAAATAGCTATTGGTTTGATTAGAATTAGTGATAGTCAGCCTGAGATACGGAGTTATCTAACTGAGATTCCACTCTGAAAATAACCCCTCTGTGATGGAAATAAACCAACAAACATGAAGAAGCTGCAGATTTATCCCTGTTGCTTCACTTGAGTGCTCAATACAAGAAGAAAAGACAGAAGGAAGCAAACCTTAAACAATTGGGTGAGTGAGCAGTTGGTAGGGGAACCAAAGTAATGCAGATCTGGAGGGCTCTGTTATTTACTCAGTCAGGAGCACTTGATGTCTTTTTGGGGGCTGGGATTGGGAGCATCTTTCCAGTTCAAAAAGGTAAACCAGCATTGCTATACCCCTCTGGAAGCACTTGGGAAGACTGTAGTTCTGTAGGCTGAGGGGACTTCCCTTAGTTTGATAGAACTGGACTGGTCTGAAGCTTTGGAGGAGAGAGCTCTGGGTTTCATTTGTCCTTTTTACCAGAATGAGACATCTTTAGAGGTTTCCCCAGCACATAAATCTTGCACAGCCGTTTCGCCTTTGTGCTCAGGAAAGCAGTTCATGCTATCTGCTAAAATGAGTGCTTCTGTGCTGTTCTTTTGATTATTTCTATGTTATGATGAGAGTGCTCATTCCTCCTCTGTTACTTAGTTCTGTGTAATTAAAACCTGTTGTTCCACATCACTTCCTTTTGGAGTTGCATACATGAGCTCTCAGAGCTCATGAGCTCCTTTATTGCTGAGAGAACCCATGCTGTGGTCTCTCATGCTTGACGCTAACCCTGCTTGTGTGGACACGTTGGAGCTTTGATAGGTTTTTATTTGGAGGGAAGAAGAATTTCCATTGCTGAATTTCTGATTAAGCAGTATCTGCTTTAAGATACTCTCATATTTGCTCTTGCTGAAGACCGTGGCTTGTTTTTGTTGTTGTTCAAGAGGCAGTCTTCTGACCATCAGATGCAAAGCTTACAAGATAGATACAAAGAGGCTTTGGTTTATACTCCCAATACAAATTCTAGCTACTCATTTTTTTCAAGAGAATTCTCCGAAAGAAATCAAAACAAAGCTCTCCCCAATCCAATGAAGAATGATTTTTGCTGAGAAAGGAGCCATTTGCTTATTCAGTACAAGAATATGTAAAAAAATTTTCTGAAGTCTTGATAATGATGTATGTATCCAAATTGTGACTCACCAGGAAGTGTTTAATGCTTGCAATTATGTGGTTTATTTGTATGGAGTGTTTTTATTAATATTACCTCATTGACTTGACTTCTTAACCTTTCTTATCCTGGGAATTCAATCTGTTTTGTGCTCTTTTTTGTTTTTGGGTTTTATTCAAAATATATGTAAAAAAAATCACAAACACAAGATGGAATTTTTTGTATGAATGACTGTGAGAGAAATCTTAAATAGATAGGAAATCTGAGTTTATATGTTGATATTTAGTAATAAAGTACCATATGCTATTTGTATTTTCTGAAGCTTTTCTTGTTGCTGCTGCCACTGCTTTGCTCTTGCTATTTTATGAGGGAAAAAAAGAATGTTTTAAGACTTCTATAAATCAATTCAAAAAGAGTGTCCAGCAATGAAAAAAAATGCATACATATTTACACGTGATCATGAAAAAATGTATCTTGTTAACTTTTTATTTATCAAAATACTTAATAGGCGAAATCTGCCTGGAGACAGACAGAAAGCTCTGGAAATTATGGCTCCCCTGGTACAACAGGAAGACCAAGTAGCTTCAGATATGTACTGCCTGGTTGGAAGAATCTACAAAGACATGTTTTTGGAGTCTGGGTTCACAGATACAGAAAGCAGAGACAAAGGGACATTTTGGTGAGTACTGTTTTTCTGATCTGAGTCCTTTTGAACAAGTATTCCTTCAACAGGAGTATATTTCCAATTTTTATTCCAAATATTTGGTGTTCTCAAAGGATACACTTAATCTTCTAGTCTGAGCTTTGCTTATTTGTTAAGAATGTCTTGTCCACAGATCTGTTTCTAGGAGACTTCCAAGTATGTAAGGCACTTCAGGAAATCCTCATCAGAGCTTATTTTCCTTCTTTGCCCAAAATATCTCTTATTTAATACATTATTCTTATGAACCCGGGGTAGAAATAGACTTAAATCAATTGACGTATCTGAAATCTGATGGATCTTATAGCTAGGCTAAAGGTGCTGCAGTATAACAGTGACCTGATGTACATTCTGTTCTTTTCTGGCTTCCTTGCTAACAAGTAATACCACTGCTCCAAACTCATGCTGGTATTACCTCAACATCACCATATAATACATGTGTATTACAGTGGGCTGCAGTCCATTGCAGTCACAGAAGCATACAATATACCATATAACTTATGTTAGTTTTAGAAGCAAACATCTTATTTTTCTTGATTTTTAAAATGCACTATATTTTGATAACTGTCATGTGGAATATGCTTCAAAAAATGTTTGCTCTTTGTTTCTTATTTAGTCCTTTAGGCTTTTATTCTCAAAAGAAATATGTTCTAAGTGGAGGCGCTGGACTCCAGCACAGACTTTTGTCAGGATGCACACTCTATTTTAATAGAGTATTTGAGTGTATAGACAATCCTTGTTTATGTTGTGAATACTCTGCACATCAGATTCTAGTTCTGGTCTTGTGCTCATCAGCCATGATCAAAGTAAATGTTTAGATTTGAAAATGTTCTTCTCCCTTTCCTATTCATTATTTGCTTTCAGTCAACTTCAGATTAGAACTGTCTTTGGTAAAAGACATAATTGTTTACCTTTTCTGGCCTCAGAATACAAGCCTGATTTTTATGCTTTATAGTTTTCTAATACTGACTGGACCTTTAAAGATGTTGGAATAGCAGTAATGCAGCACTTCTTTTTCTCTCATTTCATAGTTTTGAATTAAAGAAAAATTGTATTTCACTAAGCCGAAGTCCATAGGAAACTTTCAGGATTCTGTTTTTAAAAAATGTTTTGCTAATGTCACAAGCTAACATAAAAAGAAAACTATAGTCCTGAGTAGAAATACTAGACTTTACTGTGGGCAAAGCAGAATAATTAGAACTTGTGTTCACTGTTGTGCACTTTGCTTTCTCCTCACTGATACTGACTTACAAACAGATAGACTTTGAGATGTGCTGGTATGGTTAAACTAAGAAAGGTTATATGCTGAATAGGGGTAATTCTTATTCGGATGTTTCCTATAGCTGTTTTCACACACTTCTGGTAGATGTGTAAACATCACGGTTGATAGATACATTTGATGATAGATGTCAGCCCTAGAAGTAAGGGTGCATAACCTAATTGGTGAAGGACAGTGGGCTGGCCGCTCCTGCAGCAGGGGAGGATGCTGACAGGCCATCCTCTAGGTAATTCTTGAAGTCTCTGGCAAGTAGGACTCAATACCAACTGCTATTCAGGCTTGCTACCATAAAACAAGATGGTGTGTGTTAATCAAACTGGAATTTGGCTGGAAGCTGTTTGTTTACTTCATGCTGGATGTTGATTTGAATTCTAGTGCTAGTCATGGAACAGGCTTGACGTGCTGAAGGGTTGAGTCACAGCCTAACTGAAGGCTCTTAGAAAGGAACAGGGATACACTATGGCTACCCCAGGTTGCAAAGGTTGTGCAAGAGCAATGCTTCCATGATGGTGTTGCTTTATGTTGAGGTAAAGCTGTCTTAAAGACATGAGAGTGTGGGCAGAAGTAGGGAGAATTGCGTAAGATAAAAAAGAAGTTGGCAGCAGAACCAGAGCTTTAGTTTTGCAGCAGCTAGTAATGTCAAGCTGCTTTGGTATATTCCAAAAAAAGAAGAAATAGAAAGGAAATGTGCTTTCCTGACCCCCCCCCCCCCAAAAAAAAAAAAAAATCTTTCACATAAATACGAGGCAGGAGATGACAGGTTAATTATTAACTGTCACTTTTTTTTGCATACTGACGGTGTAAATCGGGCTCACCAATGCTATCATTTGCACTGCTTCGTGTCTAATTCAGTGTTGGTGCTAGAGCATCTTCCCAAATGTCAGCTTTCAATTCTTTGATGGAATTTATAAATGCATCAGCTAGGCTAGCCTCTAACTTTATAGGCAGACTTTTAAACCAGAGCTTGTTTCCATGATACTATATGGGTTCCTCCAATGATATTTCAGGCTTGGCAGCAACTGTAATTGCACTAGCTGAATTAAAATCAGTTCAGTTAAGAAGATGTGACTTGTGAATTACTTAGGAAATTGTGAATGTTTACAACTTTCTGAGTTTATTATTATAGGTTAGCTTTTTGTCTGTGAATTTTTACTGCTCAAACTATATAGATAAGAGACAGATTTAAGAATGCGAGCACAAAATCACACAAAATAAAAAATATATAACGCTTTGATTTTAATGATTTAGGAGTAGCAAATCAGACTTCAGAGGTCTAAGTTGTTAGTATTTCTTGGTAAAAGTAAAGGTGGCTATAAAGTTGTTTTTTGACTGAGGTGAAGGGAGATTTGAAAGAAAATTGCAATAAAAAGGTAGAAACAAGGAATAGCATTTCTCAAGGTGTCTATTCTGGGGAAAACAGTGTGTGGGGAGGTGGTGATTGTTGTTGGATTTTTTCCTTCCCTTAAAGAGCAAAAGACTTGTTGGTTCTGAGGGAGGTAGAGCAGCCCCGGTAGCCTGCCACTCAGCAGAGAACAAAAAGCCTTAAAGGACCTAGCTGGGGTGGTCACTTTATGATAGTCTGATGGAAACCTTGGAGCACCACAAAGCTTCACTAGAGCCAGGTGGGTTGAACTGGCGGGGCCATGACATGGCTGGGAGCCATGATGAGGGGCACAGGAGTGGCGAGAGTCCAGCAGCACATCATGGATGTTGCTCCTTATCAGAACAAGAACCCCAAGGACTTGCCCAATTCTGCCTTAAGGGTGCAAGGACTGCCTTGGGTCTGTGAGCCTGGAAGCCTGGGTTCCTAAGCTGTCCCTTTAGGGCAAGTGATAGTTCACCAGGCAGGATCCTGACAGATGTACGATGGCATCTTAGTGAAAATTTGCCACAGTTAAAATAACCCCAATGGATGTTGTTTTTCTTACCTTACCCAACCAAAGCCTTTTGTATAGAAGGGAATGTGGACCTGTTGTAATGTTGATAGTGGTTTCTGCAGAATTGCTAAATCCAAGACAGAAACTGTTTAAGGAAAAAAGTTATGTCCTTTGTTTGGTTCATGACTGGCTTTCTTTGTGCATAGTACAAAAATTGTGCTGGAAAGGAGACTACTTGTCAATCTAAGCAAAAAAAAAAAAAAAAAAAACTAACAACAACAACAAAAAAAACCAATTATTGAGCGTAATGAAAGAAGTGGGCAGCGTATGGCTGTTTTCCTTGTCTGTATGTGTGACATTCTCTGTGTAAATGAAGAATTCAGTTTTGCAGGGCTGTTTCACCAGCTGCTTCAACAAGCACTGTGTTCAGTCCACTTAAGCTCATCTCCACCTGCTTTGCCTGTTTCAGTACTGATCAATACTGATTACAGTGTGAGTATGCCTGTCTATCAAAATGCAATAGCTATGCATAATTGATCTTAGAATTCTAAAGATTTATGTGTACCTATGCCAGAACTAGAGAAATTTGAGCACTCATGCAGAAAATATGCATTATTGGACAAAAATGTGAAAATAGTCTCCTGTATTTGGAACAAAAATACTTCTTTTCAAGGTTTTTTCTTCTTTTTTCTCTCCCTTTCTTGATATTCTATTGATATTGCAGCATGGAAGATGTGTAGGGGAAAAAGGATTCCATTCCCAAAGTTGCTATGTTTGTAAACAGAGGAAGAGAAAAGCCTAGCATGAAATGTGTTATACCAGCCTAGTAGTCTCTTCTAACTGTATATGCATAGAATCAAGGAGAGTGGTTTTTATCTTTATTTGATTATTTATTTATTTATTTTGCTGAGTGCAAATACTTTGTTAGTATGTACTTTCTTCTTTATTTTGTTACAACAATGCGGAAGGAATCGCAGGTGATAGAAGAGCAGAAGAAATTTAAGTCTTTGCTCATACTGCTTTAGTTAGGGTGCTAGATGTTGTCTACAGATCAAGTGACAAGTTCTTAGAGAAGGGCAGAACTGGAATACAGACAAAGTATGTATGTAATGGATTGACAAGGAGCCCATTTTGCAGTTTGGGGAAGCAAATTTTATTTTAAAGGATGGAAATCATGAAAGCAGGGAAAAAAACAAATGAAAAAGAAAAAAAGCAGTCATTTTTTACTTGCTAGGATCAAAATGTCATAGCTTTGCTTACCTGTCAGAGCATGGCCTAGAAGCCAAATCTTTAATTTTTGCATAGATTATTTTTTTTGTCTTCCTCATGCATTAGTCACACAGCTCACTTCATCTTTAAGTAATCCATTTGCTTGCTGGGATTTTTTTTTATCTCTGCTCTTGAAAGTAATTATAAACTTCAATACTCTACTGCAGTGGAGCTGTTAACTGAATTTCTTGGGCTTCATGCCTCTCATATACTAGCTGTGTTTGTCCTCTCCTTATAAAGGTATATACAGCCAAACATGTTGCTGTTCTACAAAACAAATTTAGAACAATATATATTTGTTTTCTCTGTTTTCACCACAACCTGCATTGCTAATATGGGGATAGTATCTGCTGTGCTTGTGTGATGTGTATGGGCTTCCATTAAGGCAACTCTTGGGCTAGGTGAATACTGTTGCCATGCCCTCGTTCTCTTGCTCACTTCTTTTCAAGGAGAATCAAACCTGGTATAGTCCATTCCTTATGTAAACAGGCCCATAAGACAGTATCAGATACTTATTGAAGAATAAAACTTGGACCACCTGAAATCATAGCAAAATATCATTTCTGTTTCTTATGTTGCTCACTTCAACACTTACCTGTTTTGACATCCTTCTTTGTCATCATAGCGGATCCAAAATAGAATCTAAAGTTTCAAACCAGTGAAAACTGATATATTTAAGAATAAAGTAAAGAGTCCATGAATCAGTACAACTGCAAAACAAGTCTTTCTTTCACAAACTGATAGTGTTATTTTTTCTTTAATCTCATTGAAAATTGCAAATTCAGTAAAATATAACTGTGTTCTGGTGAATGAGTGGGGTCTATGTTTGTTGTGTGAGGGGGAAGGAAATGGGAGGAGAATGTATAAATAACAGACGCCTAAGAACAGCTACAAAGCATGTGTGGAAAACAGTAAAATATTTTTGCTTCCATGAATTCTTGCTGTGTAAACAGAAGATAAGCACTTAAAGTACCTAAATATATAATTATGTCCCTGTTAGATTGCATTATTTAGAAAGTAAACTTGTGTGTTTTTTTCTTCTAGGTTCAAGAAGGCGTTTGAGTCAGAGCCAACATTACAGTCAGGAATTAATTATGCAGTACTCCTCCTGGCAGCTGGACATCACTTTGATACTTCTTTTGAGCTGCGTAAAGTTGGTAATTATAGCTTACCAATTCACAGTGAAATCTCTTTCTAGTGAAAGTGAGATACCACCACTCATAGGGGAGAAAATCTGATGGATGTAGAAGAATGCTTTGATAGTAAGCATGTGAGTGTTTAAATTGATCCCCTTACCACCACAGATCCCACCTGGTGAGGTGAGTTTAGCACTGTCAGGAAGAGATGGTTCCAGTCTCTGGGTCTTAGCTGTTTACCAGAGCTTAGTAAAAAATTACAGCCCTTCTTTGTAGTGACATCTTTTGCATGAGCCAGATGAGACACCTAAAGGAGGAATCCTATCCAGCTAGCATTCTCGAAAAATCAATTCTGTAGAACAATGGGAAATGTGAACAAAAAGCCTATCCTAAGAGTGGGGAAAAGGCACTTGATTTCTGTTCGGGATGGGCTGAGAAAAGAAAGAGTCAGGTTTCTCTTCAAATGCTCTCTCTGAGGTTTCCTGAATCTCTGTGCTACATTGTCCATTTTGTTTGGGATTTTGCTGGATTTGAGGAGAATACAAAGTCAAGATGATAATACATGTATAGAAGGCATGAGATAAAACATGTTGCAGTATGAATGTTGCAGTATGAAGTAGCATATCCTCTCCAAGTGGCATTCTTCTCTATGAATCCATGTAATTGTTGACTTATTTTAGTTCTTTCTTTAACCTTTTATTTCCTAAGGAAAATAGGAAATGTGAGAAGGAAGCAATATTCTTCACTCCACAGAATGTGGCTGTAATGAACTGGTACTCTAGGTTAGAAGTTACATGGATACTCAACTCTGGAAGTGATTTTCTAGGTAGACACCGTCTATACAGATGTTCTGTTACTTTTTAGAAGTGTTAATGACCAGAAATTGCCAGTTTGGTTGTTGCATTCTACCTACATTAGATCTCTCTTTTAAACTTAAAGAATGTATTATTTTATAGTTTTTCCAAATGTTGATTTGATAAAGTTGAAATATTTTAGATACAAATTGCTTTTTCTCAATTGTTACTGCTTCATTTGGCTTCCCAAGTTTTACTTACTCTATTCACAACAGGTAAAAGCCCAAATACTTTAATCAACATAACATGGCTTTAAAGGAAAAGGCAATGAAGTAAAACAATTTGACCTACTTTTGTGTAATACTTCTTTTAGCAATCGGCTTTCAAATGTTATTTTGGTTTGGGATGAGACAGAATGTTAGACTCCCTCACAGGATGCTAACATCGTTATCTGACCATCTGTACTCTCAATTTCTTCTCAAAATCACAATCATACTTTTGGTATGTGTTGTTCCTATTGCAAAAGCTAACTACATAGAGTACTATGATGAGAGGAATCTCTGCTTTCAGAGAATGGATCACAGGGAAAAGGGAAATTATGTGAATTCTCTTTTTTTCTCTTTTTCATGTTGAACAATTTTTTGAGTGTGAAGCTCAGAGCAAGATGATTATTTCCATAAGGATAATGGAATTGGAATTAAAAGTTTCTGGTGATAGTGAGGGTGTTCATTTGGATGTGATAGGCCATGTGGAGTTGCCCCAGCTACTGTGCTTGCCCTTCTGTGAGTGGGTGTGATTTCAGTTTTTGGGTTGGATAGAATGCTGTCATCTCCTACGCTGAAATTTGAGTTCTTGTGTAGGAGGTAAAAATACATACATTTTGCTTTCTACATTGCATTTGCAAATTTTAACTCAGCTGGCCTAATTTTAAATTACAGATAGCTTAGTGCATCTGGGCTATATTTATTGTGTAGTTTAATTTGAATCCTTCCATTTAAGGAAGCTTCTCACTTGCATGCAGGCTGTGGCCAGCTAGATTTGGACAAATTAGTCACACTGATGAAATCTGAGTATTATTTGTAGAGATCAGGTGCTTGATGTCTTCTTCCTGTGAGTTTGGCCAGTATCATTTACCCTGTTATATGTATAGAGAACTTTACAGATAAACAAATTAAGGTTCTTTATTACTTAAGGTTCTATCCATGGCTGGTAAATGATTTACTGGAGAAATACCCAGCTGCTTGTTGGCGGAAAGATGTTTTGAAGATATCAATGTGACAGTCACTTTCACATAACATTTGCCTGGCCTCTGCTGAAACCCCTTGATACAAACAATCCCTCCTGTTACCTACAATTGCTAATCTTATTTCACCGTGTTTATGGGATATGCCAAGATAAGGTGCGATTTGTCAGCTGACTTGTGTTAGGAGCAATTTAGCATTTCTTTTTGTCTTGAATAAATTTTGTTTTTTAAACAAAGATAAAGCTAAGCAAAACCATAGGGATTGTTTTAGCAAATCTTTTTTTGTGCGCCAAGGTCACATTGTTATTTGTTGGTGTCACCTCTTGTTTTAATCTGTGTTCATGAGACCATTAGCATCAGTTTGATTTGCTTGGCAGTGCTGTCACTGTGGTGTCCACCCACAGTATTGTCAATAGCATGCAAAATTCAGAGCAGATCCATCTCTGGGAGAAGGATGAGAAGAGAGGTGAGGAGCAGGCTGAAGTTCCATCCAGATTACGTGGAAGTGATAATGGTAGGTTGGGAAAGGCTACAGAAGGATATGGCAAAACCATGCCAGCACTTCTGAGGGTGTATGAGGCTGTAATTAGAAGATACAGATCTGATTCCTTTTGCAGTAATGTAATAATTCTAGTGAAAGTAAGAATAAGTCCAGTAACTGAGGTTTTACCCATTTGCCTCTGATCAGAAAATTTAACTTCTAAATTTTCCTGTCCTTACTTGGCAGAATAATAGTTCACAATGAAATGATTACATGAAGCTTTAATAAAAGTCCCCTGTGAATACTGAACAAGAGGGTTGTTTTCTTAACCATACTGCAGAACTTTAAGACCAAAACATAAATGCAGTACTTTGCATTGGCAATAACGATCTCTGCAGGCTGTGACTTTGGCACACAAAGGATCCAGTAATATGAATTGTTTTGTCAATATTTGAGCAAGGAAAGCAGTTTATTCAAAAAGCCTTCATAGTTAAAAGAAAAAAAAAGTAATACCTAGTAACTGTATCTTACTTTCTTCACAAGCTGTGGGTATGTTCTTGGTATTATAAACATAATTGCTACAGAGTCATTAATGGTTCCTATACCTTTATTTGTTTAAAGCTTTGTTTCTTAAAGCAAAATGTTTTTCATAAAATATACCAAAATTCTTTTTTTTAATGAGAATGTTAAGTTGGTTACAAAAGGAGAGACATTTTTTATTTTAAGAAAAAAAGATCAAAAGCTGGAAAACAAAGAAACCCACACCTCTGTAAAATACAGTTGTCCTCTTTTGATTCCATTGCTAGTATCTCTGCACTCTGAGTGCATTTTTTGACTTACCTTTCAAGGGTGAGTTAAAGTTTGTAGATGGGCTTTGTAAAGGAAGGTCAGCCAGCTAGAGTGAATTTCAGCACTGAGCACCTCAGCTGTCTCAGGGGAATAGGAAGAGAGCTGGCTAATCCTGTCTTCTTTAAGGTAACAGGACGCAGTCCACTGAATACTTGGTTAAAACTTATGATTGCTCCAGGCCAAGTAGCAGTAACAGTTACTGTAGTACAAAATGTAGGAAACTTCATGTAATCAGCATTACTGAACTTGGTGTTCAGATGTGACTACTGCTAGTTTTCAGCTCTGTGCTAGGTCTCACATGTTTATGGCAGGGGTACGAATCTATCCCTTCTGCCTGTCTTCCTGCAGCTCCCCACCCATATCCAGTTATCATTTCAGCTGAGACTCTAAATCCACACTCTCAGCCTTAACCTCCTACTGAGTTCTCCCTCCTACCTCCTTCTCCCCGTCATGCCGGAATCCCAGCCACTCCCCACATGAGTTGTTTCCTTTCTCAACATCACTCACTCCCTTTTGCACTTTGCTTTGGCTCTGCCCCCACATCTGGAGCACTGGGGGCAGTGGAGGTGGCTTCCTGTGGGCACCCTGAAGCATGGCTGAGCGTGCCTGCAAACAAGAGCCCAGCACTGCAGCTCGCTGCGACGAACTGCTTTGCATCAGCTCCTCAGCAGTCGCTGCCACTGAGAGAGCTGCGACCCACTTGCTCAACGGAGGTCCTCCACGCAGCTAGATTGCTGTCTTTTCCCTTCTCCCTCTGCAACGGGATACCCGTGTGGAATGATTCTTGTGTTCCTGCTGATACCACTTCCTTACTTGCCCCATGGTGAGGCCGTATTCAAAGCCCGTGGAATTCGATAGGTGTCTGTCTGCTGGTGTCTGTGTCTGTCGCTATCACGTGTGTGCACATGCTGCACGTGCTAGCAGAGTCTCCGTTCAGGAGACTGCTGAGTACTCCAGGGTCTCAGAGGAGGTGAATTTTTCCATTCAGTGTTTATGTAGATAAAGCATAGGTTTTGGTTTCCAAAGCCCAAATGGAGTTAACATAACCTGAATTTCCTCCTTTCTACCCTACAGTACTGACTGCATCATGAAACAAAACATTTTGGAGCCCTCTGTTGACAATTAGCGTGTGTGTGACACCTTGACTGAAAGCCTTGCAGAGCTACTGTGATACGCAAAAAAAATAGTGACCACTAAATATTGGAAATTAATAGAGATAATGTAACTGCTGTGGTCTCTCATGAAGACCATGCTTTGTAAAAGCTATTGCATGTTTTCAGGAATAAACTAACAACCTTCTTTGCTTAAGAAGCAAACGAGTAATGTTTTTAATTAGATTTAAGTATTATTTTGTTCTGTTTGTTAGGCAAACATGACAACTTCTTGTTGGCGAGAGAGCATAAAATAGACATGAAATAGGCTATAGACCAAGTATATTTAAATAAAATGTAAAATTGTCTCCATTTATTGTCTGTTGTTGATAATAAAATGTAAACAACATAAAAACAAAATGAATGTTGTTGACTGAAATGCCATTAATGTAATGGCATCCATTCTGATAAGATTTATTGCTGTTGCCAGAATGAAGTTTAGTCAGCTAGCAAGCGGAGTTGTGGAAAAGATAAATTTGAACGCAACTGTTGATCTTTCTTGGAATGCTCCGCCTTAATATCAAGGACAAAAAAAGTGATGTGGGAGGGGAACTGCCGTAGTGGAGGAGTGTGGGGAAAGTGAATAAAAGACTGCTGTGGATAAGAGGCTTGTCTTGTAAGCTGGAAATTCTGTTCTCATTTGTGGGTGATTGTGTAGCCTATCTTGTGTTAGCTCTAAACGTTAGGCAGCTAATGTGAACTAAAAATCATCCTGAAGGCCACAAGGAAACTTGTAGTTCTCAGAAAATGTTGCAAGTCAAGATAAAACCTGAGCCTCTCCGTGGTCTTGAGTTGCTGAGGGACTTATGAATATTAATAGATGTCTTTCATTGGGGTAGGACTTGCGGCAGTTAAAAGAACATCACTACTGGAAGAAGCCCAGTGGATCATCTCTCCCTTCTGCATGGGACCTTGTCTATAAAGGTAAGTTTGGGGCTTGGGGCTTGTAAGTCAAAAAACAAAGCAGAAAAAAACATAATAGGTGCCATATTCAGCATCTGTTAAGTTTTTACAGCTAGCCTAAGGCCCCAATTTACCTTTATAGATGAGGTCCATGCAAGAACATAGGTAATCTGACTGTGGCCTTGTCCTGACAGTGATGTCTTAAAGTTCCTTTCTTGAGACGCCTTTAGGAAAGGGGGAGGGAATAATAGGATCTACTACAGCTTATGATGTTGGAAGGCATATAAAAATTGTCCGGTAAGTATAATTTCCATCTTAATTCATTGAAATGGAGAGGCTACAGTAATTTAGCAATGAATAGATTGAAATCAGGAAAATGTTTATTTTAAAACTACATTGATACATTTGTGTGACCTATTATTCTTATTACTGCAGGGGTAAAGATCAGCAGCCTGCTTGGTAAAAAGGGGAGCTTGGAGAAACTGCAGAGCTATTGGGAAGTGGGCTCTTTCTTGGGGGCCAGTATGTTGGCTAACGACCACGTAAGAGTGATCCAGGCTTCAGAAAAGCTGTTTAAACTGAAGGCACCAGCATGGTAAGGTGATGAGCAGGATCATGTATGTTGCTGTGCATTAAAACATTCAAACTGTAGCAGTCAGAGTTATATTATTCAGACTTCTATTTATAACTTTTTTTTTTATGGAAAAATCAGATGTGTCTCTTTTCCCTAGAAAATGTTATGTCTATGATTTCAAAAGAGATACTCTCACTTCAGAATTCTTCTTTCAGGGCAAAAATCTGGTCAATATGTAATTTTGTGCTTTGTTTTTCTCCCTGCATATGAAATTTCCTGGCATAAGAGTAGGCCAGTAATGCTTATGAGCAGCAAACCTCACAGGAAGTATTCAGAGCTGGTTAAGAGTGCATGTTCAGAAAACTTCTACTGTTTGTGAGAAATACATATACAAATTATATCAAGGAAGCTGTGAGGTGTAACCATGTTCCTGAGTCCCTGGAGAGACTTTTACCATTAACAGGATTTTTTTCCATTGCAGCCTTTTCCAAATTGTAGACTTGAGAGGGATTGAAAGAAAAATATCTTGTATATGATGGGATATAATTTCTCTGGTTGTTAAACAGTTTTGCTAGTCTCTGTCTTCCTTACACTTGCACACAGGCTTGGGAGCCTCTTCCCCTTTTTGCCCTTATTCAGAGAGATACGTGATACAGTTTTTTAGTTCAGTGACTGAAAAGGGTGGACTTACCATTGCCTCTGGCCTCTTCTGAGGGCAAGAGCAGAAGGAGCAGTTACTTGTAGACACTGTACCTCAGCAATCATCTTGTAGAGGAGGAAAAGTGGTGTGGACACGTGGGTTTAGTCGTAATTGCATGGATGTTTCTGGGAGTGCAGAGAGAACAACTTGGCTAAAAGGGCACAAATACCTTCAAATAGTATGAGGGTTATTGCACGTCCCAGCTGTTTTAAGAACTTACGCACAGTGAGCTGTCTGGTGCAAGTCACATCTGACTATGATTGAGAACAGTGCAGATTAAAGTCCAATTAATGGAAAGGTTATATAAATTGAGATGTTCAAGAGAGTCCTGTACACTCAGCATCTGCTATGCAATGGCCAAAAGATGTGTGCCCTGACAGCAGGCCCCCAGCACCTGCTCTGCTTTGCCTATAGGCAGCAAGTCACCTATTCACCAAGGAGCCAGATGCTGTTAGCTAGGGAGAACCTAGACTTTTCTAACTAAAAATTTGTTACTCTGCCACTCAAAAGAGTGCATATATCACAGTCTATTTATTTTTGCCTTTTTATAAAGGCAGAAAAATCTACCTCCAAAAGTTGATCAGAGGAGAATGAATGCATGCATACATGAAAATTCTGATCCTGTATTGACATAACATGGGAAACACCATCAAAATTGAGAAGTCCATTGATTTTCTGACCAAATATTTTATAAACATATTGTGAACAGCTTTTATTTGCAATGCTTTCCATTTTTACTACATGTTATGTTTTACTAAAAAGCTGGGCAGCACTCTTTAGAAGTCTTCTGGTAGAGTTTTCTGATATTTATAAATGCTTCCTTGTCAGGATTTTATGTATCAGTGCCTTTGGGGTTTAAGTCTGTGGTTTAAACTCTGAAAATACAGCACTCTCACTTTCCAAGAAGGATTTCTCCTGTGAGAAATTCCTTCCCAGTCCATTGTCTGTTCTTCAGCAGAGCCTTCATGGTGCAAAGGGGAATAGATGTACTTTTCTCAGGATATCTAGATGGCCTTGGCAGGACAGTCAGAGTATGCATGGCTATGTTCCCAAAAGGCCTCTGAGTTTACATCTTGTTGCAAGTGTAGCAACTACATTTCCAGGGTAGTCTGAACTGTGATAACTGTGGCAAATCCACTTTAGGCTTGTACATCTCACTGCAGTAGTAATCATAAAAATTATGTAAGATTATATTTACATCTTTTTTTCAAAAAAGTCAAGAGAAATCAGTGTTATGAAGAAGTCTATAAAATAGCTCCAGAAAGAAAAATACTGGAGAAAGGGATGATCTGCATTTATGGGAGAGATTCAGCACTGCTGTTATCCTTTCTCTAGTATTGCCAGAAGGCTGCTTAGTGTAGCTGTTGTCTTCTTTATAGTATAATTAGTTCCAGAAGCATCATATTTTAAAAATCTGTGTTAAACGGCAAGCAATACAGATGCCATACAGAAGGCAAAATAGTGCACTGGTTTAAAGTAGTGGACTTTTCACCTGAGTTTCGCCTTGAGGTTGGTCACAAGAGAAACAAGTTTGACATGGGCTCAGTTTAGTCTGTAGGTACAAGATTTAGCTATTTCATGAAGTTTTCAGGGTTTAGGATAGTAGACAATATATATATGATCAGGAACATATGCAAGAAGGAATGTCCCAGAACTCATTTAATATTTCAGATTAATAATGTAGTTGCTACATATCCAGTTTTAAATGGGAAGCTGTTACTATTAAAAGGAATATTAGAGAACCAAAATTTTACTGACTGCCTTGATTTTGCAATAGTGAATGCTTAAGTTGTGATTAAAGGTAGAGAAATTATTATTTATAGATTGTATTAAATGTACTATCTTCATCTACTTGGATAATCACAGGTACCTGAAGTCTATTGTAGAGACCATTTTGATATATCAGCATTTTAAGAAACTGAATCCAGAACAGCATACAGCCAAACAGGAACTTGTTGACTTCTGGATGGACTTCCTTGTTGAAGCCACAAAGACAGATGTGTCTGTAGTTAGATTTCCAGTAAGTGTTTTGTCTTGTTTTTTGGTTTTTTTTGTTTGTTTTTTTTTCTTTTTTTAATTGTGACATGAAGGAAATGAATACAAAGCATGATTAATAAAAACACCACTTGTTTGTAGCTTGATAGACAATAAGCTCCTTGCCCAGAAGAAATTAATTTGGCCTGCATATTAGACTGTTTTTAATTAACTGCATGTGGTTACAATGGAATTGCACAGGCTGTTCCATATTAAAGTAATGAGAGAAAAGCCAAGACAGAACTTTGTTATTTAGCGTTTGCTACCAATGGATATGTTTTTAAAGCATTTTTTTCCATTCTATTCCAGGTGATAATATATTATGTTTTCTTTTGAAGAAAAGAGATTTTATTTCTCTCTCTAGCTCAACAGGCTTTGCATATCCTACTGCTGATAAATTCTTTGTTCTATTAGAGGTTGAAAATGAACCTGAACAGGAAATCTATTGCTCCTACTATTAGAATATAACTTTCATCAACATTGGATCTATATGTATTCATATACTTTATCAGTTTCTCTCATATATAATTTGCTGAAATAGTTTAAATTTACTAAATACTCTGATGTTCTAAAAAGAGCTGAAAATATCCTGTAAAAAGATTTTTGTTGCCCATATACATTGTTTATATAAGTAGGGGAAATAATGTTTTGCATACTCTTTTTTTTCTGTAATCACTAACAAATACAGCATTTAGTGTTTTAAATAGTAGTCATTGTTGCCCTCCAAATACTTGAAGTACATGTTGGCTGTTTTGTACAGTTCTTTTGGCTTCTATGTTTTGGGCTCTGTGTAGGTGGAGTAGTAAACCTAAGAAAGACTGTAGTGTTGAACAGTAACAGCTTGAAGCAGTAAAGTCAAAACAGCATGAGACTCTAGGGAGCTTCGTTCTGCTTCTCTGAAAAGAATGGGCCTAAAGTTTTGGAGAGAAGTGAGATAGAAAATATTTCGAATCCTCTGGGTCTTGTAAAAGGGAAACCATGTCATTTTTAGATTTTTGATGGTGAAATGTTGCAATTAAATACTTAAAATAGGCTCAGGCATACAGAACTTTCCAAGCCAAATGATTTGGATTTTTATTAATATCAAGAAACAAACGGGTCATTGAGATAGTGTGGGCCAAAAGATAAACCCAGTGACCACATAATTCGATTATATTGTACAGGAAATTTCTGGTATTACAGACAGAGATATATGATCTCTTATTTTACAAAACTGTATTTGTGCACATGATTTGCTCTGTATTTGGAAGGAAAATCACACCATTCAGCAAGCCAACAAAATGAAATATAGTGATTTTCTTCCTTCCCTTCTCCCAAATACTTAAAAATAACTTATTTTAAAAGAAGTTTTTTGCAGAATCCTTGGCATGAGTTGTTCTCAAAGTGTGACAGTAGGGACTTGCCCTAGTCCTCAATACCAGCTGAGCTGTCAGTTGCACTCTTAGCTGGTAACTTCAGTATCATTGTCCTCTTTGTAATCATTAGAGGAAGAAATAACACACTACACCCTAGTTTGTGACATGATCTAAACCATATTTTGAAAGTATTTAAATGTCTAGAGATCCAGGGAAGCACTTCTGAAATCTCACTGGTCAAAGTCTGTTTACAAAGTTAAAGGCCATTTACTGAGCACTTCTCAGAATTTGGCGTTGCACTTCCATCAGCTGCAAAGTGTGTACCCATGGTCATTTACTCTGTAGGAGCTGGCATGGCTTAGATTTCTGGCTACTGGCTCTTTCCCAGAGTTTCTGTTGTGGTGTTTATGTATTTTTTTAAAGTGACAAGGGAATTTCTGGTGGCACCCACAGTGCAAGCAGCTTATTCATAAATCAGCTTCTTGTAGACCAGGTTGCCCCAGTCAATCATTATTTCCTAAAGACGTTTTTTAAACTGCAGAAATCAGTTTGGTAGGAACAAAATTATCAAATAAATAGATTATGCATCTTGGATATTTTGGAGACGGTGTTTGATTGGGGCTTTCATTGGGAGAGGGAAGGGAAAAAAGAAAGGAAGGAGATAATCAGGTTGTTCACCAATCTTAATTTTGATGGTCAGAAATCTTCCTATAAATGGTGCAGCGGAAGATAGAGTAACTTTTTCTTGAACTAGTACCAATACTTCATGTTCTGAAAATGAGAATGCCTTCTACAAAGGCAATACAGATCTGGAACTTTAGACATCAGATTTTAAGGATTGAAAACAGATAAGAAAAGAAAAGTTAAGTTTTAATGAGAAGCCACATTTCTTCAAATGGCCAGACTTTGCTGATATTTTCCTTTTAAGGGAATGGATCTGTAAGTAATTCTGGCAGAACATTATTAAAGTAGCAGATTGGCTTCATTTACTAAGAAGAGGCTATATTAGATCAAATCTTTCTGCATTGCATCCCATCTCTTTTACATGATTATTCTAGATTTTATTTCATTTATTTCCAGAAATTTTTTATAATCTTTGGTTGTCAGCTTGAGCTTCTTGCAGTGGTGGATTTTAAGAAAGTCATTTAATCTAACTTCTACAGTTCACAGTGGTCTATCTCAGAAGCAGTTAATTCTATCTCTAGAATGATGTGATTTTTTTGAGCTACCTAAATATGCTTCTACAATGAGATAATAAAGGCCCACCCTGACTCCAGTTCACATGGATAGACATTCTTAAATGACATTTTGAAGGAATGACTTGTGACAGAAAGATCTTGAAGATTTCTAGTAGTAGTCAGAGAAATCATTTAGAAAAATTAGTATATGTGTCACTGAGTGATACACAGTAGACTCACATAAAAACTAAATTAAAATTGGCATTTTTTTTTAAGTTAATGTGAGCAACATGTAACTAGCCCAGTACCTGAGGTTTTATTGTTCATTGTGTTTTCTTTGTGGTTCCTGATATGGTATGACTATAGGAATAGTTTTTAATGATTTTATTGCTTTATAAATTTCATTCATCTTGCACTAACTCTTAAAAATTATTTTCTTGTACAAGGTTTTAATATTAGAACCAACAAAAATCTATCAGCCTTCATATCTCTCCATCAACAGTGAAGCTGAGGAGAAGACTGTATCTATCTGGCATGTGCTGCCCGATGACAAGGTATACCATCATGTTTCTGCAGCTGTAACTTAAATTATGCAAAACAAAAAAAAAGTATGCTTGTCACATAAGGCATATAACATGCAAACAGTCATATCTAGTGATGGATTCTGCAAAGGAGAAAGTGTTTTAGTAACATACATAAAGATATTTCTTTGATTGTCATGTTTAATGGATTTTTACATCATTTTAAAAAAATCCTCTTTTGTACCTGCAGTATTGCTTGTTATCTGTGGTAAAGGCTTCTTTAAGTACTAAAAGTCGGTGTATTGAAATAGCAGTGGATTAATGAAGCACCAAAGAGGAAATATTTGGCAGATGGATGTATAGAAACTTAGAAGATCTAGAACTCAACAAAACTGGGAAGCCCATGTGTCAAGGTGTGAGATACGCAGACGTATTTGGAAAGGAGCTTAGAAAATCTGAAGATAAAAGGGGAGAGGAAAATATTGAAGGGTTATTGCATTTTGAAATGCTTAAGAAGCAAAATGTTGGTAAGAATGCAGATAGGGAGGACATCTGAAAACCTCAAAGAAGGGAGCATGGAACTATGGGAGGAGAATATGAAGAACGAGTGGAAGACAGGTCGGTTGGGGGCAGAACACTGGTGATGGCTTTATTTCTAAGAACTAGCACTGTTCATTATTCTTGGCAACATTTTGTTTGCTTGCAAGATTGGACTGCGAAAACCTATTTTTCAGATAGTTCATTCTTTAGCTTATGTACTTGAGTTGTTTTAAAGAGGAAATGTTTTTGTATGTAGAATATGTGAGGCAATTCTTTTTGGAATTTTTATTGTTAATGAGACAATGTAAATGGACAGTGGCTGAAATAGCATGTTTAGTTTGTAAAACTGAAATGTTTGCCTAAATCAATGAATTTCTGTTGATCTGTAGTTTATTCTAACTGATATTTTTACAGATAGGCTCAGCCTGTGAGAAGAAGCTAAGAAAATGAGTTATTTATGCTTGTTTTTTTTATTATTTTATTTTGTTTTCCAGATATAGTAGTCTGTCTCTCAACCATCTGTTCCATTCTGTTAAATGGCTTATCTATTGTATAAGAAGGGGCATAGGAATGGATTTTCAGGGCTACTGAGTCCTGTTCCCCTCTGTTGCAGACACACTCACCATATAATATTTCACATAACATAAGCTCTGTCTGAATGCTTGTTAGCTTTCACAAACAACCGTGTTGGAAAGTGGTTCCAGAATGTCACTGTGCTTCTCCTAGAGGAGTCTGGAGTGGCAAACTGCTGGTGAAGAATGTTGCATTAAATCTTGTAACTTTCTGTTTGAATTTGTTCATAGCCATTTCATACTAGTTTGTCCTTGTGTGAATGTGCTCATGTTAAATAGTTCCTTTTCCTCTCTGAAGTTTATCATAGGAGAATCCTGATTTCTCTTAGTGTTAGGGAACTGATGTTTTGAGTTAAATATAACCAGTGCAGTATCTGTCTTTGGTAAGAGATTTTTCTGAAGGAAATATGTGTATTACCTTTCAGCCCAAGTGAGAAATACTCTGTTTCTTCATAATATGCAAGGCTGAAAACTACCATAACAAGCACAGACCAGCTGTCCTTGCAAGGACAAGATAGGCAGCTGGGAATGGAAACTTCTTCAACTACCTAGTTTTAATCTACCTGCTATAGATCTGTCAGAGCTGTACCAGCTCTCAGATTCCAGTTCATGTTGGCACATAAATTAATGTATTTACCTATAGTTATTTTCCAAAATTAAGTCAGTGATTGATTGCATCAGTCAAAATTAAGTCAGTCAGATTTAATTCCAAAAGGGCCTTAGCCTTCCCCATCACATCCCTGCAAATTCTGACAGTATAAGAATGCTGTCAAAGTATGAAGAAATGTGACGAGGAAGGCTAAGGTCCATTTGTAATTAAATCTGGCAAGGGATGCCAAGACATCTGATGGACTGACTGGCTGGGTAGATGGGGGGAGAGCAGTGGATGTAGTCTACCTTAACTTCTGGAAGGCTTCCAACACTGTCTCCCATGGCATCCTCCTAAGCAAGCTCAGGAAGCATGGGTTAGGTGAGTGGCCAGTGAGGTGGATTGAGAACTGGCTGAAAGGCAGAGCTTGGAGGGTTGTGCTCAGTGGTGCAGAGTCTAGTTGGAGGCCTATAGCTAGTGGTCCTGGGACCAGTCTTACTCAACATCTTCATCAATGACCTGGATGAAGGGACAGAATGCACCCTCAGCAAGTTTGCTGATGATACCAAACTGGGAGGAGTGGCTGACACACCTGAGGGCTGTGCTGCCATTCGGAGAGACCTGGACAGGTTGTGGGGAGAGGAACCTTACACAGTTCAACAAAGGCAAGTGCAGGGTCCTGCACGTAGGGAGGATTAACACCATGCAGCAGTACAGGCTGGGGACTGACCTGCTGGAGAGCAGCTGTGCAGAGAAGGACCTGGGAGTGCTGGTGGACGACAAGTTAACCATGAGCCAGCAATGTGCCCTTGTGGCCAGTGGTCTCCTGGGCTGCATTAGGAAGAGTGCTGCCAGCAGGTGGAGGGAGGTGATCCTGCCCCTCTCCTCAGCCCTGGGGAGGCCTCATCTCGACTACTGTGTCCAGTTCTGGGCTCCCCACTACAAGAGAGACATGGAGCTACTGGAGAGAGTCCAGCGTAGGGCTATGAAGATGATCAGAGGGCTGGAGCATCTCTTATGAAGGAAGGCTGTGAGAGCTGGGCCTCTTCACCCTGGAGGAGAGAAGACTGAGAGGGGATCTTATCAGTGTACGCAAATACCTTAAGAGGGGATGTCAAGAGGATGGGGCTAGACTCTTTTCAGTGGTGCCAAGCAACAGGACATCAGGCAATGGGCACAAACTGGGACACAGGAAGTTCCACCTGAATATGAGAAAGAACTTCTTTACTGTGAGAGTGACAGAGCACTGGACTAGATTGCCCGAAGAGGTGGCACAGTCTTCTTCTCTGGAGATATTCAAAGCCGCCTGGACATGATCCTGTGCAATGTGATCTATGTGACCCTGCTTGAGCAAGGGGGTTAGATTAGATGATTTCCAGACTCCCCTTCCAACCTCAACTATTCTGTGTTTCTGTGATTCTGTGATTCAGTGCTCTAAGAATAAAAATTATTTGTTACGAGGTTTGTGCAGGGTGTTTCTTTTTTTGTGCACAAACTGAATTTCTGCTTCAGATGCAAAATGGAACTCAAACAGTGGAGTCTGAAACCAGTAACGTTTTAATGACTAGGGGGTTGATAGTCAATGCCAGGAAAAATATGTGTCCTTTTCTGTGTCTTTTTTAGCAACATATCTGAATCTTTGTGCCTTTCATAATATGAAGTTTAACGTGGATACATGTATACAAAAGTCAGACAGCATTATGGTTTTTAGTATGCACATCATGTTGCCTTGCAGTTCCCTGTTTTAGCCATTTTTTCCTTGTAGGTTTAGAGGAATGCAGCAGTGCTGTCTGCAAGTTTGAAACAGAACAGCCTGTCTCTGTCTCATGTTGGCATCTGAATCCATTTTGAGTTTTGTTTTGAGTGGTTGGGTTTTTTTTTGCCTAACCAAAGAACAGATGCTGAATTTGGATAGCATGCCTGATATGTTTACTCCAATGTATTCAAAACTTGGCAAGATCATGAGGGACATAGGTTTTGTGTTATTTCATTGCCTGAGAACATGATGTGGTAAATGAAAAATGTATGACTTTGAGAGAGACTAGTTGTATGTAAATGACAGGTAAAACCCACAATACTTAGGCTTCTTATGCTTTTTGAACAGTTCTGCATGTCAGGGTGCTTGGTTTAGACTTAAATTTTAGATAATTGACAGTAGTGGGAGTTGGACAGGTACCAATAGCAAAGCACTGAAGAAAGTTTCCAAGCATGGAAAATTGAAAGGTGGCAGAGTTTGTATGTGGAGAGAGGCATAAAAGACACTGCAGATATGCTCTCCTTACTAGCAGAGGGATTGAGATGGTGATCTTTATGCAAGAGAAGCAGGCAACTCAAAATAGTAGTTTTACAAACACTTCATACTAACATCATTTGGTACTTCAATTTCAAGATGCAGTTCCACCTTCTCTTCATCTCTGCCTACTTTCCGTCCCTGTTCCTTACCCCCATTGGAATCCCCACCCCCCCCATTTTACACTGGAGAAGTACTAGACACTTCACTTAATAATTGTACTTTACAGTTACAATCATGTGAAGTTTGTATTTCAAGAAAGAAAACTGCATATAAGTCTGGCACATGGTGTTAGGTGTTTTATTAGCATCACAACCTTTAATGCAATTTGAACAGCAAAGAAAGAGTTATAGAGGAGAAGTTGAAGCCTTACAGAAAAATATTGTAGGTAAGAAAATATTTTTCTCTATAATTTGTTGCACATAGTGCAACTATTTTGGCAGTGTATCTGTTATGACTTCTATATATCTCACTATTCATTGAATATATTAGAAGGCACTCAGCTTCATATCTTCTTTTGGGATACGTTTGGTTACATTTGTGGCTGACACCGTGCCTTTATGTTGTAAAGGTTTCTGCAACTTTGAGGTGATGTCATTCTAACTTCCCTGAAAGAAGTGTGTTTACACAAAAGATACAAAAAGCTTCTGATTACTGAAGTTTTATTAGAACTTAATCTTAGAGCAATAATGCTGTCTGTAAAGAGAGATCAGTTCTGCTGTGTGGTTGATTTAAATTTAAAAAGATCTGAAAATAAATGATGTCTGGTTCTTTGTGTTTTTGTCTTTCTTCCAGCCAGGTCCTTAGTCTTTCTTCCAGGCTGGTTTACCAGTCCAGCGGCTTTGAGGGCTTTGGTACAGGCTCACTGCTATCTTCTGTATTTCTGGGGAAGTATTCTATTCTTCTGTTTCCCTAGACAGTCTGTCTTTAGGTTTACTCCTTCCCCAAGCAATTCTGCCGACTTTTCAGGAACTTGCCACCTTGCACTCCAGCATCATAATTCCTGATTTCTATCTCTCTCAGCTTGTTCTTCCCACATCCTAAGGAGCCTGAGCTTGTAGAGCGGACTCTGTTATTCCTAGAGATGGAGTTTTCTCTCCCTTTTTCTGGAGGATTGCACATGACCTTGATTTCAGCACCCAGGACAGTCTATGTGGCAGCCCTTCTGCTCTGCTGATTTTCCATAGCTTCAAAAAAGTGCACCGTGTTTGCGGAGGATATGGTGAAGAAACAAGCAGACCCCAAATTTTTATCTAGAACTTGTGCCACATTGGTTTTGGCTGAAAAAATGCCCTGAAGAGTGATTGTTTCACGGTCATAGACTGTTACAACTGAAGTGTTTATCTTGAGTTCTGGGTTAAAAGATATGCCTACTGGCTCTTCATTTTAAAAAGGAATGTTTGTTTTCTTCTGTGTGTTACAGAAAGGTATTCATGAGTGGAACTTCAGTGCTGCTTCTATCAGGGGAGTAAGGTAAGTTTCTCTTTCATGTTTTGAGATGAAAAGAGTAACTGAATGAGTGTTATGCTGAGCTAATACTGTGGGCCTTGGTGGAATAAAAAGCACAAAATCGAATTAGAGTATTGCAGGTACTTGCACAGATGCCTTGATATAAGTAAAACCCAAAGAGTCCTATTCTGTCATAGACTCTGGACAAAGTCTATTGTGTAAAAATTAGCAAATATCATGTTAAGTTAAAGCACTATTATTTTTCTTGATGGTGGTAGTCACTGACTTTATGCTAAGTAACATGGGAATTAAAGTAACTGCTTACATCTTATGCCATCTTACTTGAGTTTTATGCTGTACCCAGGAGCTGCAGTCACATGTTTGAGATTCTGAAATACTGGAAAACTCATAAACGCAAAGAGGCAGTTCTTGTCCCAAATGCTTGATGTTCAGAATATATAAGCCCAGAAGTGACAAGTGGATGCAGACAGTGAAAACATGAGGAACTGGCGAGGTGGTGGTGTTTTGTGTCTTGCAGTATTCTTGTTGCTTACTCGTTGTTATGTTTTGTGTGTGGCCTTTTTTTATTTTGTTTTTGTACAGATATGGCAGCAGAACAGTGTCAGAGCGGGCCCCTGAGGAAGAGATATTATCTATGGATAGTTGATAGATGTCTATTGGCGAGTGATGGCCGATGTGGCAGAGTGGTGGATTGGCCACAAAATGAAAAGAAAGATTGTTTGAGGGGGCAGAAAAGGAGGTCAATAGAAAAATATATTTTTAAAAAAACCATCACAAAGACTCACGTGGAGCAGGTTAACATGGATTAATAAAGAGTAGGTTCAGAAATGATACCTGCAAGAACAACTTGACTGGATTAGAAGAGAATGATGTTACATGTTCAAGGCGTGCTATCTTCTCTTCACATTTCTCTCTTTGGGAGGGACCTGTCAGGTGTTGACAAAGGAGGAAATTTGGCCATCTTTTTACTTGATTTCAGCAGAGAGTTTTCTATCTACTATGAAGAATTCTTCGGTGGAGGTGGTTGGGTTTGGAGGGTTGTTATGTTTGTTTTAAATCAAGAATTTGCACCATATTGTGAATAGAGAACAGCAGAATCAGAGCCAATGGGTCTAGCTAACATGCTGAGGTTGAACGTAAGTGTATACTGTTTGTGCCTACTGATACTAAGAAAGTAGTCTTCTGTGGACTGTTCAGACCAATTCTTTGTCTTAGTCTTACTTGTTTTTCTAGGAGTTATCTGCACTTTGGCATCCAGTGACTTTCACTTTGGTGTTTGCATTTAGTGTATTTCTTTAGCTTTTTTTTTAAATAGTCATTGCTCTGTTCTAATAATAACTGTTCCACACACACAAAGCTGTTGCTATGTCTGCAGTACATTTTTGCACAGATGGATGATTCTTTTTCCTTCCAAAAAGTAACTTCAAAAAAACCAAACTATCAATAGACAGAGATTCATTCCTGTGGGATTCAGCTTATTTTAAACAAAATTTGCTGTGATACACTTAGTTCAGTCTGGTTTGGATTTTAGTTACAGTATGTTTTTGTGTGTATATATGGGTTTTTTGCAAACACTCATATACACACTGTATATAATTTTTTGCCTCGTTCTGATCTTTTTGTCATTATTAAGCCATTGTGTAGTCACTAGTGTTTTCTATATATCCTCCTGTGTTTGTTATTTGAATTTTCAATTGTCATTTAATTTGTCAGTTAAAATTCTAGTCTGTGTTCATGTAGACAGATGTGCAAAATGACATGGAAAACTTTAGAAGGAATCAGTAGAGCCAAGAATCACTATGAATTCTTAGAAAGCTCAGTGGTTGCTTCCATGAAGAACTACAGGGGGAAAATCTTTGTGTTATGCAATTATAAAACTGAATAAGCCTGTTTTTCTAATGTATACAAGTTTCTGATCATTCCCTTTCCAACATCTTTCAACTTTTAATTAGTTTTATAAAGCCAGATAGTCTTTGGCATAGGACATGCTTCAGAACCAGGCCTACTTCTAATCTCTTTTTGTATCCAGACTATTTTTGGCTCTTTTGAAGCTCTTCAAGCTGTCTAGGAAGGGGGAATTTCCAGCTTAATGAGGCTTCTCACCCTTTGTAGGTTAGTAAGAGCCAGCTGTAGAGGTACAGCCTTAATGTACAGGGCAGATCTTTGTACATGATTTGGAGACTTTTTCAACAAAGGCCTCCGTAAATATTTACTGTGTTACATACAGAATCTCTTGGCAGCAGGGCTGAAGAGACATCTAGCATTGGAATGACTAATGTTTTTGCTAAATACTTCAAGGAAATGATTGAGAGGACACTTGTTCGGTGTGTTCCTCATGAGCCAATGTAATCAGCATCTTATTTTCATGAGTAATAGAGTTTAGCTCTCAAGAACTGCAAAGGGATCTGAAAAATAATAAGCAACTCTGAACAGAGTGCTGAATCACACTCTATATGCAGGAAGTCATGATAACCAGGTTTGATTTAGCAAACTCGTTGATTAGTGGTTTGTGCTGTAACGTAAATAACTCTGCTTTTGTCATATGCCTTCTCACCCTCACGAACACAAATGTATATTATTGAATTAAGCCAAAAAGTACTGTTAGTCTTAAATGCTTCATCAAAGCTTTTGGAACATAGCTGCTACCCAAGGTGCTTTCTCAGGTTATTTAAAAAACTCCCTAGTGTTCTGTAGGGCTGAGGTCATATGAGCAGGAGGATACAATCTTTATTAAAAAAAAAAAAAAAAGCAAACTAAAGTTGCTGGACTGCAAGTGGAATACTAAATACTACTGGTATCCAAAAGGAGCCTTGAATTACAAAATAACAGCTACTTGTGTTGTTTCCATGGGAAAGTGCCCCACAGATCATGCTGATAAAGGTAGTGTTAGAAACAGCAATAAAATTGGATTCAGACCTACATTCAATTTTCTTCATAGTTTAAGGATTAACCACAAGGATGTTCGTGTTCCATCTCAAGTTCTCTTCTCGTCTTCTCTGACATTCATGGAATTTGGAACCTTGTCACACTGCTTAATTCTAACTATAACCTTGTCTCCACTTTTAGAAAATAAAGATTCATTGAATTTACTTCTCTGTGCTTGATACCAATGCTTAACTGCTTTATCTGTTACTTTGTTGAGAATTATTGGTAAACAATACTTACAGCATTTGCAGTACTTGTCACTGACAAGCAGGAGTTCTGGGTGCACACAGGAGCTGGGCACAAGGCCACACAGCATTGTCCTTCCCTGCTTGACTTCTCAGTTTTGCAAATTCAGCTCCCCTTCTGCTGTTGTAGAAGCCGGTGGGTAGTACACATGCTCAGTAACTCTCAAAATGAGGCATTTCCTGAGCAAATTACGAAGCTTCTTTTTGTAAGTTGGTATTTTTAGTCTCTCTTTCTTTCTTTTTTCTTTTTTTTTTTTTTTTTTTTTTTTTTTACTTTAATGACTTTTTCAGGGAGGAAAGAACATATAAGCAAATGTAAACATTCTCTTAAAGGCTTTAAATATTTATGGATTTGCCTGACCTCTGAGTATACCCCACATTCTTACCCTTTTATTCACTACTGTCTCAGTAGCTGGTTTCTGTGCCTGTCAGGTTAGTAAAGTATTTAAAATCACATGGAACTTTAAAAGAATGAGTAACTGTTAATATCAGCAGGTCTCTGGAGAGTTCACCTATATGTTTGTAATCCTAGTGGACTAAAAGTTAATTTGTGAGCTGGAGGCAGTGACTGTCTTCCCAGATACGTACCTCACTTAGCACATATGAGGTTTTTCTGACATAAAAATAAATGAGTTACGAAACCTAAATAACTATGTTCTTATTAATGAGGCTCACTCTTTTTGTAAGTAGCTTTATGAAATGCATATTTAGAATGTGTGTTATATAAAGACCCCAACTTACCAAAGAGCCATTTGCTTGTCAAAAGTTATCACAAGGGATCTACAGTTCAGAAGCCATAAAAAGAGACAATGATCAAATAACTATAGACACTTATCAAAGGATGAAAATTACAAGTATTTCCTGAAATCTAAAGAAATGCTTCTGCATTAATCAACTCTATCTGCTCATAAAGCCTTTGGCACATCATAGAATAGTGTTGTGCTTTATTGTTCTCTTGATGGATTAAAACCATGATGGAGCTAAAGTCAGTTGATTTCATTAGGACCATAGATTTTATCCAATATCTTAAGAATATTAATAAGGAGACTTAATTTGTCATTTTCTCAAATATTTTATTACTCCCTTACAATACCTCTAGCCAGCTTTTTTTTTTCTGTTCTAGTATATTAGCAATCAATTTACTGAATCAACTTGACGCATGATGCTGAATGACAAATTTGCAGAAAGAGCTCATTCAGATAGGGTTTGATATTTTCTTTGAGGAGCCCAGTAATGACAATATTAAGTGGAATTTAAGGACCTTATTCTAAGTAGGAACTTGCTCCTACTTTCCCTTTGGCAATGTGTGAACTAGGGGCAAGCAGAATGTGAGCTTTGGAGAATACAAGAAAATAAGTTTACGGTAAAGTAATGGATCATGGCTTCTTAGGTTTAAGCTGTCTCTCTCTCACAGTAAATAGGTTGATGTGTATAGTTTGACATAGCTGGTAAAGCCCAAATGCATCTTCCCAATAACACATTCTGCTTGGCTTTTCTTTCAGCATTTCGAAGTTTGAAGAAAGGTGCTGTTTCCTCTATGTGCTGCACAACTCGGATGACTTTCAAATCTATTTCTGCACAGAACTTCACTGCAGGAGGTGTGTTACAGTTATTGTTTTATATAAATAAAGAAATACTTATAAATAAAACATAAATAATCTGCCCCTGTGATGGGGCAGATTGTGTCTGCATGCACAACAGGGACTAACTGTTTCAAAGCTGTGGGAAGAGGTGATCTGAACATCCTCGATTCTCATTATCTTCGACCTGAAAGCCCAATACTGCCCTAGAGGTTCATGAGATCTGAAGGGTCAAAGCCCAAGTACAGACATATTTTAGAAACAAACATCTACAAATTTAACTTTGTTGTTGTTGTTGTTGTTCTTAACAATCCAAATGCCTCCTAAAATTATGCATGGATTTTCTGAACCAGGAACATTTTGGGTAATAATAAGCTAACATTTGATTTCTAATTACAGAGAAACACACTTGGTTTCTTTACATAGCTATCGTCATGTTTACATAGGCAAAATTGTACCAGTATCCCTACAAGAAACATGGTAAGGGTTTGTTGCACAGTTAGGGCAGTATCACGGTTGTAAGCCACATTTGTGCTCCCTAGAATTGAGTGCTGTGGTCTTGAATTAATCCAGAAGGCATTCCGAGGGGGAATTTCATGTTCTTTCCTGCTAAAAAGGCAACAACTTTACCAAAAATCACTGCAGTACCCTTATTAACAGCTGAAGCAACCTCCCAGTTCAGTCCCTAGTTTATCCTCTCATCCCTTCTAGTTCATATAGGTTCTTTGACCATGCTCATTCCCCTTACTGTCTGAACACATCTCAGAAGATTAGAAAGCAATGTGAGACTTAAGAGATATGCATTCTTCCATCCTTTCAAAGGAGGACAAGTTATATGCGATATATATATATATTTTTCTGTGGATTTGTAAAATAGACTCCACTCAAAAACTGAAACTAGCTTTCTTGCATCACCAAGTCTTCTCCAAATGCATCCAAGACTTCCAGGAACTTTTCATGATGTTTCAGTCCTTTTATTGGACATAAAGAAACAATGGTATAGGATGATAATTTTACCTAGTACATAGCTATTTGAAGCGTGAATTCCGTGGATAATTTCATTCATGATGGACATTTATATGCACTTTCGATATGTTACAAAAATAAGTAGGAAAACTGCAAATGTAAACAGAAAGTATTATTATTTTGCCTACAAAGAAGTTGCTGTTGAGCTGACTACATACTTATTGTATCTAAACCTTCTTTGGCTTGTTCTTTTGATTCATTTAGAGAATTATTCTTGATGTCCCCATACTAAGTCTCAAGTGTGTATTTGTTTGCTTTAATAGGTTTTTTGACATGGTGAATAGTATAACTGAAGAAATAGGGAAGAATACAGAGGATGGGGAATGTGATGGAGACTCTCTAGAGGTATTGTTTACTTTTTTCAGCATAATAATAATTTGGGGCTTTTAATAATAGAGTTTTACTTGAGAGAGGAAATTATTAGTCTCTTCACTGGAAGAAATTAAACAAATGTTGTTGTTTTTTAAAATTTAATCCTCTACTGTTTGTAAATTAATCATTCTTTGTTAATTCTCCTCATGTAGTACTTATAACTAGCATAGCTGAATCTCTCATATTTCAGTCAGCATACTGCTTAAAAAGGTACTTAACTTTGAAATTCTCCACAGTCCTGCTTGTTACAGAATAACACTTGTTACAGTTTCTTGACAGTCATTGAAGTCAGGCAGTGTTAGCATCTGTTTAAATTTTAAAGACTGTTTATTGTCTGTTTCATGTATCACTGGAAACCTGTATTACTGACAAGTTGTTTGCACAGCAAAAAAGGATATAATTGTAGCATGGGAAGGCTTGTCCGGGCTAGTTATGATCTGTGGGCAAACACAGCAATGAACAGCAAACACCAAGCGTACGATGGATGTCGGTACTTCTGGGAGTTTGTATCTTTAGCCCATCAACTTGCACTGAAGCCTAGGCTGCCCTGCTTCTGCTGCTGTTTCCCATGTTAGCTAAATTATAATTTGCATGGATATGCCTTTACACACTAACACCTCACCTTCATTTTTCTATCTGAACATTCACATAGTTAAAAAGTGAACATAAAGCCAGTGATTGCAATGTGGTACTCAGTCTGTTTAGACTTGTTTTTAGGTGGCAGGGAACAAGATAAAATATTGGAGTCCATATCCCATCACATGAAAACCTGATGTCCCAAAGCTCTGATGACACCCGGAGCTAAATGAAAGAGTCAGTGTTGAATATGGAATCCAGCGCTGTTTCTCAGTTTTCAGTTGACATCTTATAATACATCTGAAATTGGAAATGGGACAAACAAAAACCATTCGTGGGCTAGGAAAAAATGCTCTGTAATGAAAACTTGAGGGTGCATAATTTGTTTATTTTAGAAAAAAGAAAAGCAGTGGGTGACTTGATTACAGTGGATAAGTATCTTTACAGGGAAAATTGCTATGTGCTAATGGACTCTCTAATCTAGTTAAGAAAAACAATGATAAGAAAGTGAAGCCAAAGAAATTAGAAATGATTGACATGATTTACCATGCGAGTAATTAACTATTGAAACATACCAGTAAAAGAAGTAGTAGATTCTCTGCATCTTTTATTAAAAAGATATCAGCCTTTATTTGGGAGAAAAGAGAGTGGGAGGGAAAGCTTTATCCAGGCATGAGCTATTGGGCTCAACACTGGAGTGAGTGAGTGAAATCACTTGTGTATGTTAAATAAGAGTACAGATGAGATAATCCAATGGCTATATCTCAACTGGCCTTAAACTCCATGCATTTGTTAATTTAAATTTGGCAGAAGCCGTATTTAATACACTGTAATGCTGACTGACCTCTGTTGACACACTCAGCTGGCTGACCTGGCACTGGCACAATTGAGGTTGTACTGTTTTTGGAAGATGTGGTCAGGTCAGGAGAGCAACTGGAACAAATAAGCATATGCTACCTTGCTTTCTGTGTTGAAGTGGAAACTGAAGTTCTCAATTTGATGCAGAGTGCCCTCTGTCGTCTTCAGCTGTTTTTACAGCACCTGCCAGCAGAATTGCATGCACTGTTGAATAAGACATGTAAATTTAACTACATAGAACATATAAAGGCTAGCTTAGCAGTATGCACTTACCTGAAATGGCTACCTCAAAAGCCAGTGCTCCCCATATAATTAGTGGAGACACACAGACATGTCTGTACAGTATCTGAACTGTCCTTTTGTAGTGTCTTCCTCTCCCTCTCCGTGGTCTACAGAGAGCAAAAAGTCTCTTAGATGCCATAATTGTGTACCTACTGTCAGATGGAATAGATCTGTTTCATTCCTTTCACTTTGTGGTTTACTTTGCAGTATGATTATGAATATGATGAACATGGTGAGCGAGTCATTCTGGGAAAAGGAACTTACGGCATTGTATATGCAGGACGAGATTTGAGCAATCAAGTCAGAATTGCTATTAAAGAAATCCCAGAGAGAGATAGCAGGTATAGTAAATACAGCTGATTCTAAATTTTGTGTGTTACATGCTTTGATTGTTAGTGACGTGACTAACGAGTTTGCTGTTTAGGAAGTACCTGACTGACAAAGCTGGCAATAAACTACCTGTCTATGGTATAAAATGATCTCCTCTATCTTTGTATCTAGACAGATCCAGGTTATTGAAAAATACCAAATGCAGTGAGTCATGATCACAATTGAGTTTTCAGGTTTTGCATCTTCTTTCCAATACAAATGTTGCTGAAATAAAGAATCTCATTTGAATACCTTGTGATAAGCTCTATGTTCTCACACATGCACAAGCAAGTTGTTTTCAGAGAACTATTCAAATTCATGATCTATAATTATTAAAATTCTGAGCCTGAATTGTTACTAAAGACATTTTCCTTTTCTGTTTATGCATGATTTGTTATGAAGACCCTCACCACTAGAATAAAACATATGGAACGGTCTTTTTTCATGCAGAGTCATTTTATAGACTTACTGATCTTCCCCATTTATAAGGGTTACTATGTAAAGACCAGACAGTTGATGTCCTTAGTAACTGTATATGTTGAGGTTTGCAGTGAATTTGTATTACAAATACAAAGGTTTCCACAAATATTGTAATAAAAGTGGTAGCAAATCTGAACATCAGACCCACTGTATTAGTTGTAAAGTTATTCTCATTCTTAAATTCTGCAATAACCCTTTCATTTTTGTGGTCAAGTGATGTAAGAGTTGTTTGTTTCTTACCAGATAACTTGTGTATCTAGATCTTCAAAGTGATTCTCTGTCACATTGTAAAGAGTATAATTTAGGCTGATTTTTCAGAAAGTTAGAAAAAATAGGAAATAAAGTCATTATCATGAC
Organism: Rhea pennata; assembly: GCF_028389875.1. Taxonomy (NCBI): domain Eukaryota; kingdom Metazoa; phylum Chordata; class Aves; order Rheiformes; family Rheidae; genus Rhea; species Rhea pennata. Next base: position 65,451,475 of record NC_084665.1, read on the forward strand.
TGATAACAGAAAAATAATTCCCTCCTTCATCTATGACTAAAGAAATACGTTTTATGAAGGAAGCTCTTCTGATATAGACAGAATTTAGCTTGGTAGCAGGAAGAATTAAATATTAAGTAAATGCAGGCAGAATATCAGCATGATTCAAAAAGTGAGTTTTTGACCATTATTTAAGTCAGGAATAGAATCTATGTTTCGAAGTGTCTTGTTTTCTTTTGCCTCTTTGGCTTTTTGGTTTAGTAATCTGAGCTAATGGATAGCTTCTCCATCAACAGGATGTCCCATATTTTAGCATACCACACTTTCTCTGTAGGAGGAAATAACTATGTCCTTGTTTGCACAGTGCTCAATCTACTGCTAATATCAGGAAGGAAACTGTTTTTATCCTTCTCTACATAGCAATTGTCTTAAGGTGCTAGTGTTCAAAACAGCAGTTTCAAGAGGATATTCTTGTCCACCACAATGGCTGTTATTCTCCTCATTTTCATCTAGAGGATCTATGAGTAAACCACCACTTGTGGAAAAGGACTAATATTTTCCATAACCTATCCAGCATCACTTATTATGATTGTATTGGATCCTACATGTTGCCAGAAGATTGTGTAGAAACTTCTATAAAGTTTTCTTTGTCCGCTATAAGGGCACACTTTTCATTAAAAAGATGCTTTCTTTTATTTGTTTTCTGTAATAGTCATATTCTGAGGAGATATTTAGATGCCCCTGCATTTTCTTTCTTTGGCCACATTTTTAAGAGTTCAGGCTCCACTTGCAGCCTGATGCTGTAGTTAAGGTGAACTGATAACTACCTGACCCAAAAGGACAGGACCTCCCATGTGCTTTTCCCCAGTAACTTTGGCCAAGTGCTTAGATTGCATTCCTGGCACTAGCACTCTTATGGCTCCAGAGAAAGCTGGTTGCTGGAGCTGAATTAGTGGAAAGCTAAGTCCGCCCCCTGCATTAAAAAAAAAAAAAAAAAAAAAAAAAAAAAAAAAAAAAAAGCTTGTTCTTCAGAACAAGCAATGCTGGTGCAAGGGATATGCTGAGAGCAGCCTGATGAAGGTGAAGATGGCAGTAAAACTGTTTCTTTTGGTGGCTAATAGCTGCAAGGTCAAGTTAGCTGTTACAATTTGTATTTCCTCTGTATCATGTCCAGAGAGACATGGAGCTACTGGAGAGAGTCCAGCATAGAGCTACGAAGATGATCAGAGGGCTGGAGCATCTGCCCTATGAGGAACGGCTGCGAGAGCTGGGCCTCTTCAGCCTGGGGAAGAGAAGACTGAGGGGGGATCTTATCAATATGTACAAGTACCTGAAGGGAGGGTGTCAAGGGGACGGGGACAAACTCTTTTCAGTTGTCCCGTGTGACAGGACAAGAGGCAATGGGCAGAAATTGAAGCCCAGGAAGTTCCTCCTGACCATGAGGGGGAATTTCTTCCCTGTGAGAGTGACGGAGCCCGGGCACAGGTTGCCCAGAAAGGTTGTGGAGTCTGCTTCTCTGGAGACCTTCAAGGCCCGCCTGGACACAACCCTGTCTACCATGCTGTAGGTGACCCTGCTGAGTGGGGAGGTTGGACTAGATGATCTCCAGAGGTCCCTTCCAACCTTACTGATTCTATGATTCTATGATATGAGCACCTTAGCACTCATACTGAGGAAGTACAGATATACTAGCTCTATTATAGATCACATTACTGCAGTTTTATTGTTGGAGTGACTTGTAGGGATTTAGCCCAACAGTTAATGTGACTACGTAACCAGACTTCTGGCACTTAGCACTCTACAGCTTCTTCTTGCATTTGGACTGACAGTAGAGGTCTGTGTCCAACATCTACTTCAGCAGTCTAGCTGCAGGTTTTAGTGCTTTAGTGGAAATATCCACCAGACTCAACATATTGTCTAAATTTTGCCAGATAAAATATTAAATCTGGCAACTGACATGATGGAGTGTGTGTGACTCACCCCTGGTTGGAAGGGGAGAGAGTTAGAACTGGCCCAGGGAGCACATCAGCTTCTAAGATACAGAGTAGTGGTGGTGTTCCACACTGGAAGGATTTGGACTTCAAAAACCTTCCTGGCAAAAACACTATTGAAACATATCTCTGAAAAATATTTCACATTTGCCAAGTTACATTTGATGAAATTGTTCTGAGTTCTTTGGAACATCTCCCCATGAAGATTTCTATTTTCTCACTCTGCTGGCTATCCACTCTTTGCTTTCAGATAACTCACCTACTTTAACTAATTGAAACTTAGATGATAATTTGTTTTAATTATTGAGCTGATTATTATTATATGCTGGCTTTCTGGTTTACTGGTTTACTTTGGCAGTAGTCTGGATCCAAATATTTGCCCAAATGTTTATTCTCTTCAAGTTTCAAGTTGGACTGGAGAACAGTTCCTTTTCCCCAAGTTTTGTTTTGCTACCTGTATTTGTTCTTTATATATATATTTTTATATATATACATACATGTGTAAAATGTGTGTGTGTGTATAAACAGTATTATATGTATTACTAGATAGAATGTTATTTATGTATAATTATGTTCAAATAATTTTTTGTACATGCACAGCTTAGCCATTGTTGTTAAATATATCTAACACATAGTATTGTGTTACTGTGCACAGTACTTCAGTATTTGAGGTCCCACGTGTTTCATAGGCGCTCACAGAGAACTTCAACTACTATAGTAGGCACAAGACTTTGTTTTTGAAGCTCAACATTGCATAACATCTTTCCTTTCTTTCCAGGTACTCCCAGCCTCTACATGAAGAAATAGCTTTGCATAAGCATCTCAAACATAAGAATATTGTCCAATATTTAGGTTCTCTTAGTGAGAATGGCTTCATTAAAATATTCATGGAACAGGTGCCTGGAGGTAAGTTGTGGGGGGAGGAAGGGGTCTGGTTTGATGGGTTTTGATTTTCTTTTTACCTTTTAAAAGCATAAAACTTACAGTACTGCAAAGAGATACACTTCATGCAAATGTAATTTTAATTAACATATCTTAATGGAAAAGATTGGAAAGGTCAAGTACTCAAGTCTCTCTTATCATGGGGTAAATAAGATATGCAACAGATACAGCTCCGGTCATTGCTGTGGCAAGTGAGCTGCTTTTACCTACCAACCAGAGATGATCTCTGTCATCCTGCTGCAAAGGCTGCTGGTCTCAGATGGCTAAATCCTCTAATGTGCATAACCCAGGAGACTGTGACTGATGATTGTTGCTTCTGTTTCAGACTGAAGAACCTGTAGCAGCCAGACATAATAAAAATTAAATTCCTAGCTTTTCCAGAAACTGTGAATTTGGTGTATGTACGCAGATGCTCATATGCTTGCTTACCCTTTGCTCTTTCTCAGCATTCCTCTTATGCACCTTATATCTGAGCATAGGAGAGAGATGAGCACATTTAGGTGCCTGATCTGCCTGTTTGCAAAAGCATATGGCCCTTGGCTGCAGTTGAGGCCAGTGGAAATATTTAAACTCTCTTTTTAATTACTTGGGCAAGGATGATATAGATAAGCATTATCCATAAGAGGCCTTCAGTTATAGAAGAGGTGCCTACCCTTGGTTTGAGATTGCTGGTTGTTGTTGTTGTTGTTACTTCTTCTTCCTTTGGGGGAGAAGGCAAAATTTAATTAGATTTTACTCTCACTTTTCTCCTTTCCAAAATTATAGGCAGCCTTTCTGCTCTTCTGCGATCAAAATGGGGACCATTAAAAAATAATGAGCAGACAATTGGCTTTTACACTAAGCAGATTCTTGAAGGATTAAAATACCTCCATGATAATCAGATAGTGCATCGAGACATAAAGGTGAGAAGCTGTCATGAAAATCATGAATAAAAGCAGCAGTGTTCTGATCTTATACTTTGCTTGTGAAAGAAAGGAAGGCTGGTTCTCTGTACTTTGGTACTATTATAGATCACGTTACTGCAGTTTTATTGTTGGAATGACTTGCAGAGATTTAGCCCAGCGGTTACGTGACTACATAATCATATGCTCTGTATTCAAAAAAATTATTTACAAAAATTATTCATTGTCACATGCACTCTCTGCTACTCTAAAGTGTGGCTTAGGTCAGTGAACCAGTGTTTATTTTGGTCTGCATGAACAAAATATTTTTTACGAGAAGAATTAACTTATATTAACATTATCATTTAAAATGCGATAAAGTTGATATGTTTCTTTTTCTATTTTTTGTGTGGAAGGGATATAGGCAGGGGCTTTTGCTATGAGATTCCAGATACAAATGATCTGTTTTCTTTTGTTTTCTTTTTTTCAATGTTTTTCCTCATCTGAGTATTCTTGTAAAGTTCCTATAGATGGGGAAGTTCTCTCTGAAATGAAGTTTCTTACAATGGGAATACAGAAGGCAAGAACACTCTTGATTCTTCTTTCATCTACACTGTTAAGAGCCTTAGAAAGTAATTGCTGCATATTAATGAGTGCATTCTAGAACTGTGTGTTGCAAGAAATCTAAAGTGAATAATCAGCAGAGAAAAATAATCAGTCTGAATGTTCTGTTCTTCAGGGTGATAACGTGCTTATCAACACTTACAGTGGAGTGTTAAAGATCTCAGACTTTGGAACTTCGAAGAGACTTGCAGGAATCAACCCATGTACTGAAACTTTCACTGGTATGTTCCCAGAGGAGAATGTCTTCCCTCACTCCAACTGTGAGGGTAGGATTATATTCCACAGTTGCTTAGCTTTCATTGACTTCAAGTCAATATATAAGGTTGTTGCATGAATAAGCTAATTCTATATACTTAATCCTAAACTACAGACTACTTATATACACTGTTTAAAGAGAATACTGTTTTGGGAGTTCCGCTTCAGAAATGAAAGTCCTCTACTACAGAAGAGCACTGTCTTTATTATGTCATGTTTGGATCTGTCTCTTCTGTGCACATGATTTTTTTTTCATCCTGCTGACAAGGCTAACTTTTTTTTTTCTTCCATGACTGGCTCTGGCATCCTGGCTTCAACTCCAGAACTGCCATCTACAGAGTTTGTTCTTAACCTGATCCTCATTTTTCTTGATAATTTGATTTGGATTTTAAATCACCCAAAGGCACCACATTAAATAATTATGCAAAATGAGAAGTGACTCTTATTTTAATTCCATCCTCTGTTAAATACCTGCTCTCTAGATGCAACAAAATGCAGAATGCTGTATCAGGATGATTCCTGTACTTCAGGAGAACTGTTCATATCCACTGGTCCTTCAGGCTTCTTTCATTTACTTCCTTTTCTTCTTTGGATGCAATTCAGAATAGTCTTCCTCATTTTAATCTTGATCTTATAATACAGTAAATGAAAATTACAACTGATCTAAAGCTCATTGAAACCTCTGATAGTTGTAATTGACTTTTCAGGGGACAGGACCAAATCAGTAGATGGTATCAGATGCTTTTAACACCAACCAGGTTTTAGCTCCAATATTATGATTAATAATTTTGAATAGTTTCATGTAAAATATTTATTAATATATTTGAATTTGAATTTTGAATAATAGAGTATTTTTAATCTCCTGTTTCCCCACTGATTTTGTTCCTCTTGTCCTATTTGCATCATTCATATGTCTAAATAAAAAGATGAATATTTTTTAAACAGGTACCCTTCAGTATATGGCACCGGAAATCATAGACAAAGGCCCACGTGGCTATGGGAAGGCTGCAGACATCTGGTCTTTGGGATGCACAATTATTGAAATGGCTACAGGGAAACCCCCATTTTATGAATTGGGAGAACCACAAGCAGCTATGTTTAAGGTCAGACGTCTTCCTTGTACAGCTCAGACCAGTATTTGTAAACACAGGAAATCTTATGACTGTTTTGGAAAAGCTAGAATTAGAAATTGCAGGAAAAGAAGATAAAGGAAATGCCTGGTTAATGAGAATGTTAAGAAGAATGAGCTGATTCAACTGAGTAGGAGTGTTGTGTAGTTTTGAAGAGAGTAATTGAGCAATAAAACAGCTATTCACAAGGCTGGTGTTCAAAAAAAAACAGCTGAGAAAAGAAGCAGTTTTCTGGTTTGTGGGAGACTCTTTTTGGAGGTGGATTTTTATGTAGTTAAATAATTATACAGTCTGTAATAATTTTGTTCTTTGGATTAAATAAGTTTTAATAAGGTAGTTACTAAAAGATAATGTCAAAACGTGGTAACAAAGTATCACCTTTCATATCTAAATACTTCTTTTTGTTATTGTTTAATATTTGGGAAGAGAACAACAAGGCTGTTGGTTTTTTTACATCATTTGTCTCAGGTGGGAATGTTTAAAATACACCCAGAGATTCCTGAATCCATGTCTGCAGAAGCCAAGGCTTTCATATTGCGTTGCTTTGAACCAGATCCTGATAAACGGGCTTTTGCTCATGAGCTACTTGTAGATGAATTCTTGAAGGTTTCAAGCAGAAAAAGAAAGTCCCCATCAAAGCTCTCAGGTACAGCATTGCTGAACACACTTTGCATTTTTCTCTTGTTAATGAAATTGTTTCCTGAAACTGCCGATTTAGTCTTTAGGGTGAAATGATAGATCTCCATTGCAGTTGAATGTTCAGCCATGAACTTTTCCAGCAGCTTGCTGCAGAAGGACTGTAGTGGTAGAATTCTGTTATCACAACAGCACAAAGTGGTTCAAATAAATATTTCTAATACAGTTCCTGAAAGCCTTTCTCTTGTTTTGTGCAACACTTCTTTAATGTGCATATGTTTTCCTTGAAAGAGTGCACAGTATTCATTTGCAAGCCTCAATTCTGAGTTTTCTACATGAGTAGAAGAATATTTGTTCCATAGCAAATGTACACATGCTGCTTATGCTGCTTTGTTTTTCTTTCACATGTTAATCCCCTGCAACATTCTAAATTATGGAACATAACTAAGGAGTTTCGAGACTGGAGTTACATATTTTTATGTGTATGCGTATATACATAGGAAAAATGCCTTCAGCAAAGTTTTAGCACCTGAAAGAACAAAAACAATACTAGATAAGGGATAAAATTAGATGATAATTTTGAGTTTTTTTCTGAATTCATTTTACATTACATTAAATTATATTTATTTAAAATGATAGATTATAGACAGGAGAATAGAGGTAGTCGGTATGTAAAAGTGGGAAGAGAGTTATCCTTTAGCCTATACTTGTATCTTCTCAGTTGATTTTAGAATGTTTAACTTCTTTTTTGCTTTTCTCTCACAGCTCTTTCAGCTAGCTCAAACGGTGAGTATTAAAATACTTTTCTATCAAACATAACTGTGTAGACATTGTTGTTATCACTTATTCTATAATTTAGCACACCAAAACATTGCACAGAGAAGTGGACACAATTATGAAAATAAGTGCTCTTTCTCTGTTGGGAAGCTCTAATTCTTTATGTGGATTTTAAATACTATTTGTGATCAAACCAGATTACAGCTTGGTTGTCTAGGCAGATGGGTAATACAGGTTTGAATAGCTACGTTGTTGTTATAGAGCACTTCAGGGGAAATTTAAAGAGGATACCAAAGGGCTGTTGTTTGTTACAGCAATAGAGCCAAAGCTTTTAGAGCAAAATAACACATATATTTTTAATAAACTAAATTCTGTATTTGAAAAAAAGCAGAATGCATTTGGGATATCTTGTCAGGCCTGAGTACAGAATAGTCTTCTCTTTCAGGAAATGAATAGGAGAAGGTAGAAATCAAAAAAAAATTATCTTCATACTGAGTTACTATCAAAGCATATTTTGAAATGTGCATATGTGAAGTATGTATCAATTTTTATAGCACTAGTATGTGTGTTCTTAATTTAAAAAATTCTGACTTAACATTTATGTTTATTATTAATCAAAGACTGCAAACTGTTTGAACTTGAGCAAATAATCTGTGATAAAACATATATATTCTAATTCTTTTATCTTAATTTCTTATACTTCAGTAAATGAAGCATAATAGAATCAAGCTCTTCTCTATTAAGTTAAAATGTAAATTCTTGCAAGGGACTTGGGTAGCTTACCTGTGTAGAAATACTTTGTTATTTCTGAGAGTGCATACTGATAATGTGGAAAGCATGTTCTCTCTAGTAGTGAAGTTTGCCAAGTAAGCTTGCAAAAAGCTGAGTATTTCTATATCTGATGAAGCTTTTCAATAAAGTTGTGACTGAGAGTATTCTATTCTAGAACAAGAAGTTTCAAGGATTTGTTTGTTTTAATGTTATAGTGTGTGTGTTTGTGTGTCTGTGTCTGTGTAATGAAAAGAAAAAAGACTAGAGTCTTTCTTTCCTCTGAAAGAATAACCTTTTCACTTCAGAACTGTGACAGTGCTATTTGATTCTAATTTTCTGAATGTTCATGTATGAATAGAGTATCTTCGGAGTATATCCTTACCTGTTCCTGTTCTGGTTGAAGATACAAGTAGCAGCAGTGAATATGGCTCTGTTTCACCTGACACAGAATTAAAAATTGATCCATTCTCTTTCAAAACAAGAGCTAAATCCTGTGGAGAAAAAGATGCAAAGGGAATCCGGTCCCTTTTTCTAAGGTAAAGAGTTACCTGGCATTTACGTTACATAATAGATTAGGAGTGTGTGCATTGGGTTTGTTTTGGTGATACTTCTTTTCATTGTCTTTCATTAAGCATCCCAGATGAGAATTTTGAAGATCATAGTGCACCTCCTTCACCTGAAGAGAAAGATTCTGGGTTTTTCTTGCTGAAGAAAGATAGTGAAAGAAGGGCCACCCTTCATAGGATATTATCTGAGGACCAAGAAAAGGTGGTGAGGAACTTGATGGAAGCTTTGGCTCAGGTAAAGTAATTTGAGAAGGCAGCAAAAATTCTATAGATTTTGAAGACTCATCTGCAATTACTTTGAACCCTTAAATACATGTAGTAAAGCAATAAAAAGAAAGCTTTGATTGAACTTGAAAGCATGTACCATGTAAGTCTTAGTGGTTTATTACTTGATTGAGGCTCTTAAAAATAGTTGCTAAAATTGTATTTATGCTATACTATATATGCCTCATGTTGTTTGTAAGTACTGTATCTATATCTGGATGTTAGTGATGGCTGAACAACGGAAAAACATGTCTTCACAATACTGTGTTTTTACCAGTGATTTTCAAGACTAATGGAGGCTGTCAAAATGACTGATAGAATAGATCATCTCCAGGAAATGATTACATGCCCTCCTTGGGGCTTTCTGTGTTCTAGCTGAATGGTTTGATGGAGAGAGGGTTAGGTTTTTTGGCCTGCTCTGGCCTTGTATTAGGTTATTACATAGAAAAGATGGGACTGACTGGTATGTCAACGCCTTCAAACAAACAGCTGTAAAAGCAGAAAGAGAGCATCAGGGAGCAGACTTTCCTCACAGCAGTTGGGAACGCATATGGAGGAGAGGGAAGATGGAATAGCAGAGGAAGCTACAACAAACAAAAAAATAATTGCGGAATGACCTTTTGCCACTTCTTTGTGGGGATGATTGTGATATATCAGTTTAGGATGACTCTGAATAAATTAGGTCATCACTATACTGCTAAATGTTGCAACACAGAATTTGGACAACGTGTTTTTTATTCATATTTGTAATTTTGTAGTAGTTAATTGACTCATTTCATTCTCAATGCTGATATCACATGATGTTTGTATAAAATGTGGTAAATCAGTTTCTAAAGACAGTACTGATTTGACAAATTGATGCAAACCAATATGATTCTCATGCATGTACCACAGTTAACAGCTGCATTTGCTTCCATGCCAATAAAAAAGCTTCTAACACTTGGAGGGGAAACAGAAACAAGCAGCTCCCCCCAAAAAAAAGAAAAAAAAACAAAAAAAAAGTTGTCCTGGTAACTATAGAAAGTTTTAAAATAGAAGGCAACAAGAGATGCCCATGAGTTGAGCATCTTTGCTAGAGTGTTGCTATATCAGACACATCTGTTAGCATGTGTATGAAAGGAATAATCAAAGTGACTATGGGAGGCTGAAACTCAGTCACGAGATATAGAGAGAGCTCTTGTTATTTCATACACCCTGAGTATGAACTGCCTTTCATCCACCCAGGATGCACCCTGGACTGATCTCCAAAGATGAACAGACAGATTAACTGCCTGTCCTCGCATGGGCCTGCAACAGTCCAAAATACCAGCAGAGGGACAGAGTTGTAGAGTCAAAGTTCAAACAGAACTCAAAGCACATAACCGTGGGCTATTAGCCCTGGCATAAGATGCAGAGCTCTTACTCCAAACACAGGTTGCTGCCCCAAGAGAGGGACCATCTTCTGTTATGGAAATCAATGTTACATATCTTTAGTCTCTATAAATACTTAATTTCCTACAGAATAAGCTTCTAATGTTGTATGTTGAGCAGTCAGAGTGGTTTTATCTTTCTGACTTCATTTTTAGGTTCCGAATTTAAATTTATATTCAGTTGACATAACTTTACTTTAAAGAGTAAATACAATCCTCTGACTGTTATCTAGCTACTTGCTCTTGTAATTCAGATGAATATTTTTGAGCTTTCTGCTATCTTTGTAGCTGACACAAAACCACAAAAGCTTCTAAAAATAGGTAGAAGAGTGATGGGTTATTGTGTATGCATTACGTTTATGATAGAGAGTGAGAGATTGCAGGTCTACTCTAAGAATAGGTAAGTGTAAAAGTCCCTTATCAAGAGAAATTAAGCATGCAGGGAAGAACTAGTCTCTTTCTGAGTATTTTGCATGACCTTCACCTAATCCTCTCTTTCAAATGCTGCTGTGGGACATCACATGCTGTTTTCTCTCTGCACATGTTGAATTTATACCTGGAACAAATAAATGATGTAATTATTTTTGCATACTTCGTGGAAGAATCTGAGGCACTGCAAAGTACTTACTTTTGGCAAGTAAAGCAGTAATTTGTAGTATTTGGTAGACAGTGCATTTAGTCACATCTTTTTGCTTTTGTACAGTCACACATACAGACTGTAGTCTGTATATATATTCCAGCAACTAATATAAAACAAAGTCAGCTATTCATTAGTCGAGTAGTCTGTATGAGCAGGGAACTCAATGGTAGAGCTCTGTGCTACAGTACTGTATCCTGACCTCAGCTGCATTTTTGCCTTAACTGTAGCAGTAGACTTTATGGAAATCTGTATTGCCAGCTGACATTTTTGGCTAAAGTCCCTGGGTACATTTCAAAAGATAGCTATCAAAACTGTTTCCTTTCCTTTCTCTAACAGGGAGCTGAAGAGCCCAAACTAAAATGGGAACATATCACAACACTTGTGTCCAGCCTCAGAGAATTTATACGGTCCACTGATCGTAAAATCATCGCAACTACTCTTTCAAAACTGAAACTGGAGTTAGACTTTGACAGCCATGGTATCAGTCAAGTGCAGCTGGTGCTGTTTGGTTTTCAAGATGCTGTAAGTTGTCATTTTCACAAAGAACTTTTTGTGTGGTGAAACCTCAAAAAGGACCCAAGCTAGAAGCCAGAAGAAACAAATGGAACTTCATTAACTTCCTTTCAGAGTTAGCAAAACAAGAATATTTGAGGGCTCTGAGTTTCTAATAATAAAAAACAGTCCACAGCCACAATTTGGTTTGGTTGCTATGGGATCCTGTGGTGGGATGCAGATCCTGAACACAACTGTTGAGTTTTCACAGAATAAAAGTCTAGAAGGTTCACCATAGTTATGCAAACATTATGCCATAATACTAAGGTAGAAGAACCTTAGAAAAATCTCATTTTGAAGTGATTTCTGGTAAATAAGACCAACATAGAGCTTAAAGGTTATGCTACATAAATGCAAAACTCTTGAACTTGACTTCCCTTATAAACAAATACATTAAATCACTGTGCCCCAAATTATAGTCTGTCTGCCTTACGGTATCGCATTGAACTTCTCTTCCGGTGTTTTGGCTAGCTGTAGAATTCTGACAAATTAGGTATTTTCATTTCAGTTTACAATAAGCAGGATAAATAGGAATAAAAATAGGTTATATTTTTTTTACATGAGGTACAAACTTGAAAGTTATTTCTGTCAGTAATTAATGCAAAATTTACCATTTCCTACAGTGAGCAACTAAGCACACACATGAACAACCTTTAAATAGCTAGTTTACCAAAAACAAATGTTTTTTCTTTCTAAAGTATTAGCCAACAATCAGACTGGTTGCTTAAGATGAATAATTGATATGGGAAAGTACAACTGTGCTAAGTATCTCAGTGGCAGGACTGGCATCATATAGTAAAAATTAAATGACAGTCTAAGTAGGCATTCAAAGTGGATAATTTGTGAGTGCTTAGGTCTTGGGCACTCTGAGAAGTAAAAAGAGCTTTCAGGAAGGACTACACAGCATTTATATTGTTTGTTGCACAGACTACACTAGCAGAGAATTAGATGCTGTTTACTGAAAAAACCTCATGTGTAAGATGAATCTGTAAAGGAGAGATTCCTCTGAATGAAAGATTTCTCTTTGAGTCTTTACTTTGAATATTCTTTTAACCTCCATTTACTGATACTACTACTATTTTGACCTATGAAATAAAAACATACAAGGTCAAGAAAAAAACTGAAGGCAAGGGGATACAAATATCTAGGTTTCTTGAAAGTGATCCTGCAGGGCATCTTTTGTTTCATGATGAGTTCATGCTCTTTTCAGTAAGTATTTTATCCCTCTTTTTTTAACTTCACCAATATAAGCTGCTGTATTTTTAAATGATAAATCTTTTATTACTATCTCCCTGTTGTTCAAGATAATCCACGGAAAGTTCAAAGGAAAACTTCCGGTGTGTCTAGTGTTAATTGTTTGACATACATTAGATTTCTCTAGTAGATAGAACACTGAAACCCAGGCCTGTGTCAAGCTCTCGGGTAGCACAGAGACTGGGATATTGCTAAGAGGAAGGGAAAGCAGTTCCCATGTTTTCAGGACTTAATAATGTAATCTCAGGTAATGAGGCTTAATATTCAGGATACCCTCACCAGAGCAACCAAAAAAAAAAAAAAAAAAAAAAGGGGGGTAGTTTTGTGTTGCAGTCTAAATCTAAATCACATTACTGCGAATTTGTGTGCTCTTGACGAAAGTTACATCACGCGGCTACAGTACTGCAGTGGGCTCGGCTTGGCTAAGCCCATGGCAGCATGTTGGTATAAGTGAGGGAGAGGAGCTGAGCTGCCCCCCAGGGCCGCGGCAGCTGGGCAGCTTGGGGAGCTGCTGCTGCTGCAGTGGGAGCCAGGGCAGGCTCCCTGGGGCTGCAACCACCTCTTCCGTACAGTGCCCAAGGGCCATCTTATGACCACTGGCAACACAATCGTGGAAATTTAGCTAGCTGCGTAAATAGGTTACCAAACAGTGTTGCTTTGGGGCAGTGATGATGATATTTATGCTGAATAGTACTCGCTAATCTTTTACACATATTCTGAAAGCATTAACTCTATGACTGCAGTTAGTTCCTGCAGAGAGATTATGACAATGTGAGAGAAATAATCTTTTCTTTCCAGAAGATAAAAGAGTATCCTCTTGCCATATTTTTTAGTAAGTCATAGTTGCTGATAATGATTTTGTTTCTGTAAGGTTTGAGTAGTTTTTATAACTTTCTAAATGTACCTATTCTTGCCGCTTTTTGAGTTCTACTCTTACAGATTCTGTTGCTTTTGGCTGATTCCATACCTGGAAAATAGCAGTAAGACTGTTTTGTGCTATTGCCGTTTACTGTGGCTAGCCATTTTGTTTCAGCACCATCATCCAGCCTGCTGTTCTCTGTCATTTGGGAGTCGGAAAACCATTTTCCCAAGACAGAATCATTCCTGCAAGTTGCACAGAGCTCCTTGGAACACAGTTGAAAACAAAGTTTGAAAATAGTCCTGTAGGAGTAACACAATGTAGGAAACTATTTCATAGTAGAAAATAAACAAAAAGTAGAAGGAAAGAGAAAATGGCACAGAATACAAATACAAGTCCCCAAGCCATTTAAGCTAGTGTTAATTAACTATTTTCTGAATCAAAAGGGAGTAGCATTACATTAGTCCTTTGATATTTCCTGCAATTGTACTTCAAAATGGATAACTGTGTTGCCCAGACGAAGCAGTCAAAAACCATGCCAAAAAAATAAAAAAGATTAATTAGCTTAAGTTATGAGACTTTCATAATATAGTCCTTGGTATTTGTCTTGGGGCTCACATTTTTCAGTTTCTGTCTGTGAGCATGAAGGTTAAGTAAACTTCAGTATTATGGTCATTAAATTACCTAACACAGGAAGTGGTACTTTATGAAAAATACAAAATATTGTAAGACTTGCCAACTTCAACCATTTTATTGCAATGTTGTGATTATTTCCTCATTTAATAACAATATGAAATAATTTGAATCACTTGTTTTGATACAGCATCTGTAAGTTCAAACATTTTACATAATGCTGATCATATATCACAGTTTAAAGTTCTGAGGGATATAATACCTGACCTGAACTCTCTGTTGCTAGGTCAACAAAGTTCTCAGAAATCACAACATCAAGCCACATTGGATGTTTGCTTTGGACAGCATAATTAGAAAAGCTGTGCAGACTGCTATTACTATTCTGGTCCCAGGTGAGTCATTTCTTAATATTCAGCAAGTATTTATTACTTGAATCCCTTTAAGTGTGCCTTAGACCAGCAGTTCTGGTGCTTCACTTAATATTCTGAAACTAGCAATGACCTTTTTCCTGTTCACTGGCTGTTTCACAGCTCAAACATTTCCAAGTGAATTGTCCAAATTATTTTGGAAAGCACCTTTCTAAGATGTGTAATTTAAACGATTTTGCAACATAGTAGCCACCTATTGCTCTCTAAGGCACTCTGAGGCCTAATTTTTTGAAGGCACAATGCTGCTGCTTGAAATCCGAAGGAGAGCCAACCTACCCAGCACAGGTAAATTTTTGAGGCTGTTTTACAAAGCACACATTAATGGCATGCTTTTCTGAGCACTTCAAAGTCTCCTGGTTAGAAACTGTCTAAAACAAATAATCAGCAGTGCTCTCTGTTTGAATGCTCTATGTTGAATTTTGTGGGAGTAGAATATGTGGCTTAGCTGAGGGAAGGATTCCATATAGAAGAAACAGTAATCCACTCTGTTATTGTTATTTTCAGAGTTGGTTTCTCTGCTGCTTCATAGCTTCTAATCTCATGAAATCCCCTTTCTCCCACCTTCTACTGGAACTAATGGTGAAATTTTCAAATATATACTTTATTGCTCCAACTCATCAAAAGGTTCATGTTTTCTGCAATGGGTAAAGACTTAAATTATCAACAGAGGATCTGAAAATTCCAGGAAAATGTATGTCTGTTGTCCTTCAGATTTTCCACATCCCTGGCACAGCAAACAAGGCATAAATAGGCTTTCTGTAATACTTGCAGGTCACAAAGAAAATAAAACTTCTGACTAGAATGCTGAATATCTTTAATAGCCATGTATTTTATTGCTTTATATTAGCATACAGTAGAATTGCTACTTAATAAACTCTTCTTCTTCTTAATTACATATAGTCAAACAAAATCTTCTGCTCCAGTAGCTTTGTGACCTTGATCTTCTGCCTTTCCCTAATTGCCGTACTCATTTTCTGATTACTGCTTCTCAATTCCTTCTTCTAATTTCCCCTCCCTTCCCCCTGTCCCTTGCACCATGGATAATGTTTAATTATCAAGGGTTTAATACTTTGAAAAGCTGTGTGGTGTTTGAGAATGGCAAGAGGTAGGTATCTTATTCTTGTGCTTATTGGTGGTGACCTTACACTAGTGAAATAAACTTCTGTTCCTGTTAGTGTGATACAGAAGTTTAAAGCAAGTCCAGATTTATTTGCCTAGTGTAATAATGCTGATTGGGTAACTACCGTACAATAAATCTGCTTTCCTTAATTCGGACTGTAAGTACAGCTCTGTTGATCTTGATATGTTCAGCCTTGAAACAGGTGTAACACTGAAATGAAGAGAAGAAATGGATCAAGGAAATCTTCATTTTGGAAAGAAGAGAAATGTGCTTGTTGGTTCCTTAATAGAAAGGAAAAAACCTTCAGAAGCAAGTTTGATTCAGAAAAGAGTATGTTTTGATGAGGAGACTAAAGGGAGTGCTGAGCAGTGAGCAGTCACAATTGAAGGAAGGAAGGAAGGAAGATTTATTATTAAATGGTTAGAATTAAACAGATGTTGTTACAGTAATGTTTTTTGTAGGAATATCACAGCCCTTGTGTTCGTATTTAGCATACCTTGTAAATTCTAATAGGTAGCTTAAACAGGAAATAACAGGAATCAGAATATACATATAGCTTTGTGTCCACAGCTTTGTGGATGTACGTTATTACAGAATAGGCAGTTATATCTGATAGGTTAATGGGAAGTATGCTACTTTAATTATTGGGAAAGGGACCTGTTTGTTATTTCCTCTCTACATCTTTGGATACAATTTTTTGGTAAATACGATATTCTTATAGTGAGAGAGTGTTAAGTATGCCAGAATAAGCAGCAACGGGAATAGTTGGATAAAAGAAAACTAATGGTTATTTGTCTAATAAAACAATTCAGGTCAGACACATGGAAAATTTATAAATCACTGAGAGGAGAATAAAGCAAAAGAAAGTACTTTTGCTACACAGAGTACCAATAGGTACTGCTTATTACCAGAAAAGAGATTTGGGGATTATTTTGAAAAATCTCTAAAGCGTTCAATCCCATGTGCAGCTGCAAGCGTTCACAAGACATGCAGCTGTATTGCTTGATAGTTGTAATATAAATCCAAGGCAGTAGAATTGTTAGAATCATAGAATTAATTAATTAATAGCTAATCATAGAATTAATTAATCGTTAGAATCATATGATTAATAGCTAATGATAGAATTAATAGAATTAATTAATTGTTAGAATCATGTTATTAATTAATAGGCAGCTTTGTCCTCAAATACTGTGTGTAGCGGTGGTCATTCATGAAAAATAAGAGAATAGCAGTGGACTTTCCATGGAACTTGGCAAATCCTGAATCAATCATTACACTAGACAGACAGCATTCATACTGCAAATTCTGACCATACTGTACTCGTTGCTTAGAGTCATTATATAGGATGAACAGGAAAATTTCTGCACAGTATGACAAACAATGCTAGCCAAACCTAGAATCCTATACATCCAGATTTTCACTTTTAACATTCAGTAGGCTGAATAATAATCAGTGCGTATATTGCAGTTGTCCAAGTGGTCTTAAGCTCCTGGAAAATATCTTCTGTTCTCTTGCTATAGAAATTTCAGTTCTGGTTTAACCAAAGCTCCAGGATTGTCTGTAATTACTCACTTAAGCCTACTCTTGTTTTAATGTTCTATGTTTAATGTTTTTTCTTTTATTTATGCTTTAATGTTTCTAATAGAACTGAGGCCACATTTTAGTCTTGCATCTGAAAGTGATACAGCAGATCAGGATGATATAGAAGTTGAAGAAGATCAAGATGAACAACCTCAGAATCAGACTATCCAACAGCCTTGCATTGTCATGGAAGATGCAATAGCTACCTCAGGTGTGAGCACGCTCAGCTCTACAGTATCCCATGACTCCCAAGCTGTTCATAGATCACTGAGTGTCCAGCTGGGGAGGCTAAAATTAGAGACAAACAGGTAAGTCTGAATGAATATCAAGATACTCTAGACTATTTGTGACAGTATGTGTTGTTTTGCTCTTAAAATATGTAGGCTAGAATACTAATGACAGTATCCAGAATCCGTAGTGCTGTAAGTGTTTCATTTAATTGATGGTCAGCAGTGTTCAATTGTACCTGGTATTTTGCATTAATTTTAGTATTCATTTTGGAATACTAGTGCTACAAGTTAAGATCTGTCTTGATTTCAGATGTTCTTTCAAAGAAGATCTGAAAAAGTTGTACTTACTGCCAAGCTTCTGCTCTTTCTCTCCTTTGTATGTTGTTTATGGCTGATGAATGGTGTTGTGTTTTGTTTCCATAAAGGCAGAACTTGATGTTCCTTTCTGTAGTTATTCTTAGGAAACAAATCCAAGCTAGTTGACAGCCACACATAAACTGCATAAGTAAAGTGTATCAGACTTGTTTTATTAAAGGCACTTTTTTCATCAGAGGAAGATGGATAAATAGATGTGTTTAAAAGAAGAAACAATCCCTAAATCTGTATTTTAGATTTTTCGGAAATATACATGCATCACTTTGAAACTAAAAATTGTTTCTTTTTTTTTTCCTTTAAAAGGGAGGCAAATCTCTGAATCCATTATTTTATCAAAAATTCTTTTCTAGAGAATTTTATTTTATTTGCATTAAAGTGTATTAGATAGTCTGTTCAGAGCAGATATTTTAGCTTTTGCAGGATCTGAATAATGGCGGTGAATTTCCTACAAGCCTGTCCTTGTCTCTGTCGTAAAGGTCTCCACTTTAATTTCAGTGAATCTTAGATGACAGTATTATTAATAAGATCTTTGCTTTCCTCAAAACTCTTAAGCTAATTAAGAAAATGTGTCCTTCCTCCCTGTAACTTAACAGGCTATTGGAGGAGTTGGTTCAAAAGGAGAGAGAATTTCAAGTCCTGTTACATCAAGCTATAGAAGAAAAAGATCAAGAGATCAAAAACCTGCGTCTTAGGTCACAGCCAATACGTAAGTGGGGAGAGATTTCAAAGACATCTTTCACAAAAAAAGACAGTGGCAGCTAAACTTCTGTTACTTTTATTTACCCAATCTCAACAAAGATGTTTTACTGTGCTGCTTCTGGTAGAATCTGCTGTGAAGTAAGAATGCATGTTATAGAAAGAAATAAATTATCTAATTTGTTACAGTAATCACAGTACAAAGAAAGGGATGATTTAAATATTTTTTTGTCTGTTGTTATATTGAAGAGTGCAAGGCTCTTATCCTAAAGAATAAATATTAATTTCTAAGGAGGGTGATCTATTATTAAGTATATGTCCTTTGAATTACAGACTATTCTAATTCAGGAGATGTAAATACAACTTTGCTGAGTGAAAGAGGTTGATGTGTATCTGTGACGAAAACGATGGAAGTGCTAATGCAGTTCAGTGTTCCAGTACAATGTGTTTCTGAGAACTATTGCTTTCTAAAAATTGATCCTCAGTCTAAAAGCATTGCCTACACAGCAGTTGTATCACTTAACAATTTAGTTAAATCAGTGCAAGAACCTTAGTGTAGACATAGTTACAATGATACTGATGTGCCTTTTACTAGTTAAGTCATTCTTGGGAGAGGACTGAAAATGCATCTGTACCAGATATTCATACTACTTCAAATGTTTGCATGTTGAAGACTTTAGTTTTGAGTAAAATAACTGTATCTCAAACCAAGTAGAGCAATTGGTGTATAGCTGCCTGCAGACTGTAATTCAGTGTCTGAGCGCTGGGAATTGACATATATCTTTATTTATAAGGACACTGATGTTCTAAGCCTGAGGGAAAGCTCAGTGCTTCACTGGTCAAAAGTGACAAGAGGATGCTTTGACAAGGCATAACCTTTTCTCAAAAATACTTGTTCTAGATATTCCTGGATTGTCTGTCTGTCATCGTCATTCCACTGGCTCAGCAACTGAAGACCCTGATCTCATAAACTGGCTGACTGTTCAAGGAGCTGATGAGGATACTATTAACAGGGTAGGAATGATACTTTCTGTTTACTTCATGACACAGTTGCAGTACTATTTTGTGACTCAATGCAAGAAGATCAGCAAGTTTTTAAATTACTTTTTATAACATTTTGAGATGAATTTGTGTTCAGAGGATACAAAAGGGCAATATGAAGACTTTTATAAAAATGTAGCATTGTTAATAATGTATCAGTCTGATTAGGTATAAAAGAATAAATTGTCCTGTTAAATTGAGAATATTGCTCTAGTTCATAATTCCTCAATATCTTCACACACTTTGCAGAAGTTCCTGATGATTATACTTGGATACAGAGTACATGTCCATGCTTAGCTAACTGTGTTAAGTGAAAGATCCTGAAGAGGATGTCTGCTCTGCAGCAAGGATATCATTTTAGAGGTGTTAAGCTTCTCAGAATTTCAGCTGACTTGGTGAAACCTGGGTGTAGTTATCACCCCAACAGATCAAAGGTTCCTGGAAATTCAAGCACATCAGTTAGATGCACACTTTGAAAAGATAGATCTTAATGGTGTTCTTATTTCTTCATTGGTGTTACCTGGGATATTAATTATGCCCTAAATTATATTCATCAGTCTCTGATTCTGAGGTATTGCTGAAAATAACAGAACTGCCAGTTGACAAAAATCTTGAGTAGCTTTAGAATTAGTACAAATCTGGAGTATTAAATGACATGCCAATGTAGAGTATACTATAGAAAAATAAAGTAGTTTCACTGTACTTGTAGAAACAGTGCAAATTAGTGAGTTATAGGTACCATATTTTAGCTCAATTTTAGGTTTATTTTAAACTTAAAGCTTATGTTTTGCAGTTCTTGGCTGAAGACTATACATTAATGGATGTTCTCTGCTACGTTACACGAGATGATCTGAAATGTTTGAGACTGAGGTAATGCTTCAGACTTAAATGAACTATGTGGACCTGGAGTGTACTATTACAACAGAAAATAACTTACACTGAGCATTTACTTACTGGATTTTTCAGTATTAATTTTGTATAAGTAACACTTTTAAATGTGCATTCCTGATAAAATGCTGATAATACTTAAATTTTTTAAAAAATCCCTTTGCCTCCCTTTAATAGAAAAACTTATTTTTCAAAGAAAAGCTTTTATCTCATGCCTGGAAACACTGGATGTCCCACTGGAGATTTGCTTTTATGTGAAAAGGCAGATAACATAACCTTCTGTAATTTATTATCGTCAGAAAATTGCAGAAATACTTACGAATTGCAACTGATACTAGGCTGTATCTAATTGTACCAAGTGTGTCTGACACAGCAGGACCAGGTTGAAATAGAAATAGTAGAAGTTGCCAAACACTGTAAAAAAAATAAAATGTTGACAGATGGTAAGATGTTTGTAGTAGACATTACCATAATGATGGAAGTCTGCTATGGGTTATGCATGTTACTTGGACCGGAAGTTTGAGTTCCAGAAAGAGGCAGCTGAAGAGTGGAAAGACTGTCCTGTACCATGATCCAAACAGGACTCCACTCTATTTGAATATCGTGTGTTGCTTTTTACCTTTGATCAGCCCTGCCACTGAGTTTTAGGAGCAGAATTTAATTGATCAGAACTAGAGCAAGGGTATGAGAGTGCACCGCTTTTGTAATGTTTTCATAGTAGCTTTGTAACTAAGCATCTTTATGATTTTTCTTTACAGAGGAGGGATGCTATGCACGCTCTGGAAGGCCATCACTGACTTTCGAGAGAAACACGCCTGATACTGAAATCCCTCTTTGCTTCTCTGCAGAGAGGAAAAGATTTCCTTTCAGCACAAAGCAGGTGTGCTGTTAGAAGGACTGTTGCACTTTAATCCAGTATTTGTTTACCAATGTTAAAAACACTGCAGCTTCTTGACTGCTTTTACTCCTACAATCCCTAAGAAATATGTAAACAGTCTACAATGTTATTTTACTTTAAATGTTTTTACATGCAAGTTTTTCAAAAATTAAGACACAAAAGCCCCAAAACTTTATTAACTCATGACCTATTAAAGTAAACAGATGTTACTTTTGTGAAAAACTGATGTAAGATTTCATGTGACTGTACATCACTGGAACAAAACCAAAATGTGACAACAACTTCTCAAGTTTATTTTTCTTTGTAATGTATCTCGGTAATCTGTAGAACTTCATAATTTCAATCACAATTAGATATTTTTCTTTTAGTGTGCAAGACCTAAAAGTAATTGTTTTTACCTACTGCCTTGTTTAATATTGTTTATTTTTGGTAACTTAAGTTCTATGGTGCATTTGTTTTAGAGTTGTTTATGTACTACTGAACTGTACCAGTTGCATACACCTGAACCATAGTAATGTTAGCTTGTTCTAAAGCTATCTCTGACATACACAGTTAAAAATAAAGAGAACCTAAGAATTACTTTTTCCTATATTTTTGGACTTTTAAAATAATAAAGGTGTAGAGCTGGAAAATATTGGAATAAAAAAGAGGAAAAAATCATACTGAGTATTGAGTATCAAGGAGACCTTTCTGACACATGTTAAAGTTACTGTGATTTTATTTTGATAATCATAGCATTGAATATTTTCTGGGTTTTTTTTCAGTCTAACTGCAGTACTGATAATCCCGGGGCAAAAAAAAAAATCTTGTCTGGAGAGACTTGAGAAATTAATATCCAGCCTCCATGCACTGCATAGTCATTGTGGCATGTTACTTCCTTCTGCTTTTGCTTAATCAAGATATCTTTTCTCATACATCATGAAAAAGGACGGTGGATGTTCCCTATTCATCCACACTGAGCGTCCCTCCAGTATTCTAGCACTGGCTAACATCAGATTCTTCTGAGGTGACTGCAAAAAAATCCAGTGAATAAGGCTTGATTTAAAAACAAGCTTCTTCATAAGCCTTGGTAATCAGTGAGCAGCTTATGCCTTGAATTTTGTAGGTTTAACAAATATTTTCAAAGAAATTTTTTTTTTTCTAAACAGATGTTGTCTTAACACATATGCAGTAACTTTTGCTGACTGAAAAACAACATTGTACACAGTAAAGGTAGGCTGAACAAAGAACAAATAATTTTTTTTTTTTTCTCCCTGAAGATGGTTCCACAGATGTTTGGATATAGATACATTTTTGGAGTGAGTTGAATCTAACTACATTTCAGGAGAAACATAGCTATTGTTTAACAATTCATACTGCTATTACAGGAGAAGATAATACCATTTTAAGGTAAATTTAAGCACTGGGTAAATCAGTTGTGTTGCTTATGACATGCAAAACCTAAAGGAACTAAAACTTATTTGCACGGAAAGGTGAACCTAGGAAAGTAAGCTCTCCTAATTTGATCCAGCAGTGTGAAATACATCGGTAACAAATAACTGCAACTCGAAAACCTCGCTTTTACACAGTCGAACAAAGTCTTATTGCATTGCTTTATTTGTGTGTCGATACTTTAAAAGCATGCATTCAGTTCTGTATTATTCATGACCTGGGGTACGTGGTAATGCCAGCTACCTGTAAGGTAAGGGAAGGTGATTGTGGAACTGTTTTATGTCTGTACAAGAGCCAGCCAGGCACCAGATGGGAGTTAATTCCTGCTGTTCATTGCTGGCCTGAGCAGAGCCAAGTTGGCTTCTGCAGAGCTGCTCAGCAATCAGCCCTGCAAGTCTTTATCAAGTCAGATGCATGGTTAGGCTGAGCTTGGTTTCCATGTCCACAAGTATCCGCTCACTCTAAGCCACCCAAATCTCAATGGCAGAGGATCTGCTCTCAGAGCATATGGCACCAGCTCTGATCCTTCAAGGACAGAGCAAATAAACTCAGGTGAACTTGCACTGGGTTGAGAGAAACACAGATTTGTCTCTTCACTACGCTTCCTGTTAATCCGAGTTTTTCCAAATATTGTAGAGAAATCTGAGGTGGCTCTTCATGTTACGAACATGGATTTGACAAGGGTTTTTAAGTTCTGGCTCTGCTACATAAAAGCATTTGGACTGCTTCCAAAGCCATGGGAGCAATATCAGTATGCTTGCATGGCACAGATCTCCGGCTAGTAACATCTCTGGATCCAACCTGCCTTCACATCTCTGTTTTGAATAAGCTGCAGCCTGACTGTGGATAATTAACTTGTAGCTAGGGCCTTTTCCAGCTCTCAGCTGAGGTGGATACCTTCATTATGGGGGGACATCAACCTTCATTATAGGGGTAGTAGCATAGCTTTGTGTTCCTCATCTGCCTATGCAGGTAGGCTGTGCATAGCACAGGGAGCACCTTTACAACAGCCTCCCTGGTTTTCCCACGAAAGAAAGTGTGTCCAGCTTGTGGGCATGACTGTAGAGTGGTCACTTCAGCCGGAAACAGTGCTCAAGTATTCTGACTACGTATGTATGGTTTGAAGGTGAAGCCTGGTTTGACTACAAGGGGTGCCCAGTGTCTCATTTCTGGATAGGATAACCCAGTCTATTTCTACAATTACTTGTTCCAGGGAAGAATATTCATTAGTGTTTGTTCATATACTTCATAGATTTCATTCTAAAAATATTCTTATGCCTCTCATGCCTGGTAGCAAATTCTTTATTAGCACAGCTCCTTCTGGCCATGTATAAAGTGCTAACCAGCTTATTTGCAAAGCTGTTAACGCTTACATGTGCACAGCAGAGATTTGTAGTGCCCCCTTTGCTTTTCAACAACCACAAAGAAAATCAGGGAGCCTTGCTTTATATCAGAGACAAGTTGGATATAATTCTGTTCCTAATCCAAGCAATGAAAGATTTTTGTGGCTGATTACAGTGGAGGTGAGGATGTGACCCTTAAGGTTTCAATCCAGATCTACAACTGTTTTAAAAGAGATGCTCAAGAGCCTGGAGAGCACCCGAGGGCCAGCTTAGGCCAGCTCGCAGGGAAGGTCCCATGACTACGAACTCCACTGGAAGGACGGGCTGTGGTGTTGGTAGCTCTTTACACAGCCACGTTTGAGGAGGATGCTTAGGGCGCGGATGCAGCAGTTCAGAAGCTTTTGCCACAGTGACGAGACTACAGCAACGCGGCCGGCCCGCAAGCCCGGAGGGTGCAGCGGCTACGTACTTTCCCGACGCCAGAAACCTGTTGTTCTTCCCTGCGCGGGTACTCGATGAGCTGCGCCAGCGCTGCGCTGTGGGAGGGAACAAAAGGGGACACACGCGGCTGCAGGGCAGGAGGCTGCTGCCGGCAGGTCTCGCTGCGCGAGCGGGCTCTTGCCGCCGCTTTCCAGCGGCCAGCGAAGGGCCGGGGCCGGGCGCAGGCCGGAAAGGGCGGCCGCTGCCCGCCCGCAGGCACCGCTCGGCGCCGGTCCCGCCCTCACCTGCCCCCGGGCGCCTCCCTCGCAGATTCCGCCGGCGGGGGCGGACGTGGCGCCCTCACCTGCCCGCGGCCGCGCCTCCGCGGCCCGGCCCGGCCCGGCGAGGAGCCATGGCAGAGACGGCGGGCGGGAGCGGCGCGGCCCGGCGCCCCCCAGGTGAGGGGGCCGGGGCCGGGCGGGTGGGCAGCGGGAGCGTAGCGGGGCCGGTGGCGCAACAGGTGCGGGGCCGCGTGTCCCTTCCCGCCCGTCGTTATCAACCGCCGCCTGGGCCGCGGCTTGGCGCGTTGTCTTTTAGCGCCGTTACTTTCCGCGGGGCGGCCTGGCCGGGGCCGGGCGGCGGCCGTTACAGGAGCGTGCAGGTGGCGGCGGCGGCCGTTACGGGCAGGTGGCGGCGGGCGCGCGCGGGGCGCGGCCCCCGGCAGAGCGCAGGTAGCGGCCGGGCGCGGGGCGGCCGCGGCACCGGCTGGCGCCGGGGAGCCGGGAGCGCTGCCGCGGCGCCGGGAAGCGCCGGTGGCGCCGCGAGGGCCGCCCTGCGCGGGTCGATGCGCAGGGGCGGCGGCGCCCCCGGCTCCGCGGCCGCCGCGGCCCTGGGCCTCGCGCCGAGGGGGAGGGCGAAGCTTTCGGTGGAAGCAGCGCGCGAACGGGCCCTGTGGCGACTCTCGGTCAGTTAAACACGTTTCCTGCGAGGGAATAAATCTAGGACTCGTTCTTATGTAATGCTGTAGGCGTGTGGTCACAAGCGACAAATGCAGACGGGCCCATCCAGCTCCTGCTCTTCTTTATTAAAAAAGTGCAACACTTTTGTTCAAAATTCCTTTTTCACAAAGTGCTTACAGCCATCAGTATAACATCCAACTTCAGAGAGGATGTATAGTGTTATCCTATGTCTTTCAAAGTAGTGACCACATTAACTTCACTTTCCACAGGAAGAGCTGACTTCCAGTGTTTTTCTTTTTCTTTTAGTGGCATTTAGGGAACTCTTCTAAAGTTTGTTACCGTACTTTGTTACTACGCTCTCTATTATCAGTCATATTTTTAAAATCTTTTATCAAAACTAGGGACATAAGCCGCAAGAAAATGCATGTTTTATGTATATGTTACTTATAGCTTTTAAGATTCACATATTTAAACAGCAGACTTTCCCAGAATAAATTTTATGTTCCTTTCATTTCATGTTATTGTTTTGAACTTGACTTCTGTTTGTTAAAAAGTGGGCAGGAGGCGGATCTGCTTGCACTCCTTGTGAGGTAGCTTGCACAGAAATGTGCTTGTGCTGTTAAAGTTCATTCAAACCTTCCTTGTGTTTCAGATACCAGAGTGAAACTTCAGTTAAGCTGTCTGTGTTTCTGTCTGTTGAGGTCCTTGTAGATCTCGGCGCTGTCACAGTGAGCGCTTTCCGAGCGTTCACCAACAGGAACACCCTCCTGGCGTGTGAGCAGACTGCTTGGTGCCTGTTTGCCCTGGTCATCTGTGAGCAGGTGTTTTCCATGCCCCCTCCCCATGTGCAGGCAGAGCCACAAGGATGGCTTCGGGCCATGAGCGGAGCACCGCTGTCTGGGTCCGGCTCCTGCAGAAGGTCGGCCTTCTGGTTTGGTGACATTACCCTCGGGGTTGATTTCCTGTTCCCATTTACCTTTCTATTGTTTGCTTTTTACGGCTAAATATACAGACTCTCGGAGCTAATCTTGGGGAAAACTCTAACAGTGCTGCAAAGACTTTGCACAGAGGTGATGCAAGCTGATCCCTTTATTGTTAGGCAGATGGTCTGCTGCACTTGACTGGCTCTCTTCAGGTGAATGGCTTAATCACTAGGTGTGGGCTGTGCTTTATGCTGCAGTTCATAAATGCAGAAGCGCCAAACGAGTCCAGTAGGAAGGCTGCGATCTAACTTGTACTAGTTATTAAATATATCTTTCTTTCATAGTTGTTGTTGCTACTTGAGCATCTTACACTGCTAAAAGCTTTTTGGTGATCCCCAGTTGAGAGGCTCTCAGATATGAGGAATTCCAGAGAGAGTTTCTGAGACACCTCAGCTCATAGCTGTCTGCCCATGAGCACACGTGGGCCTCTGCCCATTCCCCCCCGCCAAGTCCATCTTGACCAGATCTGTACATCGGTAGTGATTTGCATAGGCATCAAAAGACCAAAGAGAATGTCGTTCTTTGCCTTTGTTGCAAAGAAAAGTCCAATGTAATCATTTTGCAATTTTTTTCTATTTTTTTTCCTAAGTGGATAACTTTAATATTATTGTGTTCTCAATTTAAAGCGCAGACTCATTGTTAGAAATACTGTATGCTGTTCTGGCTAATTTGTTAGAGAAAACTGTAAGTGTTCTCTCTGGAAGAGCTTGCAAGGAGACTTCATCTGTTGCTGGTTTATCCTGATCTGTTCTCTATGTGAGAATAAAGCAAATTTTAGTTCACTGTGATAGTCAGACTACTTCCGTGGGAGATAAGACTTAATGTTTCAGTATAGGTTTTGGTATAAGGGTTTGACTGGCGAGTGTAGCAGTGCTATCTGATAATAGCTAATATCATTTGTTGTGTTGTGTTCCTCAAGCACTTCACCACTAGGAGGACCTCATGCACCTCTTTAGTGAGAGAATATAGAAGTTAAGGATTTTGTTTTGCAGCTGCAAAAACGTCTTCAGACAAAATTTTCCAATTCTTTGTTTTGTATTGGCACCAGAGGAGGCCAAACCAAACGTTAGTTCAGCAAAAAAAAAAAAAAAAAAAAAAAATTTTGCTCTGCTTCAAATATTCAAGCTTTGTTTATCAAAGAGGAAGGCAGCATGAAGGTAACATTGATTTGAGACAGGATGTTCTATTGTCAAGATAATATGTTCTTACAAATGCTAAAACTATAGAAAGCATATGTGTGGTCGGAGACATTACACTACTTTTTTGTTTTTCTTTCTTGCTTTTTTTGTCCTTAATTTTTTTTCTAACATTAGGTACAGCCCTACTGTGAATATTTTTAACTTCTTTTTTATATTTAAAGGTTAAGGTTCTTCTCTTACCATCCTTCTCTGATTAAAATCTATATCAAACTTTCAAATTCTGGGCCAGATCTTTCAATTATTTCAATAATTTCCTGAACAGTACTGCAGATTTGAGTGCTGTAACATAGTGACTCTGATTTATCAGTAGCTTGTAGAATAAAAGTGATATAACTAAACTGAATTTAAAAGCATGTGGTGGAGGGGTTAAAGCTGAGGGATGGCTTCTATAAAGATTTGTTAAAAGGTTAGTGAACTGCTGTGTCTTAATGTCTTTCCTTGGTCAAGTATTGTTTGTGGGAGGGCTATGCACTGGAGAAAAGTTTAAACAAATCTTTTTATGTGTGCATTGTGTAACATAGGCCATGTTGCTCCCTCTCTCCCCCCCAGCACTACTAATTAAAAAAAATCTATATATTATATATTGCAGTTTGTGGAAAAATTAGACCTGTTAGGTGATGCCTGAGCAGCTGGTTTATGTGCTACTTTCTCTGGAGGAAGACAGTCTCTGCTAATGCAGTTAAACCAGTAGATGCTGTCATTTTACTTGGGTTTTGCATTGAAAATGAGTTCCTGTGTGCTATTTCAAACTTTAAAAATTATACTTTGTAATAATTTGAGACCGTTGTTTTGTTTTTATGATAACTAGTTTATTACTTGTACATATAAACAAATTAAAAATTTACAGCTGAAAATTATTTGTTGTGTCAAATATAATTAAATCTGATCAGTGTAATAATTACCTCAATTATGTAAGTACTATATAATTTTGCAACAACATATTTTCTTATCCACTTGAAAAATGTGCATAAATTTGGATCCGTAATGTAAGCCACAGCATGTTGCTAATGCTGTTGTGGTAACTCTTTGCAAACCCACTTTTCCTGCAGGAAGGATATCCCCAGAATGTGACTTCTATTATGGAAATGCGGCAACCTCCTGGGAACTGTGGCAGAACAGGCTTATGCATGTTACGTGTTAAAGGAGAAAAAGGCTATGAAAAGAAATTGCGTTTGTAAAACTGGTTCAGATTTCATTATGCAGCTGTTTCTGAGTATTGCTTCTGGAATCATGTAATATGCCTTTTATTTATTTTAATGAAAGAAAATATTTATACCCTTGGTGGTATTAAAAATCTTAGAAAATGTGATTTTTTTTCTAAGAATATCTTGGAAAATGTGAATCCTAGGAGTTATAACAAAGTGTTTAAAGAGAGTAGCTCTGAATTGTGTATTAGGGTGACTTGGGAAGAGCAGGCTGGCATTCTGTTCAAATAGATGGAGTTAGCAACCCTGACTCCTGTTGAGTTTGAGATTATTCAGAGATGTAAATAATGGCAGGATTTGTGCTCCAGATTGATAGTTGAAGCGAGAATTGTTGAGGAAAAACTAAAGTAGCAATGCTTGCAAATGTTCTCATATCTTTGTGTCTGATGCTCTCATGTGTTGTTCTCTGAGAAGGCAGCCAAAACCACCTGATCTCTTGTGTTCCCCTCCTAATAAATGCATTGGAAAGTAAGATATCAAGAGAGCAGTGGTAATTAACACACCATGAAATAGTTCACAGGATTTCATCTGTCAGATGCTGTCACTGATAGTACTGGAGAAAATTTTAATTTGGTTTTGGCATGTTGCCTTTTCTTTGAAGTTTATTCACACTTCTAGCAAAAAGGTTAGTACATACATAAGTGTTCTTCATTTTTGGAGTGCTTTATAAGCACTTGGTTCCTTTGACATGTGTACAAAATAGATATTAAAAATATGCCCTACTTAGAGACAGAAGCAGTGGCCAGACTACCTAGTCTATAGTGTTAGTAGGGTAATTAGTGGCACTGTAATTTATTAACTCATGTTTTTCACTGCCCTGCCACATCCTTGTTCTTCACTGCCAATCCATATTAAACTGAGCATTGACTGAAATTATAAGATATGTTCTATGATAGGGCCCGATCTAACAACATTCTGCTATATATGAATAAAAAGTATTGGCTAAGAGTGATCTAATGTGTACCATGACACACACAAACATTGTGCAATTTTTCTAATTAGTCATACCAGGCAAATTCATTTAATTAAAGATGTAACAAGAATTGTTAATGTACATCTGGTATTTGATTGTTGTATTTGTGTTTGAGCTGTTTATGGGACCCACTGATGGGTTCCACTTCATGCCTCTTTTGCTCTGAGGAGTATGTGTGAATCAGAACAGGGCAGGGCTCCCTGGCTTCCCTTCCTCTGTGGTGGTGGTGTGTATGGTTTGTTTTGTCTTGTTTTTTTCCCCTCCTCCCTTTGTCTATGAGACTGTGTAAAGATTCAATTTTAATCCACAGTGTGGGAAGTAGATAACTTGCTTTCTGTTTAGTTGCTTTCAAGGAGCTCAAATTCCCATGGTCCAGTGTATGGCACTGCACGTGGCAGAGGTGCAGGGATGGGAGGCACAACTGGAGATAGCTGCATCTGGGAAAGAGTCACTGCAAGAAATGCCTCCTGTGCCTGGGTGTGTGCTGGGAGGCATGTTTCCTGGTGGAGCTGTCATCTACCCCAGGGTCTCCTGAGTGTGTGTGTGTGTGTGTGTGTGACTTGCCAGGACTCCAGTGGGAGGGAACAAGGTGGGAACCGGATAAGCAAGTCTCCCAGGTCAGGTGGGAGGCTTACCATGGTTGCTGGTAGCACCTCCTGTTCTGCGGCTGCTGTTTAGGTCAAAATAGTATCTCAAACAGGTGCAGTCATTGCAGCACATAGGATAGGTCGTATGCAGGTGGGTAAGCTAAAGGAGACAAAGTCATTGGGGTGGGCGGTACGGAAAATAAAGACCTGAGTTCTGCTTTTCGTTGTGGACCTAGCTTATTCATTATCTCATAGGTAGATATTGATAATAAACATAGTATTCAGCACTCCTACTAGAAAAAATGCTGGGATATGGAACCAGAATTAAAACATTTATTCAAAGAGAAAGGGAAGAGGGATAAACTTCTCCTCTTCTGAGTTTAGATCACTGAAATTCTTCAGAAAGCATTGAGTCTCCCCTCTGTTTCCCTAGTGCGTATTTAAGGAGATGTTCACTTAGATTGGATGGTTTTGCTCTTTTTCTTGAGTTAAAGCACCTAATTCAATGAATGAAGTTTAAGTTCGTGAAACTACTGTGTTTTTACAGCCTTGACTTTGAGATGCAAGTCAACTCATTGGTTATTTCAAGCTGTTAAGAGTGTGTGAGAACTCCTGATGGCAGAATTCTCATTAGTGAAAAAGTTGAAGGTCTCACTTCTTATTCGCTAGTGTTCTATGTTAGTGTTACTGAGTAATGCAAGGGATCTCTTTCCTTCCAAGAAGGTAGAAAGAAGAAATCAATAATTATATCAAATACTTTAAATACCAAAGTTGTTAAAACTTAATGTACTTTTGTGAAACAATCTACCAGATCTTTATCATCTTGTATATGAGTGATGCTTTAGAGACTCCCATACGGGGTAAGCAAATTCAGATGCCTCTGTAGAGGGCAGGTTATTACATTCTTTCTTGCTTCCACATCCTACCGTCAAAAAGACGGAAATGCTGCAGTAGGAAAAAAATAGATGTGTGTGATGTATGAGCTAGTGATTGGCTTAAGAGATTCAAATATTTTTTTCCTGATATAGTGATAGATCAGAAATACCTAATTTTATATATTATACATATATGTATGTATATTTCGAACTTAACACATCAGAAAAAAAAAAGTTGTTGTCTGTCTTTAAGGTTGTTTTGCGCTGCCCCAGATTTGCATGTCATTGAAAATAAGATTTCCAGTTCTTTGATGCTGAGTAAATAGCTGTTTGCTCACGCCAAAAAAAAAGAGTCATACTTTCTGTTGTTCTGGCCTGATTTAATATCTGCTGAAGTAAGAATAGGAGACTACTGAAGGAAATCAGGGAGAGATGAAATGTGGAATTTTGTTAGGGCACATACATTCTAACATCTAGCACTGTCTAGACATTATGTATTTTTAACAATTCCTGAAAATTTTGACACAGTTGACCATTAGTGTGATTAATGTCCATGCAGAATATGATTGCATGTCATGTACAACTTCCTTTGATTATTTTTTTAATATAGTTTTGATTGGCAGGTACATTGAAAAACTTTGGTGCATTTTTGCTGAAAAGGATGGAGGCTTTTAAGCATACCTTGGGCTTACTGATCTTTCTCCATCCCAATCCAGTTGTTCCATATGGGGTAAAACAATTCTATAAATCTAAACTGTCTCATCTCTTCCTGATGTTACTTTTTAAGTAACATTATCACTTTATTTTGAGTCTCAGTAATATGGATGCTCTGTGTAAGGAGGTCAGAAGTAGCTTAGTATCTGCAATGGGAAAGGAGTATGGGTTAAAACAGTACCTTGGCTTGATCTCATTCTTTAAATACAATACATTTAAGCTGAGGGGCAGCTTTCCATTTATTTTTTTAGGCTTTGAGTCAGCATCCTAGAGCAGTCCTGAATTTTTCCTAGAGCAGTCTTTATTTTGCTTGACAAATACCTAGTCAAACACCTAGATTTTTTCCCCCCATCCCCCCTTGTCCTAATGGTCTTTACATCTTACTTTCAGGTAAAACTGAAGAATGGAATAACAGAAGGATTGTGGTCAGTGCTTTAAAAAAGCTAAAGCACCTATGTATCTTCTCTGTTCAGTATACAGTGTTCACAGACCAGATTCTTTTCCTTTATGGTTTCAGTAGTTGCTGGGTATCTGTTACAGTAATTGCTGGGTATCTGTTACAGTAATAATAACAATAAGCTCTTGTAGAGTATTTTAGAAGAGAAAAATGTTTTATAACAGTTACTGAATTATTTCAGAATAATTCTTCTGAAAGTTTTATTCCATTTTATAATTGAAGAAACTGAGACTAGAGGTTGTAACTTGCTTCAAGCCTCAGAAAGCTAAGTGTCAGGAGAGAAGTGGTGAGTAGGCTGTGCTGGCTCCTGAACCTGGCTTGACACCTTGCAGCTTCTGGGATTTTTTGTTTTTATCCTACTGTGGCTGGGGGGAGGAAAAGGAATTGAAGGCTAGAGACTAACCTGTGATATACTTTTGGGTGATTGTGTCTGGGTTTCATGGTAATACCTCATAGTAGATTATATAAATATATATTTTGATGTGTTTGTTAAGATTATTTGGCCTGAAAGTATTGATTTTGGAGGGGAGTGGGGGAGGGAGTTTCTCTCGTCAAACCTAAAAAGAAAGCTGAGACTTCTGATTATATCTTTGGGAATGATTTTTTTTTTTTTTTTTTTTTAAGCAATAACTACCTCATTCTAGGAAAACAGCAGGATAAGGACGTGAAATTTCTTGAAAAGGTATCTGGGTGAACTTAGTGAGTCTTAGGGAATGTGAGAGAGGTCTGGTTGTATACTGTGATGCAGTTCTGGCTTATGAGTGCTGCTGTTTGCAGGGCTTTTTAGGGATGGTTTACCCCTTAGCTAGTCCTCAAAATGTATCTCTTTCCTCCCTGGTAATAGTATATGATCTTGCATTCAACAGGCTTGGCTTTCTGAAATACACCCTGATATGCTTGATGATACGAGATGGCTTCTAGTTCACATACTTCATGCTTTTTCTTGAAAATGTACACGAGCCTTGTTACCACAGTCTACTAACCCTTGTGAAAGATAAACCATCTTGTCTTTGCAAGGATTTCACTTTCTACTAGCTGGCTTGTATTGACCACAGCCTTTTGTCTTCCCCACTAGCAAGGGTTGAGCAACAGGGTCCAGGTGGACAGAGTGTTTTGCAAGGCAGTGATCTTTGAAGGTGAACTCATACGCACCTCATTACGAAGCTCGTTACTGAGATTTAAAAATGTGTATTTTTCGGATATTTAGGGGTGCTAAAACAGTGCTGTGCATGAAAGAAGATAGCATGCTTAGAGTTTAGCCATTGAAAATGATCAGGTTAGCCAGAGTAGACTGTAAATAGGTATCATCGTGATTGGCTTCAGCTTGCTTGATGTTTAATAGGTTGAGATACCAAGGCTTAACACACTTGATGTTAAAACAGGAACATCAATTAGCACATTATAATAAATATAAATATTTCCCAGGTCACAGTATAATTATCCTGTTAGTCTTTGTTCAGACTACTATTTAAGACTGTTACATATCAGATAATACATTGTACAGGTAATTATGCCTATAGAATCTAGTAATGTTTTCTGAAAGCAGTAGAAAATGGGTGTGTTTAAGTAGAGAGGTCTAATTGATGAGTTTGAAAGTGTTGTAAAAAGGAGAGGGTAAAAATTATCTACCATCCTCAGGATACCCATCTGCCCTCATTCCTTCTCCTGAGAGAATCTAACCCCATCGGTAAGAGCACAACCACGATTTAAGTGTTCAGTACAGCTAAAAGGAGGAGATCTCTAAAGGGAGCAGATAAAACAAACGGCTAGTTTACCTTTTATTATTCTTTTGAAGAATTAACAGCCCTGCTACTGAAATTGTCTATTGTTTTGTTCCCTCAAGAAAGTTGCCTTTATCCAGATTTCATAAGGAAGCTGCCTCATAGTTGAGAGGGGGGCTGAAATAGGTATTTTCCCACTAGGGATACAGCACAGGCTTGTCTTCCTCTGCCCTAGCCCAAAGGATGAAGTGAGGGTTTATAAGCACAGCCTGGTTTTCTGCGGCATTGGTACCTGTTTGTATGCATTTCACAGGGTTAACAGGACGCTTAAAAAGACATCACCTAACTTTAGGTAACTTTTTATTACGCTTTTACAGTAGGTTGTAGGTGGTTTGGGTGCCATTTAATTAAACATTTGCGATCACATTGTGGGTTGTCATAGTTTTTAACCACTGAGCCCTTGAAATAAAATCCTGCTGCTTAAGTTGAATGTGCTGTCAGTCCAAATCCTCTGTCAGAAGTCATCTCTTCATTAGTAAGTCAATAGAAAGAAATGTGCACCCATGCCTCAGCTGCCTGCTTGTCTTAGCCCAAATCTGTTTTCATCAGCCCCTGAAGCTAAAATACCAAGCTTTGTCATTACTGTTTTTTGTACATGGAGCAAGCTGCTCTTAGGAAGTGCAGATTGTGCTGCAACAACCAAGGAAGGCATTCCCAATCTTGAAGCTGTTTCCCATGGCTCCTTGGATAACTTCCTAAGAAATAACTATTTTCAGCATCTCCATTTCCCTATTAATCATACCTGTAAGCTTGAATCCCCTGCAGCCTGGTGTATTTTTGTGTCAGATGCTTCATATATCTTTTAAAACAACTATTTAAATAGATCAGCAATTTTAGGTGATGGGTGATGTTTTACAAGTACCTCTAGAACCGGACGTTTAAAAGGGACAGTTCTTTTTCACCAACTTAAAACAGTGAAAGAAAAGCTAAACTGTCATCTAAGGATTGTCTTCAATTATTTTTGTCCTGTCCTGTTTAAAACCAGTCTTAGACATATAAGAAAAATATTTATGGTACTAACCACAGTCCAATTCTGCATGTGCACTGTTAGGTATTTATTTGTGGTCGGCAGGTAAGCAGATGGGATTTGAGGAGCGGAGCCGTGTTTTTTCTGACAGTATGAAGTAGTAGCCTGTATTAAGGACTGGAAGGCAAATTGCTGGCTGAGGTGAAGAACAGCTTGTGTTGGTGCTTTTTTTTTGGTGCTTTTTTTTTTTTTTTTTTTTTTTTTTTTTGTCCACACCCTTTATTATAAAGCGTCTTTAACTGATTTAGACAAATGTCATCATGTTTAGCTTGTGTGTACACCCAGAAAATCCAAGGTGTAGCTGAGTGGCAGGACACAGCCAGGAGGAAGCAGGAGGCAGGGCA
The DNA here is from genome assembly GCF_028389875.1 of Rhea pennata. Taxonomy (NCBI): domain Eukaryota; kingdom Metazoa; phylum Chordata; class Aves; order Rheiformes; family Rheidae; genus Rhea; species Rhea pennata. Next base: position 65,487,193 of record NC_084665.1, read on the forward strand.
AAGGCAGGCTGTGGGCCTGGCTCACAGCTAGTGCCCTTCAACAGAATATTGCTGTCCTGGAGGATTTGAGCCGAGGAGGAAGAGCGAGTCTGCTGGTTGCCTGGTGCTGTGCTTTCGTCTGTGTGCTCGGCTGCTGAGTGGCGAGCCTGAGGTGTGAGGACTGAGCTGTCCTGTTGCCTGAGCTCCCTCCCGCACGCGTCTAGAAAGAGCATCCTGGGCCACTATGATACATATATCATCACATCAGCTGTCATCGACTCTGACTCTTCTTCCTCAGAGTTGTTATTCATATTGCTGAGCTAACCATACAGTTGCATAAACTGCATTTTTGATATGAGCCACCAAAAACCTATTGTCAGGTAAAGCATGTGCCATCTTGTGCCTCTTGCTTGTTGAGGAGACGATCAGTCTACGCAAACTTTGTGAAGTCTTAAGCACGGGGTGGGGGGGAATACTGTCAGTTTTGACATAGGGTTTTTTAGTTTGTATTTTTTTCTTCAATGGCATTTTGAAATAGTGAACATGCATTGGAAGACTTGGGGCGGAGGAAGATTGTCTCACATGTGCAACATCCAGTGTTTTGCATAGTGGCTTTTGGAGCCATTAAGAACAGAGCAGATCTGAGCACGAGCCGTTCTGGGAACACGCAGGTTGTAGAACCTGTAAGTGCTCTGTTGTAAATGACTCAAGAAAATCCAGAATGCCAACGTATAAAGGAAAACTTGGGCAGTTTTAATCATTTTGTTGTTTGTATTTTGTTCATTTTGCAGAAGTGAATGTTTATGATCATTGCATCATCAGTTTTACAGCACTGGAGAATATTCACTTCAAAAGTCCTTTTATAGTCTGATATTGTCTTTACAGACTAGACATGCTGATCTTGAATTTTCACAGCGAAAAAGAATGTTCCAACACCTGCCTGTATGTGTGGGTGTATGCCTGCTTAATGCAAAAGGTATGCAGTGCATAGAAGGTGATTAAGTTAAGGGAAAAAATACTTATGAGTACATGGCAGAAGATTCATCCTCATTGTTTTATTTTAGATCAGGCTGAAATCTCTAAACATGAATAAACAGGGCAGCTGGCAAGATGCATGCTCCCGCCCGGCGCCTTCCAGGCTTCTTTTCACTCAGTACTCATCGGCTTGTGCAAGCACAGCTCCATCCTCCCGCTGCCTGCGCGGAGGAGGGAGCAGCCCCTACTGCCGAGGTGCTTCCAGCTCTCTGCGAGCACGTCGGAGCCGACGTTCCCGAGGCTGGCTTGCTGCAGCTGAGGAGACAACATTCAGAGACCTTCTTTGATTAGGATGTGTCACTGTTGTCAGGGCAACTGTTAACAGCAGCGTATCATATTTTCTCCTCTTCTGTGGCGTGCTGAATATTTTACTGTGCTGTAGCTGGAAGAGGGCTGCAGGGAAAAAGGTACTGCGCAAGGAAACTGGAGCTGTGGGCTGGGATCTCACTGAGCAGGTTAAAACAGCAACGAGCGGCATCCAAACCACTGTGCCTTTAATCGGGGCTTTTCTTGGTGGGGGAAAACAGCAGGCCCTCTGCTGCCAAGTGGATGTTGATATTTGTCAGCTGTTTGCGTGCTGCTTATCCATAGGAGATCTATTACAAGTGCTCAAATGAACAGGCAGCGTTGCAGCTAGCTGCTACGCAGAGGCTGCAGTTTCTTACTTTTTTTTTTCTTTGAAATAAGCAAGAGGGAACAGCAACATGCCTGGCTCAACTGCTGCCCTCCGTCAAGAGAGACTGAAGAAAACAAGTGCCAGGCCGAATCCCCTGGGTTTATTCACCATTAATGAAGAAGATGAGCTGCAAAAGAATGGGAATCCCAAAAGGCTGAAAGGTATGCTGCGGTTCTGCAGCCTGAGCGAGGCCGTGTGTGGAGTATGCTGCACAGCAGAATGGCTGTAGGAGGCTGGTGCAGTTTGGTGATGCATATTGTCACCCACAAATGTGCTGTGACAGATGTATATATTTACATCTCCTGGACTGTTAGGCAAGCATCTGCTTCAGACTTGAAGAAAAAACTACTTTTTACTTATTAACTCCATTTTCAGGTAGAAGTAAAGGTCCTGCATCAGAAATATATCGGTCAGTGTCTGTATTTTCTCTGAAAGGGTTTCTCTGCATAGTCTGGAAAAATACCCATAAAAGGAGGTAGTTTTATGTTTGCAGAACACAGAATGCAATACCAGCCTATCTAGAAGACAGTTTTGCCAAGGATGATGTGAGATCAGCTATACTCCTATTTCTATGCATAATTGTTCAAATACTGTAACTTTGACAAGTTTGACTAAAAGCAGGGCACTAGGGCAAATGGCTACTGCTAAAGAAAAATAATTTGTTTGACATAGGTGAGTGATGGTGGTAGATGGATGTTGATGGTTGATTTATAGCAAAGGTCTGTCAATCCTGTGTAGCCACTGTCCATCTTGCATCATGTAATTAATATTTTCTACCTGGATCCTAGTGTTCAAATTCTGTTGGTCTGTCAGATCCTGCACCTTGCAGTTGTGACTGGAATTTTAAGTTTACACTATTAGAATTTGCTTTTTCTTTTTTTGTGATCAAGTGATTCCATTTGTATGAATGTTCTTTTTTTATCTTATTTGGAAGTAAAAAGTTATACGAGTTTTGCTTATAAAACATCTGTTGTTGAAAGACAGAGTAGTGTTTCAAACTTCAGATGTTTCCATTCTACCATGTAACAGGAGAGACTAGCTAGCAAGCAAACATTTAAATAGCAAATTTATAGTATGTAAATATGCATAGAGCTGAATTGTTCACAGCTCAGTGGTTGTTTTCTTTTTCTTGAAGGAAAAGTTAGCTTGGTAGCTGTAACAGAAAATTCCCTGTGTTTGTTTTAACTGCTTTTTCTCATGATAGTGAAGAATTCACAGATTTGAGCTTCATGGTAACATCCATGTTGCTACTCATTGTTAACATGGCTAATGTGTTAGGGTCTTGCTCTTCTGTATATTCAAACCTGCCCCGTATAATATGGGGATGCAAACTCTAGTGTGAGGTTCTTGTGCTTTTTAACGTTCTAAGAAGCAAATTACTTTCCTTTGGAAGTCATGCACTGAGTGATAGAGTCAACAGTCCAAAACTCTATGGTTCAACAGTTTTCCTGGTTTTGTTCCATGGCACTGATAGTTTCCCAGGATAAAAGTTCTTGTTGACTTAGCAGTTCACTCGTGCCTTCTCTTCACAGCACAACTGTGAAGAGTACATTGATGGAATTGATAGAACTGTGTAACGCTTGCCTCTCTTGTTAAATTTATTTTGATTTTGTTTTTGATCATTCTTGTTTTCTCTTATTACTGTGAAATATAAATGGACAAACGTGTACAGCAGCACAAAGAGCAAAGTAACAAGTGCATTTGGCTTTACTAAGATAAAAATGTGGTGGCCTACCTTGCTCTTTCTCACTAAAAGCATTCGTAGGAGGCTGTGCAAAAGCTTTTTGAAGTATACTGCTTTGTTTCTCTTTTCCTGAATATTTAAAACAGCACATTCTGTCTCTACAAGACCATTTTCATACTGATGTATGTAGTTTTTTTTAACCTCTCTCTCAATTTGAATGTGTTTATCAATGGATAGGTCGTTAAAGCTGGAATCCTTGTTCATATGAAATACGTGTGTTCAAGGTTGTGTTCTCTTTTCTCTGCCTGATACTGAGTAAGGTCATAGTGTAGCTCTGAGCAGAAACATAAGAAGTTCAGAGGATCTATGTGTACCTTCCTTGAGTTTTCAGAGCCCATCATCTTGTTGCCATTTTACACTGTTTGCTTAATATTAGGTTTTGAGTTGTCTCGTTTGCTGAATGCTCAGCGCACTTCTGCAGCTGCTGAGATTTGTTTTTCTAGCACATACTAAATTAGTGTCATCTTCGCGGGAGGTAGGTTAGATAATAAGTCATCTTCATCTGCAGTTTCTTTGAGCATGCTGGACCTGTCTTTGTACAGTGCTTCAAAAGCCCGGAGGCCTTTAATGGATCTGATTCTCCAAAGTAATAAAGCAGTTCATTCCTCAGTTAAGGATGTTGAAATATTATCACAAGTTTTAAAGTATTCATGTTTGTGAGTAGTCCAGTCTTCTCAGAATATTAAGGCTTGCTCAGAGTTTGTATGAGAGTTATATCTGGGAAATAAATATTTATGAAGATCATAAACTGGTTAACAGTTTAGATTTCCTGTGAATTGATTTCAAAACCGGTCATTTCTTTTCTTAGCGTCCTTGACTGTCTGTACTGTAATCTGAGAAGTCTGGCAGGCATTGAGCTTGTTCTTCTAGTGTAAACAAATATTTAAATGAAAATGTTCGTCAGAGTTGTGGGTTTTTTTTCTTAATCTGGAGATATTGAAAGCCTGCAGTGGTCTTTGTAGCCGTGTACTTCTGATTTCTTGATTTCTTTTAACGTGAATTGCATTCATTGCTTTTTTACCAAGTCTGCAAACTTCTTGTCCTCCTCTTTTCCCTTCCACCCTCCTCATCCTTACCAAACAAATTTATGTTTTGGGAGGATGGAGAAGGTAGCAATTGACTTCTGGATTGTTGATAATGTGTTTAATCTGTATAACATTTAGCAAACTAGCTGTTAGAAAGGCAAGAGGGTGTTTTTTTTTTTTTTTCCTTCAGTCTCTGCCTGAGAATATTCTACGAACCTAAATGTGAATTTTATATAAGCCTGTGGCTATTAAAAGGTATTATTCTTAATATTCTAACTTCTACTGAATTTCTGGCTGAAATTGTTGGATGTAATTGAGGGGGGAGTGGGAAGAAGAATATTCCATTTCTTGTTAATATTTTTTTAATAGATAACTAACAGTTCCCTCACTAAATATGTTCCTTGAAAGTCCTGAAATTTGTTTCCACAGATAATGCTCATGTCAGGAAGTTTGAGTCACATCCCATAGACATCCATGTGGGGTTGTCCCTTGCTGTTACATTTCATTGTTTTAATGTATTAGAAAGTGGGTGGTGGATGGATTTGTTTGTTTATTTACTTATTTATTGATACCTTCTGTCTTTTTGCCAGGATGCTAGTCAAACTAAGAAAGTTTTTAACAAAAATAAGTGAGTTCAAGTGCATGAATGACTGGAGATGTATAAAATAACAGTAAGGATAAGCAAATGTAGCATCTCTGGTCAATTCTTTGAAGAGATGTTTTTATTATTTCATGTGAACAGTGGAAGAATCACGTCTTGTTTGTAAACCCTGTTTGAGTGATGAGAATTGTCACTGGTGTCCATGCTCCGTGGTGCTTATACAAACTTGTATCTAGAAGTCTTCCAGGTAATAAATCCTGGGTACTGTTTGTTTTATGATTGAAGTCTGAACTTGAATTGAAGATCAACTTCCTACTGGGTTCAGCATCTACCCAAAATGAATATTGCAGGCATATCTGGTTCTGCTGGGCTAAGCAGCCTTAGAAATCAGTTCACAGCCAAGTAATAAACTAAGATCCCCAAAGGGTTATTTTAGACATTTTAGCATTAGCACTTAAATTTTCAATTGTTAGAGCCATGCTTTTGAAAGCACTAATAGTGCTTAGAGCACATTTTTCATTCAAAATATGATTTAGTTCAAAAACATTACTTGCTGAAAGATCTGGAACTTTTGCTGCGAAAGCCTCGCTCTCACAGTAATCCTAAATCTCCATTCTGAAGCAGTGTTCTGAAGCAGAGTTAAGTGGTCTCCTATTCAAAATGTAGTGCATGTAGCCATGCATGAAACATGCTGTGTGTTTTATTTAGGCTACGTGTTTACACCCTGAGAGTGTGCTCCTTTGGCAAGGACTGTATAGTGAGCTCTTCAGGGCCAGGCTTGTCTTTGGTTTGTGTGTGTATAGCACCCGCTATTGCAAGGTCTTGGGGTTCAGTTTTGCAGCTGTCATGTTGCAGAACAATACAAATAAAGACTACTTCAAGTTTGAATTGTACTTTTTTTTTTTAAAAAAAAACTTTTATTAGAATCTTCCATTCTCCTCTCCCATTATAACCTACTACTTCTGTATATTGGGCATGCTTTTCAAATAGTTTTTACAGGTTTACAGAAGCTTATTTTGCACTTGAATCGTTTTTCTTTGTAGTCACAGTTTTCCAGCAGTGCTGCAACTATATCCTAAAAGAAGTCAGACCAAACAGGCGCAGAATCGGACACTTATAGCTTCAGTGCTCCCTTAGAGCTTGTGTTATAAACAAAGTATGATTTCTGTGGCTGCAGATGGCAGCTGAATGAAGACATTTTAGCATTAGCACGTGGACATAAAGATGTGTCCAAGTAGGCTAGCACTAAACTAAAGACATACATTCTCTCTGTGTGAGCTGTGGCTTTGGCCATTCTTCTCATTCAGACACAAGCAATTCAGTTTACCCTAGCATATAACTCTTCCTTTTCTTTTTTTCTTCTTTTACACCTGGGATGTAGTCTTAACAACTCTCTCTCAGTTTTATTAAAATTTTAAGTGGCACCTCATCTCCTCCATCCTTTGTGGGGAGGGAGACCTTCTCAGACTTCTGTTAACAGCGTTGTATTTCCAAAATGATCTTGGAAGAGCACAGGAAGGTAATGCTTGTATTTCTGGATTATAAATTGGGGCAATTAATCACTCAGAGCTACCTTTCAATTTTGAAATGTTTATGGCAAATGCATGGAAGGAAATCTCAGTTAACCTAATAATGGAATCCTTCACCTGCCTGGCTATTTAAAACTGATTAAGGGAGTGTACCTCTCATCTGCTGAATGAGTATTGCTGCTAATACAAAGCTAGATAAATGTGCTTTAGGTCTCTGGACAATTACACTAATTCTTTGTCATCCTGAAAACAAACAAGAAAAGAGCCTTTTCCACTCCTTTAGTGCATGGCAGTGATGTCTGTGATGATTACCAGCAGATTTTGCTGCTGTTGCCAGGATGATAATGTTTTTGTGTAATGCTTGTTTCAACTGTAAGCTTTGTTCATTCAGGGAGATGAGGGAGATTTCTTCTAACGTGACCGCTTATGCGCTCAGTCTTGTGTTCTGCATGTATTAGGGGAAATGTCTATTACTTACGAAATTCAGGCTAACTTTTAATTGAATTGGTGGTTTGTTACAGTGTATTTATACCCAAACACAAACTTCAGGGATGTCAAAAGAGAAGGGAATTTGGCATCTTTCAAGGGCATTAAACTGATAGTCCTGGAAACTGAAACTGTATACCTACAAAACAGGTACAACATGGGGTGTGGAAGTGTAATCTTATCCCACGCTGTGGAGTCTGCCTCAGGCTGGAGCCAGAGTGACAGTTCGGTCTCTGGCTCCCACCACGCTTGAAACCACCAAAACTGCCTGAGATGGTGGTTCCCCAAATGGAGACTCCTCACACCAGTCCCTGGACTGACCTCCTGTTCACTAGGGGCAGAACAGTGAGCTGCTGGAAAAGGTTGGCGAGCTGGCCCACCAAGATCAAGTTTCAGTGGTTTTCATGATAGTTGGCACGATGGTAGCTTTATCCCGCCCATCTGCAAGTGAGGCAAAGTGAGGGGAAGGAGTGGGTGGAAGGAAGGGAAGATACAAATTCTCCTTACAATGCTGGTTGCACAGAGGGGCAGGGCTGAGAACCAGGAGAACGAGGTTTGCCATCCTGCACCTTCCAGTGAGTATTGCTGATCTCTCCATGCACTTCCTCCTTCCTGCTAGCCAAAGGCTTCTCTCAGAGCCTGAAGAGGCCCAAAATACCTTAGGATTTGTTTGTTTTTAACTACTGGTGATGGGAGAATCAAGGGTATCTGTAAGGTGTAATATTTTTAAAACCTGTGTTCATAACCCATTCTGGAATTTTTTGTGTGTGCAGAAGTAGCTTTGGAAAGCTACTGCAAAGCTCTCTTTCATAGGATTTCATCTTTCAAAGCTGTGGATACTGGAAGCTGTCAAACTTATTTATAATAAAGGCAAAGAGTTCATCATGTGAAGCTATTTATTTTTAATTAGCTGGGAACATCTTTAGACCGTTAGTTCTAATCTGAGATGTTCAGCCCCTCTGGCTTTCAGAGTGAAGGTCCCAGGTTTGAGGACTTGGCTTGGGTTGTAACGTGTAGTATCTGCTGGGATTACTGAGGGTTTATCTATGCTGGCCAAGAATAATCTTACACTTTTTGGTAGTTCTAACCCATCTATAGGAGTACTCTGCTGCTGGTTCTGAAGGAGTGTGTTCAAATATTTTGTGGAAGAAACAGCTTGTGATCTGTCTGTGTGCTTTGGGCAAAACATGTTTGACAGCCTTTTAAATTTAATAAGGTATTTGTTAAAAGGAATTCAGCTTGAACTGGCATGTGAACTGAGGATAATCCTAATTACTACAAAAGTTACTTTGCAAAATACATTTTTTCCAAAGAAACAAAGATATTTCAACCAAGAGATAAATGATAACATGATACTCATCAGCTGTCAGTATGAGAACTAGGTGAAGCATTTGGTTACTGTGCTCACAAGAGAAAATGCTTCTCAATGTTCCGTAAAGAGCTGAGCTCAGTTTAATTCAGAGAACATTTTGAAAGCCTTCTACAACATGCATCACTTATGGAGGATTGATAGTAAAGAGTAGAGTTTCTTCCTTTGTCATTGTTATCACTATAAAAGTAGTTGCTTTAAAAATCCTGAACTGGGAATACAGTTCCCACCTGAGGAGAAAATAACTAAAAGAAATTTTAGTATTATGATCATTTCTTATATATGAGAGAGAAATCTAGACAGTGGTAGGTTTGTCCAAGATCTTGAAAATCTCTGTGGTCTTGCGTATTTTCAGGAAAAAGGAAAAATACTACAACAGATACTTGCTCAAGATACTTCTCCATTACCGCATTGCTGGAATGAGATGATAAGAAGAAACAGACTTGAGCAGCCTACTACAGCCTCTCTGTACTGCACTGCAAATGCTTTTGTAACCCTCTGTTTTTATATTACTGTGGTATAAATGGGATCTATGCTATTTACCGGTGCTCCAAAGTTAAAAAGACATTATAAAAAGGAATATGTTGCAATTAGATCATCTACTGTTTTTGTAATTTTAGTGTTGACAGAGTATTAGCACTCGTGCTGCTCTTTGCAGGCTTGCTCGGAGACTGCACATCCATTTGTTCCTTGAGATTTATCTTTGTATCCAAGCAGATAGAAATGTGATTTCTATTTTTAAAGGAAAACCTTTGCTTGCCCTGTCAGACTTTGGAGAACTTAAATGAGTGCGACCTTAGACTGTTGCTTCTGGTTCCATCAGCAGTTGCTCACGACCTACTCATTACTGCAGTTGGCTGAATCAGTGGGAACACATGAATTTTTCTTCCTGCCCTAACTCACACATGTACATTCTGTGCTTACTCAGCTACCCACAGGGTACTTTTTGTGCTTCCCCCTGTCTCTCTCCCAATAAACTACACTTTGTAAATGGAGAACTTGTTTTTCTGGTACTGTGAATCACAGAATGGGTAAGGCTAGAAGGGACCTCTGGAGATCATCTAGTCCAACCTCTCTGCTCAAGCAGGGTCACCTAGAGCATGTTAGGCAGGATCACATCCAGGTGGGTTTGGAATATCTCCAGAGAATTAAGAGTCCTAAGTGAAAGGATCTTGAAAGAGGGTTTTTCTTGTATTGTGAGAAGTTTCTTCAGAAGTGAACTTGCAATTTTGAGCCTCACTAAAGAAACCCAAGCTATTCAACCTCAGGCCACAATCGTAATGTGTCAGGAGAATAAATACCATGATTGTTGATTCATTTTGTTCTGTTTTAATGAACTAACCTCATTCACTGTGAAGGTGCATCCCACAGTCCACTGACTTTACCACCCAGCATTGCTTTAACTTCATACATGAGTTTCATCTGGGTTGAGTTGAATCATTGTATGAGTACATGCTAATGTGGATTAGACCTGTATAGTAAAGGTAATGGAGGCTACAGGCAATGTTTTGTCTGTGTTTCATTTCTGATGTTTAATCAGTAAATAAAACTGGAGAGTACTATAAAACTTGCTTTTACATCTTGTTCCTGAGGCAAAGTATTTCCTTTCCTCTGAATGACAGAAGAAGGTTTACTAGATTCTATAGGAACATCCTATCTCATTGATTTATAGGTTTGAATATGACAGCAATGGAATATCCAAATTGTTCCTAAACTCCATCTTAACTATCTGTTATGTGTAGATCTAATGAAAGTGGTTAGTCGAGCTCAAGGTAGGAGTTACTAGAGTTGGAATGCAGATACTTAAATTTATTTTTCATAATAGCTTTTTTTAGAGGAGAGGCAATTGGATGGTAGCTTCACTTTTCTCCTTTACATTATGATAATGGTGACTTATTGCTAGAATAAAGTTCCAGTATTAAGGTCACTGCAGTTTAACCTGAATTCACATTTCTCCAAAAAAAGTAGAATCTATGTCACAGCACCTTGTGCCAGGAGACAAGCCTGGGGTATGGGGCAGGCAATGCTGGGACGCTGAAGCATTGTCAGTCATTACTGGAATAGACCTGTAGCTGCCCTGTATTTCAATTTTTGTTTTGGGGAACTGTTACTCTGTTTTGAACTAGAATAGTACCTTGCATATTTTCAGTAGAGTTGATGATAAAACAGGATTGTTTCAATCTAATTGTTTTGGTTGATAATATGCAAGTTTTTTTCTTTAAATGCTGTGCATATGAATTTTCTTATGGTTGTCTCAGTTCTGTTGAATCCTCGTTGTATAATACACCACAGCAGCCCCATAGCTGTGCCTCTAAAGGCAGGGTAACTGAGTAATACTACCTTTAAGTATTTTTAACTTTCTTCTGGGCTTCCTAGTTTGTCTCTATGTCTGTAGAGACAACCCAGTTTTTTTCTCATGGATTAGCCAAGTTTCTGTAGACCTGAGTTCATTTCAGTGACATTTTAATTTATGGACTTGAGTTCATGTCAGTGCTTTAACTAAAGCAGACTGGGTTTGGGATCATCTACCTGATTAGATCTTTAAGAGAAATTAAGAGTTTGAGCAAATCAAGCAGAGATATCTTCTGAGACTGAGAAGCAAAATGTGGAGAGTAGTAGAGATTCCAAGTCTTAGAAATCCTCCAGATGGTTCCTCCTTCACTTTTTTTTTTTTTTTTTTTTTTTTCTATAAAAGTCAGTTAGCTGAAGTCCTCCTATTTTGCTTGCACTAGTGTCTGTACAGCTAGCTGCAGGGAAAGCAGAAGTTTCCTATTTGGAATCATAACCTAGAGCTTAGCCAAGGGGGCTGACATAGGAATTTCTTATTTCCCCTTGCTGCTGACCTGTGCTTGGTTCCTTGTTGGGATTAAGTAATTTCTACAACTGCAGAACAGTTGTTCCTTAATCCTAGTGAATGGTTTTCAGGAGTGTGTGTGTGTGTGTTTGTATTGAAGGCCAGATTTACAAGTGACTTAGAAGAGGAAGTGAGGAGTTGGAGAGCTTTAGAGAATTACCCCCAAACCTCAACAACGCAGAACTTTAACAGCTCAAGAGAAATACTCAAGGTATTGGTAGTCCCAGAAGGGGACTCAGTGATGCACTTAGACTGAACTCATAATACAAAGAGCAGGTGACCAGCAACCAGTCTTTATTTTCTTGTTTGATGCTACTGGGGTCCGAACCTTCAGTCATACATCCCAACTGATCAAGCCCCTCGCACTGAGGCTGAATTTCACAGTCAGTTTCCATCTGGGTCTTCCTCCTATGCCTGAAGCAGGGGTGAGGGAATAACCTTCCTTCTGTAGCTCAGCATGCCAGGTACAGTGTGATCCGCTGATGAACTTTGTTTAGCATTGGAGGGTCATGAAAGAAGGCTGGGACCACTGCATTCCCCTGCAGCCAGAAGATACTCTAACTACTCGAGTTTTGTCTTCAGAAGAGCCTGGCTGCAGCCTTTTGCCATGACCACTCTCCTATTTTACGGTATGTTGCACCAGAAAAGTGCCTCCCTTTCTTATCAGGATCGAGGATGCCTATGGAGGATCTGGGGATATTGAATGACACAGAAAATGTTAAGAAGAACTTTTATTGCCTGTGTGCTGGGGAGGGATAAGAGGAAAAGAAGTGAAAAAGCAGCATGATATATACTCTTTCAAAAATAACACTTCCGTGATATGACAAAATTCTAGTTTCATTGGCACTACCATCATGTTCCCATCAATGTCTTGGGTTAAGACAGTCTGACTAGTTAAGTCCCATGAAGAGTCCTGTCTCCAACCAGTTAAACAATACATAACATCCTAAAACATGTTTTTAATGGTGCTCAAGGGCTTAATTTTTCCATTCCTGATTTCCAGCTCTTTTTCAGTTTTGTTTTAAACTCTTGCCTAAGCATTTTTTTTTTAATGGAAGTGCTGACAGAACTCGGTTCGCGTTCTTGTAACTTAGTGTACAAAGCTATCTTGTTTCTCAATTCTGCTTCAGGAAGCTTTTCAGAAGGCTATTTTGAAAATGCAGGTTTATCCAGTTACATGCCTTGATGTGAGAATTCATCATTTTATGCAGCTAGTTGTACTGTTTGTCTTTCTATCTCTCTCTCTCTTTTTTTTTTGTTTTTTTTGTTTTTGTTTTGTTTGAAGAGTCTGTTTCCTTATTGCCTGCATGCTGACTAATGCAGTGATAAAAATTTTAATGCTAAAATCTGGCTCATGTGCAGAGACATTGTGAAAGAGATCAAATATATCTGAACTATTTTTTGAAGATGAAGATGAGATGTTAGTGGAGTTAGCACTTGTTTATATTTCTGAGTGCGGCAGTGACAGTATGTGGAAAACAAACTGCTGAACTTTCTTGCCTCTTCTTCCTCCATAACTGCTGCTACCTCACTTGAGAAATGCTGAGTAAGGAACATGCACTCCATCTTGGGCATGCAGTTCACGCAGACTCTGGACGATGCTACTTTCACATTTTGTTTGCATTCTCTTTTGCTAGCAAAAAATGTAACACATCTACTTCACTCTCTCTTACTCCCCCAGCTGAAGAAAAGGATGAATAAAGTTTCCAAGAAACGCATTTTCAGCCATCTAGCTACATTACAGTTGTGTTTAGTTGCAGTCAGAACTGCAAAATAAAAAAGGGATGAAGAAAAAAAGCAGATGGTAGTGGCCATCTGTAAACCAGAAAAAGGCAGCAACAACCAGCTGCTGAGTGAGGTATTGGCAGTAAAACCAAGCTGCAGGCAGAGCAGCTTGTGCCTGTCACTGTGCCTAGGCTATCAGCATTTTGGTATGTACTTACACTCTTAGTCAAGTTTTCCAGAAATACTATATAATGTATTTATGTACTTTACAGCAGATTTTCCTTTCACTAAGTTATTCTTTAGTTTAAGCAACAAAATAGCTGGCAAGTATTTACGGAGTTTTTGTTGGCTTTCTTGTCCCTGCGAGTTACCTGGAACACTGTTGTAACCCACATTTCAGATGCTCACTGTCACTGAAGACTGCAGAGTAGCTGGGCTTTACGTTGCAATATGTTTAACATAAATCTTTCTAGTCAACTTAAAAATACAGTTGCCAATAATGATATCCAGCATAGAAAAACAGTACTGTGATCTTCATGCCATGGTAGTGCTTATGGATGACTCATTTCTGTTAGGCTTTTGTTCAGTCACCATCCTAAGAAATTTCACTCTTTTATCTACATATTTAATATGAGATACTTAAGATTACAATATGAATGCTTTATTTTCCCTTCCTGTGAAATGAAGACAGCATCTCCATGATTACAATGTCGTGCAGCTCTGAATAGGCAGGCTCCTGGGTCCCAGGGTTTCTCGGAGGTGAGTTATGCACTTGTTCAGCCTGCAAACTGGGCCTGCTATAGCCTGGCTGTAAACAGTTTAGTGCATCTCACTGCTTCTAGCAGTTCCCTTTAGCACTTGCTGAAGATTTAGTTTAGCCTTTGAGAAAGTGTTGTTCCTTGATCTTGCTCTTTTTACTGCAGAGTTTGATTCTGGAGTTTTTAAACTTGTCCCAGATCTTCTTTTCAAATGTGCCTGGTTAATTGCTAGTAGAGAGCTTGTAGTCACTGATCTAGTTCCAGCTGGCGATGCTGTAGCTGTTCTTACCTTAAATCAAGGCAAGATGGCTTGTGCTGTGCTAACAAAACGGGGAAGTCTGTAGGCCAATTTGCAGCTCTCAGAGAACTCTGCTAGACTTTAAGACATCATTTTGTCTGCTTTTGTTTTTTTGTAGAAGGAACAATGATATGGACCTATAAACTTTACTCAGTAAGTTATCAAATGCTTTGGGTGGTAGAGACGTGAGGAGAGGCTTTGTCAGTGCAAGAGGTTGCTATCATCTGCTTGAAATCTCTCCATCTTGTCTGTCCCCATTACTGTTCCTAGGAGAGTGGTCTGACACATGACAGTCAGTCGTGAAAGGTGGGACCTGCTGTTTTAACCATACAAACTAACCTAGCTTTAGAGAGAAACAAGCTTGGGAACAGCCTGATGAGAAGCTTTACTTTTGTATTTGTGAGATTGGTAAATTTATTATTTGTCAGTCCTTTAACGGATTTTGTTTCATTTTAATAATGATGCCGTAGAGGAGTTGAAGTGGGCTGGTAGAGTTGCTGCTTACCAGCAATGGAAGTAAGCAGAATCCAACAGCTGTAATTCAGATTAGGATTTGGATTTTTTACTTACATGGAGAACCTTCTGTAATGTATGTGTATGTGGAGGTCCGTTTCCTTACTGTTGGAAGCCTTTGTCCCTCCCCATTCTCAGCCACTTCTCTGTGGCCACAGAATATACCAGCAGACCTGCCTGCTTTGTTGGCACTGAACCAGCGTGAAAGTACCGTGAGGAAGGAGACCAGGAGCGAGTGGGGGTCACGAAAGTCAAGAGAAATACAGATAGAGTGCATCACAGGGAGGCATATACTTAACTTGGGGAAGGCACGTTTTTAAAGTAATTGTCTTTTGTGGGACTGGTCATTGGAAAACCAAGTATTGATTAACAGACTTCCTTCAGAGACCTGTATTGCAGAGACTGCCTTTATTGCCTCTTTCCATGAAAAATATGATGTTGTAGAATAACTAGTGGTAGGAAGTATTCTGTCTAGCAACATTTACAGGAGCAATCTCTTGCTCCTCTCTCTGGGAAGAGGAAATTCCTTTTGCAGGACCTGCTGACAATAGTGCTTAAAATCACAATGAAAGCTTTCCCATCTGACTCGAATGTTTTCGACTGAATAGGGATTATTGAATATTACTTTGCAAAAAAGAGCCAGCCAGTGAGACTTTAATTACTTGTGACTGAGCAGCAGTGCACCTACGTCCCACTCTTTGTACATGGGTTCCCCCACCCCCCACACTCCTGTCCTGACCTTTTACTTTAATGTTCTTTGTATTTCAACTGATTTAGTTGTGTAATCTAAAGAAATTTCCTATGTAGCATAAATGTGTATATTCCACAAAATGACAATTATGCTTGTTTATAGCTGGCTCTTGTTTCATATTTCATCCTTCTTTCCCAAGTAGTGTGACCTACTAGTGGAAAGTTTGAATAGGAAAGTACTCATCAGTCAGCACTGCTGGAAGATTTTTTTTTTTCTTTTTTCTTTTTTTTTTTTTTGTCTTGTGCTACACGTATATTTTGACTGTTAACCTTTTAAGGCTGTGCTACTTGCAGGTATTAAATCTAATGGGAGCTAGCTTCCCTGTTTTGTAACAGCTACTGTGGTGCATTTTTAACAAATACCGCTGTGCAATTTTAAATGCTGAAGCCACCTACCAAATACCTTTATTCTATGCTGCTTCAAAGCAGTGCAGTGTTGCACTATGTTTTACACTTTGTTTTTTAAAGAGAAAACTAAATAACAGAGGGGGAAAATGAGGGGTGTGTTTGTGTCCTGCGTGCCTTCAGGATTAACTGGGACTTCCTACTGAAAGAGAAGTTCATCTGTCGTGGATTTAACTCAACTGTTTACATGAAACATTAAGCTTATGCTTCTCAATGATGGGCCTTTCCTCCTGTTTCCCCTGTGCTGTACTTGCTATGAGCTGGCTGGGCCAGTACCAGCAAACTGTGGCTAATTAGGGCTGCTTAGTGCTTGTACTTGCAGGGTAGATCTGTTTTAGTGGAGTGTCTGGGTAACACATCAGTTCTGGTCTGACAGGCTCTGCCTTTCAGGTGCCAGGAGAGCCATAAGCTGTGTGCTAGCAACCAAGTAGATGACTATGGAGGCTGCTTGCTCGGGTGATTTGCTGGACAGATATGTCTGCTCTGTCAGGTTGCCTGGAGATGTGGAGGCATCAGTTGTTAGTCTTTAAAACCATTTGAATTTCTTTCAGTAAATGTTAAAGATATGGTCAGACTAGAAAATGACAAATAGGCTACAAATTCTGAAGTTCTCTCCTACCGAGTAAGGTACTGCAGTATAATACAGTGTAGTTCATGATTTTAAAGAGATAATAGGACCAAAGAAATTAAAGGTTTTTTTGATCAGTTGTGTTTTTCTTGTATGAATGTTTGTGTTTAGATTTCTCTGTTCAGAGTGTGTCTGAAGGTGCCTTCTAGGGGACTTCTAAGTCAATTGAATGAGTCAGTTCAGGCACTTCTCCCAAAGATCTCTGAAAGTGTAGACTGATGCTGAGGCAGTGTTTCTAAACTTGGCCTCTGTGGCAAAGTAGGAAGCAATGTTATAGGGAAGGGCTTAGGGCAAAAGCTGACTTTTTACCCTTATCGAGAAGTCTTGCTCTGTAGATCTGCCCTTGTACTGCTGGGATTCCACCCCTTGCCCTCATGTTAAAATAGAGGAAGAGCCATCGTTCCTAAACAAAGACAGATGTAAGCAGGTGACTAGTACTAGCTGGCCTCTTGGAAGAGGGAGCAGTCTATAGACTTATATTGCAAGTTCTGATATAATGAAACACAAAACTTGTAGCTGGTGATTGTAGATTCTGTCCTTCTTCTGTTAAAAGTTAAGTACTTTGCTTCTAAGAGAATGGAGGAAAAACCCTGCTAGCGCATTACCTAACTTCGCAGGCTGAGAATATATATATTTATGTAAAATATATGAAAATATATAAAATATTTTCTCCAGTCTTTGATCATAATCAGAAAGATATCCTATGGTATCATTTGAAGCCTGCATATTAAAGGACTTGAACACCTCAGTTTATGAGCACTAAAAGAAGCAAGACTTCATGTAGCTTGTTTCCCATAGTCTTTAAAACCTCTCCCAAAGGTCAGCTTTAATAAAGCCCTCTTGAATAGAGGTTGAAATTGAGATTTAAAATAGTGTCTGGGGAAAAACTATGCTTACTCCCCTTAAAGCTTCTAAAATATCACATGGGTAATTTCAGCTCAACTTTTTCCTGTTTTCAGAGCTGCAAGTGTTTTGCACAACTGTAATCCTGACCTATGTAGTAACAACTCATAGATAATGCAAAGTCTGCTATAAGAAGACGTGCTGTGTGTGGGGAGAGTTAATTTAAAGAAATCTCTGCTTAGTAAGAAGATGCAAGATAAGGCTTGCATGAAACTATTGCAAAAGGCTAGGCCAACTTTGTCCCTGTTACAATTCTCCTGAAGCTTAGTGAGCTTAAGTAGTGAATTTGACCTCTAATTTTCAGACTTGGAGCACTTTTATTTCTTTTGGTAATAGCTTGAAAGCATCTATTGCAGTCTGTTCTGGGTCTCTCTGACTTTGTTACTGAACTTAACTGCATTTTGTGATTAAGTAATTAGTGGTATAATTCTTTCTTGAAAGAAAATAACTGAATAATATGTTTCAAAGAATGAGAAGGATTTTGAGGACAGGTAGCTGTCCTGCTCAAAAGTGCCTTGAAGAAACTGCTGTAACCTTTTTTCTTTTTGTTTTTAATCATTTTTTGAATCCCAAATCTGTTTACCTTCTCAGTTAAAATGTCTACATGTATCCTGTTGTCATAGTCAGTAGTTTTTCAGAACAGCTAGACTGTAGAAAACATTACAGTTTCATACTGGAGGCATTAAAGAGAGTGTGTGTGTGTGTGTGTGGTTTTTTGTTACTGCCTCATCGTGCAAATTGCAGAAGGGGAGTCTGAAGCAGGACACTTACACAATGGACTAAATCCTTCCTCCCCTCACCCTGACGGAGGTGTGCTGGTGAGACCACAGGCAGTGCTGCCCTTGCGCAGGTTGGCATCACCTGTATGGGGAAAACTAAGGCCTTCGCTTCCGAGGCACCTGGTCTGCCGCTCAGCACAGAACAGGGCTGCAGAGGTTTTAGTATAGCACAGGGAAGAAAAGTACTGTGAAGAAATGCTATCTTAATTACAGCTTTTACACCTGAAATCCTGTATTTTTTTTACACTCTGAATTTATTTGAAATAATTGTTCACTTTGACCCACCAGGAGACTGAACGTTGGCCTTTTCAGAACAGTGTCTATTTACTTACTATCTAGCTCATCTGACCCTTCAGGTGCTTCATCGTTTCCCAAAGATCAAAGCTTCACTTGTGTGAAACAGAGGCAGCACATTGGACTAGATCCAGGTTCCTTGGCAGGTCTCATACATGGTTCTCATGCTGTTAACAATAAATGACTGAATGGCTTTGAAGCCATACTATCAAATCATTGCACTGCTTAAGCTGTGGAGACCTGGCACTGGATTTGATCCTAGTGCATTTAATTTACTACAGACGATGCTTCATGAGTCAGAGATATTAAAAAAGGATTGTGAATGTCACCCAATATGTATAAAGTTAACACTTTCAAACACAAAAAGCAAAAAGCCACTGCATTAATGCAATTGGCCTGTGCCTTAGAGGTACTATCACAAAAAAACAGAGTGGTAAACTCGGTTCTTTTAATGTGTGATTTCTAAAGTCTCAGCTATGTAATGATGAGCTGGTCTCAAAAGTTACTGGCTGTTTTTAAAGGCTTGGTGTTTTTTTTCTGTTTTCTTTCTTGCGCTGAGTACTTCAGTTTGTGCTAATGAGGCTGCTGCTTAAAGGCTAGGATTTGGCTACAGCTTACTGAATGCCTGAAATAACAATGTTGGAAAGTATTTAATGTGGTACCTTTTTTTTCCAACTGAGCCAAATATATATTAAACAACTGCTGCAAGGTTATTCAGGCTTCTGACACAGGTCTAGTAACTATTGTGCTTCCCAGTGTGACTCTGGCGATTGTCTTCTACATCTGTCCACCAAATGCTGCTCCTCAGTTCAGAGTTGTTTGCTTGAGAAGGTGGTGAACATGCAGCTCTGTCAGATGCTGGCATACAGAAGAGACCACTCTTTTCATAGCGTTTTCTTTGCTTGGAGAAAAGAGAAAGTGAACAGAGCATGTTTCAAAAGGGGTATATCTCCATATTGGATACATGAACTATAGCATACATAGAACATTTTGTGACATTATAGTAAAATGTTACTTTGGAAGTGTGTGTGTTTTTAAAGAAAATGTCCTGAACTGTTAGCTGAATTCCTCTTTCCATTTGTAACAGACCAATGAAATTATTATTATTATTATTATTTTAAGCTCCCGTAGACTGCACTTTCAGGACCTAATAAAGTGACAGTAGTATTTTTCATATTGCTAACTCTAGTTAACTGCAAATTATGATGCTTACTTTAAGCATAAGGATTTCAGGCATACTTTTATCTATGAAACAAATATTCTGCTTAATGCTAATTTCTTGCAGCTAAGTTCCTTATCTATTTTTGCTCAATAATGGAGAAGCCATGGCTATTTGGAGAGCTGTACAGCATATCAGACTCTGCTTCCCTGGTGTAGAAGTGCATAATAAATGTCAGGAATAACTAACATTTTCTCCTCTTCTAGTGTGCTGTGTAGGGGCAAAGCAAATCTGACTCAAGTGGAAGTTTTATTGTACTGTGTTATTAATCAAAATAAATTATTTTTTTAAATGTGGTTCTGTAGATACCAGACTGACTGAAATGCAAATGTGTACAATTATTTTAAGCTTTTTACTGTAGTAATACTTGAAAGCAAACTTCTACCCTAAGGCTCATAACACTATAGTTGATGCAAGGTCCTTCACTAAAAATATCAAATGTGTAATAATGAATAAAAAGATTATTCTGCACATTTAGATCACATTGTTGGATATGGAAGGCTTTCTTCAGCATCTGATGAGCCTTCTCAGACTACTTGAGTCATGTACAGACCCTGTTGTTCCTGCCAAATGGCTCATGAGGACTCAAAGGTGCCTTGTGCCCCTTCCTGGAAAGGGATCCACGGAGCACCTCTGGTATCCTTCAGCTGCAATCCAATTACCCTGTTACTCTCTTGTTCGAACTATAGTTTGCCTTACCCAGGTTGTTCAGGATGACCCTCAAAGTGATTAAACTTTCTAAAGGCTGCAAGAAATCTCCACGTTGTGTGTTTTTTTTTTTTTTTTTTTTTTCCCTCCCTAGTCTTTAGCTATTATACTCAGCTGTTCTCAGAAAAAAGTGTTTTCAACACAAGCTCTGTTGGGGTACCAACACATTCGTTTATCTTTCTTCTTGCTATCTGGTATACTTGTTTACTCTTTGGTGCAAGGACAGTACCCTGTGCATGCAGTTGCAGACATCCATGATCTATAGAAGGGAGTTTAGCAGCAAAGAATTTAAAAGTTTCTGTTGAGATTGACGAGGTCTTTTAAAAAACCCATTACTGTTTTTCTTTTATGGACTAGGATAAAGGAAGGACAGAGCTCACAGTGAGGCAGGAGCAAAGCCAATGATAGAGTCCAGGAGTCTTGACATCCCCTTATTCTCATGCAACAGTGAACACTGAAAAAGTGGTTTTTTTGTTTTTTTTTTTGGTTTTTTTTGTTAATGCACTAAAGGAATTTCATGAGGACCTCAAATCTCCAGTGAGAATGGATATCTTGTCAGGAGAGTTTTCACTCTAACAAATCTGATTGCCTCCTAGTTACCAAAAATGAAGCAATCAAAAATATCCATTCATGCTTTGACATGTAAACAATGAAAACATTTTTGAATAACACTGTATGTGTATGATAGATAACAGATGGACTAATTTATTTTGGAGACGTTTATAGACACAAAGGGAAGAGTGACACTTCTATTTTGCGGTTAATTACATAGGATAATGGAGTTTCTCGCAGATATGTTTATAGATGAGGGATCAACTTCCTAAAATACTATACCAAAATAACATTATGTTTAGTGTCTTCTGATTAATACTTGTAGACTGAAATATGATAAGCGCATATGGACAAGTTTTCTGTATTTACAATATTTTATTTTAACGTATGATTTGTAGGTTACTTTATATTGTTATAAAAGGAGGTGGAGTGAAAGTCTTTAAGACTTGAAAAAAAGTGTTGTAACTGATTTTCTTCTTTTAATTTTCATTTTCAAATTCAGGGGCATATTCCCAAGACAGTGGTTAACGGAAACAAAAACTGATATGAAGCAGATATAGCACAGGGAATATAACTGACCGTGCAGCCTCCCCAAAAACCTGCTTTGTCTCTGCTTCAGCAACACTAGCTGAACCATACTCTTCTTCCAGGCAATTTAATATTAAGTGTCAACTTGCTTAGGCTTTCCTTCTTACAACAGGCAAAGGAGTGTATCCTTAGAACAACATCTTAAGGGGTTCTCCATTATTTGCATTTTTCCTAAACTCTCTCCCACTTTGTGAGGACAGGTTAGAGCAGAAGCAACTTTTCTTTTACCTCTGTGGTACCTATGGTATAAGATAGCTTTGCTGGAAATGCAGGATGACAAGAGTATCAATTCTTGCCTGCTACTAATGATTTCTCTTACTTTGTAGTCTCTGTTCAGCACTTTCACTTGCTGTACTGAACCTTCATACAAATAGCTCTATACAGTTAAGCATCGAGCTGTAGTAGTAGCTTCCTCAATAAACAAACGTATGCCCACAATACTGTGAAGCTATCGTTATTCATTTTATAAGTGATGAAAAACAGGATGTGAACTGTGATAGTGTAGGCTAATGCTTACACTTCAAAGGTTAATGACTGTACTTTAACATATGGGAGATGACGATTTGCTTACAAGTAAGGAAGAGTCGCCAGCCCTTCTGTTCCCCCTTACATTGACCCCAGGGGGAAAAACAAAAAAATAAAAAGAGGGATGGAGTCTTGAATGATAAGAACAAACTGCTGTATGTGCTTGGTTTTATTGCCAAGTGTAACAAGGCCTCTGTGTACAGAGTGGCACTGGTTGGGGAGGAGGGTTGTTCTCTTTCTCCTGCTTATATGATGAAGGCTGAAGCTTGGGCTGCCAGTCTAGGCAATCCTCTGCTAATCTGGGGAAATCCATTTTGCCTCAGTCAGTCGATACAGACGACGATCCCTTTACCCAGACTGGTCTTTCTTCCGTGGCGGTAACTGGGAGGATAGCATTAGCAAAGAGGACAGTGGTTTGTCATTCCAAAGAGATTAAAATGCATTAGCTCTGGTCACATTCAGTATTTTACGAAGAAACATACACTTGTCCTAGTTCCAATATATCAGAAATCCTTTGGAAAGGAAATGACTGAATTTTCACAAAGATGACCCTTGCATGTCTTTAGCTTGTTAGCTTATCTTAACACCTTACATTAAACTGGTGCTACTAGCTTTATTGGGGATGGGTGCATTTCTTTGTATCTGTTACCAGCATGCTATAACACTGATCTCCTTTAGTTCAAGTTGCTGCCTTCTAACAGGCTGAGTATACCCTTGGGATGGTGCAGAAAGATGACTTGTAAATTAGCCTCAAATTTGACAAGGGATTGAGGAGCCTGTCTGGCACACTGAGCTGTGCTTAATGTTTGATCCCTCTAAATGGTTAGCACACTGATCTTTAGTCGTTTAGCTCTTCCGACTTGCAGTACCTAACCTGATCTAGAAAAATCACCAGCTATTAGCTTTTTCTGATCTCTGCAGAAAGAAGAATAGGAAGAAAGCAAATTTAAAAAATTGAGAAATTGAATAGGGAAACTATCAAATGAAGCTTGGAATCGTACCATTATAAAGTTAATCCAGTTAACATTTATAATTTTATATTAAAAAAACAAAAAACAAATACCATCTTTACTTGGCCTTTCCATGGAAAACCTGGCCTAGTATTTTAATACATTCTTTTCCCATTAACCTTATGTTTTGTGCATGTACACACATATACCAGCTGTGCACAGAAATAGCTTTCCAAAAGCTGCCCCTTTGAACCTCAGCTACGTCACGTTTATTAAAAATTAACTTCAGGGATAGAAATAGAGCTTCTACCCTCTTTTCAATCCTGGCCTATCACAAGGGCTAACATCTAACCCTTCCTTGCGGCAGGGCTGCTCAGTCTTCATGGCCTAAATGCATCTAGGGCATTCTGCAGCAGCTCTAGCACACTATGTGGCTATTTTTGGCAGTAGTTTTTGCCTGCTGGTGCTGGAGAAGGTTGGCATATGCTTAGCATGTACATGCTGTGCATATGACTGGTTTAAGGATGAATGATGTGATTTAATAAAATACTGATAAATACATATACTTTTTTAAAAGCTCTTTACATAATGTTGCAGCCTATACAAATTAATCTGCTTGACAGCATGAATTTTCATTTTCATTTTTAAGTGTAATTGTACGCTCAGTGGACTGTGCATTAGAGGGTGAATTAGCAAGTTAATTTACCCTAGAAGTTAGTGAGAGAATAGCTTTTATGTCCTGAGGCTGTGTGATCCCTGCTGCAATGTGAATGTATCAGAATGCACTAGCACTGCCTTTTATTTTTAGAATTGTTGTAGCAGGGCTTAGTTTAACCTGTTCTCGACTTAGGTTTGTAATTGTTTTACAGTCAGTATCAGTGGGTTTTTGGAATGTGTTCTGAATTTACAGTGATCACCATGAGCTTGATTTCTCTCCTCTGCCCTCCAGTGCTTTAGTAATCTGTGCTTACATCAAGGGTACCACTTTTAGAACAAGTTACCTGCTCTTCATCTGAACAAGGATGGTAGAATTAATTAATGATGATTAATCTTTATTATTAATAATCAGAGATAATTAATGCTTATGTTTTGAGTTTATAACTCTAATCAGCATTTAGCAATCTACCTCCCTAATATTTCATGAAACCCAGTTGCTTCAGTTTGAGAAGCAGGAAGGGCTTCACAGGAAGGGCTTTACAGCCTTGGCTGTAGTATCTGCCACAGGGCAAGCAGGTCCCCCAACAAAAAATGGGCCTAGTTGTATTGGTGTTCATACAGCTGTGGGGCTGAAGAGGCGGCTTGCATCAGAGAACCAGGAATCTCAATAAATGAGGTGCCAAAAGAGCCAGAAATAGAAACATTTTCATTCAGATGTGGATCCGAGTTGTGTGAGGTTAAGTGAGGTTAGCGTGCCTGCTGTTGTTATTGCCTGCAGTTACATGGGAAGGCACTGGCAGGAGCAGGAGCTCAGTCACACTCTCCTGGGCTTCCTGGCCACGTCGTAGCCGCGTGGCTGCTCGTCATCTTCACAGCCCAGGTTTGACAGTGGTGGCAGGACAGACTTTTGACTTTGGGCTTTTGTAAGATCATGTGAGTTGCCATCATGTGCAGTGGGTGGGAAATGCCCTTCTTGGGCCACGTGTGGATAAACCAGTTCTTATGGCTTAATTGGATGAATATTGTAGAATTATGGTGTTTATAAGCTGTTAAGATTGAAATTGAAAATCTGAATAAGGCATGATCTTGTTGGTATGACAAATCTCTTTTTTTTTTTTACTTTAAGATTCTTGCATTTTTATAGCAAGAGAATTTTGTAAGAGAACTGTATTTGGTCATAATGTTTCACATTGTAAGATATAAAGCATTTCTATGTAATATATGGTATAGAAAAAACTGATACTCTAAATATTTCTTAGAATCTGGATTGAATGAGCTATTAAATTTTTTTTGGAGGACTGGGTAAGTAATACACCTGTTACTATCAAACTGCTAGTAACTGGTGTGTAATAACATGGGACAAAGTAGTAGCATTAATGACTGTACTATGCTTGCTGAAAAGCATGATTTGTTATCAGACAAATGGAAACATGTCAAAAATTACATGATGAACAAGAAATAACAAATAACATACCAAGTACTAAAATCTGGGAAATACCGAAGTGAACCATGTACTCGTATGTGCATGCAGAAAGCCTTCACTAAGACTAAAATCCTATCTCCTATTATTATTATATTTATCTTTAAATTCATGTACTGTTTTTTCCCCTTTTTTTCTTTAAGTGTTGCTGCAAACTGATCTTTTCCATTAACTGTGTGAAAACAGAAGGGAGAAATATTTTAAACTAGTGAAGGACCATCCAATGTCTAGATAGCCTACTTCTTTGTGAATCTGGAGGCAGGTTGGAGCTGACTGACCAAGGCTTCTCTCCAGGGCAGTGTGTTTTTGCAATAGGAAGTGGGGCAGCGTGGTAGACAGCTGCCAGCACCAATAACCGGTGTCTTGAGTGGCTTAACAGAGGCTAAGCCCAAATCTATTGACGCAGAGTACAGGGAGGTGCTCAGCAGACTTCTCCCCCTCCCTGTCCTTGCATGTAATCTCATGATGCTGTGGATATGACAAACTCCATTTTGATCAGATGTTGGGCCAGAAATGGTGAGAGTGGGTCAGATTTGACCTCAAAAGGAAATTTTGATGGCATGCATTTTTGATGCTTCTCTGAAACTGCTCCTTTTCCGTCCACAAAACCTTTTTCTTTCTACTCTGGGTTTGCACAGTTGCTAGCCTGAATTTTCTTTAATGGAAGATGGGAGACTGAGTGAAACCATATATATGGGGTGACATGGATCATGCTATGGATTCACAGTAGACCTCTGCAATTCAAAAAATTACAGTACTGAATATAATGGAGACAGTAGGTAAGCAGCTCACTCTTCATATTTCCAGAAATAATCTTTTTAAATGCTTTCCTGATTAAAATTTGTAAATGGAAAATGCTATTATCTCTAGCCAGGAGTCTTTTTCCCTTGTACTTTAATTTTCTAATTAATTTTAAGAAGTCTAATGTAATGCAGGAATTTGCAGAAGAGCAATTTCTGAGTATGCTCATCTTTGGATTTGATTTTCCAAGATACATTATCAAATTGAAGTGTTCATGCAGCTAATGATAGACATCAGCAAAGTTGCTTTTTGGATGTTTTGTAACTCAGTCTGTTTTGATGCTGATGTAATTCACTATTCAGTTTTAAGTATATGATGAACCTGAGTGGATTATCATCTTCCTTCAGTATTTACTGTATGTAACCTTCTACATGATTCAGTAGGGATCACTTTTTTTCTAAAACTCTGGCTTTCTTCTTTTAGTCAACTTCTTGGCTATAATTAACCATACTTGGGGTATATAGTGTAGGTGTCTACTTGCTCACAACATCATTCAATCTGCTTAATTAGTTTTAAACTCTTCAGGTTTGCAAAACTGATGGATACTGAGGATGGTATTAAGCAGAACAGGAAAGTACCTGTTTATCTGTAACAAAATATTTTATATAAGCTAGGGCCTGTGTTTGCTAAAACAGCTACTACTCTGGGGATTGGGATGTTGTGTTGTAGCGACTGATATCAGAATGTTTCTTTTTCTTTGCTTGCCTGGAGCAAGACAACTGATAAAAGATGTTCTGCAATGTGCAAGCTGTATATGAAGAATCGTTCCTGATGAGGAATTAGTGGAGATTTTAGTAATTCTTAATCTCTTCAGCTATTCACGTTTGTGCATATGAAGCATGAGAACAAGACTGTTTCTTTTTATTTTCTCTTTATTTTCTGATCACTAAACCCAGCAAAAATAATAAAAATATTCTTCTGGGATGAAGATGCTTTTTTGTGCCATCTTCTGCTATCATTCAGCATGTCCGTTTTTCTCTTCAGTGGTTGCCTAGTCTGTTTATGCTGTAAAGTCTTGGAGGCAGAGCCGTTCTACCATAAAACCCAAGTTATGCTTCCTGCCTATGTGCGTGTCCTTTTGTTTGCTGTCGAATATCAGCAAAGTAAAAAATGAATCCTATTTAATGAATCATGCTGTGTTTTCTGATGTATTTATTTTTCTCCCAATAGTAACTGCTACTTAACATACCTAGATGTAACAGGATACTGAATAGTATATTAATGTGATCATGCTTTTTATGTGCAACAGCCTCATGTGGCTCTTACTTCCTGCTAGGGTGTTGGCAGCTCTCAATCCCCATGCAGAGATGTGGCTTTTCTCCACCTTCTGGATCCCATGTGGCAGGGGCAGCTCTACTACTGACCACCAGTGCATAGCATGTAAGACCCTGGAGACCATGGCAGGGAAAAAAGCTAGCGTTTACCTTGGAAGGTATAGCGTAGCATATCCTGTGGCCTTAGGCTGTGGCACTCGCACAGGCATGCGGGTGGTGGTGGGTAGGTGTTGGTCCATCATATGATCCAGTTCCAGCTTGCACATGCATGATGCTCGCTGGGCAATTACAGGTCCCAATTAATTGTCCCCTGACTGGATGTCTGCCACTTCCATTTGCTCTCCTATTGGGCTTGTCCTGAAAGTGGTTTGAGTGGAAAGGTCTTTAATAGTCTTCAAATATGTTGTGAAGTTATGACAGTGAATCATCTGTTCTCTGAATGCGTTTAGTTAAAAGGAGGCAGTGATTCTTCGTGCTCCTGGAAACAGAGGATAGCTCTATTTCTACTTGGAAACTTATTACAGTAAATATGCACTTGGCTGTTTGCCCTGATGGCAACAAGAATCTCTCCTGTTTTTATTCCTGAGTTCAGGTTGCAGACATTTTCCCTTGAGAGTGGAGAACTTAGGGAGGGAGAGGCAAGGGGATGCTGAGCTGTGGGGGAATCATGAGGGGATCAAACAGTGCGGTAGCTGAGACCACCTGCCTCACTTTATTTCTGACATAGTTTGGACATCCAGATGTGAGACTGTTGCTTTAATCTATTACATCATTACCAAACTGGAAAATTAATTTCACTGAATTGTTTATGTTGATGGCCCAAGCAATGGAATTTTGCAGCCATCAGGTAATGTAGCAGAGTATAAATGGAAGTCTAATGCAATAAAAACATAATTGGAGGATGTGAAATTGGAGTCAGCATTTCAATTATGAGGCTTTGATTGAATGAATTGATAGAAAACAGGGCAAACTCTTAGGCTATTGTTACTTGGGTTGATGTAGGTTCTTTCTAGTTGATTATTTTTAACAATAACTGTATCTTAAAGATCCAAATTACATGGGCAGTTCCTGTATTTGGGGGATAGTTCTATATAAAAGAAAATATACAGCTGCTGTAAAATTCTTTAATGTTTACAGTAAGAAAATATGGGATGAGGGTTTAGGTCCAGAACTGCTACATTTTTTCAAAGTGTATGTACAGTACCCCAAATTCGCTAGTGGGAAATAAAAGCAGAGGCCAAGGCTGTGTAAAATGAGGCAAAATGAGGAGGAGGAGGAGGGTGAGAAGGCTTGGAGTAGCTTTTGCATGTGCCAAAGTGCATGTGAATGCGTTGGCTAGCTATTTGTGTGTGGCCAGGTGGGTCCCTTTGGGCCAGCTGCAAAGTAGCTGTGTATGAACAGCAAGCCGGCCTAGAAGCGGGATTGCTCAAGGTGCCGGTCCTATGAAATAGAAGATTCTCTGTCATTTATTTGTCATGATTTTTCAA
The DNA here is from genome assembly GCF_028389875.1 of Rhea pennata. Taxonomy (NCBI): domain Eukaryota; kingdom Metazoa; phylum Chordata; class Aves; order Rheiformes; family Rheidae; genus Rhea; species Rhea pennata. The sequence continues at coordinate 65,515,785 of NC_084665.1, forward strand.
AACTAGGGATTGCGTAATAACATAGCTTCATTTTTACCCTTTTTGCTTGTGGTCAGGGAGGTCCATCCTATGCCTGCATAAAAAAATAACTGGCCAGTTTATTTGATCAAATGGGAATGGTAACACTTCTCCCTGCCCGCCCCCCCCCTCTCTCTCTTTTTTTTTCCCCCAACAAAAAAGTATATGGTTTTCTTGGCCAAAAGAAAAAAAACCTGTGTAGAACAAACTCCGTATTCTATATGGACAAAGTAGTCACTGATTGTTGTTGTTTGCTGTACCTATGGAGATGGGATGGAAGTAATTTTTTCTTATGACAGAGTAAGTCCTGGCTCCAGCAGAATGAAGCAGTAGCTGTTCCAGGTATCTGAAGCAAAAGAATCAAAATTACTGTGTGCTTTTTACTGTTGTTGGATTTTTTTTTTTTTTTTAGCAGTAAAAGACTTAAAATACTCATGTTACCTAGCAACAAATCATCTTGGAAAAATGTAAATGCATGTAGCAAAATGAGGCTTTCAGATTTCATAAGAAATACTCTTTGGAAAACTTCAACATTAAGTTGCCTGAAAAGAGGCACAGCATTTTAAATTGTACCATTTTGGAAGTTATAACTGTACTATCAAAATGAAAGCCTGAGGATAATTGAGATGTATCCAGTGTCTATATGTCATAGAATCATATATGCTTCTTTTGGCAAGAAAAAAGGATATGGAGATGTTAGTTAACGGCTACTACTCGTATATGTGTTCTGATTTTGGAAAATTAAGAGGTTTTTGAATTTAAGACATCAGAGGGACATTAGTAGGCACACCAGACTTACAGGGGCATGTGGGTTTGACTTTCAAACTTAGGTGATATTTTTAACAGAAGTTAGCTGAAAAAGCATTTGAGACCACTCTCTGCTATTTTTAACATGTCTAGCACTTTAAAAAAATCCTTATAATCCTCTTGAAACAGATGGCCACAGCGAGCTAAAATCCTGCACCAGGATTTGAGCTTTTTCAGCATCGGGTGGTGCTGATACCTGTGTCATGACATGTTCATCCATGTTGATGTGTGTGTTCCTCTCTCTCTCTGTAGTCCATGTACAATCTCATAACATTTTTCAGGTTAACTTGGAACATTGGTTAACTTGCGGAGAGGAACCTCATGAGGTTCAGCAAGGGCAAGTGCAGAGTCCTGCACCTAGGGAAAAATAACCCTAGGCACCAGTATAAGCTGGGGGCTGACCTTCTGGAGAGCAGCTCTGCAGAGAAGGACCTGGGAGTGCTGGTGGATGACAGGTTGACCATGAGCCAGCAATGTGCCCTTGTGGCCAAGAAGGCCAATGGTATCCTGGGGTGCATCAGGAAGAGTGTTGCCAGCAGGTGGAGAGAGGTGATCCTGCCCCTCTACTCAGCCCTGGGGAGGCCTCATCTCGAGTACTGTGTCCAGTTCGGGGCTCCCCAGGACAAGAGAGACATGGAGCTCCTGGAGAGAGTCCAGTGTAGGGCTACGAGGATGATCAGAGGGCTGGAGCATCTGCCCTATGAGGAACGGCTGCGAGAGCTGGGCCTGTTCAGCCTGGGGAAGGGAAGACTGAGGGGGGATCTTATCAATGTGTCTAAGTACCTGAAGGGAGGGTGTCAAGGGGATGGGGCCAAACTCTTTTCAGTTGTCCCATGTGACAGGACAAGAGGCAATGGGCAGAAATTGAAGCACAGGAAGTTCCGCCTGACCGTGAGGGGGAATTTCTTCCCTGTGAGAGTGACAGAGCGCTGGCACAGGTTGCCCAGAGAGGCTGAGGAGTCTCCTTCTCTGCAGATCTTCAAGGCCCGCCTGGATGCAACCCTGTCTACCATGCTCTAGGTGACCCTGCTGAGTGGGGAGGTTGGACTAGATGATTTCCAGAGGTCCCTTCCAACCTTACTGATTCTATGATTCTGTGAACATTGAAATTATTAACCTGTCCCCAAACCTTTCTTAAGTAAAATGAGAAGATAAAGTTATGAAGCCCCAAAATTCCTTTAATTTCAAATTATATAAATACTTGAACAGCTTCCTAGCTGAAGGCAGCATTCAAACTGAGGTTTTTGTTTCAAGTATCTGTAAAGACAACCAGATCCATCTGAGGGAGGGGGCTGAGGTGAGGAGAAGACTGTTGGAATTAGTTTCACCTGAAACCAAACATGTTTAAAAAAACAAAAAATGATGAGCTCTGATCTGCTTTCTATAGAACTGCTGTAGCGTCTCTAGAGATGGTGACAAAGTGTTGGTGTTCTCATTCAGATAACTGGAAATAATTTAATATTGTTGGTGATTAATGGAGAAAAGGAATATTAATTCAGTGTGCTTGTTTCCTTTTTTTAATGCTAAAAGAAGCAAATGAGTGGGAGATTAAAGTCTTGACACACATTTAAGTTTTTACGGTTTATGTAAATCACTCAGTAGCTAAGTTTTATCCCTGGTAAATTCCAGCAGAGTTAACCAGAGATTATTTTGACCCAGCTAAATGCAAGGGTAACGTTAATGTTTTTTTTTCCCCAGGTTAACATCTCAGTAGTGCTGAAAGGTACTAAGAGTTAGCAAATACAGAAATCTGTTCTGAATGTTCTACTATCTATGCGTAAAATATATCTTTTTTTTTCTTGGAAATGTACATATTCTGTTCAGCAATCACAGGAATAGCACAGTTATCTAAGTATAGCCTCATTGGACACCGCCCAGCTACTCCGTGTGCTCCGTGTGCGTTGGTGCTGTTCTGACACTGGTTCTCTGCAAGCCTCCAGCGCTTGCACCTTCCTTTTCTCTCATCTTTGTTACCAGCTACGGCTCTTAAGGGGCGGATGTTACCTGAGAATTGCCTGATAGAGACATCTCAAGTCGTTTGTAAGCAGGTGAAGAAAGGACCTGAGTGTGGGGGCAGGGAGTGAAGTCTTTTTTGGGGCATACTGATTTAACATGGTCTCATGAGGTGCAGGCCAAACTTCCTTGTGTTCCCCTAGTTATCATAACTCTGATGAGGAAAGGTCCTCCCTACAAGCTGAAGCCCAACATGTATACTAGAACATAGAAGATTTTTTTCAGGAGAGGTCAGATTCTTCACTGAAAGCTCAAGAAGTCCTTGGAGCTGGTAGCTCACACTAGCTGGTATTTCTAAGGCTCTTATTGCAAAGCCTGCTTTAATGTTCTTGCTCTAATACCTACAAAATGCACTTGAAAAAGGCAGCACATAAATAACTAGCTTGTTGATGACACATTAAATTTTGTTTGGAGTCTTTTTAGTGAGGCCATGTAAATACAAAAATATGTCTTCATATTCTGGTAGTGCTTCTGCTTTCTGCTAAAACAGGATAACACTGGGCGGTTCTTGAGCTCTCACCTCCTACATGTCCTCTTGTCTTGAAGATACTGTCACTTAAGGAAACTGAGTTTCTCTGGACTTCAGTGACAGGTTGCTCTTAGGCATGTTGGCACATACTATATTTAATCCTTAAAAAGCTGATGTGACACAATCAGTTTCTCCCCTCTTCTTTACTCACTGAGCTAAGAGAGAGCTTTCTTGCTTGATGACATGCCTCATTCTCAGTTTCTTAATGCGACTTCAGCTGACTGGCCCATCCAACTGCAGAGCAAGCAAACAGTTCGTTAAGAGGGATATTAGGGGCAGGGAGCAGGAGGTACAGATGTGTTGTACCCACAAGAAATATCCTGAACAGGAAGTTGTGCTGCTGGACATGGCAGATGAGCAGTTTGTAAACTAGATTATTGTAAAATAAGTTGATAATGCTTCAACTATAGATGACTTGAATTCTTTTAGCTGGTGAGTCCAGGATACTTGTGTTTAGGTATGCTGCTGTTTTGTTCAATGATGAATAATACATCTCTGATTCAATCTAGCCTTTTGCAAAGGCATGAAGGGTATTAGTAGGGTCATGAGGACAGATTTGGAAGGGTCACTTTATCACCTTCGTCTAATTAAATCATAAGCAAGTCTTTACCTTAACTGTACTAAATGCAAATGTAGCTCTTAATCCTGCAGACTTTAATAGCCTGAATACATCCGCAGTGATGGCCTTCCTCAGGACTAGAGCAGGCTTCAGGAAGATGCACCTAAATGTGACCTGTAAATGAGGCTGTGATACCCTGAGAAGGCAATGAATTTTTGGCACTTTCAGTGCTTCTTTAGCAGCTTCCATGCAGTTGCCAAGAGACCTGGTCACACAAGCCTCACAGCTGGCATTATCAAACTGTTGCTTAATGAAGGTGTAACCCTCAACTCCAGGGGCTCACAATGTTGCAATATGTAGGGCCCTCTGTGGGCTCATGTGATCTTGTTCAATTTAATATCTTTATTGACAATAATAAAGTGTTCACTAAAGAAAAGCTCAAGGCAAGGAAGTACAGGTCCTATCAGGATCCTCTCTCGCTGCTTCAGCCTCACAACTGACTGATACAATGTCCACAGCGCCTCCCAAGGCTGGTGCGGTATAGAGTGCTTTCTAGCATCCCCTTCTGCTCTCTTTTTTTTGTTAAAAACTGTTGCCCCTCTCTCCTGGACATGGAGAGGAATGTGGAAAGGGTGAGGCCAGGAAACTGTACAAAGAAACTTGACCCTCTCTTTCCCCTTCCAAGCTTGAACTCTACTTTCTGCTTGCTTTTCCCATGGAAAGGCTTTGCCTTATGCCACGGTGATCGATCTCCCTGGGGAATGCAGAGGGATTGCGTGATTTCCGTTCCCTTCTCAAGCTCTCTTAATTAACGTTTACACTACTTAATCTGCACAGCTCTGCCTGCCTGCGTGCCTTCTCTTGTTACAGCCTCTGAAATAACTGATTTAAGATTTTAATAATTATATACTTTGAAAAACACTCATTTGTATAATCATCATCTTTATTCAAAGCTCTCCTACTCACTTTCTATAGTGAGTTTTGTGGAATGTGATATTACTGATGGCAAAAGTAGGGGTGGGTCCCTGGCTAGCTTTTGTGTCTCTGCCTGGGGAGTCTGTGATAGAGGTTGTTTAACTGGAGCTGAACTATCTGTTTGAATAAATTTCTCTTAGTGTATGAGGGACATCGGTTTCAAGGAGGAGAACCAAATGTTTCTTGTTTAATGGTTGAAAATTGGTAATTTTCTGATTTAGGTCAGTGTTGGCTTACTGTATTCTCACTGGGTTTTGTCTTCAGCTAGTCCATGTTCAGCATAACATGAAGTGCTTCTGGAAGTCCCATCCACATTGTATTATTGGTACTAGGCTTACCTACACTTCAATATTAAACAAATACAGAACTATAGAGAGCTTCAGTTGACCTCTAACAAAATCTGGTAGGAAGCATAGAAATATTAAGTGCAAGATGCAGTCTGGGGATGCTTGGAAATTGCTTTGGGATGGTTGCTGCAGTTTGTATCTCTGGTCTCATTACCTGGCAGTGTCCTAACATCTGTGGCCGTTAACAACAGAAAACGTGATTCATCATCTTTTCTACGCAAACCAAATTGTAAAGTCAGTGCACTGTTGCAGGTGTTTTTTTTCAGACCCAAAAAACTCTCTCAAAACAACAACAAAAATACCATAGATGAGAGAGCTGCCAACTGTTACATAAATGCAGAGAAATCCTTAAATCTATTCTAAGATGTGTACACTTCTGGTATGCCTTTAAGCTTAGCCTTGGGGAGGGGAGGCCCACATAAGGCTTTTTTTTTTCCCCCCTCTCTTCTGAGGACGATTTGGTAGTTTAGCCACTGTTTCTCAGCTGGTCTTTCTCTGGGCCCGTTTAAGCCTGAGCGCATGTATTGAAAAGAGCTCTTTCTTGGGTTGTGTGTGGTTCATTGAGCGAGGTGGCTGCTTAAAAACAGGAGCCTTTAGTATTGTACGTAGTGTCACCCTTTGCTCTTACCCTGACTGACCTTTCAGCTCTGCAGAGGAGAACACATTCAGTGATTAATCAGCCCACACTTATTACTTCAGGTCACTTGCATGGCATAGACAGAAGTAGGGGAAAAGGAGTATAAACACAAATATTTTCAGCCATTTGCTTTTAAGGGTAGGATGGAAGATGACAACCTGGGTCACCTGCTGAATTACAGTAAGTTTTCGTGGCATATTCCTTATCAGTGGTGGAATAAATGCGGTTGACTGGTCAACGGTCGCTTAGAACGAACAGGTGTGGAACCTCCTCTGGTTGCTGGAGCTGGAGGGGGAAGGGGCTGTGATGGTTTCATGGCAAGATTAGGAGCATCGCAAGGTGGGGGTTCGATGGAAGATGCTGGGTACTTCTTATCATATCCAGAATATTTTGTGGCAGTTGTTTATAGTTAATGATCTGTGGCATGCAGTGAGCTTTGGATCTCTTCAGCTATTTGAAATATCTGTTAAAAACAACAGCAGACACTTTTGAAAGTAGCTTACAAGTAAATATGAAATGTATATATATTACATTAGAATTACTGTCTAGCACTTCAGGTGTTCAGAAGACTAAGCTCTCATAAAACTGTTTTAGAAGTCTTTTTGGAGAAAGAAGTTAATTAGTCCCGTAGTAGCGCTTAGATGCCAGTGAGTTTAGGACATTTTCAGGCCTTTCTGAATATTATCTTTGCAATTCAAGATGGATTTTGTCTCCATTCAAAATCGGCAAACTGTTGCTCTAATTTCTTTTGATTCATGACTAATAAGCCCAGGGGAGTCCATTTTCTGGTCTCTCTGCTCTCATGACTTACCTTTACATCTGTCCTATGAAACAGGAAGAAAAATAAGACTGTTTTTCATACAACTATTTTATCTGTATTGGTTGTATTACGTATGGTACATTCCCAGCCAGTTCAGATGTTTCTCTGGTGGACAGTTTTTAACACTCTTGAGTTTTTGCATAAAAAAAAACTTGACTTCAAGGGCCACAGATCTAAGCTTATGAAAGGCAGGAGGTGCTTACAGAGTAAGAGCTTTGCTGCTACTGTGAAGAGAATTATTTAACATATGGAAATACATAAGCCTTCCTACTGAATATGTTGTATAGCTTGAGTCATGGTAGCACTACAAGACTGCATGGACTTTTAGGAGGACAGTGTCCCTTTCACAGATTGCTTACAGTTCTCATAATCATTACAATAGCTAACCACAACTCTTCCCGAGGAAGAAGAATCGTTTCCAAAGTCAGTCATAAGGTTCCTCAGCTCCTGACCAAATGACTGACTAACATGGAGGCTCTTTTAAGAGATTCCCTTGGAACGTCTATACAGGGTTAGCACTGACTTGCTAAGACCCACTGACTTGCTAAGATAAGGCAAATTCACATTATCAAAATATAACATTAATTATTTTTACTGGAAAAATCCTGCATCTCCCTAGAATGTTGTGAATTTTCACAATTTTACTGGAGTTCTCATCTTCTCAAATGATCACATTCATTAGCACATGTACTTCAGCATACTATTTGATATTTTTTTCTCCAAACAGAGAACTGATAAGCACTGTATCCTCTTCACTAGAATTTGTTCTTGTAAGGCAATACAATACTACTTAACCAGAACCCTACCAATGTAAGTATGTGACTTTGTTCCAATACTCACTGAGCACAGAGGGGAGGAACGAATTGATGCACATTCTGCAAATCATAGCAAATTGTGTAAGTTCAGTTGTAATTCTACAAAATTGAGACATCCCTATTAATTTCTTGTAAACCAGTTCACATGCTTAGTTTACATTATTTTTTAAAATATGTTTCTCAGCTGAAGGAAAGAAAAAAGTTGTTGGGTCCCTGACCTGAAGTGAAGTCATTCATGTTAGGATGTAAATAATACCTATTATTTATTGACAAAGGTCAGTCTGGCTTTTACTCAGAAAAGTTTTAGAATTAACTTCTAACTCAGGATTAAATCTCATAGGTCTTCATTGGTTATTGTAGTTATCAAAATAAAATTAAATGTAGATGAGATTAAGAATATAGGATACAGATTAGGTAATACTTGAAGTTGTAGGGAGAAAATAGACTATTTACAGTTATTTCCTTCTCTAGAGGTAGCGATAACAGGAAGTTTAACTGGTAAAGCTAAAATCAGACCCTTCTTTATAATTTACAGAAGGTTAGATTGCAGCTTGGGCTGCCTATGCTGATTATGCGAGTACAATATCTGTTTATCCTGACATTAATTACTGTTAATTAATTGTAGTTTTGAAAATGCCTAAGTTTGGTGTTGTTTTTCTTAAAGTCACTTTTGAAATTTAAATACAAAAGGTATTTAAACCCTTCCCTCTGGCCTAGCATTGTGGCACTGATGTGACTGTCAGGCATCATGTGCCATTGTGCAAGGCACTGTAGAAGTGCAGAGCAAAGATCCCTGTGCCCAGAGATCTGACTGTTCAAGGCAGTCTCAATGTTCAACAACTGTTAAAGTGTTGTGCTTCTCTCGGTAGACAACTTAAAAATAGCTGCTACAGCTCTCCAGCAAACTGACTAGTATCCTTCAAGTTCCTTGCATACATTGCAATTTCAGTCCACAATAATCTATATTATATGAAAATACTGAAAAGAATTACAATCCAACAAGAAAGGATCTTCACACTTTCTTATTTTGGCAACTACAAGCGGTTCTTCTGTCACTCTTTTCCTGAAACCTCACTGAACATCCCAGGCATGTTTTTATTTAACGTTAAATTATGTTCAGCTTTATAGTAACCTTAGATTAAGAAATCTGAAGGCCTTAATGTTTGTTGCTTTATTTTTCTCATAATCAATTTTTTGCTTTCCAAACCCTGAAATAAAACTATTCCCAGTCTCTTCCTAACCTATTCCAAAATGAAGTTACGGACCCTCACTGCCTCCGAGGTTCATAAAGTTCGTGTGCACCTCTTTTGGAATTTTATCTGTGAATCTACTTAAAAAAGCATCAAGCAATGTGTTACTCAGTTACATAGCCAAACTCAGCATGTTGCAAAGTGTCTCTGCTCTGATTACATAGCTACAGAGAGTGCCCATGAGTATGAGAGGCTATTCTGTATCCACTAAAAGTTCTTGGCCTGCTTAAATAGATGTTTTGGAACTAAAATTAGCTTAGTCAAGGCCAAAAGTAAAATTCCTAATGATGTAAGCTTAGTCAAGATTGAGAGAGAAACTTAAACAAAAGTTAAAAAATAAATAAATGTTTGTATTTGCGTATTTAGACTGCTCTCTTGAAAGCCTTAGCTTTGCAGAGTGGCTGTCTCTAGTTGCATCAGCTTTTGGCATCGATGGTCTGTTAAGAGAAAGAGAAATGCTTGTTGGAAGCAAAAAGTGCTGACAGCTTTATTTTGTATTTTAATTGCAAAACTGGCACAGCATCAGGTAAGCACTAATGAAAGCTGGCTGGCACTTCAGTTTTTAGAACTACTGTTTTAAAGGAGCTCAGGGAATGCAATGCATTTTGTTATTGTCTTCTATGTTACATAGCTCTGATATGAATCCTAATTTTTCAAAGTATAAGAGGAAAGTGATGTTTTAGAGTTGCCTGGTTATATTGGTCAAGGCACTGTTTACCACATCAGAACCCTGTGCAAGTATGCTAGTGATTAATGTTGAAACATCCGTTGTGTTAACAAAGGTAAACCAATAATCTGGACGTACTGTTATTTTAGTCATATTCAGTGTATGTTTAACTTCTACAGTCTAAAACCTTATTTTTAGTAAGCTGTTGACTGCCTGATCTGGTGGAAAAAGATACTTGTCTTCTGTAGATGAAATGGAGAAACACGGGTTTACCAAGAAGAGATGTTCTGAGATAAAATGGAAATGAGCTGACTGCTCTAGAAGAAATAATTTCATTTTTTATTCACTGCACAAATGTTTAAGTCTACTTGGATGATGCAACAGCTTGATTAAAAGGCAGGTAGATGCAGGGTATGAGCAACGATACGATAACCTAACGGTGATCTGGATCAACAGGAAACAAGGACTGTTGGTGGGTTTAAGGAATGGTTTTGAGGAATTGTTGCTCTGCTCTCATGCGAAATTCAGCATAGCGAACGATTCCACCCTTAATTTGTTGTGGAAGACTGACAGAGTCATGTAAATCATTAATACCGCAGTCTGGAGCTCTTTACAATCAGTGACATTCCCATTAATTACAAAGGCCCTGTCTGAGATTCTAGTGGGAGTTTGCTAATGTTTAATCTCAGTACACTGTGCATTTTGAGTCTCTGTTATGGTTCTTTGTGATGGAAAATATTTTTATGAAAGATTGAAGCACCCTTGATGATCTTGCCTCCCCGTGGAATCACAATCGAAAGTGCAAGGCTCATAAAGAATAGCCTTCCAGACAAGGCCATTTTCATCCTTAGAATTAATTTATACCAGTGCAACATAGACAGCCTGGGAAGCCTAATGCCAATGGTGACTAATCTGTGTGGCTCCAGGTTTTGGGTAACCAGCCCTAATGTCTGCCTCCATTACAAGCAAAATTTTATAGTATCTAATCAAGCCAGAAGACTGTTTGTTTGGGAGGATTGGAGGTAATTTGTGAGAACCTTTGTGTTGTTGGTATGGAGCCAGTTCAATTCCGTGATTACTCGTACAAAAATTTAATGCATCTGGCAATCAGCCTCTCAACCACTGCTTCGGTGTGCAAAAGGAAGAGCTGAAGGGCAGCAGCTGAGTGAGTAGCCTGAAGGTGAAGGAGTCCCTGAGTGTATTTCCCTCCCACCTACTCCCTTAAAGGCAAGGATGGGAAGCTAAATCACCCAATCTGAAGTTTCTGGACCTGTAATGTCGACTACCAGGCATCGGAACAGGCTGCCAGCACTTTCAGAAATATGACTTGGAACATGGGAGATGATGTATTGCTCTGTGGAGCCAGATGCTATGGTTTCAGTGTTCAGCTATTATGCTATTTCTCTCTCTCTCTCTCTCTCCTTTTTTTTTTTTGGACTGTTTGTGTAACACAGTTTTATATGATACTTTTCATTTCTGTGTTGTACTTGAAAATTTAGTGCATGTAACAGGAGCCTGGATTTTTCGAGTGGTCCTGTGGCATAGTTGTTTGCAACAAACTCGCCCACTTTACAACCCAGTTTTTCTTCTATTTTTGTGGACCAGACAAAAAAAATCCGTGCCAAGAACATGTCTCAAAGTTCTCAAGGTTTGCCTGGTATACTGTGCTTTCTCTAGCAATCTTTGGTCCATCCCTTTAAAGATTAAATGTATTACGGACTACTGTATAAAATGTTGTTAAACATGTAGTTCTCATTGTTTCTGGGGGAAAAATTCAGACACCTTTCATGAAATTAAGTATTTATGCTGTTATTGGTGATAGCAGATTTTTACCTCAAATTTTTTTTGGTACTGGTCTGTCATGGTTACACTGCTATAATGAAGTCTGAGGCTTAGAGTTCTAATTTCTTGTTTATTCCATCCAGAATAAAGAATAAGCCACTACGAATTAGCAAGCTGTAATTCCATGAGGCATTTTAGTGATGTAAAACCAAGATGTTTTGCGTAATAAAATAACCCCAAGTCAGAGTCTTAGCCTTCTCATGCTTGGTTTGAATTTTGCAAGGCAGATAGCAAATAGTTAAGGTTGCGTAACGTCGGAAGAGCTTCGTTTCAGTGCCTAATACTTTTGCTAGATTTAAATGCTTTGGCTCCTGTTTCTCTTTGCTAGGTTCTCCCTGCTTTTTATCCTTTGTTTTGTTCATAATTTGTCCATTTTCAGAGAATGAGCCAGAAAATAAGGGGTGTTTGTGCTTCTTGAAAAGAAGTATTTATAGCCGTCTCATGGGAATGACTTAAGGTGTCACCATGCTTTAAGGGAAAGATTTGAAGCCAGGAACGATGTGGATTGAGTTTGAGAGCTACGCTGCCTCCTGTCCCTGCAAAAAGCCGTCCATATCATCGGCCACGTGCAAGAAGTCAGCCACTCCGTGCCTAACGGGGATGCGTTAGCGTTTGGGCGCTGAACTTTTGTCGAGGGTGTTTTGCCTGAGCCGAGGCAGCACCCTTCCCTCCCCGGAGGTGGCGTGACCTGGCGTCCCCGCGGACGGAGGGAGCGTGCGCCTCGCTGGACTCTCCCTCCTGGCCGCTTCCAGCTCTTCAGGCTGCCGCCGAGGCCCACTCCCATCCGGAGCTGCTCAGGTACCTGCTGCCCCGGGGGCAGGAGAAGGGGTCTGATGCCAGCAGAGAGCGGGAGAAGGCAATGGGGAGCCCTAGGAGGCGTTTGGGTTGGAACAGGGGTGGCCCAAAACCAGGCCAGAAAGCAGAAAGGCAGAAGCGACTCAGAGGGTGCAGGAACAAGAAAAGAGGACGAGGCAGCGGCTGAGAGGGGGCTTAGGATCAGGAAAGGAGGAGGGAGGCAGTTAGGGAAAGGAAAAGGAGAGCAGCTGGGGGAAAGGAATGGAAAATATTGGCAAAATGTGTCTTCCCTCCCCCCCCCCAATCTAGTGGTAGGGTGATAAGTCTTGCAAATCAATTCTTGTTATTCAGAGAATTTAGCATCTAGATTTCCTAAAGAGTTTTTAATAATCTGAGGAGATTAGGGAGGGAGGGAGACATGTTTTATAAATATACCTATTTTTAAAGCTTTTTTTTTTTTAGTTTTAGGTTATTCTAATATATATCAATACATAATACAGGCTGCATGTTAATATTTAAGATTGCAAGTCCAAGCACTGAAAAGTCGGGAAGTGCTAGAAGAAAGCTTGCCATACGCATCTTGAATCAACTCTGCCTGATGTAGGTATATATTACAAAACAGATCTCAAGTATGTGAGCATATCCTCAGAAGTTAGTAATCCTCTCATCAGTAAGGCTGAACAGCTGTGAATGAAGGCAAGTTTTGACCTACCTGAACTGTGCTGCATATGTAAAGTTGTGAAGAAATTGCTTAACAGAAACTTCATTTGCAGACATGTTTGTTTTTGTTTAGGTCAATGTCTGCAAACTTTTGGGGGCTTCAAACAGTTTGTAGTTCAGTTATTATAAACAGTAGTCCAAATATTGTAGACATTTAATATCAAAATGTGAGGCATTTGTTTCAAAATGCTGAATACTTTGGGTTTTCGATTTAAAGTAACCTCTGTTTTTGTTTTGTTTTAAATTTAAATACTCAAACTTAGTGTTGAATTGATTTCTTTTGATTACTTCATGATGTAGTACTTAAAGGCCGACGTCCTGCATTACAAATGCTGTCATGTAAACTAAAAATTAGATCTGAAGAGTAAAGCAGTTAAATGCTCTTTTATCCAATCTTTGTTCTGTCGCTAAGACACAATCCAACCAACAGCATGGGGGATTTGTCCCAAGTCACTAAGGCACCAAATTTCATGGTGGTGATCAATTTAGAAAAAAAAATTATACATTTCTTTATTTATTGCTTTACACCCTCTTTGGTTTGGTGGGTAGACACACTGCCTATCCACATCAGACTGAAAGCAGTATGATGAGCTCAGGGAACATTTCTGTTGATCGGTTAAGGAAAGCAGACTATGAGGTGGTGGTATTTGTTTATTTTCTGTAGCAATCTGTTCTTACATATACTATTTCTCTAGAAGACATTTAATGTGCAGGGGTTATTCAAAACTTAAATACTGGTGGATCTTCTCAAACAAGTTTGAAATCATGGAACATGTTTAAAATATAAGCTAGTCAGGCAGAGACAAGGTTTCCCTGGAGACTGGAGAAAAAGGTGAAATATATGCCTCCTAAGGCTGAGAGCTGCAAATTATAGCAGTCAGGCAACTTAATTACCAAGATGGCTAACCAACAAGTCTTTGGAAAGCCAAAGACGCCAGCGCCTGAGGAACTAAAGGGAAACGTGCGTGGACTTGCAATGATTCATGCAATTATTTGTAAAGAACTCCCCTGGTACTGGGCTTAGGGTAAATGTTTGTGCTGCCCACAGGGTAGCCTGCGACTGTGTCTGAGATAGAGAAATTACACTACACATGGAGATTCCAGAGAAACAAGTCTTGTTCTCTTAAAAAGTTTGTATGCAAATTTCACTTATTCTAGGCAAATAAAGTTAAGATCCCCTTTTTAACAGTATGGCATACAGCCTAAGATTCCAGAAGGAATCTGTAGAAAGAAATATGCTGTGGTTTTATCAGTATACCTGAAGTGATGGATTTTTCTTCTTAAAAAAAAAAAAAAAGCAAAGAAGCACTCTGGTAACCATTTGATATGTTCATGTTAGAAAGGCTTAAAACTAAATTGTTAGTGCTATTCAAAGATTGTATTTGGATAATGACTGTTCAAATGTATAACTCTGGAAATATTTTACAAACCAGCAGTGCATTTGTGAAGTCAGAGACTTAGAGCTGAGAAATAGCATTAAAGTTTTTTTGTGCACCCTCAAATCTGCATATGCAACGTTGTAATTAACTGTTTGATTCTACTACCTGTCAAGTAATACCTTAATTCTCAGAAAGTCCTCTTGTAGCTGAATATGAATAAATATCACAGTAAATATCACAATAAAGTATCTGGCCCTGAAATGAAAATAATAGAAGATTTTTTTCAGTTTCCTATGATGTTCACCATTGGAAGACAACTTTTTCCAGTAAATGGTATCTTGAGTGTATAGTTGAACTCTTGGCTGCATTCATCTTGAACATCTTTAAATACAACAGTGTAGTCCTAGTACAGTTTTTATTTTTAATAGCGAAGGGAATGATTAAGGATAAGTCATGCGATGGCAATATATTTCCTTAAATCAGTGTTTCAGCTTTTTTCTCTTCCCAGTGATTGTAGGAAACGTTCTTTTTGCTTCACTGTTTCTGAATGTATGCACTTTGTGCCACATCAAATGCTTGTTTTATTTAGCTTACAGTAATAGGATGTATCTTTTATATAAAGAATAGGAGAAGAATTAGAAAATGGGATGTTGCACTTACTCTGAGTAGTTCAGTATCTGGTCTAGTGGCCTTTCATTGCAAGGTAGAGGCAGGCTTGCAGAAAATTGGCTCTTTTCCTCGGGCGAGTATACTTTTGGTTAAAGTGCTGGCTTGAGTGCATACATCCAGAAACTTAGTGGCTAAATGACAGCATGCAGTCTTGTAGTTTTAACTGTTTCAAAAATCATTATCTGTACAGAATGGGCAGTATAAACAAAGCCCAGCTTCTGTGAGTCTCTTCGTGCCGTCTTTAGTTGAACGAGGTTGTTGCTATAGAGACTGACTGTCATTACTCATGATGTGTTTCTTTTTTTCTTTTGTGTGTACATTTAAGGCTGGAGAGGTGACTGTAATTATTTCTGCAAAAGGCAAGATCTCCTGCATAACACAAGCTGCAAAATTTTGCCCAGCAAACTCTGCGATGGTGAAAGAGTTGCTTACATTACTTGTATTGATCAAATTAAATTTATAGGTGGTCTGGAACAGTCTTCCAGAAGAAAATGTCCCAGGCATAAGTCTAAATGGTCTAATGTGTTCTGTGTAAAGGCACCAGAGACAGTGTAGCTACTTCAGTGTAGTGCCCAGCTTTGCTTCTCAGCCAAGCTAAGCTCTTGTGTTGGAGCCCAGCTTTGACAGCTCTCCCACTTCCAGTGCCAGAGTTAGCTGAGTCAGGAGGTGAGATCCACATGGCAATGAACTTACTCCTTAGGAAATGAGGACGTTCTACTTCATTATTTAAAGAGCTGCAACTTGCAGAAATCTGAGCAGCCTCTGTAGCCCATTACAGTCTGTTTGAATTTTACTCCATGTTCCTTTGCACGGAGCACTAAATGTCTTAAGCTGTTGGTAGTTAAGAGCTAGTTCTTATTTTCCTCCCTATCCTCTCTTTTTGGATTTTGAACAGCCTTATTTTCACTCATTCTTTGGCAAGAGATTTGTGAAGATCTCACTAAAGCCAGTTGTCACTCAGTGCCTGCACAGAGCAGTTCCTTGAGAGTAAAACACTTCCAGTGTCAAGTCGCTTACTGTCTGTCTCTGCAAATGTTACATTCCTGTCTTTGACTATAAGATGAAAAGAGCCATTAAAACCATGGGCTAGGCTGAGGTTATCCTATTTCTCTTCTTGTGATGCACCTGCATTTATTGTCTCTCCTGAATGAGGTAGTTGAACAGAGTTTCTTTTGCAACACTATTTTCTTCATAGAAGAAGCAGAATGAAGCTGGTGATGATCTTTTTAAAGCAATTATAGAAGGAGAGTCATGAATCCATTTAAGTTTGGGTTCAGTGATTTCAAATTTGAAGTTATTTAAAGGAGGGGAAGGAGAATCTTGGACAACGGAAATCTTCTGGGCTTCATTTTAAGTGGCATTTGATAGGAGTAGGAAGGGAGTGTGTTGTCTTTCATATGACAGGCTAATAAACATCTCAACCCAATGAGAGATGCTGTACTGCTGATGGACATTCTGAGGAAAGATGATGATTGGGGTAATCACAAGATTAGTGAGCTTTCGAATCTGTCTTAATAGTACTTTATGGTCAGAAGTCATGCAGTGGGGAGAGCTGGATTGTCCAAGGTCTCATTTGCATGCTTGTATGAAGGGATGACATGAAGTAATTTAACTAGAAAGAAGGCTTTGAAGGTGACCAGTCGCATTTTTTGAATTTCTTTTCTTCTGTTTGCACTGTTCCTGTCACTTCATTTTCACAGTGTTTTGCCCTTCTTTAAAACATGTGCAACACCTTCTGGGGGAAAGAAATGGGAAGCATCCTAATATTTAGAGTGTCCCTGTGGTTACCAGTTGTTACAGCAGAGAGAGGGAAATCATTAAAGCAGAAAAGCAAGCTGCTGAAATCTGTCTGTCTTCAATATAATCTCCAGAAACCAAATTAATTGCTGAATTTGCTCCTTATGGTAAAAAGCAATTCCAAAACCTCACCTGTCAAGGGCAGAGCTCAGCAGATTGAGATGTCAGTGGAGATAACAAGCACTGCTCTGCTTTTACAGAGGGCCTAGTCTGCACCTAAGTATGGTATGCCATATCCCCATATGGCAACAGGGATCACTCTGTTACTGCATGAAGGCATTAGTTACTGCAAGGGAAAAAAACATTCATGTCTTGCTGCCATGGCAAAAGAACCACTATTAAGAGCTCTGCATCTTAATCATGAAGTCACTGGAATGGTAGCCATTCACCGTGGTATACATGCTGTTAGGGCCTGTCAGATTAATGCAAATTGAACAAATTTGAGTAGATTTGAAAAAATAGCTAGAGAAAAATCTACATATGCACTGAATGCAGTGAGGATGTGATGGCTGTGTAAATTGGTGGGTTGGTAAGGGGAAAGCACTGTGACAATCTGAGCTTGTGGGAATCTCCTAAACTAAATAACAGCTATAGATTCATTTTTATAGAATATTCATTTTATTCTATGAATATTCATAGAATATTCATTTTATTTTAAAATATATATTGTATCAAAAGAATGGTTCGAGGGGGCGGAGGGAAACAAAGACAATTATGTTCTCTTACTGCAATGCTGAGACTGAGATTGCTGCTGTTAAAAATGGTTGTATCTTGGGATCCAGTTGCTTAATGGAGAAAAATTCTGTATGTCAGAGTATCCATTTTCCCCTTCTTTCTATCCCTCTGTGTTCATATTACTGTTCTCGAGTTGCTGTTTGTATCTTTGTAGAACTTAAAGGCTGCAATATGCACTGATCACTATACCCTCTAAATGAGGATATCAAATAATGAATGTTCAAGTTGTCCCAAGTGATCTGACCTTGTGATGAGTCTGATATTGAAAGCAGTGATCTGTGCCTCATTCTCCATTTCCCAGTGGTGAATGAAAGCTCACTGACTTGGAAATACTTAGAGGAATTACTTCATAGTTTGGAACAAGCTCCACAGCTGAAGTCCAGAAAAATTACTTTTATCTAGTGAAATATACAGTTATTCACTCTCCTAACCTCTGAGGTAACCTTCAGTGTATGGCTTTTCTAACAGTAAACTGTAAGAGAGCCTGGATGTGGACATACTTCTGGCATACCAATGGCAAAAACAGGGTCACAAGTTCTTCACTGCCAATTCTCTATCACAGAATGAATGAGGTTGGAAGGGACCTCTGGAGATGATCTAATCCAACCCCCTGCTCAGACAAGGTCACCTAGAGCACATAGCACAGGATTGTGTCCAGGCAGGTTTTGAATATCTCGAGAGAAGGAGACTCCACAACCTCTCTGGGCAACCTGTGCCAGTGCTTGGTCACTCTCACAGTAAAGATGTTCTTCCGTATATTCAGGCAGAACTTCCTCTGTTTCAGTTTGTGCCCGTTGCCTCTTGCCCTGTAGGTGGGCACTGTTGAAAAGAGTCCGGCCCCATCCTCTTGACACTCTTCCTTTAGGTATTTGTATACACTGATAAGATCCCCCCTCAGTCTTCTCTTCCCCAGGCTGAAGAGGTCCAGCTCTCGCAGCCGTTCCTCATAGGGCAGGTGCTCCAGCCCTCTGATCATCTTTGTAGCCCTACGCTGGACTCTCTCCGGTAGCTCCCTGTCTCTCTTGTAGTGGAGAGCCCAGAACTGGACGTAGTACTCGAGATGAGGCCTCCCCAGGGCTGAGTAGAGGGGCAGGATCACCTCCCTCGACCTGCTGGCAACACTCTTCCTAATGCACCCCAGGTTGCCCTTGCCCTTCCTGACCACAAGGGCACATCACCCCTTCTTGAGTTTTGAAAAGCGCATGGCCTAAGACAGAAATGTTGCATAGCATGAAATGTCGAGAGGCTGGAAATTGGTTTGCTCTGTATAGCCTCAGGAGGTAGCATTTCAGCTTTTGTTTTGGTGATGGAGAAGAAAAGATTGCTTTTTCTGACTCTCATCTCCATCAGGTCAGACTTCCCAGCCTTCTGGTCATCTGCAGTGTTACTGTGGACAGCACAGGTTCCCAACAAATAGCAGGGTCCTTTTTTTCTCCTAGTCCTTTGTTATGCTGAGATTTTTGTTTTATATTGCATTATAATGACATAATATAATTATCCAGATGAAATAATTTTTGTAAATACTTTCAAGTTTAGCTTTGTGCTTCTTTTACTGTCTCTAGGAGAACCTAAGCAGCATAAGATGTGTCCTTACAAAGGACTCAATTTGATCTGTTCTCTTGCAGTTGTTTAATATTTTAGGATGCAATGCTTTTTAAAGCCAATATAGCCAAAAGTAGTTTTTTTTACAGATGTGCATCTCCAGTAGAGCAGGTACACAATTTTAATCTAAAAAATATGTCCCTTTTTTTGCAGTTACTTTTATCATCCAGTTTTATGTCTTGTCAGTCATTTCCAAAGAAACCTACTCATGCTTGTTTTTAGCATTTTACAATTTAATGGTGAATTAACTATGACAGTTTAAATTTTTCTTCTCTTTATCTTCCTAATCTAGAGGATGAAAAAACTATGGTAACTTCTGTATTATTCTATGAGTAGTAAATGCTGATGCTGATAAGAAATTTCACTTCTACTTAGCCAGGGCACCAGAGTTTTAAAATGCTAGTAACAGAGCATAGTATAGTGACTCTGCCAGATTTCTGAGATACGTGCTAGAGCAAACAGCTGAAATGGTCACTGCAACTTGTTTGTTTTTAATGTATTTATATTTGAAAAACAAACACCTGTAATTTCCACAACGGTGGAAGCATGAAAAGAGGTATTTTAGCTTCAAGCTTCCAAGAATTTAAAATATTTGAATGCATGTAAAATTAATTCATAGGCCTGTTTATATGAGGGGGATGAACTTTGCTTTGCTGTCTTAAAGTGCAAGAATGAAATACAGATACTCTGTCACACTTGTGAGTCAAACCTTTAATTTGCAAATGGGCTTAATCCAAACAAGCAAAGAAGCTTAATCCAGGTAATACAAGTCTTCACAATTTAAAATATAAAAATAACAAATGAGTCTGTTGTCTGCAAGAACCTTTGATCTCACCCTGGTTCCCTTAACAAGAGAATCTAAGGGTTGGCAGCTAACCAAAATTAGGTACATCTTTATATATTCTTTTAATTTGGAAGAATATATTTCAGTTTTGAACTACTGAAATGCACTAGATGTAAGCCTTTCTCAGAACTCACATTCATCATGGTCTTAATGCCTCACTGCTGTAGTAATGGGCAGAACCTTGCAAATCTTAAATTTTTTTTTGTTCCCAAGTGTTGCTAAATAAAACACTTTGTCGCAGAAGGATTTGTGTATGGAGCGCTAATGGCATGACCAAACCCGTTCTCTTAACAGTTTTCCAGAACAGTCAGACTAAGAAGCCTGAGGATATTGGTTTGGAAATGTTTCATTTTTTCCCTGAAGCAGTGGGTTCGTTAGGGAAATCTCTCGAGCCTCTCTGTATGAACCCTTGAAAGCTGGACTTTAAGGAGGCTTGTTTTTTGGGTGGATGGAAGGGGGCTTGAAAGGAAGTGTGGAGGGTGGAGGTTTTCCATCCTGCTGCCCCCGTGCATACCTGTGCGCCCTTCCCCAAAGCAGTACCTGAATACTGGCATGTGTACCAGTGTGCCTGTGGTACCTTGGTTCCCCCTTCCCCTAACACTCTCACAGCACTTGCACAAAATGCTTGTTACTGTCTCACAAGGCTCCCTTTCTCTCTACCAGAGTCCTCTGGTTCTCTCCATGTTCCTCCTGCAACCCATCACATCATCCTACAGTCCTCCTACTCCTATCCCCTTACTTCCCCATCCTGTTAGGCTGGAAAATCCCAACTGCTGAGCTTGCCCCCAGTATGACTGTAAGCATCCCAGGCTGACCTGCCATGGGAACCTTACTGGAGATGTAGTGAAGGTGCCTGTCCATAGTGGCAGAGAGCTGCAGTGGGATCTTAATGGGCTCTTGACTCTGTCCTCAGTAGCCACCCGGAGAGCACCACTGGCTGTGGGGCAGTGCGTCTGCTGTGCAGGAAGGGCTCTGCAGCAAGGTTTTCCATGGACAAAGCTTTCTTCACACTGATGTTTGGGTAGGAGCAGGCTGCTAGCAGGCTATTTACTTGCTCTTTGGAGGTTGGCAGCAACCCACAAGCCACCCATTAAAATTTCATGTCCCTGCAGGAAGTAATGAGTTGTTCTTGTTGGGAAAGAGAGGAGGAGGAGATACTTCATGTGAATAAATGTGCTGATGCCTAGTTCTTACATATCTGCACTGTCAATCCAAGTGTCAGAGTAAACATCCTCAGATACAGCTGTTCTGAACTGAGCATAGAAATTCTAGTGTTTTTGTCTATGTATATAAGCGTTAGCAGTTGGATCTATCTCTGCTTGATCCATCTCTGTGCTGCTTAGCAGGGTGCTGTTGTAGCATGTGCTGGTTGAAAGTACATAATGATTTTCTTGCTGTCTTGCTATGAAGGATGTCATTGATAACTTGACGTACTTTGCATGAGTGCTTACAAAAGCAGAGCTGGCACTCGTTCTCAATGTAATCTTCCTACATTCAAAGCATTTTAAAAAAAATAATTATTTATCTTAATAAGAAAGCATGTATAGGTGCTTACACTGTGAATAAATGAAAGCCAGGGGTAGTCTTGACTCAGTGCTCAGCTTGAGACATAGATGGTGGGAGAAGAAATGCAAGGTTTCTGTTCTGCCCAAACTTGGTCCAACTTCCAGTACAGTGCACCAATACTAGAAAATGTTGTCTCTAGCATTGTTGGGTTTTGGTTTGGGGCTATGAGGTTTTTGATTTTTGTTCAGATCCTAAATTTTTGAAGCAGAGTGAAGATAATTTTATCTGGACTGGGTCTGAAGGTTTTGACATTGGACATCCAGCTGCCTGTTTTTACTTTTTCTATGTATCACTTGAGCCACATCTATCTTGTTAATTTTGGGGCCACTTATAGGGATTTCAGATCTCTGTTACTAGAAGGAGCTCTGTCTTTTGTTCCCAAGTTCTCAGTTTTAACATGCAAGTAGAAGATTACTATGGATCACAAGTGTGGAATGAATGCAGTACTTGACTCCAGTGCAGTGAACAGCATTAAAATATTAGTGTTTTTTTTTTTCTACTAAGCATATTTGTGGACACTGTTGATAATACAAAGACTAGGAAATGCTAAAGACACCCAAGATGTATTTTACTGGAAATAAGGTGAGTAGCATTTACATGTGTATACATTGCCGAGATCTTATTCACAAACAGCACATGTAAGAAAGGGATGAGCAACAGGGAAATTGTTTTCATTTGTGTTGGACTTTGTTTCTTCTCTTGTTCCCCACTTGCAACCCCTGCATTAGTAGGATAAACGCTCCAGTTCTGTCATTAGACAGCATTTCATTTCCAAACTTAATCTTTAGTCTTAAAATTCAGCATTTTTGCTTTAGAGCAGAACAGGTTACTTGTTGAATGCTCAGGCTTTTATTCCAAGGCAGTTGTTCAGGAGTTAGGTGTCAGTGTGGTTCTGCATTTAAGCTAATAAACTTTGTCAGCCTTGACTTGTGTGTACTTTTACTACCACCATCCCCTTCAAAGCACAGCAATACCTCTGACTTGATTTACACACTAGCCAGCGGCTGTTCCCAGGGGCTAGATAAAACTTCCTTGAGCAGCCTTGTTTGATCCTTCTTGCTTATGCTATCATAAGAGTTCTGCTGTCTCCTTAATTCTGGTTAGTTCAAGCTATGGGCTTGAACTTGTACTTACATTGTACATGTCAAGCATAAGATACTATATAAAATAAGCGCTATTTCTGAACTAAATGATTTCTTTTAAGAGGGTTGGTTTTTTGAAAGGGAAGTAATTGAAGGCAGCAGAATCGGATGCTAAGGAATAAAGATTGTATTGCAGTTCTTTATTAACTATTCTAAATTTCCCAGTTTAGTACTGGGTTTCCTGTGATGCACATTGACAACACTTTTTGACTGAGGTATTAGTTTGTTCCACTTCAGATGCCTTTGCCTCTGTCTCTCCCCACCTTGCAGTCATGGACAGTTAAGAGCTCTTTAGTCTGATTAGGGAATTAGCAAGTGGCAGGGACAGAATAACTAGAGTTTTTTTCTTTAGTCTTTCCTTCATTCTAGCTATTTTTTTTCTCTTGGCTGTTACATTTGCGACTGTTCCTGCCTCACTTATATTCGTGGAATTAGAGTAAGAAAGTGCAAGGCTGTGTTTCCTCTCCAATGCTCAATGCATCTTTGGGCAAGCTGCCTATCTGAAGTGTCAGACGTGCGTTGCTGTGTGCATGCCGCAGGCTGGCCCGCACACGTGCTCTCTTGCATTCTCGTAGCCCTGGTGTGGGTCCTCTTTTCAGGTTCTAACTAGGGTGCAGTTCTGGGATGGGAACTGGGCTTGTCCCCAGCCTCAGCTGGGACTGGGTACATGGTTTTCTGCCTTGCCAGGGCACCTTCTTAGTCAGGGCTTCCCTCTCGATCATGGAATCTCACTTGCGCATTCAGGCCACTGTCCTTTGAACAGAGCTTACCTAGTAGTCAACAAAGCTCTAATTTCTTAAAAGCCTGTACTTTTCTTCCTCTTTCAAACCTCCTATGAATCTTTTTTTTTCCCCAGCTATCCATCTTTTTAGGATCAGATTTCTCTTTGCTCTTGTTTCCTTTGCCACTGTTAGCAATTCCTACTTCTGTTCATATAATCCTCCTTTGGAGAAATTGGAGAAATCTGGTTTCTTTATCTCAGGAGGAGCACCTTAGAGCAATGTCTCTAATAATCTTTCAGACTGTCTAAGAGACATTGATCACTGAACAGCTTTTTGGTAGTTTTTCCTGTGCTATAATTTTCCCCCCTTTTTGGAATGTAGATCTCGTTTCCTACAGATACTTGGGACAATGAATTTTAGCCATAGAGGGAGGTGACTGTCTTTAAAATCATCTGGTAGATTTGCAATTTTGGCATGTCTAGGGTTTTATTGCTTAGTTAAGTTTATCTTTACATGTTTGCAATTGAGCATTTCATACAGCCTCATATGTAGCTATGATTAGAGGAAGAGCATGTGATGAAAGGAGGAAGGGATAAATTCCTGCAACCTGTAGGAAAGAAGTAGTTCATTTATTTAAGGAATCCGTATTTTTGGCAGCTGGGACAGATTATTCCACAAGTTTGAAGCAGCTTTGTCAAAGCTCATTCTTGTAACAAATCCATGTACCACTAACCTGTAGTGAGCTGTGGCAGATTTTTACATCAGTGACTTTGGATGACACGCTAAATAATGTTGAGCATAAAGGTGTAGTCGTATAGTCATAGCGATGTTGCATTAGTCCATAACAGTAATAAATTCAGAGCATTTGTTGTACCAGGGCAATGCTCTTTCACCATCATCTGCTGCTCAGCCTTAGAGTCCTTAGCAGAAATAGTTGAAGTTGTATAATCTTCAGCTCATTTTTTTTTTTTCATTTTTAAAATACCTTGGTGATGAGGGGATTTGCAACTTAGAAACAAAATGAGGATTAGGTTCTGCCTGTTCTTCAGTTCATGGGTGACTTCTATGCAGTCCCCATTGAAATCCATGCACTGGACAGGTAGCTCAAGTTCTGTATCTTTAAGCCCTTGTAGGCCATACTTAGACAAAGCGTTTCATTGGACTTTCTAGTCTGACAGTCTTGTCCAAGAGGACAGACATTAGATGATACCTCACTTGGAGAGCGAGGCTCAAGGAGAAAATGTAATAACAGAGCAGTGTGTCCTGGTTCAGAGAGCCTATTTAGAGTTGGCTCTTGGAAGCCCATTCCTGAGGGCGGTAGGGTGATCTGGTGCTCCGTGGCCTTCCTCAGCAAAAGTCAGGTTGGGGTGTTCACCCCTATGACTTCCCTGTTTGAATTGGGAAGGGAGGCAGTGATGCCGTTGTGGCTTCTTGTGCAGCTTTGGTCAAGTCGTCTAGCATTTGAGTTCCACTTAGCTAGCAAGGGCCCCTCTGCAGCACCTGGGAGCGCTGGGAGGTTAAGTGTGCTGGTGATGAAACTTTGCATGTGGCTGTGTGCTCTGGAGAGAGGAGGAGCAAAGCAAGCATCAGAAACTGCAGACATCAGAAGCACCAGGAAAACCAAACATTAGGAAATACCTGATGAGAGGGAGTAAAGAAGTAAAGATGACAGAGCCAGACTCTTTTCAGTGATGCCCAGTGACAGAGCAAGAAGTATTGGGCATAAACTGGGCAATTCCATTCAAATATAAGAAAAACTTTTCACTGTGAAGGTGTTCAAGCATTGGAGAATGTTGCCCAGAGAGGTAGAGGAGTCTCCATCCCTGGAGATACCTGCAGGTGATGCAGAGATACCTGAGTGACCCTGCTGTGAACAGAAGGTTGGACCAGGAGGTCTCCAGAGGCCCCTTCACACCTCAGCCACTCTGGATTCTGAGATTGATTCTATGGTTGTTTCCCCCCAAATCTGTCCGATTACTCCCTCTCTCTTCAGTCTTTTAAGTTTCCAGAATGCTTCACAAAAATAATCCTATTATGTCTAACACTTCTTTATGTAGCTTTATTCTCTCCTTGTAGAGAGAAGTCATAATGGCTCAAGATAAGCAGCAGAGCAAGTATTAGGTAGTTGAATGATATCTCCCTTGGCCTGTGTTAGGTTGTTGGGCCTTGCTGGAAACAATGTCATCAACGTTTAGATTTGGGTTTTAGATGTTTTATTGTCTGATTAATCCATTTGTGACTTAAAGCAAGTGGTATTCTGTGTGGGAGCCCACCTACAGTGTCTCCTTAATGCTTGTGCCAATTCTTATTCAATATCTAGCGTCATTAAAATTCACGGTTGTGCTATTTTGCTTACTTCTCCATCACTTGTGGCAGTCATGTGAGTATGTTCCGAAACTACATCACAAAATATTCCAAGGAAGTGTCACAGAGTAGTAAGCATGAAAAAAAATATTACTCTGTATACCTAGGCTCCATTGCAAGTATAGTATCTGGATGCCATCACATTTAAACCATTGAATTGAAATTAATGAAGTATTACATAATCCCTTGTTGCAATGCCTGAATAAAATTATACACATGCAGAGATATGCAAAGAAACGTCTGCTGAAGCTATTAGAACCTCAGTACTCTCAGTGTCTCTTTCCCACCCCCAAGTTAAGGTGGGAATTTCTTTGTAAGATATAATAAATTTAGATGCACTTATTCAGATAAATAAAACACCTTTTTTAGGTTTAGTACCATTAATTTAGAACAGCGAAGGGAAATATACTGTTTCTGATAATGGTAGATCCTACCAAGACCAGAGGTGCAAGTGTTTATTGCTGCTCAGATAAATAGTCATATTTTACTGAAAATCAGTGCATTTACTCATGAGTAGAGCTAATGCTTTGTGTGAGGCCTTTAAAACAGAAAAATATTAAAACTTTCTGTTGGGTTGTCTTTAAGTAATACCAATTCTTATTCTGCATTTAAATCATAATTTGTTAGCTCTTACAGTGGTTATTTCTGTTGATTACAGGAAATTTAATATGATTAACGCAGTTAGTTAAAATTTTCCATGTGATTTTTGCTGAAAAGATAGGATTTTTTTAATGCTGATCTCAGCAAAACATTGTTCTTGAACGCTGAATATTTGATGGAGCTATTTTTCCTTTCCGTACCCGCCTCTCTTTGCTGCCCCCGCCACCTACTTCTCCCCAATTGCTACCTTTTATCCTTCATGTTCATCCTGAAACCCTCCTGAAGAAGGAGATGACGGAGAAGCAAGGAATGTTGTCAGGCCAAGTATGGAATAAACTCACTGAGGTACTAAGGCCTGAGTGTGCAATATAAAAGCTGGCGAGTGTAGGAAACCCCTCGCTTTTGTTTGTTTTCTAAAGCAGGCCTGATCCAGTAATGTCTGCTTTTAAAACAAAAGTAATTCTACCAACTTCAATTTCTAGTGAGATTTTCAGTTAAGTGAATAAGGACTTTTTTCTTCCTCTGAATCTTATTTCTTTCATCCTTGTTTCCAGCTCCATTCAAGCTGCTTATGGAGGGGTTTGCAGAGTTGTTAGTCTATCTTTTCAGCCCTTTGGCAGCCCTTCTCACGGGCCTACGAAAGCAACCATCCCTGGCTCACCTCCTGCCAGAAGGGCCCCCCACACTCCTCATCCTTATCAAAACAACAAGCCTACTTATCCGACCACTAGCCCTAGGCGTCCGACAGCAAACCTCACAGCCAGTCACCTTCTAATTCGATTCATCTCCACTACCACCATAGCCCTACTGCCCATCCTGTCCACCATCCCCATCCTACCAGCATCCATTCTACTCCTTCTAACAATCCTAGAAGTAGCAGTAGCCATAGTTCGAGCTTATGTATTTGTACTCTTACTGAGCTTATATTTACAAGAAAACATGTAATGGCACACCAAGCACACTCTTACCATTTACTAGCTCAGCCCATGACCCATTTTTGGCACTGTTGCTGCCTTACTAACAATATCCGGATTGATCGTATAACTCAACACACTTACTAGCCCTAGTAAGTTGTCCCAGACTGTAATGCCCTAGAATCAAACTCTTCTATAGGTGAGCTGTGAGACACAAAGACAAATCATAAACTGAGGAAAATCATGGCATTTAATTTCCTGGTTTGGCTTTCAGTTAGGTAGATGTTGAGCTTCTGATTTGAAGTACCATAATGAATCTTCTGGTTTTTCTTTATGAAGGATCATTGAAAGGGTGTTCAGAGCCCCAAATACCTCTTTCTTGATTGATGGACCTGATTTTAAAAAAAGAAATTTGAAAATAGTGGAAATCTTTCATCTTGTGGGATTTCATTCATGTTATAAGTTATACTCTTTGTCAGTTCTTGATAATAGATGCATTAGTAATTTGTAAAGAATCTGTAAAGATGTCATTAGTATCTTGTATCATACTTTTAGAAATCTAGGATTGACAATACAGTTTTCTAACTGCTGCATTGCAACGAGTTGCTTAAATGTCTGCGTCTTTCAAGTTACTTTGCAGTTTCATTCTATTGTTCCTACTAATTGCTGTTATCAGTGTGATAAATCCTTCTTCACAAGGAAATAAAGAAAAGGTTTAAAGGATGATGTTTGGAAATAGCAGCTGCTAGAGCATCACTGAGAAGTAAAGAAAAGAGGAAAAATTACTTGGAAACAGTATAGCATGAAAAAAAAATGAGACCAATGTTGTTTAAAGGGTATTTGTTACATTTCTTTCCTCTGCTTGAGCAGTGAACTTGTACTGTGGCTTCACTTATATTGTGGCTTAATACAAAATGGTATTTTAGCACAGTCTTGTTTTAATGAGAATATGGCAATGTCAATTGCAGCATAATGATTGTTCAGCTGTTTTCCAGTAATGTGGTTAACTAAATCCTTTTTCTTTCATATTTTAGCATCTGAAGGTTCTCAAGACAAGAAACTTGCTTCAGGACAAAGCGCTCACAATGCTGGAGCTAAACCAGGTATGCCATTACGTGTGCTTCAGAGCATAGTGCTGTATGCTTCAATGGTATGTGCAAAAGCAGCTGTCTTCCTAGGAACCTCTTCTTAAGAATATTTTATGCTCTTACACTTCTCTTACTGTTTCAGTCAAAACTAATACCAGTGACTGTTCATATGGGCTTATGCTGGAGCCTGTGATTATTCACAGAAGAACAAAACTGAAAAAATCTATTTTAGTGCAGTTTGGGAATGAGAGTTGAGAACAGAGATAGAGATAGAGAAGCTACTGTACCTGCCTCTGTGCTTGCACCAGAATTATCTACAGTAAATGGGGCTTTATAGCTTTGTATAATGTGCATCTCTTGAGACACCTCTTCACTTACCACAAAGAATTCTTTATTCTGTTATATGCTCTGCAGTAAGCAGATGTTTGTCATTACTGTACCGTCCCTGATTGTTACACTATGTGGATTTAATTCACTGTTCCCATTAATGCTGCACTTACAGTTAAAAGCCCGTGTACTAAGATGCTGATATGTAATCTTTAATGCCACAAGTCTGTTACGGTTTGATGCTTAGGCCAAGTTCCAGAAGAACAATTAGGTATCTGAATTCTGCCTGTGTTATCCTTTAGGTACCCAAGACTAAAAGGTGTAGTTAATAATGGTGAGGATTGGGCAAACTATAAGCATTCCTGTTTCAACTGCTTGACAGCTTGGCAGCTCAGTGACTGCTCTTTATTGCTCTGTCTCTGAGCTGCCTCAGGCCTGTGTTTCCAGAGAGGAACGCAGCAAACCTGGTGCTGTGTTCAGGCCACATCCAGTATGTGCTGTCTGACAGTGCTCGGTCCAGGCCAAAGCACAGCGTTCACAGCTGCTTTCAGTCAGAAAAGTAAGGGAAAGAGGAAGAGTGAGTGGAGTTAATGTTATCTTTTATTCTCCCCTCCAAAAAACATAATTTTGCAGTTGGACAATGTTCAATATCCAGTATTATCCTGCAGTAGTTTAATCCCAGTCTTTCATCTCCCAAGAGGGTGTCCTAGCTGCTCCTCCACTCCCTTCAAGCTGTGCTGGTGTGTAGAAAGGAATGCAAAATCCCTGGGGCTGCAGAGAGGGCCTGCAGCCTGCTGCTGAGAGCCACTATATTAAAGAGAGAAATCCTGGGAGCTGGTTCCTGTTCTTAGACTGTGTGAGAGCAGTGTCAAACAGTGTTTGGGTTAAAAAACAGAGACTGCTTGCAGCAGGGTGACAGCCATCATAAACAATGTCGTTGTTGCCTAGAAGGTGTTTACAGGCTGAACAGATACTAGGAGTCCAAGAGATAAACATAAGCAATTTTGAATGTGTGAGAATGTGAATGGAGCTAGACAGAGGGAAGAGGGTTTTCGAGACTGCAGAATGCATCTTTTCAATTGCTGCTATGGCAGGTGCGACTAATGGTTCCCTGACCTATAGAAACCGGCCATATGTAATAATCAAATATGACAATTAGTAATTTAGCAAAATAACCTAATTTCTACAAGTATAGACTGTGTGTAAGAGTTCACTGACTATTAATTATATAGAAGATCTGAAAAGCATGCATTTTACTCTTGTTAACATAATTAGGGACAAAAAAAATTGACATTTCAGTGCTGAATTTCTGTAAAGCAGTACTTACAGCTTCTAAGCTCTTTCAATAGACTGGTAAATTCTTTAAGAATAATTTTGGCCTCATAATAAGCCCTGTAAGTTTATGAAAAACGCTTTTCATATATATTTTAGATGTTTAATTTCCAGCCATAAGTAAGTACAAAATTCATTTCTCCTTTTTAGAAGGATAGTTTAAGAATTAATCTGTAAACCTCCCATTTGGGCATAGTATTTAGCATAAATAACATAAATAGTTATTTATGTCTAATGAAATAGGTTGCTGAGTGTTGAAATGCATCATAGCATAACCAGGCTGCAACTTCGACAGCAACACATTGGTCTTCCCGGAGTATCCTCTGTAAGGTTTTGCACATGCCCAGCTATCAGCTGTAGCTGTAAGACCTGAGATCCTTTCGGGATCTGTCACAAATGACGTGCCTCCAATCTTCTTGTCTATCAACCTAAAGCTATTGCATGATGACGGTGATGAGCAAGGGAGAGTGCTTTGCATGTTTGCCCTGGTATTCTTAAAATGCCAGCTCCCAAGATACTCGACTGATGGGATGGTAATGGGCAGAGAGACATGAGAAACCAGGGAGCAGGCCTAGTGAATTTTCTTGTTCTAACCGCAGTTTGAAACTGCCTACGCGGTGTGTCAGCAGGTTAGCTGGGGTCCGAATGCAAACATTAGTGGTTAGGTTTGTCGCCAGACCATGAAGGGTCAGTTACTAGCCCTAGAAAAGATATTGTAATTAACGGCATCAGATTTGCTCCAATAACCTTGTAAGTACCAGCTACCAGCAGAGCAAAAGCAGTGGGTTGGTGGGTGTGCTGCAAAGGTGTTATCCCCATCCTTGTGCCAATATTTACTTTGCACCCCTCAAGTCTTAGCATGGGAAGTGGTTGTTACTGAACACACATGCTTACACTGGAGGAGAGGGGCATGGGGAGAGGGATGGGGGTGTGCTATCAGGTGTGTGAGATATAGAAAGAATAATTGGGCATCTTGAAACAGAATGGCAGAGGGCAGTTTTAAAAATTTATTTTATTCCTCCTATTGCTCATAATTAGGAATTCCTAGGGGAGACCTCTTCATTTTGCCTGTCCATGTAATCCTCCTGCCTGTTTGAAGAATTGCTTCTTCTCGCTTGATAGGGAAATCTCTCCTCCTCTGAAGAAAGGAGAAAAAAACTGGAAAGAGAATAGTATATTCTGAAAAAGAAGCAGCATGTATTTTAGGTTATTCCCCAGTGTCTCATCATTCTCTGTCAACTTAGTGTTGTATTGACTTTTCTGACAGCCCTGCAAGGGAGTCCATGTTTTTCAAAGGAATTCATAGTTGGTGCACATTGATTCCAGTAGCATTAATTACTCATATTACAGAAATTCACGTTTTGTGGCTCTTGTTAGCCAGCCACAAGAGAGAATAAATACTGTTACCCTTTTGACCTGCGTTCGCATGCTGAAGAGACTGCATGCAAGCCAGCGTTCTTTGTCAAGCTGTTGTTTCAGCAACCAAATGTTGATTTGTGCTGTACATTGGACAAATCTATGGTATGGCTAGGTATAGTTTCATAAATGCCAGCACCATGTGCTGTTTATCAGGAATTAAAGATTGATCTGTAACTAAGTAATAGATTATCTTTGTCCCTGTTTGGGACCTTTTCACATGCTTTTATACCTTTCATTGGAGGTACAATATTTGAATGAAAAATATGGTAGTTCTTCTACCATAGGCAAGGGGATTTCTTCCTGCTGTTCTTAGCCTCAATTAGTGACATTAATATCAATGCAATATGTTCTGGTTACTGCTGAGATGAATGATCATTGTTCACTGTTAAGAGTTTGAAAATAATTAATCTGAAGATAATGAGTGCTGAATTCCCTCATCCAAGAGGGAAGGTTTTGTCATCCTCATGCGGGAACTTCTCTTAGAGTATAAAATCAACATTACTGATTGTCCTCTAATTCAAATGGCTATTTAAAATTGCTCTAAAACATCATCCTGGCTTCAGTGATTTATTTTTCCAAATATCTCTTTTAAGCCTCGTTTGCATTGTCCAACATGTTGTTTTCCTAGGATTTTTTCCTTAGGTAAGTACAGTATGTACACAGAAGGAGACTGACCTTTGTGTATTTTTACAAATTGTGTATTTGTGTACTCACATTGAATAATGAAAATGGCCTCTGTTACAGGAACCTTTCTTTTTCTGGGCACTTTCCATGATGACGCTATCCTAGATAGTAACATGTAATATTTTAAAACTGAATTATCCTTAATGGTAGAGTAAGTCAAGCCATTTCTTTATACCCAGAAAGCTTTTCTATTTGGGAGAGAAGGGGGGGTGCTTGTTTAAAGCAGACTTTTTTAAAGCTCGTGAAAAAACAGCATAGTGAACAGCTTTCCAGATTTAACAGAAGAGTCTAGGGACAAGTAGGAAATTAGTTTTGGTAGCATGCTGAGATGAAGTGGTAACTCAGATTTTGTTCCCATTTTGTCTTTGGATCCACTGCTGAGACTGGAAGTAGGATGCTAGCTGCTTAGCATTTTATTTTTCCAAATAATTCAGTTTGTTTCACTGAGCAAGTGACGTTTATCCAGCCAAGTGTTTTTATAATCAAACCTTGGCTTTGAGACAGATTTTTCATATGTTATCTTTAGGCTTTTTGCCATGATCCAGGTGTCCAGTCACAGGTATTTTTAAAGAAATTCTGTAGCTATGTTACAATCTACAAGGACAGTTGAAGGAAACTATTTTCTATCTTCATTGGTGTTATACTATGTACATGATGCACTGCCTTAACATGTCTGCTAGAGCCTTTGAAATACTTGCACACGTGAACAACATCTTTAATGTGATATTGAGTCTCCTGCCTTACCTGTCACACCTCAAGAGCCCAACCAGAACTGCTACAGTGTTTTGGTCTGATCAGTTTTGTTTGTGTAGTGAGCTTTCTTTGAGTTCTGTGAAATAATGTTTATTAGTTTTTAAAATAATATTGGTGGGAAGAAGAGGATGCTGAATTATACTGCAAATGCATTTTGGAGAGAGGTTATGAAGTAATAAACACTATCTTGTCAGAACACTCTCAAGCAATCAAACTGTTCCAAGTTTGGGGGCAAAAACAAGTCCTTCCTCGTAGATCTTCACAGGCTAGTTAGTTTTGCTTAGAAATAAGAGTTACAACTTTGTGCACTTTTTCGTGTTTGCATGTTAAGATAATTGGAAAGGATTAGTACTTTTAAAAATTGTTCCATCGTATATAAGATGGGTTTCTGGAAACATTTGCTCTTTTCTGATACTGAAATAGAGCTGTTTAATGGTTGTTCTCATAATAGCTTGTATATGCTAATACTCAATTTTATCTCTAACTCAACATCTCTAACTTTTTCTCCTTTGTATGTAGATCATCCACCAATACTAAAGGTTGATGACAGGCAACGGCTTGCTAGGGAACGGAGAGAAAAACGAGAAAAACAATTAGGTAAGAGCTACTCTATATTGCATGTGGTTGCAGAGGTTTTTTGTTTGTTTGTTTGTTTGTTTTTATTTCTTTTTTTAATGCATGCAGTGTGAGTTTTTTGCCAGTTTGCTCTTAGTAGCGTTTCACACACTGATTTCACTAAATATGCAGTAGTGTCATTTTAGCTGTTTAGCTCTTTCATCTTTAAACTAGAGCTTTTAATTCATGCACGTCCTGAGATTTATCATTACTAAACTTGTTATGTACCTATTACTCATCTTTATGAAATTGATTGAAAAAGTGATTAATTTCTGAAATCATACAAGGAACCTTAACATAAATGGGATTCTCCAGTTTAAACAACCAATTAAGATTAGAGTTGTTAATATGTTGAATAAATCCTCTATTGCCATAAAACAGGATTGCAAAACATGCTGCCAATGTACAATTTGAGTTTTTCTCTATAATGTTGGGACTTTTAGTCAGGTAAATTTTTTAGCGGATGTCAAATAGATGTGCTCACTCTCCTATAAAAGTTAGTGTGTCACCTGTGCATGAACGTGCATAGTATTATCCAAGTGAATTCTTAGGTGAAGGTTACGTAATAAGTTTATTAACAGTTACCTTGTGATGGATGCTACACTGAGCAGTGTGATAGTCGAAGGACTGTAGAATTTTGTAAAAAGCAAAATCAGTATGGATACCAGATACCGAATCCTGGCAATGTTATTTTGGCCTATTGCATGTCGTCAAGCTTGTTCTGACCTTCCTTCTACCTAGTCCTGCAGTGCTTCTGGCTTCCCAAGTGTAAAGAGGGACAGGGTCACTTGCTGACCTCGTCCTCTAAGCAGGGCACTTTTTCCCCAGCAGAATCTCAGAGAGAAAAATATATGGAGTAAGTCTTTGTAATCTGTCAGTCAGAAATAAAGATTTTGAAGTTCTTGCTGCCTTGGTAACAATGATGCCGGTAGAGACTGAGGAGCAAAAGACTTGGCGAGGGAAGAGAAACACCTTAATTCACAGTCCTTTCCTGGAGTCTTTCCTAAAAGGTGTAACACTGATACATGGTGCTAGCAGGACATTTTTTAAAAAAATCCTATCATAAAAGTTCAGATGGTCATGGCCTTTGAAAGTATTTAGGTTTGACTTCGAATGCGATATGTCGTGTTTTTGTTTACTTGGATGAAATTACTAATCTTGCTTGAAAATCTAGAGGGTGTAAGTTAACTCATTAGATTCGTGCAAAATAATTTCTGCTCTCGTTCAAATGACTTTTGCATCCCACGAAATTCCAAGTGACTATTTTTTTTTTTCAGTGAAACATATGCAGAAGGGGAAACTTAGTTGTGCTTGAAATATTATTGCCATTAGTTTGTGTGGGAGGTTTTTTAGTTCAGGAGAAAGTTACTAATCCTTGGAGTGTTTTGGTTGATACATCTGAAAAATTAGGCCTTTCATATCTGCAAAGAAATTTAAGTATACAGAGTCTGAATGTGTAAGTCTAGATAGAACAGGGAACTGACAGTCATTCACTCAGCTTTACTTCTTACAGTCTGTGTGCAAGGATTCAAAATGATGTGTTCACCATGAGTATGTGATTGTTTTTCCACAATTTAGTGAAGCACTCCTTTCCTTCTCCATCTCCTCCTCTCTCCACAAAAAATACTTTAATTTTCAGTGTCACTGCATGCCTTCATTTCTTACTATCTTTGAGAGTTAAAGATCTTCAAGAGCCAGACCTTAGCCTGAGATAGCCCAAGAGCTAGTTAGCCAACAGCTGTTAACACTTGATCTTCATCATTGGCATCCCAGACAGGATCAGAAGACCACATACCTTAGTCAAGAAGTATGTACTTCTGTACACAGGCAGTAGGAGACACAGAAGAAGAGTCAAGGTGTTGGCTTCAAACAGGAATTTTGTTACAGGGATTAACCAATACCAGTGCTGTGTCACATAATTTACAAATGCAATTGCAGAACTGGACGAGGGTTAGTGTATCTCACCTTCTGCACACTACTGGCCTGGTGGTTGGTGACTGAGTCACTAAAAGACAAAAGGAACAGTAATAATTGTAGTGCAGACACCAAGTTGATATGTAGTGGTGGTTCCCATGCTATCTGACACCAAAGGGCGTTTGGTTTTTTTCTCTTCATTTTGAGTTAAATCAAGTAGATGCCATCAATGTGCCATTGCTTTCTGTTTACTGACTTTGCATTGCTTTGGTGGCAGACAAGCAGGTGCCTGTAAGCAAGATTCAGCAGAACATAAGCCTCAGAAGACTTGTTCTGCTTCAGTTTAGCAGTAGCCTTGTCCGCTGGCTGGACAATTACACTGCAGTCTCTTGTGCAGAAGTGGCTTGCCCTCTAGGTTTTTGGTTGAAGATCTTACACAGCTCATGGTAGTGCTAGAAGATGGCGTTTGCTTTGCAGACTGTGGTCACTTTTTATCTACTGGAGAGATGTTTTATCAATTGCTTGACCTTAAAATGCAGCTGCTGTTCTTGATCCTCTCTATGCTTGTGAGGAGTGGAGCCAGAGCTATTTGTGCTAGTGGATCATATTTTAACTCAATTTTTTTTTCTTGGCAGTGTCATGGTAGAGCCTTTAGATAACTAACACTGATGTAAAGGCTCTTTTTTCTTTCACTTAGTAAAGGAGAACGGTTATTGTAACTCACACAGTTTAACTGGAATAGTTCTTTTCATTTAAATCAGTAAGAATGACTAGAAACTTTATTTTGAGACTGTAGAAAATACAAAATAAAAATATGATTGGTCCGATGGACTTTAATTCTGGATATTTAGATATTTGTACTGGAGCCGTAACAAGTCTGTACTGTTTACCTTGAGTCTGCCCTCTGTTCTCTATACTAGCTTTTTTATAGAGTTTATCGTGAAAATCAGTCTTCAAGATATCACATGACTTGGACTCCAGATGTCGAAAAGCCTGCCTGAAACTGTGAATGAACTCTGAGTGTGGTCAACATCTGTGTTCCTTTAGCACAGTGGGGTTCTCTGGACCAAGCTTATCTTTGCTGAAGGCAGCTTTCTCTGAGGCTAGTGTGAGGTGATTCTGGGGTATTTTGCTCCACTATCTGCAAAACTGTTCTAGAAGTAAAATGCATTTCATTGGTCTTTCCTTCCTATTTTGCACAGCAAAAACAGTTCAGGCTGCTCTGCTAGGCCATTTCCTCTACTGTATGAAGTACTCTAACATACTTGTATCTGCATCTGATGGGAGAAGATGAGATCAAAGAGGGGACAGACATTAGTCACATTGTTAATGCACTGACTTTATGGTGTTGCAGACAAATAGAATAGTTACTTGTCAGAATTTTACATTCTTAGTTGTCTTTACAAGTAATTATGTTCCTAACAAGGATTCATGTAACAACAGGGTCTTGTCTGCTCCCTTGTGTTATTTTCCCAGCAACGCATCTAGTCTGAGCAACTCCAAGATGGCTGCAAAGGAGAGGAGAAGGTGAAAGATTGCTCTAATGCTCCAGAGGAAGAGTGGGCACATTTCAAAACAGCTTCTTCTGTGAATGTGTACTAGTGTGTGTAGGGATCAAACTCGCAAAACAATTGCTATTAGAGTTACTTGGGCTTTTTCAAGGCTATGGTCTTGGAAATAATAACATGACAAGTCCTTTCCCCAAACCTCTTATCTTTTGCTTAGTGTTGTGTATATGATAGATCCTGTTTCATTATGACTAGTTAATACATCTGGGGAGAACTTGAAATTTCAGATATTGTAAAGAGTCAGCTTGCCAGCAGTGTAACTGAAGATTAAGCAAACAGTTGCTTAGTAGAACAGTAAACATGCTCTCTCATTCTCTGGTGCACTGAAAGTATAAGTCATTTAAACTGGCAGAAGAAAAAGAGGCTGCTGCCCCTCTGTTATATAGCAGCAAGAGATCACGGACAGAATATTACAATGTTAAAGTCAAGTGATGTTTAATGTGAGGGTCAGCGGGGAAATTCAAATACAACAAAATATTTTTTCCAGTCTCTACAAATTCATCATTCATTAGGGGGAGAAAAAACAATCCTTATATGATACAAACAGGCCTAACCATACTGAGTCAGCACAAATTATGTACATAACGATTCACTAAAGATAGCCATGTATCATGTTATTTGATCAGGTAATTGTTTTTAATGCTCAAACTTGCCAGGTACACTTTTCTCTTCTTAATAGACTGTGGCTTGAATCATTTGTGAAGGCATGTACAAATTGGAATAGAACATTTTTTTGTCTTTAAATTAAAAAAACAAAAGTCATTAAAAAAAATGAGGGGAAGAGGAGGAGAACGGTAACATCTCTGCTACAGTACTCTTCGGGAGAAGTCATTCTTCGTTCTTGTGTCAGTGCAATTTTTCCGTTTGGTAGAATCCTTTAAGAGGCCCGAAGCACAGTTTAGTATGACATGCAAGAGTTACCTCTTTTGCTCTGAACACAGTATTATTTAAAGCCTTCCCCACTCCATAGTCATATGGTCTTGTATTAAAAAGCCAGCAATTTCACAGCTGAGGACAAGATAGAAATTTTAACAGCCCCGTTCAACACGGTGTATCTCAGAGGGTCCCACTGGCAGGACTTCTGGCTTGCTCAGGGGGTAACGTGGCAAGGGGGTGGCTACTCCCCAGTGTTCCTGAACTCTGAGTTCCTAGTTACTGACAAATGAAAGTCTGTTACTGAAATGACATGACTTCTAATGAGGAATGTTTCTTTTCGAGTGTGACATAAAAGCAGCGTCCAACAGTGGGATTTTTGTTTGCTTGTTCTTTAATTAAGTTGATGTGGAATTGCTTCATTCCTAAATGGGAGGATTCTGCGTGCCCCTGCAATACAAGAGTGCGTTCTGTGTTCTTGCATGAAACATTACTTTGAGCTAACAAGAAAATTGAAAGTAGGGTTATGCTTTCATCTATGTATTTGTCTGTTAACATTATGATTTAGAACCTGTCTCTTGAGATTTGTGTTCCAGTACAGCAAAGCAATGATTTCTACTGTGGCATGCAAGCTTCTTTTATTTATTTATTTTTTAGTGCAGATCCTGGATAATCAGTCACTCATGTCATGTGAACCATAGCAAAGAAGTGGCTAAACTGTCCATCTTCAACAAATACCAAGTTGCATAATGTTGTTACATAAATGTGTTTGTCTCTCACTAAAAACTGGAGTTAGGATTATATTAATCCTGTGGCAATAGCTTTGAAAGAGTAAATGAAGGAAAGATTTAGAAGTTGGATTTAAACTTAAATTCTTCTCTCTCTCTCTTTTTTTTTTTTTTTTTTTTTTTTTGATTCAATAGTTCAGTCAAATTTAACTAAGGCTTCTTTTTAAGCAGAAGTTGGCCTTTTAGTCCTGAAAATAAGTTATGTTTTGCTCAAAAAACCCACAAAACGACCTCAGTGTTTAGGTCTGGAAGTGTAGAGATGGTAATAATCTGTAGCAATTTTGTTTTGTGCTTTTAGCAATTTGAATCACACAAGGTCACCTTATCTCTGTCTTCTCATGAAAATCAATCCAAGTCGTTCACCTCCTTGCACTGACATCATTTGGAATAGCAGTTTAGTTGCTAATATGTTTCTTTATTGGTGTAATACCCTGATGTTCCAGGAGTGTTGTTTTAAGACCTATTTTTCCTTCTGTTATTTCTACACTTTAACTTTTTTTTCTTTGTTTGTTTTTGGACATGTTCTGCTTTTTACTGTGATGGATGTAGCTTTTGTTGTGGTACAGTGGTTGGGCATGTGCTCTGCACTCTGAGAATTTGCTTGCACCCAGCAGTGGCATTTTAGCACTGTTACTTTACTTAACCCATTTGGGTGTCTAAAACACCTCTTCTTTTCAACAGTTGGAGTATCCTAGAAGTATTAAGTTTGATTCCATTTGAATCTTTAGGATAAGATTGCTGTTATTTCTGTTGTATAGATATGTATCTATGTGGTGGAACTATGAGTATCTGCTGTTTCTTGAGGGTCAAGTTACGCTGCCTAATGAAAATGAATAAAAAAGCTACTATAAAAGTGCCACTTTCACTTCAGTATGTTTTCATCTAGTTTTGGAACTTAGTTTAGAAAATGGGGTAGGCATGCTGGGGCGTGTGTGCTATTTCAGTCATGCTAACCACCCTGTTAGGAAGAAGTGACATTGCTTTTGAAGTGCTATCCCAGCACTTCTGAAAGATGATTTTTTTTCCTCTAGGTATGATTCATGTTTTCTATGATTAATATATTTTTATCAGCTTCTTTTTTTTTTTTTCCTTTTTTTTTTAGCCTTACTCTCTCTTTTAGACTTGACTCTTCATGTAGGCAGAAATAAAAATAATTGTTTAGCAGCCATACTTCAAGTTTGATTATTTCCCTGACCATTTAGTAGTGTGTTTGCATTACTTACTGATGTATGTGTACAGACCTTTAAAGGATTATTAGGAAAATATTTGCTTAATTCAATAGATAATGCTTCCATTTGGTCCTGTCATCTGTTGGGACACTTGTTCTTTAGTAATCATGTTTCCATTCTGTGCTGTTCCTGCTGGTGCTTTTTCTTCACAGTGTA
Source organism: Rhea pennata (assembly GCF_028389875.1). NCBI lineage: Eukaryota > Metazoa > Chordata > Aves > Rheiformes > Rheidae > Rhea > Rhea pennata. Next base: position 65,555,659 of record NC_084665.1, read on the forward strand.
TATGCATAAAATTAACATTTATCCTTTAAAATAAGAAAATATTTCAGAATATCAAATCTCTCTGTGTGAGACCAACCCTCTTCGGTCATGCAAGATGGGAGTCTCAGGAGGGACTGTGGTAGGTGAAGGCACAGGTGCCAAATGGGGCTGTTCTTAGAGGATAAAAGGAAGACAGCAGTCACACTTCCCTGGGCTCCAGCTCATACTGCACAGCCTCATCAAACTGAAAAGTTTAAAAGCTAATGCTTTTTCAGTTGGCACCTTTGTCTTCAGCTTTGCTGTGTAGGCTGCACCTATTCTAGGAAACCAAACAGTGCCGGAGCACGTTCGTTGGCACTGCAACTCAGTTCTTCTTGCTTTTGCACTGTTACGATGGTGTCTGTCATGGTTTTGGCTCCAGTCAAATAGCCCTCTCCTAGCTGGTTTCTGGGCAGGGTTTGGGAACTGGCAGAGGAAGCCCCTGGGTTATTCCTAACATATTATTTGAGTGCTGCCACTGTTCTGGAAGGTAAAAATACAGTAATACAGATGCAAGCCATTACATGCCAGTTGGTTTCTGGGCACATTTGATTTACTAATGTAGACGTGGTTCTCAGTAATTGGGAAGAAAAATCAAAATATATGTTCCACATGGAATTTACCTGGATTTAAAATTGTTCTTAGTTCAAGAAACCTTAGATAGTGGTATAGCAAAAAGGAAGAGTGGGGTTCTTTGTGTTTGTTTTTACTTTGTAGTATCTCTGTCCCTGAAATTTGAGCAAACAGTTCTGAAGTCTTACATATCTGCGTATTTGAATTATGCTAATCTTGCCTGAACCCTGTTTTATCACAACTACAACCCTTCTGGACAAGGACACTTGGCTGGATTTGTTTCTGGCATTGGGAACAGAAGATGAAAGTAATGCCATTTGACTTAACTCATTTTCTTTAATGAAAAGTTATTAATCATAGCTTTTAGACTATGTATCTAAGTTTCAGATTAGTTAGATCTGTAAGCATTAAAGTAATATTTAAATGATCACATTAGGACATGTGATTCTCTCCCATCTGCAAATTATCATTGGCAAAATATCTCATAATAAAAATTACAAATAAACTTTCTGTGAATTCCTTTTGGCTTACCCTATTCTTTGACAGTGGGAGACAGAGCTTTCTGATTGTACGGATACTGGAGAAGCCTCCCAGAAACTGTGAGTTGGTGACATTAACAAATGAATCATTCTGGGATGTCCTCAGAGAAATGAAGAGTGCCAGAAGGATTTATAAGACAAGAAAAAAAAATTAAGAAAATTAATTTAAAATTTTCTGTGCTCTGTGTCCCTCAGAGCTGACTTACAAATCTGACATTAATTCAGCTTTAATTAATAGCTCTGAAGTTCACCTTTTAATTCATTCAGTCAGCCATTTCTGTGGGCTGATACAATGTTCCCATTTTTAGGTACGGTTAAAGCATCACTGATCCATTTTGCTGCTGATGCAGCAAGGAGATGATCACAGTCTCAGACAGTGCAGAGCTGGCAGTGAGGAAAGGTGAAACTGGTCAGAAGAGAAAGCTATTGCTAAGGTCAGTGCTGTGAAGTCAGAAAAGATAGAAGTCTGGAAAACTGATGAAGACTCTGTGCTCACTGGTCAGGTAACCTGTATGTCCAAGGTGGATGCAAAAGGGAAAATGAGAAACAGCAGAGCTAGGCTGCTTGGTCCCTCTATAGACAGTAAATCAGAGGATAAAGGGCTCAAGCAAAAGGTAACAGAAGGGGGGCTGGAGGACTCCCCTTGCTTTGCGCAGGTATATAGCTTTGGCACCTCTCTGCTCACAACCTGTCTAAAGGCCCTGCAACAGGCCTGCTGTCAGTGCACTGGAAGCTAGATTAGCAGGAGGAAAGCCAACAAAATGATTTCCACAAAAGAAATGTACATGGCCTGGAACTGACTGAACATCTCCTATGTTTTATTAGTTAATTCTAGTTTAAAATTACCTGGTTACATGTCTTGCATGTCTGTTAGTATTGGAATGTTTCTTGACTGAGCTTGTTTTTTCTTTTGCTCTGTTGTTCAGTAACTTCAGGGTAAGGTGCCAGAAGTATAGCCTAATTATGTTCCCTTGTAGTCTAATCCAGCAATACTGGCTTGTAAACTAGCAGAAGATACTAGTGTCCAGGCTTCACTTTCTAAATCTTGTTTTTAATGATGTAATTTTGTGTCCTTTTATCATACAAATGTTCTTTCTAACTTACCTAATTATTTAGCACAATCCATAAAACAAGGATCTGATTGTCTCTTTGGTATTTTTCCAGCTTTAATGCAAACGTTTCTCTGCTGCTTAAGGTTTCAGCAGGTACTATTGGATGAATGAGGATCAAGCTACCTTTAAATGATTCTTCCCTGTTGTCAGGCAGTACGTGATAATACAAGAGAGAAATGTCATGGAGTTGTTAAGGCTTAGCCCCAAGGAGAAGCCTTTTCTTTGAACTATGTCCCTTACCAGAGTCCAGGTAACTCAGCACTTAGCATAGCTCCTAGCAGGTCCTGGAGCACCAACCATAAAGGTGCCATTTTCCCCCTCCACATCTTGCAAGTCGTCTGCTCTTCCAAATTGATTGGAGGTTTTCTATTTCTTGCAGGCCCATCTGCTTCCCTCTCAGAGCAAGAAATTTAATGTGGATGTTTCTATCTATGAAATGTGGCTTGGAGTGTTTCTAGATGCACACCCGTGCATCCAGATTAGGTCTGGATAACCCTAATTTTTACCCTAGAGTAGACTTCCCCCTAGTTTTAAATTTTATTTTAAACTAATGTATTTTCCTTATCCTTGAAGATACTGTATATCTCTGGATACTAATTTATATCACTTTGTACACCTACCTTTTAGATGGCAAACACTGAGCTTTATGGTCCTGCAAAAAGGTCTGTAATGCATCCAGGAAACAATAAAAACAGTGGAAATACGTTGTTTTTGTCCCAATTAGAGATGATGTAGGTACTAATACTGCTTAAAAAAAAAAAAAAAGAAAAAAGAAAGAAAAAAAGGAAGGATTGACTCCATGTCTGTGGAAAAAAAGTTAAATTCATGAAAGGAGGTATTACACTTTCACTCAGAAAATGAGTATATTAAATTATAAATCATACTTGTATGTACCAGTGACAAGTTTAATAAACAGTTCATCCAAGCATAAAATTAGTAGCTGCCTTATGTTAACAGATGGGTATAAATTTTCTGTAGCCTTTTACCTGTAATTCATAGGTGATAGATTTAAAACTGATTTTAAATGCAAATATAAAAGCTACCTCTTTCTATTTCTTTTGTTGTATCTTACTTTATTGCAGCCTATCAATATCATGTGTCTTGATAATCCATCACTGATGTGTGTTTCTGTTATGGAGCTGTCTTTCCTTATCAAGAAGTATGATGCTTTCTATAATCCCTTCCACTTGGGGCAGAGAGTCAAAGATTAGCATTACTATCAAAAGGTTCTATATTCTGATTGTCTGCCTAACACTGAGAGTGCATATGAATATTAACTTTTTTACATACCAAAACAAAAAAAAAAAGTTTTTTCTTGGCTTAAGTCTTGAGAAGTTCAAATTACTGTTTTCAGTACTTTTTATGTACAACATGACAGGCTGAAGCCTACAGAAACTACTATAAATAAAATATCCCAAGAAGGTTTAGGTATTTACGTCAATGACAAAAATAATAATTCCTGTATCTTTAATGGGCAAATTTATTCCAGTGAAATAACTTTGTTTTGATTTGCTTTTCTTAATTTCCCATATCCTTCAGGAAGGGCTTTGTTTTCAATAGGAAACTAAAGAGCTTTTCTATGCTGGGTTGCCATTGTAAGCAGATGCCAGGCACAAAAGATCCAGATGATCTCGGGATCTTTGGATGTCTTTTGACTCACAGCAGTGGCTTGTTTTGATATGGTCGTGGGAGTCTGTACTTATGTGATCATTGAATAAGAGCCAACATGCTGCAGCTAGGTGGACTTTCATGAGATTTGTGCTACTGAATTCCTTAACTTATTCGAAAGAGAACGGATGTTTTAAAGCTCCTGAAACAGAAACGTTTTGGGTAAGTTCCAGTTCTGAAGAATTACGTTGTTTGGATTATTTAGTTCGGTCAGGGCCTGTGCAGCAAGGCGTGTGTGCTGTGTTTCTTGCTGTTATTTGTATAGCAGCACAGTGACAAGATGCTGTAAGAGTTTAATTAGAGCATTTCCGATGCGAAGGTGGATCTAATTTAGATTGTTCCCTTATGTAACACCACATGTTTGCAATCTGTTTTCACTCAAGAATGGTTAGCTATGCTTATAACAATAAAGATCAAACTGCAAATTTTGTGAGCAGTAAATATTCCAGACCTCTTTTGGGGAAGAGGGTAAGAAATTATCTCTTCATTTTTTCAAGATCTATTTTTCTGACATCTACACATAATAAAGATTGGAAATTAAGAGTAATTGTAGTTTCTGCATATTAGAATAAAATCAGTCTGTAAAATTGTACATTTAAATAATACCTTTAAAGCGACAGAGCGTTACAGACTGTCTTTATATGTATTGTGCAAGTGTCCCTCAGAACTGGAGCAAACCCTCTAGACATTTCTGTAATAGGAATGAAATGTAACAATAGATTCAAATAGGAAACTGATCTGGAAGTGAAAAGTAGTTGTAGAAGCTTCACTGGATGTAATTATAGAGGATGACTTGAAGGAGAGTGAATGATGACATATCCTCCGGGAATGGCATTAACAGTTACTGCAGACTAGCATTAACAAACAATTATTGGAGGAGAAAGGGAAGGATAAAACATAGTGCTAAAATGGAAGGATAATTTTTAAAAGCATTGTGTTGCTCACAGTGTATTATTAGTGAAGTTCAGTTTTATACAGTAAAATATTTTACCTAAGAGGCCCTTAAACTTAAGTTCTGAGTGTCATTTTCCTTCTTCCATGTGTAGGCTCATGAGTAACAGGCTCAATTTCCTGCTCTAACTGTGCCTTTTGTGGAACATCTGCTTTCCGAGGGGTGTCCAGTATTTAGTATTCCTACTCTTGATGGAGGAGACAGAATATGGAAACGTATTCTAAGCTAAGAGTATGATTTGTGAGAGGAACAGGATCATGATATCACCCAGAGCAGAACCGCGGAGTTCTCTGAAGATGAGAAAAAGACTTTTGAGCTTAATTTTGAGCTTGAGGTAGCAGCTTTCATAATTTGAAATACAGAGAAGCCATATTTCATAACTTTCTTTTTGTGCATGGGCTGGGTTTATATCAGTTTGCTGTCAGAAGGTTAAATCAGCTTCACTTTTTCCTGTATTGCCTGGCTGTTGAGTTTGGCAAAGTGCTCACCTTTGCTCATCTGAAGAGCTTGGGTAAGCGGCTGCCTGCAGCCCCTTTCTGACCTGAGGATCTCCCCATTTCCGAGCCCAGTAAACCCCTTCAGCAGTGTGTCTGCCTACCCATTGCCCAGGCTGACTGTTCTTCACCAGGACTCAGCTGTACCTAAGAGCATCACAAGAAAAAACAAATAGAAGAATCTGATTTTAACCAGATTGTTTCCTTGATCCATCTGGTCTCAGTCCTGCAAGTGGCATCATTGGCACAGGGCGAGTACTGCCCGACAGCCAAGAGGGAGGCAAATGCCGTTCCTTTTGGCAGTAGCCAGAGCTTTGGTTAAAGTGGTTGCAAAATCTCACCAGAACAGTTATATTCAAAAAATTTTTTTTGGTGTATGTACTTTGAGTAGGGAAATCTCAAGTAGCCCCATCCTGTAACAGTCAGTATTGATTTCCTCCAAAGTTTTAATCAAAGATTCAAGACAAGGAGCAAGTTCATATGAAATATTTGCAGTACACAGGGTTTGCACATTCAAAACTTTAATGATATTCTTTATTCCATATTCCTTTTGAAATCTTTTTTACAATCTTGTTTTAAATCTTTCTTTGTTTTTAGATGATGTTAAATATGTTAGCTTTTTTGAAAAAGCATAGTCAGTTGAAATGAACTGGGATTGCTGCTTTTAAAGATTTTTATCCTCTTTTCTGAAGAAGATGGTAAATGCACCAACAAGTAAGTGGAAAAAAACAGTTCAGATCACTGATGCAACTGTCTGTTCTTGGACTAACTCTTTTATGCAGTCCAACTATGCAGCAATTAATAGGAAGAGCAAGCTTTTGCAGAAATCTCTATTTTTTTTGCGACAGGCTGACAGCGGATCTGACAAAGACATTGGTTAGCTAAGTCAGACTGCTAAGCAAAAGGCAGAGACCAAAAGAAAAGACAGGACAGCAGAGGTGATATGTCTTACGCTTCGATGATTCAGGTTATAGCCAAAACTCTTTTTTAAAAAAAAAAAAAAAAAAGTAGCGTCCTATTGGTGCTTGTATTCTTGGTTCAGTCTTGTCTGGCCTTGGGCAATAGAAAAACAGTGTCATGAGGGATCATGTAGTCCTAGGAAGGGTAAACCATAATGACAGAGCCATCTCTTTGTCCATCTACTCTCTTGGTGAGCTGTAAGCTCCCAAGAAAGGGCAGCGGACACATCTTTACTTTTGGGTTACGGATTAGCCTCATGTTTGGAACATCAGTTTTGGCTGGCTGATTTCTGATTCATTTCTGCTCTCTGAATATTTGAGGTATGACCTTAACTAGTTGGCCACTAGTTGGCTCTTTATCTTAATTAGGCTTTTCTGTCTTTGATCTCCAATGACTTATTATACGTGGCTGTATGCTTCCTACAAGATCTTACAGTTGTCCCAGCACAGTGTGGCTGAGGTGGTGCTTTGGCTTTCCTGAGCACACATCAGTACCTGGGCCAAAGGAAGGTAGCAGCCCTGCACGTGACGTGCAAGTGTTAACAATTATTTTCCTGTAGTTTTTCATGATTCTTTACTGTTGGGGTGGGGTTTCAAAAAAAAGTGTGTTTGCTTAGTAGGTACTATCCTGTGATGAGAACTGTATGGTAAAAGAAAATTTGTTAAAAACACTCAAATTAGTAAAAATCTGATAGGTTATCTGCTAGTCTTCTCCATATTGGCCTATACTAAGACCACTAACCTTAGGTGAAAGGTTGATTAAAAACCCCCACCTCAAGAATGTAAGTGACATTTGCTCCATTCAGCTGCTTATAAGCTTAAAAGAATCCTTCTGTTTCTTTGTCAGCTTTTGCCGAGAACATTTTGTTATGTCACGTCACAAGGCTTTAGTGTAGAAGGAACCTTTGCAGGTTTCAGTTCTAGAAGCTGCTTTTCTGCTTTCTTTTTTAGTTCTGCTTCCTCCTTCAAATCACTTAACAAATTATCGTAACAAAATCCTTCTACAACTTTTCTATTGACTCTTCAATTATTTTCCATGTATAGGTGTTGCTTTTTTTCCGTCCTATTGTTAATAATTAAGCAGCTGTAGTGTTCCTTGTAGCTGTAATTATTCCAGTTATGTTTCATCATTGAATTTCCTGCAGCCATCTTGCTGATCTTTCACTCATCTTGGCAAGAGGTTGTTTTTTCATTGTGGCTGTTGAGCAAAGCTCTCTTTGCTGGTTAGCATCCTATGGCAAAGCTAACAATGTTGTCTGCTCAGCAAAATGTTTGACATCTGAAGTGGATAGAGCAGTTTTCTTGAGGCAGAGAGCCTAAATATGAACTGTTTTACTTTGTTCCCTAAACCTTATGTACTTATGTACTGTCTCCCAAAAACCTTTACCAATCTAAGCTCTTTATCAGATGATGTGGGATTTGTTCAAGTAGGCAGGAAAATGCAAAAGAGGACTTGGAGAAGATGCATTATAAGGGATCAAAAATTGTGATTTCTGCTTTGAACACCTGGAAGCATTTAAGGTTTTGTTTGCTTTTGGGTCTGTGATTGTGTCTAACAGAAATCTCTACTAATTGGAGGCTGGTTGCTGTTCTAGAGTATGGGATTATAGCAGTAGGCTCTACTTCAGATGGAATTTAAAAATTACTGTTTCAAACTTGGGTAGAGAACTTCCTTACTTTCCTGGCATTGAATATTAGAAGTTTTTCTGATAACTTTGCCAGCCTGGTTCCCTGTTGTTGCTGCAGTGTTACCAATGAGCTCTCTAAGGTCTTCTCATGTGGTTCTCGGTGAGATTTGTCTCATGACCTTCACATATATCTCTTCCTGCACTCCTGTGTGTTAAGTCTTGAAGATTCTGAGATATGTGGTTTGTATTTTTAAAAGTAAGTAATAGGGTGTTTTTTAGAAGACAGATTTCTGGCACCTGAAGTTTTCAAGACAGCAATAAGGAGAGGTCCAGTCTATCATCTGTAAAAAGTTTAACATGGACTGTAGTTTGAGCCTGTGTCCCAGGTAAGACCTTCAGAATATTCAGGAAGCAAAATTTGTCTTGCATGTTTGGTTAGCTTTTATGAAGTAAAATATTGAGACCTCTACAGCAGTGGAAGTGTATAACAAATTAAAGTTCACCCTTAGTTCGACTTTTTTGATGGCTAATTTGTTTCCTTCTGGCCCACTAATGGTACAGTCAAGGCCCTAGGATTGTCATCCCAGCCACTTCTATCATGTTAGGAATCTGCTCTGATCATTACGGATACCTCTAATATAGCTGTGATAAAAAGGAGAGTTTACCTTTCTTTTTACATTGAGTGATTGAGGATGGTTATCATGGCTTGCACAATGGAAATGCATTCATCTCTCTCAAATGAAGTACCTAAATGTTATAAAACAACACTGAATCCTTTCTTCCCTATAGAAGCTGTATTCTCAAATAATTTGACTATTTCTACATAATTTTCAGTAATTAAGTTGAGCTAGAGATGAATTAGTGTGACATGAAGTTTGAACACATGGAGAGATTAGCATCTTCTGTGTATCTTAAGAAAATGAGTACAAAAGTTTTTTAGTACAAAAAGGTTTTCCAGATTGTATTAAGAATTTCATCAAACAGAGCATGTTTATGCTTTACTTCTGACTTTTCTTATAGCTGCAAGAGAATCCATCTGGTTGGAAAGAGAAGAGAGAGCACGGCAACATTATGAAAAACACTTAGAGGAACGCAAAAAGAAACTAGAAGAACAGAGATTAAAGGAAGAGAGAAGGCGAGCTGCTGTAGAGGAAAAGCGAAGGCAGAGAATAGAAGAAGATAAGGTACGAAAAATTTGTTGGCTTGCTTTTACTGTAAGATATGGTAGCTTCAAATTTACATCTCTGTTGGGAACTTTTCATTTGAAAGTCATGATCAGTATAAGAGAGCACGGAAGAGGATTTTGAGCTCTACCTGCACAGATACTTCTCAAAGTGCCCTCTACAAATTTAATACAGCTAAGCCGAACAGATCGGGGTTACAGTGTATAGCGCAGCTCAAACTTGCACAGAAGTGTAGAAACAAAGTGGGTGGTTCCTTTTTGGTCTACTGTAGATCGCTAGCCATCCAGCGTAAGGGGAGCTGAATTCTAGCTGTCCTCAAACAAAACCTTGAAGAAAGTGAGGAATTGTATTGAATACACCTCTGGCTAAATTGTCTCAGCTGAACTGGTAACTATTTGCTGTGTGATCCTGGGTAAGTCGCCTCATCCTTGTGTCTTTATTTTTTTTTCTTTTTTTTCACTCATGACTTATCACTTTAGTAGGTGGGAGATGCAAGGTGATAAATAGTCCTGTTGCTTGTCTGTGCAGTGCTTACCAAAACAGGGCTACTGTTTTTCTTTTCAGCTCTGTACAAGTCTCAGACAGATCTTTCCCTTTCAAAATTACAGTTAATGGTTGAACTTACTTATGGCTTAATTGCTGCGTAAGTCCTGCTTTAAAGTTAGTGTGGTTGCATCTGAGTGTACGTCTTATTAGACAGCTCTTAAAAGTTTGAGTACAACTTCAAGATGCCTGCTAGTTATTGTCTGTGTGGAAGGTAGCAGAGTGTGATGAGAAGGTTCATTTAAAAACCCAATAGTATCCAAACATATTATCCTGTTGTACTTAAGGAACGACATGAAGCTGTTGTACGTCGCACAATTGAAAGAAGCCAGAAGCCAAAACAAAAGCAAAACAGGTGGTCCTGGGGAGGAGCGCTACATAGCAGCATTAATAACACAGGTAAAGGAGGAAGCCTGGCTGGCTTGCCAGATTCCCTGCCCTGCCAGTTAACTGGAATTTACTTTGCTTCTATTGGAAGGAAGGATGATGCTGTGTATGTTGTTTTAAATTCTTTGCTCTTGATCTTACTATTGCTAGCAATAGCATGTTTCTGAAGTACTTGTGTAGCAAAGAGATAACAAGGAGAAATCTGAGCCAAACCAAAAACCTGTCTCAGAAGTTGATTAATTCCGTAATTCTATCTAGCTACAGCTTCTCGCTTCTGCTTCTTTGGTATTTGTGTGTATGTGCGGGTACACCTGTGCTATGTCAATTTGTCAATACAAGCTACTGTGTGCAAATGTTAAATATCATGGCTCAGGAAATACTTTCTGGTGGAAGACCAAGTATAAATACTGAGATTAAAAAAGACAGGAGGAAGAAAAATTATTTTTTGTGATAAGCTATCTTTAATACCTTACACACATATTCATGGAGACTTTTTCTCCCTAAAGGAACTTAAAGTTGGACAAATAAAGTGAATTTTAGCTACATGCTTTTTCCCCAATTATCTTCACTAACAGAATCTGCCAATCATTAGAGTGTGTATGCCTTGTTAAATTTGACTGTAAACCAAAAGATAATTTGTGTCCTTTACTTCTTTCACCAGAAAATGGTAAAGAAATCTTCTCTTCCTACTTTAATATATATATTTCAATGCATACAGCATTTCATGAAGGATAAAAAAAAAAAAAGGATGAGAAAAGAATTGTCTGACATCTGGTTTGTCATATTATAAGTTCAATAAACAGTTATTTTTCATTAAAGGTTATATTTATTATTTTGCTTAACTCTATATAACTTATTTTTATTTTCTTTCCTGTGAAAATCATTGTCTTGCATTCTGTTCCTAGGTTATTTTTTTGAATCATCATTCACCTTTCTCGATTTAGCAGGCCTGGAGCACCACTTCAGATCTCTGGGTGGTGCTAGAAAACCTGGTACATGATCACTGTGGTTTGTTGATTCCTTTACCAATAGCTAGTTCTCAGAAAATGAGATCATCAGTAACTAAACCACTCTCATGTAGATGCAATGCATGCTTAACATCATGCTGATAGACTAGAACTGTTGTTAGTCCCTGATTAGATTTATTTTTTAATATGGAGTGTTATTGCTGGGTGACTTCAAAGATTTGTCACATCTCACTGAAATGAAGTATAATATTCTGTCTATTGGAATTCAAGGAGATCTGATTTGATTTCCCCCTCCCCCCCTTTTTTAAGGTTTGACATACTACATATATATATGGCATTTATGTTTATTTTGCACATGACTGCAGGCACATGCAGTCAGCTGCACGTGCTGATACTTTGCTCAAGTATATTTTTATTTTTTTAGAGCAAAAAACCCAATCTCTTAGCAAGTGAATGGCATTTGGCGTATTGTATGTTCACAGCCTTTGTTCTCACATAAATCCTCATGTTGAATTCCATTCATTAAAAAATAATCTTCATACTCAGGAGAAATGTTGGCATGCCAAATAAGAAGTGACTTTCATAGTGTCATTTATCATCTTCAAAAAGAGCTGTTTATGCAGCATATCCATTACACCATATGTAGAAGTATGGTTTGTCGTTGTCCCCTCTGTAGCCCCCTGTAATATATATGATGATGTAGGTTAAATATCAGTGATGAAAATCCCCACGTCATTCCCACAAGTGCTGTTCTAACTCAGACCTGTGATTCCACGTGAAGCCCAAGTATCCTGTCTCCAGTGCTGACTGGTGCGTGATGGTCTGCAAGGTACTCATGTAGATCAGTGCAGGATAATCTCACCTGCCTACAAACATCTTATTGTTAATCTCGATATTTTGGGTTCGCCTCTTAAACCTGATTCTTAGGTTTATCCCCTTCCAGTACTCTGTTTGTGAGTATTGCAGATGTTCTTGTCATTAGTGTGATTTTCCACAGCCTAAATCACTTTATCATTAGACAAAGTGAGCAAATGACTGCCTCAGGGAGGAGACCTTTCCTTCCTCCTCTCACCCTGCCATGTCCTATATGCCTCTTGTGGATCTGAGGAGAGTTCACACACTACATTTCTGTGCAGTACAATTTTGTCTACAGCAAATGCACTTTAATCCACTAGGTCACAATAGGTAAATAGAAAATTGATGTACTTCTCATAAAGAAACAGTGGAAAGTAACTTTCAGAAACAGCCTGTTTTAATGTTGGCAGTTCCCTGAGCTTGTGCCTGCTTACAAAACTGTATGTGGACATCCCTGGGGACGCACAGAGTATGAATCAGCAGAGCATTTAGGCATGTGCTTAAGCCTCACTGGATTTCAGCACACTTAAATGCTTTGCTGAGTAGGCCTGAGGTTCAGCACATGCTGAAATGTAAGGCTGAGAATTAAAAACAGAACTGACTTTCTCAATGTCTTCTGAGTGTCAGACTTCTGAATAGAAATTTGCTAGGGAGGATATTTAATTGATGTGCTTAGCTTTTTCAGCTTTTTCTTTTAAGAGAATGAGAATGCATACAACTTGCCTGTTCAGCTCATTCCTCAGCTGCTGCTGCTGCTAACAATTTTTACAACACACGCACATGCACGTGTGTGTGATCTATGTTCTTGAAATAACCATCACACTCTCAATAGGGTGTCGATGCTGACGCTGTAGCAAGTTGAGCAGGCAAATGATGTAATGTAACCCTGTGTTCTAAAAACTGCAGCGCCTAAAAGCAAAATAGAGTCCTGTGTCACCTTTGATCCCAGTGCAAAGGGTTTTTTATGAATGACATTTCCAAGCACGTTGTTCCTTCCCTGACGCGTTCTGTTTTGAGATGTGAGCAAAATTTTTCTGAGATTACTGAAAGGAACATGGACATATGCTCTTGTTTACTAGTTGCCACTTCAGATCTACCATTAAGCCCTTGGATTGCAACCTGATTGAATGATGGTCAATGAATAGAGTATTTTGGACATTTGAAATTCAGATTGGACAGTGTTGTGCCCAGTCTTTGAGTCACCTGTACAATGTCTGCCGAGAAGCCCTTTCTGTTTTGAAAGTTCTCGTGATAGAGCAGAAATGACCTAGTCGTGTTTTCCTCCTGCCACTAGTGAGCTAGGACCTTGCATTACTGCATGTGGGCTGTCAATTAGCATTATCTCCATTTGTTTTAGATCCAGACAGGCGGTCTGTTTCAACAATGAACCTTTCGAAACATGTTGATCCAGTCATTAACAAGCGGCTCTCCTCCTCATCTGCAACATTACTAAATTCTCCAGACAGAGGTACAGTTTAAAAAAAAAAGAGGAAAAAAAAGGAAGAGCAAGAAAGAATGTTCTGTGTTGTATTGCTTTGCACATGAAACAAGTAGTTCTGAAGTAGTTTTCTGTACTTTAGATAAATGGGAGCGAAAAGACTTCACATGTGAAAAGTAAATCGTTGAACATTTTTTCTGCAAGAAGAAATGTACATTTCTCATTTTTAAAACAAGAGAACTTGCCTGAAAAATCCTACTTTAGCAAATAATAAAAGCAGTGCTTCTGTCAAGTTTTTAGTAAATGAGGTACAGCTATTGAAAGAACACATCTCTCCATAATGCACGCAGTCATTTGTGACTTTTTATTTACATTAGGACATTTTGTCATTGTCTTGCTTTTTTTCTACTTTGATAATAGCACTTGAATGTCTAAGAGCGTGTTGCATGAAGCTTTCAAGCAGTTATTTTATTACCATTGCTGTTTCTTTTTTTTTTTTTTTTTAAATGAAGAGGTATGGATATTTTTCATATGATGTCTGTTTATTGACTTTTTTGTATCCAGTTAATTTTCAAGGGTTGCTTTATCTCAGTCTACGTTTTTAATATTTGCAAATCTGCACAAATGATAAAAAAACCAAACTTTTGTAAATTAATGTAGTTGAATTACTGCTTTTGTTTTAAAGATTTATGAGATTGAACATTGAGCTTGAAGAAATTTTATAAAAGAATGTCTTGTATAACTTTATGCAAAGAACTTTATGGAAAAATATTCTGTAAGGACTTTTTGTCCTTTACTGAGAATGAGGAGAAGTGCTGGCCCATTTCAAGGCAGATAAATGCCTATTTTTAAAAATTCTTAGAATGCAGCTTTGGTTTTACTGGGTAACAAATTGGTAGACTTCATTATTTGTGCATCTTAACTGATGTGCTATGCTTTATGTGCATGTTTGTATATGTGTTTCTGGTTGTTTTGACAAGCAGTGTTTTAATGCTTCATGGGTTAATCTAGTTGTAGAGGCCTTCACAACATGAGGAAAATACAGCATTATCTTAAAAAACTTTTTTTTTTCTCTCTCAATATTGAAGTCCAGTCAGTTTTAATTTTATTGCTTTTTCAGGTGTGTATTTCTTTTTTTCCAGGCAGCTGCTGTTTTTTGCTAGGGAGGGTCATTTGAGGAAGTATTTTAGGGAAAAGGACAACAGCAGGCCTTAAATATGAAGGATAGTGTTTTATGGACTATAGCTCACTGTGTTATAGTTTCTTCCACCTATTTCAAATTCTGGACAAATTACATTGAGTGCTAGGCAGTGTAATGGTGGGGAGAGGGAAGGAGGAAGGAAAGAAAGTCCATATGCCAAAAGCAAAGGTATTCAATGCTTGGCATTTTCATCAAAACCAATGAAGAACTCTTCAGAAGTATCTTGTTTTTCACAGTCTCAGAGATGGAAAACAAACCCAAACTGTACAAATGTCCTCTTTCAGGTTCAAAACATCATATAGCCAAATCTGTTGGGCACATATTGGAGGAGGATTGCTGGACTCTCCAGTGTCAAGTGCTTAAAGGGAGAGTTTTCTTGTCTGCTCCCTTTCTCACTTTCCAGAGGGCACCCAGTCACGTTTTGTCCTTAATGCATATTCCTACCCACAAAGAAGGGAGCTGGAGATAAGAATGATGAGCTTATCCTAAGTGGCTTACAACTGTCATCAAGACATGTTGTCTTTACCATTTGAAGGACAGGTTGTTTTTGCTGAAGACACAAGTTTTCATAAACAAATTGTCTAAAACATTGGTTAATTACTTTGGAAGTCCAGCATTGTTGTGTAGCTCTCACTGCAATTTTAAAATCAACTAAAATAGGCTTCTCACTGTACTTTTGTGAGTGGTATAAGTTGTTGAAACTTTGTAACAAAATGTGATTATCAGACCGTTCAAGTGAGGAAAGTAATACTGCAGTTGACTGATAAAATTTACTTGCTAGGTATATTAGGTATGAGGTAGGATGAGGTAGGATATGCACACTTTCTTGGCTTTGGGAAGCAGAATTTGCACCGCAATTGTGTTCCTCCTCCTCTCTGCAGTGCTTTTTCTTTCAAAACAAAAAATAGTCTTAATCACTGCACCACCTTTGTCTGCCGTCTCTGTAGAAGAAATTTAGGGCCTCTGATATTGTTTCCTGTTGAAAGAAAATCTAAATGTAGAGTGGTTTTCCACTTCTCCTCCTCATTGTACGTGCGTGGCTCTATCTGAGCAGGCACTACTATTGTCAGTGAGAATCTGTCCTTTGTGGTGCTCATCAGGAGACCTGGTAAATCCCTGCCTCCCATCTGTTCATAGAATGAACTGGAGATGCTGTGGTGTGCTTACTCACAATTTATTTTGCTGCTGCTGCTGAGACAACTTTCTAGTGTTTAGTTTGCATATTTTGATTACAAACACAAGTAGTTGTAATCAAGTGGCTGTTGACAGCTCTTTGGCGTTGATTTTGTTTGGTGTAGGAAGAAAATAGTTGTGAGCTTTTCATTGTTTTAGGCTTTTGTTTTGTAGTCAGAAGTTGAGCAATAAAGACCTAATTTAATCTGTTCAAAGCAATCTGCTTGTAGCTAGGGGTAGGGGTGCTTCCATCAACAACCCTATCAGGAATGTACTTCCAGTGTGGGACTGAGGAGCAAATGGCCCTAAACCCTGATAGCCTAACACAGCATGAAAACAAAAAAGATCTTTTTCCTTTCTTTAGGTGGTTTGAAGCACTAAAGCTTGAAAACATCATCCCAAGGCTTTAAAAACAAGAAGAGCAAGGAAAGAAAGGAACTTCACTGTTTTAAAGCCACTCTTACTCTTTTGGGATACACTTAGGTTGTGTACTCAACTTGCTTTATTAGGAATTAGATGCCAAAGTTAAGCTGTTTGAAGCATTTAGGTACTAATACTGCTGTACTTGGAATTCAGAGGGCCAAAATCTGTTTGGCTGGTCTAAGTTAATGGTGATGCTAATAACTACTAGAATACATGTTAAAAGTGTTAAATATGGCACTGTGCATTTAGAGAATTTAGTAGGTGATGAACTTGGTCTGCAAAGCTAAGCTGAATTTTAATATTGAGCTCTGATCTAAACCCATTTTAGAGATTTAGGGATCCTTCCAGTGTAAGTTCCTGGCTAAAACCATTTTAAGCATTGCTTAAATAGAAAACAGCAGTTTTACTGGGGTCTCCTAGCTCACTGGCACATGTTAACTAGCCTTCTTGGTCCCAGATGCTGCTCTGCTGCTGTTTCTTGGTGCTGTGGGGATGAGTTTTCTTCCAGTAGGTGATATGGATGAGGCTTCCCTGTGTTAGGGGCAAAGGGAAAAGAAGAGTAAGCCATGACATAATGCCTTGTCATTTGCCCTAAAGGCAAGTGAGTGCAGTTTAGTGTTTTAAGACAACATTTTCCTAACCGGTCTACTGAGATTACTTGTGTTCATGACCTCATGATTCTTAATATATAGTAGTGATTTCTTGGCCCAAAATTTCAGAAATCACTTTCCAAGGTGTGGATCTAACTTTTGCGCAGAATTCTTGTTCTTCTGATCTTTTTATTAAACTACATGATCTTTTTATTAAACTACACTAGACACAATAAACTGCAGTACAGACTTAACCATTTTCTTGTCTGTAAGTCTCATTTTATAAAGCCTGAGACCACACACACACACACACACACACACACACAAAGTTGTCTTTCAAGAGTAGCTAAAACAATGATACTAAGCACAATTTCCAGAGAAAAAAGGGAAAAAAAATCCACCATTATTGCATCCAGTTTAATGGTAGTTCTATGATTTTTTTTCTTTATTGTTAAATTATAAGCTTAATGATAATGAATGTACTGTAATGGAAGTCTCTCTGGGATATTTTGTATCTCTGTATAATCTGTATTGACACAGAATGGAAACATTAATCGAAAAGAGCTCTGGCAGTAGTACATTATGTAAGGATGCTTATCAAGAGAGCCTGCTGTGTTTGAGTCCTGTATTTCTATAGTGATGCCGCTTACTGAGTTAGCAGAATTCAGAAGAGCAGTTAGAGAATTGAAAAAAAAAGCACTGAGGGCAGATTAGGCATTATTCTCTCAGGATGAGATTATTGAGATGAGCCCCTCTTCATGGAGTGCAGCGTGGAGTAGATTAAACAGAAATGCAGCATTTATGGCTACTAGAAGTGATATATCTCTACCTTTAAAAATGCAGATTAACCTCTAGTCTTGAACAACCAGTCACTGAACATTTTCAATACTGAGCCTCATAAATTCAGGTTGCAGTTTTGTTGTCATAAGCACAAAAGTAAGGTCAATGAATGCTGAGACATAGAAAGCACCTTCCGTCTAAACATAAGGAAAGTTATTTTACTGTGAGGGTGGCTAAGCACTGGAACAGGTTGCCTAGAGAGATGCAGAGCTTCCATCCTTGGAGGTATCCAAAACCCATTTGGAGAGGGACCTGGGCAACCTGCTGTAGGTGACCCTATTTGAGCAGCAGCATGGACTGAATGGTCTCTAAAGGTCTCTTCCAACTTTAGTCATTCTGTGAAAGGTCTGATTTTGCTTGTAATGTTCAGGTTATTGCTGTGGTCTAAGGTTACTGTAATGAACTATTACGGGAACTAGCTGAATGTTTTTTTTCTGGGGTGTTCATTATGATAAATGTTTTGGTTTTTTGTTTGATGTTTTGTTATATGTATCTGAGTATCAAAGGAACATCCAATTCAATTGAGCAGTAATTGATAGGTCATTTTTGGCTACTAATTCACCATGATCAGAGTTTAAATAGTGTTTTTAAAAAACTATAATAAATTAAAGGCAAAGGAAGTACATTGGAAGGTAGATTTGCAAATACTGTGAAAAGCTAGATGGGGGAATGATTGCAGCTAGGTCAACATGTATAATGTGTCCTTCAACAGAGACTAATTAACACTGAAAGATCTGGCTCTTACTGTTGTTCTAGGTTGAAATTTATTATAAGCAGGATTTTTGACCATGAATTAATGATCAAAAGTATACACTATGCATTCTGAGGCATTATGAATATCTGAGGCAACTGTAGCCCCTGAGCTTGGTATCTGCCCTTAGAGGTATATTGTATACTTTTGAGGTGTACTTTTTTGTCGCACTTAGGAGCTTCAATAAAACCTCTTTCTCTGATACAATTCTCTGTATAGAAGTGTCCTTTGGCCTTTTACTTATTTTTAAGATCTTTGTTCTTTCTATCTAGGCTTGCAGACTTCAGAAGGTGTTTTTGTAACTGGCTCTTCTTTTTTTAATTATAAGCCTAGATATCTAATATGTAGAAAGTTTCTGGAACACAGCATCTCTGTCAAAATCTGTATCTAAGAATTGCAATTGCTTTCCTAGCTATAGAAGTCATCCTGTCATTCCTGATAGTAGGAAATGAGATGTGTGCAAAATATCACTGCTATCTTGATAGCAGTTAGCAAAGTGTTACAGGATAAGTGTTCAGACATGTTTATTCCTAAGAGTGTTCTTAGGAATTCTTATTCCTAAGAGAGTTCCTCAAGTAAAATGGAGTAAGAAGAAAATGCAAAATACTGTGTGATTTTGATCGTTCGGTATGCTTTTGATCTCTGAAGGAGAATTTCAAGATTCTCTTGGTATATAGTAGTGAGGGGCTAATGCCAAGACTTATATAGCATGTGGTCATTTTTGGAGAGCGCCTGATCTAACTTCTTGCTTGTCTGGTACACATTCAGCTCGCCGTCTACAGCTCAGTCCATGGGAGAGCAGCATTGTTAGCAGGCTCCTGACGCCCACGCACTCTTTCCTGGCCCGAAGTAAAAGTACAGCTGCGTTGTCTGGAGATGCAGGTAAGCCTAAAAAAGAAAAAGGCCTCATGGCTCAGCCACTTATTTTTCCAGATTCCATGTGTGATGTTGTAAATTTACTGGTCCAGTTGTGTGTGTACAGTAGCATCTTGGGAATGAGCTTGAATGCCTAGATTGTGTTGTGCATCAGCATGAAAGCCTTTGGTACACTTCTGCCTGCTGTGCCTTTCTCTTGCTTCCCCCCACTTCTTTCTCTTGATTTATCTTTTTGTCTCGTCAACAAACAAACACAACACACACAGGATGACACTGTTGCACTATCCAGGGCCTTTAAAGAAATGTCCACAATCCTGTGAGGCACTAATTCAGCAGGTCCGCAACTAATGCTCTTGATACAAATAATAGTTTCATTCTGTACCAGGGCACTTCCCATGAGGAACTTCTTGGATTTCTAGAATGACAGGCCCCTGGTTTTAGTGGATTTAATAGCACATAATATTAAATGTGCAAGTTTAGTGAGGCTGCATTTATTGCTGAGTTCTCTGCCAAGTGCAAGAACTCTGCATTCTCTGATCTGCTGCAGAGAAGGAAATTAACATGCAGAAATACGAAAATATTGCTTGATGGTAACTTAAAGCCCATGCAGAACAGTATTTCAAAGATTACTAGGCCATTCTCTGCTATTGTGTATTTCAAGCAAGTGAAAGTTGCTTTTCCTTTTATCATAGGATGATTTTTTGATGTTGCATTGGGATTTTACCATTATAGGGATAGGTTGCTACACGTACTGAATCTTTAAGTCTAGGCAGGTCTTTTATATGTCCCATATGGACAGATTGTTATTTTAATTAAAGGACGTAGAAGGTAAGAGGGAATGAAGATCTGCTAAGATTACTTTTAAAGAAGCTTTCACTTAAGAACTCATCACTAATCAGGCTGCAGTACATTTCCACAGGGGTAGCATTGTAGGAGCAAAAATGTGCGTGATACCTTGCGAACAGTGCAATTAAAGTGCAAATCCTTTCTCAGGGCTCATGTCTTTTAAAGCAACAGTTTGTAAAATGAATACTTAGTGTCATCTACCAAACAGGAAATTAGAAATGCAGCTCTTCATGGAGTGATAGTTGAGAAAACCTGGTCTTAGTTTTTTAAGTGATTACTTTACTGGAGTAAGTGTGAAGATTTTTCTGTTACTGCTATTGTTATATGCTAACTGATAAACTGTGAACTGAGTGAAATATTGGGAAAGATTGCAAGTAGCGGGAATGATTGCTGTATCCACAGATTTGCAGTAATTCCCTAGAAATGCCTTCTCTGTGCTAACTGGAGCTGTACCACCCAGAAGAATAATCCATCTGCTCGTTATTTTCCAAGTTAATTCTCTAGGAGCAATAACTGCTGTCCCTTCATGCAGGACACTTCCTGGAGATTAATGATCAGGTGGTGGTAATGGCTCACAGCTGTGCTCTGAGCACTCAGCTCATCCTGGCCTGTCATTATTCCCTAGGAAATTACCCTGCCCTTCGGCTGTAAAGATGAATTACCGTGCAAAAATCAAAATCAAATTAAATGTGGATTTATGTCCTTAAAATGTATGTTAAGTGAACAACAGTTCACATCCAACATAAGCCTGTTTTTTTAATAACCCTCCAAAACAAAAATATATTCTAAAATAACTGTCTAAACGTACATGATCTCATTGGTACATCCTGGTTCATTGGGAAGGCTTCATAAAGCGTTGTTTGGCAACATCACAAATGAAAATGAACTGCTTGTCTTTTAATATTTATGAAGTCATGCTCTGTGGTAACTTCAGATAATCAGAATGTATCAAGAGGCTTGATTCACCGAGGAAGGAAAACTCATAAATTGTAAGCTGTTTAAAGTATAGTACTGCTTCCTGTCTGAGTTAGGCACACTCAAACAAAAAAGCGTGAGATGCTATGTTATCAAGTCAGTCACTTGTTAAAACCTCGTTAAACATACATCACCTTAACTGGTAAAGCAAGCATGAATACCCTTACTGTAGCATTTACGTGAGACTCTCTCTATTCATAATGTTAAGTTCGCAATGCAGGAGAATTTGCTGAGTTCATGCTGCTAAGCTTATGAGCTGCTGTTCTAACAGGAGTTATATTGCTGTAAAACTGGAAGAGTGACTGAATGTGGAACTGTTCTTTCACGTGTGCTTGAGGGGATCCGAGGGATAAGAATTTTCTTCCTTAGGAAAGAGAGTTGTGGGTTTGTTTGTTTGTTTGTTTTTTCCATAGTAAGAGAAAGGAAAAGATATCATATAGACATGTGCTCTCTTCCTTTGAGTAATATGCTGGACAATTATGCTAAGGCTGTATTAAATTATCAGGAGAGAAGGTACAAACAAATAGGAAAAGTTCTGCAGTAATAACATAATTTTCTCCAATCTCCTCTTTCAGTTAAATTGGGAGAAACGCCAAGAATACTTGTTTGCTGCAAAAAGTTTCTCATGAAAAATTTTGCAGTGTTACAGTTCTCTTTGAATGTGAATCCAAATATCCAAAACCTGATAATTTGCCATTGGCATGAGGTATTTTGCTAATAGTCTTTGTCCTTGTGCAAAGCTAAAGAAGGCAGCCATCCTGGTTACTGATTCAAATATTCATTCCTAAGCTGATTTATTCTTGTTGGCTTATTTCTTATAATGGGTGAAGCAGTTGTCTGTTACCAAGAATGTATTCAAGTCTTCTGTTCTTCTAGCATTATCAAGAATATTAAAGGCTCTTGAAGGGTTTAAAAAATGTCACTTGCTAAAAGTTGTAGACAACACTGAAATATTAGACTGTCTATAATTTCTTTTTCTGTTGATAGCCTACCTTATAGGGGGTACATGTTTTTATAATAAAATTAAAAATTATTATATTTTATACTAGAATTCTATTCTGATGGAAGGCAGAGCAAAGCAATGTATTCTAGATAGGCTAAAAATATGTATGTACTATACACTTCTGAAATTTTAGCAGACTTAGCCAAGAAATTGCAAGTTATACTTAACAAGCTATATGAGTTTCTCTATTTCACTTAAAGAAATGTCATTGATTTCTGAGACTATGCTATCCTGTTTGTAAATGTAGTGTGTTTTCGTCTTTGTGCATGTCTCTCTATTTTTTTCCCCCATACTTCCAAGACCAATTAATAGGATATCTAATTTTGGTTTGATTGTTTTCTGTAATTGAATCTATGAAAATGAATGTACTGAGCTAATCAATGTCAGAACAGTCATTTTGTATCTAATGCTTTTTTGGAACCACTAGTTGTATTAAAAAATTTTTTTTTAACAGAAAAACCTCATGACTTTCTACTACCCAGTTATGTGACATACCTATTAATTTACTTAAGATAAACCGTTAGCTTACAAATGTAAAAATACATGAGTGCCACCTGTTCGAATTGTATCATTGCTGCTTGTGTGGCCAAGCTAGTGTATCAAATGATGGTTCTGATATGAGAATTAGTCATTCCTCTGTGTATTAATACCTTTTTTTCTCTGTCTTTCTCTGTTCCTATTCCTTGCTGGCTTTCCTCTGTCACTTCACCGCCAATGCTGCTCTGTAATTAAAATAAATAAATTAAAAAAAAAAAAAAAAAAAAACGTAGTTATCCCCATTTGTCCTCGTTCAGCATCTTGCAGCCCCATCAGCCCTCTGTCCTACAAGGCCATGAACTGTAGAAATCCAGCAGATCGAGCAAAACTTTTTACTTCTACTCCTGATGCTGTTGGACGTAGGAGGACGGCACATCATGCAGGGGTAAGCTTGCTGGTTGTATGTGAGCTAATACCACAACCACCTGATCAAACTGCTTGTTAGAACAGGAGTAATTACAAGGACACTTGGCTAAGGGTGTTTTTGTTGGCTGCTTTTGGGTTGGTTGGTTTGTTTGGGGCTTTTTTTTTTTTTTTCCTCTTGTTTTTCTGAAGATTTGCTTCATAGTTAGTTGGCTTTTAACTGAGATATACTACCTTAGGTGGTGACATAGCCTTAAATTTGATACATCAAAGAATCTGCTAGGGAAAACACCTATGTTTACAGAGTGGATACCTTAGTTTCCCACAAGGCACAAAGAGGCAGTCAGTCCCTTTCTCCGTCGATTCTTTGCTGCCTTTTAAGCCCCTGGCTGATAGTGTGTTGTGGGATGAGTGGGTTCCTTTGTTTTCACAGAGCCTGTAGAACTTCATATCTTCTGAGGTCTCTGTCAAGTTTAGCTGAGCCTTTCGGATGCAGCATGAGATGGGAGGAAGCACATACTGGCAAACGTGCTTACATATCCATGTACATAAGTACAGACCATGTTCTTTTTGGCTTCGGTTCCTTGGGACACCAAGCTAATAACCTTTCCTCATTGAAAAAGCAGAGGGGGGTTAGGAACATGATTTGTAAGCAAAGTTTCCTGCAGAGTACTAGTCATTCAGAATGATTTGGTAGCTGTACTGTGGCTGATCTGAACTTTCAGGGTACGTTGGCACAGTGTGGCACAGGCAGGCCAAATTCTTGCTGCCAAGGCTGCAAGCCAACAAGATACAGCCATTTCCAGTTCAGATATTATATGCTGTATCTAAGCAGTTACATTTTTCCTTGTACTCCACATTTTTGGCTCATACAGAGTATGAGAAGAGCAAGGTCACTTCAGCAGTAGGTCATGTAAGCAGTGCTGGTATTTTTGTTTTGCCTGGTAGGCAAAATTGCAAGAGGCAGTGCTGCTATTGACGTTCCTGTTAGAAACAACTTCAGATGAAAGTAGCATGAATCATAGCTAGCACCTGATCTTTCAGAAAGAAGATGGTCCCTTCAAGTTCAAGTTAAGGCATAGAGCTACAATATATCTGTGGAGAAATCTCATACTGTGCGTGTAGTTCATTGCAGTCTCCAGGGCCATCAGTTTGCCACCTCTTGGGTCCTTCTCATTACTTTCCCCCCCCCCTTAAGTAAAAGAGAAGAACTGTTGATACATTTTGGTGTAGGCAACCATGTAAGATGATCATTATTGTATTATTACGAAGCAACTGAACTAAGAGCTATTTTCAACAGACAGTATGTTGTGGAGATTATTATGCTTCACTGGAAAACTTCTGTAGGAATTCTGTCCAGCTTTACTGATGCTGAGGAAAAAATAGCTGATACTTTATCTTCAGGACTAGTGATACAGATCCACTACATAATTATTGCTAGAAAGCCAAAATTCTGTTCTTCATGGTCTTTTTATCCTGGCCACGTATACTCTGGTAACTGGGATGATTACCATCATATTAATCAGTAGAGCTCTGATAAATGTTACTGATTAAGAACTGGTTAATTGCTCTTCATTGAGTAAAGACTTCAGCATAGGGACCTTCTCTTGCCAGCACTAAGTGATGTTTTGGGCAATTTAAAATAACTAATTTTTACCTTAATGACCCAAAAACCTCTTGGGTTCATGAAGATAAACAGAGGTTTATGTGCTCATGAAATTGTTTTCTGTCTTTCTTTCCTAGTTGTCAAACTGGCTTTAAGTTCAGGAGAGATATGGGTGTTACAGAGCCCTTTTAACTAGTGAAGAGTAAAGCAGTGTGGTGCACATGCTGCAGGAGGTATGCTTAAGCCCCAGCCAATGTGGCAAGTAGCATCCTCTCAGCATCATGTTGACTGAGTGGCAACTCAGTGTACTCTCCAGTATTCCCATGCTTCAAGTTTCCATGAGCCTGAGCTCATAGTTCAAAAAATCTGAAATTTTTCATTTATGCTTGGGGGGAGGACAAGGGCAAAGATAGGTAGATACCTAAATTTTAATGTGGTCTAGTAGGAAATGTGCTCAAAGTTAAAATAGAAATCTTTTTGTATTTACATATATGTACAATATATGTATATATATGTATATATAATCTTTATATATGTACATATATTGTACATATACCTAATTTTTTACACACACATACATATATGTATGTGTGTGTATGTATGTGTGTATATATATTTATTTATTTATAAAAATTTTATAGTTACCATCTTGAGATGAGAAATAGGGAAGGAGAAAGAAGAAATCAACACCTCATGTAAGATTTAGGGCTGAGGAAGTTCATACATGTAACTGGCCAAGAGAAAAGAGAACAGTGTAACTATTGTAGCACAGTGTCAGGTCTTTGAGGGCATCTGTGGCACTGGCATGTAAGCATAAAAGCGAAAAACTTGTGCTGTATGAGGACCTTGACTAAGCTGAAGGCTAGGAAGTGATTCTTTTGTCAAATGAAGCCCAGGGTTTGTGGCAGGGAGCAAGTTTTAGCTTTGGGAGCAGTGGAGGGTACTGTGAGGCAAGCAACAGAGAGCAAACCTTAAAAGGTAATTTTTTGCCCATATGAAATTAATTATCTGGAAATTAGCCCATAACATCTTAAGCCAGCATAGAGCATGATTAAGAAAGATACTTGTTGTCGAATGCATGTTTGCTGACAAAGACAGCATTGGATTTGTTGCAGGAATTACATTAATGAACTTACCAAACAGGCTGTGAAAACTACGGACTGAGCACAACTTTTTCTCAAACTCCTCAGCCCCCCAGTCCCTCATCCTTAACTGAACTTGCTTTGCTTTCTTCAACTGTGTGAACTCTGGCTTGACCTTGTCTCTTTATTTGCTGAACTATAGACTGACAAAAAAGAAAAGGAAAGAGACCATTTATCATCCAACTTCTCAGCCAGCTTTAAAGGAGGTCATTTTTCTTCCAACCCCAAAGCTAGATCACCAGCTCCCTCTCCAGTTTGGTAAGCCAAGTACATGCTTAGCTGGAGGTTGAGTTATAGCCAGCTTTGATTGTTCTGGTTGTTAAATATTAGTCTTCACAGGAAACAGCAGTGAGAGCTTATTTGGTGATGTAGATGTTTTCTCTTTGCAACAAAGAAAAAAAAGTTTAGCTTTTAGAAAATTGTTACTGTTTTAAGGAAGTGGAAGGAAGGAGGAATGTAACCTGGTTTCTTCCTTCTTGCCGGGGCTCACTACTTAAACGTCTGAAGAGCTGTGAAGAGGAAGCATTGTGCATGAAAGCTAATCTGTTGCTCCAGCTGTCCTGCTAAATAGCAGAGAAACATTGAATTTGTTTTATTTTTAGCTATGGAGAAATATAGAAATTCTTTTATTTTTAGCTATGGTAGCTGTTGAGGTGATGTTTAGGTGGCATCCAGTACAGCATGTCTGATAGTGATTGGCACTCTTTCTGTTTGTGGTTACACAGGCATGCATCAAAATCTTTGCCTTTTTTGCCTGGCACACCCAAGCAGGTAACTTCCCCACCTGGTTCCTCCAAAGCTTCCTCAGCTCAGGCACGTCCTCCCTCTCCTGGCAATATCCGGCCAGTCAAAAAAGAGATCAAACTAGAGAATGAGAATAAAGGACCAGAAAAGGAGACTGAAAAGGCCAATGAGGAGAAGACAGAAGAGAGTAAAGAAACTTCAGCAGATACTGGAGAATCTGCAAGTCGGGAAGAGCTTGCTGTCCCAGCAGAGCTCACTGAAGGTAAGGAGATGTTCTCTTTTGGGTTAAGGGATGCCTGAGAGTTCTTCATGGCTTTCCTGCACTTTCTCTGAAACAATGTAACTTCTTTCAATAGTTATCTATCAAATGTTAATTTAAACTCTTCAGAGCATTCCTGAAAATGGTATATGTTGTTAGTTGTAAGGAATTTACAACTCAACCAAAGATGGCGACTGTTCTGGTCTCAGATGTATGTTCACTGGGAGGAAGGTATAAAAATGCTGAAGCCCTCCCCAGTTTGTAGCAGTTGGAACAATACGCAGACCTGCCTTGTACAAGGCGGTTTCACAGCCCTCTCTTTTCTGCCCTTTTGGACAGGACTTGGTTCCTCACATGATGGTACAGCTGCTTTTGAGACTCTGAAGTAGAACAAGAATGGTCTGAAAATTAACAATGTGGGAAATCATCACATAAGGGTAATGTGAGCAGTCAGAATGTCCAGCTCTGATAGACACTTAGTACAATGGTGCTGATAAAATTAAATTGTTTCAGCTTATCTGTAGTATTGCAAAAGTACCACCTCGTGAGAGAGATTGGCAGGATGAAGTAGAATGCAGAGATGAATGGGCGGAATTTTTCAGAGAAAAAGAATTTGAAGGTAAAAAAACACTAAAAAGCAGCAGACTGGAAAAGGAGTTATATATAGAATAAAATAATGATCTTGAAGTGTAGGAGGGAGAGAAGGAAGAGGAGATGCACAGCCAGATAAATCTTCAATTTGAAAATTTAAGTTTGTTCTACAGGCATTTTAAACCATTATAAATGCAGCATAAATTGTCTGTCTTAAGGATGGAATAGAATGGCTCTTGTGACTGCTAGGATTCCCAGGATGGGTTACTTAACATTCTGAATTTACAATTCACAGATCTCCCTGTGGTGAGAAAGATTGTTCTTCAAGAAATTAATAATCCTGCATTTAACTGCAAGATACATAGTTGTTGGGTGTTCTATAAGAGAAGACCTAATATGAATTGATATTTTTTGTTCTAATAATTTCTCTTATAGCAGTTCCAATCTAATTCCCAAGTCCTCCCACACTAGGTATAATCCCACAAAGAGTCTACAGTATGGGTGCAAATAATAAATGGACACATCTGTTAGTCATAGGCATGTAAAGAAAGATTGAGATGATTGGTATGACAGTGTGGACTTCCACTCCTGCCTCACAAAAGTGATGCTTTTCTGCTTTTCTGGTAAGCTTTTGTCTGTATCAAAAAAGGAGAAAGTTTCCTTTTAAAGGGATGTCAAAGATATCACTGAGATAACTTTGCATATGTTTACAGGCTCTGCTTTCCAAGTACAAGGTGCAGACCAAAGAAATGGGGTGACTTTGACAGTTTAGCTCAGGAAGAGCAGAGGCTGGACTCCTTTGTGGGATCAGTCAATATCTGAGCTGTCTGTGACAAGATCGCTCAGTGCAGAAAGAGGTTATGGGTGATGAAAGGATTTGAAGGTGAAGTAGTTCGTATTCATGACAGAAACAGGTAGAGATGAGGGATATTACAGTTGAAGTGGTGAGCAGCATTTCAGACTGGATGTGTTTGTGAAAGCTGGAGGAGGTGGTAATGGTTGAGATCAAAGATAAGATCTCAAGCTAAGTATTTTAGGTGTGAAGTTAGAGGACAGGCCCAGTACTGCAGATGGAGGCCTCAACTACCAACCCTTAGTCACTAGTTGAATGTGAGAATCTGGAGAAGGGGCAAGTGTGGCATTTGTGGATAGAGTGACATTGCTGAGGTTTCTTAGGTGTGTGCTGCAAGTGAAAGGGCTGATTTCAGCCAGTTATCTGAATTGGCTTTTAATCTGTCTGGCTCAGCTACTGCTTGCTGTGTAGTCACAGTAGCTAGGAGATCAGCATGGGCTGATGACTGGCAGAGCTACACAAGCTTCTGCAACCAAATCTCATACTTACTAATACCCACCCAAGTTTAAAGGTATTTTAGGTGTGCCTATGCAAGCTGTCATCATACTTTCTGATAGCAACATAGGTGAGTGTTAGACAAGCTAATTGTTGCACTGGCAGGTTCAGCACCTGAGACAGGAAGTCAACTTCAAGCAGCACAAAGCTGCACTCCCCTCTGGAGCAACAGCCCTGCTTTGGTCCAGGTTAATAAATTAAAAGGGCCTTCAGCACAGGAACTCTGTCCTTTGTCCAGGCTGCAACTGTAAGCTCACGTTTTTTTTTTTTTTTTTTTTTTTCATCTCCTGTCCCCAGGATTACTATAAGCATAGATGTAAAGGGCTCCCAAGCTTTAGGAGAGTGTTTGAATTGTTTCTTTGTTTGTTTTAACCATCCCAGAGTTTTCAAAGTTCCCATCTACTTCTGGGTTCTCTTCCCCTCTCTCCCCTCCCCAAGCTGGGGACCATTTCCTATGGGCAGATTGAATGCCTGTTTTGGAAATATAACAGTATCATGCTCTGAAGAATGCTACAGTGTGCCAGCTCTCCTCAGGGCTGGAGAACAGGCACTGGCACTCTAAACTACTGATGTTGATGTAGCCTTTGAGTTAGAGGTGAATTTCCTTGAAGCAGGTATAAAGGCCTGCATAGATTTTACTTGATAGAAGGAGACAGAGTAGAAAAGTTGGTAGATGTGAGCACTCAATACAGAGAAAGCAGATGAAATTGTGTTTGTTTATGCAGTGAGGTGTAAGAGGGGAATGAGAGGAAAAAACCTCTATGGGAATTTTTTGGTGAGACGAGGAAAATACTCAGACGTTCTGAAGAGATTACGTAGAGTTAAAACCATCTCCTTGCCATTCCTAATGACGTGTTTGCATGTATTTTCCCAAGATCTGAAATTGTTTCTATTTCCTACAGAATTATTGACAGTTCAAAGCATTGCCCGAACATTTTGCCTGCATGACCATGTGTGATTACCCTGGAAATGCAAACCATGCAAACGTGGTGGTGGGACTTGCTGGGGCAGTGTAACTCCTATTGAGCATCTTTCAGTACTTATTCTTCTCACAGAGAAGTTGACTTAACCTTTCAGCTGCAACTTCTTTTGCCTATCAAGTGAAAATAAGATTCCCCTAAGGAATATGAATCTAGCATATCTAAGGAATAAGAACATCTAGCTATTTCTCCGTCCCAAAGTTGTTTATAAAAATTATGTAAGTTTGAAAATACTTCACAGAGTATTTCCAAATTGTGTTTTCTGTTCCTTTCAAGAGATTTGTTTAATTACACATAAGTGAAAAGGGTCTCATCTTTGCTGTTGTGTCTGTACACAGTGGTTTTCCTTGCTCTGTATTTCAGCAGCCACCCCATCTTCGCCTCCTGCTCCACCAACTGTTTCCTCACCCCCAGCCTCTGCAAAGACCTCTGCAGGTACAACTGATCCTGAAGAAGCAACAAGGCTGCTGACTGAAAAGAGGCGGCTGGCCCGGGAGCAGCGGGAACGGGAGGAGCAAGAAAGGAGGGAGAGAGAAGAGCTTGAAAGGTGATCTAGACCTCTGCAGTGGACAGGATATATTTCAAGCAGCCTCCTAGCAGCTTCTTATGAATATCCTCTTGTTACACTGTGATATCTGACTGGTAGTACTAAAGTGCAGGAGATAGAAGTTCCCCAAACAGCGATTGTTTCCTTTTGGAATTTTTCATAAAAGCAATAGATACCCAAACAGATCTGTAAGGTTAAAATCCTATCCCAAATATGTCTTATGTATTACTAAATGTTTTTATTAATGTTTTAAAATAGACAATAACAGGAGGAGAGAGCAGATCTTCAATGTAGAGATTCACTGTTTCCTCAGAGATGACCAAAGTTGTACTTTATACCAGCTGGTGAATTCCACTTGGCTGTTTTCATCTTTACAACTATGACAATGTTTCATTCCATGAGCCATAAGATCTCTACTATGAATAGTGTTCAGATGTTGAACAGCTATGATTTATAGCTCTTTCAACATTCTCATTTAAAACCAAGACCTCCAACAGTCTTGGAATTAGAGAATGTGGTGTCTCATTTTTCTACCAGTAAATGAGTAGCCTGTTTGGCCACTTATGACTGTGGCTATAACTCAGCACAAGTTAAGCGCTTTGTTAGAGGGATGTTATGTCTTTCACATCTGTTAGTTCTTTAGCAGCATTGCTAAGCGTAGGAGCAAGGCAGAGCCATCTAATAGTTTGGATTCCCGAAAGTCTCACAATATGGTTGCTCTCTAAAGGTTTTTAAAGAAAATAGGCTGCTGTGTCATAGGAGGAATATAGTGAATAAATACCAAGGCTAAAAGATAGAAAAGGCTGAGAGGAGTCAGCTTTCACAGTGAAGGGAATTTTCAGTGTCTGTTCAGTGCCTTCACAAACTTGAAAGGAGAGGTTGCCAGTGAGATAACAATGTTTACTGCTGATTTTAAGTTAGGGATTAATAAAGAGAAAAGCCAATGGTGAAGAGTTTCAGAAGTGTCTTATGTTGCTGAGAAACGGAAGGACAAAATTCAATCCTGTTAAGTGCAAAGGAACAAATATAAGGAAGTTAAGATTAACCAGCTCACTCGGTGATGGTCTCCAAGCTAGTTATTACTCAGGAAAGAATCTTGTTTGGAGCTGTAGTATGAAAGTATCAGCTGAGTCATGGTCAACAAAAGCAAATGAACTGTTGCAAATTATTAGAAAATGGAGAACAAAATAAAAAGTGGCATTATGCACTGTCTATAGTGAATCTACTTTTTGAATGTTGAATTTTATGTTCTTTATGAAATAGTAAAAACAGTAGAACTAGGAGAATGCATGGATCAAGGATGATCACATGTATAAAATGGTTCCCACAGGAGAATATACTAAACGCATGAGGATTCTTCAGCTGGAAAGACAATCTGGCCTCTCCTGTGTGGAGATAGGATAATCTACAAAGTCATGAGTAGTATAGGTAACATTAAAGATGAAGGGGAGAAGTTATTCACTCCTGTAATACAAGAATGGGGAGCATTAAATGAGACTGGGAGGTGATAAGTTCAAAAAATAAACAAAAGTAGGTACTTTACAAACTCAAGAGTCATTGCCACAGGGTAAAGCGGGGCAGCAAAAATGTACACTGCTTCAAAATATGATTAATTGAAGTCACAGGAGAAAAGTCTTTCTTTCAGGATAGATTAAAATCACTGATACTGTCTCAAACTAAGAAAGTTCATGAGGCACATGTCAGTGGAAGTCAGTATTGATACAGACTTGCAAAGTTTCTGTATTTTCCTTGGCGCTTCAACTTTGTCTCCTTCTGGAAGCAGAACAGTTGATTTGGCTTGACCAGGTTCAGATGTTCTGATGCTCTTACGAATTAAACATCAGTGAAATTTTTATCTAGCTGTTAGGTAAAGCTCGTGTCTTGGGTCAGTAATCTGCTTTTTTTTTCTTGCTTGTTTCATGACTGCAGGCAAAAGAAGGAGGAATTGTCCCAAAGGATAGCTGAAGAAAGAGCCCGCCGAGAAGAGGAAGAAGCTCGCAGACAGGAAGTGGAAAGAAAACGAAAGGAGACAGAGGAGGAGAGGGAAAAGGAAGAACGGCTGCGCCGACAGACAGAAGAGAAAGAACAGAAGGAGAGAGAAGAGATGGAGCGTATTCAGAAACAAGTATGCTCCCCTTGTAGAATTTCTGTGTCAGTTTGGGTGGCAGTAAAGTGAATGAATGAGTGAATGAACCACTGAGCAACATCTAGATACATTTCTAGGTTAGAGGGCTGTCTAAAATAAAAACACTATAGAACGAGCAGGATTGTGTTTGATTTCATTTCATAGAGTGATTCAAACAACAAAGATATTTTTTCCAGACAAATATATGTTAGAGTGTTCTTTTTTCTCTTTTTCTTTTAAACCTCCTTAGAACTTACTTAGAACAAATTCTTTCCTATTACTGATAAAATGTAATAAAAAAAAAATAGAGTTGTATTGGGAGAACTTAATGCATGGTAGTATACCAGAGAAATATTTGTCCCCTACAATCTAGATGCCAAGATAACTTAATAGTCAGTGTGTTGGAAACATAACTCTGCTGCATTCAAATCTCATGCCCAGTACTGGTTTTGTGAGGCTGTATGGAGGTATTGTTAGGTTTGGTAATTTTGCTCATGTCAAAGAACACCTTTCACCTTTTGCAGTCTTGCTGAAATCAGTGCAACTACTCAAAAAACATGAGAGTAAATGAATCACAACCCATTTTTTCAAAGTGCTCTCGTTTTATTTGTATGGTGAGCATAGTGTTAATTTACCAGCTTCAGGAGGGGCTGTGGTAGGTATTTTGGAGATGACTCTTTCCCTCTCTTTCATACCCTTTCATCTCCAACTCAGTTCCAGCACTTAGTATGCTTTCTGGATACTTCGTTTTTTCTTCTGATGTATAATTAAATATATGCCTCTGGAAAAAAAATGCTTCAAGGATCATATTTAAAGGAACATAGCTTAAACTTAGGGCTCTCTTCCCCCAACCCTCTCCAACTTGATGTGTACTGCTCTCTTTGCAAAGGTCTGCTAAACTGGGATATATCCACAGTATGACAGAATTTTTCAGTCTTTGTTACAGTGTTCATTAATGAGTTGTTATAGTAGTCCATAATACAACACTCCCTTATCTAGGGAGCCAGGCTTTTCTGTAGTATGTTCCAATGAAGTTTTACGTTCAATTAAAAAAAGCAGGAATGAAAAACTTGTATTATATGTACCTGTGGCCATTTGTTCTTGATCATGTTAAGCCATGACTCTGTCTGCTAATTAAGGCATTCTGACATTTTTGTTTGACACTTGAAACATCCACCATCTCAATACATGAATCTCTTGAACACTTTCCTGGCTGCTGTTCCAGTGCTCGAGGTTAGGAAATGTATTCTCTTTTGTCATCTGGTATGCTTTCATGCACATGTCAGAGAATATAAACAGAACCAAATAAGATTACTAATGTTTTGGTTGTTCATCTCTTGATGATTACATCTCATGATGACAGTGGATATTAAGAAACTTGCAATTCATTGTGAAAAGTTTGCTAGTGACTTGTAAACTTGTGCCTTTTTAGGGTGCTGCAGGTATGTATAGATAGACAGATGTTAGTGTGAGTCTGTCCTCAAATAGTAAATCATTCCTTCTCTCTCTCTCTCTCTCTCTCTCTCTCTCTCTCTCTCTCTCTCTCTCTCTCTCTCTCTCTTTTTTTTAACATGAACTCAGAAAGAAGAGGAAGCTCGCCTACGGGAAGAGGCAGAGCGAATTCGGTTAGAACGTGAAAAACATTTTCAAAGAGAAGAGCAAGAGCGCTTAGAAAGGAAGAAGGTAACTAAATACGTGGAGATAATCTATAATTCATCTAATTTTAGCAGTTTGCTTCCACCTCAGCAGCAGAAGGTTATCAATGATATTAATATGCCTTAAGAAAAGCTGCAGAATCCTCACCTGCATGGCTGATATGAAAGTGGACAGAATCTTGTTAAGAGATCATTTGCCTTTCTGCAGTAAACAGATGCAACTTTGATAAATGACACACAGTTATGGTTTGGGAAAGTTTTTTTAAATAAATCTCAGCAAACATTTTACCCTTTTAATCTCTGTATAGAGGCTTGAGGAAATCATGAAGAGAACTAGACGTGTAGAAGCTGTAGATAAGGTCAGTGCTGCTTTTTAATATTTGTGTAAGTGTTGGGCATGTTTCATTTCTCTAGTGCCATTTTTGACTTTAAAAACTCTACTTCCTTTTGTAGAAACCTAATGACCAGCAAAATGGACATATATCAAAGGCAAATATTACTGGAGAAACAGGTAATTGTGTTTAACTGTGCCCAAAGCACAACAAAGTGAATAAGTGGCTATTAAGCACAATGACTTGAGATAGAGTTCCGAAACTTGGCACACTAATTGCAATAAATGTCAAGAAAATCGTTGTGAGAATACAACTGAAGTCCTAGCAAGCATTTATTATTTAGTGCTTCTGTGTAGGTAGTTAGCCATTACTTAAATGATTTGGCTTTTTTAGAAACCTTGCCACATTGGTGTTTTATGAGGGAGTCATCAAGTTTAATTATTTGTGAAATCCAAAGAAACAAATTAACTAGGTTAGCTTTAGCAACTTAATCATTGATTCTACAATGTCTTTTGCATAGTATTACAGATGTGGCTGTTGCAGTCTTATTCCATTTTTTTAAAGGATTATCTCATTTCAGTCATCAAAATAAACTGTTTATAATCCTAAACCTCCTCCTGTGACTTTTTTTTTTCCCACACCTGCTGCCTCATTCACTTAGTCTTAATTTCCATTTTTATAATTTCAAAGTTCAGCTCCTAAAAAAGCCTGGAGTCTCCCTCCATTGTTAGTCTCTCCTATTCTGCTCTGTCATTTTCTGGTCATTTAGCTAAAGATTTATCTAGGAATTGTTACTTAAGGGAGGCAAAATGAAGCTTTACTTTTATTCAAGTATCACCAAGTAAAAGTTGGCAGGATTTAAAAATCTCTAAGCTGAGCTATTAAATGGCTTAACCTGTTGTAACATAACATATTAAAAGTTATTAATCATTATTTCTGTTTTATATATACATATTTGAATTGAATAACAGGGAGGACAAATAGCAGCGTTCACTGCTTATCCTGAGTTTTTTCTGGATGCTTACAGTGAACACTATAATTAGAGCTGCTAGGAAACTTTGACACAGAATTCATTACGTGTTTTTGGAAGTTACTTGCTTACATATTTTCTTTCAGAAAGAATACTAGTGCTACGAATAGTTTCTTGAAACAGAGTAAGTTTGTAACCTGTGGCTAGTGCTTTCTCTCCAGAGGCAGAAAACAAGAAGGCAGTTTCCTGAGGCAGAGGAGGAATTTGGACTTCTGTTTCCCTAATCCCAAGGGAGGGCTAGAGCCTTTGACTGACTGGATAAACAGAAAACTGCCCCCACTCTCAGGGCTGCTCTACTCTTTTGCTTTGCTTTATCTAGGTATGCCGTTGAGTTAAAGATGTGAATTAATGGATATACTTCAGCCAGCTCTAACTCTCTGCATTAAACTCCAGCAGGCTGTTTTAGGCTGTTTTCAATTTTACCTTTAAGCAAAGCTTGAAGATTTTTGCGGACTGGCTCCATCATACAGTGAAACAAAATCCATCACCTGTTGCCATTTGTTTGGTTTCTGCTCTAAAATGGGAGATAGTTCTGTCTTTCCAAAGCAGAGGACCCAGACTTGTTTTTAGATACTAAAGGCTGTATATATTTTTCTCTCCATCCATTTGTAGAACCTCTGAAATGTGTATTGCAAATGTCTACCAACTAGAAGCATGCAAAAAATCAGCCTAAGACGTTCAGCGTAGGAAGCTTCAGCCCAGATTTTTAGCACATGGCAAAATGGGAGCAAATAGAGGGTCTTTTCAGCTGGGATTTTGGGTAACCTTGATAAATATGTCTAATCCTGAGAACCCTAAACTGTCCTTGAAATTATTGTGATAGATGACAGGGTAGAGTGCAGTTGCTGCTGTTCATTGAAAGAACTGTATGTAAATTAGTATGACTTCAGATACAATGTAGAGGGCTGTAGGTTAAAAGAACATCCTGAGACAGGTCAATACCATCTATCATCTGCTATTTATATGAGGCATGGCGATATCCTAATTTTGTGTTGCTCTGTACAATGTTGTAGTAGAGATTTGCTACTATTTTGAAGCATTTTTGATATTTTGAATAACTTTTCCATGGAGATTTTGCCTCTTCATTTCCTTTTGGGTTACAGTCAGTGATCAACACAGGAACTGAGAATACCAGTATGAAATTGTTGCTGTCCCAGTATACTTCTATTTATTCTCTTTTGCTGCTTTAAAAGTACCAGCATAATACATAGTCAGATATTGGCAGCCTGTTTTGATCCATTTTGATGACTGGCTTATATATTGGAATTGTGTATATCACTGCGAACTGAACGTTCTTGACTGCAAAAGCCACAATTCAAAGCTAAAGCTTTCTATTTTAGACTGAAACTTGACTGATTGGGAGCAGGGGACAGGAAAGAGAAGTTAGCTTTATTTAAAAATTTTTGCTTGCATTGCCTTTTACAGGCAATTCTACTTTGTGAGTAGATACTGTTGCTTGGTTTTATGAAAAACTTGTTTTCTCTTGGTAGTTGTAGCAAGTCCTGCATCTCCCTTGGAACCCACAGTAGGACTGCAGCATGCAACACAGTCTCCACACAATGGGAAACCTGTAACCAGTATGCATGTTATTGTTTCACATCCAACCCCCATAAATTTGGACAGGTAAGAGCAATAGTAAGGACTAGAGGGTGTTTAGAGGATGGAGGATATTAAAGTAATAGATTATTTTTTCACATCATTATTCAGTTAATGTACAGATGAAAAATATCTGTGAATCTGCCTTATTTCCTGTTTATTTTTTTTATCTTTTCCTGTGTTCAGTAAAGAAAAACTTGGTGGTCTTTCGTTTAGCAATAATCCAGTTTTGCCAAGTGTTAGGGAAGACTTTTGTGTATTTTTTCAGGGGGAGGGGACACTTTTGGGTTTTTTTAAAAAAAAGTTCTTTAGAGTGTTTGGAAGAATGTGTGGTTTGCCAGCAAGTATTATCCAGATTGAAAATAATGGGAAAGACTTTCTCTTATTTTATTTTTTTTCCTCCTAGCTTCTTTTCATAGATTAAGATGTTATGGGAAGACTGAAATTCTGTTGGTTCTACTGTTATTAAAAACAGCTTCATAAAACCACTCTGGATTTGTAATGCTTTTAAGCTAGATATTTTGATTTCAAAACTGCTGAAAGGGTTAGTAAGCTTTGTATATTAGACAAACTACTTAAGGTGAAATACAGAACTACTGGTTTTGACTTTTTATTTTAAAAAAGCTTTTGTCCTGTGTAAGAAGAGTTTTGGAGGCAGATACTGAACATTGGGGGTTCTTTGTGGCCGTGAAGCAAGTCATTTGGACTTTGAGAAACTGTTGAAATACTTGAAATCTTTGTACTGAACCGAATGAAATTTGGTGTTGCATACGCATGAGCTGTCAAGCTTTTTTATTATTATTTTTAGTAGTGCAGAAAGACAAATAATCCCATAGTCAGCTCATGTTTTATGCAAGTAATGCCAGAGTATGCATAAAAAACCTGGATGTGGGAAGCCATCAAGCAGTCTGTAATGGGCAGTAGGCTTCATGGTGTGATTGGCACTAATTGAAGGAGGAATTTGCCCTTTCTCAGTCCCTCCATATGCCTGGGGGATTCTTAGCCTCCTGTCATGCTGACAAGGATGCTCGTGCTGGGAGAAGGTCTGTCAGTGACACTGAGCACTGAACTGCATTAGATGAGCTGCGCAGAGCCGTCTCATAATCATCTTGGGCAGCTATTAAATGTTAATCACTCCCGGCCTTAGATGCACCTTGATGTTTGTAGTATAAAATGTGCTATGCTAATAAATGCTGTCATGTAGCATCGTATCCCATATGGAAGGAACTTCGGTGTAATCAAAGTCAAAAATGAATAAATGGGATTGAAGAGTTGGGGGCAAAAATAGAAAGTCTATATGAGGCTATGGAAGGGGAAACTGATGAGCCAGGTTAGGGTGCAGAAGATTTCCCTCTACCTTAGGGATACATCTCCACACTATGGAGTTGCTAGGGCTGAAGCGCATGGGACCATCCCTGTGTTAGCTTGGTACAGGTAGTCAGAAAAACCATTGGAAGGAATACATAGCAGTGTGGGTTTTATCACAAGGGAAAAAGCAGTGGTGCTACCACCACCTGCTACTGCATCTCACCTGCTGCTGGTGTCTGCGGCACCTAGCTACAGCTGATACTAAAGCATGTACAAAGGCCACAGATGGAGAGGATCTTCTCTGTGAGCACCTCATTCCAGCCCTCAGCAAGGTTTGACTTTTATCTGGAAAAGTCCTGAGTGTGTTTTAAGGGTAGGATAGCCCAGCTTTCTGACCAGATTTACAAAGGCTTTGCCTAGAGGACTTCTCTGAAATATGTGTGTATGGGGAAGAAAAAGGAGCAAGGGAGGATGAGTCCTCTTAAGGCATGGAGCAAGAGCAACCTCAGTGCTGCTCCTACCATGTACCAAGTGAGAAGTTCTGGGCTACAGTTGCTGTATCGCAGCCTCCAGGACAAGTGAAGTGCAAAAACTAATCATAGAATCGGTAAGGTTGGAAGGGACCTCTGGAGATCATCTAGTCCAACCTCCCTGCTCAAGCAGGGTACCTAGAGCATGTTAGACAGGGTTGCATCCAGGCGGGCCTTGAAGATCTGCAGAGAAGGAGACTCCACAACCTCTCTGGGCAACCTGGTCCAGTGCTCTGTCACTCTCACGGTCAGGCGGAACTTCCTGTGGCTCAATTTCTGCCCATTGCCTCTTGT
Organism: Rhea pennata; assembly: GCF_028389875.1. Lineage (NCBI taxonomy): Eukaryota > Metazoa > Chordata > Aves > Rheiformes > Rheidae > Rhea > Rhea pennata. The sequence goes on from NC_084665.1 coordinate 65,594,642, forward strand.
CCTGTCACATGGGACAACTGAAAAGAGTTTGTCCCTGTCCCCTTGACACCTTCCCTTCAGGTACTTAGACACATTGGTAAGATCCCCCCTCAGTCTTCTCCTCCCCAGGCTGAAGAGGCCCAGCTCTCGCAGCCGTTCCTCATAGGGCAGATGCTCCAGCCCTCTGATCATCTTTGTAGCCCTATGCTGGACTCTCTCCAGTAGCTAATGGATCTGTTTTGTACACACCTCAAGCCCAGCCTGAACACGTGCCTTTTAAGTAGGACTAGTGGTTTGTGTAGTTCAGTGACCAGTCTCAGAATACTTGTATTTGGGGCCACTCCCCAAACTGGCAGGAACACAATTGAACATAGATAAATAAAGACATCACTCATCCAGGTGCAGTATGATGGAGAGGGCAACACTAAATGTATTTTTAAATGGAGCATGCAATGGAAATTTTCCAGTTAGATTATAAAACATCTAGAATTACTGAGAAAACTGTAAGTTCATGGGAATGCTGAAATATAATTAATGGCACATTAACTTCTAGCTAAATTGTTGGGGGGGGGGTTAGCACATGAAAATGTGGATTCAAAACAGCGATTTGGAAATAAAAGCTTTTAAAAATATATATTTTCATACTTCTTGTTTAAAAAAGAAAAAATTAGAAAGGATGAAGTATAAAAATTTAGATTTTAAAAAGATTTTAAAGAATTAGCTAAGAGGGTAAACATTTACATGGTTTAGAGATTGCTCAAACACTCATCTAGAAGCTGAGAGTAAATTAATATTAAAATAGCAATAAGTTCTTTAAAAGACAACTGTATTAGCCTTTTTTCACTGTTTAAGCAAAAGAGTTGCCAAAAGATCCTTAATAATTTTCACTAGTTTAAATTTTTTGATGTTCCAGTTATTTTAATCATGTTAGTTGTGCTTCTCTGAACTAATGCCAATTTCTCTTATTAGTATTGATGTGTCCAGATCAAAATGCAAAACTGCACAGATGCTTTATTTAAGCAGCAGTGAAGCTGTCCTTCAGTGATTTGTCTGGTTGTGATGTCTGGATATGCGGTTTAAACAATGAAGCCTTTTTTTTTTTTTTTTTAATATGTAGGTATCTTGCTACAAGCACAATTATCTGATAGTTTAGAATACTCTTAAAAATACGTCTGCAACATCACGTGTCTGAGGAGAGTATCTGCAGTGTTGTGCTAGCTGTTGAGACATGACTAAGAATGGAAGATGAGGCAGCACGAGGAGCTGTACGTAGCAGGTCTGACCAAAAGTGCGGTACGAGGAGCTGTACACAGCAGGTCTGACCAAAGGTCCAATCTCGTAGGAATTTGTCTGAGCTCCTTTTGAGCTTATGGCCCTTAAGGTGTCCTGTGGAAAGGAATTCCACAATTTTAGCTCTTCTAAACTTTCTCCCCTGATGCTGCAGATTTGGAGTGCCCCTACTTCTTACAGTATAAAAAATAGAAAAATACGTAGTCATGGATTCCTCTTGTGTGCCCCTTTTTTGTGAGTGTACAGACTCCCCTGTCAGTCATCTTTTTAAGTTTATGAATCCCAGTCTAAGTCACAATGTAATCGTGGCAGCACATTGAAAAATAAATATGAAGAGCTATACATCTCCAGAGCCAGCTGATCAGTCAGATAGAGAAATTAATATCTGCTTCCAGCAGCAAGATGCTGTTTTTCATTGTATCAATATTTGTTGTGGTACTTAGGCTGTTTAATTTATATGCATGAGCAGTCCCCATCTTCCACTCTCTCCCCACCCCAGTCAGGCTTCCTAATGCTGTGTTGTTGTAGTTCTGTCCCCTGGTCAGACTGGAAATAGATGGGGAAGAAATAAATAATATGAAAGCTTATAATGAATAATAATGCAATAATTATGCCTTCTGGAACAGTTTTTGTTAGTCCTGAAACATTGCACAGATTCTGCTCCTCATCCTGCAGGTGTAGGTCTCAAGCACAAGACGGTGAGGTCACTGATTTGCCTGTGATCTCCCAGGCAGCCAGCCGGGAGTCTGGATCTGTCCTCAAACTCAGTGCAGGGAATCATGCTTTTAATCTGAAAATCTGCTCAGCATATCCAGAGATTAGAGAAGGAGATTTGGCTTCCTGAAAAGGAACAGGGTGATGGCTTGGAAAACTGGAAAAGATGATTTGAAAACCAATCTCACAGGAAATATATGGGCTCCATGTAAAGTGTTACCACCTTTAGAAGGGCAGTAATTCTCTTCTGTTTCTTGGGAAGTGCTGTAAAATAGCTCTGTAATTATTTGTGAAGAGTTAGCCACCCGAAGAAGCCAGTAAATGAAAGTAAACCATATGCCAATTACAAGCTTTTTATTTTATTTTATTTTTTTTAAGACTAGTAAATCTAATGCCAGCAGAAAATTAGCCTGTAAAACCAAGCCACCTGCTCAGAAGTGGCCTGAAGAAATTGATAGCCTTGGTGAAATCTGGGAAAATTACATCTGGGCCTTTGACTAAAGCATTTCTAAAGCACCTAAGCAGTTGTGATGTGGTCCAGATAGGGAGCAGATACCCAAGATTGCCAGGACTGACCTGTGGAGGGCCTTGAAGAAGCACCTGCGAAAGATCACATGATGCTTTTGAGTGACAGCTGAATACTTAACTCTTTCTTGAGGAGTTTCCAGTCTCATTGCTGTCATCTTGTTCACTGATGTACACCGTCATTCCTCTCCTGTGGAGAGAGAGCACGTCCTGCACACAAAGGCAGCAGGAGCTGACACTGCGCTCCCTAAGAAAGGGGATGGGGGGTGGGAGGGATGGGAGGGAGGAAGATGTTGAAACAAGATAATGTGTTTTCTCAGGCAAATATGTGTAATTGGAGTGTGTGTGTGTGTGTGTGCGCACGCGTTGGAGCTTATAACGCATCTAATTGAGGGAGGCACATTAGGGCTTGCCCATAAAGGCTCTATGAATGGTAGGTGCAGATTGGCGTGAGGGATATGCAAGGTGTTTCTTTTGGCTTGGGCGTGATAAAAGGGAGGAGTGCAGAGAAGAAGAATAGTGAGGACTCCAGTAGTGTCCTGAAAGCAAGCATTAAGAATTTGCGGAGAAGACTGATAGGAAAACTGAACTGGTGGAGAGATTTGTTTTTGTTTGCTTGTTTTGTGGATGAGTGACAGGCAGAAGAAGCTGCTTCAAAAACAGAGACAGAAGGTGGTCAGAGCCTCTAAGGAACAGCAAGAAATGATAGTGGTCATATCTAAGACCGGTTACGTTGCTTTGCAGTAAGAGGAAGGGTACCTTAGCATTCAAATATTGCAAAGATTATGAGAGCCAGAAAGATGTTGGAGGCCATAAACTGCACTAGGTGGGTGGCTCAAGGCAGCAGTGGTTGCACTGTGGGGGCGTTTCTTACTAGTTTCCATTTCAATTACTTCTCAGAATTGCAGTGTCATTGAAGCTCTCTATAGGCCTGGTTATAACATGGCCAAATGTAAAAACCACCTGGGTATTTGTGGAGAAACATTTGCAGTACTTAGCTATAAAAACGATTTATCAGCTGTGGTATCAGTGATAATAGTAGCAGAGTTTTGGGGTTTGGTTTGGTTTTGTTCTGTTTTTGCTGGCTGAAAAAATGCTCTAGATTAATTCAGGTTTTTCTTCCATTTGTAAGATTGCTCAGAGAAGGACTAAATTTCAGTTCTTGATTGGATTTATGAAGAAATAACGCGTTTCTCTTTCAGCAATCTCAATCCAGAGAAAAGTACAAATGAAAATGGAATGTCTATGCAGAATGACAACTTTGAAGAGATCATAAACCTACCTATTGGATCTAAACCATCTCGGCTAGATGTCATGAACAATGATGGAAGCAATAGTCCTGAAATTCCTTTGAATCCAATTTTAGCCTTTGAAGATAAGGGGACTCTGTTGCCTCAGGTAGATAGTGTTCAAACACATCAAACAGCAGGTAGGTTTGGCTTAATACATACAAATTTGTAATATGTTATAATTGACAGAGGACCTGAAGGTCATAATTGATGTAAGTTGACTAATTTAAATGTTTTATGCTGTAAATTCTTTGGGGGAAAGAAGTACGTCTTTATTCTCTTTGCAAATCTATACATGCCAAGTACATGCGGATGAGGCATGAATAATGAGCACTCATCTCTTGTTTGAGAAGGTGTCCAGTTGCACAACAGTGCCTCCTGAGGATGCTTGAAAATGTTTGCCTTGTGTTTTCAAGCAGAAACAGAAACAGGAAAAACAATTGTTACTATTATCAGCCTGTGATCTGCAATCATATTCTAGTTCTTCAAATGTTGCAATCTGTGATACACTCATGCAGAAGGGTAGCTGGTGAGCTGCCTTATACATAAAGTTCTGAATACACTTCACTCATGATGTTCTTGCTGACACTAATACTGAGGGATGGTCTGCAGCACAGTAGATTTTTCTGAAGTGGAGCATAACTTTTAAAGGATAGGATGTAAGCGCATATTAATTTAGTAGATTAAATAGGATATGACTAGCAGCATTTATTTTCTTTTTCTGTGGATAGAAAATGTAAGGAAAAAACACCTTACAATAGATTGTATATTTATGTATAGCAGCATTCTGAAGTATTGCTATTGTTTGCTGACCTGTCCTTTCTGCTGCCTTCTGTTGTAGAAGTGATCTGATTGTTTCTTCCGAAGAACCAAAGGTAATGTAAGCATCTCTGTAGTCGATGGAGTTCTTCCACGCTATGAAGGAGTGTTTTTTCTTCTCTCCAGTTTTTTAAAGATTTCTTGGATATCTTTTTTGGAAGGACTTTAGTAAAACCAGCAGAAGAAATGATGGGAATAGACTTTGATCACCTTTCTAATAGTTTTCATCACTAGAAAAATCATGCTTCACCTGCATTACTTAAAATGGCTTTTTCCAACAAGCTTTTTCTGTTAGTAAATTGATATTTTCTGCATTCCTTAAGACACAAGACACTGGAATCTGAAAGCAATGATTGGGGTGGTGGGACTGATTCTTTTTTTAAAAGATAGGTGTTGGTTTAAAAGGCATAACTAAAATTGGCAAAGAATCTTTTTCACTTTATGGCTCTAATACTTGAAAAATAAATACCTCATTGCTCTACAAGTAGAGTTAATGGGGTGTTTTATTTAAACCTGTTGGTTTAAATATTATGGCAGAGAACTCTAATTATGGGGGCAAAGTATAGGCTTCTGTATCAGGTTCTTGTAAATGTAATTCCTACAGGGACATTCTGTAAATTGAGACGTCACTATGATCTTGCATTTTCGCTAAAAACACAAAACAAGGCAGGTTTTAAAATGTGAAAATTTGAAAGCATTATTTTTTCATGGACAAGAGGAAAACCTATTGTTCTTCTAGATAATGTATTTATGAATTTTGTTCAGTACAAAAATCATCTAATTGAATAAATTAGAAAAATGTGGTAAAATGATACTGCAAACTTGATTTTTTTTTGTTACATTCATGTTCACAGTACTATAAAAGATGTGTACGCTTGTGCACATATGTGCATGTACACACAGGGAAATATCCTGTTGTTCTGAGTCCTGTAAATTGCTGCTGTTCCCAATGATAGAGGACTTTTCCTTTGCCTTACCAGACTATGAAGACTGTGTGAAACCTGAAATATTTGATTTTTGGATGAGAAAGCAGGTTTGTTTTGGAATTATTTTGATTTTGCTCGTTTCAGAGCAAATGGAAAATGGTCAATGTTTGTGCTTTTTATGTAGTGTGTGATTTTTATAACGCAGTACAGTTTGAGTGGTAAGCGGAACAATGCGGGTTGTTTATTCTTTCGTTTGTTGATGCTGATTTCTGCTATCACTGTTCCATCCCTATCACTTTTGTTGCTATTGGGCATAACTGTAAAATTTTGCACCTTTTTATGCTTTGATAAACAATACCGTTACAGGTAGATCTCGCTAGGTATTTATTTTTGAGACACCAACCAGGGCTCAGTGCATTGCTTGCTAAAGTCAGTGAGTAGATCCTTGGCTATTGGGAACTGAGGTTTATGTGGTTGCAGTTTATGCTGGCTGAGAAGGTGCCCACTAAGATTCCTGTGCTGCTTTTGAGCACGGAGCGAGGCCCGTAACAGGCAGTGCAGAAAGTCTGTGAGAGTAGAACTCTTCTGAGATAAGAGCTGAAGAATTTTTGAAGAAATGACTTGCTGCTGCTGCAAAGTGCCCATCTTATAAAGGAGATAGGCTAAAACCAATGGAAATGCAATGACAAGATACTTCATCTGCCAGAATATATGGAAAGGAAAAAAGCCATGCAGTCAGAGTGCTTCAATAGTAGTCTGTGATGTGGTAAAAATTAATTGGGTCCCTTTCTCACTCTTAGTTCTGTATGTACATAGCCACAATATTTTAAAATGTCCAAAATATGTAGTTTTCTTTAAGACTATATAGCATGTAAGTACCAAATAATAAAACTTGTTTGAAATTATTTACTTATATTTTGATTTTTCTTGTTGTATAGTTGAAGCAGAAGTCAATATATGATGGAAAATTTTTCTTGCTACACTGGTTTGCTTAAAACCTTTCTTCAAGTTTTCTCTAATCTGTTTACTGGAAAATCAGTACAGGGGCACTTACAACTACAGACAGAAGAAGGACATGCCAGGAAGATTTAAATTCAGTTTTAAACCTGATGATTAAGTTAGACTCAGATTTAAGTGATGTTTTGAAGTCTCATAAAAACAGTCAGCAAGATCTCTACATTTGTTTCACCATTTGCAGCACGGAGATAAGAGCCTGCCTTCATTTTTTTTTATGTGTGTTTTTGAACTGGGCTGCAATAAAAACAATTTATATCTATTCCAGGTTTGTTTCAAATGAAAAAGAGATTTTTCTCTCTGTCAAGGGCCTGGCATACAAGTTGAAAGCTAGTGAATGGGTTCAGAGTTAGGGATATGAATCAGAACAAAAAATGAAAATAGATTGAAATTTCAAGTCCTGGCTTTAATCCCCTTTCTTTAAATGCAGGGAAGAGTAGTCTCTCTTCTTTTGAATGCTGTTTTTTTATAATAAAATATGATATCAAATGAAGGGTGGGCTCTTTTACTCATTATTGCCACTGATTTTATTTGCCCTAGCAGAGGCAATGCTGAACTGTTCAGTGAGGTAGAACTAGAAATTGTAGAGGTTGCTTACTGCTTTCTGAACGAGGGTGGGATAATAACCTTTCACGGCAACTAGACAGTGCATTTTGGAAGGACTCCTCACCTTGCTGACGCCTTACCAGCACAACAGATGAGTGCTTACATGGGTGATGATCACTGAACTTAATTCATTATATGACAACTGCTGGGTTATTCTCCATTACCTTTGCTTATTTTACATTTGTGTCTCATTTATCTTGTCATTCCTGATGAAAAATGCTTCGTTATCTTCCTTCTTGCCAAGATCTCAAAGCAATGATTGCAGTTAAACATGTATAACAAAAACAGATACAAGATAGACTCTAACGTCATTACTTATTCCACTGGTCATAAAATAACTGCTTCTGGTTTTGTTCCTACCAGTGTCATTCCGCTCTCTGTAGTCCCGTATTTTAATAAGCCCAAGTACACATAATTGAGCATGTGAGTCTTTCACATGACACTTCAAAAGAAAATTCGTGTCTGCACATGTATATTGAAAATACCACATTGCTTCACCTTAAGTCTGTCTTCCCTGTTGTTATTTAAAAGGTCTCTTTAGTGTGCTGTAGAGGCTTTTAAGTGTATTTTTAAACTGTGTTATTGGAGAGAAATGACATTTTTTAAAAGAAATCATTAAAGAACGAAATTGTCTCCCCCAAACACTGGAAACTGGAGGCTTAAACTGGGCCTCAGTAAAATGTAGTATATGTTGAGCTGTTAGCTGACAGAATGATTTCTATGATTTCTCTAAACCTCCCTCTCAATTTTCATTCCATGGCAGGAGCAGTAGCAGCTCTGAAGCTGCAAGCCTGTGGGAGTTGTACCATAGTCAGAAGCACTTTAAAAGACTGGAAACTTCTGCATTTTTTTCATAAGAAGTGGTGCTATTTGTGAGCATGTGCTTGCCAAAGAGTGCCTACAAAGCTTAAAGTATTCCAGCCAGTTCAACAAGAAGCTTCAGCCGGCCTCTTCCTTCTCAAGTGTATTGACCAAAGGTGGAATTAGAGTACTATTCTCTTGCAAATTAGATCTTATATTAAAAAAAAAATACAGCATGACATAATTTAAAGGTTTTGTGCTACAATTTTTTCTGAAAAAAAAATGCTGGTTTGATTCTCAGATCTCTTAGCCAATCAATCTCTGAGAGAAAAAATCAGGATTTTTTTTCTGTGGGTGAGAGAAAAAGAAGTTGTTCAGTATCCAGTATATGTATAAAAAAATTAGTCCAATTTGGAACTAAGCATTTGGAACTATTATATTTTGGAGTTGTTTAAACTCCTTTTAAAATATCAAAATATTTAAGGGCAGTTCCTAAATTTGCCAAACTCGACCAAAATTCATTTCCTCCTGCCTGGCAATACCTCTAAAAATAAGTTACTATTTGCAGAACATAGGTATCTCTATTCATACATAGTAGCTGCTATATTCTGAACTTGCTCTATGCAACATGCATAGCATTCACCTGCCTCTGTGCCCCGTTGCTCTTCCCCTGAGAGTAGCGCCTGTAGCCTGAGGGAGAACCAGCTTTGATGCTCCCCTCAGTCTTGTTCTATATGAGTTTCGTTGTGGTTTCTCTGAGTTGTCCCTCAGCAGTTACCTCCTGCAGCAGCTCCTTAGTAGTTTTGCTACCTTTGTTCTATGTGCTAATTCAGTTGTTTTCTAGAGTAATGTCCCTGGAGCGTGCAGAGCAATGTGAGTGCTGTGAAATGAGAGACATGGAACAGTAACAGAAGAAAGGTGACGCAGGAGAGTACAGTGTAACCTGCATACTTTATAGAGAGGCGCCGCTTCAGTGGACACAGCTTTTTACACAAATAAAGCCTCATGACTACAGCACTTCCTGGTTATTTGAAACAACAACAAAAAAAGCAAGTGTGTGCATGTGGGGGGGGGGGAATTTTCCAAGCATGACAGGGGTTTGGTGTGGTTTTTTCTTTTTCCTCCTCCAAACAGTGGGAAGGAATGCAGCAGAAGTCTTGAAGCACAAATAAGCAACTGGCTGACATGTCCAAGTGGTTGTTTTGACCTGCTCTGACACTTGTCATCTCCATTTTATAGAGTACAAGGTGCTGTATGCTTTTTATTCATATGTGAAAAGGCAAGTGAGCAGGAAAACTTATCTGTGAAAGCCAATGAAAAGAACTGTCTTCTGTGAAGGTTCAGGATCTTGGATTTGCTAGGTTTTTGTAAACCATCTGGCTTAAATATTAACTGTCTGCGTGGCGAAGAGCTGCCCTAAGGAGCTCTTGAGTTTCTTCTGTTTGTTGACGGACCTGTTCAAGAAGTTCGGTCATTTGGCTTTTTCTGAATGCTAAACAAAATTCTGGATCTGAAGAGAAAAAACAAGTGTTAGGTTCGTGAACCCATAGCAATTACCCTCTCCAAACATTTTCCTTGTATTTTCTATAAATGCTACAAATGCTTCTGGTTTAGGTTAGATAGATTTGATGGTTCTTACTACAGTGTAAAAAAATACACCACAAGGTAGACCAATATTATTCTACCACACGAAGAAGAGCAGATACTAGATACTAATCCCATTTTCATGCCTGCATCCAGAGCTCTGAAGCTCAACTGACCATTTCAGCACCGTGTATTGTTCCTGTACAAGAGAAACACAGGAAGATGTGGCAGGGACTTAGCCCTGGCTCTGTGTGTGTGAAGATGTAAGATGTGAGTAAGTCTAGATAGTAGGTGTCTCATCTGTACTCAATTTCCACCTTAAAACAAAAAAAAACCTAATCAAAACTGGAAAATGTTAAGGAACAGAATTAAAAGTATGCCAAAGAGGAAGATTTTCCAGCTTTGTTTTGCCCTAACTGCAAGTTTAAGGGGGGAAAAAAATGCAAAATATGCATGATTAAATGCTTGTAGAAAGAATACTGATGTTTTCAGAAATATACATGCTATAAAATGCTAATTTCAATGCAAGATTGAAATTTTGGAGATGAAGGAAATTGTTCTATGCGTTAGAGGACAATATGTAACAAGGTGCATTGCTGATTTTTGGCCTGTCCACCTTGAATAGTATTAATCAGCAAAATGGTGAGGAGGACAAGCAGTTATTTATTCTCTCACAGTGAATTTATTTTTAATAAGTGACGAACTAGAAGGCTTCGACGTGTCATCTTTGTGCATGTTACCTCATTCCTAAGACCTAGCAAGGCCGTGGAGATGCTGTTTGTCAGTAACGCCTGCCATCAGTGCAGTCTGCTTGCTCTATCAAAATAAACTAAAGTTTCATGTCTGGAAAGCTTTTTGGACATCTAATTCCAGTTTCCTGCTCAACAGAAAGCCTTTAATTTAAAACATAATGGCTTGCCTTTATCTTAAAACGTTTTTGGTTATTTTAAAGCAGCTAAGATACTGGCTACCCTTGAGCCTATCCTGCTGTTCTGTTTGCTTCGGCAGCAGCTTCTGGTCCCCAGGAGGAAGCTGCCGGGCACTGCCGGGAGATCCCATGACGAGGTGGTGGGTGTCTGTCGCTGGCGGGAGCGAGGCAGCCTGGGGCTGCACCCGGAGGCAAGGCCCGGCAGGGAGTGCTGCTGTGGGACGTACCTTCCTGCAGCCTGCAGAACGTGGAGATGCCCAGCTGCTGAAAGCGAATCTCCTGGTGGGTGAGGAAGTTCTTGAGGTAGGCCTGAGTCTCTCTGATGTGACCTTTCAACAAAAGCATCATCTTTTCTGCATAAAGGGGAGAACCACTGGTGAAAAATAGGAACCTTTAAAACACTTCTTAACCTGACCTTTGTACCAATGCTTATGTTTGTTAACAGCTCAGCTATCTGCAGGTAGGATCAGCGTTACAGCAGAGAACGGCGAATGACTTCCACGTGCTACAGCCTTTAGCTGTGTCACGGATACTTCAGGTAAATGATAGGCAGAGTTTCTGCTGGCCGGGCTGCTGTGCTCGGAGGCTGATCCTTGCACGAGGGACATGCTGGCTCAGGGATGGATCAGCCTTCGGTGCTAACACGGCTGTGAAGGGGTTAAGCTGTCAGACTCTGTTCACCTCTTAGAAGTCTGCTCTATAGCAAATGCTTGAGGCTGGCTTGAAACTGGTTTGTGTTTTCCCTGTTAACAGTCCCTCACTCCAGGCTTCCATTTCTCCCATTTTGAAGGATTAAAATGTAACCATGCTCCTCTAGAGAAGATGGCAGGGATCATCTGGACACCTTGTTGCACGTCTGAGAAGCTCTCAGCTGCATGGAGCAGGTACATCAGGCATAAAGCTATTTCTTGTGCTTTTTTTTCATTATCTCACTGAAATCTAAAAAAAGTGACAAACTACATTCTTAAAAGCCATTTTACCTTACTGCTCCAGCTAAACGGTTTGAGAATTAAAGCAGTGGTGTTTGATTCAATAAGAAGCTTTCCTCTTGCTGGTTGGGGAGCGGAGTTAATCTAAAATTCTGGGGCACAACCATCCCCTTGTAATTGTCCTTAGGATTTTCAATCTCTGCTCCCATCTGTGGGGAATGCCATCATATCATATATACTGATAGATTTGGTAAGGGAGGTCAAGCAGAGAGATGTAACCATGCTTCTTGTCTGAAACGTTTTCATCTTTTCCTCAGTAAGAAGAAAGGTAGGGAATATTTTACATTATCCCACCTTCCCACTTAACCTGCTTTTAAGGACCTCAGAACTGCTGCAGAATAACACTGCAGGATGGATAGTGTTTGAACAGGGTAACAAATGTCTGAATCAGACCTTAATATCTTATGATCTATTTTAACCTCTTGGCTTTCTCAGGCACTTAAGTACTGCTTACTTATGTACTTCAAAAGCAATTGAGTGGCTTTTTCATGATGCTAAATCTGTAGAGAGCACATGGAGGGTGCTTTAGGAACGTCAAACGTTACTTGATGCCTGACAGTTAACTCCTCTGGAAGCAGGCTCATTTCACTTCAGACAGCCCCAGGTGCCTGAGAAAGCACAGTCAGCTGTGCGACCGACGGTTACCGTGACCTATCAGGTGCTGGAGGATGGAGGCAGCCTGAAAGGACGGCTCCGTACGACCCAGCTGGCCAGCCAGTCCCACCAAGCACTTTGTCAAGGGCTCGTCCATCCACTGAAGCACGTGTAACGCGGCTCCTTCTGGAAGACACAAAGGCATTAGGGTAGTCTGTGAATAAACTCCACTGCCCTAGAAATGCAGGCAAGAGGTTTGCCAGAACCTCAGCTGCCTGAACAGGAAACCTTTTGCACAGTCGGAGAAGCAAAATGAGTGCTGAAATTCTGCAGTGTTTTGGGTTGTTAAAAACAGGTCATGTCTCGAGGTTATGCCCTCGGCAGGGCAAGTCCGTGGATTCTATATGCAGAAAGGCCAGTGGATTTTTATCACGTGGGTTGTGTCCTCTGACAAGCTGAATCACTCGATGTGTGAGAGCTGCTCTGGCACAGCAGGTTCAATCTGCCTGGCTGCTGCTGGACACCTCTCACAAAATTAAATGCACCAGTTGCTGTGTCAGCTACAGAGAGGAAAAGTTTGACAGGCAATATCCAACTTTATGGCAGGATGGGAAAATTTACACTCCTCTCTGTGCCATGAGGAGAGCTGTACCTCCCATGGCTGGTAGTGTGGAATCTCTTTCAAAAAAACAAGACAATAAATTTAGAAGAAGAGGCCATGTTGTGTTTTAGTCTTTTCTTCTTCTTAAATTAGTTCCTGCTACTGTGAAATGAATTCAGCAGTAGAAACTGAGCAATGTTACCAGTAAAGGTAAATGGACCATGCATAGCTGTAAGGTTTGGCACAAAGAATTGTGAGCAAAAGAGTTTAAGCGGTTCAGTGGTGCAAACAGTGGAGCCTATATCTTTTGCTGGTGGGTTGGATCTTGCTCTCATTGAAGCTTATGGCAAAACTCACGAGAGTTTACAGGCAAAGACCTGGGATCTATGTCTCCAACCATGCTATTAGGATTAATAAAAGATGTGTGCACTTCTCAGATTAATCTGTTTGCAGTGAAGTTGCTTCCTTACCTTGCTTTGCTAACTCGGCAAGGCAAGATGTCACATAATGAAGAGAGTCTTCTTGAATGTCAGTAGAAAGCATGGTCTGCAGGAGACCTTCAATACACGGGCTCTCAAAGATTCTCTGCAACGAGAGAGAGCACTGCCTGCATTTTTGGTGTCCAAGGACTTCCAAAGTACTGAATTAATCTAAACAATACTGAGGACTAAGACATCAATAAAGAAAATATCCCGTCCCAGACCTCACGCACCCAAACATCAGACACCTTGGATTATTAAGAGATCACCTGATGCCAGGCGTTTCCCAGGGCTTGCCCTGTTCGTAGGCTGTTCTCATGATCTCAGATCACTTTTAGAGCTCAGAGAATTTCCTAACCTTTAACTGCTGTGTCAGGCTGTATGTTAGGACTAGGCTGTCATTTGCTAAAGTCTTGGTGCAGAGGTGAATAACCTGGGTACTTCAGGGCAAAGGGTTGGGAAATGTGGAAGTTTATTGGTTTGGTCATTTAATATTTGACTCTAGGGCTTTGAAAACTTTCTGACATTGAAATGTTGTGATCTGCAGAAATATGAGATGATCTTTCACTAGCGAAGGTGGCTCCTGTCACTGGAGACAGTTGTTATGAATTAAACATTTCTGTGTATCCCTTACCTTTCAGGTTGAATCTGCCAAAAAGAATGGCATTGCACAGCATGTCTCTGCACAGGAGTGTATATTTTAGAGACTAGGTTGAAAATAGCAAGGAGACTTAGCCTATGCTGTCCTGGTTTAGAAGCACATGAGATCCAGGAACACAAATCCTGTTACAATCATAGGTGACTGTTTATAAGGGAAGTTGAATTCTCCGAGTTGTCAGCTTGCTGGAAGCTTGCAGCTCCATAAGGGAGCTCAGATGGCTATCAAAAAAAAGGGAATTCTTATTTCTTTTGCATTTATTTTATGTTACAATTTTTAACTTGCTTAGAGGTTGAAGCTGGATTCAAGGTTCCTGCCTTTCAAGCTGCCATAGTCTATATCCTGCTGTCATAAAAAGAAAAATTATTTTCTCCTTGTGACAAGGACTCTTGTGTGTTCTGGGGTCAGCTCCTTAGGTTGGACCCTGGAAACCTGGCACTGGATTTACTTGTGCAGTGAGAGCTAAATACATTACAAGGCACATTATGAAGCTTTAATGAAGTTGAGGCAGTTCCCTGCTAATAACAGAAGAAAGGCACAGAATTTGTGTGACAAATATGCCCATTTTTTACAAGCACACTCTGAAAGCAGGAATGTTTTCTACTCTTCCTCCAGGCCTTGAGTTCAAGGCAACGCGCTCCCTTGCCACAGCTGATTTCACAACTATCAAGAATTCTGGTAATTCTTATCTTCATTAGTAAGAATGAGAAAACCTTATGATTTAATATCACATTTCTAATCCCCATTTGAAATGTGCTAAGAGGTTTCTCCTGTTCTTCGTCATTAATGAAGTTCATAGATTCATAGCAAAGTTTTCCTTTTGGCTAATTTAAACCTCTCTCAATCGCAGTGAGTGCTCTCTGACCTCATGGGAGAGAGGCAACGGGGAATGCAAGGCTAGTCCCTGTCAGCCGCAGAATACAACTTTATTTTGTATTGCAGTTTGTCACTTAACCTGATCTTGATAAAACTAAACAAAGAGAAAGAGCTGCAAAAATGGGAATCAACAATGCCAAAAAAAAAAAAAAAAAAAGACAAAGAGGTTTCCAAGTCTAAAATTGGGTAAGTCACTGAAGTTGAAACAGTTTTGTTTCAGATATTCAACACTTCAGAAAAGCAGTCTCTGAAACTAGTAGCAATTTGATAATGGACACACACACATACACACAAAAAATACAAGCGAGTCCCCCCAAAATGTGTACTAGAACGTGGAGCAAAGGACAAAGCAGAGGCAAGGATTTGGGCTTTTCTTTCCCCTTCGGTATCAACTATGCTACTGGTGGCACTGTTTGATCAAGGGGACAGAGATGTGCACCTTTTGGAAAGCAGGAGGAGGACGAGGAGGACTGAGTAGCCTTAATAGGCAGGGAGAAAGGAAACGCACCCATGGATTAGGATTTCATTTGAAGCAAAGTCAGCAATAGAGATGTTTATAACATCTTGGCACAAGCAGTATCTTGCCAAACAGGCAAAATATACGCCAGTAGTCTGGCTTATTTATAACAAATTGAGGGTGAAATTAGATCAATGATTAATGCCACGAATGGGTAAGTCTATGATACTGCCATTCAAATTAGGTGACAACCTCACTGGCTCATAGGAAAAACTAAGTATTTCTTGTTTTCATTACCATTTTTATATTGTATTGGAAAAATACAGAAAAAAAATACATGACACATCAGGTACTGTTATTCATACATAGTTCTGTGCAGAGTATTAATCCTTGGTATATCCTTAAACAAACAAACAGTTGTTTCTGTGATTAATGTTGTTTTGATATAAATGTAACTGCAACCTCTCAGTGTATAGTTCAGTAAATAATTTGGCTGCTTACCTGTCTGTTTTGGGAAAGACTCAGGTTTTGGATGATACAGGCAGTATGGCCAGCAATGACAGGGTCCGTTTTCTGCACTGACAGTAGCATTCCCAGGCTCTGCAGCAGCTCTGCACATGTCAGAGCATCCTGAGAAGAGCAACCAGCTTCTTAATTCACCTCCATTACAGGAAACATTAACACATGGCAACACAACTTCACATCAAATTGTAGATAGCTCTGAAAGAGGAGCATTGCTTAGCTTATTTAAACGAACAGCAAAGCAGCTGGGCCCAGGGTCTTACCTCTCAAAATATGGTCTACTGATGGCACCAATCTATGCTTGCTATGGAAAACTGGAGGCTTAAGCTGCAGTAGTTTACAGCAAGCTGTTTGCATCATGCACCTCGCCGAGGCTGCTCTGCCACGCGAATGGCAGCTGCTGCAGCCAGGGGAAGAACGTGTGGTTGCAATGGGAAGGAGATGCAGTCAGGATAGGGGTGGAAGGGAAAAGCAGTACATCACGAAGTACTGCTATGTGATTACATATCTCTACAATTTACCTTGCCTATAGGAATGGGCTGTATTTTTAAATGTTTGTGACTGGGCATCTTTTTAGTGGTATGTCCTGAATATCATCTTTTGAGGTTGTACATACATTTTTCTGCTTTCTGATGGGTATTTTAAAGAGTAAGTCCCTCTCCTCCTGAATGTAATCAACTCCAGTTCCCATTAGTACCAATGGGGTAGGCTCTTTCCTCCAAGTTTGGATTACGTGCCAGGTAGTTTCCTCAGTAACAGCAGGGATTAAGAGGGGACTGTTCTTTACAAGAGAAACCTTCATTTTTCCTTCCCGTCAAAGGCAGAAATCATATAATTTTAGATAATGAAATCATAATTACCAGTAATGACTGGTTTGTATGCTTCTGGACTGTGTGTCCTCTTTTTTATGTAATCCCCATTGACTGTACTCCCCTTATT
This sequence comes from Rhea pennata, assembly GCF_028389875.1. Taxonomy (NCBI): domain Eukaryota; kingdom Metazoa; phylum Chordata; class Aves; order Rheiformes; family Rheidae; genus Rhea; species Rhea pennata. The sequence continues at coordinate 65,611,232 of NC_084665.1, forward strand.
TGATTTGCTACAGCCTGAGAGAATTGTCTACAGACTATAAATGAACTTTCCAATACATAATGACTTTCCTGCCAAGCTCTTCAATTTATTTAGGACCTACGTTAGCAAGTGACAGTCCTCTAAATACTGCTGAGTCTCTCCCTCTCTCTCTCTCTCTCTCTCTTTTTTTTTTTTTTTTTTTTTTTTTTTTTTTTTTTTTTTGCTGGTATATGCCCAGGATCCATAAAAATGGATCACCAGGTCCAAAGGAGGATTGATTCAGCCTCTCCCAAGACTCAGAAAAGAAAGCAGCAACTCTGCTCAAAGTTGCAATGCTGAGCTTTCAAATCCTTGGCTAAGGGGTGCTTGCCAAAATAAATAGTATCCACTGTTTCCCAGGTAGCAGGACATGAAGGCAAAGCTATTTTGTACCTGGGGTGGTGTGAAAGTCAGCGATGTCATTTGGAGGAGATCTTTGCTATTCCACTTTCCAGCTATTTACTCAAAGGACTGATTTGGAAGGGTCTTCAGTACAAAGCCTGACTCTATGCCTGGTATTTTGGGGGTTGGACTGTCCTTGAGAGAACTGAATAAAATTCTCCCTGCAAGAGGGCAGCGGTCCAGCACTTGCTGGGAATTGCTGTCTGGGGCCAGGGCAGGGGATCGCAAACAGGCGTTTGGGCAGGCAGCAAGGAGGGCTGCCCAGGAAGCATCCCAGGAGCTTCAATTCACGGTAACGAAAGGGCAGATGAAGTCTGCCCTATTGTATCCTGGGGGTGTTTGTAATAATTCAAGCATCGCTTGACTTGGTTGTAAAGGTTAGCTTTGTTTGGAGGTTTGTTTTCCACCGGCTGTTCCCATGGAGAAGCCCTGCTCTGCCTTGCTCAGCATTCAGCCTGGGTTAGAGAAAGGGACCTTGAAACGATGTGAAAAACAGTCCAGAAAAGGCACAGAGGTGGAGAGGAGGGACGTGAGGCGGGAGAGGGCAGCCTCTCCCCGGCGTGCCCGGGGCATGTCTCACTGTGCAGCCACCTTCGGTGGTCAGGGGCAGCCGCGTTTGCTCCCTAAAGTAAATTTTGAGGTGCAGATACTTCCGAGCAGCGAATAAACGCTTGAGAATATTGGTTTGCTTTCCACTTGCTTGTGGCTGCCCCCTTCCTTTAGTGAAGGCTGTTTCACTGCTGCTATACCAAGTCTGAGCTCCTGGGCCTCTTGCCTTTTGCCTGGCAGGGCTGGTACTGAGCTGTGCCTTTTGCGTAGCTGGGGCTCTGCAGCACAGTGAAGATGCATTTCAGGATCAGAGAGGGAAAGAGTTGCAGGGTGCTCTTTTGGGGGAGGAAAGAAAAAAGAAAAAAGCATAGATGGTGTTTTGGGGCAAGAAAATAAAATATAAGTGAGGACAAAGTTGCAGTATATGCCTCATACTGAGTAAAGATTTACTGTTCAAATAGCCCCAAACTAAGTTAATGTATTTCAATTGCAATCTTGTTGGGAGAGAGCTGTGCTTTGATTGCACCAGGCAGTTTGACAAGCGACGGGGACATTTGGTGCTAATGCAGCACAAAACCTACCAAGCCCCAGTGCCTTTGAAAAGCCGCTGCTTGCTGCGGATGGAGGCACATCTCGCAGAGGAGATGTAATCTGCCTTGTACTGTGCGGCATACGTGCCACTGAGGAACAAGGCAGCGGCCTCCAATTCCCAGAGGAAATTTCCAACCAGTGTATTTCAAGCCTGAAAAGCACCTAAGCCAGCTGTGGCCATTCAGGCCCTCTACTACTTAAGGGAATATGACAGGAAAGGGTCTCACTTTTTTTTGCCTTATCTGCCCCAATTCTAGCTCTTCTCGCAGGTTAGCGTTAGCTTAAAACATCCATTAAAAATTACTATTTCATACCCATGTTCCTAAGGATGCCTTTAATTACTGCAGTGGGAAAGCTTATTTAAGAAACAACTGATTTGTCACTCACCATTTACTGGTTTTGCTGGTTTATGTGAAGGACAGAAGTACAGCAGGGATGTCTGTTTTGTTTATTTGCTCTTGTTTGTTTCTAGTCAGACTTCTTTATATTTGCACAGTGTTGCACTGCTAACGGTGGTGTTTACCCTGAACCCAGTTGGACAGAACCGTTCTGTAACTAAGGACTTACTTACATGAGGAAACACAGGAAAGTTCAAGTGAATAAAGTGAAGCTAGATCTAAATTTAAGTTATATTAGCCCCTCTTGCTGTCTTAATTCAAAAGATGTTAAATTTATGCAAATGTACTTGCAAATAACTATCCATATTGGAAAGAGTGTATTTTTGCTTTTTTTTTTTTTTTTTTTTTTTTTTTGGTAACCTGTAATACACTTTACCTGCACACTGCAAATCAGTTTCTCTCTGCTTTTCAGTGTGTGGGGAAGCCCCACAGCCAAGGCGCAGCCTCCTCAGTGGCCCCACGGTTTCTGTTACTTATGATGCTAGAGATCTGTCCTGCCACCCACACGCCCACTTGCAGCCCAACAGCCTGAGGAGCGAGGGGACCACAAAGGGGCTGCAGGGACCTCAGGGTTGGATCCAAGGAATATGATGTCCCTCAACCATCCCCATTGGTTCATCTGATCAACTGCGGCACTCATTGGGTCTCCTCACCCCAACTCATTGGGTGGTGCAGATGCAATAGGCAAAACCTGACCTTTTAATCAAGGCCTTTTGGGGTATGTTGGAGAAGGGCTGGCAGAAGGGCTGGTGAAGACTGACTCCATCAGTCTTTCACAAGGCAGTTTTGCCATAACAAAGCATTAACCCAGGCAGTGGCCAGGACTACTCTTTTGCCTCTGGTTTTGGGAAATCACTTGCCCTACCTGGTTGCGTGGGTGCTGGGACAGTATCCAGAGCAGTGCAATGGCGGCATGACGGACGTCCTTATTGCCAGATGCCAGGAGGAAAAGCAGCTTGGGCAGGATGTTGTGAGCAACGATCTCAACCTGAATATCCTCTGGTTTGGAAAAATGATGGAGTTCAGTGCACTTTGGAGCATTGCTAGGAGGCGCGCAGGCTCTGGGCTTACGAGTGTTTGACTGCACCTCTATGAAGTTATTAGAAGAGACCTCCAGAGCGCTGTGGGATGGGACAAAACTGGGTATTTGGTTACAAAAATAAAGCCTCATTTGCTCTGTCTCCTTCTGCCAAAGGATTAACATAGGCTTGAGAGCAGAACATAGCTTTGGGCATGCTTTGTGTCTGCACCTCGCTGAGAAGACACAAGGGGAATTTGCTGGGTGCCTCCTTGGCCTAAACCCTGGCGGGAAGATAGTGGTTTCTGCTGCACAGACAGAAGGGCTTCCTCAAGCACCAGGTGTCTCACAGAGGGTTGTGGTTAGCCAGGGAGAGACCAGTTTGTCCCGTTCTTATATCTCTGAACACGAGAGATATAAGCAAGTGCTTCCCAGCTCTAGAGGCAGTGCCAGAGCAGCCAGCAGATGGAGCGGCAGTCCTAAAAGGCGGCCACCTAAACACACCTGGGATTTTCAACCACTCCAAAGAGCAAAGTAGCAGTTTCTTACTTCCAGCTCCACTGTAATTGTAGTTGTCTGAATACAAAGCCTCTCTACACTTTCTAGATGGAAAAGTCTTTTCCAGGCTCTAGGGCTCTAGTGTGGAGTGAGATAGTCCTTTGCTGCCATCTCCAGAGTACATTGTGGAAATATAATTGGGCATTTAATAGGATAGTTTTTTTCATAATAGCATGACAAATGTGGGTGAAAAAAAATATATTCAATGACAGATAGATTAATACCTTGGGAGGAGGAAGGTCCCCACCCGAGCAGCAGTTTTGGGAGATGTTCTGTCCTAATCTGGTTTAATGCTTATGGAGTATGGAAGGGGGTAAAACAACACGGTTATAAAGACTCTGCGCATAAGACCTATGCTGCCTCTGTCACTTTGTTCAGGTACTTCCCTCCTTACTTGGGAGCTCTGAGGCAGGATTAGTTACCATATGCACTAAACCTTCCTCTTCTGTTAACATCTCATTAAAATGTAGAAAAGATGATACCTATCTGCGCTTAATATGAGAAGTTCCCAACCCACTGCTCACTCTGAAAGGCAGAGAGAGAAAGAAAAAGAATCAGTGTGGTTTGTTTATCTCCAAGACACCACTTACCACTGGTGGCTAAATTTCTTAGGCAAACACATGCCTGGCTTGAAACCTGCTTGTGCCAAAGAGAGAGAGAGAGACAGACAGAAAAGAGTGGTGTCAGTAATGTGCATTCTTGGGTATTCTACTCAAAATAAATGTTACAACACGTTGGTGTTGTACAAGCTATCACAGTATCTTCAAAGCATGAATTTGGGGATGTGATTTTTTTTTTCTCATACGAATCTTTTTTTCAGCCCCATTTCTGATACCCTGCTCTGGTATCAATCATCCTGTTGTTGATGAGGAAGAGCCAATGGGGTTGAGATGTTGAGTTATTTTAGTAATGTCAAATAAACTATAGGAAAATGAAAGAATTGAATTTGTCTCATTTGCTTTGTGCTCCCCCCCCCACACACACACACCTCCTACACAGAATTTGCAGGTTCCACCCTTTAAATGCTAAGCCATGGCTTACTAAAGTTTCTTCAGTGCATGGCTCCCAATAAAATCATATTTTCTACAGATTATTCTTTGAGGTCATAGATATGCTATGCACACTGAAAGAAACAAACAAAACAAAAGTAGCCAAATAGGTGCTCCAGATACTTGCTGTCACATACACTGGGATCAAAGATGGTTGGAGCCTGGGCAGAGCCAGCAGAATTGTGATTTGGGGGGCACATCGACACTCACAAAAAAGAAACATCAGGGAAACGATCAGTATGGGCCATGCCTACATTAGCAAACAGTGCAGCGTGACAGGATCAGATCTGGAAGAGCTGGAAGCAAGGAGCCGAAGCCCATGCCAGTTTGTGTTTTGTGGTGATCTACTTGAGACCAGCTGGGCTGGATGCCCTGAGGCTGCTTTACTACGTGAACCATGTCTTGTTATCAGCAAATCTGCTCCCTCCTCTCCTCTCTTTGCTTTACCTTATCCACAGAAGAAGACAGGAGGGAGACAAGGGCCCGCAGCAGGAACCTGTCACCTGTCCTCAGCATGGCTGGGTGGTGCCGTGCGTTGGCTGCCATGTTGCTCAGAGCAGTGCAGCTGTAATACTGGAGCAAAGCACAGGACAAGTGGAGATAGGGAGGAAGTTCCAGTGATGACATGTTGAAGAGAGGGAAAAATAAACTGGAGAAATGCTCAGATTTAGAGTTGATGAAAACAAAGTGCTTTTTCATCCTCAAGGTGTTTTGTTAGCTAGACATGGTAACAGCCTGAAGGGACTTCCTTTAGGAAAAGCAAGCTACTGCTGCTACCCCAGCAGCTGTGCTGTGCCGGTGCGGGCTGCACAAGCCTATGAGGACCCTGAGGACTTGGGAACTTACTGTGCTTATGTATGCCATACTACATGCTTACATTGCTCTACTAAAGTTGGATGTATTCGCCTCCTGGCATGCCAAGAGATCATTTTCAAAGAAGGACTTAAACATTAACACCAAGGAGGTCTATATATATGAGAGTATGTATTACTAGAGAGGTTGTAACTGGAAGAAACGGGCTGAACTACAAAGAAAGAAATTTTAAGATGAACATCAGGGAGAGCTGGTGAAGCTGAAACAGTCTGCTGAAAGCAATCGCAGAGGCTCAATCACTTCAGGCATTTAAAGAAGAACTGAATAAAGATGAATAAAATAATGGAGGAAGTAATCCCGTGCTAGCCAAAAGACTGACTAAATGAGCTAGTGGATTTTAAGGTTTACAGCTGATTCATAGTTTTTCATCAGTTTTTCATCATTTAAACTACAAACCAACTCTCTGTTAAGTATGCTGAATCACAAAGAGGTTCTATGCAGTATCTGTAGTAGATGTAAAATAAGAAGATTTCCTAGACATTTACAACAAGAAGAAAGCATCTTTGCAAGTTGCACCTTGCAAAAGTACTTCAGAAAATTGCTTAGGAGGGAAGATGAAATTGCAACTTGTGATCTGAAGGATATAGACAGGTAACTGCATAACAACTGTGTGCATGTACACATGCATAATAAGTGTGTGATTGGAGATGCACTTTTCAATCACAAACTTTATCCTGTGGAGCTACACAAACTGAATTTCTGACTGAACAGACAGAGTTTCACCAAGACACAGACAAATACTGGCTTCCTGTAGCAAAAAACAGGTAAGAAAAAGACAAGTTCTTTAATTCCTTCCCCCTGCCCTTTTTCTAGAGAAAATTTTCATAGAATCATAGAATCAGTAAGGTTGGAAGGGACCTCTGGAGATCATCTAGTCCAACCTCCCTGCTCAAGCAGGGTCACCTAGAGCATGTTAGACAGGGTTGCATCCAGGCGGGCCTTGAAGATCTGCAGAGAAGGAGACTCCATAGCCTCTCTGGGCAACCTGGTCCAGTGCTCTGTCACTCTCACAGTGAAGAAATTACCCCTCACGCTCAGGCGGAACTTCCTGGGCTTCAATTTCTGCCCATTGCCTCTTGTCCTGTCACACGGGACAACTGAAAAGAGTTTGTCCCCATCCCCTTGACACCCTCCCTTCAGGTACTTGTACACATTGATGAGATCCCCCCTCAGTCTGCTCTTCCCCAGGCTGAAGAGGCCCAGCTCTCGCAGCCGTTCCTCATAGGGCAGATGCTCCAGCCCTCTGATCATCCTCGTAGCCCTACACTGGACTCTCTCCAGTAGCTCCATGTCTCTCTCGTAGTGGGGAGCCCCGAACTGGACACAGTACTAGAGATGAGGCCTCACCAGGGCTGTTTCCTCCTCCCTCCCCTTTCTTTTCTAAATTCTCTGGTTTTGTGCTCTTGCCATAGTCACACTGCTATTATTTAAAAATCTGAGCTGCTTGAACCATACCTGCACTTCTGAGTCAGGAGACTCCAACAGCAAAGTGAGAATTGGGAGGGCTCCTTCCTTGCATAGGACCTCCTGGATTTTCTCTGCCATAAAAAAAAAAAAAAAAAAAAAAAAAAGTGCTGTTAATGTGTCCTGCCTCTTCTTTTCCTCCCATCTTGAAGGAACCACTCAAAATATACAATTGTTAGGGTCTAGAGAGTGATGCTATTCATCCAGATACATTCCAATAAGTGTGAGTGCAGAGAATATAATTTAGATTTTATGCAAACTACTTGTATGCAGTCATTTTTGCAAAATTGCCTGCAAGCTGTCTGACTGCTTTAGTCCTTGCTAGTTTTATGCTAAAGATTATTCAGAGAATCTGACTTGCCAGAGAATTTGAAAAACCTCAGGTATGACATTCACCATGGTTTCTGTGTAAAAAAATATATATATATAAAAAAATTCTGAACAATGGTAGAAGTGTAATAGCTGCCTATAAAAGTTCTTGCCAACTATTCCTCTCTGCTATTTGGAGATAAAAGATATCACTCACAGCTGTATTATTTAGCTGTGTGGGATAACAATATGATCTAGATGGGTGGGATTTGATGTTGGCCTCTGTTTCAGAGTTTATAGGTGGGAATATTAGTGGCTAGGACCAAACATCGCTTTTGCTGAAGCTGATATAGCACAAATCCCAAGAGCTTTTAATGTAAACAACGTCAGACACATAATAGTTGTAACTGGCATCTTGCAACATCGAGTTAGGGATACAAGTCAAACATTCAAAGAGTTGAACATTGTTAGATAAGTTTCTGAGATTGCGTCAAAATACCTCCAGATGTGCTGCCAGCTTTTTAGACCAAGTTATTTTTTTAACATTTTTTTTTCTTTTTCTTTGACTGATGACTTAATTGCTTGCACATTAGCTCCTGGGGTTGAAAATCTTGGGTCAGGGAAAAAAATGGGTCTATATTGGCTAAAGAGAAGCCAAACTAAAATCATCAGCCTATAGTATCATCATGAATGCCATGTGCAAAGGAAAGCACTTGTTGCTCAGATACACTTTTATCTTAATGCATTAAGGCTTAATGCTTTCAGATTATATATTTTTCTATCTGCAAGAAATTTTCTTTCAGCAATTTCAGATAAATCTTTAGTACCTGATTGTGTGAGGTTGAGAATAGCACCAACTGCATTTTGTTGGACTCTAGGATCATAGGAATTGGCAAGAGCCAACAAAGGTGTAACTCCTTGAGCAGCACCAATAGCCTCCTGGTTTGACTCTGGGGAAAATATTAGGGTAAGAAAGAAATGAGACATTGCCATGCAGTATCCTCTTACTATGAGTTAAGAACAGGACATATAAAACTAATTTTTTGGGGAGTTTACTTTTCTGACTTTTTTTGGCGCGTATCAAGATTTCTCTCCAAGCTCAAAGGAAAACTCTTAAAAAATTCCAATACCTCAGAAAGGAACAACTAATTCATGCCTTATGGATTAGCCATAGATCATAGCTGGTTTTAGCATAAGATCATAGCATGCTTTTGTTTTGTGGATGGGATGATTAAGATAAAAGGAAGTTAATGCCTCTTAAATAGGTTAGTAAGTGCCATCCTTGCCTTGTACCTCTAGTATGTCCAACTGACTTATTCACAACATGCTAGCAAAAAAACTGTCTAATAATTTACATAATTATTTTATATTATCATATCCATTATGATAATGATCAATTGCAGCTAAGATTGAATTAATTTAGCAGGTTATATTCAGTGGGCCAATTTCTATCGAATGTGTCTGTGACACCCCAATCACAGCTACAAGCAACATACAGGTTTCTGAAAACAGACTTTGGCTTAACCACTGGAATTTGAAAGGTGCTTCTTCTCTGAAGTGGTGCTGCTTCGCTGCATGGCAGTGTATTAATTTGTGGAATTGTGTTCAACATCCTAGTGTACAAGCAGAATTCAAAAAAAATCTGCAGAATTGTTTGAGACTCTTGAATGAAAAACTTAAAAAGAGAATTAACTAGAATGCTTAAATAATGCTATAACACACTAAATACTATAAAATACTACATAACATACTTATATATTGTGTATATAGTATATATACTGGATATAGTAATATTACAATATGCCCTAAAATATAATACTAAAAACTTTAGCAAATAAAATTTAGAAACAAATCTGCTTCTGATTCTGCTCCTTTTGTTTTGGACTTAGTCAAGGCAGGCTCAACTCACCCTTACATACGAGAAAATCCTTCCTTTATGATCTTCCCCATCCCCTTACCTTGAGGCCAACAAAACATTTGCAAGAAACATTGGAAAAAATTTGCCATCATGAGGAGATGGCTGTCTCCCTTCTGACTGAGACTGTGGTCCTCCCACATTTATTGTATCTTATCTCTTTGTAAATTTATAAGCTGATTTGGGTCAGGACTTTTTATTCAATCTATACACAGCACTTAGCGAGGTCAGTTCCAGGTTCATGGTTTGGACTCCAGCCATTACCTTAATCTAGAAGCCTAAGCCACAGAACAGTGAAATTAGAGATGTTGGCTGCAACTAGATAAAGCAAAACAAATTAAACTGAAGAGGAAAAAAAAGTAAGAAAATTAAGAAGAGAAACTGCTCTTTGACTTGCTTAGTATTGGCAAGCACAAGAATAGTCTCTCTGTCCTGGAGTCTGCAGCTCTGTGTGACCAAATATTTTGCATATTCAGAAGCCCCAGGAACCAGCAGCCCTGTAAAGACTTTTAAAAGGGAAAAATTTGTTTAACTTACAGGATCCCTGCAGAGCAGTAGTAACCATATTGAGAGCAAGACAAAGCTTTTTTGAATAAATAACCTATTGACAATGTTCTTCTTTTTATGACCTTTTCTGAAAGGTCTTTAGAGAAATCATTTTCTCTTATATCACAGCATTCTGTAGATGTTCCATAATAGAAAAAAAGCAATGCCCCTGTTCTACATCTTTCATTATTTATTTGAGAAAAACAACCACTGAAGTCCATTGGAGTTTTCAGTATTGTTTCATTTACGTACATTTTTAGATAGTTTAAAAAGTGGCCAGTCTCTGAAAGCTTGCTGAGAGAAATAAGAAGTAGCAGAAAGCAAGATGAGATCAACTCTTCAGGTGCTAATAAACTTAGAGACTTAAAAGAACAAAAACGTTATTTCTATAGCTGCAGCCCATCTAGACTGGCAAACTGACTGGTGTAGGTAACCCAGGATAGTGATTCAGGTCCAGTTCAGCCAGGAGGCATTTGGTATCCATGATAAACCCCTTTCTGTGAATACCCACTTCATATGAACATTTTATACTCAAGGAAATACCCTTTATTTTGGAAAAAATAGTGTCATTCTGTGAGCAAAATTATTGTTCTGCACGAAGTCATGTATTTAAAAATAGCTTTTCCATGTGGGAAACTATTACTCTGGTGACACTTTCTGATCAATTTTGTAGACAAAAATGATTTATAGACAAGCCTTTCTCCAATACAGTCTCCCTGTATATTGTTCCTGTGTTTCCCTCAGCAGCAGCAGAAATATTTTTGTGCAGTTCCATCTGATGGAAACCAGTCCAGTCTGATGTAAACTCTAATTAGGTGAGTAAAGGAGAAAGGCAAAACTATGAAGAATTCAGATATTGCTGCTTCCTTCATTCTTTCACAGAATATTCTCCATTACTATTTATAAATGGGGCAGAGAAGCTCATGTTTGGACGATGTGATTACAGAATTTGGGCGACCTTTTTTTACTCCATCTTTTCTCCTAGGACAGGGAAGGAGGATCCCACACCCTTTTGTGAGAGAAGCTCCCAGGGACACATTTCCAATGTGATGCTCTTCCTAAGGAAGCATTGGCAGTGACAGAGCATCAAGTCGTTGTGCTCTTCAAAGGCACTTGTCTTCCTTTAAAAAACACAGCTGACTTGATCCGAAAAGACTTCACATCCGTGAGAGCTGAAGCAGTTTCTCCGCCCGAGGGCTCAGCGCTGCTGCCCAGCACGGGGAGCCTGCAGCAGCCGGGCTGGCCTTGGACACGGTGCTCGCCCAGCAGGGAGGTGGCCTGCAGACACCCGGCACCACCTCCCCCATGGGAACGCTGGCTCTCATAACAGGCCAGTGGAGATATGCACGTGATGGAAACCTCCGTGAGCAGGAAAACCTCATCTTTTCTTCTTTTCCCTGGGGTCGTTCACTAGCTGACCAGTTCAGCTCTGCTGTCTTCGTTAGAGCGCATCGTTGTGGGCTTGCCAAATGTTCTTTTATATAAATCGTTTTCCCTCATCCTTCTCTCCATTCTCATTCTAGTTTTAGTCAGATATTGTGTCTAAATCTTTTCACAGCTTTTTCACAAACTTGTGACAGAATGGATGGAGATATCTCTCTCACCAGGGTGTGTAATTGCATTCCAGTCTCCATAAGAAATACGGCAGGCTAGATCAAGCTTCTGTTTCTTTTCAGGGCTGCTTGTTTACTTAACAATACAGCCCCTGGCCAGATGCCGCTGCAACCTCTGATCTGATCCCCCTTAAAGTACCTTTAGAAGAGGGCCACATATTCAGATGCCCCTCTAATGTGGGAAAATCATAGCATCCACTCAGGCTGGGTCTAAATAACTCATCTTGAAACCTGCGTTTATGAATTCTTTCTTTCCCCTCTCTGCCATTTGTGTGCTTGAAAAATAACTGCCCTAATTCTGACTGTGCATTAGCAGTTGGTAGCATATGCACCAAAATCAAATTCAGCTTCAGTTGCGTGTTATCGCTTTTATCCCTGGCTCTGTACTCAGTGCATTCTCTTTGTCTGGCTTAACGCAGATGTTCAGCTTTCCCTAAAGTCTTGCTATGAACTTTTAGTTCAGTTTTTGTCCACTTTGAGAGGAGTTCTTATTTCAGGACTGATTATTTTCACTCACAGGCTGAAAACATACAGATAATTCCAAATGTGCATGTGTCCTCTTGCTCTATGGACAAATGCTGGTGTTGAAACAACCTTCAGATCCTTTCTGCTGAACGGGCTTGTTTGCTGGTTTTATTCTTGGTTACCTATTATAGCTGGTAACCAGACATCCCAGTTTACAAGTAATTTGCAGGCACATTGCTAAATAGCTTCACTCTGCACACGGTCTTGGACACTTACTGCAGCAGAGTTAGGGTACGTTACCATTCTTGGATTTAGATTTTTAGTCACCTTAAGGCCATATAAAGAATTATCCTAATTCAGTTGTGCTTTCATATTTATCTTTTTTTAAATCACTGTAGAGCATAAATGGCTTACCTAAAGGATATGACTAAACACATTTTTTTCTCAAATAGGCACTTTAAGATATCAGAGTCTGTAAGTTAGAATTTAATTAAATTCTACAGAATTGTCACTTGCTTTATTCTCACTGCCCACAGTAGCTAAATGTACTCTGAAAAAGAAAGAAATAGATTCAGTGCATCTAAATCCCAGTGAAACTGGGACAAAGGTTCTCAAAACTAATCTAATCCTAGTCACTGCTCCAGCCTACCCCCTTACATGACCCTGCTTGCACGAAACCCTACCTCATTTGCAAGCTCCTTGGGTGCTTAACTTCAACTACTTGAGCTTAGAAGTGCACTGGCACCAAAGGCCCCATGCAACAGCATTAGGTGACTGCCCTCAACGGAGAACGAAGGAGAATTGGATCTGGAGTGGCTTCACTATCCTCAGGTTAAAGACAGAGACATCTAAATCAGCTGCACTATATCATCACCATGATGCAATAACAAAACGACAATGTTATCATATGATGTGTTACACAACATATTTTCCTGGGATGTGAAAAAAAAAAAAGACCAAGGTGAGAGCCCAGCTGGAATACTGCGTGTTTCTGGTCACCTGTCTTTCAGAAGTGATGAATGGAAAAGGAACTCTTGCACCATTTACATACATCTCTGTTCTGTAACAAAGTTTGAGGTCTGTGGTATCACAAAGCAGCAGATGAAATTGCCATCTTCCCTTTCTGTAACTTATAATTTATGCCCAGAAGGGCTATTAAGATGAATAGAGAGCCTGCCTTACAAGAGGAGTCTAAAAGAGCTTGGCTTTCTCAGTGTAGTAAAATGGAGCAGCCTTGTCATTGTAGACATTAGAGGGGGAGAGCTATTGAAGCAAAAGCCAGCACAGAAACTAATTATGATAAGCTAGCCATTAATATATCTAGGTTGGAAATTAGAAAAAGCTTCATAATCACTTAAGACTGAATGTCAGAATCAGTGAAAAAATGATCTTAACTGGAATCTCAAGAAGCTGAATTTATGTTGGAGGAATACTGAAATTTGTTGTTGAATCTTATGACTCCTCTAAACCAATTGTAAATAGATTGCTCGCCTTGAAATATGGCATAAAAGATGTAATTAATTCACTTCAGAGGAAAAAGGGAAAGAACAACATACTCACCTGAGATGGCCAAAGTCATGGCGCAGGCACAGGAATTGCACTGGACAGTGGGATCCCCTGACTCAAGCAGCTCCAGAATTGGCTCAAGTAAACCCATTTGGACAACTAGCTCTTTGTCAACTATCCATTAATTCAAGAAAAAAAATGGACAAACAAAAAGCAAATTGTTAATGCCTTTTTTGCAAAGAATATACCTTCTTCTGGCTGCTTTGGAGTCTATACTATGATTATGCTAAATGGACCTAGCATGGAAATAGTCTGAAATGCACCCAGCCCTAGCTAGATTTGCTTGATTCACCTTCAGACTCATAAAAGTATGTAAGAAATGCTCAGAGTCTCTAATTCAGGAGTTCCCAAATATTTCTGTCAGCAATTCTGCAATTCTGTTTTTAGATATAATATGTAATTTGGAAACTGCATTTCCAATAGGTTCACTATTTACTCAGGCTCCCTTTTCCTTCTGAAGGTAGACTTCTAAAAATTATTTTTAACTTTTAAAGAATAAAATGATACTATTTGCAGCAGGATCCTTTAAAAAGAAAAGAAAAAAAAAGCTAATTTCATTGAAGACTGATCTTGTCTTCTACTGGTGTGATGGATTATTGGTTGTGGCGCAGGGAGTGCTGTAGTAGATGCCCTAAATACTCCATTGATTAGGTGCAGCTCATTGAAGCCTGTCAACTTAAGCTTTAGGGTGACGTTTGTCATCTGCAGCTCCTCAGTCCTTTCACAAAGGAATGAGCCCTAGTGAAGGGCTAGTGAAGAGAGTGAAGGGAGTGAAATCTACTAAACATCTTGTTTTATTTATTTTTATTGTATTTGTTAATTTGCAATCAACTTAAGACCAAACTTCAGTTAGTAAATAACAGAAAACTGAGCACTGTCTCAGAGGCAGAGTTTGTTTCTGAGAGCTGTATCTGTTGTAAAAGGGTAAATGGTGGGTTTTTGATCCAAGAATAAGAACAGCATAGCTATTCCCACATCAGTCTGGGAATAACTGACCAGCCTTTGCAGCTGGAGCTGAGTTCCTTTGCCCCATGATATCATACAGCTTGAGGTAATCTAACATATCCTCTTGAATCTATGTGGTTTGCAGATTAAAACAGATTCACACCTGTCCAACCTACAGTGTGAGCAAAGGACTTTGGATTTGGGTAGACCTGGGTATGTAGATGTGCCCTCCTTGGGGGCCCTCCAGTGGGTCTGGCTGAAGAGACACCCTTTCACCAGAACAGAGATGGGTTGATAATTACTCACTGTTTCCTTCCAGTAAAAAGTTGACAAGGGACAAGGATGACGTTTGTTGCACCTCCAGATCAGCAGACCGCAGTAAGGCATAGAAGGGTTCCAGGTGCTCCACAGGCAGGGGGATGTTCACTGCAGCAGTGAGGGGAAATATTCAGGCATCTCCTCATTCCTTGTAGTCTCTGACATTTTTGTCTTGTAGGTGTTAGGCCTCAGGTGCTCCCAAACACAGGCCGAGTGCTATTCCCCCTCATTTAAATTCCATTGCTACTAGCAAAGCAGGGCAAGTTCCTTGCAAATGTTTTGAATAATCAAATACTTTAAAGACATTATGGGAAGGGAAGCAACATGCCTAGCTACCAAACAAGTCATTCTACCCCATAACACGTCCTCATATTGTAGCTGTCTGCACTTTTTAGTTGGAAAAAAATAGCTATGGATAAAACTATCAAGCCAAACACCTGAACGTTCTCCTTAAGTAATATTTTAAAATGCAAATAAATAAATCTTAGCCTGATTTTTGCTGATATTTCTACCCTTTTGTAGGACCCAAACTCCTGCTGGAATCCTATTATTTGACATATCTAGGCTGACTTCTTCTATCTGTTTACAAATTAGCTCAGGAGCCAAGTGCTCCCATGGAAAAGCTGGTACACAGAGGAATGCTTCCTTCATGAGTCTCTACTACCATCTGACCTCTAAGGCTTCATTATTGTCTAAAACCTATATAATATAAAACCTTAAAAGAGCACTGTATCCATTTCCTTGCACCATACTGTGTTGCTTGCAGGAGATTCAGTATGCACAGCCTCTCAAAGGGGTTGTGCTCAATTTTTTCAGACGTATTAAAAGTACATAAATGACAGCCTTTTATAATCATGAGAGATTATCTTCTCATAGCAAAACCCAGAATGACTCTGCCCACATTGCACTGACAGCGTTTCCACTTTCCTTAGCAGAAAATATAACATGAAAGAAAAAAAAAGAACTTTGATACATTAGGGAGTTTCATAGCTGGAAAAAAAATAATTTTAATTTTGTGAAAAATTCCTAACACTCTTAGATAACTTACTGTGCTGACTCATATGCAAATAGTAGAGAGCTGCGGACTGTTGTAACCCTGGGTTTTCTGAAAACGCTAAGGTCCTTAAGGCTTCCAGGGGATCCTTTCCAAGTGGTGACATTTCAAAACCTAAAAAGGTACAGTGACAGCATAGACTCAATTATATCCAAAAATGTTTAGTTTACAAAAAGAATTAAAAATTTGTAGACATCTACATAGGCAGCCAAACAAATACATAAGGATTTTTGTACTGCAACAGCTCCATCAAACCCGTCTATCCCTATTCATGTTTTCGGGAACAGTAGTAATAAATCAGCCTGGAATAACCTGTCCTTGGTAACGTCTCTTATGAAGTTCATGCAGCTAGTGATTGGAAGCAAGATAAATTATAACCCTTAGGCACTTTTATGCTATCCAGTATAAATGTAGGTGTTCTTTTTCTCCATAAAACTTTTAATCTTTTCTTGAATCACAGAAGGTCTTTGTTAAAATATATCTTTTGAAAATGGCTTTCTTAGCTATGAGCTGTAGGCAAAGTTTATGCTTTTAATTTGTTACATTTTATTTTTGCTGTGTTTCCTATCCTTAGCATTGCAGTAAACTATTTCAGAGAATAGCAAAATGGATTGCAAATGGGCTTGCCTCAGGCTCAAATTCCCAGCGTGATTCTGCCTGTTCTTAAGTATGACGCTTATGCTTCCTGTATGAATAAAAGAGATGTTCTGCAGTAGCCATCAAAAATACAGCAATAGAAGTCATGCGTGGCTTCTATATGCCACTGTAGTATGTGCTTGTAATGAGTGTAACAGAGCAGCAGAGATGATGAAAAAAGGGCCATCAAACCAACGCTCCAGTATTTCAACAGTATGAACTGTTGAAAAGGTAATGATGTAGTTTGAACTAGCTGGTGGAGCACACAGGTACAAGATGTAGTTGTAGAAAAGAGATTAAAGCAGTACATTAAAGATTCAGATATCTCTATGAACAACAAGAACTAGCCACTTTTTACCTCCCATGGAAAAAAGGGGGATGTGAGGGATGTAAACTTCCTGTCTCAGTATGAAACTCACTCAAGCCAATGGAGGCTGCTGACATGTCAAGTTTAACAAACTCCTACCTTCAGGATTAGATGAGTGAGTTTCACAGAAGGACTGATTCATATAAAGATCAATTTTGGTTAATAATTAGCAACAAACACAAAAGGATGGACGAACCAGTGTGTTAGTTTTTAGAGTAAAAACAATAATCTCTTCACGTTGTTTAATTTCATTGCTTACATACCAGCTAGTTGAATCTCTTACATCTCTTTGCATTTTTGGTTGGGAGGGGTGATGAAAAAGAAGTCACGCAAAGTCTTCACCTATATGTGCTGCTGTAACTAACAACTAAGTACAATGACCAACCACAAAGTCTCTCCTTGCATCCACAGTTTGTCCAAATGTTAGCCCTCTGATTATCATAAGGATGCAATTTGCTGAGAAAGGAGGATTGGCTTGCCTCACTTGGGAATAAAATACATAGGAGAGTGCTAAAGGAAGAGAGAAGTGGCTTGGTTCTCTTCAGTTCTTCGTCCTGGGTTCCGTGTCTCCGCTGTCATGGATGTTGAGACCTTCCTGAGAACACACCCTGCCGTTTGTGCACTACTGTTACAGCAGCTCCAGGCTCCCTCCTACTGTGCCCTAGCTCCCTAGGACCGAGGTGGACCAGCCATTTGAAAATCCATCTCAGAGAGCAAAGAATTTCTAAAGAAAACTTCCACTTACACTTTTTGGAAAGCACCAGTGGGTGCTGCAAAAGACCATAATGGCCTCACTATTTCTTCCAGACCATCCATTCCTTGCATCTAGTCTGCCAGATGAGCTGGGATACTGCCGAGACTGTCTTTTACGCAGTGAGAAGCATGGTAGCCTTTTGAAGAAAATATTCAGCCCTAGAAGATCTCTACTGTACATAAATCTGACAGGTCTACTATGAATGCGGACTTCAGGAGTCAGGCAGTACTTAATGTTCAACAGTTAATGGAGCGTATAAACAGCATGGGACCCCTTACACTCACAGAGTAAAGGCACCAGTTAATACCAGCATTGGCTGTGGCTAATCAATGCATATTCCAAATTATCAGTGTCACAACAATTAACCTGAAGCTTGTTCCATGACAGACCATTTCAAAGAGTGTTATGGTGTCACACCAAGGACAAACTGCAGCCTTCAAAGAAATGGAAGTAGAAGGGTCTGCAATTTTTCTATAGTAGCTTTAACTCAGCATTGATAAATGTATCAATAATAAACATATGCAATCTGCATACATAGTTCCTCTTGGTTCCTCTTCAAAAAAAAAGAACTCTGAGACCAGGAATGATTTTAGGTCAGCTTTTCACTGGAAATGCCAGTTGACAAAATGCACTAAGAGGATTTTCCATGGTTGCAAGAATGAAAAAAACAATGTTTTCCTATTAATGCTGCTGTATGCTAGGATGGAGTAGAGAGGACACCATAGCTAGATAAACAGGGGATTAAGGAGTTAAACTATAAAGCAAAGAAGCTTTATAAAGAGTTATGGATCTACATTGATTCAAGCAGAGGCCCTTAATCATGTTCCTGTCTTCTATCTAAACTGTTTGCACAAAAGTGCTTATGCAGACCAGATGATTGGGTCTGAAAAGGTCCTGGGAGACCAGTGGGATTTGTAGAGATTTTAACTTTCCCCACATACAGCACAGACACCCTTAGCACAACTCTAGCAATGTGGATGTGCAGCAGTCACCCAGGAGCACACTGTGATTTGTCTGCTTGCAGATCTGGGCTCCAGTAGCACCTAGCGTAGGCACAGCCTGTTTCAGCTGTATCACTTCAGTGATTGGGTCTGGTAGACAAAGAAAACTTTTGCTCCTTCCTCTCCCCAAATTAACTTCAATTACTAAGAGACTTATTTTTAAGACACATATTTACGTGGGTTATATACTAGTAAAGGTTGCACAGCAGAAAGTGACTGACCATTTGTACCTAGATCCAGCTATTACACTGTTTGAACCCTTGGTGTCCCATACACAAACAAAAATGCTCTGTAGCTCTATCTGTAACTACATCACCAAGCTGCTCTGTGCCATGTCAGAAGAGTTCAACTACTAACCTGTTTTCAACACACAAGAAGAATCTCCTTATCTGTTCCCAAACTCTTTACAAAACCAAGCCCTCCTACCTGTTTCGATGTGCTGCAGAAACTCTTGTGCTGTCACCTTCTCATGAGGCTGCAGGATGGGCTTGTACAGCTGTCTGCCCTTAGAGCTGCTTTGTTTTAGGCAAGAGCAGTTGCTTATCAGAATTAAGCACTCCTTAATGCCGTGCAGCAGCTCTGCGGACGTCCTCCGAACTACGGCCACAAAGTCCTGCAGCAGCTGCAGGCATCGTCCACACAGTTGACCCATTCTTGTCCCAACAGCAGCACGAAGCAAGGGGAAAAGGGAAGAGATGGAAAGCAAAGTCTTTTCGTGACTTGCCCACGTTTTGCACTAGCTTGCTGCCTCTCTGTTTGTCCTGTGTGGAAGATGTGTTATAATGCTATACCACGTGCAGTCGCTGTAAGAGATGATCTTCCTGGGTCCAAAAAGCTACACTGCACAACAGGACCGGTTTCTGCAGATCTCCTGTGTGGGGTCCACAAAATATTATTCAAAAGGCTGGATCAGAGCCATGCTCAAACATCCACCCTTTGCTTGATAAACTGATGACCTAAACTCATTCCATGGAGCACAGAGTTTAACTCCCGGAGCAGCCACCAAAGCCTTCATGAGGCTAGAAAAGCTCTGGGATAATGAAGAAAGCAACTCCAGGTTTTGTAAGGCAACCTTGTAAATGAAAGGTAGGCACCACCTTGTCTACATGTGTACAAGCTGCAACTGCCAATGGGAGAGGAAGATCAAAAAAAAGGGGGGGGAGTACTTAAACAGGTTTTTCCAGTTTCTTCTGGAGCAAAGACCAGAACAAAGGCCCAGTCTGGGCAAGCAGCTCATAACTCAGTCAAGTGAAACTTTCTAATAAGCAAGAATGGAAAACTGGAAAAACAAACAAACAAACAAACAAAAACAGTGGCCAAATGAATTTAAAATTAAGTTTTCTTCCAGTCAGACAAACCCCACAGATTGCACTAGGTAAGTTAAAAATTGGAAGACATTGCAATCCTGCTTGTAAAAATCACCTGCAAGTTTTCATTTTCAAGGAAGCTAAAGGAAAAAAGAGTAGTTCCTCTTTTGCCCCATCCTTTTGCATAATTTTGTGGCCACCTTTGGTAGAACAGTTTTAAAAATGACCTTGCTCTAACTAATGTAATATGTGGTAATATTTCTAATGTTCTTGAGGTTTCTAGTGAAATTTGATTTGATTCAAGACCACCTTCATTAGAAAACCAGTCTGGTTTGCCAAGTGCTGATCACTTTTATTAACACTTGATTATTATTCTATTATCATTTTATTCATGGATTTGATGGATTTTTTTCTAACCATTACATTTGACATTTATTGATAAGTTTTAGAGTCAGCTCTACTTTTTGGTTGAATATTTCCAAATCCATAAAGGACTGATAAGCAAAAGTCTCACTATCTTTTAATGTACTTTAAACTTCTAAATAAATCACATTTGAAAATCCAACTCTTTGTTTTGCCCATTTCTCCAAACACTGACGCCCACCCAAATCTCACAGGTCTGTCTGGCTGCTGCTGTTTCTTCTCTTACTTACGCATGGTGTAAGTTCCCTGAATATGAAAAACCAAGCAGTGCAGGCAGAGCCACCTATCCGCCATAAACCAGTGGGTGTGAGACCTCTCCTCCACAGACGATCCTTTTCAAAGAACCAAGACTTTAATTTTTCTGGCTGCTTCCTTGACCAATTTTGCAAGCCCACTGAGTTCTAGGCTCTGTCTTGGTGGGTGCTTAAAATTATCAAAAGCTAGGCTAATATAAGCCTATTTTCTCATCGTGTCTTCCAGACCTGTTCAGCAGAGATCTTTTAAATTGTGGGAAATCTGCATGATTACTATGTTCTGCTTCTGCCATCACTTGGTCTTCACCTTTTGCTTATGAACTTCCAAGTCTGAACTTGCATCCCAATAGCAATGAGGTGGAGGATTCCTTGCAACTTGCCGCATGCCCCTTCTATCTCTTACGCTCTCCTGCCTGGGGAACTGTAAAGTTTAATTGTTGTGCAATATTTCTAAGGTAACTTGAACAATTGCTCATCCTACACGAACTGGGATGAGAAAAAAAATGGGACTATTTCAAAATAAGAGATACCCATTAGTAATGACTGCATTTATATAACATTCTTACTAGGGATTCAAAACGTATTACAAACACTGAAACAGCTTTCCAAAGTTTCTCTGAGGTAAACATTCATACAATGGTTTAAAAACAATTTTCAGAGCTGCTGAGCCCTTGGAACTCCATTTGAAGCCAACGTGAGTTAAAGGAACTCACCAGACCTGAAAATTAGGCTGCAGTATGCCTAAAGGCATAAAACTCTGGTATCCCAATACCTATCCTGGTGATTCAGTCAGGAAATTGTTCTTTGATTTGAAACTACTGTTTGAAAACAAGTTTAGAAGGCTGATTTGTGGGTCTTCGTGCCTCCTCTGAATTCACAATAGCTGCTGTAAATTTATAGATGTTAATCATAAACCCAGTGTTTCTGATCAGTTTCATGACCTAGATATTTTTCTTTATCTGATTGAACAAAATGACAGCCCAAGTCTTGAGAAGAATAAGGGAAAAATTAACAGTACCATAACAGTGTTAAATCATTTTGCTTTTATTCACTTAAAGAGCATGTTCCAAAAAAAGAAACCTCACACCTCACATTCCCCCTATTCTCCAAAGAAATGCAAGAAACCTATTTCTTTTGCAAAGTGTTACAAAAGCCTGTCCAACACACCTCCATTCAGTCATGAACAAAAGTAAGAGGTTCCCAATTAGTAACCTTACCACGTGAAGACTGTTTGGAATTCTGTATGAAATGCATTAGAAAGTGTAAATCTATTTGCCAGATAATAGATGAATGTTGTAGCTGTTGCTTTTTCGAAAGAGAGCTGCAGGACTGAATGGATATAAAGATGAAGGTGCCATGTTTGTAGCACATTGGTCCAACATTTTAGCTGCTGTGTAGTTTCTCCCGAGAGGACAGAAAGTATTGATTTTGAGCCCAGTCCTTTACATATGAGGAGCTGATTTGTTTTGTTTTGAATTAAGAAAGAAAAATCTAAGATTACATAAATTACATTTATTTGTCACTAAATTCAGCTGTCATTAGACCACTGCTTGAATCAGTTCTTGTGATAGGATGCTCTTTAACCAGTTCTCAATGGTGCATAATTTTTTATTGCTCAAAAGTTGACTGGCACTGTAGGGAGGTACACAAATAACCTTCATATTCCTCTTTCACACATAACTTAGGGCTTCTTCATTCTAACAGGTCAAAACGCTCAGGCTCCAACATTAATACTGGAAAAAACGGGGGCTGACAGCTTTATTTGAACTATGGTAGCAAACTCTTCCCTTTTAAATGAAGAAAATCAAAATATGATAGCTTCAGGCTCCAGATCTTAGAAAAGTTATTATCTTTGTGATTTTAACGAGTGGCTAAAGGATTTTTGGAGGGTGTAGGAGAGAGGTAAGGATGACGAAAAGTGTGCCAGTCTAATAAAAGAGAAATACTTAAAAGGGTGCTTAAAAAGCAGTGAATTGAAATATTTATATGACTGCAGAATCCAAAACTTTAAGAAAAGGAACTAATTTACCTATCTATATTTTGCATTTTATGAATTTGCCTCACTTCTCACTTCTTCTTGCAATCTTTTGTCTTATATAAATTATTTTCTTTCACCCCTCTATTCAAGGATGAAAAAAACAATGTATGCCTTAGAAAGCTGTAAAATCATGGCTATGTATTACTACTTGGTTATCAAGCAGATCTGATTTAAGAGGTGATGGCTCCTAATGCCTGGCAGGTTTTTATTGCCCTCTTTCCTGATGTTACTTCCTCGTTTCAGTAACCAGTGTGACTGCTTTTTAAACTGGATCTATGAAATGTTGTGGTTTCAAAATAACAGCAACAACAAAAATCAGCAAAGCAATTTTTGTTCTAAGTAAGTTCTTAAACTGGATCTGTCATTGACAGAATAGTAACATAAAATCATGAACTAGAGCAAAATGGCTGAACAAACAGAATAGTTCTACACGCCAATTCTGATGTGTATAACTTGCGTAACTACTACTAAGCTTTTTAAAAAAATAAAAAATATTCACCATTAAGATTTCAGGAGGAATTCAGACTGAAGAGAAATAGACTATCGTGATCTAAACAGGGAGAAAGCCAGGCGCCAGGATTTGAGAGCTCCAGATCTGAGAAAAACTGTCAGGGTTTACTTTATTGCGTAGTTAGGCAGTGCTTTATTGGTATTCATTGCAATTTCTGTAGCGTATAAAGGAAGTTGCTCTCGTTGTATCAAATCCCTCAGTAGAGGGAAGAGTGCCATCTACTGAAGAATTCCCTGCGCACAGCTCCCTTGAGCTTGTCTCATTCATGAATTGACAAAATTTAACCCGAGGGGTTATTGTGTGTGTAAAACTGAACCAGATTTTAACTACAGAAGTTGCTTTAAGTGTGAATCTCTATTGCAAAGGGAACAGCCGCATGTAAAGGAACAGCTCAAAGATGAGACATAAAGCCACTGACTTGTGCAAGGTTATGCCCATTTTTTTGGAAAAGATTTTTAAAAACCACTCTGACTTTCTTTGTTCTTAGCACATCTTTGGAGCAGAGGCTACATTATCTCTTTGTAACACTTAGCAGCAGCATGACTTGCCCTGATAGCACAGTGCTTCTGTTTCACTGACTACTATTCACCATAGACTTCTCCAGTGATTCCCCCTTTCTACCTCAGCCTTCGAAAAGCATACAAACACTTACCTGTCTCACTGAATAATAAGAACATCGGCTAATTGGCAGCAGAAGTTTGGCTTGGGCCAATGATGGCACAGTATTATTGTGCTTTCCTGTCTACTGGTATCTTTTTGTTGCCTTAAACCTCGTATTTTCTGAAGTGGACTGCTACATATTCAAATAAAGTAGTGCTTTGTGTTATGCCCAGAACTGCTAAGTGAAGTGCTATAATAATAATAAACACATAAATAAAACATGGTTTTGGCAGAAAAAAAAATATAGCAGAAGACAGGCTCTCTAAAACGTCAAAGGTACTGCCAAAAAGAGACAGAGGTGCCTACGTACCTTAAAGTTTGATCTTACTGCATCTAAAAATAAACATTTGAAATTTTGTAAGGCAAATTACCACCCAGACACTTAGCATCAAGTACTTGACACAGTATACCAGCTCTCAAAACAGAGGCAAAGAGAGACCTGTCAAGTAGTGTTTCTTTGAAAATACCCTTAGAAAACAGAACATTATCTTTTAAAGTATATTTCTGTAGATGATTGCAACATTACACTGGTATGATGTGTTTCAAGGCACATGTGCATGTTCTGATGTTCTTGCTAACAGTGGACCCTATTGTGAATCACTCGGTCTACAGCTCACATGTCAAAGCCTTGATTCAAGAAGGCAATAAACAAAACTTGAAACAACCTGCAATATTTACCATTGGACAAATATATTTGAAATAAAAAAGGCAAAAATTTCACGCTATAGATTTTTTTCCTTCTAGACCCTTAGTACGATGACTAATTCTGAGAGCTTGTAGTTATGGATCTTTTATACAACAAGAGGCAAAAGAAAAGAGCAGAAGTGACCATCCTCTCTGTCCCAGTAAGACAGAGAGGAGAGCTCAGAGACAAATTCACCAATGGGAGACAACAGGACCATCTCACAGGTCCTCAGGATCCTTAAAAAATGGGGTTTTGTTGGCAACTAAATCCCACAATAATTTGGGAAACCTTACAAGCCCTAGCAAGCTAGCTCTCTCCCACAAGTGCATTATCAAGAAGCCTTCATATTATAATAGCGTCTTACTGTTGGTTACAACATAAGCTGTAGCATGTGAGCTGCACTTGACCTAAAGATTAGTTACGTTTCCATAAAGGAAAAAGCTTAAACAAGGAAGAAAGCGAACTGAGTGTCAGTAGTCCAGGCTGCTCATCAGGTAACTACCAGTGGTCATAACTAAAATCTTCCACTGTGCTGACGTTTCAGCGTGCACTCTCATTGGTTGGAGGCTCCATAGAAGGGTATGTGCTCAAAAGGAAGGACTTTGTGGTCAAAAAAAATCATACATTTTATCAGCAAACCAACACTATGCATTATATATATATATATATATATATATAAGCAGCGCATTACTTTCTCTACAAAGGATATAACAAACTAACACTAAGGGATTATGTCTGCTCCCGTTTCCTTTTTTCTTCATCAGTTGGTTTTGGCTACCTCCTAATCACTGTCCATTTAATTTAAAAACTCAGCCAAAATCAGACATATGTATCTCTTATTGCTCGTCTTTTATTTATAGCTTTTTATTGCCTCAAAAACTTTGCAATAACCTTAAAAAAATCAGCAGTACAAGATTCGAATAGTGTGAATTGCCATTTTGGGGCATACTCAGATGACACGCATCTTTGTGCATCCATCAAGACTGCTCATACACAGTCTTTTACCACACTTTTTTGACAGTACAGGAACACTGCAAGTAATTTCCTCCGATTCGCTTTTCCCAAACGCTGCACTGATGTATTGCAACCAAGCGCTACGCAAACATCTGCTGCAAAAGCTAGTGCAGTAAAGTACTGCTGCTGTGAGATCTCCTTCCTGGTACAAGGGAGCATCAGATGCAAGTGCCCCTTGATGCTGATCTGCTGGCCGTGCCCCGCTTTCCAGAGAACCCCTTTCAAACAACCCTTGTGGATGGATGCGCTCCCTCCCCGACAGGTAACTCCCCAGCGGCCCAGCCGGAGGGTCCCCGTCCCTTCGGATCACTCTTCAGAGGAAAAGAGCATAAAAGACGGATTTTAGCCGCGGCGGCGCGGGAGGAGGTACAAGCTGCAGCCGGCAGCGCACAGAGGTCCTCCAGGACCGCGGAGGGGGTGGGAAGCGCAGGACAGGGCCCCGCCGATGCTCGCCTTACTCCCCGGGGACACAACCCCCGCGGCGGCGTTGGCCGCCAACCCCGCGGGCCGCCATCTTCCTTGCGGACGGCTACCCAAAAGCAAGATGGCGCGCGGCCGGTTAGCGGCGGCTACATCTTCCCGCCCAGGGCGGAAGTGACGCGCCCAGAAGGCAGCGGCCTCCCCCCCCCCGCTCTCTATGGTGGTTTTTTCTTTTTTTCCCTTTGGCCCCGCGTCTCTTCCTTCGGCGAGACGGGAAATGGCGGCCGAGCTGTGATAAGGCAGCGGGGCAGCTGGGAGTTCCGCCCGCCAGGTGAGGAAGGGGCGGAGGTGGAGGCGACCGCCGGGAGGCTTTTGCGGGGCGGCGGCCGAACTGGTGGGAGGGGAGGCCGCCGCGGGGCGGGTAGGGGGGGAGGCCGCCGCCGCGAGCCTCCTTCCCCCTCCCCCCTCCGGCGGCGTTCGCGCCCCCGCGCGCGGCCGCCCCTCCCCCTTCCCCCCCTCGCGCCGACCGCGCGGTGCCCGCGCGCCGCGGCGTCCCGCCCTTCCCCGCCGCGTGACCTCCGCGCTCCGCAGCCATTATCCTCCCCTCCGCCCCCGCCGCCGCCACGCGCTGCCTGCGCCAGCGCCCCCCACCCCCACCCCCACCTCCCGGCGAGCGAGACCCAACCGCCCCCCCCCACACACACACCCTGCCCGGGGCTGGGCCGGGTCGCCCCGGCCGTTGGCGGGGGCCGGGCGGCCGCCGCCGCCGCCCTGGTGCGAGCAGCCGCCGCTTCCTGAGGGAGTCGGGGCCGAGCCGGCATCGCTCCTGCCCGGGCCTGGACGGCGCCCCGGGGGGCGAAGGTAGAGCGGAAGGGGGCGGCGGGAGGCGGTCGCGGAGCTGCCCCACGTTCGTTCGCGGCCCTAGGAAGCCCATCCGGGGAGGAGGCCCGGAGGGGGGGGAGGAGGGCTGCTGCCGTTGGCCTCCATACCGTCTGACCGGGGTTTGCAGCCTCTTCCGCCCTCTCGGCGGGAGATGGGCTCCCGGGGATCGCCAAGGAGCACTGGTTACAGAAAGAAAATCTCCCTGTTACATTCACACTGTTCTTCCGAGAAAGGAAACTGCTGGGTTTAAAAGACGCTTCCCTCTATTGGGTCAGCCTTTACACCCGTTGGAGGAACTTCCCTTCGGGCATCATTGCTGCTTAAGCGCTTGTACTTTAAAATCTCTGTTTCGGCTTGCCTCCGTGCATGTGAAAGACGCTGTTTTGCAAATACCAGCGAAAGCTGGCACGGAACTGGAGTGGTTTTGTGCCCCTTGCTCAAAGGAGCTGTTTTATTTCCAGTGATGAGCGTACTTCGTTATATGGCCTTTGCAATATATTGCCCTTTGTTTCTTTGTAAAAAAAATGTCACCTCCATCACCTTTCATTTTCTTGCAGAAATTAGATTCTTGTTTTGTATGTCGGGATGATCATTTACCAAGTCAGTACAACTTGTCTCTTGTTTATCTCAGAGATCAAAGTTTTGCCCTAATTGTACCAGCTAAATTTTGCTATAGAATAAACAAGGGACATATAAAGAATCTTTTGATTCAGGAAGTAGTTACTTCTTGAGTAATGATTTAGGGTAAATGTATAAAAACGTTCCTTAGAGATGTTATTCTCAGAGTGGGAGGGGTTGATTTGGTGTGTGTAGTTCCAGGAAAATGCTGTCTAGCTGTTGCCTTTCTCCTCCTTCCTCCTGTTTCCTATCTCAGATAATCTCATTACTGAGTGGGGGGAATAAGAAAGAGGCGAAGGCTGTGGCCCATAGGTGTACTCCAAGCATGCATCTTCTTGTGCAAGAACATCCTCCTACTCATTCTTTTGACATAATGAGTGATGGGCTGTGCTAGATGGAGGGAAGAGGTTTGCTGTGATACAAGTATCAGTACTTTGGGTGTGACAGCTTTTCTCCTGAGAGTTGGATCCTTGGCTTGGGCAAGGCTGCTGTGGGCTTGTCTATGGGCAGCTCATCAGGTGAGGGCTATGGCTGAAGGAATCTTCACCCTTGGCCCTTTTTAGAGGGAAGGGAGAGGTGCCCAAGGCAGGGGGGCCTGTTGGCATTGGGGATGCAGAAGATTTCTAGTGACTGTAGGAATTCAGGAAGGTCAGCAGGGAGCTCTTGGAAGCTGGGTACAGGTGTTTAGGGGAATACACAGCACGAATTGTTAGAGTCAGGCTGAGGGTAAAAGATTGTGGTGCAGAGGCTTAAGAAATGCTAGAGACCATTTCAGGGTTTGTTTACAAGTGATGGAGGTAGGTGAATGAAACTGAAAAAAGTAAATGTTTGAATCACAACAGTACACAGATAATCTGTGTGAGAGTTTCTGCCAAAGGTGATACCCACCAGTAAGAAAGAAGTAGAAAGAACTCCTCCCCTTTCCTCTCCTCTTTCTCCCCTTTCCTCTCCTCTTTCTCCCCTTTCCTCTCCTCTTTCTCCCCTTTCCTCTCCTCTTTCTCCCCTTTCCTCTCCTCTTTCTCCCCTTTCCTCTCCTCTTTCTCCCCTTTCCTCTCCTCTTTCTCCCCTTTCCTCTCCTCTTTCTCCCCTTTCCTCTCCTCTTTCTCCCCTTTCCTCTCCTCTTTCTCCCCTTTCCTCTCCTCTTTCTCCCCTTTCCTCTCCTCTTTCTCCCCTTTCCTCTCCTCTTTCTCCCCTTTCCTCTCCTCTTTCTCCCCTTTCCTCTCCTCTTTCTCCCCTTTCCTCTCCTCTTTCTCCCCTTTCCTCTCCTCTTTCTCCCCTTTCCTCTCCTCTTTCTCCCCTTTCCTCTCCTCTTTCTCCCCTTTCCTCTCCTCTTTCTCCCCTTTCCTCTCCTCTTTCTCCCCTTTCCTCTCCTCTTTCTCCCCTTTCCTCTCCTCTTTCTCCCCTTTCCTCTCCTCTTTCTCCCCTTTCCTCTCCTCTTTCTCCCCTTTCCTCTCCTCTTTCTCCCCTTTCCTCTCCTCTTTCTCCCCTTTCCTCTCCTCTTTCTCCCCTTTCCTCTCCTCTTTCTCCCCTTTCCTCTCCTCTTTCTCCCCTTTCCTCTCCTCTTTCTCCCCTTTCCTCTCCTCTTTCTCCCCTTTCCTCTCCTCTTTCTCCCCTTTCCTCTCCTCTTTCTCCCCTTTCCTCTCCTCTTTCTCCCCTTTCCTCTCCTCTTTCTCCCCTTTCCTCTCCTCTTTCTCCCCTTTCCTCTCCTCTTTCTCCCCTTTCCTCTCCTCTTTCTCCCCTTTCCTCTCCTCTTTCTCCCCTTTCCTCTCCTCTTTCTCCCCTTTCCTCTCCTCTTTCTCCCCTTTCCTCTCCTCTTTCTCCCCTTTCCTCTCCTCTTTCTCCCCTTTCCTCTCCTCTTTCTCCCCTTTCCTCTCCTCTTTCTCCCCTTTCCTCTCCTCTTTCTCCCCTTTCCTCTCCTCTTTCTCCCCTTTCCTCTCCTCTTTCTCCCCTTTCCTCTCCTCTTTCTCCCCTTTCCTCTCCTCTTTCTCCCCTTTCCTCTCCTCTTTCTCCCCTTTCCTCTCCTCTTTCTCCCCTTTCCTCTCCTCTTTCTCCCCTTTCCTCTCCTCTTTCTCCCCTTTCCTCTCCTCTTTCTCCCCTTTCCTCTCCTCTTTCTCCCCTTTCCTCTCCTCTTTCTCCCCTTTCCTCTCCTCTTTCTCCCCTTTCCTCTCCTCTTTCTCCCCTTTCCTCTCCTCTTTCTCCCCTTTCCTCTCCTCTTTCTCCCCTTTCCTCTCCTCTTTCTCCCCTTTCCTCTCCTCTTTCTCCCCTTTCCTCTCCTCTTTCTCCCCTTTCCTCTCCTCTTTCTCCCCTTTCCTCTCCTCTTTCTCCCCTTTCCTCTCCTCTTTCTCCCCTTTCCTCTCCTCTTTCTCCCCTTTCCTCTCCTCTTTCTCCCCTTTCCTCTCCTCTTTCTCCCCTTTCCTCTCCTCTTTCTCCCCTTTCCTCTCCTCTTTCTCCCCTTTCCTCTCCTCTTTCTCCCCTTTCCTCTCCTCTTTCTCCCCTTTCCTCTCCTCTTTCTCCCCTTTCCTCTCCTCTTTCTCCCCTTTCCTCTCCTCTTTCTCCCCTTTCCTCTCCTCTTTCTCCCCTTTCCTCTCCTCTTTCTCCCCTTTCCTCTCCTCTTTCTCCCCTTTCCTCTCCTCTTTCTCCCCTTTCCTCTCCTCTTTCTCCCCTTTCCTCTCCTCTTTCTCCCCTTTCCTCTCCTCTTTCTCCCCTTTCCTCTCCTCTTTCTCCCCTTTCCTCTCCTCTTTCTCCCCTTTCCTCTCCTCTTTCTCCCCTTTCCTCTCCTCTTTCTCCCCTTTCCTCTCCTCTTTCTCCCCTTTCCTCTCCTCTTTCTCCCCTTTCCTCTCCTCTTTCTCCCCTTTCCTCTCCTCTTTCTCCCCTTTCCTCTCCTCTTTCTCCCCTTTCCTCTCCTCTTTCTCCCCTTTCCTCTCCTCTTTCTCCCCTTTCCTCTCCTCTTTCTCCCCTTTCCTCTCCTCTTTCTCCCCTTTCCTCTCCTCTTTCTCCCCTTTCCTCTCCTCTTTCTCCCCTTTCCTCTCCTCTTTCTCCCCTTTCCTCTCCTCTTTCTCCCCTTTCCTCTCCTCTTTCTCCCCTTTCCTCTCCTCTTTCTCCCCTTTCCTCTCCTCTTTCTCCCCTTTCCTCTCCTCTTTCTCCCCTTTCCTCTCCTCTTTCTCCCCTTTCCTCTCCTCTTTCTCCCCTTTCCTCTCCTCTTTCTCCCCTTTCCTCTCCTCTTTCTCCCCTTTCCTCTCCTCTTTCTCCCCTTTCCTCTCCTCTTTCTCCCCTTTCCTCTCCTCTTTCTCCCCTTTCCTCTCCTCTTTCTCCCCTTTCCTCTCCTCTTTCTCCCCTTTCCTCTCCTCTTTCTCCCCTTTCCTCTCCTCTTTCTCCCCTTTCCTCTCCTCTTTCTCCCCTTTCCTCTCCTCTTTCTCCCCTTTCCTCTCCTCTTTCTCCCCTTTCCTCTCCTCTTTCTCCCCTTTCCTCTCCTCTTTCTCCCCTTTCCTCTCCTCTTTCTCCCCTTTCCTCTCCTCTTTCTCCCCTTTCCTCTCCTCTTTCTCCCCTTTCCTCTCCTCTTTCTCCCCTTTCCTCTCCTCTTTCTCCCCTTTCCTCTCCTCTTTCTCCCCTTTCCTCTCCTCTTTCTCCCCTTTCCTCTCCTCTTTCTCCCCTTTCCTCTCCTCTTTCTCCCCTTTCCTCTCCTCTTTCTCCCCTTTCCTCTCCTCTTTCTCCCCTTTCCTCTCCTCTTTCTCCCCTTTCCTCTCCTCTTTCTCCCCTTTCCTCTCCTCTTTCTCCCCTTTCCTCTCCTCTTTCTCCCCTTTCCTCTCCTCTTTCTCCCCTTTCCTCTCCTCTTTCTTTGTCAGTTCAGTGATTTTGCTCACAAAGCAACAGTATGAATGCTAGTTTTGGAACAAGCAAGGAAGTGAAGAAAGCATTTTATGTGGCAGCCAGCTCATAGATGGCCATAGATACTGTTGAAAAAATTCTCTAAGGATGTATTGAAAGCTAAGAATGGCTATCCAGAAAAAACACCAGCAGGTCTGAAAGCATACTAATTTCCTTTTTGCTTATTGACAAAATTATTTTATAATATTTATTTTGATTTCTGCTTTTTTAGTTAAACATGCGTATGTTTACCTATAGTTGTTCGTTTATGTAAAATAAAATTGGTCAAATAATGTTTTTACAGAGCTCATTTTACTAATACCAATACTGTTTTTTTATTTAAATTTGCAAATATTTTATTTTCTGTAAGGGAATGATTAAAGTTGAAATACATTTTTTTTCTGTTAAGTTTTCATGCTGTAATTCCTACTTATCTGTTTTGTCTTTGTTAGATATTTAAGAACATAAAATTGGGGAAAAACTACTTCCCAGCTCTTATTTGTGCATTTCAAGCTGTTTTTGTCTAATACGGTATTGTTTAAAATCCTATAAATAATAATTATCCCAGTGGTGCGGGTTTACATTCACCAGTGGTACCATTCTATTCTTGTGTGTGATGTGCCACTGTTAAGCCTGTGGACATAGAAAGGAAGAAAACATGGCTATTTTTTGTCAGATACATGAGCACTGAATGGATGCCTTAGCACTGCTGTCTTAATAAAACTGACTTCTTTCTAACTCAGTATGTATTATGAGTGAAAGTTAAAAATTCTGTGTTTTTTTAAAAAGGCTTTCCTATACCCTGTTGTTTTGTCCTTATTTCTTTTGAAGCCAGAATCCTTAAATGGAACTACATTTTGGCAACATCTTGTGAATTACGTTAAGATTTTGACTTATGTGAATGTTGTCGGTAAGTTTTGCTTAAGCAAGGAATGCAGGCCACTAAGCATAAATAAAGGCTGGCTAAAATAATGAAACAAAGAGGAAGCTTGTAAATGGAGATTACTGTCCTAAAATGAGTTTAGAAACTTCTGCATGCTTAGAAGAACTTTTAAAATGGTATGTTTAACAGATAAGTTCTGTTTGTGTACTTTGAGGGAACTTTGATACTAGTGATGTAAAAAGGCTTTTAAGAATAATGGTCAATGGGAATTGGAAATAGTTGCTTGTCTTTTTTTTTTTTTTTTTAATACAAAATGTTAATAGTGAAATTTACTCCCTCATTACAGTGTTGCTTGCAGTGGGATAAGCCTGATATAGTTGCATATATAAATTTTTAGCTCCATGGTCCCTGCTTACTGGCTGAGGCTGATGCAAGACACCCAAAGGTCCTGCTGTTATGTGTTTAGGAAACTTTTCTTGACTCCCTCTTTCATCATGAGTGCAACTCAGTATTTGAAGGTAGTGAGGCTATCCTTTTAAAGAAATTTATAGGGTGATATGTAGTGACTTACTTTTGAAAGTTTAGTTTTCAAGTTTGCTGCTAATAGCTTTGTCAAGCAGACACCAGTGTATCTAATACTGTAGTTTCATGGATGCTTTAAGTCTGCCCTGCTGTCAAAGGAAGCAGTCTTGTTTGGCTGCTACTTCAACTTACCTGTTCTGGCCCAAGTATTTGTGGGATTATACAGTGAAACACAAGAAAAATTATTTGTGCTGACATGAAGCAGGAGATGATCATGTGCACAAGGAAGATGAAGGATAGAAGAGATAGGACTCTTCTAAGGCCCAGCTTATTCTAGCTTAATCTACTATGGAGCACCTTTAATAACATACAAAATTTTTTAATAAGGAAGTGAGTTGGTCAAGAGCCCAGTATTTCTTTTCTCATATTTGGAGCAGAAAGTAGGGGGAGGAAGCTGAGTGGCCAAAACCAGCAAATTATAGCCCTGGTGTTTCAGGCATAAGCCATGTCCCTGGCAGTAATACTAGGAACAATGCTCAATGTTGGTAATAATGTTTTGTGTCATGTTCTTCATGTACACCTTTGGCTCTCTCTGGATCTCTTCTGAGATTATTTCAGAAGTTTCATAAGGTGAAAGAGAGACAACTAGTCAGTGGGTTAGCTATTGATGTCATTGAGTGGCAACATGCGATGCATAGCATCTCTCTTTGCTCTTCCACTTTTGCTCTTATTTAAGATGATGTGCTATAATGACTTCAGACTGTGGTGATGGGCACAAGAGGTTCCAGAGGAAGAGGCTGTGGGTGATATTTTTTTTATTTGATGTCATGAAACAATGTTTTGTAGTTATGATACTTTCAGAGGAAGATAAACTTCTGTGTAAGTGAGAAACGTGGAAGTATGCTATTGGAAAGGAACTATTTTCCTACATAATTCTGTGTATATGCAGTTCTTCTCTAAAGCAGCTTTAATAATACGTAAATTAAGCTTTAAATTCTTGCATATAGTGAGAATATTTGTATAGACGAATTCTTATTCAAGGCCAGATTAGTAGGCCTATTCATTTTTAAATAGATTTCTTATTCCTAAGTGTGAGAGTTTTTTGTTGGGGGGAAGCATTTTAATGTGTCAAGTTTTTTACCTATTATAATTAAATGGAAACAAAGCTGGGAATAGTTGTGATTTTTTTCTTAATTAAAGATTCATGCTTTTTAAAACTAGAGAGTTCTGATTAAATATCCATAATATTAATCAAAAAATTTTTTCTAGGGAGAAAGGCAGTAAAGAGATTATTATTATTGTGGCTGTCAGTTGGTCATGTTTATATCTAGTGGCTGTAAAAAAATGCAACAGAAGGGTGCAGCTACACCTCACCTTTGCAAGCTACTAGAAAAGATTCCTAAAATTTTAGTGCAGAAGTGACTATCGAGTTTTGAGCTAAATTTATTTAAACTCTGTTGTTCAGCCTAGTTTTAACCTGTTTTAAGATGAAGAAACTGTCTTGTATCTTATCTTGTCTTACACAGTTTCAACTAACACAAACTGATTATTTTTTAAAAGTTGGAAGTAGAAATGGCATTGAACAGTATTAAATATTGCTTTAAAACCTGTGACTGAACTTCACCCATTTAGCTGAAGTGTATATTACTTTTTCTGTGCTAAACTTCTGAATGCATTAATTACCTTGTGTTAGCTAATACCATGTTGCCTTTTGTCTAGGTAAGATTTGAAATCATCCAGTACACTACTGTGCTCTTTCAGAGACTCATGCTTGCTGATGAGGACTAAACTTAATCTTATTAAGGCATATGTTTTGTAGAAATTGAAATATCTTGGTTACTACTAGGGAATGGTAAGTGGACCTTTGAAAGCAGGGTTTATAAATGCTACAAGTTCTACATTTCTTCTTTTAGATGAAGAAAACTTTGAAAATTTCTGAAACAGGTATGATTTAGGAGCCTTGGAGGTCGTTACTGGTTTGGTTTTAATGACTAAATTGTTGAGATTCAGAAATACTGGGAGATTCATCCTATTTGTATTGAACTGTGACAAAATTCTAAGTCATTTCAGAGGGATTTTAAAATTTTCTTAACGTTGAGACAGATTACAAATATATATTATATATATAATAAGGGTTTCTGCTAATTAAAAGCTGAGGGCAGTGAAAGACTTGCACTTCTGAGATCAGTTTCATTATTTCAGTTATGCTTTATTTATATGTTCAAAATAACTTTTTTTAAACAAGGAAATGTTGGTTATTTAAATGAACTTTACACTCATGTATGTACATAGTTAATGGAAAAAGACATAACAGACTAATGCTTACATAAATATTGTATAAAAGAAACCTAATGACAAAGCTTTCACTATTGTCCTAGCTCCCCACCCCTAATCTTTTTTTTTTAAATGATGGCTTCAGTTAAGCTCAGAGCTGTATGTTACAGTGTGTACCTGCTCTGTTTACCACTGTCCTCCTTACTCCCTGCTCATGGCTGCATGCTGTCCTCTTTCCCTTATAATCCATCTCTTATTTGACCCTTTGCTAAGCCAGTTCAATTTGATAACCTACCAACATAAATGTTTCCTGGGGTGTCAAGAGCCTGCTCGTTGAAGGACCTGAAGAGTCAGGTCTCTTATGGAGTGAGGATGGTGAGTTGTACAGCCAACTGTGTGCCAGACTGAAGGAGGAGTGATCTGGTATGGAAGGGGAGTGGGATTTGCCCCTTCTTGGCAGTGGCTGTTGAGCTGACATGTCTTAGCATATAACACAGAGTCCAGCAGTAAATTTGGTATTTGTTGTGTGTTATCTCTTTATCATAGAGATTAATGTTTGAACCCACTTAAGGGAATTGTCTCTCTACCTTTGAGCCCAGTCCTGTAATAAAAATACATGCCAATAACTTCTCTTTTTCTGTTACATAGGAATCAGAATTGCTGAAAGCACAAATAGAGAATTGTAAAATAATCGCTTCATTGACACTGACTAAAGGTTTGAGGTAAGATTAACTTAATTCTATTTTTAAGTGTTGTGATTCAACTCAGTTATTTGAAATGAGGATTGATTCTGTTTTTCTAAAATTTATGCTTGTGATTTAAAAAGAAACACCTAAAAGATATACATCTTTCTGAAGTTAAGTGTTCCATATGTCATTTAAAGGTCAACTAATGAACGGTCTATACCTGCTTGTCCTACATAGAATACAGATGTACAAATGTTACTGTTAAACAGTGAATATCACAAACAGATTTCCTCTAAAGCTGAGATCGAGTTGTGTTATGAACTTCTGCTGCATATGTGAATTTTGGTCTGAAAATTGCTGCATGTCCCTAATAACTAGAGGGTTTTTTCTATCATACTTGAAGAAAATTCACATGCTTCATGTCTTAAAATAGTTTAAATACTCTGAATGTCTGTGGCATATGAGCAGATGAGCATAATAGATTTTAAGGCACTTTCTGTGAGTTTAATTGAATATAATGAATAAAAGCCATCTTATGTTTTATAAGTTTGCTTTTTAATGGGAGGAGCAGTTCAGTGACAGCACGCAACACATTCTTCTCCAAGGTAAAGAATTTTTTCTTAGTTCAGTTAACTGGGAAATTAGTGCAGGTTATGCTTATGCTTGCCTAAAGCTTCTGAAATTTTGTTAAGTTTATACTGTTGCTTCTTTGTTTTGTCTTAGCACAACTGAGATCGCCCAAACCACAAAAAAGTTTATATATATAAAATTCCTTGTGACAAAAAGTGCTTGTCAAATTGAACTTGTATTTTCAATAGTTCTAGGTTTTTATTTATGTTTGTAATATGAAAGCTAAGTAGTTATTATACAAAAATGGAAAACACATAAACAGTGATAACGGACATAATGATAAACAGTGATAATTTTGGACAGTAGGCATACTAAGGCATGAAAATGCAATTTCTTGTCAACAGTTTATATTCTGAAGGTCATCTCATATGATCCTTTTTTTTTAAAGCTGGGCAGTCTTAAAAGAAAATGATATTGAGGCAAAGTTGCTATTGGGGAATTTCAGACACTAATCAGGAAAGAAAAGAACAAAGGTGCATTTTTCTCTATGAATAGCAATAATTAAAAATATTTATTATAATTATAAAGAAGCCCACAATAAAATATAATTTATTGTTATTTTATTTTAGGACTCATTGCTTTATAATCCGTTGTAGTTTTGATAGCCCGTGTTCCACTGAAAAATGTTGAATTCTGTTGTAAGCTATGTTATTTAGTTGGTTGTTATAAAATCCACAACCAAGATTTTAACAACATCTAGTGTAAAAAGTTAGCTTAACCTAAAAAGATTCATGGTGGGCATGTTGACAGGTGGAAAATCAGATCAGGCTAATTAGATTTAATACATGTGGTTAAGAGAAATAATGCTCCTGGCTCAGACTATCAACTGCTGGACAGAATATTTCAGGACTGGTACTTTGCTTGTATAAAAGGTTGACTGTAGTAGGCTGTGAAGTTCTGGAAGAATTGGTGTGTTGGAAAAGCAAGGATTTATAAACTCAACAGATAGCAAGAATTTTGTGTTTGTATGTAGTAGTTCAGAATTGGAATAAACAAATGCTAGGCCAAAGAGGTATTTTCTACTTTAATGATAGTACAGATGCATGAATTGTGAGTGATCTTTTTGCTGCAAAAAAAAAAAAAAATAGTTTTTAACTTTATACAGTGATTTTAGCCTAAATTCTAGAAAAGTCCAGAGTTTTACTTGAAAAAACTTTGGGCAGTTATAAATTTTTTTAGGTTATAATCAAACTTTTAACTTTTTAAACCGTATAAAATTGATAGAAAATAAAAATTTAGGTCTCTAAAAAATGTGTAATAGTCTAGGTTATTTCTTGCCTTAATTTGTAATTTTTTTTTTCTGTTGCTACCTTCTGCTTACAGGATCAGTTTATTAAACTTGGAAAACCTTTTACTGATATACTTTGTTTTCAGATAAGCTGCTTGCCCTAGCTGTGTTAAATAAGTCTTACATTCTTTAAACTGTAGTACATTGAGCTTTTGTAAGTTACTAATAAATGTACTCTTATCCTCTTCAAAGGTCTTTTGTTTAGGAAATTCTGTACCTCTTTCTGATAATCTCATTTACCTCATTTTATAATATAAAAATCTTGCTCGTTTGTATGATTTACATGGACTCTAAATAGTCCCCTCCTTTTTTTTTTTTTTTCCCCCTCCTCCCCTCCTCACTGCTTTTCCTTTTGGGAAGGAGTGTATCTACTGGGAAAAATGGGGCGATCTAACTCTAGATCACATTCTTCAAGATCAAAGTCCAGATCTCAATCCAGCTCTAGGTCAAGATCCAGATCACATTCTAGAAAAAAGAGATACAGGTAAATTGATATCTTACTTCATGAAAAGTTGTTTTTTTGTCTGGAAATTTATTTTTTCATTTGCATAATGCTGTGGCAAAAGTTAGCCTGGGGTCTTTCATTTTAGCCAATAGGTAAATTCTACTTTGACTGTAATTTCTGTTACTTTAATACTCTACTATTTTGCTCTTTTCCTGTATCTCAAGAAAGTTTCAGAATGCTAACTGTTCTTCCTGATTTGTGGTTTGATTCTCCCCTCCCCCTTCACATGATGTTTTCTATGTCCAGTCTCTCTGTGATTTGTTCGGTCTTTCTCATGCAGCTTTTCACATATGGAGTAAGTTAAGGTTCAGCAGATAAGCTTTGCTCTATCTTGCTGATCGTAACTGCATTCTCAGTTGCCTTGGGCCTTTTCTTCCACTTTTTTACTAGTGGATATTACCAGCTCCCATAACAGGAATAGCTGAATTGAATATTCACTGCCTCATCAGCTGCTGCAGTCCACAGGCTGGCATATTAAATTAAACTTGAGGTGATGTAAGTCCATATT
Organism: Rhea pennata; assembly: GCF_028389875.1. Classification (NCBI taxonomy): domain Eukaryota; kingdom Metazoa; phylum Chordata; class Aves; order Rheiformes; family Rheidae; genus Rhea; species Rhea pennata. The sequence goes on from NC_084665.1 coordinate 65,649,613, forward strand.
CCAGGCTGTGAACTCTGGTGGCTGAAGAACTGAAAGCTGTGCTACTGAGTGATCATCCCTAATAAAATCTTAGGTTGGGCCACTGAGGCTGCTGATGTCTTAATGAGGTGATGCTGAATTCTAGAGTTTCATAGTTCTTGGAGTGTAGGTGTGTTTATTATAATCTGTTATGTGACAGGAAAAATTAAAAAAGGTAGATTGTAGAATTTCTTATCTTTAAGACCAGACCTGCTTCTTTTACCATCTAGACTGTATGTGAGTGGTTTAGGATTTAGTGTTTTTTTTCTCCTCCTCCTCAATTGTCAAATGTTAATGCTTGCTTTTTAATTTTAGTTCTAGGTCTCGGTCAAGGACGTATTCACGATCTCGCAGCAGGGATCGTGTTTATTCTAGAGATTATCGCAGAGATTACAGAAATAATAGAGGAATGAGACGCCCCTATGGTTACAGAGGAAGAGGTAGAGGGTATTATCAAGGAGGAGGTGGTAGATACCATCGTGGAGGTTATAGGCCTGTTTGGAACCGAAGACACTCCCGAAGCCCAAGGCGAGGTCGTTCACGTTCCAGAAGTCCAAAGCGAAGGTCTGTGTCTTCCCAGAGGTCCCGGAGCAGATCTCGTCGATCTTACAGATCTTCCAGGTCCCCAAGGTCCTCCTCATCTCGTTCTTCATCCCCATACAGCAAATCACCGGTCTCTTCCAAAAGACGTGGGTCTCTGGAAAAACAGGCAAAGAAAACTGAAGGGGCTCCTTTGCAAGATAGCCCTTTGAAAAATAAATCACAAGATGAACAGAAAGATACATTTGAACATGACCCATCAGAGTCTCTTGACGATTTTAACAAATCATCAGCAGCTTCTGGCGACATTTGGCCTGGCCTTTCAGCATATGATAACAGTCCAAGGTCACCACATAGCCCTTCTATTGCCACCCCACCTAGTCAGAGTTCATCTTGCTCCGATGCCCCTTTGCTTAGCACAGTCCACTCAGCAAAGGACACACCTCAACATTCCCATTCCATTCAGCATAGCCCTGAGAGGTCTGGCTCTGGTTCTGTTGGAAATGGTTCTAGCCGTTACAGCCCTTCTCAGAATAGCCCATTGCATCACATCCCTTCACGGAGAAGCCCTGCAAAGACAATCCCACCACAGAGTGCTCCCCGTGAGGAGGCTCGAGCGCGTTCATTTTATCCTGAGGCTGGAGAACAGGAAACTGCAAAGGGTGGAAAGTTTCTGAAAAGGTAAGGGTTGCACTAATGTTGCATCTTAAAATGCTGTGTAGTGAGTTTTGACTGGATCTTCACTATGCTTTGGAAAAAGCAATATGGAATGCTGTTGAATGTTTTATTGATTTTAACCTAATTGAACTTAAAATGCATGTCTTTTTTCCCCTCTTAAGACACTCATGACCATTAACTAGTAAAGGTAGGGAGCTGTATTCTTCAGGAACAACTGGTTTGTCCATTTCTGTTACAGTACATTTTCTTAAAGTCTATTAAGAAAATCTGAATTGGAGTAGTGCATCAGACTTGCTTGTTTGACAGGGTGAATTCTATTTAAGTACTTTAAACTTTTAGTGCTTCACATAGTTTGAAATGCAAATCTGGAAGTCTGTGAATACCCAGGTGTCATGCAATGATTTCTTTATTGACATAAACAGCATTCATTCCTAATTGTGTAGTGCAATATGACAACTTTGATGCTCTGACTTGCATTACTTACGAAAGAGGGTATGTTTTGGTATTCTTGGAATATAATTTCAGTGACATGAAGGACAATTTGTTTAAACTTGAATGTATGTTTCCAATTAATGTGAAGTTCTTAAATGTGTTGTTAAAATGTTAATGCCTGGTGTATTTGAGCTAGCAGTAATTAGAGGAAAAAGTTGCGAAAACCGTACTGATGTTAGACTGTTCTACTGTGTATTGAAAAATTTCTATTTACTTTAGTGGATTTCATATAAAATGAATTGTAGAGCAGAGCTGTGTTCTATGCTAAATAATTTGACTGTAATTTTAAATGAATTTAAGTCACTGATTTATTATATAAAAATACATGCTAGAACACCAAAAATGTGACTTTTCCTATATTGGGTGTATTGTAGCTGGTAAATGTGCTAGGACCTATGTGAAAATGTTGTATAGATAAAGCAGTGGCTAAAATAAGCATTCATTTCTAAATGTGTTCCTGTGTTTAGGTAAACTACTTAAAGGTTCCCTGCTTATGCACAATACAGTGAATGAATTAAGCCAGTGTAGAATTTTGGACCTATTAGAAATGTGCAGGATCTTGAAAATGATTTTTTTTAATGGTACTTTTTTTTTTTTTTTTTAACTAAAAGGAATTAAAAAAATGAATTGCAATCTGAACTGCCAAATTTCATGTGACTCAAAATAACTGATGTAAGAATACATAAAGTTGGGTACCAATTAAGAAACAAACCACTAGCTAGCTTTTTTTATAAACTCAAGCAGAGAATTTCTAGGTGTTCTACAGAAAGGCATTATTTCCTTCAAATGCTTCAAATAACATAAATGACTGGGTACAGTATTCTTTGCAAAAACTTAAATGCTAAAGTTGCACTGCACAGTGGAATGTATTTTCTTCTTGTTGGTATGGGAGTGACACAAAAGAGAAATGCAAGTAATTAACTGGAATGAATGCAATCCAGAGTTACCAGTCTCTTCTTTGCTATCCACAGGTACACAGATGAAGAGTCTAGAGTATACCTGCTTGATAGGGGTAATACCAGGGAGAAGGAGGCCCAGAAGGAGAGAGGATCAGAAAAAGGGAGGACAGAGGGAGAAAGGGAATGGGAGGATCAGGAAGCTTTAGATTATTTTGTTGATAAAGAAGCCGGGAAAGAAAAGTTTAATGACTCTGAAGGGGAGGACACAGAGGAGACAGAGGATTATAGACAGTTCAGAAAATCTGTCCTGGCAGATCAGGGTAAAAATTTTCCTACTGCATCTCACCGGAATGCTGAGGAGGAAGGAACCAAATACAAATCTAAAATATCAATGAAGGGCAGTAGAGAGAGCGATGGATTTAGAGAAGAGAAAAGTTATAAGCCTAAAGAGACTGGCTATGTAGTGGAAAGGCCTAGCGCAACAAAAGATAAGCACAAGGAAGACGACAAAAGTTCTGAGAGACTAATGATGAAGAAAGAAACTCAGTCACCTGAGCAGGTAAAGTCTGAAAAGCTCAAAGAACTCTTTGATTACAGTCCCCCTCTACACAAGAATCTGGATGCGAGAGAAAAATCCACCTTCAGAGAGGAGAGCCCACTTAGGATCAAAATGATAGCCAGTGACTCCCATCGTCCTGAAGTTAAACTCAAAATGGCACCGGTACCCCTTGATGATTCCAATAGGTAAATTATTCCACTTTAAGTGTGGTTTTCCACATGCCTGTGGTGTCACTGCTCTTTATTTAAACTATTGGTTTCTTTTTGTGTGTTTTTTTTCTTGTTGTTGATACTTTTTAGACCTGCATCCTTGACTAAAGACAGGCTGCTTGCTAGCACACTTGTCCATTCCGTCAAGAAGGAGCAAGAGTTCCGATCCATCTTTGACCACATTAAGTTGCCACAGGCCAGCAAAAGCACGTCAGAGTCATTTATTCAGCACATAGTGTCCTTGGTTCATCATGTCAAAGGTATATATTCAGTCTACTGTACCAAGTATACACATCTGACAACTGCATTTGAGCCTATTTGATATCTCTAGTACAGGAAGATTTTTGGCTCTCCTTTAATATTGATTTAGTCAGACTTTTTTCCTTTTGAGGTATGCACAAAAGTAGAAAAATAATGGCTGCAGGAGTTAGTATCAAAAAAAAACCCAACTCCCACAAACCCAAAATGTATATATACATATAAAATGTATATATAGTAGCGTTTATACTAAGTTTCTGGGTAGATTTTGTTGAGTCTAAATAGTATATAGAATTAGAATTTGAATTCTTGCATTGAAATTTAAATTACTATATTGGCCAATCTTCTTTGCTTAGTTTAATAGTTTTAACACCTAATCTAATATTAAGCAATGCAATTTGTGTTGACAAGTGTCTTTTCTGCTGTTAAATGCAATGGCATCTCTTACTGGGGCACCCCAGAGGTCATTTCCAGGTACTTATTACACCTTATTATTCCTTTTTTTAGACCTAAAAGCTTATAATGCTTAACAAAAGTTGTGCTCTATGAGATGTTAAAAATACACTATGAAATCCCATTTTAGTCTTACTTGACAGTGGTAGTACTGGAGACAGGAATTCCACTTGTAGGAACGTGGCAGTGGCCAAATACATCTCTGTTAATTATATCATATTTGCTGATTTAACAGTAGTGACTGTTGCTTGCTATCATTAAATTAAAACAATTTGTTGGGGAAAATACCAACAAAGTAGATGTGTTTTGTTTAGGTCATAGATATTGTCAAAGTTTGTTGAAGAGTTGATAATTTCTTTAAATCTTGGGAGGACATCTAGAGCTCTTTAAGTGAGCATCAACTTTTTTCATATACCATTTACCTTATTTCAGTGGACTATTGTCTTATTCTTGTGTTTAATGTTCTGAAATAATATGGAAGAACTTGCTGGTGAAAATAATTCCCCTGCATCAGCATACAAGGGGGAATTTGGAACTGCTTAGTTAAGCGCCCAGTTTCAATGCGTCTGTAAGCATTGTTTCTGAAGATGCTTAGCTGCTAAGACTTGCAAAGATTTTTGTGTAGTAAAGGTATATGCTAAAGTTCCCTCAAAATTCCCATTTTGTTGCCAAAATAAATAATTTAGGTGACTAAGGCCAAGTGAGTTTATGGATTTTAAATTACTTGCAAAGAGGAAAGTAATAGTAGGTAATTACAGATTATATTAGATAAAAAATCCTTGTTGGAACACTTAGAGTATAATGACTTTGTTATGGAAGTATCATTTCTTTTATTGATACGTAAGAGATTTAAGGCTCGATCCAATGAGAGCTTCTGTAAATGTTGGCTTATATGGTACATGTGTAGGCTTTAGGTGAAATAATATTCCTGAGACTCTTACATGTTGATCACAGAATGCTTAACTTGTTTTTTGTGAACATTTGTATGTTAAATTAAATACCTCGTAAATATAACAGTTTAACAGCCTATCTGGTCAAGTTACTCTATGTAAAGTTATCATGGTTTCTGAAGGGAGAACCTCTTTATACTTTTCAAATTTACTGTGGTCTGTGATCAGATTTTAGTAACTTTTGACAAATTGAAGTTATGTTCTTTATTGGTGTGATGCGACCAGTCTGAACAGCTCTTTGTTAATGTAGAGCTGAAAATGCCCAGTGATGTTTTCTTTTTCATTGTAACTAGGTCCTGGAATGTGTTTTGAAATGGCAAAATCCATGTTACAAAAGTAAAATAGCTGTTGAAAGATACAGATGCCAAACAGGCAAAGTTGAACCTTCTGTCTTCCTGGCAAAAATGGCATAAAAACAGAGTTGCTAGCTCAAATTCCTGTGTTTGATGGAATTATGATTGAGGCACTACCCTTGTAGTGGCCGTTTCAAGTTTTAATGGTTGGTTATGAGACAAATGCTGGATGCCGGGCGGTAAGTTGATACAGATGTATGTTGACCTGTTAAGCAGATAGCTTGCTTCATATGTAACATTCCATAGTTCATGACTTTATGTATTTCTCTATTACATTTAAACACATTTGTTGAGCTGGTTTAAAAACTGAGTTTGCTGTTGCTAATTTAACTGTCTCTGAAGGCAAGAGAAAATTTGTCAGAGAAACTGTCAGGTTTGCCAAGATGCCAGATGCTTAACTAAATCTATAAATAGGAATGTTACTTGTCTTGAATTGTTTATCATCACAACTTCAAATCGAGAAATTTTATATTTTTAAGAAATAACTTCTTAGGTTGTTCATGTAATTACTGAAACATACATTACCTAATGTTCTCACTAAATTCTGTTTTAAGTTAAAGATGAGATGAATTGTAAAATGTGCTTCTTGCAATTATTCCTGGCTTAAAGTAACTTCATTTTCTGTTATGGGCAAAGTGTAAAGAAGTAACTTAAAATAATTGTTCCTTTCTTTTTTGTTAGGAGAAAATGTAATTGAAAAAAAAAAGTCTAATTAGTAAATCATACTTGAATTAGATGTTGTACAGTGATGGCATAGTTATAAGTAGACTTTCAGTGATGCCGTGCACTGTTATTTGTTTGGGTTATAGTTAATGTAAAAGTGGAGAGAACTCCACATTTGCTTATTTCTGATACATTTATTGAAAATACTATATTTTTGCCTGCTACATGCCTTTCTGACAGGAGTAGAATACCTGTGTCAGTTGAATTAAACTAATGAGACAGTGTTTCTCTATTGTAACCAACAGAGCAATACTTCAAGTCAGCTGGAATGACCCTAAATGAGAGGTTCACTGCATATCAAAAAGCTACTGAAGAACACTGCACCCGGCAAAAGAGCCCAGAAATACATAGGTACATATTAATTACATATGTAGATGCTTTGTATTTCAAAGAATGTTATCTGCTATTACTTCATTTGAGAGCCCAAAATACTATTTCTAATCGACGTGGAGTAATTTGTTAGTCTCTGTGTAAATACAAAACACCTTAAAAGGGGGAGGGAAAGAAATTTTTCCTTGAAAGAGAACTTGCTTGAGCCAACTCTGGCTTCATCTGTAGCTTTGTAACAGATGTCTTCTCTGTCTCATTTGGGATATATTTTTCTCAAATGCAGTGCTCAAAAATTGAGGGGCATATGTTTAGAAGATGGAAATAAGCCTAGTAATGTATCTTTATTCTTCAGTGTGAAATGGTCACCTTAACTTCTTTACTCCTTGTGTGTGTTAATTTACAGCAGAATTTGTTCAAAAAAAAAAAAAGTTTGAGAACCTGAAAGGTAAGAGGGTAGGGTGCAGACGTAACTTCTGATCCAATGCCTTAGTTATATAAGGGTATGTACTACACTGTGTTGCGTGTGAGGCTGTATTATCTCCATGTTATCTCCTGACCGTGTAGGAGATAATGTACCAGGTAAGTATTTCAACTGTGTTACAAATTGTGTCATAATGTTGGAGTTCTTGGAGGAGGGGGCAGGGTTGGGACTGCCTACATTTATTGATCTTTTGGAATTCTCCTTTAAGCTTTTTATATCTTCAAAACCACAATTAAAATACAAAAATCAAACTGCATGTTCTTTGTATTTGTATTTTCAGCATATTTCACAGAAGAAAATCAAGCTTTTCCATTTTGAATCTACTTCTATATCTATTCTGATAGTGGGGCTTTATATTCAAAAAGGTGGTCCTACTGCAAAAATGCCTTTTTTCCTCAGATTTCTATTGGAAAGAAATGTCTGAAGCCATAAACAGTCACACACACACACACATATGGCTAGACACTGCTTTTATTTTACATTTAGGAGGATTGACATCTCTCCAAGTGCCCTGAGGAAGCACACCCGTTTAGCAGGTGAAGAGAGAGGCTTTAAAGAAGAAAGTCAAAAAGTAGGTTCTCAGTAAACATTCTAGCTGTATTTCTAATCTTAATTTGATGTGTTTCCCTTTGAATCTGAACTTTGTGTATATGAATCTTCAAAAAAATAGTTTGTATTTAAAGTGCATGGAGTACTTTGATTTAAACTATTTTTTTAATCTTTAAATAAAAACACAATGACAAGAAATCAGTTTATGCAGTGTGAGATTCTGCTGTGTTGATAGTGTGGCATTATAAGGTCAAATCTCCCACCGTTCCTTTCTTCTCTTGGATGTTTTCTTAGTCCATTTTGTGGTACTAAACTGCCTAAAGACAAATAATAGGAGAAAAAATAAATACTGAGGTGTTCAGTGAGTAGTATTGTTGGATAGATAAGGTGCTTATGCTGTGCTAAAAACAGTTACCCAAGTATACTTTTCTTTTGCCTATCTTCCTAAACCATGTGTTAAAGTCTGTTTACATCAAAAAGTAGGTCTTGCGTTGGCTTGTTTGGAATGCTTGCTCAAAAGTTAATTTCTTTGCCAAATTTTTAGCTTAGCTTTCTCTTTCTAGACCAAACAATTGCATGTAAAAGGCTTTCACTAGAAGTCAGCTTACATGCTAAAGAGTGTTTTGAAAACTAGGTAAATCCTATCTTGTCTTTTAGAAATTTGAGGTATAATTTGCCTTTTAATTTAGATCGTCCTCTGGATGTTTAACTTAATCTTGTTCTTGAAATATATTTTCACTTGCAGGGAGACAAAAAATTAAGGTGCGACTCTGCTGATCTTCGGCACGACATTGACCGCCGTAGAAAAGAGCGAAGTAAGGAACGAGGAGACTCAAAGGGTTCCAGGGAATCCAGTGGGTCAAGAAAGCAGGAGAAAACTGCAAAAGATTACAAGGATTACAAATCTTACAAAGATGACAGGTAAATATTTGAAGTCACTGTGTAGGTTTTTAGCTTCTAATTAGCCTTTTGTAATTGTAAGCTTAATTGCTTTCAATTTTCAATGTGTAATGGAATATTTAAATTTAAACAATTAAAATTATTTGTTTTACAGCAAAAATGTATTATCTGTCTTTTACACGGCTTATGGTGGATGAGGACAAAAACTTTGGAATAGCAAGCTAACACTGAAAAAAAAAATGACAAATTAATCTGTCCTATTATCCAGGCTACATCAGGAGGTTGGACTTCAATGCAGTACATTTCTATAAACAGTTTGTGTAAGAACTTTGGTTCGTTATGCTTGATTCCGCACTTTTTCAACTCATAACACCCAGAATATGAGAATTTTACTGATATTTAGGTTTAACATGGGTGAGAAGGGGAGTGTTTATTTTCTTTCTAAAGCCAGTGGGCTGTTTTTAAGGCAAATATTAGCATGTTTCAGTGGATACTGTGTAGCAGTGGTAAGAGTGCTTCAGGTATGACTGTCCTTTGGATATTACATTAAAATCTTGTAAATCGGGTCGAATTAGTGCCACTATGGGGTTACTGAAAGTCTTACTGTAGGGTATTTTTCCTGCTTTATACTGGGTATACAATGAAATTTTACTTATGCTTTCTTTTTCCCATCCTTTCTGATTTTGGTATCCACATTATCTTCCACTGGCTAATTCTGTACAGGCATCTACATAGGGAAGCCCAGGCCATATCTGCTTCTCAACAGTGTGCAAACTGAATTATGTAGTTATTGTAAAAATTTTACCTTGAGGGTTTCTTCCCTTTGATTTCTGTTGTTCTGCCTCAGAAGAAAGGCAGATTTTATAGCAGAGCCTCTTCATGGCATCAAGTTGTATAAAAAAAACTGTTTTGCAGTTTGCAGACTGCTGCTTTCCAACTCGTTAGCAATAGTGTACATGTAATGCATTTCAATGTGTAAGAGGAGGCTGGAAAGTGAAATTACACTTCACCTTAACATCTGAAATATGTAACTTATGTGACTTTATAACCAGAAGGGGAGATAGGTTTTTTTCATAAAATATAAGCAGAGACCCCTTTTTAGTATAGTGTGTTACAGACTATAGTACTTTTAAAATAGCACACAGTATATCTTTTTATTTTTCAGTAAACAAAAAAGAGAGCAAGACCGTTCTCGATCCTCCCCATCTTCTTCTCCATCTTCTTCCTCATCCAGTTCTCGAGAAGAAAAGGATACCAAGAAGGAAAGAGATGAAGAGTTCAAAACCCACCATGAGCAGAAAGAATATTCCAGTTTTGCAGGAGTCAACAGGCCAAGAGGAACCTTTGTAAGTTGCTGTTTTCCTATTCTTCCCCCAAATTATGAATGCAATATTATTAAAGACAGATCTTTTCTAACAGTGTCCAACAGCAGTTACGTTTAGTGTGTAAAGGTGTGATAAAATAACGTTAGAGACGATGAGTGAAAAAAAATCTTGTGTATTCCTTGCTATTTTGCAATTATGTAATTTGCTGGGAGAATCTTAAATTTAACTACTGTATAAAGTCCTGCAATGTATTGCCTCTCACTTCCTGCAGCTTCTATTTTTCCCCATCATTTTCAGTTTGATTTTTGCCCTCCTTTCAGTAGATGTCTGCAGCTTGTTGTGTACATTTAATTTAACTAACCTTAAGACAGCTGTATTAAGGAGAGAAGATGGTATGTTTGCTGTTGTTTTCCAGTGTGTTCTCAGAATGGCCTGGACTAGCAACAGTGAGCATGAAAGCTTACTAATTTAGCTCTGCAATATATTTTAGCGTTGTGATGTTGGAGTGCCATATTGACCGCCATGGTCTTCAGAAAATATTTTTACACTAATCAATTAAAAGGTAAAATTGCATGTTAATGTAATTTGCTAATATTTAACTGGGAAAAGTAGAAGCATTAGGAAGGATGAAGAAACAGAGAGGAGGCCTTGTAAAGATGAGGAACATAAACAGCAAGTGATATCTTAAAGTTCTGTTCGCAAGATAAAAATGATAGCCTGACTCAGTGGGCGAGAGTAATTTCATTTTCTCAATTCTTCACGCAGCACATAATTAAGGTTGAACAACACGAAAAGGCATTGCTTGGTGCAGATATGTTTGATACAAATATACATTGAGTTTTGTTTGTAGTCATATAGAAGAATGTTTTGAACTACATACAAAAGTGTCTCTGAAATGCACCTGGATTGTGCAATGCAGACTTAAGCTTTGCATCTTGTATCTGAAAAGGTAAAGCTACTTTGAGGGAAATCTCAAAGTTCAAAATTATTTATAATGATTAAAAATACTTAATGAGAAAAGAGGAAAAAAATTCTGTAACTACGCTGAATAGTCCTATGGCCTAAATGTACAAATCCTTCAGCAGGGTAGATGTCAAGTATGACAACGTCAGCATGATCCCTGGGAGTACAACTTAGTAACACTGAGTTAAAACAGAGAACGCAAAAACTCTCTCCTTTCTTTAAGAGAATCAGTTGAAGAAAAATTCTTTAATTACTGGAAAGCCTTACTGCTTTATAAAACTAAATTGTATGTATAATGAAAAGGATGCTACTCTACATGTAATTTGGATCTATGTGAATTGTAAATTTAATAAGCATCTGCTATTTTTGACTACTGGTAACTGCTGATACTGACTGTGCAATAATAAGTGGTTACTGTTCCTTAATGACATATATAGTCACACCCACAGGCTCATCAAACAAATTGTAGTGGAACAAGAGTCTAAACAGGCCAACCTGCTGTCTTAAACCCTCTGTTTAAGATTACAGACTGGTTAGGATTGAAAGATATAGACTGGCTAGTATAGAAGTGTCTTTGTGACCCAGGACTAATAGTTACTGCATCCAGTAAGTATTGCTTTGGTTTTGAAGTAAAGAACATGTCTTGATTTGCAACAAAAACTTCTTGTTTTATAGAGGCTATGTTGGGAGAGAGTGGCTGGCTAGATAGGAGAGATCTTAATGGAAATGAAGATTTCATGTTAAATTAGTACTGATTTTCACTAATACTTGGTAATATATTTAGACCTAATTGTTAATTTGGGAATTTTTATACATAATAGAAAACCATAAATATTATGAAGTAGAAATATTTGAAGTAGAAATACAGAAATAAAGATAAATTCTTTTAATGACATTGTTTTTAGTATCCACCTCCTAAAGGAATTTGTCTGTGAATGCTCTGAGTAAAAGGAGCTTTCTCTTTCTATAGGAAAAAGTACCATTTACTTTTTGTGGTAGTCTCTACAATGAATAGACCTATAGAGGTAGTCCAGTACTGGGCTCATCTCCCATACTTCTTTGCCTGAAAGATAACTTCAAAAGCCCTAGACACCTTTGAGGGAATCCAGTCATAGGATCTAATACCAAGAAATACTTGGGATTTTTTATAGTCTTGTCTCCACTTTGTTTCTACATCCTTTTCTTTCCTACTGCGATACTGCTCTTTGTGCCCTAGTTTTGTAAAAGTTCTAAAGCTATTGGAAATCAAACACCTAGTTTTTATTTTTGTACCATTTTCTTTAGGAATTTACCTGTCACTTTCTAAATGATTCTTAAAGCAATTCTTTTTTTTGTTTGCCTGCAGTATATTGATAGATCTTGTGAGTTCTTTACTGGACTGTTTTTAGTCTATTTCAAAGTACTGTTAAAGCTGTCCTTTATAAATTCTACACTGGGTGGGGGAGTGTTGGAACTGAATGGGAACAGGTGTAGATTATACTCTTTTCAGGTTAATTACTTGCTTCTTTTTGTTTGATGCTTAATTTTTTTTTCCAAATGAAATTAATTTCCAGTCATATTGTTTTGTATAGTTACATCTGAAGACTGTAGCTAGGCTGGTTATGGAAAGCATGTTCTCTAGTAACTACAGGTTTTAGAGCTCTTGCCAAGCTAATTTTTCTTTTCCTCTCAAATGGAGGTTATCTAGATTTAGCTTGTGGAAAACACTAACAGCTTAAGATGTCTGTGCAGAGGAAACTGAGGATATTACTTTTTTGCATATTCTGAGTCAAGCAATAATATCTTCCTATTTGAGACTATTTTTAAACTTAGTATTTTAACATCCTATTAATTAATTGTAAAGAAGCACATTTAAGACACTTTAAGCATCGTTATTTCATGTAGTATGTATTGCTTATTTTCTGAGTAAGGTGCTTAAGCCAAATTAAATTTCAAATAAGTGAAGTGCTTTGTATCTCAGTAACCCATTTTATGGGTAATGCTAAGTGGACACACTTAATCTAGCATTGCACAATTCATACATATTTATTCTAGAATTACACTCTCATAACAGATAGGACTGAATGACTCCATAAATGATAGGGCCTTATTTTATCTCCAAAAGTCTCCCCCCCTCCCCAGTCTAATTTTTCTAGCTATTTTTTGTTTGTAAACAGCTTTAGAAGTTCTCTTCTGAGCTTTTTGTTGCAACACACTGTTTTACTAGGAGTCAAAGGAGATTTCTTTTTTGGCGGTTGTGGATAAATTTATACCAAATCGCAAATCTTTCAGATTTTAAGCTTAAGAGAATTGTTATCTCAAAATGAATGCTTGAATGCACATTACTTTTAAAAATTCACATACTATCTCAATTTACAAATGTGTGTGTTCTAATTAAGAACAGAAAAAGCATTTTGAGTAATACAGAGCTTGACTTTTTGCTTTGTGGCTTTATGTGAATGGATTAAATAACATTTTCGTTAATCAGTTTCGAATTAGGGGCAGAGGAAGAGCCAGAGGAGTTTTTGCTGGAACAAATACTGGTCCCAGCAATTCAAATACTACTTTTCAAAAGAGACCGAAGGAAGAGGAATGGGATCCTGAATATACTCCAAAAAGCAAGAAATACTTCTTGGTGGGTGTGGAGAACTTTATCTTACGCATGCGTTTGTTTTCTCGAAGTGCATTTTATATCTGATGTGAAGGAGATTGTTTCTACACTCATTGTAGCTCTCAATGCCTTTAGTTATGTATGCATGAGAGCATCAGAATTCCTGTAGTGCCAAGTTCTGTTTCTCTTGCATCCTTCTGCAACAGGCTGGCAATAACTGAAGATTGAGACAGAATTCATCCCCAAACTGCTTTTTTATCAATGAGATGGGGAGGAAGGTAAACTTGGACTAAATTATTAAAAACAAGTTTAAAACCAAAAAGATTTGCACTGTTTACTTTCCTGGTTTTATTTCTAAATGGCACTGAAGCTTTGTATACATCTGTCTGGAAATCTGCAAAAGTGAAAAATCAGGAAAAGTTGGCAGTATTTGTGGATGGATGTGGGCTGTCACTATCAACAGCCCTGCTGCTCTCAGTTAAGTGGTGTGATAGTCATTTAGAAAAAAACAAATGAATAAAATTCCCCAAACCAAGGAGGATTTTTTCCACATCTTGATAGTGAAAGGAGGGCTCTCAGTGTAGCTGCCCGGTAAGTAGTTTAGTATACTGAATAGGTATCCTCTGTTCCAGTTGACTTTCCTAACAATACAAGCTGTTAAGTAGATCATTTTACTATTGGGGAAAAAAAAAAAAAAAGAAAAAAAAAAAGAAAAAAAAAAGGTTAAATAGTGAAGATTAGACCTTCCTTTGTGGCATTAGTTTTTTTCTAATATGTTAGCAGGTAATCAAAGAAAAAGTGTGATTTTAGTCAGGATATTTTTATGAAACAGGCTCCAGTGATAGCTTCAGAAGGAAGTTAAATACTGTATGTGTATATGTAGAAGAACTAAAATACTTTGACCTTTCAGCATTTGCCATTAGTGCAAACATAACTAGAGTACTAGAATACAGCTGTACGCATTAGACCAGAACTTTCAGTTAGGTAAAATTGAATATCCAAGAAAGCTTGCATACTTTAAAATGTGTATTGGTCTGAACAGGAGACCTAGGAATTACAGCTTACTTGGTATTAAGATTCAGAACGCTTTCTTGTCAGAACTTAAACTTGATTCTTCTTAACCTATAACTATCTATCTTACACTTGAACAGAGGCTGGAAATTGTTGTATGGTCCTTACTTGAAGTTCTAGATTGATAGCTGCTCTTACTGAAAAACTTTATTGAGGTGGTATGATGGAGAAGTTATAATACTTAAAAACATACAGGATTGTAAACTTGTTCAATACTTAGCAAGCAAAGCGGATGCAAATTAAGAGCTCTCAAATGTGTTTATATTTAAATAGCTTTTTTATTCCTTAAATTAAACTGACAAACTTCAATATTCATTCTTCACTTTATTTTAAAATATGAAGACTAGAATAATTATTTGATACCTAGTTGTAAAGAATGTCATACCACTGAATTTTATTTGTAGTATGTGTTCAAAACATTCTAGTTCAATTCATGAGTTAGCTACTGCTGTGGAAAAGTTGTTTGCTTCTTTTGAATCAGTTAACAATCAACTTTTATAACCTGTAAACCTGGAAGGAGATACGATGATATATTCTTTAGCTAGAAGAAATGAATTGACTAACTGTAGTTGTTTTTCCTCATCTTATTTTAAATTAAAAAAAAAAAAAAAAAGCCTGTAACTATTCTTATATGTTTTTTTTAACAGTTATATAGGTGTAGCATGTTTAATACAGCCCAGATTTCTTTCCAAATCACAAGTAAAAGTGTAGAAATAGAAGCAAGTGTCTCTCACCCTTCTAGATAAAAGCATAATTGTCTGTAGTGTCCATATACCACATATAATTGTCAGATTTATCAAAATGTGTTAAGGCTATATTTGGTAGCAAGGTGGCAAACTTTAAGCTTCTTAACCTATAACTCTTATTAATGTTAAATAGTCAGACAATTTAAAATTTGCCCTACATTGTGTGGGTGAAGCAGAATTTCTGAATACTGTCTTCTGTTATTTTTCATTAATAAGTATAAAGAACATTAGTAGCTCTGCACTATTAAAATAAAATCTTTTAAAAGCATATTCCTAGAGCAGAAAACAGATTTACTGCTCAGAACTAATGAGTAACCTCTCATTTACCACTTAAATTATAAGAAAACTGGTTTGTTAACCTCAACCACGAGAAGCTGAGTAGACTTGCAGCTAATAAAGGCTTAGAAAAATTTTATGAAGGTATATTTAGTGGTAGCACTATGAATTGTAAAGACATCCTTTATAATGTAATCTATAGATTACGATCGGAACTGTTAGAAAACTGATCGCTTTTGTAAGTATAGCCTATATTTTATATGGAATATCAATATTTAAGAGCTACATAAGTCTTTTAACTTTATTCTTTGCGTTGTTATTGTAGCATGATGACAGAGATGATGGTGTAGATTACTGGGCCAAAAGAGGAAGAGGCCGTGGTACTTTCCAGCGTGGCAGAGGTCGTTTTAACTTCAAGAAGTCAGGTAGCAGTCCGAAGTGGACACATGACAAATACCAGGGGGATGGGATTGTGGAAGATGAAGAAGAAACAATGGAGAACAATGAAGAAAAGGACAGACGCAAAGAAGAAAAGGTATACAGTTCTGTTGGTGAACTGTGTTTTCTTTGCAGTATCCCAAATAATTAAGCGAAAAATCATTGTAAAAGACTTTTAGAGCTTTGTAACTGACAATTTACAACACTGTTTTCTTTCTTTCCACAGGAATAACCCTGGAAAAAAGTTCTAGCTGAAAAAGCAGCTCTTGCACCACCCACACAACATTTTTAATATGTTTTTTTGTTGTCAAATGAATGTAAGCATTTTACTTAAATTTTACTGTTGGAAAGTAGTTTAGAGGGATTGTTTTTTGTTTTAAGCCTTTAGAAATCTTGATATAGTAAACTATGTTAATGATCGTACAGGTAGAAAGTAAAATATTTGTAACAACTTTTAAGAAATTTTACTGTTTGTTATATGCAGTGTAATTCTGCTTTGTCCAAATATATGGTCAAGTACAACTCTAAAAGTTTTGATTCTCCCCCTATGTCTGTGTTTTATTCTGAAGTAAACTTACAGCTCTGCACACCCAAAATCTTGGAGGATCTTTTTTTTTTTTTATAAATGGACTGCTAAATCTATTGCCTTTTTATTAGAAGTATTTTTAAGCTGTGACTGGTTAGTTATATTTGTGAGCAGTTATGCATTAATGTTGATCTCATGCTTTAGCAAGAATCAGATCTACATTGTGTGATGAAATGTAAGTTAAACCAGGATTATCATTCTGTCATGCCAGAGAGAGCAGCTTGAGTTCTATCTTTGGGAGCAAAATATTCCTGTAGCCTGAGGAATACATCTGTATATAAGTACTCGAGTGAGTTTCAAGTATATTATTTCCCTTTTGGAATGTGGGTTTTTGAAACTTATTTCTACGTCACCATGGCTGTGCAAACTTCGAACAGATTTAAAAACTGGAGCTCGCACCCCTATTTGTACTTTTACTATAAAACTACCTATAAACAGCTTAATAACTTAGGTCCAGAACAGATTAGTTGTGTATGTATGAATACCTAATGATTTACATTGTCATTAAATATATTTCCCTGTGTAAAGGGTAACTTAGCAGTGCTGAAGATTTTATAATGAAATAGCATTATCTCAGCCATCAGAGATAATAAGCTCTCTGATAGCTTAATCACTGATAGAATGCTTCAGTTGAGAAATTTGTGGCAGTATTAATCCACCTTCCTTTTGTATCAGTTCCAGTTTATGAACCTAACTTAAATTTGTTAATATTTTCCTGAAAAAGTCTATATAATCTGGCAAGAGCAAGTTTTGTATTACATTTACAGCCTTAAGTGAAATCGGGGGAAAGGAAAGCAAAACCCCAACAAAGCAAGTATTTTAAAACCTGTCTCACTAAAGATATTCTGAATATACTAAACATTTCTATAAAGTCTGAATTCCATTACAGAGCTCTGAAATTACGTTTCTTTAGCATTCCACTTTATACAATGTGTAAATCTGAACTTTCAACTCAAGACTAAAAGTTAAGCTGGCTAAAAGTGTGGTAAGTGAGTCTTACCTCTCTTCCATGCTGATTTCTTACTAGCTGTGCTTCTAGTATATTTGTAGCAAAAGTTAGTATACAGTTCAAAAACAAACAAACAACAACCCCCCCAAAATTTAATGTACTGGTAGGTACACCTTTAACATCCAGAATGTTCAGGATGACAGTAACATACTTGAATTACCAGAATAGGGACATTTGTACCTATAGCAGTAAAGTGTAGCTACAAAGCGTGTTGGTTTTAAGTTTTTGAATTGTGCTTTTATGCAAACATAAACAATTGTGAAGCAGGTAAAGTTCTTCCTGTAGAAGCCAGTAATACAAAATAGTTGAGTTCCTAACTATAATCCATGCTTCCCTCCTAATTGCAGAAATTCTTAAAAATGAAAGTTTTTTTTTTTTAAAGCTGCTTTGAGTTTATGTGAAATAAGATCAGTAAGCATATTCACCTTTGGAGATTAACATTATACATACAAAATAGGGTAAGGCGCATCTTCCTTTCAGGTAGGTACCCAGTTGTCTGTGGAGAATACAATCTTTCAGCTTTTCTAATACCTTACTAGGGCTTATTCTTAATATTTCTGTATTTGGTCAAACCAGGGAGCTAACAGTGGATGGAGAACTTAATGTGATGGAACAAGAAATACTGCATGAGCAGCTTTTTTGTTGGCGCAATGAAGGTGGAGCAAATGAGACCCACCAAGTGATCTGTTTTTCAGCTTGAGCATCTAATAAAAGTGCTAAAGCTTTTCTAGGTTGACATACAGAAATTGTATCTAGAATTATTTACATACAAATATCTAAATACATGGATATTGGCTTTTAAGTTAAAAGCAGGGTACTTTTTAGGATCCCCAGGCACTTAAATGACATGAAAGCATTTAGTTGCAGTCCAGAGAAAGAGTGACTGCAGTTGATCAAGTAAGACTTACTTTCTTTCTCAAACTTCTATAGATATAGAACATCTTGGAGTTAACTATGTAATAATGTTCTTAGTCTGTCCACTGGAATGGCATAATGTCTTTCTCTTAAAATAATAATAATAATAAAAAAAATATAGGCTTGTTTGTTAAATACAGGAATAATGTATGCCTCCTTTACTGGCTTTAGTGTTAAGGAGTAGTTAACCAGCTGCTCTATTATAAATGCTAGATAAATGCTGGAAGGCAGAAGAACATAGTATTGTCACTAATCTTAACAGCATTTGAGAAATTGTATTTCATATTCCATGGGCTTGCCAGCATCTCTGTAGAAAGGAGAATAAATATTTGCCCTTGATTAGTAGTTACTAATAGGTAAATTCTTCTGCTTGAAGATGTTTTGGCAAACTGTAGCCCTGTTGCCAGATCTGCTTTTACATATATAGTGCATCTTTTTAATAGCCGTTTTAAATGTAAAAGTGATTATTCCTTTGACTTCTGGCAAAGTTTCCCTTGACTCGTTAGTAAAGATTTGTCTCACAAACTTATATGCTAAATCAGAAAGTGTAAGAAAATATTTTGTTCCAGATAAATTTGGTTGAGATGCCAGTGTTTATCCTAATGGAGCTAACTGTAACATCAGTCTGTAAGTAACAAGTAGGAAGAAGATACGCTTTAACTACCCTAACCTTAGAACAGATAGCCTATATTATCAAGGTCTAGTTAAAATTGGATTGTTGCAAAGTCTTAATCTTGTCCCTGCCTAACAAGATATACATATAAGCTTCCTGCCTCAGTGAAAGTCTGAAGAAAGCTGGTAGAGATTGATAATGGCATTTGATCCTTACATACTCTCCTTTCCTTATACCTATTTGTAGGCTAGATTGTACATTCTTTTCTTCATGATGCTTAATGTCAATGCAGTTTATTATATAATTTCTTAATTACAGAAGAGAAAGTGACAGTTGACAATTTAAGATTAGTAGAATTTAGATAATCAAGGGGAAGATACAAATTACAGTCTATTAAAGATAGTTAAGAAATAACTAAACAGGAGTTGAGTTTTTTTATTGAATCCAAAACTAATGCTTCAGCACTTACCACACCCTTCAGTGTAAAGGGTAAGTTTTTTGCTCTTGTTGGAATTAGTAAGAAAAAACATGCTTTGAAGATAACACTTAATGCTTCTGAAGTAGTTTCGGCTGCTGTGAATGGAAGTGTTCAGTGTATTCTGTAATTTTCTTGCTGGAAGGTGAAGACCGTTATTGATAATGGTCTTTAGATAAAGAGAAGAAAAATCCAATCTTTGTACTTGTATAAACTCTTTAACTACATTTTTGAGTTAATCAGTTTATTCTCATTCATTGCTATCCAGCAGTGAAGTAATTTCTGAATCTGCTTCATCTCTGAGTGGTGCAGTTACGAAGTTCAAAGTTTTCCCTGCAGTTCAGAGAAAAATCAGACATCTTTTTCAGTGGGTACAAAAAATATATATATATATCTCCTGTGGTTACACTGTTAGTCTAGACTGTGCACTAATTCCCTTACTTGTTTTGGAATTACAAAATTACGTTGGAATTACGTTGTCCTACTTCCCAGAAACAATCAGTAGTATTACTATAAAGGTGGACAGCTACACATGATGTGCTGATGCTTACTAGAACAGCCATCATCTAGCTTTGATACACCTCCAAAACTGATCTTTCACTTCAGCAGTACCCAGAATTTCTCATCTCAAAATGCCTTTATAAGGAGATGCTACAGGCCACATCTATGCTGTGCAGACTTACACAAATGCTCCATGTTAGTATGAGCTACCTCCTGTTCCAAAGCAGTTTGCTTTTGGTGCAGGTGTAGTCAAACAAATTTGCCTCAATCCTACAGTTACTTTAGAGAAGCCTGCCTTTTCCTAGCTTTGTGATAGAACTACCTGCAGGTACCTGCATCTGACTGTGTTGACAGGTTGGCTGTTTGCTTGAGCATTTAAAGTCTGCTGAGCCTGTACCAGCCAGGTAACATCCCATCTTCCAAATAAGCAGGAAGCTGAGGCTCCTCACAAAATTAGGTTTCCATCCCTTGAGCCAGTGGGTTGTTCCCCTCTTTAGTCAGCCTCCTCATCTTAATATATTTGCCTGCCTCCTCAACTTATTTTCTTCAGAGCTAAAAGTGACAATCTTCTCTTCTGATTATATGTTAACTGTTTTGCAGTGCAGTGAATTATGCCATACATAATATCTTGAAGGATTCTGGTTCAAAAACCCTCTGTTCTGATTTTAGTGAATGGTATCAAGTAAAGAAATTGATTTTAACTTTGAACTCCATGAGACCCAGATCAACAAGAAGGAAATGTACTGAGAAAGAATACTTCTCCTGAAGGAAGCATTTGTCAAGTATGTTGCTTGGGGACATTAAAAGTATAGATAGGAGTTTGATATTTACTTGGAGTTCCAGAAAGCAGTCAACAATTCTCTTGCTAAAGGCTGTTAAGCTAATGTGCCGGAGCACATAAAGAATATATCCTCAGAATTACCTGCTAAATGGTAGAACAAGTGTAAATGCTGCATGAGGAAGGGAAGTCATCAATAGAGTTCCTGAAGAATCTGCTTTGGAGTCCATGACAATATGAATGATCTGCAAAGGGGAATAAGAAATTAGGTGAAATTTTGAAAAAAGCTATTCAGAGTAAGTCATCACAAGGATTGAAGATGCACTAGATTTACCAAATGTCTTACTAGTGTAGGTTGAAGGGATTTATGTTAAGATAAACAGTCCCAGTTTTACTACAGTTGGCTGCAAATTGGCTTCCACTAGAGAATCATTTTGAATAGTTTTAGGAAAAAATCAACAGCAGTAAGTAGCAAATGCAATAAGAATTACTAAGAAAATAGCAAAAAGGAAAACATAGTCCTGTAGAAAACAGAGCTGCATCCCCATCTTAAACAATGAAGATGATAATCCAGACCTATAATCTGAGTAAGATCCATTTCAGCCTAGAAAAGATAAGAGGTAAACTGTGATAGAACCATGTTCCACCATGTACTGGTACTATTTCCTTTTTTGTGTTTAGTCACAGGATCAATCCACATGACAAGTTATGAACAATCAAAACTACAAGAAGAGATGGTTAACAATTGCATTGCAAATAAATGTTGCAGGCTAGGACACTGTCTGTAGCTTAGGAACTGCTACTGAGATGTACCTATCAACGTGAATAAAGAATGTCTAATAATCATCAGATCTATCCTAATTTTCCTGCCAGTTTTACTGAAACTGCGGTGTTATTAGGAACACTACAATTAGATCCCTTTGAAAGAATTCATAGGTATGAGCAGATAGCATGTAACTATGTATCTGGAGGAGAAAGATACCAGTGTTTCCTGTCTGAGCACAAGCACTCTCTTACTTTGTTTCGGTAGCAGCTTTCTTGACAACTTATAATTTATCTTCAGCCACACAGCAGGAATCTTGACAAGCAAGAAGGATAAAAATTACACAGACTGCATTAAAAGCAAGTATAATATCTAAAACAAAACTTATTTTGAAGTGAACTCACTTTGATCAGATCCTATCAAGTAGTTGATACTGAGGGTATTTTGTGTGTTGAAACTCAGATGCTATCTTGTTTTTTAGTTCTCGGAGCTAGCCAGAAGTTTACCAGATAAGAGACCTAAAACATCATCTTTTAAATTTATCTCCTTAACATTGTTGCACCATTAATGCAATCTGATGGGAAAAGGACCACAGACTTCTTCCTTTCCTTCAACATAATTAAACCTAGTGGACAAACATAGTTAATCTGATGCTACAAGGTAACATAGGTCTTACTGCATACTGCATCCATGCTAGAGGTTCTCCCCTCCTCTGGAGCAGCCTCTAGACTGCAGCTGCCAGACCATTTAGCCCCCAATCCATTAGCAGACTGTCTTAACAGTGCAGTTATGACAGTTGTATGTATGGCGTAAGCTTTTTGTAATACCAGTTACCAACTTAAAACTTGTAATCTTGGAGACACGTTTACAAACACGTTCTCCTGCCCTAATGAGTTTATTTTGTTGGTAAGTACTCTTCTATTGCATGCGCTAAAGTTTGTTTTCTCTTACATAGAATATTTGCAGTGTTCTCTGTGCTAGCATATGAACTAGTTACTACTAACATTGTATGTGTGTACATTTTTCTTTAAAGGCCTCTTTAGTGTATTCTCTCAGTGAAAGGATTGTTTAAAAGCTTTAATAAGTGTAAGAAGGCTATATTATAGTAACATCCTTTTAACAGTTTACCAAGAAGTATCACTTCCTTACCTGAAGAGCTGAATACAGAACTTGCTTAGATGTTCCAGAAATAGGATGAAGTCAGAAAGACATTCTTCAGCTATTGCTTCCTTCTTCTTTGAGTCTGAAGAGAGATGCCGTAGTTGATTTAACACAGCCAAAACCTCTATTCTTGTATTGCTGTGGCTACAGAAAGACAGAAAACTACATTACCTTCAGTGTCCTAAGTGAAGCTAAAAGTGCTACCCATCCTAATCTTTAGTTTTTTGATGAAATATTTTTGCTGGTTACATACCAGAAAGCATACATTCAGATTTTTCTTCTCTATCTTAAATGAATATGCAAGGAAACAAATGAGGAAAAGTATGCAGGTTGTCCTATTATAATGAAACTTCTACAGTAGTAAACACTCCATTCCTTCAATGGCATAAGTTACAGATGCAAAGCAAGTTCAAGTTTTACTCAGCTTTTTGTGCATCGCTTTCGTTCTATAGTATAAATGTGGAAGCTGAAGTTTCTGGGGCATCACTGGAGAGATCACGATAACATTCAGAGTGCAGGTCGTGCTTTCTATGCTACATGCTGAAATATAATCCCCTCTCTATAACAAACCAAAACCAGATCCTGCTTGATGAAAAACATGTTCAAACTGAATAGATTCATTTTTGCCAGTGAAAGAAGCAGTCAAGTCTCAGGTTGAATCACGGAATGGTAGAGGTTGGAAGGAACCTCTAGAGATCAAGGCCAACCACTCTGCTCTAGCAGGGTCACCTATAGCAGGCTGCCTAAGATTCTATTGAGATGGTCATCTCCAGGGATGGAGACGTCACCACCTCTCTGGGCAACCTGTTCCAGTGCTCTATCATCCTCACAGTAGAAGGTTTTCCTCATATTTAGATGGAAATTTTTGTTTCAGTTTGTGCCCATTGCCTGTTGTCCTGTCACTGGCACCATTGAGAAGAGGCTTACCCCATCCTTTTTTCAAACTCCCTTCAGATACTTAAACACAGTGATAAGCTGCTCCTCACAGGAGACATGCTCCAGGCCCTTCATCATCTGTGTAGCCCCTTGCTTGACTTGCTTCAGGAGCTCCCTGTGTCTCCTGTATTGTGGGGCCCAGCACTGGACACAGTACTTGAGATGTGGCCTCACCAGGGCTGAGTAGAGGGGCAGGATCATCTCCCTCCACCTGCTGGCAATGCTCTTCCTAATGCAGCCCAGGACAACATTGGCCTTCTTGGCCACAGGGCACATTGCTGGCTGATGGTCACCTTGTTGTCCACCAGCCCTCCCAGGTCCTTCTCTGCCAGGCTGCTTTCCAGCCGGTCAGCCAACCCCCAGCCTGTCCTGGTGTAGGGGGTTATGCCTCCCTCGGAGCAGCATTCTTGCCTTTGTTGAATGCTTTGAGGTTCCCACTCCTGCTCTCTGCCCATCTCTCCACCCTGTGGAGGTGCCTCTGACAGGCAGTAACTGCCTGGTGTTGATCACAGACAACGACCTAGCAGGGCGCGGCAGAGCCGCTGCTGCGGGCGCTGGTGGGGGGGCTGCTGTCGGGGAGGGGTGACGGGAGTGCCCGCGGAGCGGCTGGGCTCCAGCACCGGGGGGGCTGGGGTCACCAGCAGGCACCGAGCCCGGCCCAGCAGGAGCCGCCCAGATGCCCGCAGCAGCCGTACGCTGCCAGCGCTGCTCCTCGGCCGCCCCTTCCGCCGCGCCGCGCGCAGACCACGCGGAGCGCTCAACGGCCGCGGTGTTCAAACCTGCCTCCTCCCGACATCGCCGCGAGCACCGCCCGCCCTCGCTCCCTTATTGGCTCTGCTGCCCGCCCCGGCTCCCTACCATTGGCGTGATCCCGCCCCTCCGCTGCTTCCGATTGGCTGGCTGCCGCCCCTCCACGCCGCTCTGGCGGCCTCGCGGCGGCTGTTTTATTCAGTTGGAGGTGGCCGTTGGTGGGGTGGGTTTTGTGCTGCTGCTCGCGGGAGGAGGGGCGGGCGGCTGGCTCCGGGAGCGGGGCGTCCCCGGCGACCCGCCCAACGGTAGCGGTTGGTGTGGGTCCACGCCTGGTGGGCCCGGCAAGTGCCGGGAGCGGTGCTGGTGACCTCTCCTTCCGTCCCGCAGCGCGCGCGGCCGGCCATGGCGCTGCTGCTGGATCTCCTCAGGCGGGTGCTGGAGTACCTCGGCTGGCCGGCCCACCAGGTGAGCCTCCCGCTGGCGTGCGGCGCCGGGGCACCCTGCGGGCGCGGGGCGGCGGGTTGGCAGCCGTCGCTGTTAAGGGGAGGCAGGGTCACCCCAGAGCCGCCACAAGCTGGCAGGAGGCCGGGTTTTGCACCTGACATGCAGTGGAGCCTTTCTGCATGGGAAAACTGTATTGGGGTAACTTTGCCACGTGCGTTGCCTGCAGGTGGGATTTTGCAGCATCTCTGCTCTACTACAGTCACTGCAGTAATTCCTTTTTCTCGGAGCAGCGTGAAATTCAGTGATTTTTAGCTGTTAATGTTTTACCATTTTACATGGAAAAAAGCTACCTAATGACTTTAAAGGAAAAACTAACCCTCTGTTTTTGGAGACTGACTGTGAAAGGTATCGTGTGTGAAATTGAAAGAGGTTCACTGCTGCAGTGCTAGTCAGCTCTAATGTTATGTTGTACTTCAAAGATCAGCTCTTTACTGATGACTTAATAGTGAGGCACTGCTGCAACTCACAGTCCTGAAAAAAATCTTCTACTTCTGTGGGACTGCTCAGCTGGGTCTAGGACTGTTAGTTTGACTAAACTGTCATGGTTGTTTTCTGGTTTCATTGTAGGTATATCTTGTTTTGTTGACAGGCCATATTTCTGGAAGCTCATAGATTCAATAGCAATATAAGTCGCACAATCAGAACGTGCCTTCCTTCAGCCTTACCAAGAAGGCATTTGCAGCAGCTGTATGCCATCATAAGGAAGTATCAGGTCAAGGTATGTTAAACTTCTTTTATTTCTTTGTTAATTTTCCCCCAGATTGCTGTAGATGCTTGCATATGGGTCACTCAGACACACACTTTTTTACTGGTATCTCAGATACTACTAGCTACTAAACTGTTGGCCTATGCGATGCTCTAGAATTTACTGAGTGCAAGCTGTATCTTGTTTGTCTTTCAGAAACTGAGTCTTCTAAAATCAGTGTAGGCCTTCTTGGGTTATCAGCTTGAGAATAATATTGAAATGATGTATTAACTGCATTATATTTAATTATGTTTAATACAAGGTTATTTAATAGTTTTGATTGTAAAAATTGAAGGCTTTGATTTTTGGCTTTTTGGATTAAAAGATGTTCCAACTTTTAGGTTGTATCTGTTTGCCAAAGAAAGGAATATGGGTCAACTCGAAGTGTTGTTCGTAGACTTGGCACAATTCTTTCTTTAAAGCCTTGCCCAAGACCTTATTTTCAAGTAAGTAAGTTATTGTTATACACACTCTTCAACTCTTTAAAGTCTCTAATTCCTTAATGTAGTGATTGCTATCCTGCTGTTTTTAGCTTATGTAACTAGTATGTTAAATCTCTTCTGGTCATTATTTTTAACTTGCTTACAGCACTTCATAATTTTTTTTGTTGTTGTTGCTCAGGCGAATTTTTAGTGTGTTCTGAATCTGTTTTTTCTTGTATTTTGTTTGTTTTTAGCTTGTTCAAGACCCAAGTCCATTGGATTATGATGAACAAAGCGCAGCTCCAAATCCTGTAGTTCCCTCACTTGGTGATGTCCTGTGGGTGGCAAGTGAGGAGGGACAAGCATTTACTAGATTTAGGCAAGTAAAAGCAGAATACGTGCATTTAAAGGACAACTTCATGTCTCTCATCTTTTGATTTTCTGTTGCCCTTTGTGGGTTCCAGCAAAACAAACTTGAAGTTTTCTCTGGTTTTCAGGAATTTCTGCTTATCTGGAAGTTCTTACTGTGTGGAATGTTCTTATTGGAAAGATTTCTGAACTTGAGTCTCTTCTTTCCTCTTTCCAGTAGCATGTCAGGTGTGTTACTGATGTCTTAATTTGTGTTTTCACTCTCAAAATATTTTGTGAGAGAGAGAGTTTAAGGGAAACCTATTTTTTTTATGGCATACTATAAGATTTTTCCTATCTATATCTTTTTAGTTTACAAACATTCTGATAAATGTTACAAAGGGGAAAGCAAAAAGAAAAATTCATACATGTCTCCTTTTAACTTGAATTCCTACAATGCTGAATGTGTAAACCTTGGAGGTTGACTAATGGAAAGAAAAATGATTTCACTTTTAACATTTTACCTTGAATGTGGTCTTTTAGTCTATGTAATTTGTTTTAGCTTTTACAGAGTGCTAAAGGGAAATATTTTTAATCTGATAAAATATGGCAAGTATTGTGAAATGACAAATTACCCCGAAATTTCTAGTCACAGAGAGTATACAAGGCCTTTTCTTCCCCTTACTAGAAAAGAAAGAAATAGAAAGTTGGTTTACTATTCCTCTAAAGGAACTTTTCAAAATCAGGTGGTGAATCAGAGAGCCAGAAGAACAAAAAATGAAAATTTGGACACTTATATAGTCCCATACTAAATCTATATTGAGCAATCTTAATTTTAGTTTTTATTGACATGTGTTTACCTTTGATCTTTGTGCTGCTTGCTGTAATGAAGCTACAAGCAACAGATAAATTTTGAGTGATGCTTTTTATTAGAGAAGGTGTATTACCAATTATGTTTCCTATGATGGCTAGATTTACTGTTGAATTATTGAAGTTTTTTGCAGCAAGTGCAAAAAACTAAAAAAGTAGAACATTGTTAAAAGAAACTGTTGTGACTTGTTTTGTCTTGACTGTGCACTTTAGTCACTTGGATCTACATCTTCCATGTAGGTTAATGGAAATTAATTTTTCTATTGTTTCCGTTATTTCCTTCTCTGCTGGCTCTTTGGATTTCTGTCTTTTCTTTCTTTCTTTTTCTTTTCTTTCTTTTTCTTGTCTGTCTGTCTGTCTGTCTTTCAAGACAATACTGTAATCCATGTCTTTTCCTTCTGAACCAGTGTGAAAAACAAGGGGTTTGGGTAAGTCAGAGAACAATGCTGCAGGTATGGCTTAGAATAAAGTGATGATGAATGGAATGGAAAAAAGACTTTTTTTTTTTTAACTTTAAATTTCCATTATTTATTTATTTTAAGTTGATCAAGTTTTAATTTATTTGATCATTTCTTAATCTCATGCTGATAGTTTCTTGGGTTCGTGCCCATTTTATGCTTCAAGGATATTTCTGCAGCCACACGGTTGAAGCAATTTTTAGAATTAATCTGAAATCTGAGCCCAGTTTTCTAATGTGATCTTTGTTTGTACATGCTTATTAGAATATATGGTTCATATTCTGTAACTATATATAAAAAATGGAAAGCATATTTTACAATTATTCTCCAATGTATTTTCTGAAAGGATATAACTTCTTAGCTGCTTAGTGCTCGTCTTGCAGAGGTTAATGAATGATTCAAATGTGTGAAGCCTAATCAGATCTTTATCTGACTCTTCCTGAATTTGTACTTACCACTTCAGGAGGGACATGCTTTTATGCTGTCAATTCAATGGTTATTGAATAGCAACAACTCAATTGTACATTATGACCTTATGAAATAGATATATAATCTGTCCCTGAGAAATTTTTTTTTAACGATGGATATTTGAGGATTTGTATCTTACTTGAAAGAGACTTAAAAATATGTTTTTGAGGGTAGTGTAGTTGAAGTATGAAGTTTACATGTGTTTTTTTTTTAATAGTAAGCAAGTTTGATATCTTGCTGAATGAATCATGTTAACTTTTTGAACAAACACTGAATAATTATTGCCAGAGTCCAAGCATTTAATATCTTCATTAGACTTCAGCTGTTTCTGTTGCTGGCTGAAGCTTTTAAGTTGTCTTTGTTCCTTTCTAGGAGTGAACTATGGAGAAAAGAAAGTACAGTTCACCATGACTTACCTCCATCTGTAGTTTCCTTACCAAATGTTCCAAAAAACAGTACACAAAAAGACAGTCATGTTGACCAAGAAGCACTCCGGAAGATTTCTGCACTTGAAGATGAGTTAACCTTTCTTCGTGCCCAAATTGCTGCGATTGTTGCTGCACAGACATTGGGAAACATTCCATCACGTAAGCCCTTTGGTTTGAAGCAAACCAGTATTCCTTTCTTGCTGTAGATTTCCTATTTACAGCTTGCAGTGTCTGATACTGATATAGACCCCTATAATTTTTTTTAACTGAAGTGGAACAAACAATTTATAGTATTTTGTTTCTTTTTAAAATTTCACTTTCCTTGTTTTTATGGCCTGTTTGTGCATATCAAACGAAGTTGATGCTAAGTGGTCTTTATGCTCATCACCATATTTGTGGTGGAACTTAATAATGACACTATCCATACGTTACCAATTAATATTTTAAAAGTCATGGTCTATTAATTATCCCCTTTAGCTTTTGTACTGTTTTTGATGAGTTACCAAAATGGGAAAAAATACTCTAAAAAATATTCTAAGTCAGGTTTGGTTTTTAGTGGCTGCTAGGCACATCTATTTGCAACATTTGTTTTTGCTAGAGTATCAAAGACTGGAGTTCATCTAGAAAGCCAGTAATCTGTTAAGTCTTCTTGTCATATGTTGTGTGACTTCTCTTAAATGTTTTTAAGTCTTGATTGTGTTACTTCCAAACTAACAGGACTGTGGTTTTTGAAAGGTGTGACACACATTTTGTGTGTCACTGTGCCATCTGAACTTACTAGCTCAGACCATCTGTGCTCCATTTCTGTTGGCTCCTCTTTGATCTGTTCTCCATTGTATTCTGTATACAGTTTGATAGTGTGTTTTACTAGATTTGTAGTTATTTTTAGTTAATCTGGGTTATTCTAACCCCCAGACCACTGAGAATGACAGGTTGCAGGTGGCTTTGCCACTGCGTGTTCTTGATTTGTCCAGTGCACAGACTGAAGATACAAATGGAGAAAATCCTCTGATCTCACAAGCCACCTAAGATGTGTAACTTTGTGTTCTGAGTCTGTGGCTTTGAAATTAAAATATCAAAATTGTATTTAAAGCCATGAACAATCATTTCTTCTGTGCTTATAGTATGTGAGGTGGATAAGAAAGAGGTTGAAGAGGGCCACGCACCTCTCAACTTAAAACTGAGCGTTCCTAGGCTTTGCTTAGGGTTTTTTTCTTTTTTTGTTACTAAGGTACTAGTGACTATTAAAAATAAAATCTTTGTTTTTCTTTTATAATTACATCCAGAAACCTTTAAAACGTTTAGCATGCCAGATGGATCTTACCCAGTGCCAGCAATGACTTCTACGCCCTTGTCCATCTCTCACAGTCACTTTGTAATTCCCTCGCCTCCTCCACTTCCCTCTGGTGCACTATCTGGTGTTGATGCTAGTAATTCGGCAATTGAGCTTATAAAACAACGTCGTGCTGCAAGGAAGAGTGGTTCAACTACAACTGATAGTGCTGATCACCAGAGGACAAAGAATGTTCCTAGTATGATGGATGTTTTGAAAGACCTAAACAAGGTTCAACTGAGAGCTACTGAGAGGTAGGTTTAATTATTTATTTAATGGAAGCTAAGATTATTTAAGTATTATTGCATATAAGCAGCAGCAGAAAATACTAATGCAGAACATCATTTAATAAATAGCTAGTGCTGACAAACTTAGGTTGACAACTTCTAAATTCACAACTTGAAATGTAAGATACTTGTGACGTGGTTTAAGTTGCATTTAGAAATGCTGAATCAGTCATTTAAAACTAGGCACCAGTACAAACTGGGGGCTGACCTGCTGGAGAGCAGCTCTGCAGAGAAAGATCTGGGAGTGCTGGTGGATGACAGGTTTTAGATTATAAATATTTCTAATGGTCTGCATTTTTCTTTTTTTTTTAAGCAGGGTTGACGTGTGGTTACAAAAATGCTTTTACTAATGTCTGTATGTGTAATGTCTCTTCTCATTGGTGTTGGTTTGCTATGCTAGATGTGATAGTTGTTTTCAAATGTAGCTTCTGAACTTCCAGAGTTGACAAAGAATGTATGTATTAACAAGGACAACTGAATCTTAAAGAGCTTCTGTTATTTCTTAATGTGGAAAACTTAAACTTTTATTTAAATATTTTCTTACCTATGAGCTTTAGCCCTGACAATAATTAATTTGCACTGAGTGTGGGCAGGTTATTTCTATACATCTCTAAAGCATGTCTGTATGCTTTTGATGACATCTCTTTCCAGTAAATTAAGTAAATACCTGGGTTTACCTTAGTGTACTTTGTATGAGCTTCATCTGCATATGATGCTGTTAGTCTCTCTAACACAAAATCTGAGCTGTGGTACTCTTGAAAAGAAAAGTCACTTTTTTTACATGTTCATTTTAGATTTATTTAGTCTTTCAGGCATATTTGGCTTTTTAATGGGTAGATAAACATTATGGTACCAAACTAGGAAATATTTGGCTCCAGGGATAGGTTTCACATCTAGTCTTCTAAATGCCATATATGGTGAATGAAGAAAGTGAAATGTGTAGGAATCAAGAGTTTTAACGACCATCATGCTGACTAAGGATATACTTAGTGGGAAATGACAAGTATGCATCTGAAGTGCTTTCTAGATCTTGATATCTACCTGCCTTACCAACGTAGAGCTTAAATTAAAAATGAATTTAGATCTGTAATCGTTCCTTCTGTACTTGAGCCTAGCTAAGCCTAAGTCATTTTCCTGGATAAACATAACCTTTTATAGCATTGCTGGAAGGAATAATGGTGATAGAAGTTGTTATAATCTTTCAGACAGCAGTCTAGTTTGATGGTAGTTTAATGTGCCCTGTGAGGGGAAGACCTCTGTTCTCATAAGTCTGGAGCCTGAAGATCCTAGTTTCTAGCACTTCAGCACCACCTTGTACACTGTGTAAGTGCCCTGTCAGTTTGGATTTTGTATGAAGGGTGGGCTCAGTCCTTTCAGCTTTCATGTTAAATGAAATGTACTGTAACTTGCAGACTTTGCAATGAGCTCACAGCTGTCAGTATATATTAGGTATGATCATCAAGCCAGTAAATAGCACTTTAATAGCACAAATGTGAGCATGTCTACATTTTTAAATAACTAAATGGTTAGGAAAGATTTCTTTTTATTAATTATTTTCTTGATCTGGTCACTAATTTCCATATTTATGTTAGAGTTTGGGGACTTAAGTGCTGTTTTGATTTTGCATTCTTCCTGCTGTTTTTTTTGATCTTGACTTTGAGAATAGTGTTTCTAAATTGGAGTACAAGCTCCCTATATGAGATATATCAGCAGGAACCTCCCACTAGTTTGCTTTAACGTAACTCATGAGAGAGACCTGCTATTAAAATAGTACTTTTTGCATTAACAATAAAGTTAAGCACTCTGTTGATTTCATACTGTTTTTCTTTACAGAACAGCATTAAGTTGTGGTTTTAGGCTAGGAAGCTGGTGGACAAGTTGTTGAGTTTCCTTTTATTAATCTAGTTTGGTGAATTACTGTAAAATAACATTAACAACATCTATAATCAAACTTTATAGGATGCATACAAAAGCTGATTTTTTTGGATTACTCAGCAAAGGATTAAGAGCAGGAGATAATCTTTGTCTTTGCTCTTGTAGGTCACCTGGAGGTACCCCTCTTTCTAGACCCCCCAAAAGACGGAGTTCGGATTGGGATCCAGTTGCTCTATTAACTCATGCACTAAAGCAGAAATTTGCATATAAAAATGATGATGAAGATGATTCACTGGATAAAGAAAATCAATCTTTTGATAGCTCCCCATTTTCTAGTCCAGAGATCCCACTGGTATGTTCTTATACAAGAATGTGTTTTTATATTCTTGAAGTGACTTACCACTTGTATCAGTAGTTGCAGGGGTTTTCAGAAAGTGTAGAACTTATCCAAAATGTTCTTTAAACTGTCAGCTTAGATGTGGTTTCCCTTCCAGTCCCCAAGTATAATCAAGGAGGAGAATTTCAAAAGGCTACTTATTATAGATGGATTTGGATTGGTAAATAAATTTCAGATTCACCGTGATAGTAAAACTAAAGGACTGAGTTTAAAGATTCAGCTCATGATTGACTGGACTTTGGAAATGCACTTGACAGCAACTACAGGTATCCAGGTGTAGAAACTGTGTGTCCAGTTAGTAATGCTAATTTTATTTTTACAGATAAAGATGTCAGGAATGTACAGAGAGGTCTGAGTAACAAGTATACGTTCAGAGAACAAAATGAAAGCACTGAGTGTAGTATTTTTCTTTATGGTTACATTGTTTTTCTGCACAATTTATATCTTTGGCCAGAATTAAAGTGTGATTGTGAATGTTCTTGCTAAGCCCTTGAAAAACAGTCTTTGCTGTGGACAAGCAAAATGCCGTAGGCAAAGCCCCATAACACTAAGGTGATTCTGAGTGCTGGTTTCTGTAGAGCAGTCTGTGCAAGCTGCTTTAATTTAAACAGTCTAGTAGTACTGCTAGTTGTTTTCTAGAGAATTCTGCAAGCATCAGAACTGATTAGGTCGGAAGGATAGAAATAAGTAATGCTAACTTAGACTGTCTCTTTCTGCTTAGCAATTTTATCTTAAGAGTGAAGTAAGAATCCTGTATTTGGCAGCGTTTCTTAGCCTAATAGAAATAATATTGCAAAACATAGGAATTCAAATGTTCTTTGAAGGCTGCTGCTGTACTCACAGCTAATTTCTTGATTGTACTTAATTTTTCAATTATAGTCTATTATGTTTGTATTCCTGCTGTGAAATATTTTTCAAAAAAAAAAAAGTCCAAGTGCTATAAGGATTTCACATGCAACATGTAGCATACATTTTACACAGATTATACTGAAGCAACAGGTTTTGTGCAATCTGAGTAAGTGCTTCCAACTTTTCAAGAAAGGAAAAAGTAGGAAACGTATTAAAACAATCGGTCTTGCATTTTGGATACTGCTGACTACTGCATTGCATAACCAATATACCTGATTCTAAATACAAAAACAAAGCTAGATCCTGGAATAGTTTCTGTTAATCTGAATTATAATGTCCTGAAAGAAAGACTGCTTAAGTCAAGCCTGTTTAACAATAGATATAGGAGAAAGATGGGCTTTTCTGATTAGAGTCTTGATTGCAAATTCAAACTTATTTTTAATTGTGTACCACTGGATGTTTTAAAGAATAAATGTACTTAGGCTTCTCATTTTATTCTTGCCAGGTTGAGAGGAGAAGTACAACTACTCCTCCAAACTCTGTCTTTATTGAAAACATCTTTTTCTTCAGTTGTATTGGAAGTAATGTTACTTTTTTAATTTCATCCCCATTCCCCAGGTTGGACGTTGCGGTCTGAAGCCCAGTGCAAAATCTAGCCTCGTAAGAACTGATGAAGTTAAGCAGCTATCAACGTGGAAAGTGAAAGCTCATATTTAATTGGTACAGACTTCTGAGGAAAATATATAGTGTGTTTGTATATTTTTAGGTGGCAGGTCCACTTTATGAAACTGCTGTAATCTGTTCCAGAATATGCTTCTCTTATGCTGCTGAAGCTAGGATTTATAAAAATACCTTTTCTTTTCTGTAGTTTCCCAGCATCCAAACTTGTGAATGTGATGCTTTTATGAAAAGCACACAACTGGAAAAGGGGATTTATTACTGTAGTACAGTGTATTTTGAAACCTGGGAAATGCAGGAAGTAATGTGTATGAAAGAAATAATAGTTGGTGTGGTAGCTAAGGTGTGTATTGTGCCTACACTTCAGTGTAAATAATGAAGAAATGTAAACTTTTGGTTAGTGTATTATGTATTACTGTATGTATATAAATAGTGTTAGTCAATACTGCTTGTTCATTAGGGCGGTACAGTTTCCTTAGTTTTCTTTGCAGTTTGCTAATGCAACTCCATAACCTACGTGCAAGCAGTATTCTAATCTGTTGTGGGTCCATAGAAAACCTTTTATGTTCATGAAATTTTGTCTTCCTTTAAGTCAATGGCAGGCTGTCTATTAAATGCCTGTATTATGAGAGAGTTGTTTTTTGAGGAAAAAAAAGAACTTGGAGGAAGACTTGCTAGGACAAACATAATCTAAATTCCATAAGTAAATGTACATTAATTGCACTGTGGCCTCTCAGGGTGAAGTCTGTTCTGTTCAGAGTTCATAAATTTATAAAATAACCATGCTATAAAGGAAAGTTCATATGGTAATAGCATTTTGTCTTGCAGACTCTTTTTTTGTATTTTAAGAGCAGACAGTATTTGACAAATTGTTAAATAATTGTATCATGTAAACAGTTAATCCTAACAAATTTTAGAATAGCTGCTTTTGCTTACTATTTTGTCCAATGATCATGATGTGCAAAATCAGAATCTTATCAGTTGGACTGTGGACTGTACATGCCTTGTGTATCCTGTGTGTCTTTATTTACTTACCCATTTGCATAGGATAGGATGACAGTGGAAAGCATTCTTACGGTAAAGGCTATAAGATACTTTCTTGTCTCCCTGCAACCAAAGACTGTTTGCACATTTTTTTTCTTTTTTGTTAAAAAAGAATCATTTATGTGGAAATCTTACTCTTTCCAAGTAATCTTTGGCTAAACTTGGACCTTAAATGTTCATTATCTTAGGCTGCTTCAAATCATGTCTACTAGATAAAGATTTTTCCTGAATTAATTGTTAGTAACTATCAAGCTTTATACCGCATTCCCTTGTTCTCCTAGTCCAGAACAGTTTTACCTTCCTTTCCTCTCCATCTCCAAAGTGTGCATTTGCCACATGCTGCGCCTTAACTCAAGAATTGCTGCCTCCGTGTGTCACTCATTGTTGCCTATGAAATTCACATGTAGTATCTTGTCCCCTGCTCAGCAAGCTTAGTCTTTTCTGTCCTATCAAAGCTCACCATTGTCTTTTGTTTCCTGGCTGCTGCTGAAAGGTAGTTTGTATAGCTGATCCTCTTCCTCAGAAAGAAGATACAAACTGAGTGAGGGGACCCATGATTTTTCAACTATGTTCAGGCTATACATGCTAACAAAACAGATTCTTTGTGTAGTTCCAAATGTGAGTTAGATGAGGCATCAATCCATGCATACCTTGAAAAGACTGTGGGAGATATCTAGTAACAGCTAGCAGTTTTCAATGTTAAGAAGTCATAGAAGTTAGATGCAGGTAGATGCAGAAATTAGACACATCTATTGCAGAGGAGTGTTTCTCTCTCCTCCCCCCCCCCCTTTCAGAGCTAATGGAAGCAAAGCTTTATCGTCTTATTTTCTTTGGCTAAAACATCTCTATCACCACCTTGTAAGCCACTTAAGGTTCTCTAAGATTATCCATGTCCACCTAGAATACATGCCCTGTTTTCCTACAAACTTTGTTTACATGAAAGTCCCTAACAGAATTACTCAGTGCTGAAAGAAGTCTTAGAGATATGATAGCAATACGGGGGAGGAAGAAAAAGCTGAGGAAAGTGATTTTTGCGTTGTTTTGATGGAAGAATCTTGTGAAATGTTGCACCTTCTTGTCACTGGAGGAGTTTAGAAAATTTATTCTCCTACCACTTCTGGTAAGTGTGTGGGGTTTTTTTTTCCCTTTTTTTTTTCTTTTTTTTTCTTTTTTTTCTGTAGGGTATGTTCCCTTGGGAGTTCTGGGGGAGGGCCCTGGAATAAGAAAGGGCAGGTTGATACTCCACTAATAATTTTCTGGTGAAGCCAATAAACAATGAAAGATCTATAGTGTGTGTGTGTATATTTTCAATTTATAGGGCAAAAATATATAAATGAGAGTAAATATTTGTTTTTCAATTATTTTGAGTGATTTTGAATGGAAGGAACTGGAGGGAAAATGTAAAAAATACATTTGATTTGAGGCCCCTAAGAATTTTTCTGTAGGAGATTCGGAGATTTGAGTTTAGAATCAGCAAATTTTCCAATTGCGAAGAGCCTAATAAATGCAATCACCTGAACTGTAAGAATATCTCTATTTGCTGACAGACTCCCATAAGATATGAGATTTCTTCTGATGTTACTTGTGAGGGACAATTTAATATGTAATCTAAACCTGTTGTCTCTTTGCCTGCTTACATACTGAGTTTGGAGGAAAATCCCTGCAGAGAATATGCAACAATATTCACTGCCCTTAGCCAGTATTCTAATTTTCACATATAAATGTTCCTATCTCTGGTGGTGAGATAGGAACAATTGAAACTTTTGGCATTCATATTGTCCTCAGACAGACATGATTTGATTTAATAACTTAAAGATGTGAGAACTTGCAATTGTTAAATTAGGGGAGAAAGTTCAACTTTTTTTTTCTAAACAGTATTGTCCTCACAGTTTACATTTAATTTTTTTCTGTCTAAGGCTTGTGTACTTGTGATATTTGGTTCTTTTGATATTGGAGAAGGACTTGAAAGTGTACTTCTATGTGATCTGAAGATCTGTCTTATAGTGGCATTCCTGAGCAATAACTTTTATTGATTTGTTTGGATATTGAGATTATACAATAATCCTGTTTCTTCCACAGATACAGACCTTTATATTATTCTTCACCACAATATATTTATAAGTTATTTTAAAATTAGATTTAGAATAATTTACCTTGTATACAAAAGCATTTAGCTTCAAGTGGAATGTCCTGGCAATTTTCATAACCTTTTTGCAAAGCAACTGATGTAAGCAACAGTTCCTCTAGGAATTTGATACAGTTTTGATGGCTTACTATGTTCTCTTAAAAATTCTAATGACAAACCTTTAGAATTTGAAAGCTGACAGAAACTGCTTGATTTTACAGTTTTAGTTGTTTACATATGTTTTTATGTTGCTTTATATTCTTTATTTTTTCAGTGCTATTGCCTGCCATCTCAGAATTCTGCTCATGTATCAGCTTACAGCCTGTTCTTTTCCCTTTTAGCTTGTTTGGTAGAATTATTACCAAATACGAGAAATGCTTGTTTAAACTTCTTTATAGTGAAAGTCTAGGCATGACTTACCAAATTATTTCAGACTAGTTATGGAATGTAGTCTCATAAATGACCTTGTAGAGACTAAGTGATACAAGACTTACAGGGCAGTTAGGACACTAACTCCTACTAAAATACTTGCTTTTTGTGATTTTTATTTGAAAACTTAAACAACTGAACTGATTTTTATGCTGCTGTTGTTCTGAAGGGTCATACATCCTTTCTCAATCCTATTTTATAGCTCGCAGTTTTCTGTTTTGTGTTTCAAAACTGCTTTGAAAAATTTTGTCCATCAATAAAATCTACATGAGGTGAATATGAGCTTTTTATTTGGTTACGTTTTTGCAGTGTTTCATGTAATTTAGTATAACTTAATTGCAAATACGTTGTTGTGTTTCTTTATTAAATTTACTAAAATGTTTTCCTTTATTGCCTTGTTGCTTGTGTGAAGCATCATGTTTTGCAGAATGTGTTGCAATTATATCCCGAGCAGTTATTTGAGCAGCATCTCTTGTTGCCTCAGTATTGTTTTGATGTAATCAGACTCTCTTGGTCACCATCTCTTTCAAGATTTTCCCTTTTTGAGATGCTCAGGATTATTAAGAGAGAATATTGATCCTCAGAAGAAAAATCAAATAGACTGAGAGCAAGAGCGGCGCTGTTACAAGAAAGCATGTTTGAACTGTCTGGTGCATCAGCAAGCATGGCTGTCTTGATTAACAAGTGTAATTCTGCCTCTAAGAAACTGGCACTAGGTAAATATCATAGGATATTTAAACTTTGAGATTCCTTCAGAGAGCTTTAGATTATCCAATTTAATTTCAAAGATTTGAATTGGAAATATGTAGCTTAACTAGATGGAGTAAGATACCTTTTGTAAATCACCACTGTACAAAGAGGAAAATTTTCATTATTTTCAATAATAATTTGAATTGTTGAAGTATGAAGCTGAAGCCGCTGTAAACAATGTAGCAAAGAAAAACAAGTATTGGACAATAAGAATAGAAGAAATTAATGCATCTGTTCTGAGAAAAAATACCTCAAGTTATGTAAAAAGGAACAAGATATGGATTACTACCTGTATTTGTTAATATAAATAATTCTACATTTTTTCCTATAGTTTAACTGATAAATTAAATGTGAAGACACAATATAGGAGGGTCTTAGAAAAGTCTTTTTGTTGCTGGGTGCTTGTAAATGTTTCAGTGGTTCATAACTGCACATAATGTGGCATAGTTACACCCCAGACAATTTTGTTTAGGCACCTACTGCCTAATTGTTTTAACTATGTCTAAAATGGCATTGTTAGTAAAAGCTAAAGACAGCTATCCTTCCTCTTGGGAAAGAACAGACCAGGACATTTTGTCCGTTTCACTATTATTTGTCTAGACTATTTACAAATTCCTGTGCTTCAGAAATACTTTCTTTCTCCTTAATACCAGTCACTGACAGAAACAATGTCTATTTATCATTAGTTTTCCAACACATTATTTGTGTCTATAACTTCTTGGCCTGGTCCTCTGTGTGCATGTGTTAATAGAATAGCCATCTAGTATAAGATAACTGATATTAACACAAGTGTCTATGATATTTAATTTATATTAGGGTGTCTCTGTATTCAGTTACAAATGAATCATTTTGGCCTGTGT
Organism: Rhea pennata; assembly: GCF_028389875.1. NCBI lineage: Eukaryota > Metazoa > Chordata > Aves > Rheiformes > Rheidae > Rhea > Rhea pennata. The sequence goes on from NC_084665.1 coordinate 65,688,771, forward strand.
TTAACAAAAGTATAAAAGAAATGACTGAAAGTCAGAGGGCTCAAATTGTCAAGAATAATACTTAATGTTTCAAAAGTTTTCAGGAGATCAATTATTATGCTTGGGCATCTGTGAATATGAATTTATTCAAAGGTACATATAAGCATTGAAGTTAGGATGACGAGTTCAGATACCTAGCAAAAGATGAAGAAGTTGAAGTGATCTTTTTCTTTAAACCCAAATGTGATGTTTGTACTTGGACTGGAATAGTATTTTTTTTAATATCATAAATTTGCTCTGTTTTATCTAGCTGTTAAGAGAAATTTTTGATAGCGCTAGGCATTAGTTTCAGATTTATTCTTTATTTAAAGAGTTAGTTCTGATAACTATAATAATCAAAAAGCTCTTCTTTCAATATTTATTATTTCTCCCAATAATCCTATCAGTAGGACCTTTCCTTCTACAGTGGGATTTTTTTTCTTTCTTCACCTTGAAGTAAATGCTTCAGCTAGGTATGTAGTTCTCTTTACATTTTTAGTGCTATTTACATTTTCATTCAGACTATTTTCCCCCTTAATACAGGATGAAGAAAAATCTAAAAGCAGTTTATATATTTGCACTCATTTTGACTGTCACTGGTATGGAAGTATTCACACCTTCTGTTTAAGACTAATTTAGGCATTTACAGAATCATAGAGTGCTTGAGGTTGGAAGGGACCTCTAGAGATTGTCTAATGCAACTTATACACAGTGATAAGATTCCCCCTCAGTCTTCTCTAGGCTGAACAGGCCCAGCTCTTGCAGCCTCTTCTCATAGGAGACCTGCTCCAGGCCATTCATTATCTGAGTAGCTCTTTACTAGACTTTCTCTAGGAGCTCTATGTATCTCTTCTATTGCAGAGCCCAGCACTGGACACAATCCTTCAGATGCAGCCTCACTGGGGCTGAGTAGAGGGGCAGGATCATCTCCCTCCACCTGCTGGCAATGCTCTTCCTAATGCAGCCCAGGACAACATTGGCCTTCTTGGCTGCAGGGCACATTGCTGGCTGATGGTCACCTTGTTGTCCACCAGCCCTCTCAGGTCCTTCTCTGCCAGGCTGCTTTCCAGCTGGTCAGCCAACCCCCAGCCTGTCCTGGTGCAGGGGGTTATGCCTCCCTTGGAGCAGCACTCTGCACTTGCCTTCATTGAGTGCCATGAGGTTCCTCTCTGCCCATCTCTCCAGCCTGTTGAGGTCCCCCTTGAGTGGCAGCACAGCCCTCTGGTGGATGAACTACTACTCTGTTCTGTACCCTTAGCAGACTTGCTGAGGTGCACTCAGTCCCTTAATCCTGGTCACTGAGGAAGAAGTTGAACAAGCCTGCACCCAGTATTGACCCAGGATATGGGGGACACTGCCAACTACAGGCCTCCAGCTAGACTTTGCACCACTTAGCACGACTGTCTAAGCTCTGCCATTCGGCCAGTTCTCAAACCACTTCTTGGCCTCGCCTATGAGGATGTCATGGGAGACAGTGTCAAAAGCCTTCTGGAAGTCAAGGGAGACTACATCCACTGCTCTCTCCTCATCTACGCAGCCAGTCATCCCATCACAGGAGGCCTTAAGTGTGATTTCAGATTCCTTAAGCATGATTTCCCCTCTGTGAATCCGTGCTGACTACTGAACTGCACATACTTAACCACAAGGGAGCAGTCTTGTACCAGACTCTGCTGCAAATCTTAAAAAAAAAAAAAAAAAAAAAAAAAAAAGTAGTTTTGCTTTATTGATAGCAGGTCTAGCAGCAAAATTTTAATCTCTTTGTATTTTTATCTTTTAGTGGTACTCACACACAGAGTACTAGTGAGTTAGAGCGGTACGTATTTTTGACTTGCTAGTGTCGACGGCAAACTATATATATATATTTAGATTAGTAAAAATTCAACACTAGGCTATTTGTTTTCTCTTATCCACACAATAAATCTTCTGCTCCATTTTCCTAAATGTTTAACATCTAGGAGAATAGACAGAAGATTTGTGTGATGTGTTAGAGAAGAGCTTCATTGGGCAGTAAGCTTTTCCTGAAGAAGTATCCTCTCATGTCCCATGCAAAATGAGTTGGAGAAAATTTATAGTTGTAATGTAGTACACATATAAAGAGCATTGCTACCGAATTGCAGAGTTTTGAGTAAATAACTTGTAACCTACAAGTGAAAATATGTTGCTACTTACTGATTAAAAATGAAGTGGAACATTTGGCATATAATTTCATGCCTTTCTTTCAAATGAAATATGCTCTGCTCCTCTAGGCATGCATAATCTTTGTTCTTCACGTGTAAACAACGACTTTAATGGGTTTAGGTGAATACATAAGGCTGAACAAGAACATATTTGCAGAATTGGGCAAAATTGATTTTTCTGATTATAATTGTTCATAAAATAAATGCTTTATAATTACTGTCTTAAGAAGAAAGGGGGCATTCTAAATATTAATGCAGTCATGTTGACAGTTGGGTCTGTTGCTCATTTGTCATTTCAAGGAGAAATGAAGAAAATAATCTCTATAATATGAACTTTTTTGATTTAACAGAAAAAAATTCAGAATAATCTCTGTCTCTCTGTCTCTCTGTCTCTCTGTCTCTCTCGACTCTAACTGGCAAGTGCATGGTGGCTTCCTCCATATCGTGTGCAATAAAGTTGTGGCTCTTTATTCTCAAGATTTTCCACTCATACCAAATGTAATATTGTAACGACCAGATTTTTCAGAGAAAGAAACAAACAGTGCATATCAAAAAATCCTTTTATTCATTGTTTTTTAGTTACAGTCTTCATATAAGAATTAATTCTAATGTATTTTTCTCTTTTTGTTTTCTTATATTTTGTAATAATTGCTGCACCTCAGTATCCTGTATCTGAGGAGATTATAGTGAGGGAGTTCTGGGAGCTGTTAATGCATCTGTTGGTCTCTGTGTCTTAGGATAGGAAACTGCTTCATGTTAACTTCAAATCTTTGCTTGATGTACGTCAAAGGGACCTTGATTCTTCAGATGGAGGTAGACACAGTGCATAGATAAGCCTCCCACTTCCTTCCACTCTAAGCTCCAACCCTCAAGGTAATTTTTAGGAACTTTTAAAAAATATGGAGAGGTATCTGCTACTGTGGAAGATTTAAAAAAGGAATATAGTGCTGAAAAAACTGCAGAATTCTGCTTTCAGTGATGCTTCTGCATCCCTTTTGATTTCAGTACGGTTGCTGGAGTGTAACTTATGGCTACACATTTTAAATAAGGACTATCTTACTTATCCTGTCAACTTGAACTATGAACACTGGGCGTTTAAGACATCTAGTCTTGCCATTTGTTTTTCCTCTTCAGTACTTTGCATTTTACTTAACTGGGAAAGTGAAACTAGGGTGATTATTCCCACTTCCCTGTTTACTTTCTAGTTCTTACAGTATAACACAGCAGCTGTCTTGGTGGACAACATTTTTATGGAATGTATGCATGAAAAACTCTCTAAAGTGAACCTTATTAAAGCTATTTTAAAATTGATGGGTATGAGACAGTCCATTGGTCTACTCTAAGAGACTAAGCTGAAAACAGCAAGACTTCATCTTCTTGAAGTAAGCTTTATGATATTTTGCTTAACATGTAGGACATGATCTGGAAACAACGAAAAGCTTTGAGCTCAGCTTCCAGTTTTAAGCAAATGTGCTTGTTCCTGTCTTGTTTTTGTGGGATTATAGCCACCTGCTGTAATGCTGAGGAAGCCTCTATGAGCAACAACTGCTGCTATAAGGGAGGTATAGGGAGAAGCTCAAAGGGAGCTCAGATTTGTTTCTTTGTGTTTTAGTGTTGCCTGATAGTTGTTTGATGTATTGTGACCTTATTGTTCACAGCCTCTGAGTATCTGTCTTATTTTTTGTAGTGAGAGCTGAAAGAATCTCTGTTAAAAGTTCCAAAATAACAGTATGGATCATAGGGGATGGCTGTATGTGCTGCTGCTGAAGTGAGTTTTTCCTTTGTCCTTTAGGATGCTGTTATTTTGTAACTGCATTCTGTTGTTTGTCACTTATTTTGTCTGGCTGGTATTTTAGTCATCTCTTTCCATTATGTCTTTTCTAGTAGGTGTATTACTTGAATTATATACTGCGTTTGACTGTCATCTACTGAGGTAGACTTGATAAGCCCGGCTGTTTTTGTTATGCTCTTTCCTCATGCATAAGGAAGTGTTCATGAATAGAGGTCAAGCTCGATGTTCTTGTTTTTAATTTTGTTAAGTTAGGAGCTGCTTTTTTACCAGCATGTAGAGAGTGAGAAAGGAACCTGAAAAATCAGTGTTTTGTAACAACAAAAATACCTAGTTTGCAGTTGTACTTTGGTCTGATTCAGGTGAAATGTGGGCTTTATCAACAACCCCTGTTCCTTATCCACCCTTTTGACCACTAAAATGTTTCTGCACAGACTGTGTTAGCTTCTTGTGTCTTCCATTACTCTCATATGCACTTGCTGTACATATAAAAACTATATTAAGGTTTTGTTTGTTATGTTTCTGTAAGTTTTTTTTTTTTTTTTTTTTTTTTTTTTAGATGAGGGTGTTAGAACAAGAAGTTACTAGTGAGTTACTGTTCATTGCAAAATAATCAGCTTTATAACTAGTTCTTCAGAGATAACCTGGCTTTTGAGATTGAGTTAGAACTTTGATGTCCCAAATAAAAGAAATATTAACATATGGTAGGCAAAACAAGCAGGATTCGGGAGATCTCACTATATGCTGTTTAAGCTATTGGAACTGTTGCTAGGTGAATTGCATGTTAACAGCTCCCTAGGCCAGGAGTTGCCTGGGGAACCCATGGAAAGTTGTGCTATTTCTACATATCTGTACAAACTTGTAGACTTTTTTTTTCTTCCCTTCACTCCACTTTTCCTCCCTCTCTAGCATAATAAAAGCTGTGGCAGAAGAAGATTGGGTCTTGATTGTAGGACCAAGTTTTTCCTCGTTCTCCAGGCATACAAGTATCCCTTACACTCAGGACCCAGTAGCTTTGAAGAAAAGGATCTGAAGTCAAACTTTTGATCGTGTTGTTTGTGAATAGTGGATCTGTAATGAGCTGAGGACCATTAACAGCACACCTGGTATCAGTCACTAGCTAAATCTGCTTTTATTTGGAAGTTGTTGATCTGTCATTTTAATAAGAGTCAAAGTTTAGTTTATGAATTGCATAAATATTATGAAAAGTGAGAAGTATATACTTCAAAAGAAGCAGGATCACTAAGTACTACTAATGTATTTTCTTCTCTAATGGGAGAATAAATGAAACTCTGCTTGCTAGAGAAAAACCTGAAACTGTAAATAGTTAATAATTTGAATGTGAACATTCTGAAGAAGTTGATTGAAGGACGTGTCTGGATTTGTAATGTTCAGTTTGAATAAGTCTTGGAATAGTAGGGAAATTGTGGCATGTAAGTTCTTTTTTCTTTTTCTTTTCTTTTCTTAAGAAAAGTAGGGTAAACCAGGTTAATTAGTGTGCATCAATTTTAGGCAAAAAGGTTGAATCCATAAACTGGAATCCTCTTACAGCTTTGGAAAAACTTAGATGTTAGGAATGGTCTCATGTGGTTTTATGGAAAATAGATCTTTTAAATCATGTTTGGCAAAAATAGCTGTAATAGAATATTTTTTAGTGTTCATTAAAATACGGCATTCATTTTATCCATGAAATAAATGCTAACTGGATGTAGAACTGATTAAGTGGCAGATGACAGTAATCACTGAAAGGAAGTATTTCTACTAGGGCTAGAGGAAATAGTTCTGGGTTAATGCAGTTCCATATTTACAGTAATAAAATAACTGATAAAACTTGTGGATAATTAAAAAGAAATTACATAGTGAGAAATAATGAAGACAGCAATGACAGCACAAAGCCGTAATGATAATGCTATAGTAAGCTGAGTCTTCAGAAGGAGCATACATTGTAATACAGTCAGATGAAAAGCTATAAAGGAGTTTTGTTTGAATTTATGTTTTTTGGTATTGTATCTTTTAGAAATGGTAAGTATTCTGTTTGATAGCAATAAGTAATTTTTTGTGTGAATGTTTGTGAAGTGAAATAAAAAGGGTACTAACAGCCTCTTTTGCTGACGGAGGGAAACATAATACTAACTGGTAGCAGGAAGTTAAAACTAGAATAATTTAAATATGGATGCATTTTGATTACGAGCCTGACATCCCCAATGGGAAGTGGTGACTTCTCATGAATTGTTCTCTGCAGAAGAACCCAAAGTTATTCCTGAAGTGAACTCACTACAAAGTTTAGAGAGGGGAAAAAACCAAAAACAAACAAAAAGCACCCATGGGCTTTGATATAGAGATGATCAAAATCTGTTGAATTTGAAAGACCAAATCTCAGATATCTGATATATTTTTCTCAACTGACTCTCCTTTTGACAATGATGCCTTTCTTCTCTCCTTTTTTTTCTTATTTTGATTGAAGTTCCTTAAACTACCTTCTGCAGAGAGGTTTTGAAGTATGTTTATTTTCTAGTGTATTTATCATAGCTTGACTTACTAAGAGACCAGCTCTTATGACAGCTGTTACCTGCTACATTTTAGAAATATTTTGTAGTTTCATGGAGGCGCCTGTGCTGTTCTTGAAGGTGCAGTTTCTTGCTAATGTTCAAAGCTTTCAGAGGACTCCACTCTACCATGGATCTTGGAGTAAAATTTGTATCTGTGGATGTGCTGTGCCAGCTGAAAAAATGACATCTGCATTATTATATAAGATGTCACTGATGGCAATATAACACCCACAGGCAAAACTCTAAGCTGTCAGGTAACTCCGGAGGGATGGTGTAGGCTCTCCCTTTAAATTGACGATACCGCAGTAGCAGAAAGAGTGAGCTGCAGTTGGATTGGTGAAGGAGTAAACTCTCTACCAGAAGAAAACCACAAAACATACAGTTTCTTTTAAGGTAGTTTTTATAGCTGATCAATTCACTCTTTCCACAGAACTGAAGAAGTTTAGCTACCTTATTGTTAAAGTACATGTTCTCCTCTTAAATCTAGTTCTCTGTTCTTGAACTTTCAAGTAATGTGAGTCTACTCTTAGATAATTTATATGTGAAGAGTTGTGGTAGGGGCAGTCTTGTCTGTGCCTGTTGTGGGGTTCCAGTCCACAGCTGGAGTGCTCCAAAGTGTTGCCACAGTGTAAATAGACTCCATCTTTAGCTAGTATTTCGTGTGCTCTATGACAGTTGCACTATCACAGTAAAAATGCCAGATCATTTTGTTAGGATGTCATATTCCAAAGTCCAGATTCTGCGAAGAGGTATGCTGAAGTAATGAAACTGTTTGGAAGGAAAGTGAAGGCTGCTGGAGCTGCGAGGCTGTGCTGGGCATCCCAAGCAAATGGAGGAGCTGGCAAAGACAAGGCAGCTGAAATCCAGAACCCCTTCTTACTGGCTTTCATAAAGGGGCATTAATGATTATGCTTTTAGCTATGGATCTTTAAAACTGAGAAACGGAAATGTATACAGTAATCTCTTTTTAAAAAAAGTTTCTATTGTAAAAGTGAATAAAAACTATGACAGGAACTGAAGTGGACCTGAGCCTCAGGAAGAAATTTCTCTTGAATTCAAAAAGCCTGGCAGTATTAGAATAGAGCCATCATGGTTTTAAATAAGAAGAATGCAGAAATAACCAAGGAAGCCAGAAAATGAAAAGGGGGTTGGAAGCAACTCTCCTTCTGCTTGCCTGTGAGTCCTTGCTTCCAGTTAACTCTGTATCTGTCTGAGTCGCAGTGAACTCTAGACATTTCCCCCTCCCTCCCCCAATGTCTAGGTGACTGCAAAGCCTCTGAAGAGCTTGCTTTGCCCTCTGAAGTCTCTGAGTAAACTGTGAGCTTCTCCCTGTGGCTCTCTTGTGTGAAATGCCCTACAGCCTCTGCCCTTCCTCTCTTCCAGCCTGTTCAAGAACATCCCAGGGACGAGAAAAGAATTCCCCCACTTTTTTTAAGCCTGGGGTCGCTTAGTTCTTTGAAGAAACGTCGCATATAATTGGGAACATACTAAGTAAATACCGCACTTCCCCAAAGCACATTATTTTTTGTCTTGCCTGTGACTAGATGGTATCGCTGAAACTGGCTGTAATATGGTGGTAGAGGATAACAGATGTGGTTTATGCAGAGAAGGGACAAATAGGAGCTACCTGATAGTCATCTCCAGGCTGTACTTGTGACACGGGGAGTTAGGGGGAACTGTGAGTGTCCCATGCTGAAGAAAGGAGACTATCCAACTACTTATCCAAGTTTGTTCACTTCAGTCCACTAATACCTACCATCAGTATAATCCGTGTGTGTGTGTTATCTTTGTGGCTATGATAGAAGGCAAACGTAGGAAATTTATTTCCTACACTAAAACTTTTGTACACATCTGAGTGCATCTGTAACTGAAGTACCCATTCAGCTTCATCACTGAGCTATCATTTGATTTTTATCTCTTAGTTTGCTCAGTGTCACTCTTTATGAAGGTAGTCTTCAGGTAACAGCAGCTGAGGAAGGTCTACCTTTAATGTGGGAGTCATGGCAGTTTGCATATATATACACATATGTGTGCGTCTTAAATATGGCTTAGTACTGATAAAAGATACTTCAAGGGACTGATTCTTTTTTCCTTCTGAGGAATACGATCAAATTATTAATCTTATTCCTTAAAATAGGAGTGTTGTATTAAGATGCAAGGAAGGAGTGCTTATGTTTTAGTCTTTAGCTGTTCTTTATTTTTAAGATATGTCCTTTTTGTTGTTGTTTTTCCTAAGCGAATAATCAATATATACTGTGACACAATGGGTATTTGTGGGCCCTGTGGCTGGAAGTAGGTACGTGAAGGCATGGTTCTCTACAAACACAGAAGGCTGCTCTTGGTCTGATGGGCTGCAGGGCTGCACTGGTTTGATCTTATTGTTACCTTGGCATTAACAGTGCTCTCTTCTTTCACTGTCCTACTGGTTTGGTTTGCACTGTCAGGGGTACCAGTGCTAGAGGCATGGCATGACTCCTGGAAAGCAGTGCTGTGTAGCATGGAGAGCTGCTGCTGCTTCTGGCTCGTCTGTGGCTCATCAAAGGGGCTTAATGCTCATCTATTGTTTCATTTGTGTTTTTTTGATAGAGGTTGCCAATGGGAGAGAAAAAGCAGACATACTTCATACCATTGCTATTGGGAATCTGTAGGGTACCTTTGGGCAAGCACGGAAGTGTGCCAAGCAGGATATCCTCATCCGTAAACGTGCTAGTCGTACATCAGTCCAGGATAGCTTGCCACCAGGCTCTGTGTGGGTTTTTTTGTTGTTGTTTTTGGTTCTGTTTTTTTTTTCAGGGTTGGAGCTATTGCTCAGTGGTTTGGCAGTAATCAAGCTTTTTTTTTTTTTTTTTTTTTTTTTTGGTCATCCTTAGGAGTAGATGGGCAACAATTGCTTCTCCAGCAAGGCCAGCATCAGGATAGAAGGTCTCTTGTCTTGTAAGGCCAGCATCAGGATAGAAGGTCTCTTGTCTTGTAAGGTTACTCTGTTACCATCAAGATTTTTGCAGATAGCCACCTGCTTTTTTGCTTGCTAATGCCTTCTGGGTAGGCCTAGATCACCTGTGGTACAGAAAGATTTTTCAGACTAGACACCCCCATTCTCTTAAGCTAAATTCATTTAGGCAATAAGTTGTATTATATTTCTGGACAACTCAATGGTAGTTTTGTTGATCAGAAAGAGAACAGCTGACATAGGGCACTCCTTGCCCTTTCCAAAAGGATCTAGTCTTTCTTTTTCCACTGTAATTTGGTGAGTGGTAATCACAGAATGGGTAAGGCTGGAAGGGACCTTTGGAGATCATCTAGTCGAACCCTCCTGATCAAGCAGGATCACCTAGAGCACGTTAGATAGGATCACATCGAGGCAGGTTTTTATTATCTTCAGAGAAGGAGACTCCATAATCTCTCTGGACAGCCTGTTCCAGTGCTCTGTCACAGCAAAGAAGTTTTTCCTCATATTCAGGTGGAACTTCATGTGTTTCAGTTTGTGCCTGTTGCCTCTTGTCCTGTTGCTGGGCACCATTGAAGAGTATGGTCCATCCTCTTGACATCGTCCCTCAAGATATTTGTATACACTGATAAGACCCCTTCTGTCTTCTCTCCTCCAGGCTAAACAGGCCCAGCTCTCGCAGCCTTTCTTCATGAGAGAGCTGCTCCAGTCTTCCGATCATCTTTGTAGCCCTACACTGGACTCTCTCCAGTAGCTCCATGTCTCTCTTGTAGTGGGGAGCCCAGAACTGGATGCAGTACTCCAGATGAGGCCTCCCCAGGGCTGAGTAGAGGGGCAGGATCACCTCCCTCCACCTGCTGGCAACACTCTTCCTAATGCAGCCCAGGAGACCATTGACCTTCCTGGCTACAAGGGCACCTTGCTGGCTCATAGTCACTTTGTCATCCACCAGCACTCCCAGGTCCTTCTCTGCAGAGCTGCTCTCCAGAAGGTCAGCCCCGAGCCTGTACTGGTGCATGGGATTATTCCTCCCTAGGTGCAGGACCCTGTGCTTGCCTTTGTTGAGTGCCATGAGGTTCCTCTCCGCCCAGCTCTCCAGCTTGTCCAGGTCTCTCTGAATGGCAGCACAGCCCTCAAGTGTCTCAGCCACTCCTCCCAGCTTGGTATCATCAGCAAACTTGCTGAGGAGGCACTGTGTCCCTTCATCCAAGTCATTGGTGAATAAGCTGAACAAGACTTAATTTTGTTTATTAACACAGAATTATTCTGTTTTGTATTTCTTGTCACCTCTTAGTTTTCTAGAGGTCTTTTTACCAGGTACGAAACTTCCCTTCCTCTTAGCTTTTGTCTGACTTTGGCCAGATTAATGAGAAGTACCTCTTTGTGCCCCCTTGGTGACTGCATCCCTCTGCCTATGAATACTATTGCTCAGGTACAGTTGCAGTCAGCAATAACCTCTTCCCTACCCAAAAAACAGACATTCCTAAATAATGAGTCAATTTTAAAGCTCCTCTCTAGTTTTTAGACCAAGATTTTCTTTTTTCTTTTCTTTTTTTTTTCTTTTTCTCACCCTGATGACTTCTCAGTCTTCTTCCTAAACCCTCACTGTTGATATAGAGAAAGTCAGACTGCACACAAGGAACATGAAAAGGCACTTTTTGTCCTTTTTAAAGAACAGACATACACAACTATTCTTCATTGTGTAAATGCAATAAGATTCATCTGTTTCTTAGTGCTCTGATGAACTTGTGAGAGTCTGCAAAATTGCCATAACTGCTTTCCTCCTTACTCCCAGTAGTTGAAGTAGCCTCTTCTGAAACTGGCTTGAGGCCACCAGAACGTGTTAGAGGCAGATAAAGAAGGGCAGAAGGACAGCTACTACAGAGACTATTGAGAAAAAAAAAATTTAGGGGGGTTCTGTTTTCAGTGTATGCTTGCCATAGTATAAATAGCCACTTTTTAATATTTCCTGAGCAGTGCTGACTACTTTTTTTTTTTTTTTTTAAATACATTGAGGGAAATAAGTTGTGCACAAGTACTATACGGTGCTGTCGCACTGTCCCTAGTACAGGCACTGTTATCTTAGCAAAACAATACAGAACAAAGAAATTCCGCTCATGTTTTGGCCTTTCAGTTGATGATACCAGTATCTTTTCCCTTCCTCTCCTTTAAAGACTGAATGCAAATATATTGACCCTATGCATGACATGAAAGATGTAAGATGTACTTTGGAGCAGTATTTTTATCTTTCTTCCTGAATCTGACTCTGGATACATTATGGTACTTTTTATTTGCTTTGGATTTTGATTACTCAAAGTGACTAGTCCTGACTTTCCCTCTGGATGTTGGTAGACACTGTTATAGAAATGAGACTAGGCATCAAATACGTGTGCAGGTGCAACTCCAGATTTTTTTTTTTTTTTTTTTTTGTAGCCATATTTCTTTTATACTTATGCCTATATGAGAGCAAAAGCTCATAGAACAGGAATTCTCTGCATATACAAATGACAACTTTTTTGGATATTGAGCATAAGAGTTGCTGACCTCCTTAAGCAGGTCATGAAAACATCATTCTGATTTACAGGTTTATTTAAGTCTTAAAATGTGTTTCTTTCAAGAATATAATTTTCGTAGTACTTGCTTATAACCATGGATATTCATTTTCTACATGTAAATGTTCAGACCTCTTAGATTTTGCTTTGTGGTTAAAGGTTAATGTTTTCTTGTGGCAGCAACTTCCAGATGTATCGTTTTACTTAGTCTTCCCTTGTTCTAATGTTTAGATGTGGGAAAACAGATGCTGTCAATCTGCCTGTTCAACATTGTTCATATTTTATTTGGAGACACTTACTTTAGGAGGTGAATAGGAAGTAATGTCGTTGTTTCCTCTCCTCTCTTCTCTCTTGAGATTTTTTTTTTTACAATTAAAATTTATTTTTTTCACCCTTTTCTGTACCTCCCACTGATGTACTGACACTTTCCAGAGAGCAATGATTAGTATGAAAATGATAAAATAGAATTTATCTCTGGGAGGTAGGAGAGGTGGTGATAATAGTACAACTCCTCTCTATCCCTGTCCATCTGAACTCTAATACTCCTTTTTGGTTGCAGCTTCTTGTGATACTCGGATCCCCTTCCTAATCCTGTACAATATATTTGTACACTGCGTAGGGTGTAGGATTCTGCTCATTTCTCTAATGTGTATTACCATAAACTTACCTGACATGAAATTCATCTGTTGTGACGCTCACTTTCTTTTTTATGTAGGTCTACATGGCCCCATGGAGACACCCAAGGCAGCTTTGAGTAAGTAGTGCTGCTGGTAGTAGGGTTTAGTTATTGTAGATGGAGCTATCGTGTGAGGCTTAGTAAAACTCTTCCCAGGACCCAAACTAGCCAGGGTATAGCGAAGTGATCCATTAGTTTTAACAGCAGAGCCAATATAAGCCCTTTTGTCTCTCTGCTGCAGTTCATTTTTTTTCTCTCTCTGCTCTAAAATAACTGTTTGAGCGTGTGCTATGCACAAGATTGTTGAAAGATCGAGAGGTGTGGGAGTGGGAACATGACAAGCCTGGCTTGCTGCTTAGCCCACAGGCTTGGTAACTGCGTGGCTGATAGCTCAGAGAGGGCTGGGTGCATCAGCCGTTGGAGGGACGCTGCGCTGCCTTCCTCACCCTTAGAGAAAGGAGTCTCTGACCTAAATCATTGCCACGTGCATATTGTATTGCTTCTTTTCTGAATGAACAGTTATGTCTCCCAGATTCTACCTCTGAGCTTTAAGCTACAGTCATCCTTTGGCCAGGATGGAAACTGTTGACATTTTTGTGACCTTCTGCAAGCTCAGTGATTCATTATTTCAACAGGTTAATGGTTCAGTACAAATAATATAAATTAAATAACAGCGTCTATGCAGACAGTGCCTGTATAGAGTAGGAAGATCTATTGACTTAGCTGCTATTGAAAATAATACTGCTAAAATCCCCTGTGGAACATCATTGTGAGTGGTTTTCCAATGCTGACTATGTAAAACCTCTCCTGGAGAAACCATTGCAACTCTGTTGGTATATAGGACAGATCTCCATTCTGCAATTTAGCTTGCATCCAGGGGACACACGAAAACACTTTGTGTTATGATTCTGAGAATTTTTTTTTGAAAGTTAATTTAAAATACTGGGTTAAATAATTCTGAACCCAAATGTACTTCTAGCTTCTATATTCACTTCCGTCATAGCATTTGCTCTATTCAAGCTGTGTGAGTGTTGCTACTGAAGACTTTGCAGCACAAATGAAGTCAGACTTTCGAAGTGTATCAAAATCAGCAAGTATGATCCCTACAGTGACAAAGTCAATCAGTAATGACAAGTATTTTTCACTTTTTAGAAATATCAGGGGAGAATCTCAATCTGAAAATCCTTCTACTATATACTTAGGAGAAAAATATGGAAAGCAATGACTTTCCTTGCTGGTGACTCCATTTAAATTCCTAAAGCAAGGCTAAGGATAAATTTGGAGAAAAGTTCATCTCAAAAGTATCATACTGGTAAAGTGATTATTTGCTGATAGGAAGGAAAGGCAGTGGGAGGATAGCAGAACTCTTATGGCCTTGTCAAACCAGAATGTCTTCAGCAAACTAAGGATGTGTTTTCCAGCCAGCAGCTTGACCCAAAAACTTTGGACATTGCATCCTTTTTATTTTTTTTTCCTTTTTTTTATTAGTTGTCATTCTTTGACGTGATGAATACTTACAGCAGTATGTTAAAAAAGATACAGTTTAGTCTCTTGGCATCACTGCATAGCAGTCACAGCATTTTCACACAATCTAGTGCTTCCTTTCAGAATGATGCATATGGCATATATACGCACATATGGGGGCTGATTCTTGGTCCCAGTGAAGTTGATGGGACCAGTGTTTGGCCCATAGAGTTGTATAAGATATGTGAATGTGTATATATAAAATGCTTTACAATAAACATGACATATACAATCTTGAATTCAAAGATAAGCAGAATATATTTTACATCCAAGTCAAACTTGCGCTCTGCACTTAATGTACCTAAAATATTAGGTGGATTATAGAAACAAATAATAGAATAAAAGTTTGCACCAATCAAAGTATTTTGGATATATATGCCTGGTATGAAGCATGCCCTGTTGTTTGTGTGTTTTGGATTTGCAGGATTGTACTTCAAATTTAAGTACGGATTCTGAGGGGCATGAACTGGGGATGGTGGGGCCGGGGGGGAGAAGGGTTGCTTTATAGACAGCTCAGTTGAGTGACTTAAAATATAAGGCTATAAATTATGACTGGACCCTGACTGGTACCTGATAATTGTAACTACTTTAGTGTTTCTCCTTTGTGAAGAGAGTCAGTTTGGAAGGGGCTTGTGTGCACTCAATCTGTTTTGTTGAAAACTTTAATAGGGTTCAACTATAGATTAGAAGATTTGTAAAATAGCTATGCACATTGAAAACTGGCTTATTCCATTTACTGCAATAGTAGCCTTCTCAACAATCATCTGAGAGACCTTGCTTTTCTTTACCAAACCCAATAATTTATATAAAGAATAATCGTCCCATGTTTCAGGCAGCATTGTAGATAATGTCTTCTTCCTCCATGCTCCATTCATGCTTCCTCCATACATACATTGCTACATAATGTCAGCTACTCCCTTCTCTGCTTCTGTATTTCGAAAGTGCAGCCCTGTCCCTCCCACCCCCCACCCCTTTTGGCTGGTGGCCAGAAGGCTGACCCTTAAAGCCCCCAAGATATGTAATACCTTTAACGAAAACACACCCTTAATGTATTATTTTAATTAGTCTGAAAGTTTCACTTATCCCCACTCCCCTCCTTTTTTTTTTCTGACACAGAATTAATCTCTATGATCGTATGAAATTGCATTTAAAGAAACTGGGTTTTAATCAAGCAAATTCTATTTGTGTGGTATATCTGAGAGCATTTTAACCTCTTTTTCTTAGCAGTTTTTTGCTTCCTTCATTACATATATGAAAACCTAACTCAGTTGTAAAACTTCAGAAACTTTTAGCTGCATAGACCCAGTAAGAAAGCAAAATAGTGTACACAGGCTTTCTGTAAAACGGCTGATATGACTGACAGGAAAAAAATCCATGTCCTGTATGTCTGCAAATACTTTTTTTTTTTTTTTTTTTCCCTCTAGCATTCTGCTGACAGCCTGGGGTGCAATCCCAGCGCAGAAGTGTGCTCTAAACCAGGCAACACCAAAGACATATCCCAACAGCGTATACTGAGTGCTGGTGCTGCCAAGTTGGTTGTATTAGGTGCAGTTTGGCTTCTGGAGCCAGCCCGAACCTATTCCAAGCAGTGTTTCACCAGATGTGGTGATTGAAATCTAGCGAGTATGTTCAGTGCACCAAGAAAAATCCCCTGTTCTTTGAAAAGCTGTTCTTAAAATGTTTGTTAGGAAGTATTAAGTCAGTGAGTGCTGACTTTTGAATGGCCCAGGAGGCTCTAATTACAGGAAAGGTCTTGGTCCTACTGTAGCTGTAAGAGAACTTGCTGTGTATGTGCTGAGTTCTCCGGCTGGATCTATTTTCTGGAAGCTCCTCAGAAACGGTACAATGATGTGCCTGTCAATAGGCTTTTATGCTGCTAGATTCCAGGTTTGTTTACCTAAAGCTTCAGAACATTAAAAAAAATTTCTTTGAACTAGATGGAAATGGCTTCCACTTCTCAGTAAAAAGACAAAGCAGTAAGGAAGTACTATTCTTCTGTATGTACATAATGTGCTGCCTACAAGTACTTATACTGCTTGTTTTGCCTTTTCCTAAATCTGTCAGGAGAAAGAAAAAATACACCTAAAAAGCTGTGAAATGATGATGTTCCCACCCCACCATCAGGTGGTTAAAAAGGCATTTAAATCCTGTAGTTACAAATAATGTTGTTATTCTACAGCTCCCTCTCTTTGATTGTTACTTGCTCTCACTCACAGTACTTCTAATTTGTGAGTCCCATTTAGAAGAGTGAGGAAGAAGAAAAACTTTTACTGCTTGGAATAGTTTGTAAATTGGTAGAAGAGAAAAAAACAATTTATCTTAATATACTTCATGTTCTCATAGTTACTGATGTTCACCTATTTCACCGTGTTTTAATAGCTTTCTCTGGAGAAGCATCTTCTATGAATTAGAATGAGTAAAACCTCCTTTACTACAGCTTGTGATTTTTATTTTCCTTGGAACATATTAGGCACCTTATGAGAATGAAAACTTTGTCTAACCCAGTCAGTCCTCCCTGTAATTGAAAAAAAAATTCCACCACCTCTCCGCTTGCACTTTTATGAATAAATACCATCTTTTTTTCAAATGCAAACTGAAATAGTGTTTTCTTTTTGGTCTCTCCAAGGTAATCATGACACAAGATGATTATATGGCTGCAGGTGCTATTTTTGTTGGAAATCAGCTCTACAGATTTGATATAGTGGGGGTTTACAACACTGTACTTCACCTTAATAGGATGTTTGGGGGTGGGGTGGGGATAAAGGGGCAAACATTTGGTGCAGTGCTGTAGTGATCATGAAAACCATCTCATTGAAACTGATGCAAGCTTAAGGAAAGATTTATAAAGAATATCTGGATTGAGGCTGTTTGTGGCACAGGTAAGGCCATATATCTTTCGAAAACACCAGAACATAGAAACTCCCTCAACTATTATAATAGTTAAGAGGATTTTTCTGAACAGACTGGCTGCAAAGCATTTTCCCCTTCATTGAGTGAGATTGATCTGTGTGTCCGATTTTTTTTTTTTTTTTTTTTTTTTTTTTTTATGGAGAGAAAAACACAGGTGCACTTAGATACTGCCTATCTAAAGAGAGAAGGTGGGGAAAAATCAGCTACACTTCAGCATCACTCAGGAAAACAATTGGACTCTAGAACAACCAGGATGTTGTGCTTTGCAGATCACTACACTAGTTAATAAAAATTCAAACTCTTGAATAAACGATAATCAGGTCGAACTGTCAAATTATGTGGTGTTGCTGTGGGTTTTTTGTTTAAACTTAAACTTCAGGCTCTGTGAAGCATTTGCCTAGACGGGATGTGCAAGGTGCCATGGATTAAAAACACAGACCCGTATGGAATGCGTTTGAAGTTTTCAAGAAGGTGTCGTGCCAGACTTCATTCCTTAATGACCTTCGGTACACCTTTGACAGTGGAAAGGCAGTTCAGAATCATATCTTGTGATGCCATGATTTTGGCAGCTATCAGGAGATGAAGGATGTTAGAAGTTAAGGCTTTTATCCACAAATGATGGTGTATATTAATAAACTCTATACCATATTTACAAATGCTTTCTCTTGTATTAAAACTAACAGTATTCTGTTCACAGTGCCAATGTTTATACAGGTAGCAATCCCACAGTACTCCAGTATTTTGGCATGGGAATCAGTAGCGCTTTGTATTTACAGAAAATGTACACATATGAATATAAACATGTTATTCGAAACAGTACTCAAAAGATAGATCTGTTCGTGTTTCAAAGGTTTAGACTGTACAACACCTTCCCTTTCATTTGCGAGGGAATACTGTTCCTTGCAGCGAGAAGATGCCAGTCTTTTATCCAAAGTGGCATAAAAATGATTACCAAAATGAGCTTTGTTACACTGGAGTTGTGTATACGGAGCGTAACTTCAGTCTGAAGTTTTTAGATCTGTTTAGTGCACAGAATACAAAAGTTAAAAAGGTTTCTGTTTTAATTACTAAAATAACCAGGCTGTCTCTGCCCTCTGCAAGCGCTGTCTCGCTCAGCCAGTGTCCTCTGGATTTTGAAGATGCTGGTGGCCTAATGTGCAGCCTAGCTGCCAGACTGGAAAGTGTATGGTGCTCTGGGCTTATATACATGTGTCACAGTATGACTCATGGTAAATGGATATATAACCAAGAGAGCCTTTATCTCCCCTGTTCTCTCGGTACTCTTCCCTGCTTAGTGGCAGCAGTAACTGGCCTGACCACAGCACCGCTGACTGGGCCACCGCAGTTGAGCAGTTAATGATCAGAAGTGACGAACGGCTTCAGGCAGACGCAAGGCGAAGGGGGAGAGGAATACGAAGGAGCTCCACACTGGGACCCAGCAGAACTATGGGTTTATTCGTGAGGACCCTTACAGCTCTTGCTTTGCTGTTTCTTCTCTTTCTGTGTTCCTGCCAACAGGCTCCCAGCCCCTTGGGATGTTGTTTGCTGCTGTGATCAAGACAGAGATAGCAGTGCTATAAAAGAAAAGTGCAAAGCTGCCACTAAGGAGTCTCTTCTTCATTTAAAGTCTGTTCTTGGTTGCCAGTCACTTGACCTGAGTGGTCGCTGCTCCTATTACTGCTGTGTTGCTTATGGAGCAAACTCCTCCACTTGGCCTTGTTCCTCCTGAGATGGTTTAGCATATTTTCAGAGAGGGGAGTGTCTCCCGTAAACTGGGCCCACCTCTCAAAGAGCGGCTCTACGATGTATGTCATGAACCCTGGGGAAGCATACAAAATAAGGCAGGTCAGGAACAAATTCATTCACTGAATGCACTTCCCCACGGAGTGGGGCAAGGGAATACAGCAATGTAAATTGCAAAAACTCTGAAAAGGGTTCGATAATTCCTCACGCAGCTATCAACTCTTGCAAACTTGACTAGTGCATGTGATGAAGATGTGGATCTACCTGCATGTGTAACAGTAAAATCTGAGATGCTATTTTTATTCATAGATATTAGAATGACCGCTCCCTTTTCTTCCTTTGTGAAATGACTCCATCGAATATTTGCCTTGGATAGGCTTCTTTTTTGAATGTTTTTAGAATGTGAATCATGACTCTAATGGCCAGGATCTAAGCTCTGCATCAATGAAATTATTCAGCAGGCTCAGCCTAAATAGATGTCCCTGAACCAGAAACCAAAAACACTGAGTAGTTACCTGTAATTTTCATTTTTAGGACAACATTTTTTTTTTTTCTTTCAGGTCAACACTCTGGTTTTAGCATCTTTTTTATTTAGTTGCTCTAGACATCAGTCAACAAGTTTCCTAGCTGTGGCTGTGAATGAGGGAGCTGAAAGTGGGCTATGGTGTGTTTGAGCCCTGTAAAATACCTAAGAGACTACTACAAAGTCAGTGAATGCTGCTGTGGCTGTCTGCTTCCTAGTACAGAGCTTGCTGGACTTGTATTAACTTGGGGACCTCTGCACTACCCTATGTTATATAATATACATCTATTTATGTATAGACTATGCTATAGACAGGCATGTTGTAGATGCCTCTTATACTGTAGAGTGCAGACAAGAATAGCAGTTGAAATTTGAATGCTGGCCTTTGATAGCACATGAGAAGACTAAGCAACAACTTCTTTGTGCCAGAAAGGTCTGTTTGCTCTAACCTATTGGGAAATTGTCTACTTTTTGTATCAGTTCACCCTAGAGTAGCTATTGTACAGAGTAATGGCTTTATTTAAGTAAACTACTATAAAAATATCTTTGATAGAAGAAAATAAATTGAAATAATGCTTTTAAGATTTAAATTACAGTATGATGCCAACAAGGAGGAGCTCGGAAAGGGAATGTTTCAAAGCCAGAATTAGGATTTGGCTGCTGTTCCTTCATTGTGTGGGGATAAACTACGACGTAGCAGGTTTATCTGCAAGCCATGTCTCACTTACGCCAGCAGGTTGCCACTCATGCTGTAACCTTAATGCAGCTGGGTTTATATAACTCTGAAATGACCAGAAAGGCGTGATACTGACAACAAAATTGCTGTCTGGGGCTTGCTGCAAACCCTATGGCCTGCGTGTGAGGTCTCGGGGGTCGTCTGAGCCTCCGCTTAAGGAGCGTTTGTGCCTCTGCCATGACTGCTAGCGGGGGAGCCAGCTTGGACGGCTCAGCAGCTGTGGGGCTGGCAGGGCAAACAGCAAGGCAGCTGGGATGGGGCAGCTAGTCTTGACTTGAGGTAGCTTTAAACTGTGAGCTATGGCTAACTTTGCTGTAGAGGTAGCCTTTGCTATGATGACCTAAATGATTTTGTGGATGAATCTTACATTTTAGAAAGGCCTGCTTCAGTTTTGTTGTCTGTGAATACTGTGTGGAATACATAGTATTCCCACTGCAGATGATCTTGGTGTAGTAAAATTTCACATTGGCTAAACTGATTAAGTTAACCTGATCTCTGCAGCAAAGGGAATCAGCTTTGCCCAATTTAAAGCAATCATATGGGGAAAAAGCCCACCATGATTATTTATTATTAGATGACTTCTTTTAATTCATTGCTTCTGCCCTATGATTTTTCTGGCAAGGGAAAAGGAAGATTAACACCAGTTGTTCAGTTGTAAGACAAGGAAAATGTTTCATGGTTATGCAACTGCCCAGTTAACATGCTGTACATATGACAGAAAACTACAGATGCATTTATGAAAACACGAACTACGAAGTAGCTATAGGGCTGCTGAGATTATACTGCAAACATTGCCCTGGAGTCATTGCTCCCTGCTTGAGACCTATCTGCAGTCCAGCACGTGAAAGCTGTGGGGATGCCAATATGCAGCAGAGCAGAGGAGAGAAAACTTGTGCTCGGTGATCTACAGACAGTGAGTCAGGCTTGTGAAGGACAGCTGAAGTTATGAAAAAAATAAGGAAAGACAGATGAATTGGGATGCTGACTTGCTGGTCTCAAACCTCCAGAGAACAGCAAAGAATATGGTCTGAAGGCTCACTTTTTTTTTTTTTTTTTTTTTTTTTTTGTCTTCTCCACTGGATCATGTCATGTAACCTGCTTTTGCAGGAGAACTAGATTATGGAGTGTTTATGAAGAATCTGTGGAAGACTGGACAGAGGAAATAATGGTGACATTATTTTAAACTAGAAAGTTTTGTTGCAAATTCAACAGTTATGGAAATTCTTTCCCTCATCATCCCAAATAATCAAATTACTTCACTGAAATGAGCTTGCAACTGGCTGATCATCTCTTTGAGGCAATGTCATGCCTCACCTCATAAAGTAAGGCAGCAAGAAGTTAATCCTAGATCAAGTGTTCAGGATTCACAAAGTTGACCTTGGCTGCTGATTCACTAGGCTTATGTGGCAGATGGATTTTATTTCATCACATATCACATTTCAGTTTTTGCTTGAGCTTGTGCCATACTGGGATAAACATGGAGATAACAGAATGAAACTAGTGCTTACCGATTTGTATGCTTGGTATTGTGTCCTTCTGCTGATTACAAAGAGGGCTTATTTCCAGTTCAAATTTTTGTTCCAGGTCACCTACAAAAAAATAAAATAATTTGCTGCCACTCTTATCTCTTTGCCTTAGCTATGTGAGACTGCAGCCGAGACTGCAGCCTCATGGATCTGAGTAGTTGGAATCTCGCACCAACAAAGACCATATTAAATGTTTGAATACCTTTGTTTTGCAGACTCTCTTTTTAATTTTTATTTATTTATTTATTTATTTATTTTTGGTATCAGAGGAACTGACTAAGCTTACTAAGAAAAGTATCTCTTAGGAAAGGTGATTTCTGAATGAACATTAAATCTGAGCACATAAGTATTCTGAGGACTTCCATTTTCAGAAATAGGTTCTCTTACATGAGAAACATTTCCTGTACATTTTAAGACATTCTAGTTTATTTACTTATGGCTTAAATGTCTTCCAATTAGAAAAACCACATAATAGGTGTTTCAGAAAAGCTGCATCTTCATTAGCACTGCAGCATGAGTTGTTAGTGTGTACTTGTGGTATCATGCAATTGCTGTTAAAGGCCAGCCTGACGGAGCCTGGCACTTAGTCCGTAGCTGTATCTACACACTCAAACTAACCCGAGCCAGAGTGTGGGCTTAAGCAATATATGCTCATTTGTCAAAAGGTATGGAATTAAAGGTATAAATGTGAAATAAGAATGAAATTCCTTATAATTGTGATATAGTTGAGTATCTGGGCTGTGAACTTAAAACATTAATTCCCTGGTTGGTCCAAGAAGTCCCCAGAGAGTCATCTGCCCAGGGCCGATTTGAGACAGTAGACAGACTTCAGCCAACACAACTGACTGAGCTCCTGGCCCCTTCCACAACCCAGTATTTGACTAACTGGAGCAGGAGATCTCTGGATGGGAAGCTGGGGCTGCTGTGAGGAGTCAGCAGGTAGCTCCTGCTGTGTGCGGGCAGGGTGGTGTGTCCGGAGACGCTGCGCAGCCTGGGCGGAAGGGGCGCTCCAGAGCCTGCCCCAGGCCCGTCCTGCTGCAGAACTGACCAAACTGTAAACAGTCAGCTGAAACTATTACTGCAAATGCAGAAATGGGCACGCAGGATGGTCTTTTGCACGTAGCTAGGGTAGTTAGTAGATGTTCTGTATGTAGTTGAAGATAATCAATAGCAATGGTCAGAGGTGTGCTGGATGGTGAGAGAAGACCACAGGGTGGCTAGATATACGAATTCAGCAGCATTACAGCTCAGGGAGTTTCATTTGATCCATCTGAAGCTGCAGTTGTTCTTTTTTCCCCCCTACTAGTACATTTTGACTTAAACGCTTTTGTGCTACACAGGCTCTACGGGCACATATAAAATAGTATATGCATTTTTAAGTCTTGCCTTCCTTCTCTGTGCAGCCTACAATTGTTTCTTAAAATACAAGTGAGAGGAATATTTTTGGTTTTAATTAGGTGTTTAGAAAATATCAGCGAAACATTTGGAGTTTCACAAACAATCAAAAGGAACAATTCAGCAGAACTGAGACAAAATAAGTCTGTCATGTTTTCTAGTTCTTCTGTCCTCTTCTTCCCCCGTATCCCCTCCAGAAAGACACTGAGAAAATGTCTAACCCTAGCGACATCTCCTCTGTAGATATTCTGGGTCCACAGTGGTTCACCTGTATGGCCTTAACTGCACCAACATCCTCATGTCTTTGAAGAAGTGTTTTAAATGACAAAGTTAAGATTTTCCTTCGCATAGTAAGAACTTACTTAAGTTGATGGCCAATTTTCTTACGTTTCAAGTTGTGATGTGAAAATAACTGCATGCATGAGTTGCTGAGAACTTTCACACTAGGGAAAACCTTCTAACCAATGTTAAAACCTCCACAGAGAAATTGGCCATTCAAACTGTTTAAACATTAGCCATTTTTGAAAATTGTTTCTTGCCAATTCCAGTTTTATATAAACAAATCAAGTTGCATTATTTTCCTTATGTGCCTACTTAACTTTTAAAATGCCCATTGAAATGATCTAGCTTTAAGACCAGTTAAAGATTTTCACTGTACAGGCAAAGTCCTGATTTCTTAAGATCAAGTTAAAATATTTTTTTTTTAGGAAGGGTTTGTATTAAGAACTCTTTCAGGCATTAGCTGCTCCCTGAAATGTATCTATATCTGATTTGTATATTTTATTTTAGAGCACCAGAAGACTTGAAGATCAGGACCTGAGTTTCTACTACAATAATATTAAAAATGTTTAGTACAAAGAATTTAAAAACTTTGCATGTGTTAGAGAAGGAAGATTAAACAATGCACTAATCATGTCTCTGCCTAGTCTATAATTAAAAATGACACTTGTTCTCAGTAAATAAGAGCATAAGAGCTATGGCTTTCAACTGCTAATCTCAGTGTCCGGTAATCCTTTGGTGTCAACAAACCTCCTTCAAACTCCAGCAGCATGTGTAAGGGGAGATAGTGATCTACAATTTTTTTTTCTTTTAAATGAAGTCATAATGATATCTAAATACCTGAATACTATACCTAATATAATACCTAAATACTGTTTTTTACCAGGATTATACAGCCACATGTGGTGATAGTCAGACCACAGTTTCTGTACATTCTCCCCTGTCAATTGCTAACTATTTTTCTCCCTGTTACAGCTGTAACTGGTCTTGTCTCCTCCAGCATCCCCTTTGAGAGGTATATTTGAGAGGTTATGCTACTGAATCTTGAGCTTTGGGAAAAAAACTTAAGTTCATAAGGGTTGCTGTCTTCTTCAGCATGGTCCCTCAAGACACTAAAGGTGAGGTATTGGGGCCCTGTCCTCATGTGCTGGGTGTTGATCATGCCTTGATTATACACCTGATTAAATGAAGCTGCATCTTGCTGTTTATCTCGGGCTGCTTATATAACTTGAACAGCATCGAAGTCAAAGACGTTTCACCAGTTCAAACTGACACTGGCTGCAAATTAACTTGCCCTTATTTGTTAATGTTATGGACTAACTGTACTAGGTACCAGCTCAAACGTGGTTTAAATTTGTCGGGTGGAATGAATTTTTGCACAAACTCAGTGCTTTGCTGTGTGCTCTCCCAGCATTTGTACCGCTTGCCTTAGGCTCTCAGGATGCTACTAACAAAGAACTTCGCGGTGATTACACTCTGCTGCCCCGTCTGTGTTGTAGCACAGCATGACCTTGCCTATGTAGATAGAGCCAAATGGTGTAATTACTGTATTAAAAAAAAAAAAAAAACAGCCCCTGCACGCCTGAGCTCTCTGCAGGGGTTTGGAAACACTTGCAGTAAGCTTGAGCAGAGCTCTGGCTTGCCTGCTTTGGCCCATTAAGCTGCGTCAGCAGAGCCTGGCGCGCTGGGAATCGCGTTCAACCTCTCTCTCTGCGTCCGCACGCAGAAGAGCGCCTTGTAGTCGGGAAGGGGCGAGGGCAGGACTCAGCTTGGGAAGCGAGACGCAACGCAGGGGACGGCGGCGGCGTGGTCCTGCCGCGGGTCGGAGGAACTCGCGCCGCTCCTCCGTTCCTCCTCGCTGTTAAAAGGAGGCAGTGCCTCTGCTCGGCGGCCGCTCTCGGGGCGGGGGGAGCCGGGGAGGGCGCGCGGCGGCCGGGGCTGACCTTGCCGGTAGAACTCCTCGCAGACCCTCTCGCTCCACTGCTTGCTCAGGTCCCAGAGCCGGCAAGGATTGCAGATGTCCGCGCACTTGAGCGCAATCTGAAAGCAAGCGAGAGAAGCCGCGGTGAGAGGGCGCGAAATCGTCGTGCCGGCGGTGTGTCGGCCGTAGATCGGCACCTGCTGGGCCGCGCGAGCGAGGCTGAGGAGGGTTAGGATCACCGTTCAGAAACTGCGCTTCTCGCTTTAGCGTAGCGAGAACCAGAGGAGGCCAGACTCCAGCCCGCGAAGCCTTCGGGATACTCCTCGAAGGGAACAAGCCAACGAAAGCTCCGGGCTGGCTCCGGCGGACTGCCTGGCTCAGCACCCGTCGCTGACGACAAGGAAGGGAAAAGCCAGGCTGGTGCGAGACTATTTGGGCATCGTTTCCCTGCGGTCTCAGTGACTGACCTTGCATCTCGCCTCGACTACGCTTCGTTTTAACGTCCGCAAGCCCCTGTTGGTGAAGCTGAGCGCGGGGCCCTCCGCATCGCCCTTATTGCTGAGCACTTTTAAAGCGCTTTGCAGGGGAATGAGGCTGGAGATTTTTAAAAGCAAGTAACTGTTGCAGAGAAGTAAACAGGCAACAGTCTGCCTGTCTCGCTGCCTCGGAATAAGACGTCATATGTCTGTTTCTTCGGGGATTGAACCAGCTGGTTAGCTCGGCAGAGGACAGAATTCCTTCTGGGACCCAGCCGGGAAAACATACTAAATACTTCCTGTACAAACGGAGGCTTTTAAACTAGAGGAGGGAAATCTCCTAGTCACTCTTGCAGTCTGCAAGGTCCTTTCAAATACTAGGTAGTAATGAACCTATCCTGAGCAATCAAAAAAAACTTTTTGCGTTGTTTTTGTTTTTCAATTCTTCCACAACTAATCCACCAAAAAATGAATCTCAGCATTTTTGTGCCCTTAGCTTCTATCTTTAAGAAAGTGAGTATGGAGTTTGTTGTTGTTATTTTTTTTCCATAGACGAGATCTGTAATCCCTGTGCCTTTGGCATTTGTACAACTTTCTTGCTTAATTTGTCAGGAAATATGATAAGTCATCACCTTGCTGTGCACAATCCATGGAAAAAAATCTGAGAGAAGACTGTGTTTCGCAGAGGCCAGTCAGGCAGATTACTGCATTTCCCACACTTCTGGAAGGGGGAGATTTAACAGATCAGCACTTCTTTCCTTACTCCTGCCGCCTTTCCTGTAACCTCAACAAACTGATAAAATGTAAATGCTTGTTTTATAAATGATGATGATTACCTAAACTCTTTTTATGTATTTTAGAGCAAAATTGATGTCAGGTCTCCAGAGAGGCAGGTACATGCTGCTGCTTTAATCACAGTAATGCTTTAACAGGCAGAGGTTTATTCTAAAAAGCCTGTTAATGACAGCAGCTTGGCTGGAAGAACCAGTTTGAATCTCTCTGATTTTTGAATAAAACTTTGTTTCTTCATCAGCTGGGAAGATCCAAAGTTTTGCATTGGAAGCACTGCACTTGCTGCCACAGCAACCGCTGTTTCTGCAGAGGCAGCTTACAGACATCAGCCATGGGGGCACGATTTGGGTACCCGATGTCAGGTTGCCTCGGAAAGAGCATGGAGCCAGGGGCTCTCCTGGTGATAGCTGTTTAGCTTCATCTCCCAGCATTTGACATTCTCCAGTATCTGCTGCATTCACAGCTTTTTAACTCAAGGAAATTGCTTAAAGAAATACTGGCTCCACATCTAGATTGCCTGACATGCTAGGTGGCAGGAGCAAAGTGATTAAGGTGGTAAGTAAGGAGGACATTGCTGACCAGATGCACTTTCTTATGCTATTCCAATGTTTACTAGAAAATGCTATGACTTGAAAAGTAAACACAAACAATAGTAGCAAAAAACAACTTTAAAAGTTACCTGAAGCATGAAATGTCTGTCTTGTGCATCCTCCAGTCTCAAATCCTGATTGTCAAGGTGAGATTTCAGACGGATCAAAAACTCATTTTGTCTATTGATGTCTGTTGCCAGGATTAGGGAACCTAATTGCTGTTCAATATCCTGTCTGCAATTAAAGGAAAATAAGCCCCTTCAGTCGTGGAACTGTTGAATGTAACAGCTCAAAACAATCTTCTGAGGATCACAGCTGTTGTAGAGCTGCTGCTTGCTTTATGGCTCTGGTTTAGTCTATTTGGTCATTCTCTGCTGGGGGGTCTGCAGGATACAACTGTTCTAGCTGCCTAAGGGGATTCATGAGGAACAGAGAATGTGGAAGAAAAATGCTGTTGGCACAGCTGGTTCTGAAAGCTTCCAAAAAGTGCTAGGTAAGTAAAAACTAAACAGTGTGATGCATCTAGAAAAATGTTTGCATCTTACTTACAGAAAAGTCTGTTTGAGGTAGAGGATTTCTAGAGGATATGTTCTTGGTAAACTCGCCTGTGATTAAAACTCAGTATCGCAGGCTTGTTGGCTGGCTTAATCTCCACCCTTTTTGGTGGGAATAACATTGCATAAAACTAGCTGGTAAAAACGTTACATCCTCTTTGCCTAGGTGCTCATGTTGCTGTTTTTTTTTCCCCTTCATCTTAAAAGATGGTGAAGATTGAACAATGCTTCCCTAGTAATATGTGCAATTCCCGAACAGCCTCTGTACTGCTCGGCTAGCTCCTCAATTTTTCTCTAAATCTGATCATTTTTTATTACTAAATCTTTGTAAGGTTGGTGGATGCTATGCAAAACTAAAAATGTCAACAACAGCTCTGAAAAGTCCCATCCTTGCTGGGACTCCCAGTATACCTAAATGCTGACAGTGCTGCAACAGTGACAAATTCTTAGAAACCACAGCTGCCGCCTGACCGCGTCTCATGATTTTCACATTGGCAGCAGGAAAGGGCCTCGGTGGCCGTGTCCTATTTAAGAACAGCGAAGGAAGCCACGAGCTAGTATGAGCGACGGCTTCCTCTAGTCGGCACTTACGTCACTTCTTTCGGCAGGTGGGCCAGGAGCCGGGATTCTCGAAGCATGCCGATGGTAGACCGCCAGTGGTGATTTTCTAGCACTGAAACATTCTGGGCAGGAACAAGAAAAATAAATTCAAGGATTGGGCAGGTACACGTGGTGCAGATATAGGTTCACCATGTCGCATGATGACTAGAGCTGACTGGAAATGCTGTAGCAAAACCGAAGACGCTGAGCCTAAAATGTTTGTTTCTAAGCCACCTTTTGGGTTTAAAGGAATTGGTCTAGATTTCTAGCGCTAAAGACCTTGTGCTTCTAAGTGTCCTAGCTAGGGCTGTCCCTGGCATCCTGTTGTTTTATCATTTTTGAGTCCTGCTGTGAACAGAGGAGTTTTAGCCTAGTCTGAGCACGAAGTAGATTACATTCCAGCACATTTATTAAGAAATGACTAAAACTATGGTTGCAAAATCTTATTTAGTTCATGGTTTACCTCATACCGATCCTAGGCTGACTTCTCTGATGCTACAGTTTGAGTGCAGAGCTGGCAAGAAAACTACACTGCCAGATTTCCCTTGGAGTCAGGCAAGTGGAAGCCCCCTGCAGCTGCTCAGTGAAAGCAAGGAGAGCATCAGCATCACTGAGCATCTTGCAGGGCTCAGTGTCTTAGTCTGCAATAAATTTTGATTCGTTTTGCTTTGTTTTGTTCTAAGTTGAACCAAAGTTGGAGGAGGGGGAATCCTAAGGAACAGAAACACAGCTTTTTAGGGAGTTTCTAAATCATAACTAATTGTTGACATTACACTACAAGTAGCTATGCTAACACCCAATGAATTTGTGCAAAGGTGAGAGTGCACACTTGATTGATTTGCCATTACAATATTTTCTGCAGTACTGTATTGTTCTTGAGTTCACACAATCTCTGATAGGTTGTTTTGACAGTTTTTCTGTTTTTTTTTTTTGTTTTGCTTTTTCTGTTTTTGTTTTGTTTCCCTTTTTCCTAATAGAAATCACAGATACTGCAACAAAAATACTTCCCAAGCGTGCGAAGACTAAGTCCTTCTCCTTTGAGGAGGTGGCAGATTCAGAACTCAAGACCTGCTATGCAATAACAGGTATGCATAAAAAGTACTTATGACAGCAATCTTGTTTAGTAGCCAACTTAAATACCTTTCTTTTGCCTAAATACATTAGGATGGACTTTGTACTTTGATCAAGAAAAACAAGGGAATGTAATGGCACATAACATTTTTTTCCCTTTCACCTTCATACTCTGAGCTGAATCTTTGTCCCAAGCGTTACCCAAAGTCCATTGAGACGACACAGCAGAAAATTCTGGGACAACAAGGGTTAGCACCCGTTTCCTACCCAAAGGTTAATTAGAGAAACCCTGCCAGCCACCTCTGGCCTTCGGGAATTCCTATATTCCTTTGTACATGGGTTTAAGACAGTGACTGTGTGCACGGTTCCTGTGGTCTCATGGAGGCCCTAGTCCGACTGCATCAGCCCTTGTGACATCCTCACTGCAGAGATCCGCTAGGCAGCAACGCGTGCCCTTGCTTCCCTTCCAGAGAGGTAGCGTTACTTGTTGTAAAGGGCTGCTTCAGCGGCTCCTGCCTCAACCACAGGCGTACATTATATTGATGCATTTGCAGCAGGTCCCTGCAGCAACCTCGGAGGCACTCTGATTTTATTTCTCTTATTTATCTGAGAAAAAGTAAGCTCCTGTGTGTCCTTATTTGCTACCCCTTCATCTGCTTTGAATCTGTTTTCGTAAGATGCTTTCTCCTGCCCTTTGTGTAGTTCTTTCCTTAAGGAGTTTCTGAAAGAGAACTTTAATAAAAGGTTGTAGAAAAATCTAGCTAAACAATGCCCACTGGGTTGTCTTCATTTATCTCCTTTTTCAAAATATTGTGATGTTTCAGAGGCAGTCTTCCCTTCTGTATTTCAGAAACCAGCATACTTTTAAGAATTTAAAATTAAATAGTGTCTTATTTATTCAGTTAATTTCCCTGGAAATCAGAAATTGTGATTGCTAGGACCTAAGTCAGGTGATTTGGACAATCAAGTTGTCTTTTTATTTGCAGTTTTAAGCTAGTATGTGTTGGTTACATATTTTTAGCTTAAGAGGTTGTTATGGCAGTATGGTTAGGGACCTGACATTTTTGGTGTTAGTGTGAAACTGTTTTCTCAAAAGAAACCTGCAAGATGAGTACAAAAAGTTCTCTGACTTGAGAATGTAGAGTAGGTTTGTCTGTGAAAAAAAAAAAAACACTTGGCTAGCTGAGGCTCACTGAAGGAACATGTGGAATAAAGAAGCTAATTTCAAAATCAAAACACTATAGCTTCATATATTAAGCACCTATGTTGTTGTTGTGTTTTTTTTCCCTTACTGCTTATGGGGTGACTTCTTCCTTCTGATCTCCTACATGTCCTCAACTACAAGAGAAACCTCAACAGAGGAGTCTTGTTTTTTGTTCTCAAGTAAGTCTCCATCCCTCTCTTGGCAGTGTCCTTTCCTGTATCTTCACAGAGCACTGTGTACTGCTGAGGCTCTTTGTCCTCACTCAGAGATATTATTTTGTTCCTGTAAACCCTTCCCCTCACCTCTCTGCCTCCCATAATCTGCCCTTGCTTTTTCATCTCCTCTCTCATTCTTTCCCAGCTGTTAGGAAGCCTGAATTTCTGCTTTATCTGCTAATGGGAGGAATCAATAAAGACCAGAAAATACCACCAGGTGCCAGCATTTTCTCTTCTGCAATGACAGAATTAAGACAAAACTGCTACCTTGGAGCACTGGGAATTGGGGATTATAGTGAAAGGGATTGTCTGTGGCAGAAAAGGACAGTAGGTTAGTTAAGGAAAAGAGAATGAGGGACTGCTTGTGGTGGGAAGGAAGAATGGACTCCACGAGAGACTGCAGATCAGCCTTTTGAGAGCTGAGGAGCAGGTGGAGATGAAAATACCAAACTACATCAAAGAGGTGCAAAATGATGAAAATTGAAAGTTGGTTGACTTTTGAGAGGCAATCCTTTTAGGGGGGGGATATGAACAGCTCCATCCCCCAACAGCCACCTCACCTGCGGTGATATATCGGAGCAGGATAGACCTGGAGACTGTGTTAATTAAGGTTACTGAGGCACTAAGGAGAGTACGTGACATAGTTGGTGATGGAGGTTAATCTCCATATCCAGTCCTGGAGTCAGGCTGCTGACCTGCAGCAAAGTCCCCAGCAATCTCTGCTGAATCCTAAGGCCTGATATACTGTGTCTATCATCACTATGCTAATTCCATGAGGAAGGAGGAATGTGTTGCTTACACATTAAATTCCCACATTGGAACATTACCCATTTTGTGAAACAAATGCTTCACCTACATAGTTAGAATATCTTTTTTCTCCCCTTCTCTCCAGCTGGCTCGCAGCTGAGTTTGCAAGCCTGCTGTCCTCGGCATTTTCTACTTCTGGCCATTTGCACACTTACTTTGCTGATGCTGAGCTCTCCTAAGCTCTGTACAGAAAGCCTGCATCCGTTCCATGCTGAAGGCTAGCCAGGACAGAACTGAATATGTAGGCATCCAAGAATGTTCTTGCAACCAACTACTAGTTGCTCAAAGGGAAAAACAAGCTCAGGTATCCATCCTAGAGTAGTTCAATTTCTGTAAGTTTCTGCTCTTTGCCTGCTGCTATACCCAGAAGCTAGATCAAAGCTGCTAGTGTCTAGTTTCTCACACTTAAAGTACATGCATGTAGCAAAAGGAAAAGTCAAGTTAACAAGTGACAACTGAGCATGAAGTCATATGACACTCCTGTTAAATGCAAGCAGCCAGAATCCCTGAAGCTGTTGCCAGCAACTAGAAGAGTCAACTTTTCCACCCAGGAACCTTCTTCTGCCTCAGGAAGGCTAATTGCCGCTAGCTACCTGATTTCTTTGGCTGGTGGGGAGATACCCTGTACAGGAGATAAACCTGTGTGACAGTTTGCTAGGTGAATTTCAGGTTGGTATTTTCAGCTGTGATCTAAAGAGAGTTTGCTTTCTCTCTCTCTCTCTCTCTCTCTCTATATATATATATATATTTTAAAAAGCTCTGAGTAACACAGATTTGTTTTTATGGCTGAATGCTAGGAAGCCTCTGTAG
The DNA here is from genome assembly GCF_028389875.1 of Rhea pennata. Lineage (NCBI taxonomy): Eukaryota > Metazoa > Chordata > Aves > Rheiformes > Rheidae > Rhea > Rhea pennata. The sequence goes on from NC_084665.1 coordinate 65,721,155, forward strand.
CAGCTACAGCCTTAAACTGGTGGCTGGTTACAATGCAGACTTCAGGATGGGGGTAAGAATCTGTTCTTTTCCTTACACTAACACAAAATGTCCAATTTGTGGCTTTTTCTGAACTATCTACATCATTGGTTCTTCAAACCACCAAACTGCCTACAGTTGCAAATGAAAAAGAATAATAACTTGAAGACATAACATGAAGACTTTTGTACTATAGATATTGAGTGCGACCATTCCAGACTTAAAAACTATTATTCTTTGCTTACTTCAGAACTACACAAAGAAAGATAGAAAATCTTAACTCTCTATTATTGAAGTTATAAAATAACATTATGTTTATATCAAAACTGTTTATTTCCTTAGGACACGCATACTTCATTCTCAGTAAAAGACAGCATTTCTTTTTAAGAAAAAGGAAATACGACTTTTTCATGTGTCAGGCTGAGGTCATTCTTTGGGTAATGGAAAGGCAGGATTGTACCAAGCTGGACAACCTTGAATAGTGTGTTGCTTTCAGTCAAAAGTAGTAGAAATAATGTCAAATAAGCCAAATGCATCAACCAGAATTTGAGCTAATTGGGACTTTTTAGCCTCGAGAGACCAAAGACAATGACTAACAAGCAAGAGTACAACTTTTATTTTTAATTTTAATGGTGAATGCTGTCTAGAAGTAAAGCCTGCATCACCTACCAAGGAATGCTGTTGTGTTCCTCACAGGGGGCTGATACACAGGAATACATAGGAAGTGATTGTAAGAACCCTGATGTCACCTTTTACGCTGTCCTTCTAATGCTGGAGACTTGAATGAGACACTTGCATTTACGTGCAAAATTCCGGTGCCTGACAGGCAATAGACTCTTGTGGAAATATCTTACATCTTACAAAAATGCTTTCTATTCTAAAGCATTGATTTCTTCGTGAAACAAAACCTATCTTCCTGAAACATGATTCTTGAATATATTCACGTCAGCAGCTGTCAAACATTTTTCATCTTTGTCAAATACTGACTGACCTCATTTTGCAAACTCTTTTTTCCCTGATGATTCAAACGTAAAGTTTTTATTTAAATTTACACACAGTTAAGATCAAAGAGACTCAGTGACAGATGAGTGCTAACTATGCTAAAACTTACTTTTGTTTGATTTTGTTTTGATTGCTCCTAGTAGTTCTGTAGCTGTGTTGGAAGATTTAAAAAAAACCCAACCTCTAGAAAATTTTTACTTCAGTTTCAGGCACATGTTAAAGTACTAACCTTGAGAAGAATATATTTGACTTTTTTTTTTTAAAAAACAATATCTTACCAAATCCAAATTTTTCATGAAAAAAAATTCAAAAAATGTCATTGCTTTTAAATTTATTAGCATTAATTTATTGTATATTACTAAGATATCTGTAAACAATTAATTTTACATCGATTTAAGACAAAAAAATTTAAGACAAAAAAATGCCCTAGCATTTACATTAAATATGTGTCCTGTCATGAACATTCCTTAACAGTATACTTAAAAATTCCACCTACTGTTGAAATACTCTGTTTTCTGTATTATTTTATCACTATCTTTTCTAACCAACATTTGAAAGTATATTCAAGCCAAGTTAGACGAGCAAGAACCCTCTTGCCAACATACTAGTATTTTATTTTAGCTGCATCTCTTTCAAATTAGCCTGCATTTTGAACCTATTTATACTTTACTGTTTCCCACTGACAAGGACTTGTTCACGATTTTAGGGCCAGAGTTGATATCGAATGGCTCTATCCCACTCCTTTTCAGAAGATCCTTAACACAGTTTCCCTCAGTCCCCCGGCTTTTTTTCCTCCTCATTCGGTTGGCCTGACATTTAGAAAAGACTGCAGCGAAATGCTCCAGACGTGTACGGGGATGACTTAATCGGCCGCATCAGCTTGTGGCAAGGCCAGTCACAAAGTTGTGTCTGTCTGAGCATCCTGGTGTCCCGGCTGGGGCTCCCGTGGCCCTGCCTGGTCCCGTACCTCAGGGCACAGGACGGCTGAGCTGGTACAACCAACTGCTTATTGTAAAACCCAAATGTTGCTCGAGTATGGGAAAACGAGAGAGCATCTCATTTGAAGTACTCAGCAAATCACAGCAAACTCATGACAACAAGCGTGTGTGGAAGCTTTAGCTATTAGTGAGTCTACTGTAGTTAGGTGAGTTTTTAAGCTATGTTCCGTTTCTGAATTTTAATCTGAGTTTTACCAAAGGCTGAAGTTTACTCTTCTGAAGGCTCGAAATCAGTACAATATCTGTTTATTAGTCATGAATTAAGATTAGTGCAACAGGAATGATTATCAGCACACATACAGAAATATAATGGAAAAAATAGAGATGTGCATATGTAATAATATATGTGTGCACAAAAAGATAGGTTCTTTATATGTATATAGTAATTGTGGATACAATCCCCAGCTACAATAATTGTCATGGGCCAACTCTACAAATACATTCAAAGACTAGAAAAATCACTGGAGGATGGGTTCACTGATGGCTACCGAACAAGAGGGCCTGTGTTTTTCTTTCAGGAAGTCTACTACCGCTTGCCAGAGTTGGGAGGATATATACCAGGTGAAGGGCAATACTGTACTTATTCCAGGCTTTTAGTTCTCTCTGAAACCATTCACTGGCTGCTCGTGGAAGCAGGATACTGGTCTAGGCAGTATGTGGTGATGACCTACAGTGGCTGTTTTTAAGTTCTTTCTTAATATTTCTACGCACATGTGTGTAAATATCTACAGCTTTTCCTCTGGTTTATCTTCTATTTTTATTAACTGCAGTATTTAATTTTACTAGAGCCACCTGAAGTAACAGTTTCTTTTGACATAAAACCAGTTTAGAACATTCCTGCTCTTTACTTGCTCACTGAAGGAAAAGGAAACACAAACTGTGATTTTAAATCCCCTACCCACAGTTTCTTATCCCAGATGATCCACAGTAGAAATAATGGAAACCACAAGAGAAATAACTCTGGATTTGGCTTAAATGTCCCCAGCAGATATTGGCATTTCCACCTTCTTTCTCAGGTGTATCAGCTTTGTTATGTGAACAGATACCCAGTGAGAAGCTTTGCTGAGACCATCCAGACTCTTAAGTGTAGGTCAACTTGATCACCACCTCCAAGCCCCCTCAACTTTAGCATGAAAGTTGATTGCAAATTGCTCTACATATTCGTGTACATGATGAGCAGTTTTACCTGGTACAGGCTGGCAAGGTGGTGTTTGGTTTTGATCAGAAAGGGTTGGTTGACACCTGGATGATCTACGTCATGAGCTGCAGCAGCTAGCAGTCCAAGCATGATGTCCGAAGGGGTAAGGAAGTTGGCAAGCTGAATCACATATGTTAATCACAACAAAAACGGTAAACAGTTTCTTTCTTTTGAAATATTAACATACCAGCTGACATATTATGGCATTGCTCTATTTTGTAGAAGAGTACACAGATAATCAAATACAAATAAATTTTATAAACAACCTTGTTAAGGTAACTGTAGAACAGGCATCTATAAAAATATCAGGCTATACACTCATATGTTGTTATATTTCTATTTCTTGTTCATGGCACTATACAGAAGGTTATTATGGAAATGCTTGAGCTTAATCTAAAAGATTCAGTTTTAATAAAAGGAAATAACTATACTAACAGGTTGGCATATGTTAGGATATATGATAGAGCTCTGACATACCAAATATTTTGCAATACAAACAATACATCAGATTTAATTTTTCTAGTAAAGTACTGTGCTGTAAAATGTAGAGAATTTATAAACTTCTGAAATTTCAGACTTGTTTGTTAGACATCTCAGTTCAAATAAAGGTGTTTTATTAGAAGACATAATTTAACTTTCTAACTTCAGACATGTAAGTTAGAAAAAAAAGCTAGGCCATTTTCTTTTCTACTATACAACTTGTCATTCAGAAACAATTGTTTTATTACTGGAAAAAAAAAACAGAAAGACTTAAAGCTTACTACTTCTGAGAGTTAATTAGTTATTATCTGTATCCATGAATCCATAAGGAATACAAGTCTATGATGTGGTAGAAGCATCTGGTGATGAGAAATTCATAGATTTATCCTACATATTCTGGATGTCAACTGTCCTCTGCACTTTTTGGCAGCAGGGACTTGCAGATCTTGGAGGAGATGGAAATATAGGAAAGCTGGGGCCTGCTACTATCCTTACTTACAACTACTTTATTCTGGTCTAACAATTTGCTGCTTCTAGCAGAACTCTTCATTTAAGTCAAGTCAAATCAAGTAAGGTCAGTTATATTCTTATGCTGTGCTCAGCATTAAAATGCCTCCCATAAGACATTAAACAACCACCCAGTCATCTGTCATCCTGACTTTGTTAGGACTTGCCATAGCACTCAAGAAGTTGCTGTTTGCTCTTTTAGAGGATACTCTTACAATAGAGCCAGCTAAAGGGATTGTGCGCCCATTTTTGGCATTTCACTGCCAAATCTGGTATTTTGAAGTGCAGATGAGAGGGACATATGCCCTGAAGTAACTGAGGCATGGGCATGCATTCCCTCCTACAGACTTTCCTGGGAGACTGTCACCGCTGACGCTCTTGCAGTTAATCTTGCCAGAGCTCCTGTGACAGCACTCTGACACATCATCTGCACAACGAGAAGCAACTACAGCAGCTTGTTTCCAGTAGCTGGAGTCTGTAGCTGGCTCTTCTATTGACTTATTGCTGACTTCAAGTATGCAATCATTTAACACTATCTATCTATCTATATTTTAAATCTTGGGAAAACAAGTTGAGAATTATCTGAAAGCAGTATCAGTGTGAAAGGCTGTCATTACCTTGGGCTCCCTTAGATAGCAGTGCATAGCTTGCGTGACATCAGCAGCATGGACAGCGTTGTGGTATGGGTTTTGGCTATGGTAATCTTCTTGAACCATAACTAGGAACCAAAACAGAAAACAAACATCCTTCTGTCTCTGAATTCCGTGGCCACAATTGGGAATTGGGTTTAAAATACAATTTAGAGTTTTACAGTCAGCTGCCTAAGGAGTTTCTTCAAATATCTAAAGCTTCCATAGACTAGTGCTCTTATTGGGATGCTTTTAGAAAAAAAAAATGCATGAAAGGATTTGTGAGGCCCAAGGGGACATACTGGGTCTACTTCATAAATCAGCGCTTTCTTGTCCTAGTGAAGGCTCTCATTCAGGAATAAAATAAATAAGGAAAAAAGGGCAAACTTATCCACAACGGAGTGTAATTATTTAGGCTGCCGTCATAGGGGAGTAATATGTCATTAAGGCAGTACCACCTATTTTACAGCAGCAGGGGGTGAGGCCCTGATAGCCTCACATCATTTATTATTTGGGTGACTAACTACAGCCAAAGGCATTCCTGCACCCTCCAGGCAGAGAATCAAAAGATACACCATTCAGGTAACTGAAGCAAAACTCTGAGTGACAGTGTTAGTCACATCTATGCTTCCATTCTAGCATACCAGCCCCCCTTGTTTTAATTTGTAGAGCTGGAACTGTTCCACCTGGAAGACTGAGAGCCAACCTTTTAATTCTCAGCTTCCACTAGCACAAGAAAATCATTGAGATTTGTGCTTCAAACTCATCTGTGCCTTGCAGCGCTGCCTGCAACATTAGGTAAATGTCCCAGGACTATAAATCCTGGGACAACACCACTTGAGCATAGGAAGCTGCATATGATTTTGCCCAAATTGCTCTCCTTGAAGCGCAAATTAATCAAACCAAGAGGTAAAGGCAAAATAGCAGCGGCACTACTCTCCAGCATGGAGTGGGCCAACGAGCCTTCAGTTTGTTTTCCTTTCCATAAGCATCTGCAGTTACAGTTGGTAATCCTTTAAATCCCTCTAATTATCTGAAAGTCCATTGCCTATCAGCCCAAAGCAGTCAGAAAAGGCAAGGAGACTTTGTCGGTCTAGTACTGGAGGAATGCTTTCCAGAAGTGACAATTATGCGTTCTTAAAGAAGACACCCTGCCTTTGAAACTCTGTCTGACAGTCTAATAAATTGGCATTCAACTGTATTCAAAACATGATGCAAAAAAGTAACTGATTTTGGCCAATTTCTTCTTTTGGTTCGCTGACAGCATGGGTCTAATATTTCTGTTGGCAGTAACAGCAGCAGGGGCTTTCATCAACACTATTCAGCGCAGACAGCTTGATATAATTTGTTGAATTTTGCACATAAGCTTTTAACTGCCCTGGGTCTCAGTGGTCTATTAGTCACTAAAATAATGACACTGCAGCACAGCTCCATTGTGCGGGTCGGTTCTGCAATGTGTGCAGTCTGTGTGGGCCTGCTCTGTCTGCCACATCGCCCCATGACACAAATATTTTAAAATCATCAGTGCAACTGTGGTACTGGAAAGCTGAAGCTCAGTACAGAGCTTTCTGAAGTCCTTCACTGACTTAACAGGTACTGAATTGAGTACCTGTGTGCCGGTAAATTGTGTGTTAATATATTTCACAGAAACATTTTACTGAAACATTTGCAACAAAGTCATTATTATACATAGACATCCAGATCAAGACTATGTCTTTTTCTGTGCCCTGCTTAAAATGTAAACTGAATTAAAGAAGATTTTGAGGTGAGCACTTACTTACCTAAAAACCTGTGTAATGTAACCATGTCTAACTGGAAATGGTGAATAAGTCCATGCACATTGAAGAGGTGACAAAGCAATGTTACGAGACTATTTCCTACAAAAGAAAGGAAATACTGTTAGATTCCCTTAACAGTGGGTAAACTGTGTATGCGTAGTGGCAAATCAGGCATGACTAAATATCTTGGTAGCTTTCTGGCTGTCAGATGAGCTTAGATGATGCTCACTCAAGAGCAGCTTATATAAATTACTTCCATACACAATCAAGACTGCCTGCGGGGCTATATCAGAGGAAAGCCATTCTTGTGGCTAGATGCTACACAGTCACGCTGACTATTTCAACATGGTACAGAAGGTGAGTTGACATGGTATCATCTGGAAATCTTTTGATAGTATTGTTTGAGAACCACATCATCTTTGTAACCCATGTCTACTTCCAGAAACTACAGAAAAGGAGAATGGCTTTTCTGGCACTTGAGTTTGCTGTACTTTATTAATTTCAGTTATGTGTAAGATCAGACTTAAAAATTTTCTTTAAAAATTTTCTGTTAAAATTTACTGGTAAATCAGCAGTTTGTAATTAAAGCCTTTTATTTTATTCATGACCTAGCAAACATAAATAATCTACATACACAGCTCAGCTACAACTGGATCTCGCAATACTAACAGACACAAGAGAAAATGAGTTACAGCATTTATAGTATCATGTCTCACCTTACTGTTTGTGTGCCTTATCATGAAATCAATACCGGGAACTGGCAAAATTGAGCCTATTTGGTGTTATATGATCAAATACATGTACATACAATGTTTAGAAAAGTTTGTACTCCATAATTCAGTAGCAATGTTTTGAGAAATGTTGAAAAAAACACAATAAAAGTATAAACAATGTTGGAAGGGAATCTTTCCTCATTTCACATAGGTCAGGAAAGAAGATGAATGGACATAGAAAGAGGAGGCTGAGAAGAGGAGAAGAAAAGGATATAGGAACTTATTCAGTCCTAGCTACTGACCAGGAGCACAGAGAGATAATTTTGAACAATTATGTTTTTGCCGCCTTTGCCATTTCTAGTCCTTTGCACCCTTCACTGCCAGTCATTCTGCTGAACTGTCCTCTGAACGAACTTCTACACCTTCAGCCACACCATACTCTAATGATTTTGGGGCAGGGATCTTGATCCCGTAAGCAATACACAAAGGATGACGGTGGACACGAGCCTCTTCAGTGCCTACCTGACCAAGAGTTACTGCCTAGATATGGATGTGTTCGTGTTGGTAGAGGCACATATTTCACAGATGCTCTCTTAGTGGCATTTCCTAACTACTGAAGGACAGGATTAATTTCCTGCCCAGATGATTAACACAACAGAAAGGTATCTTTGGTTAAAGGCATTTTGTGTTGGTAGAAATTGATTGATTATGGAGGCCTGGACTTCTCAACCAATGTACCTAATAGGTGTATTTTTAAGTATCTCTGGAATTTCCAGGGTAAAGGAAATCGAAACACCTCCTTGAATAAACACTTCACAATAAACAAGCAAAAGGTGACCATAACAAATGTAAGAGATTAGATTAATAAGAAAACATACTTTAAACACTACACTACAGCTGTAAAAGTTCTGGAAAAAATCCTGAATATGTTCCAGGTTATGATTTTAGGAGGTGTTAACCATGCCCAACTTCTCTTCAGTGATCTAAACTGAAAAAGCTTACCAGTGATAATTAATTAGGTATTTTTAGAACAGCCATCTAGGAGAAATTTTACAATAAAACATTAAAAAAAAATTACTTACCATTTGTCAATCGGTCAAACAAGAAAATGTCAAAATCCCACATTCCCACTTTGGATAACATATGCTAGAAAACAAATATGAAAAGGCAAATGACTGGTATGTCAAACTGTAAAGGACACCAACTATTATTCCACATTACTCAGCCACAGAATTGTTTGCAGCAGCTTTGAATTTCTGTTCAGGAAAGCTATAAAGACGTATCTGAAACATCAGGAGCCAAATTTAACCGTATTACGTGAAATATCTCTTGCACTTTTAACTGAGGAGTTGTTGAACTTGATACTAAAAATATCTTCAAATAAAGCTTAAAAACATAGAATAACACAAAACAACTTATTATGAAAATATTCCATTTTAATATACAACTTTCATATTGGTCTTTCACATGCCAAAATTAATTCAGTACAAATTTTCTTATACTAAAGTATAATCTTAGATCTCATGGTGAGTATTAATTATGTTTTGATAAACAATATACACAATAAACAATATACACAAATAGCTTTTACAAACTTCAATACAGTGCCTCTAATAAGCATACAGAAGAATTTGTTGTCACTACCACATGTAATATTTTTGCAGCTATATCAGTTCAGTCAAGAGACCAAGTCCAGAGTAACTGTATGACCGATAATGGCAAATTCAGTGTTTCCATTTTGATTTCTTAGTCTATGTTCAAATTCATTCTGGATTTGTAATTGCTTTCTAACATCTGACTTGCAATCTTCTCTTGCAAAAATTGTCTATGCAAGTAATTTTAATGACATCAGTTGTGCAATTTTTGTTAGAAAATGTTGTTCAGAACATTTACAAGAGTTGCAAAATAAAAGAGTTATATTTGATTATCATAAAGTTCTTTGCACTGAATGTTTCCTGTTTCCTAGCCTTTGCCACAGAGAGCTATGGTAGGTTGGCTGATAGGTGCTAGATATCTGCTGAGAGAGCACTGCATTTTTTTGAGTGCATGAATGAAATCCTGTGTCCAGGCTGCACCCGTTTAAATCAGTAACTCAGGGATCCTTCATCATTTAATAAATCCAGATCATAATTTCAATTGATAGAATCTGAAATACTGAACAGATTTAGACATTTCCTTGTTGCTTCGAGACTGAGTTCTTAAAGCTGTAAACATAAAAGCCAAAGGAAAAATACAGTATGTTTTCAGTGAGGCAGGCAAATAGAGCCGATCATTTTTGAAAGATCAGCCATGCACTTGCTTATCTGACCACTGAAATAGAGCTGATGATGCTCTTTGGAATACTGCTGGAAGAAACAGAGATGTGGAGACCTGTCTTACCCTTGCTTGCCCAAGGTAGTCCTCATCCAGTAAGTACAGAGAGGCTTGTGGTACAATTCCACGCAGTAACCGGGATGCATGGAAATACCTCTGAAAACTTAACAGTCTTTTCACCTTTTTCTTTGTGCCAATTTCCCCTGAGAGTGTTGTATCTGTGAAAAGCAATCAGTACAGAAACCATGAAGTCCAAGATCACAGATGACGTTCTCAGTTATTTAACAAGAAAAGTGACAGAGCCTTTAAACCACTGATAAAAAAAAAAAAACAGTCACACTGCTTCTTGCTAATCCTCAGGAAAGAGCAGTATTCTCAATGTCAGATTTCTGAATAAATGAGATGCCCCTAGATAAATGAGACAAAACACACACACCCGCACGCACACACACGCGGGCACACATCTGTGCTATCAGGCCGGGAGCACGAGTGGTCCATTGTGAACAGACAGCAGAACTCATTTCTCGTGGCCTGTAATAAAATTATAAACCCCTCGCTGGCGTGCAGGCAGCAGCCTTCTCCCTACAGCTGCTGCTCGTAAGTTAACAGCCCTTCTTTATACAAGGTGGTTTCCAAGCAGACACTGATGGCCTTATGCACTGCCTTTGCAATACAGTATCTGCTCTCACAGTAAATTAGTAAAAACAAAAAAGTGACGAGACTTCAAAATATAGACTCAAAGTACAAATGTATAACCCAGTTTTGGAAGAAAGCAGGAAAGAGAAAAAGAAGGAAAAAAAAGAAGGAAAAACAGGTTAATGACCCTACTGTACGGTGTGCAATCCTTCCTACGTAGTAAGGTAAATTATAAGAGAAGAAAATATTTCAGTTCTCCAAATAGGAGAGGAAATATAAAAACAGAATACATGCATTTTTGATTACAAATAGAAAAAGTTATTTTTTAACTCCCTAATGCTACATAAGCAGAGATTTTCATATATGGATAACTGTGACACAAAAAACCCCCAAAGCAATTTTAAGGAGTGATTAGATTAGTACTTAGAGTCATTAAATTGCTCTATTATTAGTAAGAATAATATCTAATAATATGTAGGGTTCGTAAAACTGATAGTGGCTTAGCTCATTTCGTCTGAACTTTTAACAGAACTTCAGGCATAGTTGTGAGGTTTTCATATTGTAGCCTGGGATAAGTTTTGGAGGGGCGAACAGAGAGTTGTTAGGCACTAGTAAGATCCAACTTAATTTTACTCATGAGAGGAACCCTGGGAGAAATGGGAGGCTAAGCACTCTGTTTAGCGAAGAGTAATGGTTGCTTGAGACAAAAAGCTGCATAGTAATTCACTGGATTTCTTGTTGAAATAAGAGCTAGAGAAAAATAGCTGTGGACTGAAGATTCCTCCGTGCAGTCTTGGTATTTCATGGTACGTTCGCTGAGCATTTGTTCTGCTATGAAATTAAAATACTACTTTGTGTGCTAGTGTCATGGATATTACTGCTCTGACAGGTTTTTTTAAAGAGATGTCATCAGGTTTTTCAGAACCGTAGCTGGTTAGGGTTAGTGTTTGATTTCTCCAACAGCGGATGTGTGGGGTCTTTCTGTAGCACGCTTCTTCCTTATGTAAGCCAACAGCTACCAACATCACAGGTGACCCAAGTCAATCACAACAAAAAAAAGAACATACTCATATACTGAACATGAAGAAATAAAATTTTTCTCAGACCTGTAAGTCACAGTCTCCTAGTGGGCCCAAATGCCCTATAAAGTTTAATAATACAACAGGCACAAAATAATTCTATCGCAACTTAAAGAGCCATGTGTTTTCAAGAAAGCAAACAGTAACAATGTCACTACTGTACCAGCCTGAAGGCTACATTTTCATTTATGATGTGCCAGCACCTGCCTTAATTCTCTCACACGTTTTAAAAGTTGGAACAATTTCACGGCCTATTGAAGCAGTGACTAACGTAAGTGCTAACAGTTATCCAGAGACTGTGATGTGTGGAAGAACTGGTAGACTGATTTTGCATTTCTTTCCTTTTATAGTGCTTCTAAGAAGTTGCAGGCATCTAGTTTAATTCCTAGATACCAAAACACTCTTAAAATTAATTTACTTAGCTTTTGTCAGCTTCTTCTTGACTTCCCAACTTTGCTAATTCCATCTCTGCTCAAAAACTGTCACTGGTTTCAGGTAACAAGGTTGCATTTTAAGGTACAGAAAACTTCTCTTTTTTGCATTAAAAATGAACAGTTGCCGTAACTAATTTTTATCTACATTTCTATCTGGCTTTTCAGTTAAACATAGATGACAAATTACCACCTACATTCCTCTAATTTGTCTTTAAAATTCACATGTGGGATTCCTGTGGATAACCTAGAAGTGAAGACTGGCTGTGTAGTCCCAATAAGCAGCAGTAAATTTGATTTTCAAGTGGGTATTTTATCCTTTGGATTACCAGACCATCTCAGGAGCACAGATAATACTTACCAAAGCACGAACACATCAGGCTGAAAAGTCTGAATCATAAATGATTTCTGACTAAGAAGCACATTTGCTGGATGGAACCATTAAATTCATTGCTGTCGGTGTGCCGTGTTGCTCCATATGTTTAGCTGTCACAGGTCTCGGCTGAAGTTTTAATAACGGGACTGCCAGGAGGCAGGACCCCTGAAGCCCGACTCTCTGCTGCAGACCACCAATTTACTACAATACGTTACGTGAAGATCACACACAATCATCTATTGCCCTATATTTTCATTCTTTTGAGAAAGAATTCATAATATTGATAAAGAATGCCAGGAAGTGAACTTTCAAAATAAGGCCCTTACAGAACAGTCCAAATCCCACATTGCAGTCTCTCCACATACAAGCTCTGGACACCGCCTGAAATGAAACCACGTTAAAGTCAGGTTCTTTCCTGTCATTTCAGCAATAAGTGATTTGTCTGAGTCTATGATGACATCTGATTTGTCCAATCAATTAAAGACTTGTGCACTTTAACAGTTTGCTATACCATCCTCAACAGCATACCTCATCTTGATAGCGTCTCGCAAGGAAATGGGACTAAGACTCTGCCCCTGTCCGAGCACAACGTGTACCAAACTATTCCAAGCTCAGCAACATTTTTTTCTCTCCCTTCCCCATGTCAATGTTAAACAAAAAAGAAAATTCCAACAGTATGAAACTGAGAGAAAAAGAGGCTGTCTAAATGACAAGAGCCAAAAGTGAAGCAGCTCAGAGTGAATGCTCAAATTTGTTCCTCACCCCTATAATCATACCAGAATCTCCCACAGCAAAGCCCTGTTCCTAACATACAGGATCCAGTGGCTTATATAAAATCAAGATGCATCTTTAATATGAAATTAATGGTTTAGGTGAGTGGCTTATGCATTAAACATGCCACTTCTTTATTGACAAATGCAAATTTAAATTTACAATTGTATCTATAAAATTTTGATGAAGACACTTGATTTAAGTTATATAATGACTTTGAAACGTAATGGATTATTAATAGCTATTTCTATTCAGATTAAAATGAATTATAAACAAAAGAATCAAAAATATCTTCACAGGTATCACTGAACTTCAATCATCAAAATATAGACACTACATTTTACACTATATTATCTGGTTAAAGGAAAAAAGCCACAAAGCTTATGTAAAAAAATATTTAGTAATTATGTGCAATTTTGAAATGAGCTTCAGATGTTCAGTAAGAACATAAAAATGCCCTTGAAAACCGTGCTTATTGTCAGTAATTGTGGCAACTTCTCAAATATTTTGTTTATCTAAAACAGCATCAGCGGTGTCTCTTAAAGATGCACATACTCTTACTGTATGGAGTCACTGCCTACCACAATATCCTTTCTTTTGTATACTGAATAAAGTTACTGTATAAATCACACACCTGCACCTAAGCATTCGCAGAGGCATCCATACATGCATTCCTCACGAAGCTTAACTTCAGCCGCCAAGGACAGAGGTCACCCGAGCTAAAGTTGATGTGTTTTAGCAGGCAGCACAAAGTAGTTTCCATTCGGCCACCAGACTTTGACGTCATGGATACACACCGCCAGATCATGGATGTGGTCGGGATACTGCCTATGGCCCGCAAGAAGTTAACAGGCTACAGGAATGAACAGTTTTGTCCTCGCTGCTATCAAAGTGCCTCCAGTTACACAAATCTGCTTGTTTTACAGTCTGCAGATCTCTGCTCGCTACAGCCCCCCCCCCCTTACTCCAGGAAAAGGGGTTTCCCGCACCAGGAGCGGCTCCCAGTTTCCTTTCAGGCTTCTCTTGCAGGCTGCGGTGCCAGCAGGTGCTAGTATAACAATTACAGCGGCTACGCTAACAGCGGTTAACATCCAGCAACGATCACGTAAATCAAATTTGGACAAGGATGTACTTAACTCTGCACCAGACATCCATTACACTGCTATTATTCTTTTAAAGTAAACAAACTCAGTTATGCATTCAAATAAGGCCTGTGAGTTTTCCTTCACGGCATCGCCTTTTTATTTTATTGCACTTCAGTGTACAATAAAAGCAGGTCATTCAGCAGCGCAAGTAGATAACAACAGGTTTATTAATTTTTAAATAGCTAATTGATTCAGAAGCAGGAAATGGTTTTGCTATTTTTTTCTCCCCAAAGGATGCAGAACAAAACCCAATATATATAAATCAGGTCTTTAAACATCTGCCTTAGACTCACATACTCAGTTTATAATACCCTCTCCCCCCCATCTTCTGAGGATGTAACTCAGAACTTGCTGGACTCATCCACAGCTCTTCAAGGAAAAGCCCAAAGTATCAGACAGGATTGACACAAAAGCGCTGGATGGTCTGGAAGATAAGGTGAGAGGATCAAACTGGCAGCAGAAAAAAATTTACCATCCAGACAGTTCGTAAACAGAGAGGACTCTCGGAAACAATCTGATTCTGATCCTATACATTATGGGGGCAATTTCCTGCACTGCTTCCTGTTTTGACAACTGACTGCAAAGCTTTTATTTGAGAGCGCTAGATGTATTTAATGGACTAATGAGGAATAATGGGTGTTTGCCAGCAGTTTTTTCTGTCAAATCATGACAGGCATTTAGATTTAGGTTTTAGATCACCTTTACTGAAGTCTTGTTTGGCATACTCATTGCATGACTTGGTTGATAGATTTTTGTTATAAAGAAAAATGCATAAAATGCGTAATACTGAGGAAGTAAAAAAATTGCTGTGTCTTCTTTATAGCTACCTTTTTCACAAATTTATCATATTATCCAAAAGACAACAGCCGCATGAGTAAGTACAGCTGAACTGGCACAAGTAACTTAACAATTAATCCCAGACTTGATATTTCAAATTTGAATTTCTGAGAAGGTAAACTGGCAGATGTACAGGTAACCTCTCCTCTCTCTTGTCACTTGGTCTTTCCCGCTCCCCTACACCTTGCAGTTTAAAAAAAATTCTTCGGAACGGAAATACTACAGATTTGAAGAAAGGCTGGAGAGAACACACAGAGCATCAAAAACTTATGTAAAAAAATTTGTTGCTCAAAAGCTTTCAGTTCAGTTCAGGTAAGTGCCCTAATGGTGCTTTTGAACCTTCTGAGGCTCATGCCAGAACTTGACAGAAAGAAAGGTTTGACTCAAAACCAGTAGTAGGGTTGAGGCAATATCAATATTATCATCTGAAGTCCGCAACAATTAAAAATATAGAATGGACATGTTGCACTATGCAATACCTGAAGATAAATAAGTATTGTACTGAAATCTTGTAAACATAGAAATCCTTACAGGACTTTCCCAAATTAGAGGAGAATTCAAAAAGATGTGTTATAAACTCATTGTTTTCATCTGTTTTCTACTGTATTAACAAAATTGAAAAATACTACAGGGGAGGATCTCAGAAGCTAATAGCACACACAGTTTTTCAAAGATTTTCGACGACTAAGTAACAATGATGTTTTAGAAGCAGAACAGTTGTTTTTAATACTCAGTTTCAAGAATTCTGCCCAAGCATTTGTGGCTATTGTAATATAAATGTTAATTATACTAATATTCAAAATACATAAATGCAGATGAGCAATGAATCAATAAAAATAATTTCATTCACAGTCTTCTTTATCCTTGCTGTAAATTAATACGCAAATCACACTATACCAACACTTTCACTTAAAGTTCTTTGTTTCTTGACTTTTGATAATACTCAGTATTAAAGGTCAAGCGCTTTCCATTAGCTGGCATTGTTCATATGGGTGACAAATGTATTTTTCTTTGAATGGCTGAACATAATTCTTTCAGTTAGGAAGAGGCTGGGAGAAAGAGTGGGACTCTGAACACATCAGAGAAAAGTAAAAATTTAGCAGAATGAAAAAAAAGCTTTTAAAATTTCCATGTTGAGCTAAGATACCATTTTCAACTGGCTGCACAGTTGCACAGAATCCTGCTTACAAAAGAGGTGCTTGCATGCTTCTTAGGCAAAGGTAGTTAATGTAACGTGAGGGAATTTGGGACACTAGGCCAGGTCACCTTACTGTGGGGCATCCTCCTCCTCTTTGAACATTATACTTGCAGTGATGGTGACTTAAAGCAGCTCGATTTCCAGAGCATCAGGTTCCCCTCTAATCATCAGCACCTTGAAAAATGCTAGTCAGAGTTTCCCTGCCTCTCAAAATATATTCCTTTTGAGACTGTCTGAAAGATGCTACAGAACTTAAGAACTATGCAGATACTGAATTATCCCATTACACCAAATTCTGGAGAAGCGAGGGCTTCAAAGGCTAATTAAAGTAACAGAATATTAGCCTTGGTAACAGAAAGAGGAATCGATTAAAATCTAAATTTAAGATACATTTAGATTTGTTTCTCCTCACAGTTTTTCAGTCTTTATTGCTGTCATCAATCATTTTTACGCAAACAAACATTTTTGGCATCCTTTATTAAGCCTCCTACAAGTTATTAGGAAACACGTTGTGTTCCTTTTCACCACAAAGTCTTTATTATTTCAACATGAATCTTCGCTTTGCCACTTCATTGTCTGTACAGTAGCAATGTTGGGATCTTTTTTCCTATGACTGCAGATCATCTCTAGCTGATTATAGTTTCTCTAGCAGGAAATGGTACATTCCCTCCCCCTTCATTCCCCTGGAGAAAAAGCAACATAACCTGTAATAACAGCAAGCGCAACTTTCATTTATCATCTTAATGATCCCTTCTCCTTGTTCTTTCTTTTCCTCTGGTCATTTGGAAAGTGTCCTCAGTGTTATCTTCAGTACACCCTTTCCCTTTTCTAATCAGGGAAAAGAAGGTGGGGTAGCAGGAGGGGACACTCATTTGGAAACTTTTAAAGGGACCCTCTCCGCTGGCTTGAATCCCAAATGAACGTGTTACAACCTTGCGTATTTGTGTCAGTGTTCACTTGGACTTCGTATCTGCAGCACAGCTGGTTTTCTGTTTGCTCTGCTCGCTCTCCTGCAGCCCTCAGAGGCCAAATTAGTGCATTTTGTTAGCAGATAAAAAACATGCCTATCTTAGTTTTGGATTCTGGCTCTCATTTTCTACAAGGAATGAAGAGCAGAAGCTAATCAAAGAGCATCCATGGCAGTTAGTAGAATATACTCCTCAATCTATCTTTTTATTAAATATCACAGATAATGCTTAAAACACACACACACACATCCCCAACCCCTCTTTTGATGAGAATAGAGGGGGGAACAAAACAGACCAGCTTCCAGTGACAGGAAGAACTTGGTGATTATAGTGAAGCGTTACTAGAAAACAGAACCATCTTTGTGCTGAAATATTATTAAAAGAATCCTAATTCCTCTCTCCTGAATAGGAAATTGAAAGACAAATTCACTTTTGGAAATACTCTTGTCATTCAAACCAGACACAGGCCTAACCAGATTAAAAGCCCTGTGTGCCTTTGAGATGTTGATGAGTATCTTTTGAATGTACTTATCCACAAGGAACTAAAGAAGGTATTATGTAGAAATGATGCAAACCTCATAAGATCTTTCCCTTTCTAATTTAATAACCATCTGGAGCTTTGGTCTCATCTCTACAGGCTGGGATGGGATCTGAGTAATCCAGTGAGTCCTTGTAACTTCCTCACAAGACTTGTTGTGTCCTAATGTAACCTGGGTCAGAAATATCTAAAAAGGCATTTCTCACTCCCACTTCTTTTCCTAGCCAAAGGCAACAAAACAAGACAGTTAACCAAACTTTTTTAACCTCACTCATTTGGCTTCATGTTACTTGATAGTTCAATTTTGGGTTGGTGGCTGTGGTTGGGTTTTATTTTCCCTGGAGATGGGCCCTACCTGAAAGCTTTGGAGTTGTTCAAAATCCAAAACCAAAAATGAATGTAAATTTTGCAAATGGATCTTTCTGTAGACAGGCAGAAACCACAGATTCAAAAGTCCACAGACTTTGGTTCTTTGAGATGGAGACTTCATATCTTTCCTTACTAACCCTGACAATACTTTTCATTTTTACAGTATCTAATTCATCACATGCCTGTAAAGCACTACTTTACATACATGCATGCATGTGCGCGCGCACACACACACACGCAAACTGAAAAACAGTTTGCTTGACCCAAATCAGAGAGCACGTCAAGGGCAGAGACTGAACAGAACATCATATCACTGTGTATCACCATCTATCACTAAAAGTATATTGTCTATGTGAATTTAATTTGTGGAGCTAAGCTTACAGCATTTTCTTTTGGACTTAATTTCTGCCTGCAGGCTAATAGACCTTAGGTGGGTTAACACACAGAATAAAGTAGTCTCTATACCTTTGCAGTGTCTATAAACATATCTGGGCCTTTCAGGAATTCTCAGATGCCACAGAGATCTGAGAATGGATGCATCTGTTGCGCAAAGTGTAAGAAAAGAGTATTTTCTTTGAGCCTGACTATAACTGAAGTAACACCATTTTGGTACAGAGACTATTCTGTTTGACTGGGTAGGTCCTATACCACATCTTTTCCCTTTCCTCCTTATCTCTTCCATATCAATATATAGTAATATAAATTCTATCAGAGTCTTGTATTTACTGCGGATGGGTTACTGGAAACACATGGGTGCAAAATAATGAAAGCAATAGGACTACTGATGCTGTGACAAAAACAGACTGCCCCCAGTGCAGAATTTGTCAGGACAAACTAAAAGTGTAAACAGAAGTAGTTTTAATTCTCTATGACAGAGAAATTTAAATATAGTCAATTACATATAGTCAATTAAATGCTAATAATTTTGTAATTTGGAAGCAAAAATTCAATACAAAGAAAAGTTCAATACAAAGATAGTGGGAACTGAAGAACCAGTGTGTAACTTTTAAGAATCTCCTTGTTCTGTGACCGAAAGCTTGACAAGCAAGGTTGTAAATGAAAAGTTACTCATCCCATATGTAACCTATATTATTTTGTTACTCTATTTTATTTAAGCTAGAGTAGAACACAGTACCCAATAAAACTGGACCAGAGTGAGGTTTCTCAGTTATTGCTGCATGCCCATGCCTCATTTTAGATTTATCACATGGAATTCCCTCAAACTTTTAATTAATGCAATGAAGAAATGTACCATCTTGGTCACCAGCATAACTCATCACGGGATAATGAAATCTATTTTAATCATGGCATATTAGTCACTGGAGGGATCTGGTTCAATGACTCATTGAGCAACTTAGTCAATCAGAGAATTAAATTACTGCTGCCTTACTAGTAAGATCATTTATTTCTGAAATTCAAACTGTGCTTCACTCAAGGGAAAAATGGATGAAGTTAGTTTTCACTGTAGAAGTGCTTCAAATTCTAAATTATTACGCTGCACATATTCAGATTAACCACTCTTCTGTCTTGGGAATGCATAAAAGTTCATTTAATTTATAGAAATGCAAAAGTGCCAATAAACTGCCGTCATTAATTTCAGCCTATGTTAGTTTCAGTTACAAGCTAGATCTACCAAGTTGAGAGTCAAACTTTCCTAAAATTTGTGAGGTTTTGGTTTGGAATCAATCTTACACCATTTATATATACTGCTCTACAGCACTTAATACTCCTCTATTCCATCCCATTACTCATTCTGGAAAATAGAGTTTCTCAGTGTTAAGTCTCTCTCTTTCTTTCTTTCTTTCTCTCCTACTTTTCTTTTTCTTTTTTTTTAACAGAATGTCACTCACTCATCTTGTTCTGCTGCAAATGAGGAATGTCTTATTTGTAAAAACAGGAAACTCTTTCTCAATTTTTCCTATCAACCTCTAGGACTGCACAAAATGTGTATCTTTCAGTTTAGGAGACATTTGCAAAGTTGATTATTTGCTTGTAAGTGCCCTCGTTAACACGGGGCCTCGGGTTGGTCACGTTTGGCTTATTTTTTCTGAGGTATACCTGTGGCCATCAGGAGCAAGTGGTCCTCTTGTCTTTATTGCAGCAGAGTGGGAAAATGGATGGTCAGCTTGCCTCTTGTGGATCTTACTACTGGGCTGGCTAACGTCACCTGCCCCAGCATTCCTGAGGAGGGGAGCTGCTATGTCGTTTCCCCTGAAGGTGCTGGGTCCATACTATCAACAGGAACAAGCATCTAGTCAGTGACGTAGGTCTCCACAAATCACAGGGATTGACTCAGGAGGCTGAGGCAAACGCACACTCCTAGCAACATGGAAGCTAGGAGTCCCTGGTGACAAGGGTGTATTTAACATTCAATTTTGTATTCTAGAATTACGTCCTAGTTCCAAAAGTTACTAGGTATGGCTCAAGAAAAGCTTGCAACTCTGTACCAAAAAGATGGGAAGATACTAAAGCCTTGCATTTCCTCCAGATAGGATCCTGCAAAATCCTCATGGCCTTGACAGCGTGGCACTCAAAGTGAAATAACTCTCACTAAGTTTCTATATATCACAGACAGGCACTGGAGGAATGTTTAGATGGCATCACAGACGTTAGCTCAAACAGCAAGAAGCTAACACTAATCCAGTTGGCTTTGATTATGGCTATAGAAGATCCCATTTTCAGAAGACAGGAAGTTTTTCTATCCAAAAAGACTTAACAGTGTCTTAAATTACGCAGTGACGTTACTACAGGAATCCAGAAAAAACAAAAGATACGGTCTTTCCGATGTTAACCCATACAAACCATATTAGGGAAAAAATTACCAGACTGACTGAATTTGTAAGTATGTTAAAAGAGTTATGTTTAAGCAATGTTGTTGCCATTAAATAGCAATGTCCTGAAATTTTAAAGAACATGTTAAATATTTGTTTAAGAGTGAGCTTCAGTGTTTTTACTTATTTTGAAAAATTATGGTATTTTTATTTGGAATCACATTTTAGACGGTATAGAGAATTAGCAAATGGAACCATTTAAGCTCCATTTGTCTGAATTAGCGAGAAGGTGGAGTAATGTTTATGATGCACTTCTTTATAAATTCTGAGGATATTCACCGTAATTTTCTCTGCCTCATCCTTCTCTTTCTCATTGTAGCAGTTTTTAAGTATATTTTTGCTGCCTATCAGTTATTGCTCCAAAATAAACTGATACTAAAATACAGTATTAAATTTTTACTGTAAGTATGACTTAGGTACTTTTCAAAAAAACTTGCAATAGTGACCTTTATATGATCTGTTTCTTTTTGTTAGGATGTACAGCAACCATGTTTCTTTTACTGCTTATATAGTATGTACAGAAGAAAGTGATTTGACAGATGGGTATATAGACAAATAAAATAAAAGTCTGTTTGCTTGCTAGAAACACACACGTCTGCAGGCTCAGGCACTAAGCACGTTCATGTACCTGTAGGACATGAAGTGAGTAGTGCCATCTACAAAATTATAGTCAAGTGTCTCAAAATATCACATGATTTTGGACTGAAAAACTACCCTAGCACCACCCCCATGGCAGAGAAGAAGAAATATGCAAAAAATGGAAAACAATGAGAAATCCAAAATCAGGATCATGAATTTTTCTTATATAGAGAGACCAAACATGATCAGGCTCAGTTCAGATCTTCTTTTGGATTAAGGAAAAGCAGCAAAAAGAAAGAATAAATCAGAATCCCCCAGGAGAGAGGACACAGGAACAGAAGCACAAAAGACCCAGCTGCCCTGCACAGGAGCACAGAGTCCACTGGGCTTGAAGGCGCATCTAGAGAAAGGCATCTCTTTTAAGTTCAGTTGTTACACCAGAAGGGTTATGCTGACTGCCCTGCTCCTCACACGATCAAAGGCTCAGCATTCACCACTACGTCTCACTTCACAGATTTCCCCCTAGACATCCCAAGGAAAGCACTAGCACTTCCCAGAAGTAGGCAGGATCTGAGGGATGGCAGGGTTCAGCTACAGGGAGTAAAGAAGAAAGGTCTATCTCCAAAGAAAAAGCTGACAAATTTTTAGTTTCTTTTATCAGGGAGAAGAAAGAACATATATGATGAAAATTTTAAGTAACTTGCATATATCTAAAATAAAAATGAAAGAATTAAGCTAGTTGCACACAGATGTAGACATTTATTCACTTCTACTGTGTGAATGATAAGTATTTTATATACTTTCCATTTTTATAAGAGAATCAACCATAGTATTTCCACTTAGTCTACAACAAGCTTTTTCTTTGCATTTTTCATAGGCAAGCCAGAATGAAATTATCCTCAGAACACTGCTCAACCACTGTATTATTCCTTGTTTGTCCTCGGCAAATTGCTGGACCCATCTGAGCCCTGATGTCTTTCTAGCTCAGCCACAGCAAGCACTCTGATGGACTTATGACCCAGAAAATATCTTTTATAAACAAGAGTGAAAGCAAGCACTTTGCCAGACTGTAGTAATTTTGCCAGCCTGTGGGAATGCAGCATATCAGAGCCCAGGCCCATTCTATTAGTTGCTCTTCTCTCCTGTCTTCATGCCAGGCCTCACCCTTTTCAGCTGTTCTTTCCTCCCTTCCTGCCACCTACTTCCCTGCTCTTCCCAGTAGTTCTGGAACGCAGTTAGAGCAAGAAGATTTAAAACTTTGGTTTCATAATTGCTTTTTAATGAAAAACATAATCACTAGAAGATTAAAACTGTAATCACTAAACAAACTGTTGGAATTTCAGTCTATTTTGATGAGGACAGTAAATGACTTTTGTTTCAAATGTTAAATCGAGTGATCTGTGCAGCACATGAGGCTACATCTAGGTCTGCCTGTATCTGATCATCAGGGTTACCACTGAATGCTGGAGGACCCAAGACTAGGAGTTTGCTGTTTTTCATTTTTACACACTGGCTAATGGGTCTGCATCAGTACAGAGATTTCGTGAGGTAAGTGCACCCCTTCCCCCCACCCCCTTTCCCCCCACCCCCTTTTTCAGATTTGCCCTCCTTTATTTACAACAGTGGCAAAATAACTTCAATCAAAATGAGATTAAGATTATTTTTAACAGATGTTCACTGCTGGCCTGACCCAAAATCCATTGACGTCAATGAGAAGACTCCATGGGGCTTTGGATTGGGTTCTAATTGTTGGAAAAATTAATGTTATTGTAAACCACTGGTCAGTGTTGTCACATGTTCCCCTTCTTTGCCAATTCTATATGACCGGATAACAGACTCACATAAATCTGTTCCAACTGTTGGCTAAGAGGCTAAAGGACATAGAGGTTTATGTTTTTAATTCTGAAGCACCCTCCTTCCTCCCCCACAGCACACACCATGGCACTACTGTATTTACTTGATAGACTCAGCATTATGGACAGCAGTCACATAATCAAAACATTTCACAGTCAAACACTAAGTGGGAATAATAGAATTATTAATGTTGACTGTGTGAAGACAGCTAGACTACAGATACATATGAAACAAAATACTTCGGTCATATACTTTCAACACTGATTTTAATATATTTAAAAACTCGGAACTGAGTGAGGAGTTGCACTTACTGTTAAGAAGACGGAAGTCGATAAATGGGTAGGAGCCACGGCGCTCAGCGAGAAACCCTGTCTGACCTCTCACCCGTGCATCTCCTGCAAAACACAAAGAGTCCCCGGAGCTGTTAGAAGGGGCAGCTGCTTTTCCCGGTTATTTTGGTCTAGATCTATTTTCTGTTCAAACTGATGACGTTACACTCCTCTAGTGGGAAAACTTGAGTCCAAAAAAATTGTCTCCCATGACATCCCTGTATACATTCATGCATTCAGCGAGGCACTGCAGTTGATCCTCTTATCAGAGCAAAAGGTCTAAAAAGACACATCCATCCTATTGAACAGTTTCTTGACGAGTAAGGAGACTCTGCTTCAGGAGTCCTCTGCAGTCTGTATTTTGTTCGAACAACATCAACCGAATTCTGAATGTTTCAACATCAAACTTGAAAGACTCAGCCTGGGACTAGGCTCACAGGACAATGCTGTTCTGCAAATGATTTAAATCTTACAAGACTAATCAAGACTAATAATGCAACCTTCCACTAAAAAAAAAAAAAAAAAAAAAAAAAAGAAGAAGAAGAAGAAAAAACCCTGGATCCCCCCAAAGTCTCCAAAGTCATGGGACTGGTCTCAAAAACATGAAATAATAAAAAAAGGAACACATTTTGGTTTCTTTTTCACTTTCTGTTGTTTCAACATTCCAGAAAATTTTGGCCTTTTCCTCTTCAAACACTGAACATGCTTTCTTTAAATGAAAGTTGGCATTCTCAGAGAAGGATCACTCTGGAGATTCAGAATATATATTTAAATATTATAAAATTACAATTGTAAGAATTAGCATCATTGTGTAATTCACATCAGCTAGAACCTGACTTACAACGTAACACTGATGAAATGGGTAAAACTGATTTAAGAAGTGAAATACTGCTCAGCATGAATAGCAGTTGCAAAATCTCTACATAGGTAGGAACCATTGGGAAACAGATGTAAGTTTTACATTTCCATAATTTTAAATATCTTGCAGTGTAATTTACTCATGTCTTTACAGGTAAATTGCAAGACCAAAACATTAAACATTCTTAAATAAGACTGAGCTTGGAGATTTTGGGAGCTGAGGTTGAAGTATTCAAAAACTCTCTAGAAGACTAATTCCTCCTTTCCAGGAACACAGGCCATAGTGTTGAAAGCACACCCACAGTACTTCCTGAGACAGCTTGCACTGTGGGCCTCTCAAAGTTTGCAATAAAATTATGAATTATTGGTTACTTTGAATAATGCTTCCTCTGGGATCTGAATGCAGCATCTGAGTAGTCTAAACAAAAAAGAATTGAAGAATTTGGCTGCTAGCTTCTACTGCTTATGTTTAAAAACAAGAAAACATCTTGCAGCACAAAAGAAGGACCTAGTTAGATACTGTTATTTTTTCTAACGTTCACTTAAAACGTGCTTACAATTATTTTTAAGGGATGAAAGCCAAGTAAAAACTATTAAGCTGAATATTCTAGGCAGAGAAAGTCTTCTGTGCCCTCTAGGAGTCCTTGAAGGTATGAAAGACATAGGAGCATGCAGTCAAATTAAGACTATTTCAGACAGAATCACTTTAGATTATAATTTTTTTTTTCTCTCTTCCCTACTTGCATTTTGCTTTTTAGGCCCCAGAGACGGACCACACGTTGACTGTATTCAACTCCCACTTGGCAACCACGAGCTGCCTGTCACTGGCTCAAAGGAACCAGCCCCAAACTACTCAAGCAGTTACTGACCCCACTTACCCTGGCTGATAGCAGGGGCAGGAGATGCAACCCTCCCCCTGCTTTTCAGCTGCTGCAGTTCAAGTAAGTGGTAACTACATGGGCCTATCTTCAGTAGCTATTTAAAATAATGTGCAACTGTGGCAGCTGAGGTATAGAAACCTATTTTCCTGTGCTCCTTCTGCTAAAGGGCAGAAGGGCGGAGAAAAAGAGCTGAATCGCTTGTAAAATGCCAAAGCAAGATTCGTCAGCACCCATGAATCAGAGTTCACAAGCCAGCACCCTTACCTACAAGTACTGCTTTCTGCCACAGGTAGACCCATCAAACTGGGTGAGTCATGCAGAAAAAGCAAGAATGGCAGCCATATGGTACACACAGTATAAACCAAAAAAATCAGGCAGGCTTGAGCCTGTCACTAAAACAAGCATCAGCAAATTAAGATCGGGTGTAAATTCAGAGCATGCCTGGATCTAGGGTTTTGTTTTTTCTATACGCACCAATGAATTAACAGGAAACAGAACTCATGTCACTGATGTGAGTAAATCAGCAAATAACTCAGAACACTTTGAAAGACAGAATTGCAAACTCTAAAAATGTGAAAAAAGAAAGACATATGATACTGTAAATCCGGGAAGAATGATTTTCTTTCTGGACATGAAAGAATAAAACTATCAGATCAAAAAAGGTATCATATTGCTAGAGAATAACAAAGGCATACACATTTACAAATGGAAAAAATTACCCAATTCTTATCCCAAATTTTGATGAAAAGAATATTAAAGGTAAGTAGACAACTGGAACACAGAAGAAAATGCAATGTGGGCTTACCAAAAGTAGACCATACAAGATAAAACCTGATATTGAATTGTCTTGAATAAAAATAGGTAATCGTTAGACAAGAAAAACAAAATGCAGTGTGTTTCAACCATATGGACTTCAATAAGCATATCAGAGACTGCAAGAGACAAGTACAAATACTGTTATTTGGAAAAGACTAAAGGTAAGAAGATAACAAGGTGTGCTGAAAGAAAACTATTTTGCTGGGGAACAATTACTGTCATAGCCTTTCAAAGATTCATATTGGGAACAGTGTTAAAAATTTTATTAGTAGTCTTGGCACAGAAGTAGGAGAATACTAATGAAATTTGATGGTATATATCTGAGAGATATCAGGTATATGTGGCTACAACTATTTTAAATATATCTCACTGCTACTGCTACCTTCTCTGCCAGAGTTGCTCTATGGCCCAGCTACCTGCAAATTCCACATACATTTTCCTAGTAGCCCAACTTCCTCTCACAGTCCTGCTGCTGTCTCTGCAGATTTAAAGCTTAGCTAACTCAGATTCTTCAGGTAAAGTAATTCCAGTCAAGAGGGGGAACTCTAGGCAGGTATTGACAACATTAGACAAAATACTTGGTGTAAGTTCTTCTGAAAAACTATGTGTAGAAACCCTGATTCCTCTTGGAAAAAGTGCAGAGGTGGTCTTTTGGAAAAGTGACCAAGGCACTAGAGAGGCATTCCAAAAAAGGAAAATCCCCATGGAGTAATTCTCATTTTGATAAGCACTGGAAGGAGAGAAGAGACATTTAGGTCATCAGAAGAGTAAGATTCTGAAGGAGGAGATGAAAACAATCCAAGTAGCTGATGGCAAGGGCTGTATAAATCTTGAAAGACTACCTGAAACTGTTAAAGATCATGCATGATAATCAACAAACTTGCTATGAGTTCTATGTTCTTCAGGCAAAGCCAAAGCAAATGAGTTTTAAGCAGCAAACCTGAGGACTTGGGGCTGAAGTAGTGGAAAATTACTGATGATTCCTGTTGACTGTGTCATTCTACATTTTTTACAGACAATAAAAGAGTGGGCTGTATCTAGCACTGCAGAAATCTATACACAGAATCAATCTGCATTCCCACATGTTTAGTAAAAGCCACTAAAAACTTTATATTCATGGATTATTAACTTTACCCTCAGGAAAGGCAAGTTTCTGATGAGTAAAAGATGTTATCAGTAGCTCTACCTAATGAATCTGTTATTTCAAAATATCTTGCCAGGTGCCACATAGTCTCTTGCTATATGATTAGAGAAAGATTAGTTAGGAAGTGGTGGTGGGATAAATCAACCACACCTGCTTTCCTCTGTTCTCTTCTTGGCTCATGTGCTTGGAAAACATTTATATCCTTCTCCATCACTTTTCTCCATCACTTTTAATTACATCTAAGTACACTCAACAGAGATAATAAAAGTATGGATTGCACCAGATGTACACCACAGCACGTGATTTCTAATTTCTTTAAGGCAAGGGCTGTTAATGGCAAAACACCAGATTGTCTCCTTTTTAAAAAAAAAATAGAGGAATTTCGAGGGAGACTTTCCTCAACATCCCAGACCTCTACATCAGCACCTGCTATATTTTAGTAATTGAGTTACTCTACAGTAACACATTTATCTGCCAAGGATTATGAGTCTGTGATAGGTGGGGAGGAATGTGCCGGTTTATGTATGTGCAAATTTCCACTTAGTGTCCATATTGCTGAGTGGACAGTGGTCTCCAAAGCATATTAGGAACCTTGATCTTCATGAATACATGATATGAAACCTGGTTCCCTTGTGTAAGCTTCCCTCCCTTTGCTTTCCAGGTTAAAGTCAAGTTAAACAATTGTTCTGACAATTTATACAATTAGCAGTTTTAGATAAATAATCCTTTTTGCTGCGAAGGAAGGATTCTGTGGAAACAAGGCAGGAAATTTTGACAGCTCATTGTGTTCCCAAATGAAACAGAGAGGGCAAAGGGAAACGGTAAGGGTACAGGTCCTCTTTTGTGTCCTCAGGCTGAAGATACAGGGCTGGAACATTTCCGATCATAAACACGAAGAATTTGAGCCTTGGGGGAGCTGAGAACTAGATGCAGCCACGAGAACTTCCAGAGGAGACATCTCTGAATGAAACCGCAGTTTGAATATTACCTTTTCCTCATTGAAACAAACAGATATGAAAACAAACCAAATGTGGAAGATATAACAGGCGTCTGTCTATGTGGTGCATTATACCACTGAGAGCAAGGCCTGACACATATGACAAATTCTAGTACAGGAAAATCAAATATGGAGCAAGAAACACAGTACCACTGCAGCTGTAGTGTCAACGTAATTTCAAGATGGGCAGAAGGGTTAAGGAAAGAATGAGGCAGCTCGGAGCTGCCTCGACATCTGGAGTGAAGAACCATCTGCACTAAGGAAAACAGCTTCTCCAAGGCTTGCCTGCAATGACGTGGGATTCAATTTCACTGAGCAAGCACAGCAAATTAAGAGAGAAAACTGGGCTACAGCCGTGACAAAACAACAAAACTACTTCATGCACCACAAGTTAGGATAAGCCACCAAATTATTGATTTTATGTAGTATATAGCTCCATGTGGTAAGTCATGAATACCACAGAAAATTCACAAGAGGTTAGAAGTATTTACTCCAGTCAGATTTTTCTACGATTTTATCCAAATATTTCTTAAGCTGACTGTTTTAGGATACATACTGCAGTGGCTGAGTACTTTCCATGGAAAACAGAATGGCAGTAATAAGGCCTCTAGTGGACTCCATGGAGTCCCTGGCTGTTTTACTATTTCAGCTAATAAAAAGGCTTGGGATTTCTGAGATGGAGGAAGATGAGTTGTTGATGTTTTAGATGTCATTCCGACCTCGGTGGAAAGTTTTCTAAAAGAGGAAAGCGTTGCTGCGTAAAAGTAGGCAAACTCAGTCTACAAGTTAGAAAAATTACTAGAATTATTTTTAATTTGAAAATTTTTCAGGCTTGTCCCTGCCTGATTCATATTTGTACTTGTTTGGGTTATTTTTGTTCTGTTGTCTTAGGGTTATAAAAATTGTTGTTATGAATTACTGTCTGGAAAAAGCATTTTAGGCAGAGTTCCTCATGTGCATAAGTTTGTCAGTGAACAAGAACACTTCCTCTGAACAGATCCAGTGAGACAGACATCGGAGGCTGCAGAGGCAGGATAACGCTCTTTTCCAACAAGAGAACTGGGGGAGTCACCTCACTTGACCCATTTTTAAGCACTAAACTCTTAAGCATTTAAATATTTTAAAACATGAGGGTTTCTGCCCCATACAGTGCATGTTTCTACTATTTCTGGTAACAGTCCTAATTAGCTCTCAAGCAGTGCTTTCATCCAGCATGTTCTGCAGTTTCATTTCAGAATATTTTGCAAAGATACCTGTTGATATTCCCTTATTACAAAAAAGGGATAAAATGATGGTGCAGAGTATTACACAGGAAATCACCTAATTCCCCCTGCAGCAGTCTATCCTGTGAACATACAACCTCCAAGTAGTAATAAGTAAATAAATGAACAGACTGTTACTTGTACAGGTAGTACATTCTCAGCTTAGGGCTTGAATTAATTTTCAAAGTTTTTATCTATTTCCTTTTTTCAAAGCAGAACCTTAAACAAGTTGAATGAAAATAGACATTACCCATTGAGAGTTAAATTCCTAGGAAAAAGCCTCTTTCACTTAAAAATAAATACTTTGATTTGTTTTCTTTTTTTCAGCACTCAGTTACTTGAATTTAAAATACCATCTCTAGATCAGCAATGGTTGAAGATGAAACATTTCACTTACCTTCTGTTTTCTTATTAAATTGTATTTGGAATGAATGGGGGATCTGAAGCTCAACATGAACTACTGACTCTGCCTGGCTGTACTGGGCAACTGTAATTTCTGCCCTCCTTTACTAAAACTTGCCCTATCTTAGCTGTTTAAACAATATTAACAGTGCTGCTTGTGCCTATCCAGATACATGCTAGAAAGAAACTCTGCTCAAAAAGCCCTCCTCAGTACTAGAAGTTTCCTGATAAGATTGCTTTTGCACTGACAGATAACCTGGATATACAGCCAGGGGAGACATTAGGATCCACAAGCATGTTTATTTTATTTTATTTTATTTTATTTTTTAACATCTGGTTCATTTTGGCAAATGAGCATCTTGACTAAACGTAACTTAAGATGTTTTATGGACACCTTTGAAATCCTTCCTTAAACCTTTTCAGGTCACATCAAAAATTCAGGGGAAAAGGTTTTGAACTAAAATATCTTGAGGCAAAACTATTACAACACTGTATCAGACTTTGAAAAAGTGCTTGCAGACAAACTGAAATCTAGGAGGAAGGAAAAGCTGCTCATGGAGAATCAGCTGGCAGCAGTCACTGGAAATTCATATGCTCATCCAGTTGCCATATTGTTCTCTTCACCCATCTGTTCGCTCCTGCATGAGCAAACACTGACTGTATAAGAAAATAACTGCCTCCAACTGAAAAAATGGTCAGAGTCTGTGATGACAGACAATCCTAAATTGTCCAGACAAGATAACTTCCCCCAAAGCCAGTACATTGTACTGCATGGAGAATGCTTTCAGCTGTTTCAGAGTTTGATAATGGGCTAGGAATTGCTGCCCAAAGCCCAGATTTATTTCACCCAACCTTTGGCATGAGGCAGTGGAGAGGAATAAGTGCCTCCACCCAGGGATTAAGCCTTAAATGGACTGCACTACCTTTCACAGTTGCATGTTTTCGACTTTGACTGCAGTTCCTGAACTGGGCGCCACAGTAACGAAGCACAGCGTAACGGAGGAAGAATCTGAGCCCTTGTCTGTGATGATGGCTTGCACACAGCTGAGACCACACCGAGCTTTTTACCTGTAAGTGTGCTCCTAACTGTGATTATCCCTCTGACAGTTGCTATTTATTTTGTAATACATGTAATAGACACATTGAGCTCACACTGATGTGGGCACACACACAAAAGACAGTGTGCTGGAACATACAGTGTAGTATTATTCCACGACTCAATTAAACAAAAATCAATGCTTCTTACGCAATAGTATTTTGACTGCTGTTTTTCTCTGGATTGAGAACCTGAAATAACTGTGTTCTAGTTACTACTGTGTGATAGTCATTTAACTATCAACCTTTTCTAGCAAAAAGGACAAAAGTTTATATAAGCATATATATGAGATCTGAAACCACAGAACACAAGGACACAAAGGGAGCATGAGAACATCGGTAAAAGCCATGGACTACTTATTCACATACACACTTTTCATTTTGGGAGAAATCAAAAATTCAGATGTAGAATTGTGCCAGCAAGTTTTTCAAAACTCAGCCAACAGCTTTCATATGTTAGAAGAAAGATGGATAAGCCTTGTATCTGGCAGCAAGGAAACTTCATAGCCACTTGTTGAACTAAAAGAGGAGGCAGGTCGTGGAAAACAGAATGCAATGAGAAAGCACAGGGAGTTGTATAAATATACTGTTATAAATGCAGAAGACAGAAATCATCCATCACCACCTCCATACCTGAAGGGAATAGCGTAGACAACCACCTTACCTTTGGTAAATATTGTGCTTCAACCGTACAATAATCAGCTAGAACTTACTACCTAGAAGGCTGAACTCAATAGTCAAAGAAGGAAAGGAAAGCCTGGGAAAACAGGGAGCTAGCAGGAGACACAGCATACTCTGCCCCTGCTTCTCTTCTTCAGCTGATCCCTTTACAACCCCAGCTGTTGCCTGAGCTGCAGCCTGTCTCTCTCCCAAGCAGTAGCCCCCGATGGACAGTGTCTCGGGAGCTTCACTGCTGCTCCGGACCCACACGGCAGTATTTTGGCTGGCCTGAGTCTGATCATGCTGCTGCTGCTCAGCAAAGTTCAGAGCAGTAAAAGTGGCCCCTTTGCTGGATCTGGACACCAGACTGGCAGTGGGCTGGATCCTGTTAGTGTTTTGAATGTTACTGCTTCCCGTGTTAGAGCTAAGAACCAGCTGTCCGCATTTGGGAGGTTTTAGATTGCATTATTGAGGCTTTAGTCCTGCCTGCCTGCCTCCAAGCATCCGTCACTGACTTTTCATGGAAAGAGGATAGTAATGCTGGTAGGGCACGGAAGTTTCTTGTTAATTCTTGACTTCCAAAATTGTTGGATAGCTTATAAATTACTCTGCATTAGCAGATGGGAGTTAAGTCAGCAGGCTCAGTTACTTCTGTCACTATCATTGCTATTGTGCTGGGGCCCTGCTGGGAAGCAATAAAACTTGCTAGCTTTCTCACCTATGAAATTAAATCTAAAATAATACGTTAAAAACTAAAGGATACATCTTGAAATGATAAAAGCTGTAACGAAAGTCATAACAACAGCTACAGTGTGCTCTTAGCAACAGGTAGTAGGTTGCATTACCATGGTAACTTTAAAGTCTTACTGTCATACTTCTTCATCCCTCTCCCAGATAAATTATAGCATGAGGAAAACCACATTATTAATTATTTAAATTGTACTTCCTGGAATCTAGTCTTCTGCCAGACTCCCCCCTACTAAAATAAATATGTACTTAACAATTTCTGTAGACTTATACACTTCCAATCCACATATTTGCCAAAATATGTTAAGTAGTTTAATATAATAACTTCCATTTTACATAAGTGAAAGAGCACAAAGAATGTGTGTTTTGTTCAAGACCAATGACAAAACCATATCTAGAGTTCAGGTCTTCTTCTATATGTTTCATGCATTAGGTCAAACTACTTCTTTTGCAAGTTTCCATAAGATAAGATTTTCTTCACTCATAGTTACATCCAGACCTTAAACTCTCCAGACTATAAATTATTTTCTTAACTGTCATAAAACTCTAGCTGTGGATGCCCTTTCAGAGATCTCTTAGCACTTGCCTACGTTTTGCAATGTCCAACTAAAACTGCCTCAGAGTTTTCTACATATGATTCTATTACATGGATTTCTGATTTGAACATTGTCAGGGCTTTAAATGATTCCTCTGTAAGAACAGACCTGGACCTCTTGAACCTTTCAATGAGGGTTTTAAAGTTGAAGAGTAGGTTCTTTTTCTGCAGAAAGTTGAGGTAATAGTTGTTGAACATTTGTTCACAAGTTTGCTTTCCTATTTTTCATTCTCATTTCTCATCTATGTATAATATTTATTAGGTGAAATTTGTAATGTGCATTGCTAATGGAATTATTTTTATTTTACAGGTTCCTTAGGAACAGTTATTTGCAAGCATGTGCATTTTATTCTGGGTTGATTAGCATTCTCATTTTCTGCTCTAGTAGCATTGTACAGCCAAGCAGAAATTTTAAGTATGATGCTGCAATCCACATATGTCTAACACAGCCAATTAGTAAAATTTGATATATATTTACAAATATATTTAAAAATATATTTATTTGCATCAAATAATAATTGACATCATGATATAAATAAATATTAATAATAAAATTATTAGAATTGCATGGCTGCCACTTTCTTCTCATAGGAGAGGAGATTCAGCCTCTTCTGACTCAGCCTTGCTCCCTGTATCTAACACTTCTAAGGGTTGTAAAGTGCTTACACACCCTTTTAAGGTACATCAGTACAGAGTCAACTTTACAGGTAATTAAGAGAGACACAACAAAGTAAATGAATCTCTGATGTTCATCAACCACATGCTCATCCTTCCTCTTCAATCCAAGCCCGCCCTTCCTTCCCTCTTTTCCACCTCCCCTTTGTGCTATTTTTTCTTAGCTCCAGCGTGACCCTTCCTCCTCCCCTTCCCTTGGACTCACAGCTCGCCCAGTCTCCCACCTAATCGCTCGGGCTTTTCCCGAGGAGGTCGGAGTACCGCGGGGCTCGGCCGGAGGAAGCAGCAGTAGTGCTCCTCCTGATGGGGCTGCCCCGGGTCCTCGGGGCCGGGAGACAGTATGAACCGGGCAGGGAGGAGGAGGAAGCGCTGAGCGCTGGCTCCAACCTGCGCCAAGTTGCCTGCAATATCTTGCAGGAGAAAACTTTACTCGCTGCCTGAAGCTTTGCGGTGAAGAAGAGTTTTATCCTACACAAGAGACAGCAGGAGCCAAATACTTGAGATTAAGGAAGTTCTTTTATTCAATTTTTGTTTGTTCATCATATGCTATAATAAATTCTCTTTTGTATTCAAAAGCAGTAGCTAGAGCCAAAAGCTGGGAAATTTCTTTCTTTCTATTTGTTTTAATTTGAATTGGTTTTAATTTCTCTGTGAAACACATAAATACCTCTGTAACTCAGTGAATTACTGAACAGTAAGACAAGAGAATGGTTAAAATAGGCACAGGTACCCTTAGTGCTAATTGCTTATTCAAGATGAGAACTGCTTGAGCTAGCCAACATTTTATCATGCAATATTTTTGCATCAGGAAATATTATTCTGACAAAATATTTTTTTCCAAAAAGAATGCTTTTCTGTTTAGAAAACAAATACAAGTGACATATGCAGATAATATAAATGTTTGGAGTGGAATGCTTTTATTTTGATGCTAGATGCAGGAATAAAACTGCATGAAGTGGAAACAAAGCCTGAGTGTTCTACAGTTTGGGAAACACTTCTCTTGCTTTTTGCACCATACTTCCCAAACAACATGCAA
Source organism: Rhea pennata (assembly GCF_028389875.1). Classification (NCBI taxonomy): domain Eukaryota; kingdom Metazoa; phylum Chordata; class Aves; order Rheiformes; family Rheidae; genus Rhea; species Rhea pennata. Next base: position 65,755,900 of record NC_084665.1, read on the forward strand.
ATCTTATGAGCAATGGGCTGGATCTTCAAACTCTCCTGCCATAAACCTCCAAATTCAAAGACCTAATCTGGCTAGATCTTAGCAAATACTTTATCTTTTGTAAAAAATTCTATCATGAATAATCTTGAAGCTATCTGCTATGAAAGCCAAACTTGGATAGGTTACCATGAGCTGTTCTAACACTCTTTTTTTGAGATTAAGTTGTTTCTAGCAGTCTTTGTTGACGAGATTTGGTTCTGCCTTGGGAATCCCAATAGCAAACTTGGGAATCCCAAACTAAAGCTAACTCTTTCGCTGCTTTATTTTTCTACATATCCCAGTCAAAAATAAAGCATAGAGTATGTACCTGTAAATGTAAACCTCTGTATACCTATATCAGCCTGAACAAATGTGAACATATTGCACTAGTTACAGTCATATTAAATCACACTTTAATATGACTATCAGTAAAAAAAAAAGCCTTTAAATTGAAAACTATATTTTTGATAAATTAAAAAATTCAATAGCCATTTTTAATAAACATTTTGATTAAGTATATCAAAATTCAAGAAGAAAGAATTTTACAAAGGCATCTTTCAGTAAAAACACCAGGTCATTAAACTATTTCAGCTGTCTTCAATACTGACCTATTTTGTAGCTTATGGAGCTTAGAGAAACTCAGAACTCTGTGACCAGGATATTCTGTGGAAATTCTCTTGCATTTCTCACAAGCTCTTCTGAAGCAGTTTGTATTTTTCAGAACTGGAAAAACAATGCTCGACTAAAGAGACCACTGATCCAGATCATGCACTGTCAATGCTATGTACATATGCATTTAAAATTTAAAACTTTGGAAAAGCTTCTTTGTGCAGTGCCACAAGAGGAAGACCTTAATCAATCTCAGTATACTCAGAAACATTAACCTATCCTCTGTGCCCCGTTCACTGTTATGGTTCAGTTACATCAAATATTTACTATCTAAAGGACAATTAAATAGCAGTTTACTTTCTTTATTCTTTATTCAATGCACATTCATAAAAGAGGTGAACATAAGCTGGCTTAAACAAAAATGATTAACTACATATTTCTGTAATTAGAATACTGTCAATAAACACATCTTCTTAGGTGATTGCCATTGGCAAAAAATCCTATTTCCCTAAAACTTTGTTTCATGTTTCCCTTCATTTGTGATGGCTGACCCCTGGGCTACCAAGTGGCTTCATTACCAGCTGCCTCCCCAACAGCCTTCCCCAGCAGATATACTGGGACCACCAGCTTAGCTGAGCCCCAGATGTGCAAGCTGCTGCCAGGTAGCCTCTGACGGGCTTGTCCTTGTGAATACTTGTCCTTGTGAATACTGTTTTATCTCTCAGCTTCTAATCCCAGAAACTGCAAAAACTTAATGTCTAAAAGAAAAAGGAACTACCAAGATACAGAGAGAGGAAAGTAGAAATGGCTTGGACTTGGCTCTTCTCTGAGGAGCATGCACAGAGCAAGGGAAAGAATATATTCTCCTCCTTCCTTGTCCACTGTATGTCCCTTTATAAAAAGTGGAAGAAAGTCTGTTTGTCAGACCAGGACTACAAACTACTCAGGGCTCAACCTTTTCATCAATAAATGTCTGTTCAATAATCTTCCAAAACCACTGTAAATGGACAGGGACATGAAACAACAATGCAAAAATCATATTATTAATATGGTACTTAATTTGCTAAGTGGTCTAACTCAAAGTTCTGGATACATAAACCATTAGGCTGGAGCTACACCTAGAAGCCAGAACTGTGGTTTGGGCTCATCATTGGTGTTAAGTTTGCCAGAGCTAATCTACTGTGTCAGTGCCGAGAAGACAGACAAGCACAAGGGCTCCATACTCTTCAGAAGCAGAGCATGGCAGTAAAGGGAGAGTTGATAGCAAAGGAATGCCAGGATCATATATATGTATATATATATATTTTTCCCCACAAAGCTGACTCTGTAATTTCTATTTAATGTCATCCAGTTACTTCATCATCTAAGAAGTCCTGCTAGTAAACATATTTAATTGTGCTATCTACATTATTTCTTATTTGAAGTTAACGAAAAACCTTTCACCTTTTCCACCCATTTTTAGCATAGGAAAAAAAAAGCAAACAAAACAAAGCCAACAAATACTATGAATATTTCAAACACATTTATATTAGAAATGCTAGGTTTTGTCATTGGCAGCCTATGCTACAACACTACCTTTCTCCACAACTGGGGCTGAAAACAGAAGCTCAGGTTTTTGCCTCCTACATTTTAACATGTTCGTTGGGAATCCAAATAATGGCTGAAGTCTTTCAGAAAAAGGAGAACACTGCAATCTAATATTTCTAATGTAACAAACAAGCAAATTTTTGGGGGTGGAGGCAAAAACCACTGAGATGTTTTTATAAATCCCAAAGGAACAACAAAATGTACAAACAATATTTTAATTTTGTTTTGTCTCAAAAATTACCTTTAAATTAAAATTTAGCAGCCCAAGAGTTCTGTTTCAGATATTCATTGAAGAGATCATTTTCTGAGTGTGCCAGCTTCTGAGGCTCCTCCTCAAATAGTATTTTAAAGGAGGAAGAACAAGACAGTTGCTTCAGTCTTTGCTTTTCACAAACATCTGTAAATTCCAATAGGGAATAACTCTGGCAAAGACTTTTTTGGCATGTTGAGTGGGAGCACATAAAAAGATATTTCTCAACTCATCATACTCTTGGGCAATTCAAACTAAGCAGAGATTTTATCTTTTTAGGCTTTTTTTGGTATTTTTCCTAGATTCTACTTTTATATTCAGTAGCTAACAGCTACCAAAGAAATTTGAAGAACTATGTGAAAAATAAACTTAACTAGTGATCTCCTACTTACAAATGATAAATAATGCAAATGTTCTGCAAATTAGACTTTGAATTTGTTACAGAAAAGAAATTCAGAAACTCTTTGCTGGAAACCTCACAAGAACTTTCTCTCTCCAAGTATTTGGCTAGGTCTCATCAAATCTGTGAAACACTTATCTAAACACTTGAGAATTTCACAAAGGTTAAATTTTAATTTGGTTCTACACTGAAGACAGAGTCCATGAAGATTTCTAAGAATCAGCTCATCATTATCACATTACAGAAGAATGTCATAAAATACTGACTATAGTTGTAAAACTGACTAATGTTTTGGACTAGACTCTAATACATGATGGGGAAAATGCTATATTCTGTTACTTCCCATGTAGGTGTAGCAAGGTAATGTGCACTGTACTCGGAGACATTCAAATACAAATACTATGTCAACTACACAGAAAAAAATGTTGAACAAAATTTTACCAATAAATAGAAGTGTGCCTAAAATCCCAATGAAGGGTGTATATTCCAGCTTCCTTAAACTAGGCTTTCTATTTTATTCCTCCCCAAAACCTCACAGCTAAGTAATTCTCCCTTCAGAATGTAGCAGGATCCATCCTTGCAGAGAGACATTGTTACAGAGACACATAAATAACTTGTAGCACCAGGTTATTTGAGTAGGAAGTGTACTGCAGCTTTGAACCCACACTGGAGGCTTGTTGCTTCCATGTGAGACACTCCTATTCTCCCATTTTTATAAAATAAAGCCCAGTAAATTATTATTTTTTTTGCCTGGATCTCAGATATCAAGTACTGGTGTATAATTTGATGGAAAGACATCTTTTATTGTAATTAAGAGCTTCAAATCTCTACTTAACTTTTCTTTGTATAGCGTACAGTTGTAGGACACCTTAGGTTCCAGAGGAAAACAACAGACAAGTCTATAAAGTCTACAAAGAAAGCTGAACTTACTACAGAGCTCCAAACACATCTTTATGTATTTGGGGTCTAACATGTAAGAAGTTGCCAACTCTTTTAAAACTTGGTTTTAGAGCATGAACCACTGGACCACTGGCATTTCAGGCCAGAATTTGTGACTGATTCCTCCACTCCAAATATTATTATTTCAAAAATATTATTAGAACACAAGTTCTGGCCAGGACTATCTCCACACTGTCTATACTCAACAGTCAGTTCTAGATGCCAGATTTATGTAAATTGTTTGACCGATCACTCTCACAAAGAATTTTCTCAATCTTAAAATATCTTCTGTCCCCATATAACTTCTGCTGAGCTTTTCTGGTCTCACTGTCTCTACCTTTTTTCTCCTTTCACACCTATTTCATCCTCCTTTAGTTTGTCAACATAGAAAATCTTTCTCTCCAAAACAGAAAGGGTTCCCACTTCCCACACCATGGGATCTATAAGGTCTTTCATTATGGGTAATTTTTTCCTACTTTTTACAAAGGTCTCTGTGAATCAGCTGAGGAAACCAAGAGGAGAGCTAGTGAGCTAGTTACCTTCATGCCCTTCCAGGGGCACCTTGTTCTCTCCAATACCCCTGCATCAGCACTGATCTCCAAGGCATTAATAAAAACATTAACATAATAGAGGTAATGAGAGATAGGAAGGATGAATAAATTTTACGTATCTTACTACTAGCATGAAATAGTCAGGAAAAAAGATAACAGCAGTGTCATGGAGATGACACTGACTGCATGGGCATAGTAGAGCACTGTTCATTTATACTGAAGAATCCACATTGTCTGACACTTTCTTATTCTGTTCCTTAAGTTTATAATTGCGAAAAAGCCTTTCAAAAACAGGCACATGCACGTCTGTATTATTGTGAAATGTCTGGCAGCTGTTGGTTTGGTTAACATGGAAGGGCAGAAAGACACAGGCTCCAAAATGCAATGAACTCAAAGTCCCAACACTGTTTCTCAACATCTGCATGCAGGCAGAAACACACCTACCCAACGCAGTCCTAACTCAGGCCTTCGAAGTGATCACAAAAGTGGAAAAGACTTCAAAAGGTAATCTAGAAATGGGAGGACAGCTCTTTTTTAAAAGCAGGCACCTGGAAACATTACTCCCACAGCCTTTTGGATTATAGGTTTACATAACAGAGGGTATGATATGGAGAAAGAAGGTCAGGCCAATCTTCTTGACCTGCATGTGATTTTTTCCCAAGCGGTCTGGCTACTACTGCTACTCACACAAGCCTGTACAGAAGTGACAAGTTTACCCATTCACAAGCACAGCTCTCATTCCACTGCGCACTTTCATATCAGTGCCACTGCGTCCAATGCCTGAGAGCATTAAACATGGGATTGTAAATTATATGACAATTAGTACGTAACTCAAACCCAATTCTCAAGCATGATTGTCTAAGAACAGGATCATGAAACCAGCAGATACACAGGAGAGGGGAAAAAAGGCAATAGGGATAACGAAATAATCACAAAGCCAGAGATAACAGGGAAAGGGTTATGGAGACACCAAGGCAAAGGATATCTGAGAAAGCATTTACAAGTAATAAGGAAAAAGCAAAGGCATCACAAGCCCACTCTGATGGAGAGCAAAAGATGACATCACTGTGATGCTCATTTGGAAGAGTCGTAAAGAGGAGGAAAGCACTGGGAAGGATGTGGGGCTGCATCTCAGAATGGATTTGCTTCATTTTGCTTTCACAATTTGCCTTATAGGACAGCAGCACAAGGTAGAAGCAATTAGTGCTTGTGTTGGCTCCTGCAGCTGCTATGAGAAGAACTGCCGGCTTACCGCTGGCAGAGCAGGCAGGTATCTTCCCTGCCCTGCATGCCATTGGCTGCTGGGCGGGGAGATCTCGTACATGCAACAACCAGTGCAAGTGGCTGCCACAAGGGAGTTAAACAGACTGTCTTCCTTTTTCACCTGAAAAGACAAATCTCTTTTTCCTGAGTTGAGTTTCCCTTAGTGTATAAAAGAAAATAAAAAAAGTTCAGCCACTCTGGAACTGGAATGGGGTTCTGGAGGTGGTCAGTCACCTTCTCATTGCTTGATCTTCACTGTTACCTCACTTTCCTGTCTCAGCAGTTCTGTAATTGACACCATCACTGGGGCTCCGGGAAGGTAAACATGTTGGGCTGGGGTGCTGCTGGAGTGAAAAAGGAGAAGGGAAGGGTTACTGAGGCTGTGTGTCTCAGAGCCTTGCCACTGAAGGAGTAGGCAGCCAGAGTTCATCCATGGCCTCGGGGCAGTGGCAGAAGTTACTGTTCCCAAATCTTTCCTTTAATCAGAAAACGACCAAGTGGCTCCATCCAGATTCAGATGCTGCAGAGTCTGAGGAACCACTGGGGTCAGTGAAAACACAAATACCAGTTGTTAGGGGGAACAAAGCTCAGACAATCAGGATCCCACTAGAGTTATTCTATTTGCATATTACTGAGTAGTCTTGACATTTCGGATGAGCAAATGAATTGGAAATTACAACTTGTAAAACCTACATGTATTCAAGACCTCGATCCCTCAGTCACAGAACTCTCATCCCCAAATGAGCAGTGACACTGTAGGCTCCCACGTCACTCATGTCAGGCAGCAAGGACAATTCAGCAGAGAATAGTACACTAGATCCAAAAGAATAGATCCAAAATTCACTTCTTTATTCACCGTTTTCATTCTGTCCCATTAAAACATTGAGTCTGAGTACAGCAGACAGAAACTCCATTAGTTTGAGGTTATTATTGGCTTTACAAAATAAAAAGAATGCATAACAATAAGAAGTAAGCATTGCATCTACCATCAATATGTACTGGTACACACACAAAGGAAAAATACTCTACTATATGACAATATTTATTGGTAGTCAGAACATTTTGGATACAGAATATTTGTTCTTTAGGTAAGTCAAGAATAAGTCAAGAATGGATCCCATACTGTAAGTCTTTTTTTTTTTAAAAAAAAGTTTGCTCTGATGAGATACATTGGTGATGGAAAAACTGAACTGTGTTTTAGCATACTGCAAGTTTTGGTAGAGAAAGAAATTACTGCTTTGAGCAATACCTTGCCCAATTGCTGTAAAATGCAGACTATTGGATTTTCTTTCTGCATAAACAGAGCTTTTCAGAGACAACAGAAGCACAGATAGCTAAATCAGAATATTACAGATGTCATTCTAGTCTCTTCCAGAACTACTGAGCATTGGAAGAGACTTCTTTCGCAAAAACCTCTGTAGCTATACCTACCATCATTAGAAAATGTGCTTTATCACAAAGAGAGAGAGTGCTAGCCATAGAGTACAAATGTTTTCTTTATATGTAAAACACATGTAGTATGGGCTCGAAGGAGGGGAAGAGACCAAAGGCAACTCTTCTATATCTTTTTCTATTGTTTAGGTCTTACCACATTTTCTATTGAAATCAAATAGATTCGAGCTTTCTGGAATTCATACAAATCATCTGTTCAATACGGGAATATGTAATGTGATGAGAACTTTTCTATAAATATTAACATTACACACAGTAGAAAAACCTCCCACTCCATAGGATATCTTCAAATATCTTAAGAAAATTTCATATCCTGCTACTTGTGGGGCACATATTGCCTGACCAAGACAGGCTTACAGGTTTGATAAATTCTTCAGAGAAATTCTTTAATAATCTTAACTCTCTAATCTTAACAAAAGTAGTAAATAGTACAGGTGGTGAGAATATGTTCATTTTACTAAAACCTATTCAGCACATCCAAGAAAGCTTAATCTCTACCAGTTCTTCAAAGGCTTTTATTATTTTAGACAATAAAGTAAACTTTCAATATGACCTTGATCTTTTTCTACCCTATTAGTATCTAACTGAATTCTTACCCTACTTAATGCATTTAAAGTTTTTTTTCTCCTGTTTTTTCCAAAATAGCAGACACTTAACATTTCAGAATTATCATAACTAATTGTATACCCCCACTCTTTGCCAACTTTATGTGCTTGGTATTTTATTGCTTTTAAGAGGAAAAGTGGGTTTGTATAAGCAGCCCTACATCATTTACTTGGCAAACTATTTGCTCCATCTGTGACTGGTCCTTTAGTTTGGAAGTTCCTGCTTAATTGCTGTGGACAGATGTTCCATTGCTGTAGTGCTAAACACCGTGGAGGCCCCTGCCACATAATAAATCAATTTAAAGAAGTTCCATTCCCTCGTTCAAAAGCCTCAAAATCCTTATAGACAGCAGAAGTGGAAGCTCTGAACTTACCTCCAAAGCTGTATTTTTCTAAATGCAGCATTTCTATGTATCTGTTTTATGTGTTCAGGGCATTTTTTTTTGACAAGAGACCACCAGAAAACTTGCCTGTTATTGTTCTGCACTGTAAAGATCATGCTGAAGCTCTTTTATAACTATCTGAAATTTGTTTCCCTACGTGAATACTCCCCCTAAGTGACTGATCTGATATACATACCTAACTATCATGTTATTAGTCTGGCAGTATTGGGGGGAAGGAAGGCAAAAATCATCAACTCACATGAATGAAATACATCTACACGACAAGCAATCTTTTCTTTTCTTTAGGGTAAATTACAAATAATTTTGCTTTCTTCCAGGAAGAAGGACTCCCCTGGAGAGCAAGGCTTTTAATGAGTTTGCCAGATTTTCTGTATGCTGCTTGTGTGGTAATCTGTCATCCTGACCTACCAAGGGCTAGACTTATATAACCTGCCTACAGTCTCCCCCCCACCTTGACTTTGGGGGATATATTTTCCCCAAATTCAGGGAGGAGTGGACTGCACATAGCAACAACCTCCACTTTGTTCCAAAGTATCTCCCTCAGACCGGTCTTGTAAGAAATGCATTTCTTATAATAATACATCACAATAATACATCTGTCTATCTTTGCTCCATACAAAAAACCTCCACTTTTTACAGAGTTTTTGTCCCTTTAACACTTACTGAGATCATTTTTATTGGCTGACCTTTTCCACCATAACTTTCTAAGCCTCTACGCCTTTTATTCTCTCTGTCTTCAGGACATATTTCTATCCCCCTCAGCCTGAAGCCTGCCAAAGCTTTTATAATTTGTTGGATATCACCAACTATAGGAGGAAGTTCACTGATGGAAATTTTATCTCCCTGAAGTAAAAGGCAGTTACCACCAAGGTTACTTTTTCAGTCTCCGTCAGTCTTTAATAAAGTTGCATCTTCTTTTATCTCCCCTTTATGTTTTAGCCTTATTTTAAGGAAGTCCCAGTCAAAGCCCATTTTGTTGACCATTCAGCTGCATTTCCTACCCACCTGGATTCTTTTATTTTTTCCTGTTTCCTGTTTCCCCGATATGTGGAAACACACTCTAACCTGGGGACAGAGGTAGGTTTAATGGTGTCCTTTCCAAATGGCTTTGGACAGCTACTCTGGGAGACTAGCATGACACTACTTGTCAGAGACTTTCACCAGTGCAAAGGGGAGAAGGGATCAGCTCCTCAGTGCTGTATTTCAGGCTTTCCCCATCCTATCCTTCACAGTATATCCATCCCTTTCTTGTCTTTCTAGCCCAATGCCCAACTGTTTATTCTTCTGTGATGTTCTCCCCTTCTGTTCACATTTTCCACCTTCCGTAATTATTGCCCATCTTCTCAAATCCACAGCAGTACATAAAGTTCCCTACCCTGCCTCCCAGACTTATGCTTTTAAAAGCTTAAAAAACAGCTTGCAGTTCAGCATTACTCTGTTGTCTCTATCAGACCCTCGATGCCATATTTGTTGCTTTAAAACAGGTAATAATCTTTTTCAGGTTATTTGTGTTTTTTATGAATTAAAGCAGCCTGGAATAGTGTCTGAAACATACTTATGTCTTCCAACACAAGACACAAAGCTCTACTCCTCTTTCAAATTTGCTTGATTCAAAGCAGCATGAGCCAAGCAGTGGAAGCCCAGCGAGGCTCTGCAGTCTCCATCCTTGGGGGTTTCCAAGACCAGACCGAGTAAAGCCCTGAGCAACCTGGACCGAGCCTGCAGCTGACTCCGTGTTGAGCAGGCAGCTGGGCTACAGACCTCTGAAGGATCTTTCCACCTGTACGACTCTGCTGACTTCGAATCACTGTCAAGTCAATCACAAGACTGGGCTTGTCTAGCATTTGAGGATGGCAGACTTGCAGGCAGCTTTATGCAATTCTTTACTACTACATTTCTTCCTACTTCTGGAAAGGAAAAGATGTATTGCTTTAAACATTTACCAATATCCAAAATTCTCCACTTTGGGGGATGTTAAAGTTATTCTTTTCTTTCATGGATTTACATAGTCTCCATTTCTTCTCTGAAAAATTAATTCCTAGCTTAGGTGTTTATCCAAATTCTCTAGGCCAGTGACCCTACAAATCATTCTTTTTATATCAGCTTTAATCCTATCAAGACTCATCTCTGCTGAAGATTTCAAGAGAGCTCATTTCTGAGATTAACCAATCAAGACTATCTCTGGTAGCAATGCTGATTTTACTTCTTTGCTTTGGCAGGAAGCAGAACAACATCTTTAACTCTATAAACATCATTTGCTGCATGTTAAGGTTCTGCCTGTGAATATCTTCTGGGGAAACTGCATTTCAAATTGCCCCCCTTCTATGAGGCCAGTCATTCCACACACACCAGAAGCACATGCAGGTAGTTTCAGGCAGCCAAGGTGCAGCTCCATAGGCCGTTTCAGTCACTTCAGTTTTAGGCTCAGGTGGCCATTTGCTCTTGCAACCTGTTCTCTGCTTCAAAAAAAGTCAAGGACCCTTTTCTCTTCCCCCACCATTCATCTTCTGTTCCTTGATACTTCCCTGTATCTTCTGGGCTCAGAAAACACTGAAAAACATCACTTTAATATTGATCCAGCTATATTAGAAATGGGATAGGCCACATATCCTGTAAGAAATCTTACTTAAGTGTTAACCTCAGTTCAGTGCTGTTGAACTGTTAGCTTGCCAAATTTATGACAAGAATTTGGCTACTATTAAAAAACCCTATTATCTCATCTACATGATCACTCTTGAAGTTCTGCAATTGCTAGTTTTTGGGACATATTTCACACCACAATTTAGCTTCATGTTCTCTGAGCCAATGAACATTTTTTTGGCTCTATAATGCCTTTGACCCTAAACTGCAGGTGCATGTCTAGTGGCGTTCCAGATCTCAGCTCCAATGCTCTCTAAATGTCCTCTTTTTATTTATATTTTGATTTTGTAGTAGCCTTTACACAGCCTCTTGCACCTTAGTAAACTGATGAGGCATACGCAAACTGTAAATTGCTATGTAGTATGCATATATCTTGTTTCCTAAACATTTCTCATCTAAAGGTCTCTAAAGAGCAAATGGCAGATTACTAGAGGAACAAAGTTTTAAGAAATTGTATCTCTAATCAACACAACTATTGAAATCCAATATATATACCTGCAGAAACAATTCAGATCTTGTGGGAGAAGCTCCTTCTTCTGCTCCACCATCTCAATTGCATGATGCCAAATCAACAATTTGTAACTGGAGCTATTCAGTCTGGCAGATTTATGCCAGTAATTTATTAGAGTTTGAAAAATAAAACATTCTTAGGTCCCACTCAAGCACTTGACATCTTTCAGATAGCGTGCCATCATAAGACATTATGCCATATTTTTATCTACAAAGTTTCCCAAGTATTAAGTGATTTTCAGAATGCAATTGCTTCAGAGTACACATGATCTTTTTCCCTTTTAGAAAGTATATATTCTAAAATCTTGAGACAGATAATACCTGTGAACTATCCAATAGCAAAAACAGTAAAGACAAGGCATATTAGCTTCATCTTTTAAGTGTTGATCCAAGTGTTGAGATTCTTCTAACACAGCCCAGTGGAGGGGTGGCTGCTGGTTCTGAGCTCCAACCCACAAACAGGAAGAACAAGTATCATGTGCTAGTGCCACTTGCTTTTTCCACTGGGTGCAACAACGGCTGAGTCTAATTGCAGGTGCAATGGAAGGGCTTTAGCTGATAGGTCAATGAACCCTGCACTATGATAATTTTTCATAATCTGTAAGGAGGAGGCAGCAGACAAATGGCATTAACCATAAACCATCCAGAACTAAGGGAAGTGCTGATGCAGAGAATTGAAAATCAGATAAAGATTAACAGAATAGCCAGAAACAAACAGCATTATGGCCTTAAAGCAAGACAGTGTTCAGGTAACATCTATTCCACCTGCATAAGTTATGGATAATGATATCTTACTAGAGTTCTGAACCTCAGATTTCTAAATTTCATGGAACCTTCTCAGGTCTTAGGATGACCTGATACAGAATACTACTGTAGAAATAGGAAGTCTTTCCTCTGTAGCAGATATTAGTCCTGATGAGGTAACCTTGCCAAGCAGAACAGAAATCAATTTGATAAAGACCTTTCACATTGGCTAAGGCAAGGTAGCAACCAGCAATCAGTATATACAGTATGGATCCTAAATGGCTGCATTATACCCAGTAAAAGGTTGCCAAACAACTGTGCAAAATAAAAACAGTAATATACACACATACTCAAAATATGTAGCCAGCACACAAATGCTGCAGCATAGATGACTTATAAAAGATGTACATAGAAATAAAACACCCCCTTGACTAGAACATGATGTTCTTGAGCATGTCAAAGCTAGTATAACATCTTTAGAATATATCATTTGTTAGGTACGGAAGATGATATGTAATTACTTTTTCACAGTTCCAGAGTAGGTTCAATATCCTTCCTCCTCTATGCAAAAAAACTATTACAGTCGTCTCTGAGCACACCATAATTGTTCTGTATTAGTAATGATTTACACGATATTACAGCTGTCTCTGAATGTCAAGGTAATTTCCCTGTTTTCTTTCTTTGAATCTTTTTAGCTATCCTAGCTTAAAAGCGTACCTACTATAAACATGTTCTTACAGAAGAGACTGCTATAGAGGAAAAAAAAAACTAAAGGACAAGAGGCAGTAATTTTGAAATATCTTGCCTCCACAGAATTGACACTAACCAGTTTTAGTTAGGAAGACTCTGTATTTCTTTTTGCACCCAAGAAAATATCGTGAAAAGTTAAAGAATTCAATTTTCCTATCTGACAATGGCACCAGGACAGGGTGTAACAATCTGTCACTCCACTTTGAAAGTCAGTAATGTGATGTTTTTAATACACGAAGTTTCTGGGCCTCTCAGAAAACTTGAACTTTATTTTCCTGAAATGCACTTTTCATGATTATGTGCCAAAACTGGCTTTAAGTTTTGTAGGCCTGAAAACTGCCAAAAAGAGAATAGGCCATGAGTTGCCTCCAATTTCCAGCTGCAAGCCCAGAGAAGGAGAAAGGCTGGAACCGTAAGCTGCCTCCCACACCAGGCCTTCTGCCGGGGGAGCGAAGCACGCTGCTCCCTGAAACAGGGAGCTGGCAGAGCAGAGTGGAATGAAAACGTCCTGGCTGTGCACATGCAAGTGAGACCCTGGAGCGAGAAAAGATGTAGAAAAAGTGTCCTGCCAGGAGCTCTTCTAGCTTACACAGCATAGGATTAAATTCTGTGAGTCAAAGAACTCGGGCTGTAGGTATAACTTCTTGGTGGGTGCAACTGATAGAGTTGATTATGCTGGTGTTTGCTATAGATTTGTTAAGGGTGTCTTCTGAAACCCTAGGCCCCCAAGTTACATCCTGCATTTTTATGTCTGCATATACTAACATGCTAGACTTAATTCCTTAACTAATTAGTGCTGAAAGAATGAAAATGGAGCAACACTGAAGAGGTTTCAGTGTTAATGTGATAACACTCTTTCTCCTAATTCGCAAGGGCATTTTTAGGATGCATCTGAAAACAGGAACCCCTTTTGACATGTAGATGAAGCAGACTAAATATCCAATTACTGCAAAATACTGAGAGGTGACTCTAGTCACTTATAACATGAGTTAATCACCTAGAAATAAATTTAATGAATTGTTTTGTGTCCTACCTCTAAACATATTCTATAAATGATAGGAGGCATGCCACTAAATTTCTCAAATCTTGTTTACAAGTGTAATTAAAAACAGTACTGACTCCAATCAGAAATATTATAGTTCTGAAAGAAATATGTATAAAAGTGCTTTATAATACCCTCTGCATACGGAAACTGAAAAGTTGGAAAATAATGCAAGGCAAGAAGATTGTACAGGCTGATGCTATTGGACTACTGCTTTTAAAATTGTTCCTGAAAGCAACTTTAGATCTTGACTGATTCTTCTTTAGTACAGGCATATCTTTAAGTTACACTTACTGAAGACTGTTCAGGAACTACATATGAAAACCTAAGTTAATTACAAAGGAGTAAGATCCATACAAAATCTGCCCTGGACAGATTTGGTTTCATTTGGAATAACACATCTTGCTTCCAAACATAAGTTTGATTGATTATCACTATAGAGGAAATTTGCTTTTCTTTAAAAAGTAATTAAGAGTAAGTTGGTTTGAGTTCAATTCTCTATAGGCAAGTGTCCATATCATAAAATAACTGCTACCATTTACACTATTGGGTGAACTTCTCAGCAAGATTAAGGAGCAGGGAGTTTTAAGGACTCTACAGACCTGGAGAACAACGCTCTCCGTTATTCCCAAGGATTGCACTGCTGATCAGGTCAGGAACATGCAAGGAGCTAAAAGAGAATAGTTGCGTTCACTATTGGCCAGGCTGTGACTGAACTGAGCAATTCACTGCTAATGGGTCTACACTGCCCAAAATGATCTATCAGGAGTAGGACACTCTTCTTGAAAAGAGAATTCTTTCAAATAGTAATTTTTCAAACAAAATTAAAGCAATAGTTGGTCTGGAGGCTTCAGTCTGCATCAAATGCACTACATTCAGTGTGTCCCTAACAACCACAGTAAGTGGGGAAAATGTGATACTGCTCTGTGCTGAAGAGGGAGCCCAAGAGAGAAGTAGAAGGCTAGAACTGTTTTAAGCTGTAATCCATCACAGATCAAACAAACAAACAAAACCCAAACAAAACCCCAAAGAAAAACCCCAAATCCTCCAACATAGTAGAGATGTTTCTTTAATACTTTAGTACATCAAAGAAGAATATTATTTATCCAGAATCAAGAAGCTGTCCAAAATCATGGTTAACATTTATACATGGTAAGTATTTAGGAAAGGCATCAAAATCATGCTTTAATTGCTAACAATTACTTCAAAGGGAGTTAAATTAAGTTTGTTCTTTCTTTTACTTTTTTCTGTTCTTGTTTTTTAGCATCAAAACAAAGGAAGGACATTTGCGCAGATCAAGAGATAAGAGTATTAGCCAAACAGCAAATCTCCAAATCCTGTGAACCTTACAAAAAATTATTTTGGTGACTACCTTTCACAAACTTCAGAAGCTTTCAGGTAGCAGTGGGACATGAGGCTTTAGGGCACCTCCAGACTAAGCAGCTGCTGCTCTGCTACCTGAGCATTCGGTCCCACTGCACCTACTTCTGCTCCCAGCCCGCTGCCAGGACTCAAGCAGGAAAAAGACGCAGAAAGGAAAAGGCAAACTGCCGTCTGCGACTGGAATGGGAAGGTACTGGTGATATGCATCAAGAGTTTTATTTGCTTTCTCTCTGCCCAGGTCATTTGTGCCATCTGAGGTGTTGGGGATTGGCAGTAAAGCAGGTGGGCAGGCTGGGGGCCAAGCCTAGCATGGCCCTTCAGTTTTGGGGGGACGTGAGAGCTCCTGGGTGCTTTCGCCACAGTAATGCAAAAAATGGAGGAAGCCTTGGGAAGAGAAAGGACTTGGAGGCCATTATTTAGGTTTGTCTTGTGTATCTGATGTAGGCCTGGTACTGCCCCCAGCTTGAGATTGCTCGTTCACAGCCCCTACACTACACAGAGCTCTCCCAGACCATTTCTCCACATAATCATCCTCTTCTCCCAGAGCTTCCATCCCTTTGTATGGCCCATCAACTCCCAATAGCCTTTCCCAACCTTCTTTGTCCCAAGTATCTTTTCCCGGCAATAAAATACTGAGCTTTGCTGCTATCAAAGGCAAGGACAAAATATGAGTTCCTGGTTCCTTTGTTCAAGGAGTGGCAAAAGCCAGTTTTGCTGACTGCTGAGTGTTCCTTAGCCAGCTCTAGATCAGATCATGAGGATGTAACCTCACTGGAATGTAAGAGCACCTACATGGGGAATTTATCTCACTATTTTAAGCACTTAAATATAGGCATTTTCATGAAGGCTACAAGTTTAAGCTCCCATTAGAGTCAAAGTCGTAACAGTTGGTGGAGCCTAGAGAACTATTCAGTTGATGAGATTTCCATTGGCTATATAATAGAAACTTTTATACCTAGATCGAATACCTTTACGCATCTTAATTTGAAGCTGAATCACTGACCCCTAGTGACCAAGAATAAAATTCTCTAGAAGAACTACAATTTCATGTTAAATGCTGGACATAATTTAGAATAACATCTGTTAGATTCACTGCATTTATTTGAGTTTATTGTGAAATATTTTCAAATGTTATCTGGCACAAAACTAACCTGATTTGAAAGCTATCAGTTAAACTGTACCAATGGTAAAAGACAGTTAAATGGCGTTTTAGCAGAAACCTATTTTCCATGTATTACCCGAAAACACTTCAGCCTGCATTATGCCATCCCATTACATAAGTTCTTACTTTCCCAGGCTTAACTCAGGAAAAACATAACATAATAAAAGGTTTGCTTTTTCATAGCAAGCTGTGTTAAACATGACTAACAAAACTAAAGCCCCAGCAATCAAATACCACTGCCACACAAGTATACATTGTGAAGTCAAAACTCAGAAAATGGTCATAACCACAGTAATTCTATAATACTGTGGTCAGATTCATTGAGCTACATAGTATGGTGCCTACACCTGAATATTTACTAACTTACAGTTTACTACAATTCAATAACTGCAGTCTCATACATTTTCTTGAGCTGTAGTATGAGAAGAACTTTCAGGCTGCAGAAACCCCCATCAAGAGACGGAAACATCTTTGTTCAGCTAGCCTATCATTATGGATCCCTTTAAATTCTTAAAATCTCTAAATCATTGCTATATGAAACTAGTGAATGTTAATATAAAGGCTCCTGTTGACCTTCCAAATTCAGTCCAAATACATAAGTGTAAAAATCAGCCACTTTTGTGAGCAATCTAATACCTCTGCTTCCACGAACTGGCACACCAGCTCTATGTGAACAAGAGAAAAGAAAATTTCTGAGCAATAAGAAAGTGAGAAAAGGACCTTTGAAATGTGTTATGGGGGGAAAAATGTCAGCAATTTGTGTGATTTGAGTCAGTATGACTTTTTACAGCTAACTGAAGAACACTACAATCACCAAGATGATGTTAAGTGCACTTTCATATACAGATGAAGTTCTGTTTCCTTAATTAAATTAGTGCTAGAATAAATAGTTTTCATTGGTGGAGATAAGGTTTTGCTTTAATTTCCTAACTTTAGGTGGAGTAGGCTAATGGGAAGGCAACATTTTTGGCCTTAGTTATGAATCACACAAAAGTTAAATCATGTGTTGGCTGGATTGGAAATGCTAAGAGAATAAACCCTCTCATATATATTTTTGTTCTGCTTCCAATAGCTTTTAGGTAAAGAATTTAATGGACTCTGATATAATTAAATAGACTTACCATCTTCAGGTCAGCAGTAAAACTACTTTAAGACATTTCTCTACAAGCACACAGATTAAAATCTATGGCTATGACTATTTCATATACGTAGGGTGGACTGTTAAGGTAGACCACTTATTTTGGTCCAAATCCAGTCAAAGACCACATAAACAGGCCTTACATTATCCACAACCTTCATGTCCTCAAAACAATATTGAAATAGGACTTCTTTGCAGGCTTTTGTGTGATCATACATTTCAACTAGTGTGATCCCATCCATAAACTGTAGGGGAAATGAGCAAAGCATTGAAAAAATAAAAAGTGAACAAATTTTTTTTCAGAATTCTGGACACTGTTCTCATTACACGGTTTACATGTTTTGGGGGTCTCCCCAAATATTCTGAGAAATGGTCTAAACTGAGAAATGCTAAATCAGAATACTTTCGAATCATGGGTGTATCTGAAACAGAAAACTGCATTTCAATATAAACTTTGCAAAGGTACCTCTTCAGATAGCAAACAATTACATTCCTGTACTTTTCTTGACTTTTTTGAAATTCTAAGGTGAATTGAAAGAAATGGCAGTTTTTAAACATACTAGTATATTGATATATTATCTGGAGCTAGTTATTATCACTAGCACCTCTACTATTTGTAATTCTGAGTAGATACATTCCTATTGAAATAACAAGTGAATGAACAAAAGTACCTTAACTCCTGAGCATTTCTGTTACATATTTCTTTCTTTAGACTGCCACTCCAGGGAGAGAGAAAATAAGACTGAATTGTAAGAAAGGAAAGCTTAAGCTGCTACGTGAATATTTTCTGTGATTTGCACTTTTACACGTATAAGAATTCTCTGTGGAGAAGTTCATTATAGGCTCATCATTGCTGCAAAGAGAGAGACAGGTGTATGCTGTGCTCTCCTGGAGAGACTTTTTCTTATTGTTCTTCCTGTTGTTTTTAATCTAAAGCAAACTCTAAGCCTAGTAGATTATCTATAAGCACTCATATTTTTTTCTAAAGTTCTGTGGCTCAGTGACAAAAATTCTAGCTAGAAGAAGGAATTTCTTCTCTCATCAGTAGAAAGTTTTTCCAGTCTGGCCTCTTGCATTTCCTCTGTTCATCTGCCTCTATTGCCAAGAAAGATGGATAAAGTTAAAAAGGTACAGCACAAGGCATGCCTTTTATGTGCTATGCTTTTAGCACTACTAACCACTTTTAGTGTATGAACTTCACAACACAGAGTCAGCAGTATGGTGGAGGCTACAATGCACTGCGAGAGAGCCAGAAGAGTCTCACAGCCAGTAGCTTTTGATAATCATTGGATTAATCTGCATCCCCCATACTCAAGTCAAATAAAATTAGTGTTTACTGTGCAGGTGACAAAGTTCTTTCAACAGCTCATAGCTGATTAAAACTGTTGAGAACCTAGACTGTAGCTCTGTTTAAGCAGAAGGAAAGTGGTGAGTAAATAAACCAAATTCATGCTTACCATTTAGTAGCAGATTTTCTCTCCTGATGATTTCATTTTTTTTTTTTGGTAATTTTCTTGTCAAAAGTTATTTGTTCTATACACAGGCACTGCTGAACAAAACCCCACCAATCTGTCTTTGCTGCCTCCTCTTGTGTTTCAAATATAACAAAAGGCAATTTTCTCTCCATTTCTGTGTAATTGATTAATGTAAAAAATGTGTACTTTCCATTTAAAACCTTCTTTGTACAAGTCTGGAATATCATGTTTTAGATACAAGCTGTAGATACGTATTACGTGAGCAGGAGATAGACAGGGCGTTCTCAGAGACCGTACTGCTCCCAGAGTCCATATGCCCTACAGCAGCGGAACTGCTGGAGGACTCTGACTCAGTCAAGAGTGAAATAGTTCAGCACAGCACTGTTGAAGAAGGCTGGAAACTAGCTGCTTCTCGAACAAAAAGAAGAAAGGCCCCTAATCCTCCTGTAGACCTGGAGTTACAGTTGAAGAACAGGTTTAGTGCACCCCAGAATGAGGAGAACCCGGACCTGGTCTCAAGGGAAGCAGCTGGGCTGTCTGACCCTGCGCCTTGCATGACCACTTGGAAGAGGCGATGAGTGGTTGTAGTGGGTGATTCCATGCTGAGGGGGACAGAGGTGCCTATCTGCCGACCTGACCCCTCCTCTAGAGAGGTTTGCTGCCTGCCAAGGGTGAGTATACAAGATGTGTCTGAAAGGCTGCCAAGGACTGTACACTCATCAGACCACTACCCTCTGCTGCTCTTTCACATGGGTGTTAACGATACAGAGAACAAACTAGAGACAATCAAAGAAGACCTCAAGGCCTTGGGCATGGTGGTCAAGGGTCTGGGAGCCCAGGTGGTCTTCTCATAGGTCCTGCCGATTAGGGGGAGGCACGAGAGGAGAAGTAGGAAGATTTTCCAAATCAACACCTGGCTACGCCGCTGGTGTCGGTAACAGGGTTTTGGATTCTATCACCATGGAACATCGTTTGAAGATCAGCAACTGAGGGGGAGAGATGGAATTCACCTCACCAAGCGGGGCACATCTGCCTTTGCAAATAGGTTGGCCAGCCTCGTAAAGAGGGCTTTAAACTAGGTAGGAGGGGGGAGGGGGTGTCATACAGACAGGGTAGTCAAGAAAACACAAGTTGGGTTGGGGGGCCTCCAACAGGTGCATGCAGCTGGGGATGTGCGTTTGGGACATGGCTATGGGGGACCTCCGTACACCCTTCCTGGGAAACCTGCAGGCATGACCACCTCTTTGAAATGCCTGTACCCCAATGCACGCAGCATGGGGAACAAACAGGAGGAGCTGGAGATCTGTGTGCAATCACAGGGCCATGATCTCATTGCAATCACGGAGACATGGTGGGATACCTAACATGACTGGAATGCTGCCATGGATGGCTCTGTGCTTTTTAGGAGAGACAGGCCAGGAAGGCGAGGTGGTGGAGTTGCTCTTTATGTGAGAGAGCAACCGGAATGCATCGAGCTCTGCCTAGAGGTGGAGCAGGAGGAGGCAGTTAAGAGCTTATGGGTAAAGATCAAAGGGCAGGCTACCATGGGGGACACTGTTGTGGGTGTCTACTACAGGCCACCTGACCAGGAAGAGAAAGCTGATGAGGCCTTCTATAGGCATCTGGAGGTAGCCTCACAATCACAGGCCCTGGTTTTCATGGGGGACTTCAACCACCCTGACATCTGCTGGAGGGACTACACAGCAAGGCACAAACAGTCCAGGAGGCTCCTGCAATGCATCGATGATAACTTCTTGTCACAAATGGTGGAGGAGCCTACGAGGAAGGGTGTCCTGCTGGATCTTGTCCTTACCAACAGAGAGACTGGTTAGAGATGTGAAGGTTGGGGGCAGCCTTGGCTGCAGTGACCACGAGGTACTGGAGTTCAGGATCCGGCAGGAAAGAAGTAAGGCAACAAGCAGGACTGCAACCCTAGACTTCAGGAGAGCGGACTTTGGGCTCTTCAGAGACCTAATTGGTGGAATCTCATGGGTTCAGGCCCTAGAAGGAAGGGGGGTCCAGGAGAACTGGCTAGTATTCAAACATCACTTCCTCCAAGCTCAAGAGCAGTGCATTCCTGTGAGTAAGAAGTACAGCAAAAGGGGCAGGAGACCTGCATGGGTGAGCAAGGAGCTCTTGGCCAAATTCAGACAGAAGAAGAAAATACACAGAATGTGGAAGAGGGGACAGGCTATTTGGGAGAATTACAGGAACGCAGTCAGTAGAGATGCTGCGAGGAAGGCCAAGGCCCAGTTGGAATTGAGTCTGGCAAGGGATGTCAAGGACAACAGGAAGGGCTTCTTCAAGTACATCAGCAGCAAGAGGAGGACTAGGGAAAATGTGGGCCTGCTACCGAACGGGGCAGGGGCCCTGGTGACAAGGGATACAGAGAAGGCAGAATTACTGTATGCCTTCTTTGCTTCAGTCTTCACTGCTAAGGGCAGCCCCCATGAATCCCAGAGCCTGGATGTGAGGGAGAAAATCTGGAGAAGGGAAGACTTTCCTTTGGTTGTGGAGGATAGGATTAGAGACCTTCTGGGCAGGCTAGACATCCAAAAATCCATGGGCCTGAATGGAATGCACGCACGGGTACTGAGGGAGCTGGTGGATGTTGTTGCCAGGCTGCTTTCCATCATCTTTGAAAGATCCTGGAGAACTGGGGAGGTGCCTGAGGACTGGAAGAAAGCCAGTGTCACTCCAGTCTTCAAGAAGGGCAAGGAGGACCCAGGCAATCATAGGCCGGTCAGCCTCACCTCCATCCCTAGAAAGGGGATGGAACAGCTCATTCTGGATGTCATCTCTGGACATATGGAGGAAAAGAAGGTGATCAGGAGTGGCCAGCATGGATTCACCAAGGGGAAATCCTGCTTAACCAACCTGATAGCCTTCTACGAAGGAATGACTGGCTGGGTAGATGAAGGCAGAGCAGTGGACGTTGTGTACCTTGACTTCAGCAAGGCTTTTGACATTGTCTCCTGTAACATCCTCCTAGAGAAGCTCAGGAAGTGTGGGTAAGGCGAGTGGACAGTGAGGTGGATAGAGAACTAGCTGAAAGGCAGAGCTCAGAGGGTCATCATCAGTGCCGTGGAATCTAGTTGGAGGCCTGTGGCTAGTGGCGTCCCCCAGGGATCAGTGCTGGGTCCCATCCTGTTCAACTTCTTCATCAACGACCTGAATGAGGGGACGGAGTGCCTCCTCAGCAAGGTTGCTGATGATACCAAGCTGGGAGGAGTGGCTGACACACCTGAGGGCTGTGCTGCCATTCAGAAAGACCTGGACAGGCTGGAGAGTTGGGCAGAGAGGAACCTCCTGAGGTTCAACATGGGCAACTGCAGGGTCCTGTACCTAGGGAAAAATAACCCTAGGCACCAGTACAAGCTGGGGGCTGACCTTCTGAAGAGCAGGTCTGCAGAGAAGGACCTGGGAGTGCTGGTGGATGACAAGTTGACCATGAGCCAGCAAGGTGCCCTTGTGGCCAGGAAGGCCAATGGTCTCCTGGGCTGCATTAGGAAGAGTGTTGCCAGCAGGTGGAGGGAGGTGATCCTGCCCCTCTACTCAGCCCTGGGGAGGCCTCATCTCAAGTACTGTGTCCAGTTCTGGGCTCCCCACTACAAGAGAGACATGGAGCTACTGGAGAGAGTCCAGTGTAGGACTACAAAGATGATCAGAGGGCTGGAGCACCTGCCCTATGAGGAACAGCTGCAAGAGTTGGGCCTGTTTAGCCCGGGGAAGAGAAGACTGAGGGGGGATCTTATCAATGTGTCTAAGTACTTGAAGGGAGAGCGTCAAGGGGACGGGGACAAACTCTTTTCAGTTGTCCCATGTGACAGGACAAGAGGCAACAGGCAGAAATTGAAGCACAGGAAGTTCCACCTGAACATGAGGGGGAATTTCTTCCCTGTGAGAGTGACAGAGCACTGGACCAGGTTGCCCAGAGAGGCTGTGGAGTCTCCTTCTCTGGAGATCTTCAAGGCCTGCCTGGATGCAACCTTGTCTACCATGCTCTAGGGGACCCTGCTGAGCAGGGACATTGGATGAGATGATCTCCGGAGGTCCTTTCCAACCTTACTGATTCTATGATTCTGTGATTCTATGATTAGATATAAACAAAAGTATTGCCAAACCTAGCACTCAGAAGAAGTCCCCCCTTCTCCTGCACCTTCCAGTTCTCCAAGCAATGGGACTACTGGCTCTACTGAGCTTCCAACCATAACAGAGACTGTTCTTGTTGGCAAATACTGTTAAGTTTCCAACTATATTAGTATCCAGCACATCTTCTTGCCTAAAAGCTTTCCTTTTGATGTATTTTCTTAAGCACGGAATTATGCAGTGAGGTGAAATAGATTTGGAAATGTGATCTTCAGGCTTGCAGGCTGCATTAGGAAGAGCGTTGCCAGTAGGTTGATGAGGGCGATCCCCCCCTCTATTCAGCCCTGGTGAAGCTGCATCTGTCCCTGGTAAGGACTGTGTCCAATTCTGGGCTTCCACAAGAGAGACATGACACTACTGGAGAGAGTACAGCATTGGGCTACAAAGAGGATTAGAGGACTGGAGCATCTCTCTTATGAAGAAAGGCTGCCAGAGCTGGGCCTGTTTAGCCTGGAGAAGAGAAGAGTGAGAGGGGATCTTATCAATGTCTACAAGTATTTTGAGGGACGATATCAAAAGGACGGGGCCAGACTCTTCAGTGGTGCCCAGCAACAGGACAAGAGGCTTTGGGCACAAACTGAACTACAGGAAGTCCTGTCTGAATATGAGGAAGAACTTCTCAACTGTGAGGGTGACAGTAACCTGGAACAGGTTGCCCAGAGAGGTTGTGGATTCTCCTTCTCTGGAGATATTCAAAACCTACCTGGAGGCGATTCTGTGCAATGTGCTCTAGACAACCCTGCTTGAGCTGGGGGTTGGACTAGGTGATCTCCAGAGGTTCCTTCTGTGATTCTGTGATTCTAGTTTTTACTGTAGCAGCACTCAATATAATAAAACTGGGTTTATTCAGCTTTTCCTTTGTAAGAATCATCATCTGTGTCCAGCTGTGCTCAATTGTTTGACGCATACAAAACAATCCAAAATAGCTTGCTTGGACTTACATTCTCAAAGTCCAAAACTATTAAAAAGATTCACAACTCAGACTGATCCACTGGTTAGAAGTAACAGAAGCAGGGAATGAAGCCTAATGCTTTTCTATGCTGGCTGTGTTTTGATCCCATTCTATCCTGCAAACACTTTCAAGCCCAAACCCAGTACAGTCCTAGACCTGCAAGTAGGACAGCCTTGAGGTGCACATAAAGTCCTCAGCTCAATAGTAAGGCAAGTTTGAATTTTGACCGAGCAAATGTGTTGCTCTAATTAAAAACACAAACACACATACACACACACATGCATACATACATACATATACAAAAACACTCCTTCAGTCCCAATAGGGTAAGTCAGATTTACAACAGAGTATAATAACTAAGAATTTGGACTCTGAACTATTACATTTTACAACCTTTTCATTTGCACTTCTGTGCATAAATAAGTATCACTCACTCCTGCTCCCAACAACTTACTTTTGTGTTCAGTGACAAAATACATAACCTCAAAAAGCCTCACCAACCCTGCATTTCAAAGGCATTTCATAATTGTTTACCTCTTGGCCTGAACAGTAGTACTGTATGTACAAGGCCTCCTTGAACTCGTGTAACTCAAACCTGCTTAGAAACTTTTCCTCAAATGATTCTAATTTCTTCAGGAAAAAAAACAAAACAAAACAAACAATAATTACTACATATTCATACAAAGGATTTTTGTTAGGGCTTTTTGTTAAAAATAAAAAATTCCTTTTTCTTTTACCCCAGAAAAGCAGTTTTCATTCCTACTTATTTCAAAGGAATGCCTGCAATTTTGCGGTATTATGCAAACCCCAATTAGCAGTCCACAAGGTGTTTTGAAAAACAGTGCCTAATGTGTTACAGACACATTTAGTGGCCAACTTCCAGCAGCCTGAAAAAATGCCTTTTTTGAAAGAAAGTTTGGGAATTAAGTCACTTCAATTTTACAAGGAAACGCTGATAGAAATAATTCTCCCAACAGTTAATAAAACTTTTTTTTTTTTTTTATTAGATGTTGGTTTATGTTCTCTTACAGGGACAGAGCAGGATATATGTGGCAGTTGAGCAATTTGGTTTCCTCCAGTCTTTCCTTAAAATCCAGTTCTACAACTACTTACTGCTGAGTAAAATGTTAGTATTACAAATAATAGTTGTTATTTGAGAACAGTTCAAAACGGGTCCATTGATTACATTTGTTTATTCAGATTTTCTTTTCAGTCTCTGGAATGCACCAATCTTTTTTTATTTCTTGGCCTACACAGTGCCTATTGCAATAGGGCATGGACATATAGGCTGCACAATAAGGCAGCCTCCATGATCAGGTTTTACAGCAACAGAAACAATAAAGGATGGGGAGTACTATTTATTTTGGAAGTTACCCTTAGCCATATGACTACCAATAAACACATTCACTCATCAGAACCTCTTGCCTGACACAACTTATCAGCACCTCAGAAACAATACCCAGTAGATCTCCAAATCCAAACTATTTAAAGTGTTCAAGAAAATACCCCAAACAGCATTCACATAAATAAGTGACAGTGAAGTTACGGATAGCTGCAGATGCTGAAATTTTATTTCTCCTTCTTCACCAGAATTCTGGAGGTATTTTATGAACATCTCAGAAACAGACTAAAGAGTACAAAAGAAGACATTATACATATGTGCATTTCAAATGGTTGTGACTGTATTATGCCTTCTATTTTATATTCCTTAATTTATCTTCCCTGCAGAGGAAAAAAAAACTCATCCTTTTGTTAGCAGTACTTTACAACTGATCACACCCTAGCCAACTCCAAAAAGCATGTTTTATTGCTCAATTAGTTCTTTATTTCTATCATGCCTAAGAACAGAAGCTAGATCTTCAGAAGTTTAAACTCTTCTTTTTGGCCTAAGTTCCACATGCTATGATTCTAAAACTTCCATCCTTTCTCACTGACACATAAAAGTCCCTGGTCTTGCCTCCGTTTTCCAGTTTCTGATCACGCCTCGGTTCCTCATGAAACTCCAAGAGGCCCTGGCAGGCTCCGTTCCTCTCTGTGATGCATTTGCTTGCAGAAGAGGGAGTTGAGTGGGCCTCGCTGGACAGAGTGATGAAAGGGAGAGAGAATTTCTTAAATTCACACTTGAAAGATCCTAATTATCATCAGGATAAACACGAAAAGAACAATTATCTTAAATTTCGATCACTTTTTCTCAACCCATTTTCTAGTAGATAACACGTATCTCTAGAAACACCGTAATTTACAGATCAACAGCCTAGAGATGCTGCAAATAAATGCCCTATTAGTTGAATCAGACATACTTATGGACTGTGGAGGATAAGAACCATTTAATTCCTTCAACAGCAAGCCAAGACTGATTTTTGTGCTGTTTTATCTGAGATCTCAACTTTTCTGGCCAATTGCCATTTTACTCTTTCTTGTGTTGAAATTTGCAAAAGGAAAGTGAAAAAAAAAGCTATTTGCTTTACTGCTATAAATCAGTAAAATAAGTGTTTCTAAGGAAGCACCATAGCTTCAGCTGAGCGATTCTTAACCACAGCATTGGCTTTACTTTAAGATTTATGGGGCCTCAAACAGCCAAAATGGGGTCAGATGTTGAAAAACTTTCCCTTCTGGGTCACTTGCCAGTCTGAGATATTGGGCAACTTTCTGGGTTGAGTCAGTTACAAAATACGGGGCCCAATCTTGTTCTCCTGCCACAACCGTGCCAGCAGCTGGTCTTGCTAATTTGCCACTGCTTTCAATAATGGAAATTCTTCCAAGCAGTCACTACACTTCAAATATAAAATTGTCTTTTTTTGGGGGTAGAAGAAGATTAAGTTTTTGTACTCAAAATCTACATTAGTTTAAGATGTTACTGCCATTCTGCTGAAGGTTACCATCCCTAGAGCTCTATTATGTTAGAAGAACATGCAAATACTCCTGGCCTCTATAATGCAGAATAGGCTAGTTTATCCAACTAATGAACTTGTGGGGAAGTAACTTGAAACTATAGCAGTGGTTTCCAGACCTACTATGCATCTGCATCCACATTCTGCAGGCTGGCTTTAGAGATGAGCTTCTTAAAACATTATGGGACAAACTGTTTTCAGCCCCCCAGTAGGAATAATCTCTGTTTAGGAAATCAGCACTGATGGTAAAATTAATCCAGAATGAGAGTTGAGTTTGGCCTTCAGCTTATACTATAACTAATATGAAGGCTCTCTAAATCCATCCAGTTTCAAAGCTAGAAACTTGAAGACAAGATTATAAGCTTTTTCTTGTTGAATTACAGCAGTAAGAAAAGCTTCCACTCTGAGCCTAAATAAAGTGCATTTAGGCTTGGGCTCTATTTCAAGTTCTTATTAGCTCCTGGAAGGGTGCCACTGCTGCTCAAAACCTCTGTTGCCTGAAGCTGCTGGACTCTGTTGTGCAAAGCGGTCTTCATTTGCCTTAAAAGAAGACTGTTTCTTTTGATTCCACATTTGTGGACCTGATTAGTTCTGTACAACTATATATACTGTACTTATTCTAGATCTGCTGAGCAGCTTGAGCCAGAGACGTAGGTCTGCTTTCAATCTTTGTGCCTTCCTCCAGCCCAGGAAACATAACACCATGCCACACAGCAAGAAGGCACCACCAGACCACCATCGATCCGACACACAGATCACCTGTGACAGACATGTCAACACTGCTGGCCCTGAGCAACCTCTGAGTAGCCCATGCATGAATCATATTTCTTCAAAGTTGTTTCTATGCGCATTTTGACAGCTTACACACCAAGCTCATTTCTGATCTGCTGTACATTAGAATCTAAGAGCTCTAAATACTAGCTGGCTTCCCCAGCAAGTCATTAAGTTACACACAAAATCTTTGTTCTCCACTCCCCCCCAAAATGATCACCTTTCCTGTAAACCAGTTCATGCCTTCAGTAGCTAAAAAGGAAAGAGAAGAAAGTCAGCTCCCTCCTCCATTCTGCATCTTACAGCAGACTAGCAAGGAAAGCCCGTTGCAGGGGTCAGCCACCCTCCTCCTGCCTTTCCTAGTTAGCTTTCCAAGCAGTGGAGACTGCTCTTTGAAAGTCAGCTCTTGCGGTAACAACTTGCAGGTTTTATTTCCAGAGCCAGTCACTGATGATTTAGGATAATCCCAACCTGCAGCTCAGCCAGCTTGACTCCCTGCCTCTCATGGCTGGCCACACTTTCAGGTGGCTTTCAGGTGTAGCTTTCCACCCAAAGAAAGCAAGGAGGAAGATGAAACCAGTCTGACCTCTAAAAGAGAAGCTCACTGGCAACACTTTTTAATTTTTTTTCCCATGATTTCTCCCTTGTTTCTTAATTTGCGGAAAGATCCAGTAAACAGAGACTGCAGAGTTAAATATCTGCCCAGCTCTTTGCTGGTTCCATTGTAACCTCTGCACCTGCAGATTTCACATTTGGTAACAAAGGGAGAGAAGCAACAGAGACAACAGTTCTAAGTTCTCCCTTTTTTTTCCTCCTGAAAAACAGTACTCCCTTCTGCAAAGGGCAGAATTCCACTTCTTTTGTGTGCTGTTGTCTTTTGTACACTGGCCACCTTCCACAAACCCAAGTTTCTGTAAGAAGTTTGTTGAATATAGTCAAATCAGAACAAACTGCTCTCCTCCCTCTCCAAAAGGCCACAAGCATCTATTCATCCCTATTAAGCCTTAAAAAAGGTGTTTTCTTATTAAGTCCTCAAGGATTGGAGACTACAGTGAGGGCAATATATACCCTTGCTTTCAAAGACAATTTTGATTACATCTCTCAAGTAAAATGTGCTACTAGACTTGTGATGTCCTATAGTGCTATACAAACAATGATTAAGAAGCCATTCTTTTCTCATTTCAGTGCTGCATACTTTTGCTTTCTCCTCTGTCCACTGTGATTAAACTGTTGTTACCTCCTTTCAAAAGATTTTTAAAACATTCTTTCAACTGTTCTAATTTCCCATGGGTTCATTGCACATACACATCAAAAACACACACATAAAACCATCTGTCTGGTATTTATATTTTTGCATGCTTCACTTTTTACTGTCATGCTGTTTCATCTTATTTGATCTTTGCTCCTTCCACTTCTGCCTCTGTATATGGCTCAAGCAGTCCTGTGTTATTTTATCAGCCTCAAACTGTAAGAGCAACACAGGACAAGGACAAAGCATTGCTCTTGTGCTTGCTCACAAGAGGCTGGGTGCCTTCTTTTGGGGAAGAAAAAAAGAAAAAAGACAAAAAGATGTTCCTTGGGAAGAGGAACAAAGCTTTTGAGCAACAGTATTAAAGTCAAGCTAGCTTCTACTGGCAAAACTTTTCTGCTTCATCTAAGGAAGCTATGGACTCCTTCAAGCCATAAGGTTCTGGCAGCAGCAACATTCAGAATCCATATATAATGAGATTTTCACAGAAAATTAACCTTAGGTACCTATTCTCTCTATCTGAACAAAGGTGCAAGATAAGCTCCTCCAGAGCAAAGAACATATTTGTTCTAGTTGAGACAGCTAATTTATGTCATTACTGGTTGGTAGCATGAATGCCTTTGTATGGCCATAGTCATACCAGCAGATTTTTTTAAAGCTAGCTAGAAGAAACTGTTGGGTGATATCTGACGGCAAAAGAAAAAAAAAAAAAAAAAAAGAGAGAAAAAAAAAGAAAAAAAAAGAGTTGTGTAGTTGTGTTGATTTGGGCCAGTGACTAGCTATTTGTGAGGCAAATTCACAACCCATTTATAAACGGAGCACAGTGAAAGCTGTATTTGCGGGGGAGATTAATTGTCTGTAGTCTCCAACAGGTCTCAGTCTTCTCTGTCATGTGCTGTCCTTCGGCAAAGGAAAAGGGCAGGGAAGGAAATTCAGTCTATAACAAGGAGGAAGAGGGGTGCATATGCGCATGGGGCGGGAGACAGGACATCAGCTTTCTGCTGAAATAAGGATCAGTGAAAATCTGCTGTGCAGAAGTGCAGGCTGCAGGAGGGGAAGATTTAAAAACATACCTAAAATAGAGAAGAGGCAAATAAAACTACAGGTGTGGGAGCCAGTTAAGCTGAAGA
This sequence comes from Rhea pennata, assembly GCF_028389875.1. Classification (NCBI taxonomy): domain Eukaryota; kingdom Metazoa; phylum Chordata; class Aves; order Rheiformes; family Rheidae; genus Rhea; species Rhea pennata. The sequence goes on from NC_084665.1 coordinate 65,785,964, forward strand.
CAGTAATGTGAACTGCAACTGAAGGGAAGTAATTTGTAGTGAAGTAGCCAACCTGGTTGTAGTAACTTGGAAAAATGCTCAGCAGCACGGCAGCTGGGGAATGGGCCAGGGCAGACTTTGTGAGGGAGAAAAAATGACTGCTCAGAGGAAAGGAGGACTCCGAGTACTTCCTAGTACTCTGTCCTTCTAGCATGGAGGAGAACAGGACCAGCAGATCTGATCCTCTAGCTGCCTCACATTTTCTCACCCTCATCTCTCCATCTGATCTGCAGTCAGCATGAAATTGGAAGTCAGTAAGCCTAGATGAGAGTATGTGAGGGGAAAAAAAAGTTAAGCAGCTGACCACTAAAACACAGATTCTCAGTTATGACCTCAACTTCACTAGCCGCCTCCGCTTTGTAATGTTGCTCTTAACTCATGCTGTTAACAAGGTCACATGCAAAACATTTTTCTGTCTGTATGACAAGACAGCTAAGTATAGCTTGCTTTCCCCTTCTAGTCCTTTGATCCTGTTCCAAACATATAATCTCTCAGGTCTCTAGTGTGTGCAAGGCCAGACGTCAGCACATTTTTGGCTACAGGGCACCTACAAAAAGATCAGTGACAGTCTTGTGAGGTTTGCGTTGTAGATTCTGTCAAGGGAACAACATCTAAATAAGGTACCTTGCGTTTTCATTATGAGAATTTTGGCCCATTTTCAGCAAATTTAGTTTAACTTTTAGTCTGTTTCACCAGCTACTAAGTACATATTTAATGATGCATGTTGCTGGCAGTGGAGGAAGGGAGTATCTATTCTATTGCTACTCCAACTGGGAAATTGAATGAGTTTGCAGTGTGTGCCTAGTTAGAGGTTATAACTTTAATTTGAATTCCATTGCTTCAGTGTAATTAAGATTTAATAGCAATGCACTTTCATCAGATGCTCACATTTTAAAGCTCTCATTTTACAAGTCAGAAAACCAGTACACTGGATTGAGTAGGTAGCTTAAGTATTTGTTCGATATTAATCAGGTAGTTTCTTGGACACTGAAAATCAGCTGTGTATCTTAATGAATCAGAACTTTAGACCTCAATATTAGTGAGGATCTGAGTATCTAGGTCCTACCAAAAATCTGTGAAATCTTGTGCAAGATAACACACTTCTCATGCGTACATCAAGCAGGTATGCCAGGCAGACCACCTAGTGAACACATCCTATTCCAGTTAAGACAAGAAAATCTCTTTCTCCTGATTCTTGTATTTTTTTCCCAATGCAAAATAAGGTCTTAAAGCACACCTCTGTCTTAAGCTACTTAATATTATTTGCTGCTTTTCACCTTGCATGCAGTATGCCATGTGCACTACCCTGGGTAAGTCCCTCTTTTCCACCATCCCTTTCACTTCTACCATGGATAAGTTAGCTAGCTCTGAAGAAGAAACAAAACATATCACATGGAAGTCTGATTACTCATGTGGCTGATCTAGATTACTGCTGTAACTGCTCCTCTCCCCTCATTTCTTGAAATGTTACAGCCTGCAGCATGTGCCTGCCTTCAACGTGAGCTTCCACGCTGGTATAACTCAAGTTCCTATTTTGCTATTTCCTGTCACTTCAGCTGACAGGCATGAAGCTAGGAAAAACAGATAACTCATAAGATGCTCCTTAAAAAAAAAAAAAAAAAAAAAAAAAAAAAAGTCTCCAAGAGCCAAAGCACAACTGCATCAAGCCCAGATTATTTGTGTCACCATGCCCTCTATACACAGCTGCAATTATGGTTTCCATTAAGAGGACAGGCCTACTTGACCAAAAGAAGGTGGGGAGAAAGCTGTGGCAGCACTGATATCTCAGGATGAAACTTCAGTGAGATAATGCCAGTATATCATACAGCACTAAATAAACTCTTCTTCCAACTCCTGCCTTTTGCTAGTCTTCTGTAAGTGCCTCCTGTTCCTTGCTATTCTGCTTTCTTCAGAGTTTAAGTTTACTGTTTCTAACCAGTATGTTCAAACTGATCTCACTCAGAAGAGTATACTGTCACTGTTTCATCTAAAAGCCTAGCTCCTATGGCCATTTTAGGGCTGCAGCCCTCAGTTGTGCAGTAAATGCTTCTCTGCCTAGTCTCTTCTCAATGGTTACAGAAAGCAACATACCTCTTTTACACACTCTGGACTGGAGTTCAAGATAGGCCCTGAGCTACTGCCAGTACTAATTTATTCAGTTAGCTTTAGTTCCTAAATGAGAGCATGATATGTATTTCTCACTAGCGCTTCCAGGAAGAAGAGAAAGCAAATATAATAGATTAGTTATGGAATATGTATATAAAGTTCAGAATCTCTCTCATGCAGTTTTCTCAAACATGCATGTGTCTGAACATCATTTCAACAGTTGAAGTGATCTGCAAGTAAGACACACAGAATTTTCTCCTTCCCTTCCCTTCCCTTTCCTCTTTTTTTTCTCCTTTCTTTTTTTTCTCCTTTCTTTTTTTCTCCTTTCTTTTTTTCTCCTTTCTTTTTTTCTCCTTTCTTTTTTCTTTTCATGACACAAACCTGCATGCAAAACCCAGGCTGGATCAAATCACTGTTTTCAGCATTTCACAGAAGCCCAGTCTCTCTTACCCCTTTATGCTCTTAGTTCCATTTGGAAGCAGAAGTGGAATTACTGAATTACTGTGAAAGCAGCTGCTCCTGCAGCATACCCACTCAGGCTGGAAGCAAGAAATAAGAAATCTTGCATGAAAGCCTATAATTACGAGATTTCCAGCTTAAGTTTTGCACATATGAACTATTTGGAAGAGTTTGGATAAGCAAAGTTTGGAACGCACAGCTATTTGGATAAGTACCTGGCTGCTTCACTGAACCAGGTCTCCCCATGATCAAGGTACATACGTACATAACTTCTGCTTCTGCTAACCTAAGATAATAGAAAGTTTGTTCAGAGAAACAGTCCTTATCAGACAATGAAGAACTTGGCCAAAAGGTGTTATAAATAGACTAGTGGACTGCATATTTAAGGTGTTTTCTGCACTTGCCAAAGTTTTGATCACTTAAGAAACATTCTCTGTCTGCATTTTTCAATTATTCTGTATAATTTTCATTGAATCTGGCACATTTCTGCAACACATTAGTTTTGGAATATTTTTATATAAATTAAAAAAAAAACAAAACAAGTTTAAAACAAATTCCTTCTACAGATTCTTCTAGATGAACCTACTTTATAACATTACTTTAAAGAGCAATGTTCAAACACTACTGTGTAGTACTTAGTTTGAGTTTTTCCAACTGAGCTGTAATTCCAGCAGCTGAAAACAAAGCATTCAATCTCAAGGCAGTGCTTAACCAACTGGGAATAAAGCTATGCCTGTCACGGCACAGGGTTTTCTGAAAGTCCTCTAGGATATTGCTTCATTTTTAACTGTATCCATGTAAAATATCTTTAAGTAGGTCTTTACAGTATTAACTTTATTTAATTAAGTTTAAAAATATATTATTTAATTAAGTATTTAAGTAGTATTAACAGAAGTAATACTTTTGTCATGTCTCTTGCTTACATTCATGTAAAAGTTTCCTTATGTCCTCTTCTTGGGTCAGGGACAGCAGAATACTGAAGATACAGATATTTTGAAGAGTAGTACCTCCACACAAACTAGAATTGGCTATGGAGAGAGGAAAAGATTTCACACTCTCTCAAGGAAATGAGGAGCTTTACACACTTCACCTTTGAAAGGGATCAGGCTTGAGAAAGACTACAGCAATTCTTCCAAATGTGCTCCTTTGGAGGAAGACACATCTATTACATCTCCCATAGGTTTTCACCCAGGAGTACCACTGAACATTTTAGAGTAGAGCTAAGCCCACTGATTTCCATGAAATCAACTTCCTGGCTTCAGTAAAATTCAAATGAGATCCTCATTTCTCTGGATTGGGAAGTGTTCCCACAGGGTAGCACTCACAAAAAATGCCAGCAGCTTCTGTTAACTTATTTCAAAGATTTCTCTTTTTGAGAGAACTTCAGAGGCTATCTGAAACTCAGGATATTCTGTTCAAAGAGTAGTGCAAGTTTTTTTCTCCTTTGTTGCCACTGCAATAATGGCCAGATCTGAGAGCAATGCTATCAGTGATGAGCCTTGTGAAACCCTTATTGCACTTGCCCTTCTTCTTCGTATACATCTTAGACCAAGCTATCTTCAACTTTGCAGTATCAAGGACTATGTAAGTATGCAGTGTAAGGACTATGTCTCTCTCTAGCAGGCAACGAGTTAGGATGAAGAATTTACACAGTCTCTTGGGGATTTGAGGAGAAGAGAGATAAAATCATAGCTTGCTATCCATAGAAGAACAGAAAGAAGGTTTAATCCTGGAGGTTGAAAAAGAAGATGTAATTCATTTCTTCTCTGATACAGAATTTATTTGTAGCCACAGCAGTGAGAAAGAAAATAAATGTTGCAAGCTGAGAAAAAAAATGAAGAGCTGAGATGTTTTGTCTAGATCCCTTGGGTTTGCAAGTTAACATCAAGAACCAGCGAAGTACTTTAAAAGTACCTGCAACTTAACCCATGATTAACCAGGCTTAAGTGCTTTTTCTGAACAAGCTTAGGATGACTTACACATAAAATTTGGAACAAATGTTGAAGCATGGTTCAAACAGGAAGACTCAAGAGAACTTCTTGTATTTGTGCTTTCTAATCAGACCAAAAGAAAGCAACAGGACCTTGTACACTATCAGAGCCAGAGCTGGGTGCGTAACTGCAGTGAAGAGAGTTAACCTGAGGTCAGCTGAAAACTTTAAATCAAACTAAAGAAGTTTCCATTGAGAATTTCCCTGATTTAAACAAGTTTACCCATTCACAATATTATCCTTACATTAGCCATCACAAACCACCTTATTGAGAATATTCTGAATGCAGATTTTGGGGCAGAGGGGCAGAATAGGCCATAGTGGAGGAAGGGTGTAATGGGCAGCCCTTGCCTTGCATTACCTGCAAAGCCATGCTCCTGCTTTATAAAGCAGGACCACACAAAGCTGTCACAGTTTGAAGAAATATGATTATTGGCAAGCCATAAGTCTGTTACAAAGGAGTGCCTAAATAGCAAGCATGCCACTTTCAATGCCCTACTCCTAATTTAGAAGCACTGGAAGCTAGGTGAAGTATCAAGGATGCCCAACAATGCATTTTAAACCTTTCTCCCCCATCACTGAAGCAATACAGAAAATGACCACCTCTAGCCAGGCCTGGCTAATAGCACTACTGTTTTCTATTGGTAGCCATTTACCAATTTAATTTGCCACAAAATATAAAGCACACAAAAGCTAATTTACCAAAGATGAAAGAAAACCATTAGCATTAACTCTAATGAAACAAACAACAAAAAAATCACCAAGCATGTTTACATCACAGTGCAGTAGCTTTTCCTCCTGAAACGTCGTTTTCATATATAGAGCCACATCTTTGGCTCCTAATATTTAGAACAGATTCACTGAAAGCAACAGATCCCCCCCACCATTTCACAACTCACCGGAATTTGCTCTATTTGTGTTTATAGTTTTCAGCAGACTGCTTCTTTGTTTCTGCGCTGACATATCAATAAAACCTCTGTCACTTTTCTAGCATACCAGCAGCACTACCTTCTGCGTGTTGGCCACCATCCAACCGGAGCAATTACATTTTATCTGCTAACTTTATCTTGAAGTCTTAACTATATATTGTATTCTTTTTTTCTTTCTGTTGTGGTTGTACATAGTTGAACAGCTGCTCAAAAAGCTTCTCCAAGTATTTCTGCAAACAAATTTTGTTTTCCAACATTCACAATAAAGCAAACAAGAATTGTGCCAGCAAGGCTGAACTGAAAGGCTGTTCAGAAATTGTCGAGATTTTCAAATTTTCCTCCTCTCTACTGTTTACTCCAGGTCTAGTTCTTATTTCCAAATATCCCCAAACCCTAAAAAATCCACAATAGGATTACGCTATTACAGGTAATGTTGGGTGAAAATTTTCAACCACATAAACACAGAGTACAGCTGACAAACATGTCAACTCATTTTGACAGGTTTAAAACCAAAGACTTTTAATATCAGTTCAAATCAACTTCTCATGTTAAACTATACTATTAAATACTGCTAAATGTTAGTGCTAAAAAAAGACCAGAAAAAGAATGAAGATTCAATGCATTGAAAGTATTTTTTTCTTGATCTTCCAAGTGAATTCCTTAATTATTAAAGTATTTTGGAAGAAAAATAATTCCAAATTGCATATTTTACTAACCTATGTTCAGCCAGTAAAATGAAGAGTTACATTTGAACAGCACTGTCTGCAGATGTGGTCCATAATCCAGCTCTTTTATCACTTGCTCTACATACACACACTATAAAAGTGACACTGCATACTATCTAACTTCATTGTTTTTAATGAGACCATCATACAAAGTGACAGTGCTTTAAACAGCTCTTCACAAGAATATGGGAGAACATATTTCCTATTCTGGGGCCATGGAGTTTCGACACAAAAAGCAGAGAACAATCAAGGTTGCCGCAGGTAGCCTTGATTCTATCAAATTCACTTTCTTTGTCCCTAGTAGGTGTAATGGATTTAACATGTCTCAACATAAGCCTTTTTTTTTTTTAACAAATTTCAGAAGGATATGGCAAACAGCCCTACTGCCTGCAGTGCATCTCTCAGTGGGACACAAATGAAGTTGTTTTCAATCTAAGGAATAACAGGAGAAACTGGTCAGATGCTGAGACAATGCCATTTGGTAGTTCTTGCATTTCATGTATTTCCAGGATCTACAGCTGGAGCACCTACATGCTCAACAGCAACTACATAAAATAAGGAGCCTTCTAAACTGTTAGCCAAGCTCCCATTTCATTCTCTGTAGCTCTCTGGTTCAGATTTTAAGCACGGCCACAATACCAAATGTAAGATTATTAATTACTGCAATGGGACTACAATAACATGCATCAGTTTTAAGATGTCACAAAAACATGCACCAGTTTTAAGATGTCACAACTAAACATCCTTCAGTGAGTAATGACAGGAATGAAGAAGCATGATTTTATTTTAACATGCACAGTAAAGCTACTGCACAGCACAGTAAGAGCTGTTCATCTCAAAAGAAACTATAAGGTATGTTTCCTTGTCCATCATGGAAGAGGATGTCTTGTAACTAACTTTAAGGAAGACCTTCAGAACAACCCCTGAAGAAGCATACAGATGATTTAACTCTGACATCTCTAACAGACACACACAAAAATTTCTCAGCACCCAGCTCTAAGGCTTGATATAGCAAGGACTGTTATGCAGCACTTCTGACAATGGCAAGAAGTTTGAAAAAAATATTTACTAAGAAAGAAGACACTTGAATGAAGAGGGAAAGTGGAAGGGACAGACCAGTAATTGGGGGAAATTTCCCAAGTAGCAAACTGGAACACGATTGATGTGTGGTACAACTTGTTTTCCCTCTCATAGCAAAGGGACTCATCAGTTAACAATAAGCGTGATGCATGCATGAATCAGAAGCTACATTTCTGAGAAAACATCTACCGACAGAAAGAGATAGGTGGAAAAAAAACATTCGGAGTTATTTCAAAAACCCACAGAGATCAGTGTCTCAAAGGACCTCAGTGATGCTAAGTACCATTACCCTTTCCCTAAGTGCCTTGCATGTCTGCACATGTGCAAGACTCAAACGGTATAGAAAGTCTCACTGGAGCATTTGGGGATGATCACTGTAAATCAAAGAGGTTACTAACGCTCATAATGAAGAGCCTTGGAGACAGACCTATACCTGTTCTCCAATAGGTTTGTTTAATCTGCAAAGCTGCTGCTGAATTAGAGTTCAGCAAGAGACGGTGATAACAAAGTTAGGGTCAAAATCAGAGCATGCTTCCCTCCTAAACACAGACATGATTTCCATTAAGAACTATCTGAAAAATTCAATTGAAATAACATCAACACATTGTTATTTTATTCAAGTAAAAAGGCTTGGCTTGCAAATAATCTATCTGAAACACTCTTAAGAGTACTAGTAAACTATATGCATTTCCCACCTAACACTTATCAAATTAATTATGTTCCATTATCGCACTTTTCTTACTATCAAATGGCTAGTCTGAGTATACTAAATGGCTTTTGACACAGCTGGAGAGAGTCTTCACCAATCCACAGATTTGTGCTGATTTGGTCAGGGACAGAAACGGAAGAAAAAGAGTTACTAAGCAACAGCAGGCCAGGAGCAGGAGAAAGGCCTGCAGTCTTAATTGATACTAACTTTAAAAAGCAGTACAGAGAGGGCTCAAGATGTGAATTTCACTGCTTTGGAAGAACACCCTCCCCCAAAAAAAACATCCCAGCCAGGCAGTCTCTATCTGTTCTGGGTCCTCCCCAACCATGCGCCGCATGATATACTGATAACTCCTCTTTGGGGAGAGATTCAGCACATTATTCTCAATTCTGAGCAAGAAAATGAAGGACAAAGCCATACTTCTTGTATCTGGAGCCCAAGAAACACTGAAAGCTTTGCTCTGCAACAGGTCTCTACTCCTAATTTAGGAAATAGGTATGCAGTACGATTTACAGCTACATGGACCCCCAAGACACTGTCACCCACAGAATTGACAAGACGTCCAGACATAACTCTCACTTGCTCTCACTACCTGTGGTTAAGAGGATCTTTTCTCTCTAAAAGGCCTAGTCCAATCACTCAGGCTAGAACAACAGAATTTGTTTAGCTTAAATTGAGGAATCTCTACAACATGATCAAGCAATGCAGAAATCCTGACAGTTTCCTTCCAGAATAGATATCTATTTCCTCCTCTTTTACTGTAAGAAAAGCAGTTTCATGAGCATGTGATAACAGACCATGAGTTATCACATGAATACTTACAAATGTAAATGAAAAAGCCCTTGATGTGGAACTTGCTGTGAACTGTAATACTGAACAATCAACCTTTATTTGCCTGACTAGCACTACCTTGAGCCTCACAAGTTATTTGCTTTAGCTTCACCTGAAGAAAATCTCATTTCCTTTTCAAACAGTACCTTTTGTACCAACGCAAGTACCAATGCAAATTATATATTTTTTTCCTAAAAAGAAACCAATCACACACAAAATACCCACAACAAGAACATAAAGCTGAGCACCTTGCACTACTGATCCTTCCAAATAATGTTTTTTCTTCCCATTTCTAAGTCCTTTGATTTTGCACTTATTTAAGTACACTGAATTTAAGCATTTACTGATCTTCCCATGTACTGCAATGTACTTAGAGTACGAAACCACAAGAGGGAAAACTACCGAGATGATTGTTGTTGAGGAGGAAAAACCAGCAGTCCAGGTCTGGTTCACTCAAACTGTCTGATGATTGGTATTATAAGTGTTGAAAGCCAGAGTCATCTTCTGCTCTGATTTGCACTGTTGCAAGTCAACTGAGGTTATGAAACAGAATCTGGCACCACGGGGAAGAGTGTCCCTCCACAGGATACGAGTAATAGCCACTTGAGTAAACGCAAGTTACTCATATCCTGCTAGTGGAATAATCTATCCTGTACATTCATGCACATTTTTAGATGCCTCCAGGAATCTGAAAGCGAATCTCACTTGTTACTTAATGAGACTAATTTCACTAGATGTAACACAGCCATACTGAAAAATTGCTATTACTCATCCAAGAGGTGTAACCAATGCAGCTTTCTTAAGTTCTGTTTGATTAGGGTCCATGTCTGAATACTCTGTTTCCATTCATCACACAAACCTCAATCTCTCTGGTTGACTACAAGTGCATTCCCAAGTGATTTGCTCCAAGTTTCAAAGAGTAATTTGACCTTTAAGAAAATTACTTAAAGAAAATTTGACCTTGAAAAGGATTTCTTCCTTCATCCAGAAAAATCTTACATACTCCCCCCCCCCCTTTTTTTTTAATTGAAGTGATTCCCAAACAGAAGAGGTGGCAAGTTGTATATTTTGACACAGGAAATTTTGTATATTTTCCTGATTGTCTGCAACATTCATCCCTTTTTCAAAACAGAAGCAAATGAAGCATCTTTATTTCTTAGTTTAACTGCAAAGTTTTAAAATAATGCACATATGATAACCAATTAGTCAAGCTTGTTGGGCATGCCAAAAGTGATATACATACTTGTACTATTCAAGTTGATATATACAGTCATACACATGCAAAATACATACATATATATACATATCTACACACACATGCACATACACACACACATACACACAGATACACTTTGAAATATATGTAAGGTACACTACATAAGAAATTAAATTATTTTGGTATAAAGTACTATCAGCTATAAGTCTCAATAGCTGGTGTAGCAAATGAAAATGAAGATATAATCTTTAAGGGACTGAAGGCATGGAAGAATTTAGTGGTCAGGTTGCAAAGACCAGATCTCTGAAGGAACTAGCTGCACAGTTTCAGTAAGTCTATTAAGTCAAAGCAGTATGATGATGTGAGAATAACGAATTTACCAACTGATTTATCAACTGTAGGCCTATTAGCCTGACTTCAGCAGAAGGCAAGAGAGTTGGAAGGAAACCATAACAGAGGTAGTGGCCATGGGATAAGATGCAGTAGCAATTAATCAGAAGTAGGAAGTGCCAGGCTAACGTGACAACTCATTTCTAGCTAATGAAAACACAACAAATCTAATTTGAACCTCAATAAAGCACTTGATGTGGTGCCACATGGCACTGTAACTGTTACTAAGGTAGGAAAAAATCTGACAGTCATACAAGATTTGCACAGTTAGTAAAGAAGCATGTACTCCTTAGCCAATGGTTAATACTACGTTGAAAGAGAAAGTAGAGGGATGGCGTGGGGTCACCGTGAGTCTCCAAGGGTGGATCTCAGTTTTTAGTATTTCTAACCAGCAGCACAGTAACAGTCAGCTCCGCGGATGGCGCTAGGCTGGGAAGCAAGAGAAGACCATGCGAAACGAAGCAGGCGCGCTCCGCGAGCAGGGCCTGAGCAACCCCGCGCAGCGCGGCGCAGCGCGGCCAGCGCCCGCGCCACGCGCTCCGCAAGCAGCCGCGGAAGTCACCGCGGCGCCCTGCGCGGCGGCTGCGCGCCGCCGCGGCCCCGAGCCGCCCGGCCCAGCGCGAGCCCTCTGCCGCCGCGGAGCGCGGTGCGCGCCGCCGGGAGGCCACCTCCGCGCATCCCCCCGCACCCCGGCCCTGCCCCGCGCACGCACGGAGCCCTGCTGCGCCGGCTCAGCTCCGCCGCGGAGCCACGCACCGACTTGTTCTACTGTTTAGCTGCGCTTTTATACTCCCGCTTGTAAAAGCTCGCAACAGCCTGCGCGAGAGGAGCTGGTCTCCGCGCACAAACTCGGCGTGTGCGTGCGGAGCGCGGTTAGGGGGAGGCCACCGAAGCACGTCTCCAAGCCCGGACGGCGCCTTTACCCCGCCGCCCGCTGCGGCGGCGGCAGCCGGGCCCCGCGGCCCCCGGGGCCACCTACCTGCCAAAGTGCCCAGGGCATCCTCGCTCTCCGCAAGCCCTCTGTGCTTCGCCCCTCGGAGCTCGCCCTTGGACTTCCAAACGAGCTTTACCATCTTGATCATCTCGGGCAAGTCCCAGGCCAGGGTCCCCTGCTGGTACCCGGGCAGGCTGCCCATGGGAAAGGGCATCGGCTCGTCCCCCGTCCTCCTCCGCCTGCCCGGCTCTGCCGCGGGGAAGAAGCGCTCCAGCACGGGCATCCTGGCCCGCGCCCCCCGCCGGGGAGCCGCCGCCGCCGCCGCGCGGGCTGCGCGAGCCGGAGCAACCCCCCGACCCGAGGCGCCGCGATGGGCATCCAGAGCGGGGCGGGGGCGCCCGGCCGCCCACCGCCGCCCCGCCGGGGGAGGCGCCCCGCCGCCGCCGCCGCCGCCGCGCTGCCCGCGCCGTCGCCTCGCTCGCCGCCCGCCGCCCTCAGCCCGCCGCCCGCGGCCGGCAGCCGGCGCGGAGGGGCCGGCGGGCGGGCGAGGGGCCGCGGCTCATGCCGGCGCGGCGACGAGCCCCGGGGCGGGGAGGAGTGCGCGTGTGTAGGGGGGGAGACGGCGGCGGCGCTGGGGCAGCTCGGCTGCAGCGGCTGCGGGGCTGGGCGGGCAGAAACGCCGTGCCGCGCCGTGCCGTGCCGCGCCGTCCCCCGCGGTGACGGCGCTGCCGTGCGGCCCGGGGGAAGGCTGCTGGGCTCTCTGCGTGTGGCGGTGCCGTCGGGGAGCCCCCCTTCCTCCTCCTCCTCCCCCCCCCCCCCCCCCGCCTCGGCGCCGGCCTCCTCGCCGTCGCTGGGCTCGCGGCGAAGCCACAGCGGGGTTTTGGCCTCTTAGTCAAGGCCCGCGGTAACCTCAGCTGCCCTTCGGCCGGGCGGGAAATCACGGTGATTCACGTCCCGGCGCCCACTGCGAGAGCAGTGAATCAGGGCAGCGCCGAGCGCGGCCGCGTTGTGCAATCCCGCCGGCCCGCTCCGCTTGCAGCTTCCAACCTGAGGAAAAGCAACCGCAGCAAGCACGGAGAAGGGCGGCAAAGATGCCAGCGGGTCAGGGAGGAAGGAGCTGCTGGAACTGCAGCTGCCGGGAGACCCGCAGCTGGGTCTCTCTCCCCTGCAGCTGCGGGGAGACCCGCAGCTGGGTCTCTCTCCCCTGCCACCTCGTTCTTTCGGCTCCAAAACTCCACCTGAATGGGTTCATGTTGGGACACTGCTTGGTGGCAGTGATCACCCACGGACCGCAATGAGAAGACAATTATTCATCACTAATCTTTAAAAACAAGACCAAACAGCCTGGGTGAGTGCTCTGGCACATACAGAAATGAGGTGGCGTGCGTGAGCTGTGGAGCCCTCAGTGGCAAACAGGCCACGGGAGCACTCCCACAAGGTGCTCACCACCTTCAACCAGACACAACAAGAGCACCCATGCCCTTTTGCTGCTGTCCCTGAATAGGAGGACACCTTGTGCTGTCTGGCATTTTTATTTTGCTTTTATACAATAGATCTCTTTTTGTCCATACTCCTGTTGATAGGGGTTTATCGTTCAGCCATTGGTTTACCTAATATACAGCTAAGGGCTTCAGGCCACTCTACACGGCATTTAGTGTCAGTAAAATTGCAAAAGACTTACTAAACAGAATTTTAGTAGATTTCCTTGTATGCATGGTTAATAGAGTTGTTTTCTCCAGGTTACATTCAATGTCCTGCCTTTTCTCCAGATGGAAAAATAAACTGGAAATCAAACAGGATCTTCCTTCACAGAGGAAGAGGATCCAAGGAAATGGACTGAAAATTAACTACCTCACATATAAAATGCAGAATACACAAACTTTTCCTCCTTGTGCCAACATTAGCAAGGGCAGTGTGATATTTCCACTGTTGCAGCATCCTCTGCCGTGTTTATCTTAATGTTCCCACCTCAAACTGGTGACCCTAATGCTCTTCAAAAACTACCCTTATTTTTACTGTAGGCTGTAGTTAACATACTGCACTTTCAGGTGGCTCTGTCTTGAAAATAGTGAAGTGCTTCCTAAGTATTATACCATTGTTGTTGTACTGTTATTTTGCAGAGTTCTTAACGCCAGGATATCCTGGCTCTTGGAACAAAGGGGTTAAGAACAAAGAAAACAAATAGATGGTACACAGTAATACAGCATCAACATTAACACATTCATGCAACACATGGTTATAATTCTCTGAAAAGGGCAAAATTTATTGGTTTTATGTTCGTATAGCTTCTTATGACTGTTTTAAGTTTCTCTTACTGGTGCATGTTGTGCAATTACTTTTTAAAGCAGTGCTGTCCTGTTATAGCAGGATAAACTAGGCAGCTGAAGTACGAAAACCACAGAACTACTAGGCAAGTTAAGTCCAAACTACTTTATTTTGTTTCTGAGTTACAAGGCGTTCCATTAACTTTTTCTTTTCAACTATTGTTTTTCACCTTTTTTTTTTTTTTTTTTTTTTTTTTTAATACCTCTGAACTTCCTGCTGCCAGCTGGGACAAAGAGCAGAAGTGCCAAAATATTGTGAAAAAAAAGGCTATCCTTGTGACATTTCCAGCTTCATCAGATTAAAAAAAAATCAAATAAAATCCAAAACAACAAAACAACAACTACAAAAAAACCTCAAAAGACAGAAATCTTGGAAGAGAATGCCCAGCTCGGTTTTTAGCTGAATGGCTGAACATTTAGGTGCCTAACCAAACTTAACCACCAAACCTCTTGATGGTAGCAATGAGCAATCCTCTGAGTTTTCAAACTCTACACTACCTCTTTATATCCTTAAAACCGGGAAAAGTTTTGCGCCTGCAATTGGGCTGCTTAGATATGTACCTGTTTCGTGAATAGGATCAGGCAGTCAGAATCCAAGCATGCTTAATCTGATTCTGGTACTTATTTTCACCTAGAGTTGTAAAAATGCAGAACAGGAGGCCTATCAAAAACACATTGTTCTTGTTAGAGTTTTATTATTTTAAGAATCCGTACAATAAATGTAACAGACTATGTATTTTTGCTGGGGAAACCAGTATCAGAAAAAAACGACTGCTCTAGACAGCCTAATGCTTCTTTCTTTCTGCCTTCTGGTCAGTTAAATGATCACTGACTGTGGCTGAAAAAATAAATTGTATAAAAATGTTGCCTGGCATTAATGGGTATCACTGTAAATCCATAGATTCTTACTAAACTTGTGCCTCAAAGTTATACTGGAAGCCAGGGTTTACTTATGCTTAATTCATCCAAGATTCAACTTTCCTTTCATCTCACTGACTTCAATTGTGCTGTGATGATTTACCCAACTCGAAGATGTGACCTCAACATAACACTTTGCACTGCACTTAAACATAACATACTCCCACAAGAACTGTACCCAGCTATTTGTGAGTGCATTTAAACAGCCTGAGAACAAGGTCAGATCACCTGAAACTTCTCTTTTGCATTCTCGATTCCAATCAGGATTGAAGGAAGTCTTTGAACAAAGATGGATCATTTTTATGGCTAACTGCATTCCTCTATGACTCTGAGTCAAAGAAGCTTAAGGGGTTACAACAGAAATATAAATGTAACAGCTTTGGCCCTGTCCATCCTGAGCAGCAATGCCAACAAACAGACGAACTAAGTCAGTTCTGAAAACCTGACAAGGCAGTGCATATTTTCACAGGTAGACATGAGAACTGGAGAAGACTTGAGGAAAGGAATACTGTGGTGGGAGAAAAGGGAAGGGAGTAAGCTGACAGATTAATAGCTGGTGTTTCATAATTGGTGTCTCTTAAAAAGTTTTCCTTGTTTGCTTATTCACTCCAAAGTTATGTACTAAGAGCAGCAGCAGCAGAATTGCCTGCCAGATGGTAGAGGAAGTGTCTCGTGTATCTTTCCAGTCTACTGAAGCCTGCAGGGCCTTCATTAACCCACTGCTCTGGTTTTCATTGCAAGTCTCTTTCTTCCCCTTTCTTTTCCTTCCTTCAAAGAAAAAGGAGGGAGGGGGAAAGAGAAAAAAAAAGAAAAGAAAAGAACAGCCATGGTTTAACTGGCAATAGCACCATTCTTTTGGCTTTGAGCTACCCTGGCCTGTGCCAAATATACTGTCTCCAGCAGCTCTCCCACAACAAATCAGCCCAGACACACAAAAGCTGTAAAAAAAGAATGGTGAAGAAAAATCCTTCATTCCTCTCCCCCACCCCCACCATTTTATTCCTCTTGCTTCCCTCCCCAAACTTTACTCCCCAGCAGTGACCTCCTCCCACTTGCCAGTACTGTAAGTGATACTGGAACCTCCAGTCTGCAACTGTGCTGACAGCTTCTCTGGAGCACAGACTCCTCTACCCTGCTGTATTAACAACAGGGCAAATGTAAAATGTAAAAGAGAAGCTATATTCCGTTATTCCTGTTACTTCTGGGTAACAGATTCCTCACTATTGAAAATTTTCTGTATCCTTTCAGCTAATCCACACCACTATGCTGTGTCAGAACTTATTTACAGTGCCTTCTCAAATAGATACCTGAAAAGATAGATGCTGCCTATTTATACAGTACGTTTTATTTTTAAAACTGCCTGGAAAAAAGGCTATCAATTTTTTCAAAAGTGATTAGCAAACATGAACATTACAGATCAGCTTTAAAGACTGTGAAAAGATACTAATTTTTAGAATGTGCAAAGCAGTTGTCTTTAGACGGCACTCATTACTGGAACCAGCTTAAACCATCTTAGTAACTTACGAAAATTATGCCTTTGCCTCTTGCCTCTATCCTAATGGTTTCAGATTCATGCAGAAACAATATGATAGGCAACTGCTTAAGGTGAAAACCAAGAGATGGTATCATCCATGAGGATTAAGATTTTGAAGGCTTCAGGGATGTGATATGAGTTTAAGAAACAAGAAAAGATTTGGAATGGTGGGAGGCAGTTCTTACACATAAAGTAAAAAGAAAAGAAAAGAAAAGAAAAGAAAAGAAAAGAAAAGAAAAGAAAAGAAAAGAAAAGAAAAGAAAAGAAAAGAAAAGAAAAGAAAAGAAAAGAAAAGAAAAGAAAAGAAAAAAAGAAAAGAAAAAGGTGCATATTTGCAGGGCAGCCTGAAAGGGGCAATGGTGAAAACAAAAATGTGAGTGAGTAACACAGGCATAAGATGGAAGAAACAAAATAGGTAGATTTATGCAGATCTTAGAATAAAGTTTCTAAAGGCTTACTTGAAAGTTTATTTAATTGCTTTGAAAAGCCTAATATTGTTTTCTTATTCTTTACCTTACATTCCTACCATTCCATGTGTCTATTATTTTTTATTCTATTCTTATTAGTTAGAACAGTCTTAGATTTCTCTATTATTCATGTTACTTTATTATATATGAACTTTTTTTGTATCTATTTGTGGATACTTACTATGTTATTGCTCTGGACTGGACATACTAAATTCTCTTATCTCAGAACTTTTTTCTCCCAACTCTGACATCATTTTAATATTTTTACTAGGAATTCTCAACAATTTACTTGCATCCTTTTCTTTTTTCAATGCAGATTCAGGGTACCTGGTGAATTTTGTATCTGCTACCACCCCAATATCAAGAGCAGTGAATTTGTAAGGGAATGGTGGAATGCACTACTGGTTATTGCCTTAACTGCTTGCAGCTTCATTCTGCGAGAGGCTTACATACTGGGAATTGTTAGAAATGTAACCAGTAGAGAGAGGCAGTGGTGTTGTATGGGTTCATGGTTATCCCATGGTTATTGTGGACTGGATCAGACTCCTTGGAAAGAGGTTTTGGAAATGGAAGAGGGAGGATTGCTGGAGGTCGGCAGGGCAAGAAGCCAATTCCTTTTTCATTCTTCTTAGCACATATGAGATAGCACATTTTTATGATTAACAATTTGTACTACTAACTAAGCAAAAATGCTTGTGGTAAAGGAATAAACAGAAGTCCATAACTAATTGGAAACAGTCAGGTTGTGTAATTTTTCCATTGCTTGCTTTGGAAAATTAAAAGTTCAGCATACTGAGGTTGATGCTTAAAATCTCCCACAATACATGGTGAAATTTTATGTGACTTTAAGGGAAATAACAGAGATAACAGATAATGGAGTCATCTCACCTTAATAAACAATAATAAAAATAATAAACTCTTGATTTTCATTTATTCTGATTTTTGCTGAAGGAGGAATACGAACAGAATTGCCAGCATTACAGTTAACTCTATTGCACAATGTATCTGATGGACTCCATTATATTATCTACTCCCTGAATTCTTACATGCAAGCAAAATTTACCCAAGCCAAGGTGAAGCCAAGATATATAAAAAAAGAAACCTTTTGCCATCCCTAAAGAATGCTGTTATGCAGAGTGATCACTGCAACAGTTTTGCAATGGATGCTTAATAATGAACTTCTGTATTAGAGTGGGAGGCTAAGTACTCTCCAACTAATTGGAAGTATATGTAGAATTTAGGTAGGCAGAAAGTAGCAACCTATTATACACGATAGTGAAAAGCTAGTCAACATCTTCATGGAATAATCCCATAACAATAACTGCAGCCTCCAGCAGGATGTATTTGCTTTCAGTGACCAGGTACAAAAAGAGAGTGGAAAAAGGGATGAACCAGATGAGAAACACATGTCCCTCAAGCATATAACTAATATAAAGTAACTGAATAATCTCAGTGAATTCAAAAGGGTTACTGTTGTCTTTAAAACTGAGTATTGGTATACATATTTTCTAAACTGGGACATAAGTATCTAAAAATTAGGGCAGTAGTTTGAAAGATGAGAGACCACCACTTTGGAAATGTGTTTCTTCTCTCACCAGCTACCTTCATGAGACAGTACCAGTGGCTGTGTAGCCTAGGGTATCCTTGCCACCTATGGTACACTAGCAATGACGATTTTGTCTTTTTCTGTCTTTTGAGGTTATAAATTAAAGTGAGTAGCCTAAAAATCTCTTTGTTGTAGTCTAGAGGTTGGAAAAGTGAAAAGAAGCTGTGGGTTGTCAATCACCTTTGTAGGAACAGATCAGAACTATGCTGGTGACAAAGGCACAGCTAGTGCTACTGTCTGTTCTGCGCTTTTTTGTTGTTGCTTTTTTGGAAGCAGCAGCAAACAGTGAAGCAATGGAACACACGTTCAGAAAGACCTTTTACTTATTTACTACCAACTTCAAAATGATGATCACTTTGCCTCAAGCACACTGCATTAAGTGATATCTAGATTAAAATATTGTCAAAGAAAGCATAGTACAGTAAGAATAAAAGAGACATAAATATAGTGATAAATGTAAAAGAAAAATAAGACTTGCTCCTTCACTTGTAAATCAGATATTATAAGACTTGATTACTTAATTTTTCCTTTTAGCTTTCAAAATAGAGAGAAAACCATTTTTTGACATATAAAAGAAGCACTGCTTAAAATAAAATTAGTGTATGTTTCTTGGCTTTTTAGATTTGTTAAATATTTGATGGCTGCACATATTAAAATTGCAAAATATCCATTCCTTATTTGTCTTCAGTTTGTATCTGATCACTTTAATAATTAATGGCAAATTTGTCTCTGTGCATAATCCCATTCAGACCCTACGGTGAGCATTAGGATGACATAGATTAGGGGTGGACCATGTGCAAACTCAAATAAAAGAAATGCAAGAGTAAACTAAAACAGCTGAGTTAAAATTTGCCCAGCTCTATGTGGAGTTGTTACTAGCAGTGATTAAATATTTGATACTTAAATCAGGTTGAATACTTAATCCACTGAACTTTAGCACAACAAATACACATGTGCATTTCAGATAAAATATCTATGGTAGTCAGGAGTGCCATTTTTACATTCATGTTCCTGCTATAATCTTTCTTTGTGCTTTTCTACTCTGTCTGCACATCATTTTCCCAGTGATGCGCATACTCCAGAGCTGAGGTTATTTGCCCTCTCATGGAAGGTGCTTTTGGCTTCACTTCCCTCTCTGCATCTTGCCAGTGGGCAGTATGTAGAGTTTGCTGTGGGGACGGGCAGGATGTACAAGTAGGAAGTCGTGGGAAAGTTCTGGCAGTGATGCACAAACATACTAGTGAATAAACTAGGCTCCCTCTGACCCAGATTCTCATGACTGCAGAATCAGGCCATATTTACTGTAATCAAGCTTTTAGCATTTCTTGCAAATGCCTTACTGTAAACGTAACTCTGGCAATAGTAGCAGCTTCGGAGCTCTGGTGTCACCCGCCTGCTGGCATTTTATTACTATGCTATCAAATCTCATTAATAATTATGCAAACACATATTGAGTCTCTTTCTTCACCAGAGCTCCCATTCCAAATGTAGTCTTGATAATGCTACAGAAGGAAAAAGCTTGGAGTAAACTATCTAGGAGGAAAAAGCTATCAGTAACTGGTTAATGGCATCCACTGGATCTACAGATGGAAACGAGGCTTTCTGGAAAAACTGTTTCTCTCAGCCTTATTTGGGCAGTCTGCTCTCAATAATGTAGTTCCAGCTGTAGTGTGCTTTCCAAGATATCCTGACCATATGTAAAATCATAAATGTTTTCCAGCGTTTCGTAAGGTATCTGTTATGACTTTTTTTTTCAAACCAGACAATCACACATCATTTTGCAGGGCTTTGCACAGCTTCTCTCATAGATGAATACATTTAGACACGATATTTGTAAAATACCTTATTAAAAAAAAACGTTTTGAGCGGAAGACTAGTAAAAGAAGAAAGCATGCAGGTTATTTTGATAAGATGACTATGAAAATCCTGTATTGTACACAGATTTCTGGACTCTAGCCACACATCAAAATATAAGCTTTTGACATGGTATTGACATCCAAAAGCACCTCCCTCCATCAGTAGTAGAGAGATTCCATAAATTTTTAATTGAGACGGTCAAGAAGAAATTTCTATCTCCCTTAAACAATCTATTCAATACTTTCCTGGCCAGGGACTGCATTTGCCTGTGCTCAATGTATTTTTGTGAGATTTGCAACATCACATGTCAAGTAAATTAAAAGACATCACTGGTTACCTCATCTCCCAATTTTGAAATGTATGGGTTACTCTTTTTAGCCTGCCCTCTGCTGACAGAGACCCTCTAATAACTTCCAAAAAACCCCAAACTTGTCAGCTGCCTTAGGGCAGGGTAAGAGATACAACTAGATGTCAGAGTGATTGTTCCCACGCACATTTTCTGCTGTCCGCCGCGCTGCTCTAAAGATGCTTAATTCAGGAGGCAAACTCAGATTCCCAGAACGACAGGCACCGCACTGTCTCTATGAGCATGGACTTGGCAAAATGTCACCGTTTTTGAAGCCTGCAAAATACTGATGACACCCTGAGCAGCTGACTGAAAGAGATCGCTGTGTGTCTCCAGAGGCCATGGAAAGAAAACTTCGGCGCTCAAGGGACGGAGCGGCCCGGCACAACTGCGCTCCCAGTTCAGCAGGCACTTCCCGTACTGCTCCATGCACAGTCTTGAGCGTTTTGAAAAAATACAAGTGGAGACACTGCGGAGCGTTTGTTATTGTGCCCTCGAATCGGTGCTCTGGTCTATCTTCCTGCTCGTGTTGCCTTGTTTTTAATGGAATATTGTGCCTATACTGAACAACTCAAGCTTCTATTACTTTTCTCAGGATCTTCTTATGCACTTCAGTGAAACCCATTATGTTAGTTTAACATAGTTCTTTGCTGTTATTTTAAAAGTTTAATATCAATGTTCAAGTAATACCAGATGAAACTGCTTTCAGCCACCATTAACTCTGGCTTTTCAGAAAGGGAAAGAAATCCTCCAATATTTCCGACTTCAGCTGGAACGTTGGCACAGGAAACAATTTAGTAGGTAGCATGCGAGGAAGTGATGTAACTTTTACCAGATTGTGTGACTATGTGGAAAAAAAATCAAACATTAGTTGGCCTATCACCCTATTAAACCACTAGTTTCCTGTGCCGATGAACTGGAAAATTAACTGCACCTCCTTTGCTGACATTTGCCATCTACATCAGCCGTTCTCTTAACACCTAAATCTCAGATTTCCAACTATGCCGTCATATTTGCATGTATAACTCTAACAGGAAATGCTTATTTAAGTCTCAGTTTGCATGAATATATACTTGCTTTATTAGTCACTGCATAAACAGAAGTGCATGCTCATCTGGGACTGCCTGCTGATTCCTTATTATTTTCGTTTAAAAAACATAGTTCCTTACTTCAGAATACAATTGCTAATGTAATAAAAACAATGGTAACAGGAGCAAGTCAGAAAGTGGAATTTCTTTCATGAAAACTTTAAACCTCATTGTTATTAGAAATTAGAAGTAAAATCAAAACATCCTTAAGAAGGAATATAAAAATATGCAACAAATCACATCAGAGAAGATTTTTTTCATTTTGATTTAACAAGCATTCTGTTGAGATAACTTTAAAGCATTGCGCTATTATAACGTGGATATACTATATATGCAACAGATACTTTTATCTGATATTTGAATAACATTTAAATAAACATTATTAACATCTAAGCACATTACAAAAAGAGCAGAGTAAAAAAAAGATCAGAGAAGGTCAGAATGTAGTGCTGTTTTTTTCTCATCAAAATGAGAAATAAGAAGCAACTTTTCTTTATCAAAATAAATGTTAATTAAAATATTTCTTTCAGAAAAAAATATAAAATTGCTTTTTCTGATGTAAAATTACTCCGGTGAAAATTTTCCTTTAGCAATCTTATTGAATATTTTGTATCTGACAGTATACGGAAGCAGGAGCATTGGCTACAGAGCACTGGACAATGTGAATGTGAGAGTGTGCATTTGGGTAAGAGATGGCTGGCTTGCCGGTGTGTTGTACACAGCTTAGAAAAGATAGGAAGATGTCAATCTCTGCAACACTCTGAAATAACTTTGAAAAAACCGTAGTAAAAACCTAGCCTTAGCAGCTCTGCAATTAATCAATCCCCTTTCCTCCAGCAGGGGACCAATGGAAAGACATGTACCATCACAGAGGTTCCCCTCTTCAAACTATTTTGAATTATGAAGAGAAATAAATGGGAGGGAAAGAAAGGTAAAAGAGAACTATATGCATTCAATGATTGCTAGCTATTTACCAGTTAATCACTTTTCTTTATGAAAAAGAAAATGAAAGGAGCAGACATTAAGCAGGTGATGATTGGCTTATATAAAATGAAAATTATCAGTTTTGTAGATTACATATTTAATTCTTAAAGGCAAATAGAAGTTTTATTTGATATGTATGTCATTTTAGGTTATTTTAGTTATCTTCCTACAGCATAAAACCAAATATAACTTTCCCAGTTGCCTTTTTTCCTTAATGCTAAATGCCAGTGTACCTCAGCACGTGTGCAGGGTACAAATCAGTTTGGATTAGATCAATTTGTTAAAGGATGTCTGTGTGGTGGGAATCTCATTTTACTAAATGTTATACAGACTGCCCCTAACTCTCATTAAAATATAAAAGTGAATAGGTCAAGGTAATAACGAGAAACTAGGAAGTAAGGGAGACTTTTACATTGCCAACTTTAGATATCTAGCTTGACTGCTAACCGAAATAGAGAATGAGACAATCACCAAGGGTACAATTCAAAGGACCCAAATTAGCCTTCTGCTCTGAATCACTGTATCACTGGGTTTCTGGCTCTAAGAGGAGCCATGGGAAAATAGCTAGATAGCCAGCCAAATTTTGTGCTGATATTTGGGGAGGCTGCTTGCACCCTAAATTACAATAATGCACGCTGGAGTAGCGTTTGGCACAGACTGAATGCACTGAATTATAACAATTGCTGTTTAACAATTGTTTAGCAGAACTCATCACATCTTTGGCAGAAATTCAAACAACTTAACTTTCCTTCTTTTTGTTTTGTGGTTCAAAATGTTCCATTGCTTTCTAAATAAATAAATATTGGAATCAGCTGTGCTCCTCAGTCTCTGCTGAGATCAGAAGTGGAAGGATGAGAACAGTGAGGAAAGCGTTATCCTTCTGTTATTTCTAAGCAAGAGAATCTCATGGGAAAATTCTGATCTTAGGTTTTCTGTCTGAATTCCAAGATGTTAAGATAAATTGAAATAAACATTCAGAATTTTAAATATTTATTTGAATAAAATAGACTCACCAAAGCTTTTGATGTTTTCCTGTTACCTACTTAAAAATATCTGCATTATTTCTTGAAAAGTGAGGATTCTACAAACGTAGGCTTTGAAGAAGCTCTATGAAAGAGCAATGGTAATAGCTGTATGAATATTCATAACTTAGGAGAACAATTAAAACAATCTTGTTTTCAGTAGTTTTTACAATATATATTCTTATTTATGGTGGCTCATTTTATTAATGGCATTTGTTCTTTTCCTGTCTCCTTTACGGGAGTCTTTATGGGAAAACAACAGACAACGAACTGTCTTTTGTATCTCTCCGCAGACGTCATCCCAAGAGTACCAAAAAAATCAGCCACACATGGCACACTGTCTTAACAGGTAGCCTACTCCTTTTCTGAGCAGATACGAACACAGCTCCCTGGTCTACTGCATGTTGCCTGTGTGGTACTAAGAAGCAGGTTTCAATCTCTTTCCTGTATCTAAACTGCCAAAACTCAGAGTTCTTCCTAGTTCCTGCGTTAGGAATGTGAGAGAACTCAGCACCACGATGAGCTCTGGAGCCTACTTCGCCTTTCTCTCTTGGCCCTGGCTGTCTGTGGGGAGAAGATCAGGCATATAAACTGCAAAGGCATCGGAGTGCACTGGATAATGTTGGTTGATAAGTGAACTAGGACTAGGTGGTTTGCAGTGTCTTTTACCTGCCACATTGTATAGCTGTAGCTGTTCTATCTCAGTTTCTTATGGATAAACTGGGAATAATAGTACTACCTTACTTCACAGGAAGAGAGCAAACACAATTATGTTAGAAATAGTAACAGAGGTCTTATCCCACTTAGATACATGTATTTTTAAGGGTCTGTTCTCAAACATAGTTATTCTGGGCTATTACGATTTATAACTATCTGGTCACCCTCAGGGTTCAAGCGTTATTGGCAGGACAGTACAAATAACAAACACATGCTGAAATGTAACGCTGTTAGCCAGGTTGGGAAGCGATGGCATTTTCTGCAGGGCGTTGAGTAGGAGTTCAGCACTTCGCAGTGCCTGAGTCACGCTAGGTAGCCCTGGCAGCCCTGCACGACCTTGGGAAGCTCTGTATCCCCGGCTAACCTCCGGGCCTGGCGACTCGGTGAGCGGGCTTCTCGCCCAGCCAGGTGTGCACGGCCACTGAGCACCGGCAGGCACTGCCGAAGCCCCCAGCAGCGCAGTGTTCAAGAGGTGTTAGTTATCTCCAGGTACCCTAGTCTATTTGTTATCGACAAAAGGGATTTTCCATCTACAGCTGCTTTTATTCTGAAGAAGTAGTTAAAAAGATTTTTTCCATCTGTATTTGGACATGTTTTTTTCATTTATTATGTGTACTGTCCTGCCAATAGCAGTTGAACCATAAGGGTGAGAGGACAGTTGCAAACCATGGTAATAGCTATAAACTCTGCTGTTCACCCACAGCTGAAGAGTGACCAGTACTAAAAAGGAATGTGGCTAACTGTATCCATGTAAGAAGGCTATATTAAGAGGGAAAATTTAAAGCGGTGTAGTGGTCACAGCAACACGTCGATCAGAAGATGGGCTATGAACCAATTCTAACAATCTTTAATAGTCCCAAGTAGCCAAAGCCTCAGTTATTTTTTCCTATGTATTGTTTGTAACAGGTCATTTCCCTTAAGTTAACACAGGGAATAATGCTTACCGCATGCTGAGTGAAGGGATATGTATCTCTGAGAAAAGCTAATGCTTAAACACTTTTCAACAAAAACTAAACTCTATGAAGAACTGCAAAACAACATGACAGAGGCAGCGATTCCTGTCTGTGATTGCTCCGCTCCAGCTGTGTGTGTCCATGGGTGGGAGGATGAGCATCCCATCCCATCTGAAATTTGAAAAGTAGTCATTCTCAATATCAATAAACAATTTTCATACAATTTTTTCATGTATGTTACTTTCTGCATTACAAAATATATTTGTTTCATTTCATTGTTAAATTTTGTTAAGAGTTTACATAAAACTCATCCAATTGTGCTATGTAAAAAGCATATAAATGTATTCAATCCCTTTTCATTATGAATCAGTAGATTTTAAAATCTGGACACCTTGGGTTTGTAAGAGGACTACTGATGTGGGTGTCCTGATTCCAGATGATCCAGTATGAAGTATCTGAAATGATTTTCAGGCATTAATAAACAACTGCTGTCTGACTGTGAATGATATCTTCTTAATATGTTGCAAACTGGTATCATAAAATCACAGCCAGAGGTTTTCACTTATGCTGGAAAAGATGTAAGAGCTGAGTAAAAGGTATTATCATTTCTTAAAGAGCCAAGTTTCCTTTTTAAATAAGTGGTATCATTTTTCTTGGCTGGACTAATTCATCCCATATCATGGAATGTTTTCTGCATTCATGGAGCATGTCCAGTTTAGAGATTTTTTTCTCTCTTATGCCGTGCAAAATGTCTTTTACATCTACAATGTAGTAGTTTTCACTCACTCAGTGCTATACAATAGGCCTTGTATATTATCTAGAAAACATCTGCCCCCACTGAAATGCATCTAATACTCATGCACATGGAGTATGTATGTGTGCAGACACAGAAAGGCAAGGCAAACACTGCCATTCCCACACATGCACATACAAGACAGAGAGAATTAAAAACTATCAGTATGAGGCAATATGCAACCCCTTCTTTACTGCTCTGGATGAATTACCTGCGCATATTTAAAAAAAACTAAATATTGGGAATCAGTCGCAATTAAATGTTTTAAAAATCCCTTAATTAATCTGCTGTTAAAAACTGCTGTTTTTAAACATAACTTGTCACTAGAGTGGAATCAGAAGATTTTGAGCAGACAAGTGAAAAATGCCTTGGACTTCAGATTCTTCATACACCTGAACCCTCTCAAATTCTTACTATTTTCATTTCCCTCGTCACAGACAGTAGGATTCATTTCGCCTAATTTAGGTATCTGCAACGCCTGCTGTACTTGAACTAGTCATCCTTGGTTCCCTGCTAGCTAACCGACAGAAAAAGCGAACGGTTCACTTGATTCGTGGGAGGCATTTACATCACTGTGAGGTGACCAGAGCAACGCCCATGTCCTTCTGCTGACAGTCAGAAAGCCTCAGATATAAGCATCCTCCCTGTGGATGTGCAAAGGTACAAAAGAGATCACGAAGACAAACCACTCTGCTCCCTTTTGCAATGAACGCTATGTGCCATCTGTGGAGAGAATTTACCAGCCTCGGTATTGTGTAATACATATTCCTTGCTTAGAGCTGTTTGTACTCGTTTGTACGCTTTCCTTCAGTCACCTCTTCCAATGCCTATTATCTCCTCCTGCTTTAAAAATCCCGATGTTTTCTTTCTTTCCTTCTCCTAGATAAAATTCTTTCTTAAGCAGTAATTTGACAGAGTAAGAGAAGACAGTCAAAGGCATCTGAATATAGAGATTTTTTATTATAAAGTTCGATAATTTCCCTTGTAAAGTTACTTATTATGTTCAATCTACGCATAAAAAAAACCATTAAAAACATGAATGAACAAGCCTAGATTCTATACAGGTCTTGATCCTTTGGCTCAGTTTCCTAAAAACTTTTTCTCACTTCACTCATCAAAAACAATCTAGTGCTTCAGCCAGAGTTGTCTGTTTCCATATTCAGCCTATGACAGGAAAAGAGCTTACAGACATTTAACAGCTATTCCACAACAATAAGACAAGAAAATTAAATACCATCAAAGAATTCCAGTAGAAAATTATATTTTTCCTATATGACCCTAAAGAATCAAATTCCATTTAGATAGTCCAACTTTCAGGGGACAATTAATGACAGAAACAGTAATTACAGGAAAGGTACCTCAGAGAGCCTGAGTTTCACATCAGTTACGAACTTTTACTGATGGATCAAGAAGATAAGACTACCTTTACGGAAAAACTGGAAAAGGGTCTAAAAACAGATATTCCTTTGTAACAATGGGAAAATATCTGGAGGAAAGCCAAAACCTCATTTATTTGTGTAGTCATTAGGGAAGAAAATATTATAAATTATGGCTGCCACGCTAAGAATTTGAAAAAGAAAATGAGCATGCAAGAGGCTAAAATACATCTTTAAAGGTAGCATATGATATTTGCATTAAGGTTTCTTAATGTTTGTACGGATGGTTTGTGGATGTTTATAATGAGAAACACAGAAGTGTGTGTTAGTATATAAAAGAGAGAGTGAGCATAGCATGATAATATATAGGAATCTGGCTTCCTATCACACGATTCAGCAAAGAATTGAGCTAGGAGACATGTATCAATTTACTGGTGTCAAGAGATGTGAGGGAGAAGCTTACTCGGGTTTGCAGCTTGTTCAGATCAGAGGAATTACTGTTTTGTGTAACTTTGTGAGCTTTCATATTTTTGAAAAAGATTTATTCCTTGGGGACAGGAGCTACAACCTGTTGTGATGTGACAGTCTTTTACTTCCTGGAAGCAGGAGGTAGCCCACCAGTTTATTAATTGCCTAAGCATACTGGAACAGATAAGCCAGCTCCTTCCTAGCAACTCCTGGATCAGCCAATGCATGATGTAATAAAAGCTTCCATCAGAGTTATGAGGAACGGATTAGGAATATTGGGACTCAGCTCTAATAAAAATTCAGCAGAAGGGAGAGTGGAGCGGCCGGAGAGGAGAAGGGAGGGCTCGAGAGGGAGCTGAGGACAGGAGTGGCAGATTCCCTAGACCTTGCAAGAGGTCCCAGCCTCTGGGCAGCCAAGGGGCAGCTGCATTTGGCAAATTAAGGCACAGTTAATGATTGACCTTACCGTATGCCAAGTGGGATTTTTATTGTACTTGCAGAGGGACATGGGTCAGCATATAGTCAAAACTTGATAGTAATGGCAGGTATTCACTACAGCTGCTCTCTGCTGGATAGAGTTACGGCTAGAGCTTTGCATCTGCTTTCGGATGTATGTGGTTCTCACTTTCCCTGAGTGACAACTTCACGGGCTTTTGAAGTAGGAGAGTCTCAGTTTTACCCCTACCAAGCACGCCAAGCCTATAACTTAACAATAAACACAAAACCAGTACATCACAGATTTGTTGTACTATATACCTCTTAAAAGTACATACAATGCTTAAATTACAGGAAAGATTACAGTGGATTCAGCAGAAAATGATTATCATTGACCACATGTTATCAACTAGATGACCGTATGCCTTTAAATCTTGGATAATTATGGTTTTCTCCAACAATATCCAATTACATGACAAATAACCTTGGCGTCTAAAGCAGGAACCTCTGATATGCGTCACTTCTTACCTCAAGAAGACTGTTTATCAGAGTTATCAGTGCTGGCCGCTGAAAAATCAGCCTGCTATTGTTACATTGTCATTCAGAGCACGCTGTCTTCCAAAACATCCAAGCAGACCTGACAGACTGATGGTTGGGAGTACTTTGACATACACTACCAGAGGGAGCTCCTGGGGGGAATAAGCCAACTGCATTCACTGCACTTCCTCCTGACTTCAGACTGCGTGTAATGTAGCAGGGGAACACAGGGGAAGTCTCTTCGGTAAGAGACAAAGCAGCAAATACATATAGGAAATCTTCTGTGCGTATTTCTGATTTGTGCTGATTCCTGTTAATACCAGTTGGAAAGTACAAAGACAGAAATGTCTCACACTGCAAGAGAAAGGTCTTTTATATGCAGGGACCAATGCTTTAGCACAGGGAACTGTTGTATTTCTGGTTAGCCTTATGTCCCATAGGCAATAAAGACACAAAATTGTTATTAGAAGAACTGGTTTCAACATTAGAATGCTTCCAAAGAATGGATTAAAAAGTAACATGAATGAAGTTCATACAGTAACATCTTGTCTACTCTTAGAGTAAAAATAGTCTTTATAAAGCAGAAGTGTATGCACAATCAAGGCATGAATTTTATTGCAAAATTGTTTGGGGCGTTCTTTAGTAGAAATTGTTATTTGATGTATCTATTATTTATTTAGCAAATTAGCTATATAATGTGCTAATTATCTGGGGATTTGCACTTCATATATTTAAATCTGGTTAAAATTTTGGGGTTTTGCTTTAAAAACATCTACTGCTCGAAAGAAAAAATATCTTCCTAACCCTTTTCCAGAAAAAGAGAAGCTTTTTGACTCATGATGACTAAAATTGTTATTAATAATTAAAGAATGCTGATGACCAGAAACAGTCTACAGCTGCTATGAATTGATATTATGGACGAGACTTGTCAATGTCTATTTCTTACTGAATGTGAGAACATGGCATAGGCTGCCATCAAGATGTTAAGGACTAGATCCAAAAAAATGTTCCTGAAATGGAATTTAGGAGTTCTAAATAGGATTTTGTGCTTAAATCCAACAGTAATACCCTTAAAAAATTCCCAGTTAGCTTCAGCAGAGCTGAAAAGGCTTCAGCTCTGTACCTGGTGCAAATTTTTTGTTTGCTTGCTTGCTTTTAACCTTAAAGTCCAGTAGGTGTCTAAAAGATTTGAGTCTGCACATACTCAAAAGCACCTCAGTTTAGGCCGAGCCGAGAAACCAC
Source organism: Rhea pennata (assembly GCF_028389875.1). Taxonomy (NCBI): domain Eukaryota; kingdom Metazoa; phylum Chordata; class Aves; order Rheiformes; family Rheidae; genus Rhea; species Rhea pennata. The sequence continues at coordinate 65,816,039 of NC_084665.1, forward strand.
TGTCTAGTTCACATTTCCATCCTACCTGTACCCCAACATGAAGCATTTATCTACCAGAGCACCCTGGAATTCAGAGCCATCAGTGTCCTCAGAGCATGCCAGGTGAAGGATGGGGTCATCAGAAACTCCAGCGGTGACCATTACTAAATATGACTGGAAAAAAAGAACTTTCTCTTTATATAGCAGATTAGTGTTTGCATGGGTTATTCATAAAATGGAGGAGCCAGTCTCAATTTCATTGTCTGCCTGAGGCAATGCAAATCCACAGCTCACACCTCCTGGCAGAATGCCGCACCTGCAGGCTTTAGGTGTGCTGAGCAGGAACAGCCTGTCTGCTCCCTGCTGGAGCTGTGCTACTATGCAAAAAAAAAAAAAAAAAAATCAAGGTTTATTGTGCATATGTGTGCAGGAGTGAAATGAGTGTGATGGTTATGACACTCATCTAGGATGAGGGAGAAGGAGGGTCTTGCCTATGCTTCACAAACTCGTCTTAAATGTTGTTATCTCCTGGCTCAGAGATCACAATGTCAAATGTCAAAAGGCTTCTTCAGTAGAATCGGATTTTAATCCCAATAGAATATGTTGTAATTTTAAAATTGGATCTACTTTTGGCTTTTAAAACCAGTCTTAATTTTTTATTTAGTTTTTTTAAAAAATGTAACTAGCTTTTCAATAGTTCTCTGTGAATTAACTGTTGGTCAAGTGCTTGAGAGATAAATGAAATGCAGGAGTGAGATTCTCAAGTGAACAGGGACTGTTTGTCATTAGTTTGTTCGTATTGTTTTTCTAACTGGCTGATAGGCTCTATCCAGATGCTTTCATATACCCACTGGGACTTGAGCGGCTGTTTCAATACCTAATAACTATAGAAGACACAACCTGCTAATTGTATATTCCGGTATTGCTCCTTTACTTAGTGAATACTTTTTTGAGTTGCCCTATGGTATTGACATTTGCACGTCTCAGACATTCTGAGACTTAGAAACAAATTGATGTGGTATTTCTCCTAGGAGAAACTGTAAATATCTTGTCACAGTGCTTTTCATTACACACTAACCAACACTGTAGGGCAGCTTTATGAAGACAGGGGAAAATGTAGACAAAAAAGCTATACTGCAAAGACAGACACACTTGTTTTGATGGCCTCCTTAGAGATTTTTTTTTTTAACCAAAAGATAAAAAACCCATGCCAGTTAGCAAGGGGTAACTGGCACGTGTTTGTGCCACTAACACTCAGGAAAAAGCAGCCTGAAATGTGGGAGCAGGTGCTGCGTAGGCAAATGTGAAAAACTGGAAGGGTGACTAAAGCCTCCTTGCACTTTTGTCCAATGCCCAATTAAATCCCATTTAGGATAGTGTGTTGCTACATATTGCACCAACAATTAAAGGGAATAAAAGACGAATGTATTTGTTTACAATGTAGAAGTCCTTTCCTAGGGTATCGTAATAAATGTTTGTATAAAAGATCTCATAAAAGAAACGCCATAGAATCGCCAGCGAGCACAGGGAGTTAAGAGCTAACTTTTCTATCCCACCTAGAAGACTGTTCTGTCAGCAAGACACTCACAAGCCATACAATGGTACTGATCTAGAACTAACATAAGCACTTTGTACATCAGCTCCATCACTCCCATTAATCCATCCATGTCCACATGCAAACCCAGTTTCACCTTATGTTGTATCAGACAAGTTAGTATCACAAAGGAAGGCCACTGCACTTGGGTAAAGATCTTATTCAGTAGCTCTCTTTGAACAATCTCAGTCAAAAACATGGTAGGAAATCAGATTATCACCTACCGTATATATTTATCAAAAAGTTCCTGAACTCTGCAGGGAGTGTTACTATCTGTCAAAGCAACTGAAAACTCATTTTCTCCCACAATCCAAGTTTCAGCTTCCATCTGGAAAAATTTGATTCCAGCTGCCATAGGAATTCTTCAAGTGAATTGTAGTGTGCCTCTCTCATCATCTCACCTTCCTCTGTGACGAAGGCTCTTCAACCATGAGGTGTCACCAGTGCTACTTGTCATATCCTGCGATAATTCAGCAAGACACATGGTGAAGTACATCCTCCATACAAGAACTGAAGTGTATGGAGCTTCACCTACCTTGCCTGTAAAATGCTACAGCAGCTTTTTTGAATCTACAGCTTGTTTCTGGCAAAGGTTTTCCACTAAAAATTACTGAATTTTAGTCTCAAGTTTTCATCTTTTTTTACTGAAAATGCAATTACTTAATCCAATTTCAGGAGGATAGTTTTTGTCAAATATTTCTGAAGGAACTCTTTGTCCAACCAACTTGATTTCATGATTGTTATCAAAGGCAAGTCAGTTTTTGAGTAAAAAAGACGCAGGCATAGTGGCAGGAGAAACAAAGATGGGAGCTGAATCATGGGTTCTGCCCCTGGGAAGCTGTAATTCTGGTTTTGCTCCTACTGAGAGAGTTAAATGTGTCCATAATACGAGGTCCTGTAGCACTTCTTGTTACTCTTGAGGCAGCTTCAGTAAGAATATAAAAAACAGATGGGCAAAGGTGCTAGTTGCTTAGTAATTCCTACAGATGATCTTTCCGTGTCAAGGAAGAAGTTTACTGGCAGGACAGTATCAGAGGGATTTATGCCGTTCCCTCTTTGCAGAGGGAGGGCTTGAATGCACACAGCTGCCAGCCTAAAACCTTTCTAGATTTACTACTGGAAATTCGCTTAAAATGAAACACCAGCAACACCTTCCCCCAGCAACGATTAAGAACAAAAAATGTCAAGTAGGAAATGTAATGGGTAAGGAGAGAATTGTGGTGCTTCTGATTAAAAACAAAACCAAACTCTCCCCTATCCCATCCTAGGATTTCAGAAAGCTTTCCAGCACACATCTGCCTTCAGTTTCATCTTTGTTTATTCAGTCATCAATTATCAAGAGACTTTTTGTTTTGTCTCAATGAGCTGCACAATTTGAAGCAACTGTGGTATCTAAGATGGTTCTACTCAAACCAAACACAGATTTCTTCATGGCACAGAGAAACTGGATTGGATTAATACAAAAATATCCAAAAACAACAGAATTTTCTCTCCAAAATGTTCTGAGAGTTATTATAATGTGATTTTCCCCTGTGAAACAAATAACATAAAGACTTCAAAAGCCCTGAGTGTTGTTCTCAAGCAACAGAAAATAAACGAGATTGGACATCCTGATTTATGATGCTTCCATTCCTTCTTTTCATGAAAAGGGAAATATGTTAATAATTAAAGTCACATGAACTTGGATTCTTTGGGCTTCTAAAATATTATGACATGCACTTGCCTAAAGAGCCCTCTAGGGCAAATGTACAATGATAGCAATTGCACTTGCATCTCAGAAGTGGTAGCTCCCTGGACGTTTTATTACCTCTGATTAAACCAGTGGATTCAAGCCTGTTGTTACACTCTCTGCTGATAGCAGAAATTACAGCAGAGCCTCTGTCATTCATCTCCCCTTTCCAGCAGTGGCTGCTGTTGTTGCTGCATCATGTAACTAGCTGAGGACTGAAATAATTTATGCTTTCCCTTAGCTTTTTTTCATATCCCCTCAACTTCCTTCACAGGAGCAATCACCTGGCAATTTAAATCGAATAGTCACAGAATGGCTGGGTATATTGGCAACTCTGTCTGAGGTTTCCAAAGCAAAGCAAAATAATATCAGTGTAACAATAATTTTGTTGCATGGCAGATACTGACTGACCTGTGTCTGTAAATATTAAATTCTGGAAACCAATAGGAAAAGAAATCAGATTCCATTAGAAAATCTTTCCAGAGCAGCTGGAGCCGAGGGAGATAAAATTTCTGTCTTTTTTTAGACAAACAATGACCAGTCTCTTGATAAATGCCCATCTTAATGATAAGAGTGCCAGGGCACATTCTGGATCTTGATGAAGTGCCTGGTCATGTACCTTAACTATAAATTTGTCTTTTGTACTTTTGTAAAAACTCTAAATTCAGAGTGAAAATGCAGAGGATTTTTTCAAAGATGATGTTCATGATTTTGTATGATATTTAATAATAAAAACATGAAGACAAAATGAATGATATCTCTTGGTATAGCTGATATGTATTGATGGGAAATTTTTATACACTTTTTTCTAACTGACTAAAAAACTTTAAAAATAAATATCTCATATTTTGTCAGTATGGTAATGTATTTCTTGTCATGATGGAGTTACACAATATTGATGTTAGTTTATTGCCCACACTATATTCAGGTGGAGACATGAGTTCTAGGCCATCAGTTCTTTCTTTCTTCTAAAAATATCCCCTGATAAAGTGTGTGATGCCAGTATTTCTGAGTTCCTTTCATTAGCACTCTCTGTTATAAACACCAAAGACACTACAAAATTAACTTACATGTTTTGTCCATAAACAAAGCTCTGGAATATTATTAAGTCCTCTGAAATAAGTATGTTAAATTGAATTTATTTTATATTCACATATAAACTTGGTGTGAAATCCTGTCCTATTATTAAAAGTATTTTACCTTAAGTTTCAGTAAGAACAGTATTCCACCTTAGATTAAATCACATTTACCATTTCCTGTAAATCTGTCTTCATTTCTCAGTGGAAGGCAAATACGTGGTGAACTTTTTGGTTACACACACACACACATTGGTGGTATGTACGCTGGAGGTAAGCAAATGACACCCAGGAAAACACATGCTTACTGCCAGTCATAAATTACAGTTCATCTACATCCCCCGCACCTCAGTTAAACCTTAACTGGGTTGCATGGTCCTGAAGGCACTCTGCAGATACAGAAATCTGAGTATTAGAGCAGCTGACGGGTTGAAGCCACAGCTATTATTGACTCGCTGGCTGGGTTCACAGGAGCAAATAGCATACCACAATAGGAGCAGATCTGTAAAGAGTTAAACAGCTGGTGCTGAAGACTAAATATCTGCACTAGATGTGCTCCGGAGGCTTCAGTCTGCACTATTTCTGATATATTCCCATGCAGCTAGGTACATTCCTAGAGCATGTGGTTCACTTTACTTACACGGTAAGTAGTCCAGTCTGTGTATTCTGAGACTGCTCCGTGGTGCAAAGCAAAGTTCACAGTGAATTAAGATAGCACCTCAAAAACATGCTCCTGATCTGAACACTAAGGTAGACACACTGTCTGCAAGGAGGTTCTGTAGTCCTCTCCTTAAAAATGTTACCATGGGATGATATTTGTATTTAAAATAGTATGAAAATCAAAGCCATGTTTCAGATGTAAGGGACTAAGTTTAGTCTTCACATCCAAATGCTTCACAATACAGTTAAATTTTCCTCCCACAGGACAGTGTGACCACCAGGCCACTCTAGACCTCATAAGCATCTGAAAAATCTTTTATAGTGCTTTCAAATATTACTACAATATGCTGCAAACTTGGAAATTGCTCTTACATATAATTAATTATCTTACAGATGAGGTTAATTGCCCCAATTTTCTATTATCACCAGTCTAGAAATGTTAGCACTCTGAGCACCTTGAAAAACTATGTCTGTATTCCAAGAGTAGGATTCATCTCCTGCACCTGCATGCATCCTGGCTTCAGCTCCCTTAACAGTCAACAGGGAGAAATTGGTGCTTTCTGAGTAGGATTCATCAGACCAGTTTCAAACATCTAATTTAGAGTCCCACTGAAGATCCTTTTTCTCATTCTTTTTAACTACAAAAGGAAAAATTAGGTGACAGCTCATACGTAGACCTTTCTTTCTTTCTTTCTTTTCTTTTCTTTTCTTTTTTTTTTACAAATGTCTACATTTACTGAGAAAACCCCATCCGAACTGTTTTCAGCATTATTTCATCTGAGTAGTGAGAGGTATGCCATATAAGGGAAATATAGTAGGAGCATTCTCTGAACTCTTCTGTAAGAAGTACTCTACTGTACTCTCTTGACATTGGTATTTGAGATTCAGAAGTTCCATTTCTTGTTGCTAAATGAAATTTTACTACAAATATTCATAGTCACACTTAATAATTCCATGAGTCTAGAGTCTTAAGTATCTGGATCAAATCAGGGCTTGGGCATGCGAAGTGCCGGACACAGGAAGATATTTCCATCTAGGCATATTTTGGCTTCAGTGAGAATATTTAAATACATGCTTTAGTAGTTGAATAATCAAGGGATGATCTAAGATATCAGCTTGATGCTTTAGGAAATACAAGAAGTATAAGAAAGAAAATAGATAAAGATTAGAAATAATAAACTATAAAAAAATAGAAAAAGGGAAGCTGAAGACATCAGGGGAAGCTAGCTACCTACCCAGCCAGCAAAGCCAAAGAACAGCAGGTGTTTGATAGTGTGGATTTTTTTTAGCCTATATAATGAAAAAAATCCTACTAATTCTTAATAAGAATGGTAAAATTATTAACAACAACTTAGAATAGGCAAAAAGTACTTATGTCCAAAGTACAGTGAGACATCATTTACAATACAGAGCACGGGAAAATAGAGAAGAAATGCATTCTTAAGCTGAGACGCTTATGAACTTTTGCAGTCAGGAACAGATAGTTTGAAAGCAAAGAAATTCCAGGGTTTTCTCAAACATAAATCACTCTTACTAAGGGTAGCTACCCAGTAATCTGTAGTAAATTGCAGAGAATTGCAGAGACTGTGAAATTACAAGGTATCACCAAGTAATAACCAAAGAAACAAAGATTATTTGCTAGAGATGAGCTCAACCACTAAATATGAATTTGAACCATTTACATCAAAGTTTGGAAGTGTTTGCATCTAAGAGATCTTATTATACTTCTGCCATCATAAAGGCAGGGTTGGTTGCAAAACTATGGATAAGTGTTTTCCTCTGAAGTTCGGTTCCATTACTATCTCCATTAATTGTTCCTTACCCCCCCTTCCCATTTTGCGAGACGTTATTATTGCAATATGGTTAGTCACAGCAATTTTCTGTACAGCAAGTACTTTGGTGAACGCATCCCACTCATACCAGTTTGGACAAAGAAGATGGGAAATTATGTGAATGCAGTCCATGTTTCGGCACGAGGTTAGGCACGAGGAAAAATCAAACTGTGAGGCAGCAGATTGAATAGGCATTAAATCTTTTTTTCAACAGGGGATCAGCAATAACTCATGTGACAAATACCATGAAATAAGATATGAGATCATCTTCAGTAAATCAGTGAAGCAACTGTTTCTCTACTTCATCTAATTAGTGCCTTTTTTTTTTTTTTTTTTTTTTTTTTTTTTTTAAGAAGGAAAGATTTGGGAAACAAAACTCATGGTTTTCCTTGTGTAATGTGTACATGTTCCCTATATGGCCTGGAAGTCACAGTCCTATTTGCTGTCCTCCTGGAGCCATACGTTTAGTATGTTTAGTAGCCCTCCCATCATTTTTCTTGTGCAGCATCAATAGTGAGCTTCAAATGCTTTATCCCACCCAACCTGTATTGTCTTTAGCCTCGTACGTAAGAAAGATGAAAAGTGGGTGCTGTGGGTTTTAACTGCTTAAGGGCAATGAAAGCCCAGAATTCATAGTTTATACTCTCAGTTTATTATGTATACAGGAAGCAGAATGCAATTTCTCTGTCTTCAGCATGCTCTGAATGAAAATGAAGGTCCTTCTTGGTTTTGTACTGCACTAAATTCTGCTGGTATTTGTAGACATGCTTTGGATGCCGCTGTAAGACAGGACTTATGATTCTATGTTTTTTTCTAATGAGATACAGTGAGATTGTCCGTCAAATCAAAATGCCTTTTTGATGGAAACAGAGGCTAAAGAGTTAGGGATTTGGGGACTTCTGGGTGTGTATGGGGCTCTTTGTTTGCTTTTTGACAACCCCCTGAGCTTTGGCATCTAAATTGAGCCCCTCGGTTCCTTGGTTCCAATGAATGGCTTGTGTAGGCATGGGCAACACAGCAACTTTCCCTTCTACAGAAGGCTATCATGATGTGTCTACATCATACAATGAGGGTCATATCCTCATGCATGAATTCCACATTACCATGTTCCTTCAAAGATCCCTGATGCCCCCATTTCTTTCCTGTACCAAGCTCAGATTTAGGATAAAAACTACCTATGATTCAAGTTAGCTTTCAGCGACAGAAAAAAAAAAAGGGAAATCATTTAGAAAAGGGAAAACATTTAGAAAAGTGTTTTACGTGCCTGCTCAAAACACTAAGATGAGCTTTTGTCTCCTTTAGCACCCTTGTGAAAGGTAGAATACTGTCAAGAAAAGAGATTTCAGTCTGACCTGATTTACCAGACAGAACAGGATAAACAGGTGGTTACTGCCACTCAGCTACGAGGCTATACATTTATATAAATTATTAATTAAACCAATATTACTGCACTAGTGAGATGATACTAGAGAACTGCTTTTTCAAATGTACTGAGTGTCAGAATTTTCAATTCATTTTATCATTTATATATATGTATATATATATTTTACCGTTTCTTAGCCAGATTACTCAAGTGGTCATGAAACATGAAGATGTGTCTGATATTTACCTTCTGTGTGGTTTGGGCACAAATCTCATGAGAGTAGAGACAAAGAGCTCCTATCTGTTTAGCACAAAGTGATAACACAGTGATGAAGGGGCACAATGACGGCGTATGTACACTGTAGACGCCTTGACAAAGGATCCTCTGTTGTAGCCTCGTGCCCACCACTTTGCCAATCTCAGTTTCCAAGCTACACTCCAACGTGGGCAGCCTGGAATCTCGACTGAGGCCTTCCGGATAAAGTATGGGTTGATGCACCGAGTCTTTAGCCTCTTCTTTACCACTCTGGTGAACAAATAATGAGCATTCTTACAGAAAACTAGAGAGATTTAAAACATATTGCATATGTTTTAAACATTAAGCATTAAACACAAAACATTTAAAACAGTAAGAGAGAATCAACTGGGCAAGGAGGGCTGAGTGTCTTAAATTAAATGACATGAAGGACCAATAAGCTGCTATTTTGATGGTGTTAAGGCCACTTTTTTAGTGCATTTACAAGTATAATTGCAAGGTTATGAGCTAAGTCCTACTTTTAAAGTGTGTTAATACACTAGAATGATATTTTGAAAAAAAAAAAAAAAGCTATTAGGGGTGGTTTGAAAATATCTGCTTTTTGTCTGCTCAAATGAGGTTACTGTTCCAGAAATCTTATCTACCTCATATTATTCTATTCATAATAAATTCTTGGTAGAAATGGTACCTTGAGAGACTTTTATTGGCAGTTACAATATAAAACACAAGTGAAAAGCTCATAGCACAGATTTTTATGTTTAGATCTGAATTTATCTACATTAACAAAATATCAGAAAGATGCATAATGTTTGTCTTTCTGTATGCATTCACATCACTGCCTTAGCATGGAAGAAACTGCTTGCCCTCTTCATGTCCTGCAAGCTGCTCATCGAAAAGAAACCAATGCTTTTGTAGTAGACATCCTAAACCCCCACCCATCACTATAAAGTTCTGATTAATCTGGATGAGCAGCATTGTAACAATTGTAGATAGCTTACTAGTCAGTGAAGATTTTTTTTTTCATAAAAATTGCTTAATTTTATAAAGACTATTTCATGTGCTTATTTTAATGTCATTTGCATAGATAGAATACTTAGTCTGCATAAGGTCAAGTGCATGTGTAGGTCTTCAAATGATTGGGATATAAATATGTTTGGCTACTTAGAGCACCATTGCTCATGCATGCCTATCGGTTTCAGTAGAAGTTTTGGGTGTACCAGAGATATAGGGTCACATTTCAAATTATATCAGTGAAAGCTCCAGAAAGCTCTACAGAGCTGAACAGTTTGATCAAGGCAGAACTATTTCCTTAGCTGCCTTATTTTTTTCCCCCCTCCACTTCAGGTCAAACTAACACATTTAACAATTTTTTAGATTTATTTCTTTTAGGTTATATAGTTATTTACCTTATTAAGCTTCTCAGAGTAAATTTAAATCAAACTTTTTTTTTTCAGTGAAGATGAGTTCAATGCTTATGTAAGTTAGAGGCCAGCCAGCCAGAGCCTTGCCAGTACCCCTCAATCCTGGCTTTCAATACAGTTGTTATTCCAGTAATGTCTCTCTCCTAAGCTGCAGCTGCCAACTCTGCTCAAATGTGTGGTGGTTTTCTGTTGTGGGCAAAGAGCCACCAAGACTGAAGCTGGATCCATGAAACTCATTTTATGGCCAGATGCTGATTCCTTTGACCATAACTCTCCATAGGTAATAAACGGTAGAAGCATGCCACAAAACATCTTTTTTGGAGGGTAATTAGGAATATAAAAGTAAGTGTGTGGCTCCAAAACAACAAATTGATGTTTTACTAGTCTGAGAAGGAAAAGGTTCTCCCTCTGACACATACTTTCTTTCTTTTTTCTTTCCTTTTTTTTTTTGATTACTCTTTTCTTGGATGAATTCTACATGGCTATTTGTGAGGAAACTACTTTTATTCCAAACAAGGATTCATCTGTCTACTTCTGCAAGGATTAAGTCTACACCAAGAGGGAAACAAAACCCACCCACATTATTCCTGTCTATGGAATTCATAATAATGAAAAGAAAGCACCTCAGCCGTTTGCCATAGGGTATCTGGTAGGCTTCTGTTTTCATCTTACTAACTAGTTCCTTAAGGAGCTCCTTACGGAGAACAGTACACTTTTCTCTTGGAAAGACCTCTGTATACTGCAGAGTTAGCTAGCAAGAGGCATGACCTCTTCCAAAACTACCCAGTGTTTCAGTGAGAAGTCATTACAAAATCTGGTGGTAGAAGTCTGGTCATTAGAATAATATACTAGATCATAAGCTTTTATTATTCCTTCCCTTTACTCTGCTGTCATCATGAGGCTGAACCGATGAAACTGGTGGGATGATTTAATCGTGTATATGTTATGATGGTTGTGCCTACATATTTCCTATATAGCAAATATAAGGAAAACCAAGCTTTTCCTTGGCTATCTTCAACAAGCTGATATCTCTTTATACACTATATATTTATAAACTATATTTCACTCCTAAAGTGAAAACAAATCTCTTTCTGGCAGACCTTTATGCAAAATGGCAATATGAGTATTAAAAAAATAAATTACTGAGTCAGAGTAGTTTATATACTGTCATGTTATCAGTGACAAATTGACATGACTAAGGCGACCGTAGTGCCCTGGGAGAGCCAGGTGACCAACATTTTTTTTTCTGTACCATTACAAATATCTGGGCAAAGAAATTCCAAAGAATTTTTGTTATGCAGGCAGATATGATAGCTCACAGCCCCACAGACTACACATCGACAGGCTAGAGGGACAGGTGTATTCAAGAATAAGGTTTTTATCTCAAATGTCTAATTCTCCTTTTAAGATAATAGATCAATAGCAGACAATCCTTCCCAATGTGCATTTCTGGGATAGCTGCTTCTTCTATACCACAATAAAAGAGGCGCAATATTAGAACAATAGAAAAGGATTGACAACAACAGTAGAAATGAACTAACTCAGAGCAACATGTAAGATCACCACAGACATTTTAATATGTTTCATCATTCTAAAATATTTCTGCATGAGCACTTTCCTCTGTATCAATCCTAAAGCCTGATATGGGAATGTTATTCCTTCCAGGATAAATTCATAAAACTCAGTGCTCTGCCTTGTAGAGGTTATTGAGTGAGCTTTGAGCAAGCTAGTTAAGATGTGAGAACTGGTAAAGTTGCATTAACTTCACACTCTTCCAAGCTTGTATGCAAGTCTTCCCAGCAGAGTTAATTACCTTAGGCACCCAACCAGTAATTTCCACAGCAAACTAACCCAATTATCTCTGCATGATATGACATTGTGTCATGTCTGAGCTCAGAATATGTCTGTCTACATATGGGAAAAATTAACTACAGGTTATGCCATTGAAAATAGCAATGGGCCTGTAAGGAGAGTTCCTTCTGCCCTGCATAATATGAATATATGAACTAATAACCAGACAGTGAGTACTCTGCTATTTGTTCAATTCTGGTGCCAACAATCTCTTTTAAAATCAAAATCAGTATAAGTAAAGGATGTGAGGATGCCAGGGTTCTAACTTCTAGAAGGTAGCATAAAGTAAAATGTTTTTGACATCTAGTTCAGCATATCTATCAAACTGGTCATGGCTGAGTATCTACATTAACTTTATAACAAATTAGTTCCAGTTTAAGTAGAACAGTGCAGGTTTGCTCCCTATATGGAAATGCTGATGAATTACCTGAGGCTCCTGAGAGACTCCAAACCTGAAGGGAAACTTCTGGCAACATGCTTTTGCTGACAGCATGGTATTTCTATATATTCTCAACTTCAAAACTTATCCTCAGCATTGCTGAGAAGTGACGAAGCACTTCTCTTCCCATTTTTCAAGGGACAATGGAAGCACAGGGATGTTTAAAGCTTTACTCAATGCCATACTCAAAAAATTTGTGATAGATTTAGGACCCGACGTTGGATCTTTAGAAGGCTAAGGTGGAGCATTGACCAGCTTTCTTCTGCAAGTTACAAAAGTTATGTAGCTTTATCTACCACAACATAAGGAAACAAGTGTAATATAAAGCATAAGAGGGAGAACACCACTTTCTCTAAGTAGTTGAGTACACATCATTACACTGATAATAAGCATATCCTGGGCAGAACACATAGGTGTTATCTATTATATCCTCAGGAAGCACAGTTAAGTGACCATTTAATTTATTTTTTCAAGTTACTTTTCACACTTGGGATATAAAACCCAAGAACTCCAGTGCTAAAAAAACAGGCATTAGACTGATTTTCTTGCTCCTAACTTTTGGTTAAGCAATGTCAAGTCAGTCCATTGAAAAGTTACCTACTTCGACTGTAGCCATCGTAAACATTTAGACATTTCTTTATCAAACAATTCTTGTTTTTCAGTAGAAAAATAAGAACAGAACAAGATTTTCAATGCAAACCTCTTTCCTCAATCTTTATGGAAAAATAACTTTATCCACAGAATCTATGTAACATTAAGGAATTTGAAATCATAGTAGCAAGCCTGGCATTATTCCAAAAATCTTTGCATTTGAAGCAAAACCAGAATCAGTAGTAAAATCCAGATATGGACTTTTTTTTGCCAAAAATAATTGCTGTCATTTAATAATGCACAGTTCCAAGTATAGACTGCTCTTGTGTCAGAGCTACCTGGAGGAATATATTTAGTGTTCCAGACTCTTGTGTTTCTTTTCATACTAAATAATTACCCTCTTGTGGTTGCTGGGACTCGCCCTCTTGATTTCTTTCAGCACTGTGTCACCGTTACACTAAATGACAGCACGACTGTTTCAGCACATTTCAAAGACTGCGTAGTCAACAAAGATGTCCCTCTCTGAAGGCATGTTGTGCTTTGTTCACTAGTTATACCCACAGACATTACAATGTCAGCTTTACATTGATCAGTGACAAACTTTGCCTTTCATTCCCTTGGAAACTCAGTTCCCTTGTAAAATCTGAAATCAGATACTACATGATGCATTCAGCTAATGTCTTAGATCTTTCATTTCAGCCCGCATAATTTCTGGCTCCTGCTCTTCCTCACAGAGTTTGACATGAAAGCAGAAAGAATCAGAATGGAAGTTCCCTGGCTTTGTAGCACTCTCAGAGCCACATGCATTTCCTTGAAAAAATTTCTCTAACAAAACAGGACAGTGGAGTTTGTTCCCAGTAGTTGCCCTCAGATCAGCCATATAATGCTTGCTTCTACTTCCCATACCATTTACAGAGCCAGCTGTGGGATATCCACCTACATTTAGAACAACCTCAGCTCACTGCATCAATTAGTATATAGGACACTATGGTCCTTAATTTGCTATCTACACTGATGAATAATAATAGTAGGGAAGAAACTTTATTTTTTATTTCGCTAGAGATATAGCCTCTGCCTGAGAAAGTCCGTGAGCTAGCCACACCTTTGGCTTGGCCCCTTGGATCTTTTGTAGATTCTTATCTGTTTCCTTACAGAAGTACAGCATATTTCTTATTCTTACACAGGCACAAGCTAGGAGACATAGAAAAGAATATACGTAATGGAAACAAGATATTGCTCTGTTCAGTGCTCTGAAAGAATCATTTGCACTAAGGACAATGCCAAGCCCCCAGGTTTGGACTGACTTAGTATAAAAAACAGCTGAATGGTCAGCCAGCTGAAACTGAAGACTTTCACCTTTAGTTCAGGCTTTTGTGCTCTGTCTCCTTTATTTTTTAAAAAATGGAGATAATAACATTTGCATGGATATAACTTCCTTAGAAGTACAGTCTTAAGAACTCAATGGTATTTAAGCCAAGATTATAATTGGCATCATAAAGGATCACAAGTGTATCTTTTCTGTCAGCCTGTGCCATTTAGAACCTCTAACCATGGATCATTGCTGTAACAGATCATTATGGTCCATTGTGTCAGTTCATCTGTTGGGATCTGTGCACTATAAGCATGACAGATTTCCTCTACAGCAATTATGGTCTATTGTGACAAAAGGATTTAATGAATATAAACAACAAACCACATAATCTGTTATTACAGAGCGCAGCCATGCACCCAGATGGGAATTAAGTTCCTAGACATTGCCAGTTGCAATTTTTAAAACTGTGACAATTTCAGCCTCCGTGTTACTAGATGCAATGCTCTAAATTTGTCTCAGTTCTGGCAGGTGAAAGGTCTTCAGAGTTTAAAGCCTAATCCTACAAATGTTCCATGATTTCGTTTTTTCTGAGTAAATATTATCTTCTATGTTTTTAGATACCTACAACTATTTTTCACTGTAGTACTAATTATGTTAATATTTCCGTACTAGCACTACAGATGAAACAAACAAATACAATAAAATTGGTCACAGAAATTAATGAATCCTAGCAGAACACTCCTGTACTGTTCCCAAAGGACAGACATTTCTGCCCATTATTAAATTTTACAAATGGTGGACAAAGGGCCCAGCTGGTGCAAACTGGTGAAATTCCAGTGACTGGAATTCTGCTGACTGATGCAGCTGAAGGCCTGATCCACAGGCTTTTGAAATACATCTGTGAACCTGACATTCTTTTCCTACCTATATAAATGATCCCTTCTATTAAGGTTATGTAACCTATAGAAGTTCAAATTTTCTCTAGTCAGTTTTAAAATGCTGGCTTGATTACAGAAGTTTTCAGCTTTTCCAGATGAGTTCTGAACTTGAGTGTATCACAGATAACAATTATGGTCCTGATACAGCTATATTTTTATCTATGTAGATTGGCACTACCGGAACGATACCATTCAAGTAACTGAAAATTCATCATTAAGAATATAATAATGAGGACTACGTGT
Organism: Rhea pennata; assembly: GCF_028389875.1. Taxonomy (NCBI): domain Eukaryota; kingdom Metazoa; phylum Chordata; class Aves; order Rheiformes; family Rheidae; genus Rhea; species Rhea pennata. The sequence goes on from NC_084665.1 coordinate 65,831,322, forward strand.
AGGTGAGCTACATACATGCCATTATCATTTGCTTTTGAGAAGAAACCCGCCACGAAATATGCTTCCACACACCTCTCATATCAAAAGGGCAAAAGACTCTTACACTTACCTAGCATGCGAACACATTTGGCATTCTGGTCAGGGTTATCAAATAAGATTTCTCCGCACCTCTGAAAAGAAAAGAAAATGTATATTTAGTTAAAGACTTTGCAGTAGTTTCTCTGTCCTTGTCCTCTGCTGTCTCTGGTTTGGCACTAGAGATGCTCAAAGACACCTTGTTAATAATGTCATAATCAAAAGATTTTCAAGTAGCCAAAGATTTTTGGAAGAATAGACAGTCCAGCACATCGTTAATGTGTAAAGAAAGGTAAGTATAAAATTCTCACTGGTATATTCCTCAGTATTCACAAAGTAAAATTTAAGCTAGCAACTATTACTTTCATTCTCTATGGCTGAAGCAAATAGTTCATCCACGTTACTATCTATTAGCATCGGACCCAGTTTTACAGGTGGCCTCACCTCCCACTGATAGAAGTTATGGCCCTCTCCAGTATATTCAGTTCTTACCTGGATATACCCTAAACAATGTCTTTGAAATGATCCAACTAAAAAAAAAAAAAAGGTAGATTTTTTTTGGAAGGGTTTAAAAAATGCAGTAATTTCACAGCTGCAGTTCAGACCATCACCTTGCAAACAGCTGAACTGGTGTCAGAATTGAGGTAGCGATCTCTGGTCACAAGTGAGGGTCAAGAACAAGCAGACCAGGACAGTCAATCACCTGTACATTAGATCTGCCAGCGGCAGGACAGGAACATGAAGCCACAGCCTGTAAGTGTATGAACAGTTAAGCTTAGTATTTCATTCCACATTGCTGTTCTGCCGGTGGTTGATCGGATTGACGTTCCAGCGTCCGTTCCGCATTCCCTCCTCTCAGAGATCAGGAATAAGAGCCATGCTGATTCAGCCATTTCTGTATTCTGTAAAAGGTGTCTATTTAAAGAAAAAAAAGTTCTAAAAAAATTATTAAACAATCATTTCATTTCACGTTGAATTTCAGCTCTAGCTAAGACCTATGAGTAAAGACTGTTTTTTTGTAAAGTACAATTATTTTATCTCTGTGCTAGTGTTTTGTAAATTAAAAATAATATTAACATGTACAGATATATTATCGGGGCTAGTTTTGTTTCCCTGTGCATACTCAGTACAAGAACATCATTAGGGTTAGAATCAGAGTACAATAGTATTTGGTTTTTTTTCAGGGAAAAGACACAACTGTTAGGTCCTTTATGTAGACAGACAGGTCAGTTCAGCTGACAGGAGGAAGCAAACTGGTGCGGCTTATGGGCCTGATCCAGCTCCTGTTAAAGTCAGTTCTCACTTCAGCAGTGGCTGCCTCAGGCACTGCAAAAAATATTCAGATTTTTATCACTACATTCAAAGCTTGTGTTAAGGGCAGCCTCATATTTGAAATGGTCCATACTTGCTTATCTACATATTTTGTGCTTTTGGTGTCTACGACCAAAAGGGAATAAAAACACAGTTGTTCAAGTTTAGCAAACTGCGGAGAACTGTCCATTTCCCCTCATTTTCCTTTCCCTCTCTTTCTCACATATTTTCCTTTCTCTTTTACAGCACCTAAGGCTTTCTCTCTTACGTAAGATAAATTGGTTATTATTGTCTTTTTTGGGGGTGGAGGTTAATATGAACTGGTATTTACAACAAATACTGGAACTTAGAAAGAATTAGAAAAATAAAAAACGCTGGAGCTTCAAAGGAGAACAGCAACAGTGCGGTAACTGAACAAAACATTTGAAACTCACTGTTTTTCAAGCAGCCTTTACCTCCCTCACTCCAAAATAAACACCAACAAACAAACAAAAGGCCACTTCCCACACAGAGCCTCCTCGGTACATCTCGGCACATCTCGGTACATCTAAAAAGAACACACAGATGCCTATATTAGCCTTCCTAGGTGGGAGCACATACTCCTGGAAGATTGCAGAGAGATTGCACAGGAACAGCACCAGCATTTCAAACTTAATTCTCTGAATGCTCTTATACCAGCTCCCTCTCAGGAGGCAAAGAAATTTTCTTTTTGTTCTTCAAGAAAGAGAGTTAACGTACGGGTTGCCTTTCACAGAAATCTTCCAGCTTCTTCTTCAGAGCCATTGGGATATTTAGAGATGCAGAGATTTGAGAAAGCACTTCAAAATTCATCTCCTCTCTCACCCCCGAATCTAAGCTGCTCTTTGAAAACTCTTGGTTGTTTTTTCGTTTAATCCCTCAGACATATTGCATGTTCCAGACATATTTATATAAACATTACATTTCAGGCTGGCAAATTGTGTCTTGTAATATCTGACAATACTTACCAGTCCTAGTATTATGAAATTGGGAAAACAGCTAATGTTCCATTGAGTCCGCTAACATCCCACGGGATCCATTATGAGGACGGATGAACTTTGAAAAGTTTGGAAGTAAGATTCAGATAACTGTATACCAGTTCAGAGGCTTATCTGAATCCCCTTAACCCTTGCAACCCACAGAACTGAATGAAAAACATGCTGCAACAGTCAGCCTGTTTCAGGAATTTTTTCACTACTTATGCTGCAGCTGGAAATACCATGAGGAAAAGATACTGCAGCAGTTTTATTTCTGATGCCAGTAAAAGCTCATAGGTACACATCAATGGGATGAAAAATAAGCTGTTACTAAACTACTCAAGTATCCAAAAAAGATCTGGTTGGAGCCTGGATGTGTAAAGTGGCACAGAAGTGTAGCAGGGACTCATTTTTGCTCATCCCACAAAAATAGTCATTTGGGCATTTTCGCTGTTAGCAAATATTTTCCACGAACAAGAAGTAAGGAAGGACTTCAATATTTAATCTTTAGGATTAGACTGACACTTTGCCACCACTGCTACAAAAGCCTGCCAAGGTAGGATAAATTTCTCCTGCCCTTTTCCTGGCCCAGCTTATTTCCCTTTCTGGGTTGGGTCCGTTCCACTAGCTTGTATATTGGGGATGGTAGTGAGACACGGGGCCAAGACTCTCTCCACTCCCTGTCCATTTCCAAGGCAGGAAGATTATACCAGCCCCAAAGCAGCTGCTCATTCTCTCCTGAAAGTTTCTAAGCTGGCTCCAGAGTCAATAGTGGATCCCTCAGAGAGCAGGAGTAGGAATTTGACATCAGACATAGGTTATTTAACTTTTTAATTTCAACTAGTCGGAAAGCAGAGAAGAGAGGAAGAACAGCCCTGGATATATCTGCTGCACATCTGCAGAAAGACTGCACATGTGCAGATCACCTACTCACATATGTCTGTTGGGAAAGTTGAGAGAGAAATGCAACATCTCTTCTAAAGACTAGCTAAACAGCTTCTTAATGATGTTGCTTATAAGCAGCACTTGTGGTATTCATATAAATCAGGTCTGGAAGAAGATGCCAGCTTCTGTTCCCAGTTCAGGGAGGTAAGAGTATCAATCGTGTGCTATAAAGACTGAGCATACTGTTCATTTAGGTAGAGCAATGAGCTCAGACAGGAAAACTGGCTCTCAACTTCATTTCTTGAAATCTACAGCAGAGATGGATTTATAGTCCAAGTCTGCATTTGAATCCCACTGAAATTCCAAGATTTCACTCTCTAATACATAACAGATCATATTCTTGCATCTAAATGATCCCTGAGTTTGGGATGTTTTAAATCTCAGTTTCGGCTTCATGGTTAAGACTATTACAGCACTGCTGGGACTGACCTCTTCACTGGGAAAGAAGCTATATTCAGCTCTTGCTATACTTAGTCCTGAGATGTTGGACAGTACATTGATGGGTTTACAAGGGAAGTTCTGAAAATAATACCACCAGTTTTCACTTGCCCTGAAGTGCAATGGTACATACTTGTGTTAGAGAGGATTTCTTGTTGAAAATCTTAACTCACTGCTGTGCTTGGAAGTGGTCAGACTTAAGAAAGAGGTAGGGAAATATAAATAAAGTTAGCTCCTCCAGATGTTTGTTATTCCTTCATATCTCTTGATTCACTGAATTCTGGACTAGGCTGCTTCTTTTTTTTTCTCTTTCAGAACGGAATAAAGTATAGTCATTCTCAGTTAATATTATTTTCAGTAATAAAGATGTATTTCCACATAGGACTGCAGTCTGCAATTCATTATGCATATGAGAAAGTATTTATGCTTAGATAAGAAAATAAATTAATGAATTTTATACTCCCAACTCCCTTTTCTGAGATCAGGCACATACCATGAGTCTGTGTCTGTTGCACAAGCTGAAATGTGCTAAACCAGGTTTACAAGTCCCCCATGGAAAAAAGGAGAGAATCAAGGAGCAGCTGAAAATGGAGTTTAGAAAAACAAAGGAAAAAAAAAAAAAAGAAAGAAAGAGTTGCAGTTAGAGAATAGAGATAAAGAGACATGATATTCAGAAAAAATGTGAAATGAACTCTGGTCTTTTGATGAAATAAGTAAATCGGAAGACTTGAAGCCTGCCCGGTAGGCTGTGATGGCCCAATACCACCTATCAGAAGAGAAGCACTATGTTACATGGGCACAATCCTCCACAGGAAGGGACTGCACTGGTGAAGGGTGCGCTCAGGCAAGATGACCTGTTTACAGGATACTATGGAGCCCTGTGCCAAAATAATTAAAGCAAAGCTGCAGAAAGGTAGGGTACAACTGGAAGAAGAAAAGTTCATGCAGAGAGCTGATTGAGATCTACTCTAGACAGCTGTACTAATTTTGTAATGTATCTCGTATTACTTCACTGGTATTGAGGTGATCTTTCATAGACTGCTTTTCCATTTCCAGCATTCCTGCAGGTCGCATCACCTGCATTTGAGTACTTAGGTATGTATCAGTAAGCAGTGTATACATACCCCAGACAGAATATGCCCTTAGTTTCTCTATGTTGTGGAGAAATTTTTATCTACTAAAACGCCTTTTTGAAGTTCATGATATTCAAGTTCTATATGTGTGATAAATTAAATCATTATATGTTTAGGAGGAGAGATGCATATCAAGCAATTGAAGCAAATAAATAGGGCTAAATTCTCACCTATGACAAAATTCAGCAAGTAAACACCAGAATCCTTTTCTCATTCAAACTGCAATATGTAGCATCTTCATTTTCTACTTACTAAATGCATTTAATTAACATTTACCTATTTTAGTAATTTTAGAGTAATTTTAAAAGGTGGTAAGATTTTTTTTGCATGAACAGTTTTGACCTTTTTAAGCTACAGACAAACAAGTTTTGAAGAGCCAGCTTACACAGGTAAAAGGTTATGGAAGTAAGAACAATATTTATAGTCTTCACTCTGCTCTGTTTTCTCCAGCGCATACTGAGTGTGATGTTCTACACACGTGCCTCTTCCAACATTGCAGTAATCGATGAGGTACTTAATGCAGATGATCAGACAGAGATGACAGTAAGCAATGGGTAATTTCCTTTTTGCAAGATGTGACACGGATTATTATATCTCTAAATCAAGGAGATTTGCTAATTGGACACTGATTTCATTTCACATAGGTAAGCCTACCAGCTAGTTTCTTCCTTTGAAACAACCTTAAGGTTGTAGTTTACTTTCACCAGTAGTAGAAGGAGGCCAATTGTACATAACAACATTGTTTAGTAAAAGAGCTTTTTTTCCCCCTTTCTTTCTTTCTTTCTTTTTTTCCTACAGTACTGCACATAATTTCTCATTCTTGTATAAACGAGAGTTAAAAGACATATTTATAAAAACATCTGATTTATAGAATTTAATAGAGAGCAAACAGCTTCTGCATTTATATGAAAATAGTTCTGGATGATCTCAGAGGCAAAAAATGCTACTTTTATTCATATTTCTGTTTTCCTATTACATTCCTTTCCCTATCACCTTTAAAAAGTACCTGAATAGTACAGTCCTCCAGTATGTAGAAGCATCACTTCAATACTAATGATTTATAAATGTGAAGTCAGTGCGAAAAGCAACATCACTACAATCTTTCATAAAAACCACTGGTCATTTGTATAAATAGTTGAAAATGAAGGCAATATTTCATGAAGTCATGAATCCGGCCTCATGCTCTTTGTTTCCAGGCTGCCTGGGAAGAGATTTAAGGCAGATTCCTCCTGGATGCTAATGAAACATCAGAGTGCAGGAATCGCAGGAATTCTAGTGCCTTGTTAAACTTGGGATACTTCCAGCTCAGTGTCCCCTCTCTAACAGGGGCTCAGGAGAGTACAGAAACTGCCAGAGCAGACAGCCGTAGGTAGTGTATCCTGCCCACAGCCTTCGTAGCTATCACCTGCCCCAGAACGAAAGCCTCACAACGCTCTCTTGCAGAGATTAAACGAACGACTGAGTAAAAGAAGGGAATTCCCTATCAGTACTCTGCATACTCTTGAAACGTACTTAGACATTTAACACCCTGAGTTTTGCTGAATTTCTAGCCTTGCTGACCTTAAGGTTTTCTGCAATGATGATGGCTTTTATGATAACTTCTTATTATTGACAGGTACCTTTCAAGGCCATTGTTTTTACTTGTTTAGAGAGAAAATCTTTTCTCCATATCATGCCTTATTTTATATTTAATTATCAGGCCCATGTTTAATCAATTTTCTGCAGAGTAAATGATTGCAAAAAGCTCAGCCAATTCCTATGACTTGAATTTCCATCTCTGAATTCTTCAGTAACTTTATTTAGCCTTTCTTACATGAAAATATGATTATTATGAAACAATCAGAGGACTGAACATATAAACATTCCTATTGGTAGTGAATACTGATAGAAGTGTTCAGCCAATAAAACTGCTCCAGAGCCATAAAAATTTTAATTGTTTACATATTACATCTTCAGAGATTATTAACTGTTCCCTGAATTACTAGAGATCAAAACTTATGCTTAACTAAAGTGTAAGACTAAACTTTAATTTATACCTGCTAAAAAGTTACCTAAAACTAAAACTAAACTAAACTAAAAATTTCTACCTGAATTTGGCAAGTTTTCCCATAATGACTATGCTGTAAAAGTGTACACAAGAGCTGTGCTAAACTGAGCTCCAAAAGGCACACTTATCTTGAGCTAAGTTGTATTGTGTACAACCTCTAAATCTGGTATCTTCAGACATAAAAGCCCATCCATTTATAAATGCAGTGTAATCACGGCATACTAACTATTGACTTTCAACAGCATTAGCAGTCAGAATACTACCTTTGCTGCTCTTAAGATTATTACAAGGTACTAACAGCATATTATATTGCAATTATACCATGTTCCATGGGTAGGGGTTCCACCTTTGCTATTTTGCATCCGAATTGAGCAGTTAAACTGAAAATCCAACATCTACTAACATCCAGCCGAGTTGCTTCAGAGTAGAATAGCTAGGCCTGGGCAAATTTGTTTTGGGAGATATTTCCTTTCCCAGTGAAAGGGAAGGTTTCTCTTCGATGCAGGAAGTGAAACACACTGCTCAAATACCTCTCAGTGCTCTCTCAGTGTCAGTCTCCAGCACAACCTCAGCAATGTGTTTTACTCTGGAATTCACCTCGCTGTAGACCCTCGGCTAGTCCAAACAGAAGACACAGCATCAGGAGTAATTACAGTAAACTGAGCAATAATTCCCAACCAACCATTGTTGCTAGTCAGCAACTTGTTTGTGGGCTGAATAGCCCGACGTGAACCTTTAGGCAGTTTGTTCTCTCACAAACCTGTGATTTACTATGGTTTGGAGTGGTTTGAAATGGATTAATGTTGCTGGAAAATGGATATAGCAGTTTAACTGCATTGTTTCTTCTTCAGCTAAGGGGAAAAAAGTTAGTTTAACAGTATGTGACTTCATTAGAGAGGCGCCAGTAGACCTGATCCCCTTGAAAATTCTTCAGTGTTTCAACATGGTACCCCTGTTTCTAAGTGTTTATGACATGGACACTGAAAGCCAAATCCAGGACTACTAGAGCAATAACAATTTGGGGTTTTAATAAGCAGTAAGTCACAGGCAAGTGTGCATTAGCAGGGGAGGCATAACTTGGAGACCTTGGCACAACCTTCTAAAGGGGTGCCAGCATCCAAGAAATGTTAAAGAGCAGACTGAATTTTTTACCCTCATGGGATGAATTTATACTATAGTTCACCTTCAAGTTTACATTTTAAAGAATGTCGAACATCTGTAGGTTACGTAACGGATCCTCCCACCACAAAAACAATTCTAAGCGGGAGGGGGGTACGACGTAAAACATCAGTACTAGGGAAAAGGCAAATTCATTGTCTCTATTATTGCTCTGATGTGAAGTATCAAAGTCCTCTGTCTTTAAACATTTTATGGACCACATAATTGTCTTTCCTCCTCTAAGTTGCAGAGTTGGACTGTTCTCCCAGCTGCTTTCTATGGTTACTGCCATTTTAATTCTCACTTTCTACTGAAATAACTAATGGGGGGAATATATAGGATTAATTTGTGAAAAATTAGGACTCCAGCTACATGTATTTCTCATATATTTACCACTGATCTGTTGGATCAAAAGACAGGTCAAAGCCTCAGAAGTACTAACTGACACATCACCTTCCAAGAACCAAATCACAAGTCTGAACCTAAAAGTTCATCTTGAGCTAGTCAAAGCACTGTGGGATAAATTTTGGCATCTGATTTTTGCACGTGCCCACTGCATATTGTATGCTTTGCAAACAGAAGCACAATCTCACGAAAGACACGTAGAAGACTGGACGCTAAAACAGGCATCGGATTTCTCCTACCTAGTATATGAATAAGACTAATGTCCTGACCACTTTGTGAATGCCACCGTTTGCTGGTGGCCTGCCTGCTTCTCTACTTTTCTTGGTTTTCTTGGGTTCTCTAGAACATCGGTATGCACCAAGCCTTTACAGTGCTTCACTTTTTAAAGAATGGGAGTTGATAAGAATAAGTCATGCCAAAAGCATGCTGACATCCAGGTAATACTTCCACAAGTCCACTGCCTTAACTCGTTTTCTGGCATAGACACAGACTTAGGTAACAGAACGACGAGTTGATCAACAAACCAGGAAGGAGAAGGTTAGAGATCATTAGACAAGCCTCAGAACATACCTATGGAAGGTCTAGTTGAGCAGCCAGCTTCAGTAGAAGGGAATACAGAGCATTCACAGGCAAAAGGTGGGAAACTAAACCTCCCAGAACCTCACCTGTGAGGCAAAGTTACTGCTTTCACTTGAAAATAGTATGGTTCTGCGAATGACTAAGAAATGGTCGTCCTGTTAAAAGTGAGCTTTCCCCTTTCCCTCTCTCTCTCTCTCTCTCTTTCTCTCCTTGTTTTTTCTTAACTTTGTATCAATCTTGGCCATCAGCTATGGACCCTGCAAAGAAAACTTGTTACAAATAAAAACCTTTATGCAATACCATGTTGTTAGATGAAGCCCCAAGGACAGGCTCAGCCACTATGCGAAGTGGACACAATCAAAGAATGGCCTTAGGCCTTGTTTATTTATTTTGTATAGAGGATTTCAGTGTGTTACGACACAAAATCCTGCCTTCAGACAGTATCTCTTGCGTTTATCCCCAGCCACTTGCAACTTTCACCCAGATTCGATTCTGATTGTCCTTCTCCAACACTTTGAGCGCTTTTGCCTTATCTTTATTTTTAACTTCTTTTGCCACTCTAAGCAGCAAAAACATTTTCTAGAGCTGTATCTTAAGTACTTTCAATTGTTCTGTACCAATTGCCTGATTCAAAATATTGTGGGCATCTATCCAGCATGTAACCAAACACTTATACTGTAAAAATGGGGAACCAAAATGGGTTTTTAACCTTTCAACACATGCTTCTACAGTCACAACTATCAATTAGATGTACTCTCATATTAATGCTGTTTAAAAAACGTAAATCAAATAAAAATCCCAAGTAATTCCAGCATTGCAAAAAAGACTTTCAGAACTTCATGTACACCCTGCATATATCCAGTTTGTACAACTAGAACATCTGGAGCTAAAAAGAAGCAAGTGCTGTTTTGAGGGGAAAATTTTCCATTTCAAAAATTTGAGACATTAAGAAAGAACATCTTCTACATTAAAAGGAAGCGTCATTGATATACATGTAACTTTTTGACAACTTTCTATGTGGGGATAATTTATCTGAAGCCATATGAAAGCCAGGTGTTTCATTATTTTCAGGAAACATTTACATACTATTGTTATAAGCACTATGAAGGTACTTCAGGTACAGGGAAATTCATGTTCTTTGCCATCCTAGTTACAGTTTCCACTGTTGCAGTCTTTTGGAGTGATGTTAAGAAGATGAATTTCCCCTTGAAATTAATTCCCATACTTTTTTCTGAGTTGTTTTTTTTTTTTTTTTTTTTTTTTTTTTTTCCCATGTGTGAAGCACCAGTTCACAACAGGTGTTCTGCTGGCAGGTGCTGTACAAAGCTTCTCTCACTCTCTCTTCACAGCACAGATTCTGGATATAATCTCTCTCTACTATGCCTGTCTTTGAGATACTAAAACAAAAGAAAAAGTTCCTGCAAATGTTTCTTTTACTTGTGGTAAAAATCATCACAGCAGCTTACATGAGGCATGATATGGCCTGGTACCTTCTTTCTTCTCTTGCAGGCCCAAGGCTTTCCTAAGTGATATGCATCTTGATTACACATACAAAAATTATAAAAGCATTTCATTCTGAAGAGGCTTGATTTAGTCAATAGAAATAACTGCAGTAAACAACATCAAAAAGACTCCATGGGAACACAGTGGTCCCTAGTACTCAGAGTTTTCTTGAGCTATCACTGCTCTAAGAGAGAGTAAAGCCACTGCAGTTTCACAGCTATCTGCAACTCCCACAATACTGTTCTGCAAACAAGTATTCAGGCAGGTATATAACGAGATTAGAAAGTTCACTTTCCTGTGTAATTCAAATAAGATACTGAACATATCAGGGGGAAAAATGTCTTCTTATGTCACCCTACTGCAAGCACTCTGCCTGCCACACTTTGTCTTAAGTTTTCATCACAAAGTGACATGAAAGCGTTTTAGACTTAAGCAGGGAGACCTGTGTTTTTGCAGCAGAAAAAACGTCCTGTACCTCACACTTTAAATAACTCCCACATATAGTAAAACACAGTATTTAAGAAAGGTAGTGCTTACTGAAAAGCAGGAAAGAAGTTAATTTCTTAGTATACCTCTGTATTAAAGCAGCATTCTTTATAATAGTAGTATTAAACACAAGAAAAAGGAAAGAGTTACTGTTTTTCATGCATTATTAAGAAAAGACAACGCATACTGTTTCTGGGAACTAAATGAAGGTTAGCAAAGGATTTAATTGAATACCATTCCCTTGCTTGAGCTGGATTTATCTTCTGACAAGATTTTCCCTTGAAGGGACATGTCCTCCTGCTGTACGTAGTAAACCTCAAGCATTTTGCAGAAGTGGCAAGGCCGTGCCTCCTGTTACTCTCCATTCAACTAGTTACCGCTTTTCTGGGGAGATATGAGAACTGTACTTCATCTCTAGAGAAAAAAAATGTTAACTTCTTGTTGTCATGGAAATAATCTTACATTGCCTTTTGGCCTGGTGTTACTCGTATCTTTCACTGTTAGCTGCCAAAGTCAACAAGTTGAACATTTCTATAGTGCACGTTCTATCATATATCCCCTAACAGTCTGTTCAAAACCAGGCAATGTCTTTGATTCTTAATGTTAACCAATTTGATCCTGACTAATATGCATAGTATCATTTCTGTTTAGCGTCTTTTACCAATCTTGCTGCTGCCCATTTGAATGTGCTGCACTAGGGGTGATACATAATGTGACTAATATATACTAGGTATGGTTTGTTCTTTATCTGGTCCCCCAAAGGGAAAACTGGGTATACAATGTAGCATTTTCTTTTCAGAGGATTTAATTTTTGGATGTGTTTGTTTTTGTCTCATGCTATTTAAGTGTGACAGTTATTATACATTTATGTTAATGAAAATGGGATTAAAAAAGAGCACCTAAATTCTGTTGTTTTTCCAGTTTTTCCTGAATTTCCAAGTTTTCCATGACATTTTCAATAAAAACATTATTCCCCTTGTATTTTCAGAAAATTGCAGAGATGCTGAGTGTCTTACGTAACTATTTAAAAACGTATTATACAATATAATACATGTTCTGGTAGGACATGCATTCTAAAAAGCTTCAGAACAATTAACTTCTATGTCAGCCTTACAGCTACAGTAGACTTTTATAAATCTCACAGGAAGAAATCAACTTTACATTTTGAATTTTGCAGAGCAGAAGAGATGGACACTTGCAGAGACTGATTCAGCCCACCTGACTACAGAGAAAGCCTAAATGCCTGACTTTTAATCAACTAGTTAGGTGGACCTAACTTACTCCAAAAGCATTAACATCTAATGTACATCTGGAGCCTAACATCAGTGTTAATCCTGAATGTTAGAGGCTCGATTTGCACGGCAGAAGAAATATCCTTCCCGCTGCCACAGTGTGGCAACTCGACTGGCAGACTAGGAGAAACGAGAGAGGGAGCCGAGCAGCCTCTCCCCAGGAGATGTGGGCTATTCCGAACATTTGGTTATAGGGAGACTTGCCACGGTGAACCAGGCCAGCAGGGCCTTTCTAGCAACTCTAAATTCATGACATTTTTATGAAGGAATTAAAAAGATTTTTTACTGCTTCTGTGGTCATAGTTATTAGTATTATCGACCACCTGGGATGAGTACAGTGTGAATTGCACAATACCAATGTGAAGCTCACAAATAACTAGAGCAAAATATATTGGTTTCTGCACAGTAAACAGAACTTTTTCTCTAAAGCTACAGCAGAATCCTGTTATTCCCTCATAGGTTGAAAGATCTGAGAAAGCAGTAGGGAAAACAAAATGTTTCAATTTCTCATATTTCAGTCTATAATATAAATTTGTATATAACATAAAGCTTATAATGAAGCATAAAAAGGCTTTTATAATCTGTAGTAAAGATAACTGAGTGAATTCTATTTTGTGGGGAGCAATAGTTCATTTAAAAGTTGAGTACTAGCAGTGTTCAAGAGAAAATAGCAAAGCACTTTCCATATCAGAATATGCAAGTAGCTCTAGCAACAGTTCTCTTTATAAAATATTATGAGATGTTAACTATTTTACTTCCATAGACATTAATAATTTTTACTTCCACATTACATTAATATTGTGCCTGTAAAATTTACATTTGGTACTTGTTAAATTCCAGAGAAAAGTCATGGTTTCTCATATATTGCAATATAGCTAAGCCACATGACTGATAAAATTGTGCCTATTACAGGTGGTACATCTGTATTCCTTTACAAAGAAAGAGAATGACCAAAAAAGTTTTTTATAACAATAATTAAAAACTTTGTCTAAAATAATTTTCCTAGCATTCTCAAAAATTCCTTTGAAACAGAGTTTACATAGTACATCAAAAGTGAAGTTACATCTAATTACCTGGGCTTTCTGACTTAATTTTATAATTGAAAGGGTTTGTTCATTTTATGCTACAGGATGCTGATTCATAATCCAGGCGAAGAAAGCTATTCAGTGCAAACAAGTTCTTCAGTGGAAATGTGCAGGGTTCCAGTTAAAAAAGGCTTTGAAGTACCTCCTGTTTACATGAAAACAGCTGAAATTTGCATTCAGATCTAAACTCTTGTGGCTCAGCTACCTCTCTATTTCAATGCATGTCTAGTATTTGAGTGCTGGCAATACAATGCTAACCTACCGCTGAAGCGATTGCAGCAGATTTCTCATGCCAAGACACTGTTACAAATAATGTAGTAAGTTTTTACCAGTTCTCTCCCTGTGGAAAATGTTCAGTGTGTCTGTGATTTTTTTAGTTCTTCTCATTTTTACATTAGTTATTTTTTACAGTATTATTCAACATTACCCTTGAGGCAGGCTAAGTTTTCATTTAGACACTCTACAGATGGGAAATGGAGGAAAGGACTAATTACACAAATTTGCTAAAGGTCGCCAGCTTGCTGAAAGAACAGGGAGTAACATTGAGCTTGCCTCCAATTCTGTGTATTATTTCTTACATTAACAGTATGACTACATTTATTTTGTTGAGTAATGGATGAGTAAATACAGGAACTTATCCTGCAAACTGATGAGCCCTCTCACCTCATAAAATAAATTGTGCAATTTAGATCAGAAACACTGTAAATATTACATTTTTAAAAGGCACCTCACTGACTTAGGACAACAGTTATTAAGTCAGCCCTGTGCCTGCCGACCATTTAATTTTTCCCCACAGACCTGTATGCAAGCAACTTCAATATGTACATGTAATGCATGGATGAGTATATGAGAGGCTCAGTTTGTCTCTGATCTGCAGAGGATATTAAGACCCTGGCTGGAGGAATACTGATTCTTTAGCTAAAGCTACATCACCTCCCTCTCCCCTCATCTGGAAGCCACTTAATCACTCCCTGGTGAATCAGCAGGCATCACACATCAACGGCAGCAGGAACTGCAAGGATACATCTAACAGAGAAAGCAACTATCGCCAGCTGTGCATATTAGATGGTCTGTTCTGTGTTTAATATGGATACATTAGTCTTACATGAGGTTAATTGTATTTGCACAAACATGTGAATGAGGATAGATATCAACGTTGCTTTTTCAGTACTTCCTTTCAAGGGGAAACAAAGAAGTGTTTACTCTAATGCAATGTCTATTTTAGAGTGATCAGATTTTGTAAAAAAAAAAACCACAAAGTGAAACAAAATAGATTGTAATTTTAAAACCAATAACCAAACAAAAATTCTTTCCCTTAAAAAATTCTCTAAGTAAGTCTAATCTTCCCATCTGGATGTATGGCAATCCAGGGAAAGGATGAAAAAATTATTGGGTAGGTTTTCAATGTTTTTCTTTGTTTAATGAACTATTTCACAAATGACTGGGGCCTGCTTTCTCAGTACACTAGGAAACATCCATTGCCATATTAGAGTCTATAAATGAAAAAAAAAAAATGTTGCCAGAAGAAGAAAGTACACAGAATGTGGAAGAGGGGACAGGCTACTTGGGAGAATTATAGGAATGTAGTCAGAGTATGTAGAGATGCTGCGAGGAAGGCTAAGGCCCATTTGGAATTGAGTCTGGCAAGGGATGTTAAGGACAACAGGAAGGGCTTCTTCAAATACATCAGCAGCAAGAGGAGGACTAAGGAAAATGTGGGCCCACAATGAATGGGGCGGGGGCCCTGGTGACAAGGGATCCATATCACTTGAGAAGGCAGAATTACTGATTGCCTTCTTTGCTTCAGTCTTCACTGCTAAGGGCAAATCCGTGGGCCCAGATGGGATGCACCCACAGGTACTGAGAGAGCTGTCGGATGTAGCTGCCAGGCTGCTCTCCATCATTTTGAAAAGTCACGGAGAACTGGAGAGGTGCCTGAGGACTGGAAGAAAGCCAATGTCACTCCAGTCTTCAAGAAGGGCAAGGAGGACCCAGGCAATCATAGGCCGGTCAGCCTCACCTCCATCCCTGGAAAGGGGATGGAACAGCTCATTCTGGATGTCATCTCCAGACATACAGAGCAAAAGAAGGTGATCAGGAGTGGCCAGCATGGATTCACCGAGGGGAAATCCTGCTTAACCAACCTGATAGCCTTCTATGATGGAATGACTGGCTGGGTAGATGAAGGCAGAGCAGTGGATGTTGTGTACCTTGACTTCAGCAAGGCTTTTGACACTGTCTCCCATAACATCCTCCTAGAGAAGCTCAGGAAGTATGGGTTAGACGAGTGGACAGTGAGGTAGATAGAGAACTAGCTGAAAGGCAGAGCTCAGAGGGTCATCATCAGTGCCATGGAATCTAGCTGGAGGCCTGTGGCTAATGGTGTCCCCCAGGGCTCAGGACTGGGTCCCATCCTGTTCAACTTCTCCATCAATGACCTGGATGAGGGGACAGAGTGCCTCCTCAGCAAGGTTGCTGATGATACCAAGCTGGGAGGAGTGGCTGAGACACCTGAGGGCTGTGCTGCCATTCAGAGAGACCTGGACAGGCTGGAGAGTTGGGCAGAGAGGAACCTCATGAGGTTCCACATGGGCAACTGCAGGGTCCTGTACCTAGGGAAAAATAACCCTAGGCACCAGTACAAGCTAGGGGCTGACCTTCTGAAGAGCAGGTCTGCAGAGAAGGACCTGGGAGTGCTGGTGGATGACAAGTTGACCATGAGCCAGCAAGGTGCCCTTGTGGCCAGGAAGGCCAATGGTCTCCTGGGCTGCATTAGGAAGAGTGTTGCCAGCAGGTGGAGGGAGGTGATCCTGCCCCTCTACTCAGCCCTGGGGAGGCCTCATCTGGAGTACTGCATCCAGTTCTGGGCTCCCCACTACCAGAGAGACATGGAGCTACTGGAGAGAGTCCAGTAAAGGGCTACAAAGATGATCAGAGGGCTGGAGCATCTGCCCTATGAGGAATGGCTGCGAGAGCGGGGCCTCTTCAGCCTGGGGAAGAGAAGACTGAGGGGGGGGATCTTATCAATGTGTACAAGTACCTGAAGGGAGGGTGTCAAGGGGACGGGGACAAACTCTTTTCAGTTGTCCCGTGTGACAGGACAAGAGGCAATGGGCAGAAATTGAAGCACAGGAAGTTCTGCCTGACCGTGAGGGGGAATTTCTTCCCTGTGAGAGTGACGGAGCACTGGCCCAGGTTGCCCAGAGAGGTTGTGGAGTCTCCTTCTCTGGAGATCTTCAAGGCCTGCCTGGATGCAACCCTGTCTACCATGCTCTAGGTGACCCTGCTGAGCAGGGAGGTTGGACAAGATGATCTCCAGAGGTCCCTTCCAACCTGATTGATTCTATGATTCTATGATTTATTTTTATCCGAGGACTATACAGAAGGGTTTAAAAAAGCCTATTGTAATAGCACAGAAACCTGGAAGAAGATTAAAAATGTATCTTTCCCATGGAAAGGATGTTAATCCAGTATCAAAAGCTGTTTAGGCTGTGATATCTTTGGAAGCCCACGGATGTCACCATACAATGGTGTGATAACTATGACGGGTCTGACTTCAACCAAACAAAGCTGAAATTCAATGTCATGCTGCTTATCCTTCACATATTAGACCACACTAAAGCAGGGAATTTCAAAACAGCAAATTGCTATAATCCCAATGGGAAGTCAAGGATGGAGAATTTCCTGTCCTTTGATATTTAAAATCAGAAATGCTGATGTTTTCTTTCAACTTACTTTATTGGTTTTGCATAATACTTGAAACAATACATAAAATAAATATTTTACAATTTTGTTCCTGAACATTTCCACAAAACAAACACTAAATACCACAACCTTGTCTACTCTGTTGACCTTCACCACAAGTGTCCAGGACATGAGTGTCCCCACCCACCAACCAACTGCGTAAAGGATTAATATGGTATTTTTAAAGGGAAGATCAGTAGTGTGCAAGGATTATTTTGGAAATACCCATGAAGACAGTGGGGACAATATGTTGCTATGAATCTTAGTTTTCCAGTAAACTGTAACCAAAAACACAGAACAGTGTAAATTTAAGGCTTCTTTCATAATGAAGACTGATATTAAAAATCTTTCAGCCCTATGTGGCTATCCCAGGCACAGCACAGTAGTCACAGAGGTATATGGCTAAAGCTTTTTCTAACTGTCTTTGAACATTTTTGTCTAGCAATAATTTTGAATCTTGGCAAAACGTATCTTAAGTCTGACACCTGAGGGACCTGAGAACAATCGTCTGCCACTTGGCAAAAAGAAATGATCTATCTTACCTCACCTCCAGCAGAGAAATCTAACAAAGAAAGAACTCCATTAGCCCTCATACCAAAGCACTGGTATCTTTGAAGGCTGTCTGAAAAGCTCCTTATCCCATGAAACCTCACAACAAAGCAGCTTTACTCCCAGAGCAGAGAGAGAGTCAGTAAACCTTAGAAGAAATGTTGCTCACTGCCGCCTCCGTACCAACGGGCTGTGCTTCCAGACCACTTAAACTACGGGATATGTTGACCTTCATTCAAATTAGAAAATGCTAATATATGTTTTCAAACTCACATATTATACCTCACTCAAAATGAAACTAAAATGTTTTCCCCAGTATACGGAATGTGCATGAACAAGTGCAAATGCACATGTGAGCCCACGAACGAGCTGCAGCCTCAGCTCATTAGTTCATAATGTGCAACCACCTTTCTGAAAAACAAAACAAGTAATTGATTGCATCAGGTCTGCAACACAACAGAAGAGAGAAACAGAGGATTAGATTCAGTCTTTGGGGAAATTTAGAAAAAATGTAACACCTTGCAATGGGAATTTAAATTCATGCTTTTGAAAAAAATACTTTCAAATTTCTAATAATCACAAGTAATCAAAGCTTTGCTATACATTCATTTTACATCAACTTCTAGGAGCTAATATATAACCAGTGCTTTCATCAGAGGCAGTGTTATTAGGAATCTATTTATTTCTACTGACAGATTTTAGTAAATTGTCATTATTTTCTGAACTTCCAAGTTTTGACATAAAGGCTTTATCTATACCAGTAAATTGAAGATATCAGGAACTATTCTCTGGCAGTGAGGCCAAATGGCACAGAATAATACACATCCATAATATTAAATTCTGTCAGTCTCCAAAATAGTTGCTGCAACCAAAACACTGCTGAGTTTCTGGCCAGTGCAAACTCCTCAAACCATACCAGGAATTCTTTGGAAAAGTGCTAGTCCATCCTGGCTGAAACTGCACCCAGGATTGCTCTAATGATTTAACAATATAGTTGGCCAAATTCCAAGACTTTTCCCAGCATCACTTAATTTATTAGTATGTGCATAGCCAAAGAGCGGGATTTATCTCACCAAACTGTTGATGTCTGCATCTGAGCTGTTATTACAGTCTCCCTTTTATACAGTCAGCAGCAGTTTTGTTTGCAACGTATACTGCAGGGGTCCATTTAAGGATGAAATGAAGCACCCTATGAGTATCTATTTCTCTCCCCTGATTAAAAGCAGCTCATAGTGATAAACTGGGTGAGGCCAGCTCCACCTACAGATTATACTCCTGCAAATCAAATCAAACCCGATGGATTAGCACAATCTCCACAACTGCTAAAATGAAGAACAAACAAACGATGCCTGAAACTGTCTGGAATAGTGTGAGTGCTTGTATCGATAAGCCTGGCAAGAAAGCCAAGTTCTGAGCTTCCCTTTCCCTGTTTGTAGTGCGAGGTTTGTTTGAGCGCCTTACAGAGATGTTGTGAGGCCCACCTACGCAATGTTTGCAAAGCCGTGTTTGCAGAGCACCGTATGGTACACGAGAAGCAGGGAGGCGAGCCAGGCACAGAGGTGCAGACAGCGCTGATGATCATGCGCTGGATTCCTAGGTTTTTGTTCATTCCTCTGGCAGCTTTTGCGCCGTGGCTACAGACATTTAGATGGCTCAGCCTTGCACTTAATTAATTATTTTCTCAGTATATACCGTAGTGAGGGCCCCTCTATAGGACTACTGTTTACAGATAGCTCACAAGTTGCTGCTGTTTTCTATTGCATGTATGTCCTGGCATAGTTACTGCATTTGTACACATAGACACTGGAGGGGATTTTCAAAGTCAGTGCAGATTCTGCACAGTTTTAGCTCCCAAGGAGATTGCTTTGGAAATGTGTGTGAAAACAGCACTATTAGGGGAAACAGTACATATCTGAATTGTAACAAACCTTGCCCGTGACTATTATAGTGATATTTACACACATGTGTGCAGGAATTCACTGTGTACTCAAAGCAATCAGGGAAAGCCAGAGTATCTAGCATGAATGGGAACTGTTTACCAGGGCACAATATTGCTACTGTTACGGGCAGCTGGGAGGAAGTCTTAAAGGGGCATCGTGGTCCGCTGCCTGCACACTTCTGCCTGACAGCTCTGAAAGAGGCCAGCAAGAAAAATCTAAGCCTATTAAGCAGCAGCAAACCCTGCTCCTCCCTAGGGAACAGTGAGAGCTGGGAAACGATATTCAGTTACCTTAGCAATTCCCTCCAGAAAATGAATTAAAAATATCCTAGTTTAAAGCTCCATTTTACCTTCTCTGTGTTGACTCAAATGCGTTGAAAGAGGAGGAACTGCAGAAAGCTGATCTTTGGTGTCTGAACCCTGAGAGTGTAAGCAGACATAGTTACAATCTTTGCACATCTCCCATTTATGCTATTTGGCTCAATCAGTCTCAAAATAGACTGGCCTGTGAGAACGGACGTTGCTGGCATCCGAGTACTTACAAAATACTATCAGCACAGGGAAATGAGACGGATCCAAACTCAGTCTGAATGTATGCAATTCAGAAAGCGTGAACTCTCCTCCCCCACTTCATTAATACTCATGTTGTGCAGCCTTCTCTGTTATTTCTTGTTACATATGCTACATTGATAGGCTTTCTATGCTTTAAAATCAGTAAGCGTGGCCGGGTGAAAGCCCAGGAGATGGCCAGCTCCTGTTGTTTAAAGCCTCTGTACCATTTCCATTGGCCCATGCAGCTCAAAGTGGTTTCAGCCGATCGGAGAGTGGAAGCTCATAGCCAAGTTGTAAGATGGAAATCAGACTAAAATTACATCGGGGCCAACAGGGAGGGCCAGCAGAGAGAAGTTTCCCTGCATTGCCAGGTGCTTCAAAGGAGAAGAATTTATGACTCCCTCAAGAGTTCAGGATGGTGCCAAGTGTCCATGTCAGCTAACACCGCACACAAGAGAGGCTAAATTCACCCTGCTTTTAACACTCTTGAATCAACAGAATTGCACTGGTATGAATTTACCTTGATTTTCTGCAAATAGTGTCTATAGAAAACTTGATGCAAGCTGTAGAATGCACTTAATTTACCCAGCTCCCTCTCTGCTTATCAGTTCCAATTTTACAGTGTGAACTATATCTCTTGTCATGTATATCCTACTTCTGCCCTGAAAAAATCATCATGCTCCTTGAATAATCATCATTTTTACTTGCCATGGATATTGTATTTTTTAAAGTTAAGATAAGGAACCGTTTATAAGAAGTTTTATGTCATTACTGAAATCTGCAAAGATGTCTATGTTACTGTATTTACAATTAGAATAAACTGTCCATAATCAAGACATAGATATGGAAATGATAAAAGAAACATGATGTGAAAGGAAGACTTAAAGAGTATAGATAAAGATGAAATATTTGTGAAAAGTCTGAAAGCATGAAAAAATAGGTTGTTCTTTGAAAACAAAAATTGGGAGAAATTAAAAGAGCCACAGAATTCCTTTTTCAAAACTGATTTTTGCTTTAAGAATGAGAGAAGGATTACGTATAACACATTTAGCATAAAGAAAGCACTTCTAGATATAATGATAAAGAAAGTAGCTGCAAAATCTTTACTTTTGAATAACAAACATATCTAATATTAGAAATGGACCTACACTTAGATGGATGTTTGCTTGTTGATCCCTTTTTCACTCAGGGAAAAATTAAATTGTTGAAAATGCAGAATCATAGTTCCACAGGTATTGATTCTCTTGTCTTGACATTCTGATCATCTGCTTCTCATCAAAAACTGGTATTTTTTGTTTTTCCTAGAAAAATGTTGAATAGTTCAGAAGATGCATCAACAGAACAAAGTAGGCCTTTTCAATCTGGCTGGGTCTGAGCAGTTCATATTGAAATTCAACACTGGTATTCAGGAGCAGTGCAATACTTAAAGTAAATATAGCACTTTCTAGGACATGCTCCTCTTACAGGCTCTATAGATAGTGAGTGTAAAGTGGGGAAACAATTACAACATCTAATACACCTTTTGAAACCTATTCAAGAGGCAGACACAGCAAAAAAAGCCTTTGAACAAAGGATCACTCAGCTCACCTATAAAGTGAAAAAAAGGCAGAAGCCTTTAATAGAAATTGGGAATTCTGAGATGTTCAGTGAAGCTCCTGCCTGAAAAAAGATTAGTGATGCAGATTAGAATTCACTAAAAATCAGGTTTTCTGATGAAGCCAGGCAGTAGAGAAAAGTATCTTTTATGACTGTATTCGAAGCATCAGAGCTTGATGATCTGGATGAGATGGTAATGAGGTAAAAAATCTCTGGCTAACAGAGCTTTGTTGTGTATATTCATAAATAAATAAGCACTTGAAGGAAGATGGGAGAAGAAGCTTACAAAATAAATTTAAAAATGCCATATGAAGTCATTACACTATCGTTAAGTTTGAATAAAGAATCACAGTAAATTTAGTTTATAATAGATAGAAAATACTTTATTCAATACTATATGCAACTTAATTTGAAGAATTTATTTGTGGTATATAGAAATAATTTTGTAGGATTCAAGTATAAAATAAATATCATTTTAAACAATGGTCCATAAAAGCTGTCACAGTTACCAGGATAAGATGTTTCATCTGCAGAAATTTTTGCAGTGTTTCTTAATTTTTACATCAGAAGCCTGAGAAAAAATTACGGCGCAAAAGCACTGTTTTGATTTGAAGGTGTCAAGACTTTTTTTTCCCCAAAACAGTCTCATTTTTAAAGTTGCTCCTGTGCTGTGCTCCTTAACTATTTCCTCATTTAGACACAATTTGCCATGATATCAGTTCACCTCTGATTTAAAAGGTCAGTTAAACTTGTGCAGAACAGGCAAAACAGATCCTTCATCTCTATAACAATGATTTTTCATGCAAGAATTTTAGTTTTTAAAATAAATAATATTATTGCTGTTATTCAGTAAAATGTTATATGTTCATGCTCATTCAAGGCTCTTTTTCTTCTTCTGCTGTCCCACATCATTGCACTCTCTGCCCAGCTCCATCTGCTGAATTGTTTCCCCTGATATTGTCATCCTCCATCCTTTCCTTAACATGTTGTTCTTGTATCTCCACTACCTATCTCCTCCTACTTATCCTGTCACCAACTTGCATGTAAATTAACACAATTTGCTGTAGAAACTCATGTCTTCTCATCTACAGTTTGCAGAAATTGCAACAGGCCACACAAGCACAGAAGTTCTTAAAGCAGAACAGCTGAAATGTAGACATTTGAATGTGTCGTCACCCTTGCCTAGCTCCATAATTTCTTAACAGTAACTTTTCCTCTCCACCTAACGATTCACTTTTGGGACACATCTGTGTCTCAGCCTGCACCACTGCTAAGCAGCTTGCTGCCTGTCTCTAAGGCTGTGCTGACAAATGCCTGTCAATCTGACATGAAATGGATCTTCCTCTTCTAAGTTTAGGTCTAGGAAAACAGTTATCTGTTGAGCCAGCTTTGACCAAAGATGTTCCTGAGAGACAACAGTGGTGACAAAGGGTGAAACTCACTGGAAGTGAGTGTTTAAAGGTTGTTAAACAGCTGTGATTATAACAGGTGGTCTTACAGGACTGGATTGAATCATCTCAAGAAAAGCCTTGCCTGTCTCACCCTGCAGGTCCATTCCAATTCTCAAACTAGATATTCCCTTTTCATATTCCTGGGAACTCTATTATGCTTAGAGTATACTTAATATACACCTATATATCTTGTCCAAAACCTAGTGTGGCTGCCACTGTCGTGAAAGGAGACAAAAAGACGTTGGTGCCCTCTCATTTACTACAGCTAACCGTCAGCCCAGCATGTCAAAGACAGTTCAGCTACTGAAGTTAATCCATTGTGAAGGAAAGAGTTGAAATTAATTGATTAATTAAGAGTTGGAATTAAGAGTTTTCCCTCCTGGTGCTCTCACCTGAAAAGGGAAAGACTGGGCTTTCCTAGTGTAGGTCTGTATTTGACATTAAATAGCTATTGATCAGTACCTATAATCAGTCTGGAGAACAAACATCACTGATCCTTTGGCATTTCCTTTCCTAAAATCATTGTCCAAATTGCAAGGAAGGAGAACCATGCTCACTCTCACTTCTGGTTCCAGCCCACTGCATCTTTCTTTGTATCAAGCAAAGAACAACTTCAAGAGGGCATATGCTCCATACTCCAAAAAGTCTGATGCTTGGGAAGCTAGAAGAGCCAGTCTTTCAGACATTGAATCACTGCTCTGAGCTGTAGACAATCAGCACTATATCATAGTGTTGGCTATAATAAAAAAGCAATGCTTTCACAATGTCTTTCATGATTTATACAAAAAAATGGTCATTCAATTTTCAACAGAAATTGGGGCAACTAACAAGTAAAAGGGATTGCACAATGCACTCTGGACAGAGGTGGATACATGAGTCTATGTAAAGGGTGACATTTAAGACACATTTTTATTACTATTTTTTCTATTTACTATCTGGAAATACTGTGTCTCAGTTTACATCATTGGATCAGTTTACATTAACACAGAAAAAGCTGTATGAAGAGAATCAGCCCGCCTTCTGCTATCATACTGAAATGCTTTGGCATTTTTTTTACTGTAAATCCCTGCTCTGATGCACAATTGTTACATAAAATAAAGAGAAGACAGAAGCAGTCATTAGAACTATGGGCAGCAGAGGCATATTAATGGCTAATTAGCAACTTTTAAGCCCCCTTTGGGGAAATGGTTTAGGGAACCCTTTGACAAGGGAGATAGATACATAATTTAGAGGGAAACAAATAAGAAGTATATAAAAGCCCTGAATGTTTGTCTATTAATCACACAATCTCTGTGAAAAACTTTCCGTAAAAATTAGCTGTAGCATAATGGTGAATGCTGACATTTTAAAGTATTCCTTAGCTAATCATGTTGGTCAAGTCAACTCTGTTATTCTCTAGAAAGATGCTTCAAGGACCTTTCACGCTTCAGTAAAACTAAAATGTTATTGCTAAAGCATTGTTTTACTTGCATTTTCCATATTGCATATGTGTTACTGAACAAAGCATGTGAGAATATGTTTGCATGGCAGATGCTCTGCACTGTACTTTGTTTGCCTCTAACAGCATCTTGGAAGTTGGGAGATATGCCAGTAACCATTAGGCAGTTATGCTGTTGGGATAAACCACAAAGACTTTGCAAGCTTCTGCTATGTTATTTTTCTGCAACTGTAGTTAACAATTTCACTTCCATAGCTGTGTTTACTCATTGTCATATGAACATAACAAATAAATTACCATTCAGTGAAAGCTGCTGAGTTACAAGCACGCTGTGGGAAAGGGACAAGCTCTGTTTTGTCAGCATTGAAATTTTACAAAAAAACAGGATTTCATTGGGACCAGTGCTTCCAGCTCTAAACTCATCCTTCTACTGGTGATCACTCAAAGCTTTTTTTTATTATTTCTTACTGAGTTGCAAAATTTTCCTGGGATATCTTCATCCGCTGTTACGCACAAAGCTAACAAAGGAAAAGTAGTTGCATGGGCCAGTTATGATAATGTCTTTTAGCCTTAGGAACAAGTGTGCGTTAAGGACTGAGAGGAAATCTGGGAGAGAGAGAGCAGACAGACCTCTTCCCTCTCAGGCACTGATTTGGAACCCATTCCTAACACGTAGCAAAAATAAATGTAAGAAAAATACCTGTAAAAAACCTTGCCAAAATAGTTCATACTGCTTTTATAGCTATTTTGTACAGACGATGACAGTTCATTAGGGCTGCCATTACCCCGACTGAACTCAGGGGTAGAGTTCAGTATGGATCCCAACTCTACTGGCAAACTACACAGGTTTCAGTTTAGGTTGAAATTTTTCTTTTACAAAAGTTGAGGTAAAAATATACAAAAAATATTGCTAAAATAATGTCAGAAAGAAATAATGTAATGTCATTAACTGTATAATATGCATCCTTAATGGAGTGGTATTAAGGCAACTGTAGAACTTAATCAATTTTTTTAGGGAAATGTCATTGCCTTCAAGTTTGTTAAGTTATTCATTGTCATTAAGTTCAAATCTTTGCCTTTATAATTGAAAAGCTTCTTAACATAGTTTAAAAACATCTAGTGACTTACTGAAGTAAAGATTTTGCTAATGGAAAGAATATCAAAAGAAGTATGTGTGGACATATATGTTACTTTTAGACTCAGTTGATGACAATCTTAATTGGAGCTGTGGTGCAGCTATTTATATATAATCGGAACACATAAGAGCAAAGAATACAGTATATACTTCTAATCTAAGAGCAGGAGGCTCTGAATCTGCTTCTCACTGATTCTGTTCTCATGTCTATATATTTGGGATGGAACCAATTACTCCCAGAAATTTTCTCAGACTTAATTAATTATTGATAGGAAAAGACCATGAAAAATACTTTATAGGTGCAAAGAGTCTTATTTTGTCGTCAGTGACTTCTAATTGTTAATCAGTTACTGGAACTGTATATAGAGGAAATGCACACTATACCGGATCAATGAAGAAGACAATACGTATGATATGATTGAAGGAGTGATGAGGCTCTAGATGTAAATTTACCAGTTGGAAATCTTTTGACTATCTTTTTGTTCAGACTGCTATGTATTATTGCTATTTCCTGGACTATTTTGTAGAGGCATCTTTATGACAGGGAATTCAACTCTATCCACATCCTATGATGTGGTCAATTATTTTTATTCTGCATTAGAATTTATGACTGCTGCCACATACCTATCTTTTCCTTACATATCAAGCAAAAAATAGATCATGACTCTGAATCTCAATCCAAATTATTTTTTCTGTTGTAACCACATGTGGAGTTCAAGGTTCAAAATCTGAAAAAAAGGTGTAATCTGAAAAAAAAGATGTAATTTCAACTTTACTTGAAATCACACCTGGATTTGTAAAAACATTTTAGTTGGGATTTTTTTTTTAACTATTGATCTCATGTGCTATTTGCCTTATGAACAGAAATGAAGTTAGGAGGATTAAGGAAGCATTTATCCTTGAAAGATAGTCTTTTTCCAAAGAAGGCATGATTTCGGTGAATCACAAGGCATTCACTCGTTCCCCAAAGTACACCTTAGTGAGGTATTTGTTACTATCTGCTAAAATAAACTGATCTCTACAGCTGCTGCTGTGTCATCACCAATCTCCAAACTAGATTTTACACTACAGTACGAGGCCCATGACACCACTCCAGAATCCTCCAAAGTATGTTTATGCTGTATATTTTTCTCTGTCTTGTTTATATCTTGTGAGAACAAATTGCTCTACGGGTGTAATGGCTTCATATTGTGATCACACTGATTACTATTCAAAGCTATGAGATAAAAATTCAATTTATTTCATCAAAGTGAAGGTAAAGAAAGGACTTGAGATATTTTTAAACAAATTACACCAGATAAAATAACATGCACTGTACATCTGATACCTGCATTCTATCTCTAGCAGTGCCTCCAGATTCGTTCTTGCAGGATCTCTCCCATTTAGGAGAATCAGAGATGTCCTTATCCTGTCTGCCAAGCTGCCAGAGCGATGCTTTGTAAAAGAAATCACTGGGACATTGTACAGCATGCAGCTGTGGACTTGATTCCCACAACACGCCTTATCTGCCTCCCATTCTCTCTAAAGCAGCAGTCCTAATCTTCACCTGTGGCCCACAATTACACTTCACCTTCCCCACTGTCCTTAAAAAACTGTCTGTGTGGTATAGATGGAAGCATTGAAGACTTGGAGTCAATTTAAAGAAAAACCTCTTCACTCAATTGAAAAGAACACTGATATTCTTGATTTTCTTGATTTTCAGAAGGACACCTCTGCATATTTAGTTTGTTTCTGATGTAAATACAGCAAGATTTTATCCACCTGACATTCCCAAACTAATTTGTTGACCAATATAACAGCTATGCCTTAACAGAAAAAACATGTGTCATTTGCATACATTTTAAATATGAATAGGTGTACACAGTTCCATACTTTAAATTTATTAAACTCAGATCTATCTCAAAAATTTATAGAACTGAACAGTGCCAAACACAGAACAGACTTGGAAGTGGGATATTATTTCTACCAGTATCAGGTAACTCCGTTACTTACCACAGTTTCATTCTTTGTGAAAAAATAAATTCTTTTCTTCTCTTTTACTTTCTTTCTCCACCCTTTTAATCCTCTGTTTATGATGATATGGAAATCCTTGAGAGCTAACATATGACAGAAGCAGCAAGGTGATCCAGAGGGGTAAGTTTTGTCCCCAGAGAGCTGGTAGAGGAATTTTGCTAGGAAGCTGTTTCCAATAACCTTGCAAAAAGCACTGTTCTCTGGCTTGCCCTACAAGAACTACTCCAACATACAGGTGACCTTCATGTTTTCTAATTCTCGTATTTTCTTGTTGTTAGAGGAACACTTTTGGTTTGTTATAAATTGCCCAACATCGCTTTTTCAGCTCTAAAAAGTTTCTCTAGTAAATATTTGCAGAAGTACAAAGCCTGCCAGAAAAATTATTCAATTTTTCAACATATCTACTCATACACAAACGCCTTACAGCTTGGTCATCTCCCAATTAGTTTCAAGCAGAATCTATCGTAGCATATGCTTTCAAATCTGATATGCTAATTTTTCTTGGCTATGAAACTTAGAAGAGACTCTTTTCTCCTTATAGAAGAAACAGAACACAATAGCATGCTGGAGAGGCTGTGTTCCCATGTTAAACAAACAGCATGGTGGGCCTCATTAAGTGTACAGCACTTATATTTATACATGAGAGCTGACTGTTTACCACACAGTGTAATCTTATTAGAAAAAGCAAATATTGATGCAGAATCTGATTAACTTGTACATATACAGATTAGATCAAAATTTGTAAAGCTTAATGGGCAAGGGTCAAAATACAGCAGAAGACCTCAAACACAATAACTGCTACAGTAAAAAAATGAACTGTGCCGTTAATTCTGAAATGCATAAACCGAGAAATAATGAAAACTTGTTATATTACTTAGTTTATCTTGCAGTTAACATTAGATCGTTTGCTACAATACATGTTCTAGTGTATTTTCCAGTGCAGCTTTAAGTGCCTTGTGCAAAGGCTTTCCTTTTCTATGGTGAATGCTCTGACAAAGAACTGGCGTAACAATGATATGCGTGATTCTAAGTATTTCTGGTGTTCATTCTTTTCAGCAAAGATGGCCCTTTTTTCTTACTTTTCCACAGCAGACACGCTGGATGAAAGTAGGTCTGTGTGAAACATTTCTTATAGTTGGGGAATCAAAAAATATGTATCTGTCCACTGTAAGGGTGTAAAAACTTGCTTGGGTGTACGCATATAATGATATTTGTCAGGCATTAAATGGTACTTACTCTATTCATCTACCAACATCTACTATTGGTACCACAGTAAGGAAAACACTTCATAACACTATATCTGTGCTGAGACCCTGAAGCCAGGAGAAACTGGCTCAGTGCAAAAACCCATTGTTTATAAAAGCTAGGTTATGAAAAGTAGGCTAAAAGCAGGGAAAAGTACTTTGCAGTCAGAAGACCTGTCTGTGAAACAGATTGCCAGAGAAGGCAGTTGCAGATGCCATCACTAGACATTCAAGGACAGATTAGGCAGGCATGACACAAAATCATCCAGAATAAAACAGGCCAGGGGATTCAAGAGCTTTGACATTACTGCTTACTGTTTAAGAATTTGTGTGAAAGAATTCTGCTCCATATATCTACAGATGGAGACTCTTCTCTAATTAAAACCACTAGATTTTATAAACTCCAAATCAGTGATGGCAAAGTCAACAAAAAATATATTTTATTTTCCTACAAAATGCAAAAGGAAAGAAATGAAAAGAGGAAACAAGTAGAGCTCTTGTACAAAACAGCAGTAGTCTTTGTGTCACTATTCCTCTGCTAATCTGAAAAATAGGAAAATGACTCTATTTAACTTCACTTCAGAGAAGGGTGGAAATACAGTCCAGCTGACAGCTACCCAGTCAGGTCATTCTATAAACAAAGGCTAATTTTCATGATCGCATTTACATATCACATTCAGATACACATTTGCAATGTCTATGCTATGTACATATACCATCTCTCTATATAGGTACACAAGATCCCATTTCAGTTGCTATTATGAGTTTTGATTATGACAACATATTCCAAATCTACAAAGTAACAGAATAAAAAAAAGAGAGTCTTGTAAATAATGGAACAAAGATAAAAATATGATCAATGCTGCTCTTTAGCTTAATATATGAATAACTGTAGCTATTGTAATCTCCAGGATTTATTCAGCATTCTGAAAATTTTAATGGAATGCACTACAATAAGTTTTGAAAGTTAAACAACCATAAAAAAACTGATATCGGTTTCTATTTTGGATAATTTTCACTTTCTGGTTCTGCTCCAGTAGCATAAAGCTGTTACATTGGGTTTCCATCACTATACTAAAGTGCTGAGTTTCTTAAAATCCAAATTTAAAAGTTAACTTATAAATAGAGAAGCAAGCAGTGTGTAAGCAACCTAATATCCAGATCTTGTTAAACTTTTGAGATTTTTCCATCTATTTTCCCCCAACAAATTATGAATGAAGAAGACAATTTAATTATGTTAAAATTATTATTTTTTCCCCCAAAATAAAAGATTTGAAATAATTCCTTCCCTAGAAGCATATTGTTCTATACAAAAATGTGTTTTGCATTTTTGGATCTATCTCTTTTGTTACTTGTCATATTTTAATCTTTTCTCAATTAAAAAAAAAAGGATTTTAAGAAGTGCCATTTATGTGCCATCTTTCATTTAGGAAGTTTATTTCCTTCACAAATTTAAATAGACAAACTATATTTGCTCTTCTCTTTTCCAGGTAGCAAAGTAGAGAAGCAGAAAGATTAGAAAAAGGAAATAAAGTCTTGGAAATTTAAAAACATCTTTTCAGGTAGTATTTTTTTCCAAAATAGAAAAGTTTTTTTCTGGATCAAATTCTGTGTGAAAAATACTGTTGGCCAAAATCATGATTTCTCAAAGTATCTTGAAAGAAATATTGGCAAATATCAGCCACTCTTTATTACATCCCATTACAGTTTTCTCCTTTTCTTATTTGGAAATCATAACTATACACTGTTTCTGGCATATTTTGCAAAATTATTTTAGTTAATTCATCTCTCTCTCTCTCCCTCTCTCTCTTTTTTTTTTTTTTTTTTTTTTTTTTTTACAGCTGGTGACCAAAGAGTTAATCAGTTCTTGGGATGCAAGGCCATAGGTTAGGCTGGAGATCACTGGTCTACAGCAGCTGCAGCTCCTTGGAGTTTCAAGGACTTGCAGCCACTTACACCAGACCTAAATATATCTGTATCTGAAGAGTTTCTATTGACTAAAATAATCGAGCTTCAGATAAAGGTGAGAGTTTGCCATGATGTCTGTATCTGGACAATTTGATCACAGCGCTCTTCTGAGCTTTCTTTGACAAGAGTCAAAACTAGATCTGGTCCCAAAACTTTGACAAAAAATACTTGTTTTTCACTTTTCTGATGAAGAAAAAAACAATCAAAGAAATCAAACCCTTTCCAGTAAAATCTTTCATCAAAATAAACATTAGACTGGAAACAGTGAGCAACTGTGCTGTGTGAAAATGATACATGTTTACGGAAAAATCCTTCAACCATATTTTTGTGTTAAGTAAACTATTTTGCTGTAGAAGTGAGCATGAATATTTTGTGATTATCTGTAACATGTCATTATGTACAAGTCCTCAAATTAGCAGATAATCACTTATCAAAGACTGCTAGATTGGACAGCGGGTGCGCTATGCAGGATCCTTCGCCTTGCTCTACTTCTATCCACCTTCTTGCTGTAAAATATACCCAAAATAACAAAAGACGACCAGATTTAATGAGTTTGCTTTCAGTAAAATCCAGTTGTGGAATATTCTTGAAATAATGCTATGTAAAGTGTCAAAACAAACAGACACATAAGAAGTCATAAAATATTGCCATTCTTCCGGGCTACCTTTGTAAAGGAACTAAAGCCAGACTAGCAGGGAAGGTAGTAGCATTCCCTGAGACACTGAGTTTAGCTAAAGGTAGAACAGAGCTACCAGGGCTGTTCTTAATAGGAGTTTAGTACAAATCTACCAGGGTAGACCTGTCTTTAGGGTTTCCTGAAGTTTATAACGGTTCTTTTAAGCAGTTCACCCTTGCTTATCTCTGCTTCTAAAGGTACAGTAGCACCTGAATCAGATACTACTCACAGTTAACAAAAATAAAAATCCAAGGGGATCAGATTAAAGATCCTTCTGCTTTGTAACTCATTCTTAACAATGACCCACAGCAGATGTTTAGGTAAAGAACAGAAGAAACAGAGAACATACAGAGTAAACCTCCCCCTGGTAGCTAAGACCTGTGCTTTTCTGGAATTCAGCAGTACTGGGATTTCCTGAGCAAGTTGCAGCTGGGCTATCTTGTTTCGAAGCCTTCAATAATCTATTCAGCATGAATTTGCCTAGCCCCTTTTTGAACTCGTTTGTGCTTTTGGCCTCCCCAACATCCTGTGGAAATGAGTTCCACTATTTGATTATGCATTGTGTGAAAAAGTACTTCCCTTTCATTTAACTCTGCTGCCTGACATTCTCATTTTGTGTTACCGAATTCTTGTGTTATGAGAAATAGTGCATTTCCACACCTTATGGGACTTTCAGATCTCTGCTAAATCCTTCCCTTTCTCTGTTATCATCTCCCCCCCCCCCCCACCCTCATCTCTTTTTCCAAACTGGAATCCAAATCTGTTTACACAGTAATGATCTACAAACCCCACTGCTGCCTGACTTTGACATGGCAATAAGAAATGTGGTGAGGATGCATATAGTAATTTAACATTCTTTTTTTTCTGAGCTACTAGAATGCCAACTTCCATCACCATTTCTCTCCACAAAGAAGGAGGGTTCATAAAGAAGGGGTTTCACATTTCAGTGCAGTTTGGTCTTTGGAACCTACTTCACCCTTATTTTTACCCTACAATTTTGAGGGAAACCGAGAGCTATCTTTTCTTCTCTTTCTTTAATATGTTACCAAAATCTAATATGTGGGAGACAACCTCTAAAACATAAGGCCAAATTCCATCCTCAGTTATACTTTAATAATATCTTTCAATGTACATAAACCCATAAACTTCTAGTCTGTTCCTAATTTGGTGTTTGGGGGAAGGAGAGATTTAGCTTTTTATTCTGAAGAAAAGAAGTGTTCCACGTTAGGTCACTACTTTAGCTTTGACTTAGAAATCAACACAGCAGCTTTTCTATATAGGCTTAAAAGGATTTTCTGTGGGCAATATTTGTCTCTGCATTTACTTGACATATCTTGTGTCGGTTTTGGCATCAGCTATACAAGTACACCATAAAAATGGTTTATTTACAGAACTTCCCTCCCTTTCCCGCACATCCACATACTGCAGCAATGCAGCAGAAGACAAAAGAATATGGCCTATTTGTGAGACTGTTGAGAGAAATGGATTAATCACTAAGTCTGATATTAAAATGTACAACCAACTTCTTATGTACCTTGTCTGCTATCGTGCATGTTACTACCTTCTCTAAAGTTTGTGTTCTCAGGAAGAAGGGTGAAATTGTAAACAAGTATAATTCTTGAAGCCATTTCTTTCTGGTTGCCCAGAAACTGGGATGACTAATTACCAATTGTTTCTATCATCAGTAATTAAGAAAGTTACACTAAAATACATATGGATATTGAAATTAAATGCTTTCCTGTAACTGCTCCCAGAACGACTCAGAGCCAAGCTTTACGAACTCCCTGCTGTGACCCTAAAACTGGAGCCACCTGAAAGAACAGCAGATAATGGAGAAAGCCCTCAACTTCTGCTTCAAACCCTCAACATCAGCTTATTATGTTGCAAAATATATGGACATAAATATCTCACTGATGTAGAATGCATAATGCAGGAAAAGAAGAGAAAGCAGGAAATACTGAGATGAGCAAACAAAATTCAATACAAGAACTGAAGATATGGAAGTGTGAACAAGAGTTAGTAAGTAAGGGGAAGTGCTGCCAAACAAATGGAAGAAGCCATGACAAAAGCTTAGGTACAATTATCTGCAGAAATTGTCTAGCTTCAATATACCATTCTGCCAGTTAGAAAAAAAAAAATCGCAGTAGCAAAAAAATGTACTGACTACAGCAAAGCAGTTAAAGTTGGCATTTGAAATAGAAAATGGAAAACAGAAATGTGGATAAATTTGAAGCTGCTTCAGAATAATCATAAACTCTAAATGAAAGGAAGTAAAAGAGGAGGTAGTTCTCCTCAGAAGAGAATTGGAGCAAAGAAAAGAGGAACTCCCTGCATTTCTCTGAAAATTTGACTGGCAGTCACTTATATTCACTGGAAAGCAGAAGACGATGAAGCAGTGGAGAAACACAGTAAACCTAAAGCTCTCTCAAGTGCAGCCACAGAAACACCAACCTTGAAAATAACATGACAGAGATGGGTAAGAGGGAAAAGAAGAAAAGTCCAGTTTGTTATCATTAACTACACTGATAAACACAGAGACAACTTTGAGACAACTTTGTGCTTTATTCCTCTGTTGCTGAATACTGCAACCAGAGTACCTCAGGATTATTTAGGAAAACATCATGTATCTTTTAATTTTCTCTTTTGTCATCTTTCACTTTTGATATTGTCTTTTCTAATCACAAGAATTTAGCTTTGGAAATCTGTCCCACTAGGTATAAAAATTTTTATCCACTTAAAATAATTTATTTAAGAAGTCTGTGTGATGCGATTTACCAATTTATCTATTTATCTGATATATCAGATATATTTATCTGATGATGTAGCTTACCAGCTGTTGAATATCAGTTTCAATCACATACTTCATGGTGCAATTATTTAACATAAGTGGATGCAAATGTAAATACTACTCGGAATGAGTTATTTGTCCCTGATAGAAAATAAAAGCAATAGAAATAATCCTAAAAATTCCAGCTTATTTATTGGAAAAATCAGGTGACTCAAACATGCAAAGATAAATCGCATACCTAAGCCAGAAAATAAAAGAGCTTTTTATCGTAAATTAGAGTTGTATTATTCATGTTTAAATTATGTAGATCATGGATGTAATATGTTTAAATGAAAAATGATAAAAAATAATAAATAGAAATTTCATTATGGTAAAATCATTTCATATAACTTCAAAGTAAATTTAGGGCAAAGCAAATGGATTAAATCTTCTGAATGGTTTATTGACCCCAAAAAATCTTTCTCTGGAAAGACTATACAGAGTTAAGTAAGTAAACACAATGATGGCTGCAACTGTTTTTTGTATCTTGTTTCCTTAAGAATTTATAAAATAAAAGCTATGGCAAGGATTTTCAATCAGACTGCACTATTGGTTTAGTTAAAATCCACTTGCTAATAATAAATCAAGTAAGAAGTATCCATTTTTACTCTGCTAACTTTAAATCTTATTTTTGTAGTCTCCTATGAAAAAAATTAGATAAGTGCATGCAGTTACATGTTCTGTACTGCTGGGTGTTACAATTTTTAACTCTCTCTTTGTCACCTAACCCCGTCGGATTTATTCTTCTAAACTGTGATGAATTTCCTTCTTTACTTGTCAAACTAAATGAACATGACTATTTTGTTTTTTATGTTTAATTCAATGCCTAGTAAGGAACACTTCCAGATATTAAATAAAAAAGATTATTATTTAGTCGTATAAAATGAATTGGAATGACATTGGTTCGTACAGGTCTGTGCCTCTGCCAAAGATTAATCTTCCATCAAAAAACAGAAGAACCTTCCAATCTCTGGATTTGATTTCCCTCAAAATTCCACACCAGAGGCAGCTCTCATGATAGATGCTTGTCTGTATCCTGACACTGTCTCCCGAGCATCAGTATAGTAATGTCATCATATGATGAGATTGCCTGTTTGGGAGCAAGATTCTCAGGGCTTCTCACAAAGTTGTTCTAAAGAGAGAGAAAAGCAGACCTCAAGCAACAACGTCATATAGCTTTTAGTATTCAGATCAAAATTTAGAAATTAAAAACAGAATTCTAAATAAAAAACTAAACATACTGGGATGCCAACAGAGAGCACAAGATCAGCCGCTACTCTTCTGCCACAGTAGTACTGGAGTAATTTATATCATTCTGTGCTATTTCAGCTATTTCAGTTGGCCTTAGTGTGTTGTCGTCTTAGAGCGGCAAAACATCAGTCATAGCAATCAGATCAACACGTCAAGAAGGCAAGTTGTAATTATCTAGTCATCATGAATGTCTAAAGATTTCTCTAAACCTGCAACAGTAAGTGAGGATTCAATACGATCCCAGATTTGGGAATGTGAGCAACAACTAAATGCACTGTCTCAGTCAGGAAACACTAGGTTCACTCTATGATTTGAATCTTTCCCCTATATGCTGCACCAATGTCAATTCAGTCACACACAGTTGCGCTTTAGTGGCACGCATACCTTCAGTGCTAGGCTAGACAATCAAAATGTAAGCTGGATTAGAAGACAAAATGGAAATGCACTGCTCAGTATCACTTACACTTTTGAAACAATTAAAGCTCAACCTTCTCAACAACCTCCTTAAAGATGGCATGTACATGCTGAACATGTACAGGGAAGGAAGACAAGATGGAACCTAAGTAACTTTACATTATAACATTTCCTATAAAAGAAGAAGCCCCGCTATGACTCTCTGAAGATATTTTGGACAGAGCAAGAACAAACAGTCCTTCTCTAATACAGAAATTGGTCCTAAATGAAGACATCAAGAGCTTCTGTCAAATCAAACAGTTTATGAACAGAGACTCAGTTTTCATCATTACTAGGAGGGGGTCATCTGCTAATGCAACCAACATCATTTCAGTTCCAAATATGAGTGCAAAACTCCTGTTATGCTGTAAGAAGTCAAAATTTCAGCCATCAGTCCATTTGGTATTATCTTTGCAGCTTAAATGATCATTTCTGAATAATGGAGATGCACAACTACATTGAACAAGGAGGCTCTTTAAAACCTTCATGCCAATGTACTTCCCGCAACATGCTATTTGAATGTTAAGGTAAGGATCATACTATATCTAGAATTCTTTCTAGTCTGAAATGGCTGAGTGGCATGCAGGATATTGTTTTAGTTATAGCTTGACCTCCTGAGACATTTCATTAGGAACTCAGTAGATAAATGCAGAAGAGCAGAGTAATTAAATAAAATAAGTTTCTTCTTTGTGAGAGGAGAAGCATGCATGCATATGACAGATACTGTGTAGATCTCTGAGCTTTTAGCCAAAAAATGTTAAGTACCTAGTAATGGCACGAGCATAGATTAGACGCAAGCGGTGCTGAGGTCAGCGTGAAGGGTAATGCAGATACTGTCTTCTCTGTGGAGAAACACTCTTCTGCAGTAATGCCAGTCTATTTCTGTGTGGCTAAGGCTGAGGTAGGAGAACAAAATCACTGTCTGCAGTAGCAAGTGTTATAATCCAAGATATTAGAAAACTCAACAAACCCTACAACACCTTTTCTAATAAAGTACGCCTCTGAATGTGGTGATTATGATACAGATCCTTTGCAGAGAAATTTGTTTCCAATTCCCTGGTTGAATTTCGAAGGAAAAGATGACTTTGTCCCCAGTAGAAGAATGAATTATTCATCTGTTCTCAGATTATTCCATTTTATTCTGAGTTATTTCTTTCCCCTAAAAGAGCAGAAACCTTTCTTGTTCCTACAGAGCTAAATGTATCTCATTACTAAATCTCTTTCTGTCACTTAGAGATGTGGTTAAACTGCTATACCTGGCTTTCCATTCCTGTGTCCAAGTGCCCTTTCTCTTCACTCTGTCGCATACAATGAGGATGACAACATTTCCCTCACCAGATAAGAGTAAAGAACTTTCAATCTATATTTAAAATTGCCTGTCACATTGATTGACATAGCGGCCTGCCAGAAGAATTAGCTTATACCTTTAAAAGGGTGTACAGTTGCATCGCGTTTGTTCAAACTACACTGGGACAAGTACCACTGAACGTGAATCATTTATATTTGCCAGGATTCTGCAAATCAATAACAACAGTTTCTGATCTGCTACCTAGAACTGAGTGAGTTCATAAACCTGGACTCAGTCTAAATCCACAACGGACATTGTTTAGAGGCTACCTAACACAACTGCACAGCTTTAATAAAATCAAAATGGGCTAGAAAGGAAATGTTTTCCCTGGCATCCAAATATACATTGCCCATTGCTTATTTTATAAAGCTTCCTTATTTCTTCAGAATTTTCATATTGGAAGATCTTTAAGAAATATCCTACTAGAACCAAATCTGTTTTTATAAGATATTATTAACAGAGCACTTCAACAAGCATTGCAGGCTGCACGTAGCTTTCTCCCATTGCTACAACAAAAATTATTAAAAGATTTGAGGAAGGGAGTAATTTCTTCATCTAAAATAAAAAATAAAGTATTATTTGAGACATGATTCTGCACTGGATTTGTAAGAACACTACAGCAATGAGTACCATAGCTAGGAAGAGTGAAAAGTTAAATCATCTTTTACAGTCATTATATACTTAGATAGCAGCAATGGATGAGCTATTTGGAATCAAATAAAACTGAAATATACTGGATCTATTCTTGGAAAAATACTTGTCTAATGACTTTGATGAGAAAATGTCAACATAACTTTTCAAATTGTTTCCAGCTTACAAATTCAGGTAGAGTATTTGAAAATCGTAGTCCCTTGAGAAATTTCTAGACCAATTTTTCACACTGCAAAATTTCCAGAGAGCAAACAAGATACCATACTTCTGAGTTTGTAACAAGACTTAACTCCAAATATTTTCAGATTCCTCATTTTTGTATACAAATTGTTTATGATAATATATCACATTTGTACTCATAGCATACAGTTCCAATTATGCAGTCTCTCTTCTGATTAATGAATGCCAACATATGAAGAAGATACATAATCTTATGAAGAGAATCATGTAGATCCCTGTGATTTCTGTTAAATTCTAACTGGGTTTGCTGGAACACTCCTTTTTGCAGGATTTCGCCTTCTACTAACTATAGGCCTGACCTATATGGAAGCTATATTTCCTTTAGCCCTTTAAACTAAACAGTCAACATTTTCTCTACACAAGAGCTTAGATTCTAATTTATCCCACACATTAAAGGAAAAAAGTATGTATTGTGTGCAAACACTGCATGTGTATGTATGTGTGGGAGGTATTTTGCAATGTAGATGCAGCTATTGCTTTGTGAGCTACAGCTAATAAAACTAGAATTATGAGCTGAAAGTGTCCGCTTCCAGGTGTCCCTTTGAGGAATCAGGAGGGCCCCTTCTATTTTTGATTCTGTTACTGAGAAACATTTTTGAAGCCTTCTGAAAATTTTTTTTGTTGTTGTTGTCTGGACCTGATTTCCATAAAAAATGACAAGCTGTTCCATTTGCTGTATTGGAAACCTAGATATCGTAGTCTTGCTGAATCATATCACAGGAATCTGTCTTCCTTTCTCTGGCAAAAACCATTTAAGAGTGTACTACCAAGCATTTAAATAAGAAAATACCAGTAGTCAGTTTACTTGTTTTAAACAAATCAGACTCTCTTTTGAGTATGTATTTAGAAAAAAGAAATCTAATTCTACAATCTACTGTCTTTTTCCCACAGGACCTCTGTCTCATTTATCATGTGAGTAACTGCTGTGGATGAACCAGGTTTCAAATCAAGGATTCCATCCCTGCCTCTCCTACAGACTTCCTGGATTACACTTGGTAACTTAGGGACTGATTGTTATTTGAGTTCATAAAGATGCAAATATGCACCAACAGCGATTTCAAGACAAGATATACAAGCTTTACAAATGTCACCGCTAAATACATTTTTTAAAGTTGGTTTACAACGAACTTTAAACCTCATGTTCAGTAAGGAACATGAATTTATGTTCCCTACTTTCTCAGGACTCAAATTCGGATGATCAACCTTCATTTGCAGAAACCTAAATATTTACCTCCAGAGCTGAAATCAATGGGTATTGTTTTTTTTAGCATACTAAATTCTAAATATTATAAGGAAATAATATAATATAAGGAAATGTAAGCCCCAAGTATTCAAATATGGAAAACCAGAACAGAAGATGCTTGAGTTTAGGGAATACACTGCTTGTCAGCTCTGAAGATTATGCCTCTTGAACCTTAGAAGGATTCAACTTTGATTTAGAATTTACAAAAGAAGTTTTACTACTAATTAGCTGATCTGCTTATCCTTTAACCTAAACTATCTCATGGAATTACAAGCCAGGTTAGGCAAGTAAAAACTGAATACTCATATACATAAGAAGTGAGAGAGGATGTACAAGAATAAGAATTTCAGAAAGAAAAACAGGAGGATAAATGAATTTTCCCTGCCTAGCAAAGAAAATACTGCAGTAACAATATTGAACAATGAACAACTGAAATATCAGCAAAAATCTGGGAGAATACTTCTATAAAATCCGAAAGGAAGAAAAAGATAATTAAATTTTTGAACTATGAAAAGGCATGAAGGAGACAGAGGCACAGACAGCTGACACTTATTAATGGCCACGTGGAAGTATTTGTTATACACAGCAAGAATCCACCTTACTAGCTTATAACTGACTGTGTCTGGGGATATATCAGGATAACAGCCCTGTTGTTAGCATTAAGGAGCTATTAAACAGATATAAAATATGGATGTTCTCAAAGAATGCTAAAGTCCACAGAATCAGAGAAATAAAAGAGGCTGAAATAATCCTTCTGATAAAATGTGAGACCATGAATCCCTACCAAACAAAGTTCTTATTCCTATTTAAGGCAAGATCTATAAATATACACACAACACTTCAAATACTACCAAGCTTTTATGTTATAGCAGCAAAGATCTTTCCTTCCACCCTTCTGTAAGTCTTATTTCAAATAAACAGTGATATCAAACCATGGTTGAAGTTAGAACATACAACCAAACCAGTAAGACCTTAAGGGCCCAAACAATATGCAAAGGGCCTATTGTTCTTCTGCAGGCACTCTCTGTATGTCTTGCATGAAAATACAAAACAGTACATGGCAACATTCAGAATTATTGCAGCCATACGTGACAAAATGAAATGGGTGTGCCTAACATAATGTTATTACTCTGTTGAGCAAATACGGTAAATGACAATATTTACATGTCATTTACAAATGACAACTATTAGTGAAAAGCAGTATCAACACTGAGTAGGCAGGTTCTCCCTAGCAGGAACCTGTGTGAAATATTTAGGTAGGAGAGGCCTAACCTAAAGCTTACTGAAGTCAAAGAGAGACTTCCATTTTATTTTCATGTGTTTTGAGTCAGTCCCTTAAATTCCATATCATATTAGCTCTGATTTATCCTACAGAATTAAAAATCCTAAAGAATTAAAAACCATTTATAATATGGTGCACTAAAAATTCCTAACTTGAAAAGCTATAAAATGCATATTCTTGCATAATTTTGTCTGTTTTGTAACATTAGCATATCTTCTTCTATCTCTGGTAAATGAAGGAGATATCACTATACCGTATATTCATGACAGCAGGTTTCTCAATGTCAATGAGCTAACCAAGAACCAAATAAAAGTTTACAAATAAAGTATAATTTAAGATTCTTCAAGATGGCATACACAGTGGTGCAAGGTCTATAAATATAATATGTAAGACTGAAAAGCTTTTTCTGAAAAGCTCTAATACAGCTATAGTATTAAAATTTGGCTCATTAAGAACCAGTAAGTCTATCCCCATTAGTGTCAAATCTGACATCAGATATTCACTCTTCTCCCAGATTAGCCTGGCATTACTACAGGCCTACTGATAATGTTTTATTGCAGCAATTAATATTTGCTTGAGAAAAATGAAGAAAAAATTTGTCATGCACATGTGCTGAGAGGCTTGATCAACAAATTCAGTGTTCCTTGAGTTTGTCAAACCAAAATGTGTAAAAGAAAAATTAG
This sequence comes from Rhea pennata, assembly GCF_028389875.1. Lineage (NCBI taxonomy): Eukaryota > Metazoa > Chordata > Aves > Rheiformes > Rheidae > Rhea > Rhea pennata. The sequence goes on from NC_084665.1 coordinate 65,873,057, forward strand.
ATTAATACATTGACTCTGTCAGAAAATGGTATTTACACAGAGTCTTGTACAAACAATACAGCCTTGTGATTTACAAACTTTTATTACTAGAATATGCAGTCACAGTTGCAAGATTGAAAGAGTGCATTGCTAATGAGTGCATTAAAAGAACTTGGACAGAAAAATGTAAGGCCATGCAACTTCATAACAAAGTCTGGATTGTAGCTGACGTTAAAATGATGAGGTTCCAAAGCATGTCTGTGTTAAAATAAAATTTCAGTAGACTATACACATATAGACAACATACATATCCAAATGCTCACTCACTCTCAGTTAAAGTATTTTTGATCGAACGCTGAAGCAATGTTAACTGCTAAACAGAAAAGAAACATGTTTACAGATTCTGGTTGGTTGTATTCCCTAGCAGTGCTATAGGTAAAAAAATATTCCTTAAAACCAACACCAAACCCAACTTAATTATTGCCAGCAGGTGGCCAAGATTTGAAAAATGCATTTAATCTATATCCTATCATGAAGTTTATAAAGTGAGTTAAGCAGTCAGTTCATTACCTAGATAGGTGATTTTTCTCAGATGTTTCCTGCAGGTATATTTTCAGCTTATAGTTACCAACACAGAGGCTGACCAAACAGAAAAGTGTCAGAATATTGCAGCTGGACCACTCCTACAGGACTGCTTGTAGTACTGCATCCAGATTCTGAACCTTTTACATTGGCAAGAAGTATTGTGGCTGAGTATTCACACTGCAGTCAGATGAAGAGGTTTTTACCAATGGGAATAAGCACAGAATAGTTCTCATCTTAGAAAGAAGAGAAGAAAGGAGAGACTAAACAGAAATAAATCTAAATAGAAAAAAACCCTATCCAAATAGAAAAATAACTTTTACTTGTAAACAGAACAAATTGAATTTAGATGCACTGAGCTAATAAATGTAGAGCCCCATAATTCAGTTTTTACAACCTATAATTCAGTTTTTACAAGATAGAGCTCCATACTTAAGTGTAAAATAATCTCGTTGAAACACCTCTTGCCTTTTCTTGATCAAGATAATCACATGGGAGATTGTATTAATCAAAAATGGCAAATCTGGACATGTCAGGAGATCTAATAATTTCTGTGGGGTTTAAGTTCCTATCGCTCTGCTAGTTCCTCATGGTTATTGTGAAATTTTGGCTCTGTTGAAGTCCACAGGTGATTTACTACTGAGTTCATTATATTAATTTGATACACTTTAATTAAAATATTAATTAAACTGTAACAGGGGACTAGAAATATGTTGTATGAGATCAGTTTCACAGTATGACATGTTGTTCCTCATCTTCAAACGTAGATTTCTCACTAGGATTACCCCACATACGTGGGCTTTTTACTTTTCCACTGATGGAGACAACATACATTTTTTTCCAGGATTGCTTCTAAACTGAGAGTTATTTGTATGTTTTTCTTCACTTGTAGTAAACCTTTTAAACTATATTGGTTAAGATTCTTAGAAAGCTTCAGAGATAGAAATCTTTGAATTAGAAGTTATGATTCATTATTAGTTATAAAAAAAAATTTTGCAGCAGTAGGCTATTCGAGCAGAGCCCGTACAGCTAATGCTTTTCTATTTCTCTTTTATATAACCCCGTCCCTCTAATAGAAGCTATTAATCAATGGGCTCAGAAACATTCTCCCTTGTGAGTAAATCCTGCAAGCACAGGCAGCAGGCATGTTCCAAGAATCAGAAGCTGTAAAAGCAAATGAGGTGTAACTTACAACGGGACTTCCCTGTGGCTTTCACTGTCTTTGAAACAGACACAAGTAGCAACGTCTGGGCACCTGCGTGCACGCGTGCGTGCACACACACACACACACACAGTCACAAAATCAGGCCTTCAAGTTATCTGTACTAAGAACAATTCAGAACATCATAAGAAATGTAGCTTCTATTCATCTTCTGAAAGCATAAATACTCAATGAAAGCATATGGTAGATTTGAAGCATTTACTGTGATGTTCCTTTTGAACCCCAATAGGATACTAATGGATGTGCCAGAAAAATAATCAAAGCACAGACAACCTGGAATGCCCCCTACAAACAGGTACCTCATCGAATTTCAATTAAGGATGAAATGCACTGGAGCAGAATTTGATCCAGCTAATAAAAGTAATAGCAACAGTATCCCAACACATCCTCCAAAACATCCTGAAACATAATGAAAGTCATGTTTAAATTATCTGCATTGTTTTGCTAAAGACCAGAGGCATGAATTTCTACAATTCCTTGCCATTATTTGTCAGGTTTGTCAGGTTAACAGAAAACCTGTTAACAGGGGAATCTTCCTCCTATCCCCTCTCTAAATGATATTATTGGCATTCACATTTACAGCTGGTGCCCGCTGGCAGCCATATCCTGTCTGCAGGGCTTGATAGTCTACCAACACCTTGTGTGCGGTAGCCACCGCTCATAGCATGATTGTTAATAAAATATTAATCTCTAATGTTCTCAGTAAAACATTAGTCATTAAGAATTAGCCTCAATAAATTGTGCGTAAAGATGGCCTACAAAGACCTTGCTAAACTGAATCAAGAATGATTCAAAGTTGACCTGACTACTACTAACTCAGCAAGCACACATCGAAAAAGAGCGACTTCTAATGAAGAGACAACATGAATTCCTGTCTATCTTCAAAGAGACCAACAATTTCAGTTATGTATTTCTATGAAGTAAATATAAAGGATGACATTTAAATCTTAGATAAATGGGTCATGTGACCTCTGAAAAAGTTTAAAACTTCATCAGCTAATCTTAAAATACAAAGTCTGATATCAAGCTATGCAAAAGTTAACCAATTCACACACCTTATTTTTTGTATCTTTACATCGTTTCTCCTCCTTCACTTTCTACATTTGACCATTTTTTCAAATTAATTGACAGAAACTGCATCTCTGATTTCCAGAAACAGGTAATTTTGACTTATTCGTATAAAGGTATTTACTTATATCTTTATGTCATACATGTTGGTGTTGGTGATGGCAAATTTCTTCCCAGTCTTGTGGAACACAAGCTCCTACTTTCATATGTGCATTTACTAACTTTTATCCTACCTTTTGAAAATATCACAAATGAATTACAGCCTCCTTCTCATTCATTTCCAGTAACAAATATGCATCCAGATGATAAATGCTCTGAATTTATATCCTTCTCTATATGTTAAGTCCATCCTTCACTTAGAAGAGCACGATATTAAGAAAAATAGTTTGTCTACAGTAAGACGAACTTACTTCCTGATCATAAAGGTAAGCAATAGAAGCAAGACAAAAGCGCTCCCTGTAGAACCCAAATATTACAGAGAAGTATTGTGGCTTTGAAACAGAGGGCTCCTGAAGACTGCTCCTGTAGCAAGCTGATAGTGTGCAAGATGTGGCCCCTTGACATTTGTGTTTGAATTAGCAAAAACAGTATTCCCGAATGGCTATGGGAAATGCTAATTTGAGATGATTATAATGTATACAGAAAACCCAAAGGCAAGAAGATATTATGGACATGTCTGATCTGATAAGCTTTTCTTATTCTGTTTTTGAAGTCAGAACTTGAAAGTCAGCACTTACAGCTTCTTACATGTTGTACTAGAAGAGGATTTTATGGATCAGGGATTTTTTTCTGTTGTATTATTGAACCTCGGCCTAGTGATACTAGTTTTTACATAAATTCTGGTCAATTCATTCATCTAAAAATTCCCTTTGGCATTCTAATTCATTTTTCTGCCAATAGGTCATAAATCCTTTTAGAAAGATTTAATAAGAAGACCTTCAAGTAGGTCTGAAAGGCTAGCCTAGCTAATCACAGTATGGACATTAATATATATTTTTTCAAATTATAGTATTTTTATTTTAACTTACTTGCTCTAAATCTTTACTTCTTACAGATATTTTCATACAATTTTTAGAAAAACAAGGAGCAAATCAAGGAGCACATATGATTCACAGATGTCTTCAGAGGTTTATTGAAGACACAGTTTAACAGATTTGTGGACTAAACCTCCAACATGTAGAAGTATAATCAGAACTTTCCTGTAAAAATAAAATTCTGGAAACTGAGTTGTCTTCTTTTTTTCAGCAACATGTACAGATGTATATTTATTCTATGTACTTGTTGCTTCTTGATAAGGTATTTCTGTTTAAGAAGAGTGATGGGATTTGCTGTGCAAAAAAGCTACTTCTCTATCTACTTTCAGAATAGACAACAAGGGTAACTTCCAGGGTGAAAATTAGTCTGTCAAGATATTAGAATAGGAAAGGCCTGGAAAAGTCGGAGAACACAAATATACAAATCTTTTTAAGTGTTTTGTTTGTTTCTTGGCATTTAAACTTTTCTTTGTCAAACTGCATCTTTTATCGAGATTTCCTACAACATGCGGTGATACTGCAATGATAACGCACAGGTAGTACTTCAGCAGGCCTGGTATGAATGGAGGAAGAGATATAGGGAAAATAAAGGATGAGACAGACCATGAAGTCTGGAGGCCTAAAGCATCGTTTGTATCAAACACCAATAGCCCAGTTTGATGATTTTGAGAACGATGTAAAACATGGGGTAACTCTTTCCCATTCCTTATTCTGGAATTCCCATGTACCTCCCTGGGAGGCCGGCCAGCACTGTGAATAGAGCTGGCTGAAAATAACTTGGTGCCAAGAAGATGCAAAGGGCAATCACTTAAAGTGAAAGACACTATCAGAAGATTTAGCACAAGCACGAGATGACTACAGAAACAGCAAGTGAAGAATATATGTATTTCAAGTGACAGCTAACCGACAACTGCAAAGCAAATTCTGCAGTTTATAGTGCACATTTCATTAGATACAATAATACAAGATGGCTATAGGTGAATGTATTTTAAATTTGTAATGATTTTTTTCAGTATTATTAAGGAGTTGGAATCTGGACAGAGACTTTGCCTGATTTGCTGATGTGCAAGTGTCAAGAAGATGAGATAATTTTCCCCAACTCATCTATTTGTGCACCAATATATCTGTTGGGATATATGCTAAGGAATAAGTAATTGCTGTACTAATCTTAGGGACACATCAGAATACAAGAGAGCAGTGGAAGAAGTTAAGAAAGAGGTAAATCCCAGAAAGGCTCAAACTCTTAGATGGCTTGGCTGTGCAAAATAAAATGCAGCAAAGATTAGTTGCCAGCATGCGAAGAAAGAACTCAGGGAAAACGCACAAAGTGGCAAGGCAAGGTTGACAAAGCAGGAGGGCAGGGTTTTTCTTGCTGCCAGACTCAGACAAACTCAATACAAAAACCAGAAACAATACTATTTTTTATTGTAACATAAATAACCCTCTTTTATATACGGAAAACTACCACAAAGCCAAGCAGACATATGCTTGCACATATAAGAACAGAATTTGGTCTATGTCTACTAACTTCCCTGTATCACGCAGTTTTCAGGAGCTGTTTTGACAGTCATAGTTCTGATCTTCTTTCAGTTTATGAGTTTAAGTTAGATCCTCAATTTTTATTTTCTATTTCCACATTATTACATTTTTTTGTACTTTTATAATATTAAAAAGGCCTCACAAATATTTCAAATTCACAGGCAGATATTTCCTCAGTTTTCCAAAACAACCGTTAACTAATATTTTATAGATTTTCTAGTTGAGTTATCAATTGCTGGTACTGTGAACTGGCATTGTCAAGGCCTATAGAGACACTGGAGTTTGCTCAATATTAAAACACTTCCATATTTAAAAACAGTCACAGGATTAAATATGTTGCTGCAGGTCTAAAACATACAGAGTATTTAGAATAGTCAGTCTCCATATGAAAGAAATGCATTGCCATATTATTGTTGTTGTGAAATGAATTATTTGAATCAACTGCCATCATGATCCTTCTTTCACATACTAAGCAAAATTGCAATGCCAATTTCTCTAAGAATATATGAATGATCCAGATAGTCACAGGTAACGAGTTGCCACAAGGTGAACTACTGAGGTTAATAAATGCTCTGGAATAAATAAATAATGATCCCTACTGCTGTTTGGACATAAGAATATTTTGAGGGTTGTCAGAGTTAAATCTTTAAGTTGCTAACAATCTTAGTTTTTGTTCTATTTTATTCCCCCTCAGTGTGGCCAAACAGTTTCCAGTACTGCACAAGCTAGAACTATATTATCTCTTATGTATGACTTGTTCCCTCAATTTAAGCCTGTGATGATTTGTTTGAAGATTTGGAAGACATATCTTTTGCAATTAGAAAGGGAAGTTTTGAGGAATATGGTAATTCCTAGTTCCTTAGCAGCTCATTTTGAAGCTTCACATAGATGTCTCCTATACGAATGTCTTTACCCTCATGTTGGAGACAGCCTTTTTGTCAAAAGAATAATGCAGTCAACCATCATAAAGAAATATGTGTGAAGAAGCCAGACCACCCCCTCCCCACCATTTAAAAATGAGTGCTGTGATGATGAATGGATTAGATATTTCTATGGGCAGCCGATGCAGAAATACTGGAGATCAAAATATCAAGATTTGATGGAAATAAAGAGAAACAATTATGAAATACACTTAGCATCAGCAACCTGATTGTCAGTATTGGAGGGAGAAAGGTGCATTTTTATGGATATTTAAGACAGCGAGATAGAATGTAAAATACTCTTTTCCCCCTATCACTCTCTGTATCCACCCTTTCCTGTTTCTTTCTCCTCCACGCTTTTGCTCACGATGCACAAACCCTGCCCACACAACACGAAACAGAGCACGAGCTTTTGGGGCACAGAAAAATAATTCTCTGAGGGAGACTCTTGTTGTTTAAGCATCTGTGGAGCCACACAGCTGTAGACGCAGCCAATGAAGCTGAGGAAAGTGGCACTGTCAGCACAGCCGTAAGAGCCTACCCGATTCAACTGGGGCTGCTATAGGAAACACAGCTCGAGGGTAAGCAAGGCTATCCTGCATGCTGAAACTTGAGTCTCCTTTCTTTGGTTTCAGCATTTACACCCAATGTGCTTGTGGTAAGTGAACTCAACCCTTAGTTTTTATCATTTTAGAAAATCAAATACATGTTTGAAGTCATTCTATCCTCAGTTTAGAAAGAACTCCAAACTCCTAAAAGACAATGCAATTTTTTCATAACAAACTATTTCTCCTATGAAAAGGCCAAATTTCCATAATAGGAGACTCTGTCAACATAAACTGCTTACATAAATGTTACGTCATTCTGTTGTCAAACAACTAGATTTAAACACAGAGAATAGAAGGCCTAAATATTATATCTATGCAATAACTTATTTGTTTCTGAGTTAGAAAATCTGGAGTGACAAAAGCTTGATTCTGCAATTCTTACTAGGTATTTATGGGCAAATAGAGAAGACATTTCCAAAAAAGTGGCCTTTAATACAAATGAATTTGCTGAGTTGCTGTGTTCCTATCTGTGGGGAACAAACAAAAGATGTCTTACTTAAACTAGTCTTACTGATCTTACTAACGTATTGCACGCAACATTTTCATACTCCACAGGTACTGCAACACGGCTTTGTAACATAGAGTAATAGCCTTAAATAATCTCTTAGCTCAACACAACAATTTTTCCTAGGTTAGAATTTCATTTGGTATGAGCATGATATCATGAACATGATATCATGTTCCTATTTAGGATCCAAAATTTCTGAGACCATCTCTGCTTGCCTTTCTCTCTTTCACTCTGTTATTAAATATAATCAGAAATGTTCCTGATGTTTCACGATAACCTAAGAAGTACACTTTGCCTTATACCTGACCTGCAGTTTACCTTAAGGTGATGGAGCTGCTTCCCGTGATGTTTTGTTCAGAATTTAGAAGGACGCAGTAGTTGTAATGTTCCAGAATCAAAGGACAACAGATTATCTTTCCTTTGAATGATACTTCTTTTTTTTATCATTTAGAAATAAAATTCTTTATCTCTAAATATGAAATTCTTAAGTAATAAGGTAAGTCATTTAGCTGGATTCCAATTGTACAATATCTAAAGAAAGAAAGGAGGAGAATTCAAAAAAAAAGGAAAGAAAGAAAGAGAAGAAAGCTTGCAGGATGTTAGAATACTAGAAGAACTAAGCAGCTGTTGTAAATGTAACCTAAAATATGGACAGAAGAGGAAATAGGGCACTGAGCAAAAGCTCAAGGATTTTTAAGAAAAAAAGATATGTGCTTATGACTTAGCAAAAGTTGTACTATACACATAAAGGTGGAGATACAATATTTCCCCTGGCATGCATGCTCCAGTTCTTCTACATAGTAGAGAGTGAGCAGAGATAATTTTGCATCTCCTAATAAAGTCAGAATAACATTAATTTTGTTTTTAATAATGGCTGAATAACTACTACTAATAATATTATAATATAATAATATATATAATAATAATAATATAATAATAAAAAAATAAATAAAAATAAAATAAAATAAAATAAAATAAAAATAAAAAAATAAATAATAATAATAATAATATTATAATATACTACTAATAATATTTGTAGTGGTATGGTGTATGTTCTGAAAAAGCTGACCTACTATTTTGTTAAAGTCTGCCCTAGCATGGCTGATATGACCCATCTGACAGTTGGTTTTTCAAAATTCTGAGGACCTCACTGTTACAGGAAACCTATGGGTGCTTTAGGTGCTCCAGAAAGGCAAAGGTGGTTTCCAAATGAGCTCCCCAAAACATCTGAAAGTGGATAGTTTTGCAAATTCTGTGCTCGGTCCTTAAAAGAATCCTCATTTGAAGGGAGAGAGTCAAACTAAAACGTTGTTTCTATGAATCTATAAGTTAAAAAAAAAAAAAGAAAGAAAAAGCAAAGTCTCTCTTAAAAATAAGTCTCTCTTAAAAAATCCTTATAGGAAGCATGAATAATGTCATCATTTCTTTTACCATATATGATAAAGTCACAATTTATATTGTCTAAAATTTCATATCTATTTGAGCTAAGACTAAGACCATTCCCTTCTTATATGACTTGTAAATTGAGTTTCAATTTTGGCCAGATGGGCAGCTGGAATATTGGATGAAATTCATTGGAAAGAAGCAAGGGAACATTAATAAAACATCAGTGTACTCAGTGGATTCTTGATTCTGAAAGGCAATGAGGGCAATTTAAGCGATCACTTGATAAATGCACTACCACTGATGATTTTGGTAGAACTATCCAGTGGATGGGGTCCTTATAAACGATTTTTCTGATCTCCTTATTGTTGAACTCTCCTGTTATCCTATACTTCACAACTACCCTATCACTTTCTACAGTGTAGACATTTGTTGCCACAAAAATCTGTAGTATGTCAAATGTGAGGGCAAAATATGCTGAAACTCATCTCCAAATAGGAGCCACAATGGCAACTATGTTGATAGTATTACTCACATTTGATTTTTAATGTAAATGAAGCAAAAAAAGGAAAGTTCTCTCTGCTGTGCTCAGGTGGCACTTCTCTGCAGAATTCAGTGGTATCAGAATTCAGATTCCAGTTTGCCACAGATGAAGACTTACAATAGTGACCATATACATTAATTACTGTCCTGTATGTTTGTAAGATGGACAAGAATACCACGCTTTGTTCAAAGGCATTGGATTTGGCTGTGTTGAACTTAATAAACTGTAAAACAGTTTAGGTAATGAAGAAGTTGTTAACAGCAGATTGTGACTAATTTTCTGTCTGCTGCCAGGAGAAATAGCGTTAATTCCCATGCCAAAACCCATAAATCTGTGTGATGAAAAGGTAACTTTTAGAGGAGTGTTCTCAACAGAAAATGGAGGATAATGGACAGTCAAAAAGGAGAAATTCCCCTTTAATATGATCTTTCAAAAGATGACTCTATGAACTGAGTAGCTCAGAGGCATTTGAAGTTCTTCCAAAGTCAGAGATGAATGAGGCCAACTGTCAAAGTACTGTCAGTAGATGACAATTAAAGAGCGACTATGGAGATCTGGGACTTCTCTACTAATTGTTCTCTACATTTTAAGTATCTAGACCTTTTGAGTCTTTTTAGAGAATGGTTTGATTATTTGCAAGCTAATTTTCATCATCTATCATAAAAGACTTCAATATCAAACAGACATTAAACTGCTTTTTGCTTTATTCTTAACAACATTCAAAATAGTTTTTAACTAACACTCATAAAACAATAGAAGTCAGCTCAGGCTTGTTCACATTAGTAGTAGTAAACATGATTACAGGAAAAAAAGGAATAGGCCAAGTGATACTTTGCGTGTTTCAAAATAAATCACAAATACCAATTTAAAAATTCTAATATAGGGAGACCAAGCTGTAGTTACATACTAAACTGGAGATGCCCTAACAGGTTAAATTCAGGGAGGAGGATGAGAAGGAAAAGAATATATCTGTGGTGCATATGCAAGCTTCTTTTTAAAGCAAGTTTCTCCCATAGATAAAAAACTGCAAAAACTGCAACCACTACAAGGAAATCTTAACACAAATAAATAAACTGTTCAGCAAATTCTAACAAATAAGAGGTGCAATTTCTGTAATAAAAACATCCATGCATAAAAAGAATCCCACTCTTTGGCAAAAAGGTTATTAAAAAAATAAAGCAGGGAGTGCTGTTAATTTTTTCACTTCTTTTCAAAATAAGAAACAAAGGTAGTGCTAAGTCCATTGGGAGGGATGTCAGAAGAGGATTGCTAGAAGATTTGGAAACTTCAAGGTTGAGTGACAGTTAATCTTCCAATTCAGGCTCAATAAAACAAAAAGATCTAAGCAGAATTTTCAAAATGATCAATACGTGATTGGAATCAGTTTTTCAGTCATCTCTACCTGCTAGCAGGTGCCCAAAGCAGGTGCCTTGCAGTTCTCATAAGCAAAGTGGGAATTCTTTAGTGGTTGTGAGATTATTTTTTTCTTAAAATGCATTTGAGCTTTTCTCCAAAAATCAACAATTTGTTTGAAATACAACTGTTCATGAGAAAGTGCTCATTTGGACAAAGCATTCTTTGGAAAAGTTTGTCAGGTTTAGGATGGCATTTCTGGAGCTGCAGGTGGAGATATGCCTGAAAAAACATTAGCATATCATTTAAGCTGTGGAAGATCTAATCTGAGGCCACAGCTCTGTGCGAGGCAGTGGGAGTTCAACTCAACCCAATGAATACAGAGTTCAGTGCTTGGGGACACTGCAAGAGTAATCATCCTAGAAAAGTCCATACGAGCAGAGAGGAGACTTGGATATTTTTCTCCTACATGCTCTAACCTGCACTAACCACAGGCTGCTGGCTACTCTTTTCTCAGGTAGAATGTGTAAATATCTCCCAGAGAACTCTAGTGCAGAGCAATTTTTTAAATCTGGCCATTTCATTTAGAGACTAAAATTGATTCAAGCTTTTTTTGAAAGCTTGACCAATCCTATCAGCTCTGATGATGTTATGTAGTGTGAACTCCATTCAATATACTCATTGATTCACGTTGCCCTGTTTTTTGTTACCATTCTATTATAGAAGAGATATCTTGGAAGTGGATATTACTATTATATATATAGTTTTGTGGCTCAATGAGACAGAATGTCTCTGCTCACTACATGAAAAATACCCTATGATACAGCACAATACATTTTGGGCCCTAAATAAGATGACCATTTCTCTGTTATTTATCAGCTTTTTAAAGCATTACTTACATAGCTATGTCACTGAAGCACATCATGGTGTTCAGCAAGTGAAATCAGCCCCCTCTACGACAAACATGCATACATTTGCAGATGCAAGCACATAAGCTGAAAATTAACTGAGAGATTGTGATTTCAGATCAGATCTGTTAAAAAGAAGAAAGAGAATGCATCACAGTTTTGTGGGGCATCAAATTCAGCTGGATGTTATAGCAACAGATAGGCAGTTGTGGAATGCAGTTGAATGGAATAGGTACTTCTAAAGGCTGACAAGCCTAAAATTTGATCTAGTTGGTGAAGAGAAGGAGTGATTATAAGACCTGAAAGCTCAGTGGGTCTGATCTTCCATAGATATAAATTGACGGCATCCTATTAATCTCATGCCATTTTCACATCTAGTTCAAATTGATTTTTCTTTTTATGTTCTGTTTTTAAAATAGTCCTACAAAAATAAAGCAATGGTGTTCCTAACGAATCTCCTTGGTAAAGAAATAGTTTCCAATTTTATCTTTTCAGCTGGGACTTGTAGTTTGCTCAAAATACAAGATTTTTTTTTTAAAAATAACAATATTAGCTTTTGGAAAATATACTACTTTCAGCACAGTAGTTCTCTCTTCACAGTATATTGTTTTCCATGTTCTTTAGTATTATAAGGGCATTTTCAATGTACTGACAGAGAGTACTTTAATAACACCTTCCACAAAGCCTTGAACAGGCAAAGCTCCCGCCTCTCCTTTTCTGATGTGTGCAAGCTCTCCTTTCTTAATCAGGACTAATCATTGTTTTCCTGGCTGTCTTATGGTCTTCTAATGACCATATTGATTAAACTAGCGATTCACTGCCTAATCAAATTTATGATGGCCATTCTGCTGCCGTTTGAACACTGTTATTAATAGACACTCAGATATTACAGCAATGTGTGAAACAGAAATGCCTATGAATAAGTAATACTGAGACAAATCTTATCCTCACATTCGAAATCAAAAATGCCAGCAGCCTTTTTCAACATGCTTAGCAGCTAGCACAAAGCCAAAAGTGTGGTGGGTGACTCATGGAAAACAGAAAACTCCATCACCATGATGATGTCATGAGTCTTCTTTTACATCTTCCTGGGTGGCTATGTGACCTGTCCTCATCTTTCCTTGGAGCTTTGTATGCAGTAAAACCTCATTCTACCTAACTTTCTCAGAGATTTAAAATCAACTATAAGTGGTAAGTTGAGTGAAAGTCAAAACTAAACATCAAATATTGCCCGTGTTCAGTGTCTAGGTGCAGCTGCAGAGACACTTAAAGCGGACAGCACTGCTACATCCTTAGTTTCTGGTGGAACCTGGTACTCTTCTACAGAACTATTAAGCAGATGCTGTTCTCTGAGGCCCTCTAATCTCAATTCTAGTTCTATACCAGGTTCATCACACATAAACAGGGAAAACAGCTCCACCTTTGGATGATAGCGGAGTGCACGGGAAAGTACTAAGTAATTTCATGTCAATATGTATTCGTTTCTAATGCACAGACAGCCACCGAGGAATTCTCATCGCTCTTTCCAAGGGATGAGTCCTTGCATACAAATGGTAGCTTTTCCACCCCACATTAGGAAAAATAAAACAAACAAACTCCAGTGCTTAGTCAATCTTCACAGGCACTGAAGGAACTGGGTCATGGGAGCTCTCTAATAAGTTGAGGTTTCTTAATTTCAATTTTATAGATGTGCGTTTCTTGGAGCTGTCTCTGGGTTGCTGCTCTTTCAGTAATAACATACCTGCCTCATACTTTATTCTTGGAAAGGTAACGATCTCCCTTTCCAAACCCTCTTTCCTACATCCAGATGGTAAGCATCATAGGCTCTGATCTGAAAAACCATATAGTGAATTATATACAGGTCCTGACAGCATTTGCCCTAGAAGTGTGCTTTTATGCCTCAATGACAACTAACTAAACTTAGTTTGACTGGAGATTTGCTGCTCTACTTTTAAAAACTTTACACTGCTAGTATTAACACACACCACAGTGATATATTAGCTGGTGAATTTTCTCATACCAGGAATTTTTGTGGTTAATTAGTATAAACCTCCCAGCTACAGAAAAAGAATCTCTGCAACTATCTTCTTCTAAATATTTGTTTCCTATTTTTAATATAATGTACTCAAAGAAAAATAAATCTTGCTGTTTGTGTCTGCGTGCAACTCTTCTGTAGCTAAACTATAACAAATTTATCTCTCTCTATGACTGGGTGAATCCTAACCGGTCATCCTCATCCATTAAGAGGGCGAGATCACCAGCTATGTTTATCCACCCAGGCAACCTGGATGTCTTATTTGGCCGGACCGCAAGCTAGCAAAAGCGTATCATATACCACCATGAGACTATGTGGCCTAAATAAGTAGCTAAACTGAGTTCCCATCCATCCTCACTCAGAACTCCCCTGGGAAGGAAGAACAGAATAAGAAAATCAGACTCACTGGGGTCCTATCATTAGTTTAATTCCTTTCTGTTCAAGGCATTATATAAAACATTCATAAGGTGTTATATAATAAAATGACATCTATAAATTTTTTTACTCTCTAAGAACAAAACAACTGAGAAGTGTCTATCAAAATTACAGTTCCTATATCCTACAGATATCACACTATTAAATGTATGCATAAAAAGACTTTTTATTCATTTGATCTTTTTTTTTTTTTTTTTTTTTTTTTTTTTTTTTGATAACTCTCCCTGACCAAACTTTTCACTTAAAATTTTGCCACTGAAATCTGGCTTCTGGAACTGCCCTCTCTAATATCAGATCTTGCTCTGATTTGTTAATTTTTACCTTAAAACTGGAGACTTTGGAACAGACAGCTATCACTAGCCCAGCTCTGAGCACTGTGAATCCTAGCCATATATCTGCTGAAGCCTGCATATTGTCTTAAATGAAAACAGAAATGATAAGTTCAGAGGATCAAATACGGTTTTCTAATGTGATTTTCTTGTGATCATTAATGCCACTGGAGCATTAATAATGGTAAAAATAAAATTAAAAAGTGTTCTAAACAATTTTCTGGAAGATATAGAACTTTTTTGTTAAAAAGTCTTACAGCAATTGACTTTGCATTTTAAATTTCCATAAATTATTTAAATTGACTAAAATATAACCAGTACATTCTAGCTCTCTAGTATTTAAGCAAAGCCAATACTTTAAACTTAACAAATACCTAGTACTAACAGAAGACACATTTTTAAAACTTTCCTACTCACTTACTGTGAAACCAGGGAAAAAAGTTATCACCGTCCCCTTGCCCCATTGTATCTGAGGGCCTTTGTGGTGTGCTGGTTTGTGGCTATGACTGTTAAGCTTTAGCTGCCTAGATACATGCGCCCAAGGTTAGTCACAGGAAGAAAAAGCATCAAAACTTTTGATCTACTTTTGGATACACAGGCCTGCACATTTGTGTGTCCCAGTGCCGCCAGGGTGTAAGTGCTCAATAACATCCGTTACACATCCTTAAGTTTGTGACCGAAAAGTGCAATTTCCACACTAGATGTAAAGCCAACATTTGACTGGAAATGGAAAAAAAAAAAAAAAAAAAAAAGGGAAAAAAAGAATGATGTCCCTGCAAGGATAAGCCAGCTCTTTGGCTGAGGATCAAGAAAAATGAATGGTATAATTCCAACATAGAGATTCCCATCTTCCACCCAGTATGGATGTGGGAGGAGGAATACTGAGCCATCATTTCGTTACAAAACACTTAATTTTGTTCTGGCAGCTGGTAGGACCCCAGCTGTCCCTTTCACTTTCACCCTGTGACAAACACATGGAGCGTTGTAATAATTTCAGGCACAAAAAGGGAGAAAAGATGAACAATAGTGAGTTGCTCAGAATGCTCATTTGCATGAGATGTCATTCTGGCTCCCCCACACGATTTGTCTTTCTGTTAGCCCAACTGTATCAAGAGTTTTTGGCCATACATTTAGCTTGATTACATGACAGACTATAAGTCTTACATGTTTCTTAGGATTAAACAAAGAGGCACTGGACTGTACTCTGCTGACAGTAATAAGATAGCATTTCTGCTTCATAGAGCTACTAGAGAGGAAATTACCAGTGCAAGAGAAGTTTTTCCCTATAAGACTGAAAAATTACAAGAAAATCATATATATGTCATGAAAGATCAATTTTCAGACTTTCTCATTAGAATACACTTTAACTATTGGTAGAAGAACCATGGGGCGAGTGGAAAGGAACTACAAATGACTGAATGTCTCAATTATACTTCATAATTGCAATGAGGACACTGGAAAATCAGTCTGCCTCAATGATCTACCCAGAGGTCTGGCAAGGGCACACAGAGAGCTGAGTTTCAGAAGAGAAAGGCACATAAATGTGGAGGGAAGGGAGGAAACAGCTGCTGCTACATGGTATATTTTACATACTGGGTTACAGAATTTAACATTTCACATACACAGGATGGGACTCAGTAGAGTATGCATTACTCTGCTAGAATCACTGGAACTTCACTGGTGACAACTCTTGTCCACTCTATTCAAATAAACTTATAATGAACAGCCATTCATACAGCATGAGATTTCTGCAATACAAAATCCTTTTTTGAACAGTGTGCCTGCAAATGTCAGTAAGCTTTAGCCACTGCAAAGGGACCAGCCTTAAATTTTATTCGGTTTCGATGTTGAACTGAGAATGTTCAGAGAATGCATTGTAGCTAAAGTGGAAGTTCATTAGTAAAGTAGAAAAACAGTTATTTCTTCAGCTGAAGTCCACTTATACTTAGCACTGCTTGTAGTAGCTGCTACAAAATATGGATGTAGCAAAAGGTAGATTTCAGAGCTTAAAATCTGAGATTCACTAGAAAGACATTTATCAAAAGAAGTACTTCTAGGAAATTATTACAAAACCAATGTCTTACAGAGTACCTTTTGGAAACTTGGATTGCTTCACATAGCTATATGGCTGTTCCTTACAGAACAGACTTCCTCTTAGTCAAATTTACTAATTTAATCTTCTAACAAATACTGTATTAATCTTTTTAAACTCAGGCCTAGAAAAGCAGTGCTTTAGTTTTTGAAAACAGCTGGCAATTCACGTAAGGCTCTTAGGAGGGCTGGAGGACAGGATAGTATGGAGATTAAAGAATAATAGTTCAACGAACAATGTTTGACTTTGAGTTACTGGATGACATGAAAAAGATTTATCCTTTAGTATCTCGAAAGAGATGTGACATTAAAGAGTTTATCTGTGACAACCCTCTTTGTTCTTGTATTCATCTGTGAAGATACAGCAAAGGAAATGGAGGATCTGCAGTTATGCATTTGCAATACACAAAGTCCTTGTTTTCCCACTAGGCACTGCAGAATAGCAATTGTCCATTCACAGCACATATCACATCCTCTGCATTTCAGAGCTAATATTTTTGTAGTCCTTCATCTAGCATGTTTGAGCCTAGTGTAGTAAATTTTTGTAGCCCTTCAAAGTACACTGCATGAGGCAGGTTTGTTATATGAATTGATTTTTCAGGTATGATTTGTTCACTTAAACTACAAGATTTTAAAATTGTAGAAGGTTTATATTTACAGTAACATCTCAGAGCTATAAGAAGTCTCAAACTGTGAAAAAAATAAGATTGCTAGACACTGAGCATATCTGTTTTTAATCAAATTAACAGAAGAAATTGGCTGTATTGACTGAAGTAATTTTTAAGATCACTCACACACACACATACATGAACTCTGACAAGTGGCTCCTCCTCTTGCATGTTAGAATCACACTCCTGAAAACAATATTAGTTTTATGCTAGCAGTTGCTTTCGTTTCCTGCAGCACACACTGTTCATGGTAATGCTGCAATACTCATTCAAGTCAGATCACTAGCTGCTTGAATATGAATTGAAGCTATATGCCATTAAATAGACATCAGGCTGCACTACTTCAACTTCCAATTAAATTTCTACTTTTCTCTGGTTAGGTCGCAAAAGCTCTCTGAAAAACTGATGTTGATACAAGACGATCAGCTCCCTCCCCTCCCACGGAGGATCTGCTTATAAGTTAAAGCGCAGGCTTCCTCTTAATTTTGAACTTCTGAACCCAAATCAAGTAAAGCATCTTAAGCATGTAGTAATAAAATGCTGTGGGACATGTACTCCTAAAAATGATGCTAATATTCTTTTCTGCTTGATGTATTTGTTTCCAACTCTGCCTCTCTCTGCTCTAACTCTCAGAAGAACTCGCAGCCCCCTCCGGATAGGAATGAGTTTCTTCCTCCCTTCATCTAAGGCAACCAAGTGCAAGGTCTCCTCTCCTGCCATTGAGCAGTAGGACTACACAGCGAGATAGCAATCACACTTTCCTCAGTGGGGCCAGAAAGGATTACAGCAACAGATTCTTTCTGCAATCTTCTTTTGCCATAAAATGGTTAAATCAACATAAGTCAGAATGTTCATCTAGTTTGAACAAAATGAAAAAAGGGAGGAAATTCAAAAACCGGTTGCTGTAGTAACAATCACCAGTAAAAATCTTCTCCTTTAAATGATAGTATTATCTCCCTCTCCCCCTCGCAGTTTTAGTTCCCCTTTAAAAATAATCATGCTGCCTCTTTTAGATTTGCTGTACATACCTCAACCATTAAACAAGACATTTAACCATAGTGGCAGTTCTGTGACCTTTGAATGCCGTGAAATCTCTAAGCGGTGCAGCTTGTTCATGAAGACTTGTACTGCAGAATCCAGTAACTGCATCCAGGATTGGAATACAATTAAGTAACAACAGCAACCAAAAAGAAAAAAAAAAAAGAGAAAAGAAAAAAGAAAAGAAAACCTCCCCAAGCCCCCCAACCCAGCCAATAAAACCACCTTAAGAAGCAAAAAGAATCGGAAAGAGAGTGCACTTTTCTGCCAGTTAAAGGGCTGGGATAGAGCTGAGCCTGCTGCAGTCTGACTGACTGTGTTAGCAAGCAGAAGGCCGTGCACGGCTGGGAGGTGCTGTCAACTGCCACAGGCAAGGAAAAGCAGACCAATCGGCTTCGGCACTGTCAGCTCAGCGGAGTGAAGCCTTTTCTGTTTATGTTTCCTCATTTCAAGAGTGACGTCAAAGGGTTTAGTTTTTCCTCTGCATGTGCTATTAATTTTAAACAACTACTATGGGAAGAATGTGGCAGCGATTTAGGCAGGCTACCCTACTCAAAAGAAACCAGAGCCATAATTTATCTGTCCTGGATTTAGCTTAGAAATATATTATAATGAGAGGAACCAGAAAGATCCAAAATATCCACACAAAATGGAGAAAGGCTATATTTATGCAAACATACATTGACGTGTTCTTAAATTCACCTAAACTATTTCCCAGTGAAAGCTGTTATCTATATGGATAGATCTGTGGCAGAAAATTGGACCAGATTCTGCCCTTGCCCTGATGTAAATCAGGAATTGCTTTTCTAAATTCCATGATGTTACACTAGTGTAAACTGGCAAAAAAGAGATGAGAACAGCACTACTGTATGCATTCCTTTATCAGTCAGTTCTAGTTAGAATACAAATTAGCAAAATTCTGTCATTACCAGGTCAGAGTCACTGACGCAACTACTTCAGGTTGTGCTGCTCTAGGCAACCATCCATTGCACCAGCAAATCACAGCCCAGACAGCACTCTAATAAGAGATCTGCTGTAAACCAGCACACTGTATTTTATTTCATACTGAAGCCTACAGTAAAAAGCAGGAGGCTATGTTAAAGCCTGGCTTCCCGTATCACCATATCATTACCAAAAGGGAAGATATGCAGCTTAGGTAGAAGGAAAAAACAAGCAACATCTATCAAGATCAATTAGCATCGGCCACAGAGCCCACAACAATGCAAGATGATTGATAGGAGATCAGTTGACAAGAACAACAGTTTAGTTGTCTTCATCACTTTGATTTTATTCTTTTCTTCTTGTAGGATTACTTTCAAAGAGATTGGTTTATGAGGCATAGTTCAGTCCTAAAAAGTCCTAACAGTCTAATATTTAATTTTAATATAAATGTAAATGCTTCTGAAAGTGAGAAGACTGACAGCTCTTAAGAAAGAAATCCTCCAGTGATCCAAAGAACAAGTATGAAAATAGTAGAAGTAGTAGGAGCTTCTCCGTGAAAATGCACTGATGGCTACCCACTGAGGCTCTCAAAAAGTGGTTCCAGAGAGGCCTAAATATTAAATGATTCTTTTCATTGAAAAATCTGCCCATGGTATCACTGCTAATGTAATCAACTTTGCTAACAAATGTAAAAGTTTATGGTGATATTAATGCTGAAAAAACATATTCAAAAGTATTAAATAAGTTAAAGATTTAAAAATCAATCTGAGCTCATTAAATTCATCTGGCAGTACTTCAGAACTGTATAAAGCAATTTGAAATTTATAAATAGGAATATGGTTTACAATATACAGAAAATCATCATATTCATCTTCACTAAGCATTGGTGAGGGCTCAGCAGAGCATTGCACATTGGGAATTTCACGTCAGGGACCAGTTTTAGGAATGTCTGTTAAAAATGGTATGGTTTCAGTATTACTGGAAAGGCTCCAGCAAGAATGTTCAGAAGTCTGGAGCCTATGAGAAAGGCTGAGATTGATATTGTCTTGTCCAAAAACAGAGAGATATAAAGGGTACATCTATTCTAAAAAAGTGCAGTACTATTCTTTCACCTGAAGACATTATCTGATCACACTTTGAAGCTCTTTTAAAGCCTTCGTGACAACATGACTGCAGCGGAACTGCTTATTAAGTCTCAAACTGTGCTTGTGAATTGTTTAGGAGAATGCCCAAATCCTGTCAGGGCCCATTCTAGTAATATAACATTACAGATGACCAAGCGTCACTGTTCAGGCCTGTGTACTGGCACTATTTAGTTTGCCAGTATAGGTAGATGTTATATGCAAAGACGAAGTGAAACATTTTTTCACCATATTCATTGTGGTTAGAATGAATAAATGGCAGCAAAGCTAGACTGGACATAAGAAAATCTAGAGCTAGGAGAGTGAAGCGTTGAAATAGATAGGCTATGATAGTCCACAGTGTCCTATTACTGTCTATTTTTAAAAGTAGGATTAGGCAAACATCTTTCAAGAGCAGTTTAGATACAGGTGGTCCTACTTTAGAGTATTGAGACAAGACTAGGGCATTGACTAGGGCATGAGTGCAGCTAGCAGAAGCAGCAATCAGGCACAGCAGTTTGTGCAGCAGTTTGTGCAGCAGGGTGCAAGAAGGCACCTTCGTTTCCAATCCTAGTAGTGTATGCTTCCTCAGATATGGTCATGACACGCTGCAGAGCACATTCCTCAGTAGCTGTTGGAGTCACTGCATCAGCTGTGTCAGAGGCTTTGGCGCAGACAGACCCTCTGACAGCAGATGCAGCTCTATGGGTCCCAGGCTGCAGGGAGTGTTGGGGCCTCTCCGTGAGGTCTGGGCTCACAGTCAGCTCTCCTGCAGGTGTGCTGTTGTTGATGAGTTGTGTTGTCAGGTAAAGGAGTTACAGGTGGAAGTCAGTAGGCTGCATAGCATCTGAGAAGAAGAAGAAGAAATAGGGTATTCTCGGAGATCATACAGCCCTGAGCACCAGAGTTGCCAGAGGGCTCTGTGTTGAGTGAAACAGTACATCATAACACTGTAGATGAAGGCTGGAAACTTGTCACTTCTCATAGGAGGAGAAAGACTCTTACTCCTCCTGAAGATCTGCAATTGAGGAACAGGTTTAGTGCCCTCCAGGCTGAGGAGGGGCTGGGCATGGCTTCAAAGGAAGCAACTGGGCCTACAGACTATGTGCCCTGTGGGAACACCCAGAAGAAGCAGGGAGTGATTGTTGTGGGTGACTCCATGCTGTAGGGGACAGAGACACCTATCTGCCAACCTGATCTCTTGTCCAGAGAGGTTTGCTGCCTGCCAGAACCTCAAATGTGAGAAATACAAGAATATGTCAGGGAAAGACTGCCAAGGCTTGTCCATGCATTGGGCTATTACCCTCTGCACCTAGGGAAGAATAACCCCATGCACCACTGCAGGCTGGGGGTTGACCTGCTGGAAGGTAGCTCTGTGGAGAAGGGTCTAGGGGTCCTGGTGGACAACCAGTTGACTATAAGCCAGCAATGTGGCCAAGAAGGCCAATCGTATCCTGGGGTGCACTAGGAAGAGTGTTGCCAGCAGGTCAAGGGAGGTGATCCTGCCCCTCAACTCTGCCCTCGATGAGGCTACTTCTGGAGTACTGTGTCCAATTCTGGGCTCCCCAGTACAAGAGAGATATGGAGCCAGTAGGAGAGAGTCCAATGTAGGGCTATGAAGAAGATTAGAGGACTGGAGCATCTCTCTTATGAGGAAAGTCTGTGAGCAGTGGGCCTGTTTAGCCTGGAGAAGAGAAGACTGATGGGAGATCTTATCAATGTCTAGAAATACTTTAAGGGACAGTGTCAAGAGGATGGGGCCAGACTTCTTTCAGTTTGTGCCACGTGATAGAACAAGAGTCAATGGGCACAAACTGAAATACAGGAAGCAAAATAAGGAAAAACTTCTTTGCTGTGAGGGTGACAGAGCAGTAGGCCAGGTTGCCGAGAGAGGCTGTGGAGTCTCCTTCTCTGGAGATATTCAAAATCTGCCTCGATGTGATCCTATGCAACATGCTCTAGGTGACCCTGCTTGATCAGGAGGGTTGGACTAGATGATCTCCAGATCCCTTCCAACCTCAACCGTTCTGTGATTCTGTGATTTCTGAAGTTCTTTCAATCCCATTTTTTTCTGTTTTAGCATCATTCTAATACTACATTGCGTTGCATGTCCTGGCATGCTCAAGTTCTGTACAAAGTCACAGAAAGCTACCATCATAGGGAAGCTGGAGGCTACTTCAGCCTCCAAGAATCATTTGGCCTTCTGACAAAAAGTGGCCACTGAGGTTGCAAGTTTTTTTTTTTTTTTTTTTTTTTTTTTTTTTTTTTTAATGCTTCAACGGCAAAAAAAAAAGGAGTGGTCGAAAAGCACATATGATAACATTTTCTACTTAGACAAAGATAACGAATATAAAAGATGGGAAAGATGGGAAGCTGAATGCACAGCTCCAAACAGCCAGCTGCACTCGGATGTGCTGGGGCCTTGCGGGAGCGCAACAGCAACTGGGGATGTACCCAGAGTTTGCCAGGATCTAGAGGGGTGCCAAAGAAACCTTTCAGAGACCCAGCTCTTTCCGCTCAGAAGCATTTCCAAGGCCACCAAGGCAAGCAGAGATGCTGGGTTTTAGGTGAAATGGACCCAGCTGCTGAAGCCAGGCAATGTTCAGACACCATGCCCATCTCGTCCCCTGTCCCAGGGAGCACTGGCCTCTCCTCAGCACGTGTCTGACCGCCTCTGGCTTTTCCCTGGAGCCTCTCCCACATCGGTGCCTTGCTGAAGCACCTTGCTGAAGCCTTGCTGCCAAGTAGCAGCTCTCTAACCTGAACTCATTTCTTGTAGGATGAGATCAAGCAATACCCTGTCCAGGTTCCATCAGCTAGTGAAGAGGGCCTTGGCTGCTCAGTGGGTGAGTTTGCAAAAAAAACTGTGGAGCTGCTTTTGGCCATGCTAGATGCTTGGTAGCAATGCTCTCAATGTCCTTTTGTGCACTTGCCTAAGGGCACTTTGCCAGGAACTCTTTGCTCTTCCAGCTGAGCTGAAAGCTCCTGCTCTAGACTCGGGCTTCTAAGCCCTGCTGCGGGAAATGTCCTTTTGGGAGCTGTTCCCTGAACAGGGGCTGCAGACATCACCGCCAACCAGGGAGAAGGCCCCCTCAGAGGGCCTCCTCAGTAACCTGGTGTCGGCTTCCCATTGGCTTTTGGGGTTTGCTTTGCTCCTTCACAGAAGTCGCACACCCCTTGGCCATTGTTCTCCCTCAAGAACTGTCAAGGTTCAAACTCAGGACTTCAAGGAGAACGGCATCCAACCTGCAGCTTTTCCTTCCCAGAGTGGCGTTCGGAAGAGCTTTCTGAGCAGGCACTGGAGTGTTCGTGGGAATGCCAGGAGAGTGACCTTCTGGACAGCTCACTCTCTCCACTCACCAGTGAGACTGCAACGGGCAGAGATGTGGCTGTGTAAGCAGAACCAGGAGAGGTATGGGGCAAAGCCCGGGCCACAGGAACAGTCCAAAGAGGCTTCCCATGGGAAACAAGTTTCCAGTGCAGGACTGTGATTGCAAGAGGGATTGTGATTGAGGGTCATTTGTCTCTCTTTCCTGGACTGCCATCCTCAGGTGTGTGACTTTGACACGCAAGTCCAGCCTTTGCTCGAAATGTTGATTGGCAAGACTGTGCAGCGAGCTGTCCTAGAAGTCATGGCAGAAGAAGAGTTGGCATTCCAGCGGGCACAGCAGCGCCTGTGCATAGAGCAGCGCAATGCAGAGCTGGCTGAGTGCCTAGAAGAGCAGGAGAGGCAATAGAGAGGAGAAGGTAGGAGCGACCAAGAGCAGAATGGGCCCGTGTGAATGCTCGTGGTAAGCGAGAAAAGCGTTTCTGTCAGTGAAAGCCAAGCTGTGGAAGAAGTCGGCTTTGCGCCAGCGGCTGCCTCTGTGCGCAGAGGGTGCTGTAGGGTGCGACTCGCCTCCAAGCAGTCGGGTGCCGTCTGGCTGCCCGCTGCACTCAGCTCTGCTGCAGCAGCATGACGTTGCTGCGTTGCTTTGGAGCAGGCGTGCTGCAGGGACACCAGCGCGAGAGGCCAAGCCTGACAGCATTTTCTGTCTGTCACCCGTGTCGCTGTCAGTCAAGCTGTTAGCTTAGCCATTTGCACGATGAGAGCTGTTGAATGAGTAGTGCCAGTGCTCCAAAGGAAGAAAGGCACCTTGCTAGCCTTTAAGGCAAGCAGTATGCAGTGTGCACGCCTCCCTCGCAAGAGCTGGAAGCATGAGAGGAAGTGCATTCAGAGGACCCAGCAAATCCTGAAGGGGTTTTGGCAAAAGGAGAGGCCCTAAATCCTGGCCGCTGCCTGTCCTTATTCCCTTGCTTCTGCCTTGGCTGCATGAGTTTCACGCTGCGATCGTTCCTGAGACTCCAGAGAAAAGGATGGAAAGGTGGAGGCCTGCAGCTCTGACAGGCACCATCATTGTCTTGGCAGGAATGCTGCCAACAGCAGGACGTGCCAGGGCAGCAGGAAGAGGAGGAGGCCACAGGGGAAAGTGCAGCTCAGGCGCTTGCTGAGCGGAGCTTGGCTGATCGCGGCCTGTCAGTCCTGACCAGTATGTTCATGAGAGTGGGGATTTCAGCGACCCAGCAGAGAGAGGTTTGTATTGGTGTTCTTTTGGCCTGTGCTGTAACCCGACTAAAAGGGCAGGTAAGAGAACGCTGCGGTCAGCTTCCCGGCCTGCTGCCACCCTTCTCGCTGCGTGCAAAGAGCAAGGTTTGGGAACAGCAGGGTGAGGGGGAACTGTTTAGCCGGAGGGAGCGTTGTCTTCTGGCAGGTCAGAGAGCAGGACTGCTTTGAGTGCAGGGCAGGAGCTGCTGTTAGTCGGAACTGCTGAGGACGTCTTCCTCTACACAGTTGCTGTGTGTCTCTCCTGTGCCTGCCCTCTGACTGCAGTGAATGCAAAGCAGCTCCCACGATCCCGTCCTTCCTTGCTAATGCAAGATTCCTGTTTCTTGTCTTCTTTCTGCTCTCCCATTCTTACAGCCATTGAGACAGACTTCCTTTGCTTGTGGGTGCTGGAAGTGGAAGAAGCATTGGAGAAGAGGGTGCTGGGGAGGACAGTGCTTGACTGCAACTTAAGCCAATGAAAACCATCCCCCAAGCTCCTGTCGCTGATCCCTAATAAAACAATTGCTTTGTCTCGTATTCTTCCTGCCACATTGTTTTGCCTCCTCTCGGACCTCTTCTTCCTCCTGTTGTGCAGCCAGCGCTGCTGCTGAGCTCTTTTCCGCGGTGCCCCTGATAGCTCTGAAGCAAGAGCAAGACCTACTCTGATCTAGGGGCATGAAGGCTACCTGTGCCCCAAGTAACACTGGATGAATTATGTAAGACTGCCTATGTGTCACAGATATCACTTTGCTACTCTACAAAATCTATATTAGCCAATATATTAAAATAGAAAAAGAGTGAAGTTCCAGAGCTTTAGCCGGGTTTAGTTTATAAGAGCATTCTGAGTTACATAATGTGACTAGATTTTTAGAAAACCTCTCCACTTCTAGATATTTGTTCATAGATAATAGTGATGGAAATGATCCCTAATAAAATAGAGTAATAGTAAGAGCATAGAAATCATTTCTCATCTACAGATTAGGTAGTTTACATAAACAGCATTGGATAAGCTCAATAAGCATCGTAAAGAATGATGAAAGCATCAAGAACAGAGTTTCAAATATCCAATAACTTGGGTTAGTGATTCGGAACATAATGTGGAACTTGATTTTCAGCAGATATGACGATTTTTAATGTGAATTACTTTAAAAATAACATAGATATAACCTCTCAAGACAAGTGAGTATTATGAATTAATCTATGGCTCGATCATTGTCTGGTTTCTGTTTTACAAAATGCTATGTGAATTTCAAAGGGTGTCATTTGGACCCCAAAGGGCCCCAAAGGACTGGAAAAGGGCCTCAACATTAATTTGCCCTCAGAGTTAGGCTTCCTGATCAGCAGGGCACAGAGCGATAGTAAATCCCAAAGTCAGAGTAGAGACAGATTGTTAGAAGGGTAGTTTGTGCTGATTGTGCAGATGCTGTACATAGGTATGAAGGACTTCACTATCTGGAACTAATAAGCTGACATACAGTTCCCAGGCAACAAAAAAGAGAGGTGAGAAAACAATTCTGCAAATGATTCATTTTTGTTTCATTAGCAGATCATATGCAAAAACATTTGTCTGCTTCTTAATACAACATTTGATTTCAGACCTAGGAAAATTCAAAAGGAAAGGTGAAAAGTTTAGTGTTTTCTCTTACCTGAAAGATGACAACCTTTCTGTTACTTTGGCGATGTCAGAAACATTAGTGCATTAACTTGTGAAATTGCAAAAGTGCAATATTATTGCAGGACAAAACATAAATTATTTGTTTGTTCAGTTAAATGTCTTTCATCCTATATTCAAAAAGTAAGGAGAGTCAAGAAAAATAATGATATGGCAGTTACCATCCAAAAACCTCTTTTTTAATTTTTAAAATTTAGCAGTGTACATGCAGGTAAATGTTTTTTGAACAAATACTGAGGAAAAGAGCACACTATTACTAGGTCTTCATTCTTAACATAAATCAGGCACAGAGAGCTTCTTTCTTGCTTTTTCTCTGGTTTTTTTTACTGCCTTCTGTAACATTTTAGGTGCAGAAAGAACTGATTGTTTCCTAAAAAAATCTTTAAGCAAAAGCTGAAAAAAGATTGTAAAAAGTGGATTTTGTGGAGTAAACTGAATTTCAATCACTTCTAACAACTTTACCACTTAGGCATTTTACTATGTTTTTCAGAATCTGAAGAATTTTTTTATATTTCCATTTTATTCCCATGAAATAGCTGTTGCTTGAAATTAAGCTGAGGACAACAATTTTACAAGAAGATTAATTAATCTATCGAAATTTTTCTAGATTTCCTGTTAAAAAAGGACAGGCTTGATTTCAGTTAAATGATATTATTCAATTAACGTGAAAGGGAATTTTAGCTTTCATCTAAAACTATTAACAATATACTCTCTTACCCTGTTGAACTGAAATGTAGTTGAGTGAGCTACCAGATGTAGGACTTTAGGACAAAAAGAAATACTGAGACGTGCAAAAGAAATTTGTGAAAATATATCTTCTCTTTGCTCAACAACTGCAACTTGCACAGAACTGTGTAACTGAAGACATGGCCAGTCAGTTGGATAGCAGTTGGTTTCTTCAATCAGCAGAACTGAGCACTAATCATTCCTGTTATGTACTTTTCGCAAAAGGTGAAAAAAGAGAAAGTTATGGTACAAGCAACCATTGCCATGACCGAATCCCCTCCTCATCATTTTGACTACACAGAATGAATAGCAATCCTAATTCACTGAATTCTTCAATCATTTCATTACCTTCTTCCACTATTTGAAATTATCCAATGTAGTGGTAAAAGTAATATAGTCAGATGGAAGAGAAAAAATACTTCAAAGCCAAGCAACAGGGACAGATTTTCTCTTACAGACACACAGAAGAACCATACATTCTTAGCAGATATAAGATCTCAATTTTAATGTCTTTAGAACTGCAGGGTTTGAGTGAGTCTCAGTTTCTCACAGAGTGTTTTTCTCATCTTGATTAAATCATCTCAGTGCTATGCTGTCTCAAAAGCAAGCCAAAACATAACTTCTTTCCACAGAAGAGGAAGGACATCTTGGGGGTCACAAAATTCCATTTCCTTAGTAACTTAAATAAAAAACATCCCTAATTACTCTTCCATCACATACATGTAAAACAATCTGCAAAGTTAAAACATCTATAGTAATATACAATGACCACCATTTATGTGGTAATTGGTTGGCTGTTTTAAAGGAACAGTAGTGATTTGTAGTGATTTTCTATGCAAACAGTGTGAACCTTTAATGGCTCATAAAAGCTTGTAATTATGAACCTTTTAAAAGAGAACCTTGAAACTGTTATGAAGACACTCACTTGAATGGATTGTACCCGCTGAAATTTACAGTAATATATTTACAGAGAATATGTGCAGTGTTAACAGTGTAAAGATACTTCAGGCATTCTCCGTCTTAATCTTTTTTTACAGAAATTCAAACTCTCAATAAATAGGCAAAATAATTCTGTAAGACAGAAGACAACCACATGCTCAGCTCCTCTTGTGAAAGCAGACCCACTGAGGAAAAATATGGGTTACTTCAGTGTTGGACCAAGAAGCTTCAGCTTTATAAATGACAGAATACAGTAACATTTTGGAACAACTTGCCTCGGCAATGTTGAAGGAGAAAGGACCATCGATATTCTGTCAGCTGCACTCTTCCTTCTTCAGTCCTTTAATCCCAACCATCTTTGATCTATGTCTTCATAGAGCTTAGCCAAGACCAAGGCTTCCCTATAGCATTGTAAGCAACAGATTATGTTGGATGATGGAAGTAATTATTCCCTTATCATTGCGGAAATTATTGGAAATTGTGGGGAAAATAATGGGAAAGAAGAGAGTTCTCTCTTACTGTACTTTCTCATATTATGTCATATCGACTGTTTCATCATAAAAATCTGGGAAGCTACAGAAGGAATCAGTATCATCGGCTCTTCTTAAAGGTACCTCTTTCACTAATGATCACAACGAAACAGCTTTGGAGGCATCCTGCAGCTTTCATCTCAGAATTAGTTGGAACAGCAGTGCTGTTTTCATTAACTACTGAATTTTCCTCTTATCAAGTTTTTCCCTTTTGTCTCTTTTAATGATACAGTGCCATCCTATATTATGAGCTGTTGACTCCAAGATAATTTTCACATACTTGTGTTAATTAATATTCCACAGAGAAAGCCAGCTGAGATTACATTTCTCAATCCCTTAACTTCATGGGATTCATAAATTGATTCCACAGATTATTATCTTTGATGGTAATCTGTCCCAAAGCTCCTAGCAAGTCAATAGGAGTGTCTCATAGTAGAATCAATGTGAGAAATGTTATTGTTCTAAGAAATTTAACATGAGGGCTGAAATATCCCATACAACCTATCGCAGATTCCTTACGAATAGGGATAAAGGATTTGTCACATCTTTGAAACTTCTTAATATAGTTAAAATATATTTATGAGTCTATTATGAACAACATAGCAAGATGCAAAATACCTAATTTAAAATGTAAAGACTTGCATATAGAAATACTTATTTTAATGCGTCAATGATCTTTTATTGGCATAGATTAGCTTACCTAATGCTTACATCTTACTATATTTGTGTTTGTATCTTATTTTATACATATATTCCAGACTTGCAAGCACAAATTTAAATGATGATTTGAAGAGTTTTTTCCTTTCCTATAAAATGCTACATATATATATATCTATATATACACACATTAATAAAAATATAAATAAAGTCTATTTACAGTAATTTCAACTCTATGAAATTGTCAGATGTGGCTACATGTCCTATCTTTCTAGAATTTGATTCACACCTGAAACTCCAAGTATAGGTCATTGTGCAGCTAAGAGAAAATGTGGACTCAAAATACTAGGAACCGTTAGAGCTCTAGTGCAGTTGCCCTTTATCAAGATAGCTAAGTGTTATTTTTCTTTGATGACTAAGATCACTCTGTACAGTGAAACAAACCAATCTCTAATAAGGGCAAGACTGACATAAACAGAAACTACTAAAACCAAAAATGAGTAGAAAAGAGAGAATTTTAGTGAGATCTGGCATTAAGGAAAACAGATGCATATTTTTACATGGTTCAAAAGCTTTCCAGTGTGTCTAGCTTTTAATCCTAAAGGCAAAATGTCTCACCCATACAATACATAATCAGGCTAAACATGACCCAAATTAAAGGCAAGCACATGGCCTGTGCTACTCCCCGGAAAGAGATGAGCTCAATGATGCTCAAAGATTAACTCAGCTACACAATAAGGATCAAGAGAGATTTGATAGCCAATGCCCTGTGAAAATAACAGCATCATTACAGACTTCTCTCCTATACAGAGATAACATGACCAGGGTTCTGAAATGCACTTTGGTCTAATCACCCAGAGAATTGTGCTAGAAGCAAAGGACACCGTATTTTTATTTTTATTTTTATTTTGCTAGAAGTGCATACAATTTCAAAAGCAAATTTAATGGGAAATGTACAGGTCTTCTTGATAAATGTTAGGTTGTATGATAAAAAGTTTGTCTCCACAAGCAGAGAGGAGCACAGAGGCAATGGCAGTGGGGGGAACCTGGAAAAGAGCCTGCCCCAGCTACTCCAGGCTCAACGCAGGGGAGGGCTTAGCCCATCAAGGGCTCATCTCCACAAACACAGCTGAGCACAGAGGTGTAATGGCAGGTGGGGGACCCCCTCATCTACTTGGAGGACAGACATCCTGTTAGGGCTTCTCCCAGGACTGTCCCAGGATAGGAGGTGACCTGGGAGCCAGATGTGTATGTGGGGGTCTCCAACGGTGAGACTACAGGACAATGACTACCAGAGGAACCAGGGGAGCCCCGGCCAAATGCCAGTGAGACCATAGGGTTTGGGCATCAGCTGAGGCCTGTTTGTTATGTGAGTCTGCAGTGTGCGTGCATGTGTGTGTGTGTGTGTGTGCATGCATGTTAGAGGTACCTAAAAGGTTGAGGATCCAGGACCTGTCACTGCATAAACTGTGTGTCCAAGACCAGCTGCTAGAGGGATCCACAGTGTGTGTGTGTGCGCGTGCACGTGTATGTGTGTGAGTGAGGGGTTCTGTATTAGCAACTGGAGTGGGACTTTGGCCTCATGGGTTTGTATGTTCAGGTGTCAGCAACTGGGGATACTGGGGATCCAGGAGCAGCTACTGGGTGGGCTGAGTGCCTAAGTGCAGCTGCTGAAGGGATCCACATCATACATATGTATATATGGCCCAAGAACAGACTTTCCTCCTGAAAAGCCAGAGAGGGGAACAGGATGAGGCTGCTGGTGCTGAGTGTGTCCATGCTGATCTGTGTAGCAAGCCATGTACATATTCCTACCAGGAATACACTCTCCCGGGGACATGGAGCTGTGGCAGCCTGGCCCCATGGGACCACTGGGTTCAGCCCCGTTACCTAAAAAATTGCCTTGTAACTGGAAGCTGTTTTGCAGATCTGTCACTTCAGGTTGTCGTCTTTATGCTGCTCTGTGCCTGCCTACCTGCCTTTAAAAAGTAAAGCATTTTAAAATGCTTGACATTTTCTCATGGCAATTACATATGCCTCTGGTTGATTTCTTAACAGAAACAGAGAAATTTGTTTTGAAGTCTCTGCTTAGACTTCCCAACTAGTACACAAAATCCTTTCTTCACTGCATGTCTATGTACTTGCAAACACACACATACATACACATTCATGGACTTCCTCTTTGCCAAAATGACAGTACTCTCCATTACAAAATCCAAATGGTGTTTATTTAATCCAAAAAGAGGACAATATGATAGGCAGGGATAAAAATATCTATTCCTTCTTATATTGGCTAGTTACCCTGTGGAAGCATTGTTTTGTAAAAGTTTCCTTGTACAATTTCCAATCAGCTACAGCATCCCGTCTCTGGAATTTCAAGGTCAGAGGAGGATAGGATTATTTCTTAAATAGTCTGTACATGTTTAAAGAGAATTAGTTCAAAATTAAACTTCTTTTAAAAATATTTGAATGACTGAAGAAGCAATTCTTGAAAAGAACTACTTTGTACAGTTATGTGTTTTTACCTGCACTTTCTGTTTTCACTGCTTTCTTGCTTATATTCATAATAACCAGATAAACATTGATACGGGCAATAAGGAGTTACAATTACTTTTGAGCCACTGTTTTGGAACAGAGGTGGCACTGGGGGAAATGCTGACACGAGAAGAGAGTTGAGGATAAATTACTGGGCTGATATAAAAAAAAATCAGAAATCAGACTGAGGGCCTTAAGTTTTACTCACAATCTGAACAGAAGTTAAAAAAAAAAAAAAAACTGACATGTTTCCTATTGGTCGGGACTGAAAAGTTGTGAGAAAGATTTTCCACTGTGACTTGGTGAGAAAACACTAGAAATCTCCTGAGAAAGGATCTTTTGCATAAACATGAAAAGCCCAAATGACTTACCTTGGTGAACCTGATATGGCATTATAAATTATGGTCATGTATCCCAGAAACAATACTGAATTATGAAGTTTGCTGCATGTCCTTCATCTCTACTCCATTAAAGAGTTGCAGGAGCAGTAGAACCTGTCAAAGGTTTGCCATCACTTCTGTGTCAGAAGGAATGCTGGTGTGTTTTGCTTGAATTTTTTAGTTGCATCATTTACAATGAATCTCTAGTATAGTTGCAGTTCTAAAAGAAGTATCTTTGTTTACTGTAGTAAGTGGAGAAAGGAAAGCAGCAAGAAGAGCGATCACCAAGAAGACAACAGGAAGATAACATCTTGTCTGCTCACCATGCTGCTCTTCTATTCCTACCAGTTGCGTCCGTTCACACCACTGATCGATGCTCTTTCTCAGGAAGCTATGGTGCTTTCCCAGGCTTCCCATGCACTGTAGAGCAACTGGTGGGAAATCTCCCAAATCTTTGCCTACTGATTGAACTTTTCCATATCACTCTGTAATTGCCTTTTAACCTCTAGAAGTATATAGGGAAGGAATATGGGGAGAAAGGAATTCTGTGACAAATAACAAAATATGGCAAGAAGAGGAGGACAGTCAGGTCTCCTTGATTTACATATAGATCTGGTTTTAGAACAATCCTCCACTACCTGAAATAAAAATAGTTCATGGAAATCTTTCAAGAACCAGAGGTAAGGTTTTCCAAATAATCAAATTGCCAAAGGTGGTATCTGCTCTCTCCTTCTCAAAGAGAGATATTATGTTTTCTGGTTCTCCTTACCTCCCAATATCGAGAAAAGAGGAATTTACAAGTCCCCCACAGTTTTGGGAGGGAATGCTATGATTGTGTGAATGCTGTATCAACGCAAGTCCATTCAATGTGCCTACACTGACTATGCGTATGTTTTGTCATGCTGATGAATGAGGCAGCTTAGACATGAGAACTGCAGAAAAGTGTCCAGGTAGAAAAGGCCTAGATGCACTGCTCAAA
This sequence comes from Rhea pennata, assembly GCF_028389875.1. Lineage (NCBI taxonomy): Eukaryota > Metazoa > Chordata > Aves > Rheiformes > Rheidae > Rhea > Rhea pennata. The sequence goes on from NC_084665.1 coordinate 65,906,367, forward strand.
GTGGGACTTTCTGTGGTGGTGAGTCATAAAGCCACTTAGGATCTCTGAACAGTACCTTAGAGCTGTTTTTAGAACCAGTGGCTGAGCTCTGAATGACAGCACTAGCTGCAGCTTGGTGGGAGCTGCTGCCTTCCACAAAGGCTGGATTCAGCTGACACCTGGTCATGGGGAATCAGTGGCTCCTGTCAAGTGCTTGCAGCTAATGTCTCTACATTGCTGGGGACAACTGCTTTCCAGAAAGAATTACTGGATTCAGCAATAACTGTACTGTGTGTGTGTGTTAGTAATGGCAAAACGCTGGAACCGAAACATTCTATTTATCTGTCTAAAAAGTACAATAACCACTGAAAAAATAGTTTTAAAACAAAAGTATGTCCCATTAGTGCTAGCAAAAACATGGCACTGTTGTCTCAAAAAGAGGGCTACATTTTTTATCTGTGTTTGCTTAGCACCTGCCAGCATAAAATCCTGGGCCATGACTCACAGAACAACAACAATAACAAGCAAACTTTTCTTCTTCAGCTTCTCCTGCTTCTAACATGATAACAATTCCTTCCATAATTAGTAGGTAGAAAGCATTTGAAAGTGAAGTGCCATGTGGAAGGCATGCACATTCAAAACTGTTAATTTTTTGCTCTTGAACCTTTTACTGAATACACCTATTAAACAAAGCACAGGCTTTCATGAGATTAAGCAGCAGCAAGGTAACATATCAACTAGATAGTCTTCACATATCAGCTAGACTAGAGTTTTGAACCACTCTATGTAAGATGCGCTTCATTGCTTGACTAATGTGCTCACTTCAGCTAGGTCTTTTGCAGCAGGTTGACTGAAAGTTCATCCAGAACCACTGTAGAAAATCACTCATTTATTAGGAGATGTGTACCAGCACTGCTCTGAAAGAGAGGAAGTATTTAAATTTCAGCTAGTATAACACACGTTTTATGAATCTGAAACTCACTAAAGTGGGTATTACTCTGGAAAATGGAATGGGATGATGATAATTATTAAAGGCACTCATTGCCATAATCAAGAGTGGTAGAGGTTGTGTAAATGAACATTCAGAAGACTGGATACGCAGACATGATAGATATGAGACACTGACTTCTCTTGGCTGAAAATAGGGATACAAAAATATGTAAGGGAGAAAAAGCTAAGGGGGAATACTCAGGGAAGAAATACAAGGCAGCATTACAAAGAAGACAAGTCCATGCTGTTTAAGTCAAAATTGTCTTAAATAAGAGCTGCCAGAAATATATTTCAGACCAATCTCTTTCCATTTTGATGGAATTGAAACAATTTCTGCATGAAGTTTGTAAAGAATCTTTCAGACATTTGGTTTTAAGTAAACTAATGATGTCTGAAATCAAGTATATAGGACTTGATCGTGAACCAGAAGACAGAATGGGAATCTGAAATGAACAAAATGAACCGAACAGATCTGATTTTACCACTGAAAATCCCTCTGAATATTCATAAGATTTCTCTCAGTCCTTGCAGGGACTTTGCATCAGTCTGGCTACAAATGAGACTGCACTGCACTTTTTTTTAGAAGAATCTTTGAGGTTCTCTGATGGGATCTTAGTCCTCTGAGGCTCAAAGGGAATCCTTTTCTTCTGCCAGTTCTCCCAAAGAGATCTGAAGTCCTTCTTCTCTAACTTCCCTGCAGTTTCTGATCAGCAGAACACAGCATAAGCTCCATACAGCTGAGACCTGATGCACCAGCAATCTGATCAACTCACCTGCTGCTGCATTGAGCTGAAAACTTCTGGAGATGCCACGTATGGCAACTATCTAGAAACATCTAGAGGGAGTGGATATGTATTCTGATATACATGAAAGCCTTGCCCTGAAAATAGTATTTACTAATGCCTGGTAACAAATCATGTGTAGCAAATATTTGCTGCTGACATAGCTATTAAAAAGAACTTTCCAGAGGTCTTCTTCAGGAATACTGTTTCCTTACCTGAGTTACAAATGCAAAAACAGAGGTTTGGGGCCTCTAACAGAGACATGTCGTGACTTAATAGGCAATATCTCAAACATGAAGTTGTAGGCATGATTTTTATTTCACATGTTCAATTCAGTTCAGTGTCAGGAAAATAAAAACCAACAGATTATTTTTTGAATTTTACAGCTGGGTTTTTATTAGACTATCTTTCTTCAGGCTGAATTCTACACTGTAAATTAGGCTTAACAACTGTTAACATTTTGTTTAATGTCACTCTGGAAAGATCTGATTGATTGGTCCAGGCTTCCGCTTAGTGACAGAAGCAGAAAATTTCATGACAAAAGAAATCAGTGATATCGTTTCAAAGAGTCAAAGGCTGTTAAGCTAACTATAGTTTTGTTAGATGTAATGCTAGAGCCACTGAGATTACATGCAGAAGCTGGGCAAAGAGTGTGTGTGGGAGTTATCATGATGCCCTAATAATCCTTTAGTGTAAGAACAGGTCGTGGGGAAGTAATGGTCCAGAAATAGAGAGAATATTCATATATCCATATAGAAATGATTATACTCTTGGAGCACTAAAATCTCATCAAACAGAGGTAAGTTCCTGTTAGTTTTCCTCTGGTAATGTCAGTTCCTTTTAACTGTGTGCATCCAACAAATTATTTGTAGATGATCTCTAACATCCTGCATATTAGTGCTTACTGTATTGCTTACCACATGTTCCTTTTTCCTTGTAACTCATTGACAGCCAATTCCTGGAGAAAATCTTAGGAAGAAATAGTGTCCAAATTAACTCTGCATATACTTTACATCTATATCAGTTGAAAAAGCTACTACTGCGCAGTTGAGCAATAATGCATATTAGAAACTGAAAATTTCACAAGATTTCTGCTTTACCTCTCCATAAATACATGCTAAAAATAAACTGATGATAAAGCTTCAACAGAAATTCCCATACAGCCTATTGCCAATGCCCTGTTTCAATTGATTCTCAATATATACTGTTTCCCTTAAAACACAGAGAGTTAGTAATCTGTTAGTATTGTTTTCCACAACAGGAAACATCTGATCTGCTGTAATTAGGCAAGGCTGCAATACATGCCATCACTTAGCAAGCTGAACAGCAATTGACTTTCATGATTGTTTGCCAATCTTCAGGCTTTAAAAGGAAGCCAGCGTCCTTTCTTTTGACGTAATTTCTGTACAGTAAATAGGGCACTTGTGCAAATTTGATGGGCTTCATTAAAGCCTGCAGAGCAAGAGAAAAGGAAAGATGGTGCAGTGTAATGGAGTGTAGCCTTGGGACATTGTATTCTGTGATACTAGAGAGTTGCCAGGGGAAACTGTAAGAGGCAGATTCCAAACATGTTTTGTAAGGCAAGAAAAAATGATATTGGAATGGTGTTCTTTCTCTCTCTTTCTTTTATGTCTGGCTGCAGTATGTTCACTGTACTCACACAGAAGGGGTTATTTTCCTTATGTAGGCTATATTTTGAGATATTGTCCAGTTTTAAATGCAGTTATGTGTGATCACTTAGCAGAAATTTGTTAGTGCCAAGCTAGTGCACAGATTTGCCTGACAGTAGCTTAATTTTCAAATGCAATGTACTCAACTTCATGGGTGCGGTGACTCACACTTGGCTGTCTGTAGACAGAGGAGGAAGAGGAGTACAGTCAAGCAACCTCCTTTCTGTTACTTCTTTTTTTGACACTCTCTGATTTGATGAACTCTTTTTCTCCAAGAAAAGTAATCACTTTTCTGAAATGGACTTGCTAATATACACCCAAAACTCCATTTATTACCATGTAGTCCACCAAGGAAAGGATTTTCAAGCTAACTAGAAACAGATCTATTTTCATCAAGCTTTGTACCCCAATCAGGCACCATTTTAAATAGAAGTATACATCACATCAGGAATGCAGCTGAAAGCTGTAGGTAGATCAGTCACCAAGGCTTGATAACATCCACAACTTTTCTTCACGTTGCCTCTTGATGAAGTAGGTGACTAAATAGTCCTAATAATTGCACGTGCGCAAAACAAATCTCTCCCTCAGACAGACAAGCTGCAGAGAGCACAGAGCAGACTCTTCTTTTTCTCCTAGTAAACCTAAGAGCTGGGCCAGCCATTGCAGCAGTTTGTGATACTATCTGAACATAAAACTTTGCTTTCTGGGAACCTCCTGAGAGGTGATAGTCATTTTCACAAAAGTAGCTAAGAGTTTAAAGCACATTTTTTTTCAGATGATTCAGCAGCAAGCTTGCATCCCTCTGCACGTAGAGATGCAACTGTATTTTGGGAATGTTTTCCCTGTTTTAAGGGAAACAGTATATATTGAGAATCAATTGAAACAGGATGTTCTGTCTGTGAACATAATGCAGTGCATGTTATACACCAGATAGGGCAGACTGGGAGGGCCCAAGTGCTGGCCAGTGGCTAATAAACACAACTAAGCCACGTGTTCAGTAAAACCTCAAAAAATCCCAAACTACAATCTAAAAGAAATCCACCCACTCCCCTCAAGGCAAAGCAAACAAATCCTTCCATTTTTATCTAATGCACTGGATGCCCTAACATAGAGCAACCACTCCTGGAGTTTTTTATACAAGTGTTTTTAATTTAGAGTTGCATTTATGACTATTTCCACAGCACCAGAGGAATCCTTCCTTGTAATTAGCAACTCTCAGCACCGCTCTTAGAATACAGCTGCGGACCTTGTGTTTTTATCCTGTTTCTGAGGAAAATCAGGAGGGAAATTCTTCGTTTCTTTATCTCACAGCCTAAGCAATATAGTCAGCCTGCAATTCATCAGGATGTGATTCCTGATGATGAGATAATGCATAAATTAGATTTATCAGATGCTGAACTTAGCTGATTTTACAATGAAAAATAATTAGTTAATACATTTTCATTAAACCAGCAAAGCTTCTAGTGAAAAACAACTACCATATTAGAAAGATAACTACAGAAAGAATGGACTGTTAATGCTAAGAGTGTCAGTTTCAGCCAAGTTTTAGGAAAAAAGCCAGCTCAGCTCAGAAATTATGGATGTTCATAGAATGTCCCTAACTTTGAGGTGCTCTTTGGTGTTTTGACTACACTAGTCCTGTTTTAAATTCCTGCTTTTAAGTATTTTTATGCATTTTTCTCCAGTGCATATCACATCTAGCTTTTATGCAGTGCTTTTCTTCCAAGCTTTTCATAAATTCTTGTATCTAAACAGTGTCCTTCTTACTATCTTTGACTTGTACAGACTGAGTAAGCATTACAGTGGTACAGTGTTTTATCAAAGACAGTGAACAAGGTGAGACGTGAGATGAGTGTTCTCTCTATGAAATTACATTATTTGCAATACACAGACAAAAAGTGGTATGTCACAAAGAAATACCAAAATCAGAAATGAATATGTGTAAGAAAAACAATACAAAACTGAAATGTAATTATTAAAAAACAGACTAACATACGTAAAAACAAACAAAAACCCAACAGCATTTGAATAAAAGGCCTGTGCCTAAATACAGCATAACTGCTTTGCTAAATTGGAATCTGTGGGAAGAGAGAGGAAAAACTAATTAAAGTGAAGTCAAAGAATTTATCAGATTTCAAACATTTCAATGATAGTACAAGAGAATTGATAGAAATATGAATTATTTGCAGTGTTCTAAGTAGAATGTATCACTCAAACCAATCTGGCGCACATGGATATTCTGACAACACATTTAATGTCTTGAACTGTCTTGTTATTGTGTACTACACAAAGGCTTTCAGCCTGTAACTGAAATAAAAAGTTGACAAATTGAAAAGAATTCAGCAGAGTTCTACAAGAATTATTTCAGATCTGAAAAATATGGCTTAAAAATTCCAATCTTTCCTTGGATAAACTAACCAGATTAAGATGTATTTTTTTCTTGGCTGGTAAGTACCTTCACAAGAATTAGATGCCTAAAATGCCTCAGGGAAATGAAATTTGATTGTTATCTGGATTCACCTTCCAAATTAGACACAGGATAGATAATTAGCTAGGTACACGTAAGATTTTCTGTTATCCGAAGTTTTCAAGCAGATGGTGGATGTGTTTCTCAAATAAATACTATAGGTCAAAAAGAAGTGATGGAAAAATGGTACTTGAGGTTCTGTTGCCTTGTAGTGCAGGAGTTCGTGATGATCATGAGTATGGTGCTAAAATGTAGCTCTATGATGGAAAAAAACACCTCTGTGTTCAATATTTGCATGACTGCATACTGGTTTGAGATTATGCCCCCCAGGCTATTTATATGTGTATAGAGTGAACAAGGCCAGGGACTATTCCTTTGTGCAGGTAGCACAGTAGAGCTTCTGCCAACATAACTGAACACTCTTCCCCCTTTTCCCCTCCTAAATCCTAAAACATGGTTTTATACTTATATTTCACAGAAACAAGCTGTGGCCTGTGTTGTCACCTGAACTGAGGCTATGTATCATCTATGAAAGCAACAGTTACCATGGGTCAAATCATACTAAAGAGTATGCTATCAGTTAAATGTAAAGATATTCCTGATTTTGAGCCCTGCCCTGTTAAATTTACTAAGACAACTGTAGCCCTATATTCTGCAACAATACCAGTAAGTAATAATATGAGCCTGTGAAAAAGGCTCTTAAATGAAAAATTATCTTGTGGCTTCTAGCATCAAGATATGATGATTTCAGCATAGGTTTAGCAGGAAGATTTAGAATGTTTATGCCATTCTGTATATCATGCTTCTGTTTGACTTTTTCACTTTATCGCTCTGCAAGTCTCACTGGGGAAGACCTTTCAACTGTCAAAATGATGTTTGATCATATATTAGCCTTTATATGACACCATACCAACACCAAACTGTGATCTTGGGAAGAAAATATTTATTGCCTTCTTCAGAGTTTAACAATCTAACTTTTGTCCAGTAATATGTGTTTCCAAAAACTCTTCTCAAATGGAATCTTCAAGTGTATCTATATATGGACAGAATTGAAGCGTAAGGGACTGTACTTTTATACCTATTTTAACATGAATATAGGATTTTCCTTTCCTTCTTAGTTTAGGCTCTATATTTGCAGGTCTTGCATTATTGAAAACATTTTTGGAGTGGGATTTAATTATGGCTGAGATGACATCAGTGACTGTCTTCCTTATGACTCTCCAAATGTCTCAAAATACTTACAGATCTTTTAACTGACAGGCTGGATATAATTTGGGAGATATAGGTATACTTTCTGTGCCCCAAATCACCAGAATGTTTGGGTAAAGGACGACTGTGACTTTTTTCCAGTGTGCAAAACTGATTCAAGTGGAACTCACCAGGAAATGCCAGTGACCTCAGAAGGTGGATGGCTTATTTTGATTCATCAGAAAAGCAACAGAGGAGAAGTTCCAGGGAAAAGGAACTAGCTAGGCTTTTTTCATCAGAAAAACAAAGAAAAGGAAGAAGCCTTGGCTTTCTTTTGGCTTTTTTCTTACGACGGTTGCTGGTGGCCCTGTACTGGCATTCAGCCATGCTATGACACAAGCTCTGACAAGATGTATCCTGGTTGGTCACTGATTCACAGGCTTTCAGCTCTATATAATATTCATTCCATGCAAACAAATAACGCTGGGCAATCAAAAAGTCCATCAATGTTCAAACATTTTAGCTTGGAAGTTACCTTGTATTCAGCCAGGTATCACTTGCTGAAGAGATTGAAACAGCAAGAGATATGGTAAAATTCTAAAATTATTATTTCTCTTAATAAGTGTATAAGTTTCAGAAACTTCAGGCCATCAAGTGCTTGATAACCTCTTATCAGTCAAAAAGCCTACCTTGTTCTGTTCAATATCCTTTATCCTTAAACTCTTTATGAACAAAAGACAGAATTTTCTCCTATTATTTAGTATTACAGACAAACTGTGAACAGGAGAGCAAAGATTAAGGATACAATATTTTGTCACTATGTACGGTGTTAATTGTTTCAAGAGGCATACTACCAGAGGTAATAGCTCTAATATACCGTTCCATACCACATACATCATTTCAGCCAAAGATTCATATTTCAAACCAACTTTATGGGCCACATGCTTATCTTAAAAAGCTTGCACCACAAAAGCAAGTATTTCTTCGAAGCTGACTTCCTAATCATCCATACTGCTTAAGATCACAGATTCTCAACAACAATACAATGCTACCCTGTTTTTAAAGAAAAAAAATCTCACTTTGTATTAACTTGAAATGTATTCTGACCAAATACTTTGAAATAATTCTATTTAATTTTAAACATCATTGTTTCAATAGGAAGTTCATGATACTTTTTAATGGATCATTCTCTCTTGGTAATGCTTTCCTGCTAACCAGCAAGGGTATCAGACTACTACTTTTATCTTTTGTATTTTCTGTTGAGTCTGGCAACCAACCTATAAATATTGTCAACAGTGTTACTAAGTTTTTCTGATGGAGAAACAAACTGCGTCTGGACTGAAAACCATCCTTGCTTAGCTAAAAGCAGAACCAGCAGGACTAAGACAAACTTACAATGATTTGAGTAAATGCCTTTGCCATTATCTATATACTAGATAAAATCTTTGTATATATAAGTTGGCTGAGCATCAAAGTGAGTGCGTGAGAGCTTCTTTGCTTCCTGGTAAGGTCAGGAGTTAGTGTTCTTGTTGTGATATTTTGATTTGGCAGTTATGATTTCTCTTCAGCTTTTCCTGAGCTATGGCTGAGAATGATGACTTTTGGAATTAGTTGCTGAACTGTAATAGACAGAAATCAAATGCATAATACGTCTGTTTAACAATTTACAGATGATTTCCTGGCATCTGTCAACACATTCCAGCATCAGCATAATCTATAGATATCCTCCATTCCTCCCCCCCCCCCCCAATTTTTCTCAGTCATCTGCAGTATTTTCCCAATACCCCATGTGAGAGGAAGGAAAGACTGAAAGATTTTTTGGCAAAGGAGAAACTGATTTCATATACAAGCCTCTTCATTATTCTCTATTTTCTCAGCTTTTACTAATAAAGAAAAAGTTTTGAGAGCTCTTGGGTTTTCAAATGAAATACTTGCAGTGTGACCCAAGTGTATCTAACATAACTAATTTCTTGAACATGCAGAGAGATTAAAAATAAAAGCTCTGAGGCGTGAACAGCCTCATTCATTGCAAGACTGTTACCTCATGTAAACAGTATTTTAAACTATCAAGACTCTTAACTATTTTGTTACAGAAAGCATTTAAGAACAGACAGGAAGCATAACGAGGACTTATGCAATGCACTCTGAAAAGCTGCTCGTTCGGGAGAGGCTGTAGCGGCGCATGTGAGAGTGAAAGAAGAATCATTTTTTTCTTTTCTTCTTCTAAAGAGATGAGACTCGGCTTTCAAAATGTGCTAACATAACAGAGAAAGTAGACTAGGCACGAGTTCCCTATGCCACCTTCCCAGGAACAGAGGCAAGAAGGTTATTAGTCACCATGGGAGTTGCTGGTTTTGCTTCAGTCTCTGCAAATGCAACTCGGAGCCTTTCCAGCCCCTGTGTCACCTGAGCAGAGCGGTGGGGCGGATGAGGATACCGCATCGATTAGCCATTTCCATCCCTCTTGTGGAAGGAGTGTGGTCAAGGTCACTGTAGGAAATCAGATTTGAATACGGTACAGGGTTGCTCGACGGTTTGAGGCCTGGAGCTCGCTCAGCTTAGAGCACAAGTTGAGGGAGCTGATCGCTTTTCTGACAGCTCAGTTCTCCAACTTAACTGCTTTCCCTGACCAATACCTTTCAGGGCCAAACTGAGCCTGGGTGCAGAAGAGTCTAGAAAATTACACACTCGCTATCTTGGAAAAATACTAGATTGTTTCTTTTAGTTGTGTGGTGGGTGATGTGTCAATATACTCAGTGGATTTAGACATGTAGCACAGACGACAAATCGGGAATTTTTGAGGTCTTTTAGTTTAAGCATTTCAGAACAAGGGAATCTGTTTCTTCTCTCTGTATTTGAACTTTTCTGCCCCTCATAAATTTAGGACTTTCTAGTTAGGAAACTGCATTTTAAAATCTTTAATTGATATTTTTCAAAGAATATCTGGCCCTCTGTGGTAGATGTTACATTTTTGTTCTGAATAAATACTAGCGTAATTATTCATGTTAGGGATGTTACTGATTTCTAGTGTTTATAATTTGATGGGTTTTAAATTCTCTAGTGTGCTTTCTACATCCTTAGTTTTATCTGTATCATTTGATTAGCTCTTTTTTGCATAAACACATCAGCTAGCTTATCTTTCAGAAAAGCATCCACTCTTGAGCAGAGAATGTAAACTTCTGCTTTCCCTAATAATTTATATTGATGTTAATCATCTTTCCATATGCATAAACAGGACATTTTCTGTAAAAAAAACCCCTAACCTTTCAAGTTGATTTATAATTTGGGTTACACACAGAATGAAGACTACTAGACAGATGTTCATTCATTTATGATCTTTACAGGTCAGTAAAGCACACAATATTATAGAACCATGGCCAAACCTGAGGTTTTCCTAAGTGAGTGTGTTTAAATATATATTCTTGCAGAGACTTTGATTTTTGTCTATCTCATATTATCCAAGTGATGAGAATACAACCATCTGTTGGTTCAGTCTTCACAAGTCATGTGTGGATAACAGAAGTATAGCAAGCTCAATAGCACACATATTGTTATAATGTATTGAATAAAGCCCTTAAGAAACAAGGCTTTCCAGAAGAGCCAAAGTGGTCTTCATTCTGCCCCAGTGGCCCTTATGTCATGAGTGTTGTGCTCTTACTGTGGCTTGGATGCCCTCTTTCACATTTGTCCCAGCAATAGCTAAAGACTGTTGTTTTAGAAATCACCATTTTTTGAGGTAATGCAAATTATCTACCTGAGCAGGGCAACTGAAATCTCTGTAGCCAAAATAAACCAAAGACAGAGCTAAAGCATGAGTCTGGCTTGACTGAACTCTAATGGATGAAAACAGCAAATCCAACCCAATGGAGTCAACTGCACATGTATGAAGAAAATACATAATGTGATACATAAAGTAACTGCAACTGCCAAGAAGTAATGCCAGAAAAATCTCCTTGCTTCACAAACACAACCTGAATGCAAAGCCAAGCACTTAGCTTATGATTTACCTTTGTCTTCACTGCCGTTATTGGCTACAAATCAGCATTTGCTTCATTCATGGCTGTGCCATGTTTATACCTTTTTGAATATTATAATGTATAAGACATTATATTTCACTGTGGAACAGCGAAACAACTGCACTGATGCACTAGCATACAGTCATCTCAAATTTAATGTTATATTTTTATTTTCTACTACCTATTGTAACAGAAGTAACTGCTAAAGGAGACAGTTGTAGCCTTTTCTTTTTCACTGCAAAAGGATGAGTCGCACGCTTTCTAAGACCAAATCTGTTCTTTCCTAGGTTGCACTTCTTGGAATTGCCTTCTGGAGTTGAATGGCCTTCTGGAGTTTCTGCTTTTTGTGTTGCGGTTTGAGGAGAAAGTAGTACTTCAATAAGTTGAAGCCACTGACATTAGAGGACCATTTTGAGGAGGGTTTCCTGTTTCAGCACCATCTCCTAAACTATATAATAATATCTCCTCAAAATACTATTATATATTCATCAGCCCATTAAATAACTGAAGAAAAAAATCATAAGGATGAAGATATAAAACAATTTTCAGATAAAATGTATATGTCTGTAGATGCCATCTTAAACAGTAACTATAGCAACTCCTTTCTCCAAAAAAAAAAAAAAAAAAAAAAAAAAAAGGGAGAGAGAGATGAGCAACATTAGGAGTGGGCCAAACTATTTTGCAGCACTCCAAGTGTGCATTAGCTAAAATATGGTCCCCTTTTTATATTCTTCATACTAAGTTGCATGGTTTTGGATGCATGTTTTGGACACATCTGACATACAAGTGACTGGAAGGGTGCCTGATGTGCTGCTATAGATATATAATTAAAAGCAGAAACTGCAGGCCACATACCCAGGGTGATTTTAACATGAAGCGCTTTAGTTCTTTAAGTTCATGCATGGTTTTTGAATCATTTTTTTTAATTCATTGTATGACAAAGTCTTGTTTTACAGCTCCATTTTAACACACATCTATTAACCCAGTTTTAATGCATTTAAGAAGTAAAACATTAATTTTGGATCATTCTACTTCTTAGCAAAATGTATTAGTTTATTATGTTACCTCATATTTCATGTTTTATAGAAAACTAAGTATATCCAATCAGCAGCATCACCATTATGAACAAAACTTAATTGCTCATTATAAGAATTTGACAAGTCCTATCATCCAGATACTCTTGTTGACTGACACTAGTTTATATGAGCCTCTTTGAATTGAGTTCCATATTAATTTTTCCACTATTTTGCCCTGGATTGATGTTAGTTTGCCAGATCTATTATTGCCCAACTTGTCCTTTTAACTCCTTTAAATACTGGACCTGCCTTGTTCAGGTTCTGCATTTTTCCAAGATCAGTTCTAGATTCTCTTTGTTGGTGTTTGCAAGTGCCTCTGTTTTTCAGAAATTATGTGATAGTATGTCGTTTTCTGATTACTCTCTGCTATCTGTCAGGATAGGAATGGAGATAGCTGGAAATTACTGTCAACAATAGGAATTAAAAAATGTTGGAAATTTCCATTCCACCTGCGGTGTAATGTGATGTAAAAGGTCCTGGCCCCCTTTCCTGCTGGTGAAAATAACATTCTTTTCCTTAACACCTCTTTTTCTTTTTTTTCCTACTATCATCAATATCTTACCAGAGTCAGCTCTCAGAAACACAGAAATGGGTCACTATCCCTCTCCCTCCCTCTCAATCTAACACTGAAGACAGAAATTGCTCTGGAGTTTCTAGGGAGCATGTATTGGTTTATACACCCAACCATTTGGGTTGGGAAGGGAAGGGACTTCACTTCACTTCAGGGAAGGGAACATGGGTGACTGCTGTTCTTGGAAATCAGAGGGCTACCAGAAGGTATTATGATATTCTTTTGGTGTAACATGCAAACATATTTTTTTTTGATTCTGAAAAATGACTGGATGGGAAAAAAATTTTGTAAGCACTGGATAAGTTTTCTGTTTATTGTCTCTCTTCAGAGTTATTTACTTTCACAGTGTCATTAAAAAGACAGGAGGACAAAAGACTATGGTTTACGATGGAAACGCCAATAGGCTACACAGTTACTGAGGGATTCCTATGTTGCTATTCATCCAGTTCATTCTGTTTATAAGAGAAAAAAATAAACATGGAAAAAGGGTAACAATAATCATCAGCAATGTGTATGGAATAGTAGAGTGCCTGTAAAACTGATTTATGAACTGTAAGTGTTGAGCTTATAAAGTCTCATTAATGAAGTGTCAAGAGGTGGCAGGATTATGTAGTGTTTTACTGCCAAATATATGACATCCTGATAATTTTGACACAACTCCAGATTAAATGAACATTGAATGGCATAAGCTGTACTGGAAGAACTACAGAAGTGAAGTTAGATGTCAGAAATGTACACAGTTGTTGCCTTTTTTCTATTCTACGTACTGTGAGATTTCCATTCTCTTCACCATTTGAATTCTTGTATGAATGTAAAAGCTGGGTCATTTTTAAAAGCTGGAGAAGGAATACACAAATGCTGATCATTTAAAATTTGCTGGTTGACAGTTTAATTGGATTGAGGCTTTCATAATGGGACAAGTCTCAAAACAAGAAAAGATTGCTAATAATATATTTTGGCTACTTACGCTGGTATTATTTAGGAGTCTTATGTTCACATAATCACTCTTGAAACTCAGTATGTTCCTACTCATATGAAATCATACTTTGCGTTTGTGATATCACTGTTTGTCTCCATTGCAGTAATTAATAACAAGATCCTCATTGGGGTCCTGCTTAAAGTAAAGTAATGTCTCTTGTGAGCAAATCAACAAGATTTAGGCCAACAGTAAATCACAGATTTTTTTTGCTTACAAGATCAAATAAGGTAAGATTTATTTGAAGACACCAAGTCATCAGGTTGCAGAAAAGATACTATCAGCAGGAATAAGAAAGGATTAGACAAATTCATGAACTATAGGTCTATGAACAGATCATCTGAGGAATAGGCAGATGGTGATCTCTAACACCTCTAATACAAAAGTTGTGGATAATGGTGGAGCAGAAAGGACTACAAAAGGGACTACAGAAAGTGGCCAGACTCGTGTCCTCTCTCTCACTGCCATTATTAGAGTCTGTACTAGTACTATGAGGATGGACAGATCATTGATCTGAGCCAGTAGGGCAATTCTTACATTCTTATTTGTTTGAACTCAAATAAGGATGTTCAAAAAGGATAAGGAACAACATTAAAATAAGTCAAAAATAATTTTGGTAACAGAGGACACTAGGACAGAGAAATAATATATAGGGGCACAATAATTAGAAATGCTTTAATGTAAAGAAGAAATAATAAAATTTTGTGAAGAATTTGCCATATAGAACAGGAGAAACATGAAATGTGGTAACTGTGGAGAATAGTAATGAACAGTACAGTGGAAATGAATATAGTAAGAACAATAAAAAAGACCATATGACTTTAGAATACTCTGCTGTTATCAATTATAAGTGAATGGGTTATCTAGATTAATAGATTAATATGAGACCAGTCATATCAAAAATCTCCAGTTTGACTTCATATTTGTTACAAAATAAGTGCTCCATCAGAGAGAGGTTTGAGGACCTTATTTTCCAATAACTTTAGTAGTGTTGAACATACACATTTCTTTAAAACAACCATACATGCAAAGTCAATCAATCTAACCACTTGCTTAATCTGCAGTATCTGAATAAGTCCACGTAGCTCAATTCATTCACTTGCATTTAAAGTTAGCAATTTCCTGCCCATTAATTTTGTTTTAAGTATAGTTCTAGATACTTCAATAAACAGAGCTCAGAGGATTAGTGAAAGAGGATTTACAGAACAATGATTATTTACAAGCTTGAGAATTTTGTTATAATGAAAGACTGAATGAACTAGATACAGATCCAAGTTCTGTTCTCAGTTACACTGCTGTAAATACAGAACAATTCCACTGACGTCACTGAACTCTGAGGTGAGACAGACAGAAAAACATGATTTTCAGTACAAAAAATCTAAAAGAAGCCTTAGGTTAACACAGGATATAACTGGACAAAGCCATTGAATGTTTTTGCTGCTAAAAAACAAGCAAATGCTTTTCTCTTCTTCCAAGTTTGTCCTAACACAAAAATGCTATTCAAAAGTTGCATATCTACTCAGCAAATTTCCAAACAAGAAAATAAGCATGCATGCATGCATGTGTCTATAGCCTATCTTTACCCTCCGGAAAAAAGATCATACAGCTTTTACATGCAAGGGATGAATACAAACACCAAAAAATGGAAATTTCATGGCACATATCACAGGATGAGAAGGACAAGTGTGCAGAATTTGATGTATCTCTTCAATTCTATCAGCCTTTCAAACAGTTGCGTGCTTCAGTTGAGCTCAGTCTTGGTTGAGAATTTAGACTACCCATAGCGTTAGTGGAGTTATCCTGCATTTATATTGCTGCAACCAAAAGCTTCCTAGACTTTGAGAAAAGTGTCAAGTCTGCTCTGACAAAACCTTAGAAACTAGGTATAAACATCAAAGAAAATACAGGACTTAGTACAGATGATAAGGCTAAGTGCCAACTCTTTGGAAGCATTATTTAATAAAGCAATAGAAGGGCATAGAGACTGTCAACAAGAGGAATTGTTCAGAGATAAAAGGAGAGAAGTAAGCTTATATTTAAAGAAAAATAGGTGTCTGCTGAACATCCCAATAGAACTCTTTTATTTTAGTCTGGAGCATTCTCTTTAGTTCATAGTATGTCATTGTATACTTAAGAAAAGCAGACTGGTGCCCAGGGCAAAATGCAAGCCATACCATTAAAAATCTGGTTATGCCTGACTCACAACTACTGCAGCCAACTTGTGCACAGGCAGAATGCTTCACTCTGAATGTCATAGTGGCTCCCCAGGCACTTTTGGCTTAAACCAGTAAGGGAGCATTTTTAAGCTCTGAGAGTCATTTCTGCACCACAGACTTGGCAGAAGCCAGGCTCTCTGCAGAGCTGGAGAGAAGAGGACCAGTGCAGCTCATGTTTTGGTCTAGACCGATTTGGAAGATCTACCTCAGGTTAACTAAAGAAGGTTTTAATTTCATTTACTCATCAATGTATTTCTCTCAAACTGATTTTTAGGCAGTGTGCAAGCATTACTATATTTTTCACGCGTTGTAGAGGCTTTGCTGATGAAATACAATCTCCAGCCTTACCTTCTGTTCCTAACAGATGATTTTATATAATTATTTAAAAACTATTAACAGAATTGCTGCCTCTTTTTGCCAGCATGGACCTTCAGCAGCTGAATTCCATTTTAACAGAAATGTCCAGCTACAGCTGTCAAATATATATTTAAATTGTTACAAAATAGTTTCTTTATGATACACTTCTGTGGTTAGTGTAGCTTTTTGACTGGCTTAGACTTATGCACAGGGCTTAAGATGATAGCTGCTGTAAATGTTACTCTAGGTGCATTTATTGTGAAGGCACCTAAGCTGTGGGAATTTCTTTTATCAGGGAAAAAGCTCTGCCATCCCTTTTTCCTGAAAACAACTTTGTTAATAATTTTACTGGAATCATAATGTAATGTTTATTAATGACATTCAAAATAGTTGTGATACAACCAACAATTTTCCTTGTTGTAATTGAAACCTAGCAGTCATATAGAATATAGAAATCTGAATATAGAAAACCACTGGTATCGATAGATACACTATATCTACAGACTTTAAAAAATAATTTAAAAAATGCAAGTACAGGATCAATATTTATTGGTGATAAAAATATAAAACTTTACTTTTATAAAACTTTTCCCTGTGATTCTCTAAGCTAGGTTAATTTCAACCTCTGAAAACTTATAAAGCATAAAGCAATTTAATGTATTCATCTAATAGAGGACCACTAATAAGATGGATTTAGACTTTCATACACTTAGCGGTATCTTCCACTGCATGTAAACCTTTCGTTTTGTGGACAGGTGGGCAAAACATCTCCTTAATGGAACTATCTGTTACTCAGTCGTGTTGTTTAGATTCCTCACTATTTAAATATCTTCCTGACAGAGCACTGGAAAATGAAAGAGATCGTGCTTCATCAGATGGGCACATCTTCTGCCTTTTCACCTGGAAATCTTTTGTGACACAGATATCACTGGGCTTTTCTGACTTTGCTATTAAGTGGAAAGAGGACACCCCATGACAAAAAAACAGCTTCTGATGCTGGGGAGCAAGGAAACACTGACTCTTCTCTTTGTAAGAAATGTTTGCTTCTGCAGAGGGCATGAAGTTGCATCTCTGCTGTCTCCAAACTATGCGGTAAGGGGCAGAACTGACAATATTTACAGTACTCAAGAGGACTGAACTTTACTCCAAAGCAGAACTTCACATCTCACTATTCACTATCCACCACTTATCTATCCTTGGCATTGAGCTGCAGATAAGAAATCTCTGGCATTTTTGATTTGGCTTAAGTGTTATTTAAAGCCTAACCCTTTTGTAGTTTGTCTTACATTTCTACAAAAGAGGCTCTCACTTTGGCTTCTGGTTTTATAGCTCAAATGGGAACCTCTTAAAATGTAAAAAGAAGGGCTCTAATACTGACAGCTAATGCTTAGCTGTGATAATCCTATATTCCAGTGGTACACAACAAAATAGTTGAGCAGTCCTCAGGGGTCTGTGCTGGGGTTACAAAGACAGTCTCAGGTTAAATCTTTCTTTACCTTGAGATTTTGTTGTTTTTAAGAAAGGAGAGAGAAACAAGCAAACAAACCTACAAATCTGCAGCTTCAGATTACATTTTAGAGGAGCCAGTCCTATGGATTGTTAAAAACAATTGAATTTTTTAGCAAAGTAAGGACTGTTAGTATGTTCTTAATTTGCACTGAAAGTAAAAATATTACAGCTAACACCATTAAGGCTGTCCTGTGCAGTCAAACCATAAAAATCCAGTGAAGCATTATGTCGGTATGTGGCAGAATAGTACAAAAAAACTTCTAGCTAATGTTTTATGAATAACACTGAAAGCCTGACCTCAGTGAAATCAGTGAGAGTTTTACCATTCACCTCAATGTGGCAAGATTTCACTGAAAAAGAACATCCTGCTGCTATTTATTTATTTTTTTTCTTATTTATTTATAGTGTAGTGCCATTCAGATGTTTGTTAATTTATTCATAGAAGAACTGTGATTCCCCAAACTAATTCAAAACTTCACACAAACGGACATTGTTTGCACTTTGTTTTGTTATTCATTATTCTTGTATTTTGCTATTCATCTTTCTTGTAGCAATGTCATGTATCAACTGGGAAGACAAAAACAATAATGTGACTCAGTGAGTGATACCATATTTCAAGTAAGTAAGCACAGAATAAGCAATCCAAAAGCTGAAATTTGTTTGCATAAATTATTTGGTATATAATTATGAGTAAAAAGAATATTAAAATAAAATCTGGATCATTGCAGAGGTGACTGGAAGATAGTAAAGAGAAAAGGAGCCAACAAGATAAATTAGCCCATATAATACTCTGTGCTGCCACAGCTGACCTGCTGCTTCATGATAGATACTGACACTGATGGTTTCCTGTCACCCTTTATTAGGCAGTTTATTTTTGAATTAACATACTTAATCATAGTAATGACTCAGAAACAAACAATGTTACAAGTGCTTGAAAACATGAAAAAAGAACAACCCCATGGCACTTGTTTGATATATGCAAGGAAAGATCAGATTTAATTTGATGCTAGCAGTATCTGCATCATTCTTTTCTCGTTTTGGCTAGGTTTTCCTATGACTGAATGGTAGTAATCTAAACTAGATTCAGAGGGAAGTACTACAGTTTTCATCTGTCCTACAGGGTTTTCTGTGTAGAATTGCTGTTAAACCAAGTAAATGAAATACAATCTAATAAATCCAAATACATTTGAAATATTCAATCTTTTTTCCATATTATAGGAAAGAAACACTGCCATTTGATTCTTCTGACTGACCTTCATTTAAAAGAGGAAGAAAAGGAGAAAAGGAGGCTTTTGCTGGGTGCTATAGAGAACACCAGCACCCTCAATTTCTATCACTCGATATCATCAGATGTTTAACAGAAATGCAACTGTAGAAAACATAAGTCTTTACATTAATATCTAGAACCATGCTACAGAGAGATAGAAACTAAACTCTGTGGACTACATTTCCTTAAATAGTACCTAAAGATAGAATATACTAGTCTTTTTCTTTTCAATTGCTCAGTTTTTCCTCGCGTGGGAGGTAAGCTTAATACAGCCTTAGGACAGGATGAAAATTTTAAAGACTGCGTCTCCTTTTCTGTGTCTGCTTTCACTTGAGAAGTCCTCTTTGCCTGCACGGAATGATAACACTAACCATTTGATCTGGTTTGGGATCCACTCACAGTTCTGCTTGCCCAGCTTTTGCTCAAAATTATAACCTTATGGATGACCAATTTATACTACACAAGTTGTGATTTATGTTTGAGGATTAGTAGCTACTACAAAATCACAGCAGCTCTTGCCAATTAAGGGTCTGAATGGAAAAGATTTGTGTATTCCTCCAAAACCATTTCCCCCCCCCCCCCCCTGTAAATTACCGTGCCTGGTGCAATGTTTGATTCATTCCCTTTGTGATTTAGGTGATGCTGGGTCAATTGCCTGATCTACTGAAAATATATTGTAAAGCTTAGCAAGTACTCTGGCTCTGCAGTGCTTCCATTCCCTTATAACGAGATTATAAAAGTGTTTTTCTGTCTATTGGGAATTTCCTAAGAATCAGCTCATCAAAGAATAGGGGTAATATAAGTTACAGTAGATAGAAGATAGACAACAATTTGGATAAAAAGTAGAAGAAAAAAATAGCTATTTCTATGATAGCACCAGAAGACCTTGATGAATTAGATTCATAAATAGGTGGAACTTAATTTCCTTGTATAAAGCTTCACTCAGGATTTTTCAAGCTTGCAGTGGTTCCTGTTTTCAATAGTTTCAAGTCGTCATGTCCACAAAAACTGCAAGAAGGTTTTGTTCATATGAACACCTTTTTTATTTCCACAGTCTAAAATGATCTTTTCTGTACCTTCATATCTGTACTACTTTTAAAAGAACAGAAAGGTTCAAATACTCTTCAGAATTTGGGTTTGTAAAAGTAAAGTTTTGGAAAACTTGAAATCATTAGAAAATGTTTCCATGATTTTTTTTTATTTGCTCAAATGCCAGTTAGTGTCTGTATACATTACAGAAATACATTTATTTAATGTAATAAAAAAGAAAAAAACATAATCCAAATGTGATTGAAAATTACACATTTTTCCTATGGCAAGTTTGTTCAGCTGCTGTCAATAAGGTCATTATTTAACTGTTTTCTAGCTGGAGACAGAATTTTATCTTATGAAATGGTTTTATTTTATTTTTTAAAGGACATAGTTCAACTTTGGCTTGGCTTTTACAGTGGAGTACAGCAAATCCTTTTTTTACAAACAAAATGTTCTAATTTACTGCCCTCTATAAGATCCTCAGATTTGCTTAAATTGTTCAAAGTGTTAGAGGTGAAACTTATGCCAAAAACGATACTTGAATAAATATTGCATATATTTTCAATTTGTGGGTGAATGTAATGCAAAACAATTTGGGTCGTTAGGCACATTGCAAGGAAGCTCTGTGCAGGCTTCCCACACACATTGCTACCAAAGCACTTCAGTCCTAACAGTTAACACCAATGATATTCCACTCTTGGGTTACCTTATAAGCAGTGACCGCCAACATGGTCTGCAAGCTTTGGAACATTTGAACCCTATAGACCTGATGACTTTGTGGTTTTTTGGTTTGTTTTCTCTAGCACCATGCTTTTTACACATAAACTCTATGAATATTTGCTCACTGTGAAGGATTTCTATTGCATACATAATTTTGCCTCCTAGAAAGCCAATTTTCTCAAATTTATTTTATTTTAAAGACATGGACCAACTTCTTTCTAAATAAAGCTACTGGATTTTTTCTCAATCTTCTATTAATGAAACAACCATGTGTTTACTGAGAATGCTAATATGTGAGTTGATCTTCAGTCTCTTTCTAAAATTTCTTGGAGCATAAGGAAAGGGATAGCTGTCGGTACAACTTCACCCTCTCAATTGTTAGAAAAGATACACTCGGTACTTTAATTTGGGAATGGCCCAGAAAGTCTCAGAAGTACAGAAAATATTCATCCCCCAGCCGTACTGGAAAGAAAAAGCAGCAGGTTGTGGGGAAAGAAAGGATAGCACGCCTGGTTTTATGCATTAACTTAAATTTATATTGGCTCATTCTCTATTACACACTAAACATTTTCCAGTTTTGTTCCACAGTGGTCAGATGAAGAAATATTAGAGGATGGAGAAAACAGGCAAAATGAGGGTAGGTTGGTTTGGAAAGCCACTAAAGACCAGTAAACACTTCCTTCATTTTATTCTATCCTGCCCTCTATCATTACTCCCAGGAAAGTTCAGTATCACGCATGGCTCCAGACCATTTGTCATAGCAACCAAACAAATTTGTGCATACATAACAAGATAAAGTATTGTTCACTCATACTTCCATCAGAATCTTGCTATTAAAAAAAAAATAAAGATAGCTATGACTATAGTCCATACATGCTTATTGCAGAGAGAAATGTAAAAAATAATCCCTATTATTGGATACATGTAGAAATACTTCACTTGTTTTGGAAATATAACCATCTATAGGATTAGAGAAAGTCATTGAATTAATAGTGCCAGGAAGTCTACCTACCATCTGTGCAGTAGTAAAATCAAAACTAAGGAAAAGCATATTCAACTGAGGCACCATAGAGAATCCTGATTTTTTTCAACAGCCAAAGTATTTTGCATGATTCTATGACTGTGTGTATCAAACTCACAGCCAAATAAAACTTACTAGGGATTAGAGGTATTTTCAAAAATGAATTCTGCCCCAAGATACTGCCAAGGGCGTGCTGATTCTTCTGTAGGCACTCAAATAAAATTTAAATGCATCATCCTCTTTAAGATGTAACAGCTACAGAACTTTATTTCATCTGTCTTAGGTGTAGCTGTTCCTCTCCTTCCTTTTGCTGGTCTTTCTATGAGAAGCTCTTTCATTTCACTGTTCCTAGAACTGGAATAGTACAGTCTTCATACATTTTAGCATTAGACCATAGTATCCTGTCAACTCGCTATGCTTAACTACTATGTCAGTTGAGTTCTGCTGCTTCAGTCTGATTTTGAGAGGTAAGATAGAGGTGAATATGGCAACTTGACAATCTTCTTACTGTCACTATCTGAGTGTTGCTCAGATATAGTTTAATTATAAAATTAAAAACAAAATATTTACAGGAAAACAGTAAACTAACAGCATATCCATTTAACTTCATCTACAAAAACCTTTCTTAAAAGGGCTTTATTTATTTGTTAGACTTCTCCGCACAGTTCCGCAGTAAGAGAGACTGTCTGCATCTGGTCAAAGTTCCTTTGCACTAATTGATTCTCGATTTGACTCTGTTTGTCCAGAGCAGTTCGTCAGGCTTATCAGGACGTTGAGCCCAACCGTTTCAACCCAGCAGTTATGTCATTGCCATTAACAGCACTCCTATGCTTGCTGAGGTGTGAGTGCTCTTGAATAAGTCTTCCTTCCTTGTTTTTATTGTTAACTAAAATAGCTTATTTGCAAGATAAACAACTCATTAACTCAGCCAACCTACTGTTTTCTTCACAGCCTAAGCTCAGAGCTTCTCTATGCTTCTCTGGTCTGACTTTTATCCTCAATACCTGTTCCTTCTCATTTTTGCAGCCCTTTGCTAACCTTCCTTTCTTCAGCTTAATCATATTAGGTTTCACTAGACATCCTCTAATGAAAAAGCTTCCTGCATGTGGCTGCACTGGGATGGGTAGTTGCTCTCCAGCATCACTCACTTCTCCTGCCTCTTCAAAGCAGCAACAGAAATGAAAAGGCAGAGATTCTTCTCCCTTTCTCTAATGATCCGATACTCACTAGAGGTCTCTGAAATTTTGTCTTTGCCCTGCCTCACTCTTTTCCTTTCTCCAATCACAAGTAGTGAAGAGAGACCCTGAAAATTGTGCCACTTGCACATTTACCACAAGTAGATATGGCAACGTACAAGTTCAGTCATCCACAGAAAAGCATCTTGATGCACCTGTTAAAGTTGCCAAAGGGAAGCAGCAGACATCTTAGCTGAGCAGATAGTGTTGCCTTGAAAGGCTGTTAGAAAAGAGAGTACTAGGAGAATATTGATTATGTGGCAATTTAGAAAGCAGGGGGACTAAAGTACTGTTCACGTTGACATAGTCCAGTAATCTTTTTTACACAGCGTGACAGCCATGCTAATCTTCTGTTACAGTCTGATAACTTATACACAATCCGGCTTCCCACACAAAAAAACTATGTAAAAATCTTGTGTTAAATAATGTTTTCTTACAAAGAAGATATGCACCTGCTGTTTTAGGGGTGTATAATCTTAAGTATTGCACCCAGCTATTGCTGAATTGGAAGATAAGATCTTACCTAAAGACTTGCCAAAGGGAATAGAAAAAAATATTGCTGTGCCAATTGCTGTGTCAGGCTATCGAGTTACAACAGTGTGTCATACGTGCAGGAAAGAAAAGTGCTGTTTAAGTATCAGAAATTATCCTGTTCACCTCTCTGGGAGAAAGGCTCTCACACAACAAAAAATCCTGCTTATCTGTGCTGGTCTGAATACTTGTCGCAAGAGAATCCTACCTGTTCTTGTGATGGAGTGAAAAAGCAATGTAATTCAACTGCACACAACAAATGTATACGAGAAAAACAGTTGAAAACAGAGTGATACTACACTGTTGTAATTACAAGATAGCTCCTTTACTCATTGTTAAATCATTTTGATTTAGGAAAACAGATGAAACATTACTTAGCTGCAACAAGATTCATTATGTAAATTCCTCGGGGCAAGACCATGTTTTTTTTTTTTTTGTATTTACACAGTTCCCACTCCCAACTAGAGCTCCTGGGAACTAGTACAATATAAATAGTATTGCTACTGCTATTAATAAATGGTAAGTGCTATAAAGGTTTATAAGAAACAGAAAACAAAGAAAAATCTTCTGTAAAGAAAACTAAAATCAAAAAGTGGCTGTAAACTGCATTGGATGTACAGAGATTACAGAGCTTGGAAGTTTATGGTTCCTCTCTCCTTTGCACTGTTGCTTATTTAGCTTTTAATTGCAGGTAAAGGGACTGATATAAAATTTTGATCCTGTTAAAATGAGAACTGCATCATCTGTCTTTTACAGAAAGAGATTAAATGATGGCTAAGTAGGGAGCTCTTCAGCCTGAGCTAACATGTATATCTAGCATAAATAGCATCAGTGATCTCTCAGTTCCTGGGGCAATGCTGATGTCTTCCCCTTAGCCTAGCATGCAGCCCTGGCAGTGTGAGGGGAAAAATTGCTCTAACTTTGGGATTTTATGGATTTTTGCTCTTCCTCATGGTATTGCTCTAGCAGGCCTTGTCTCCAAGTGTTGGACCATGCTGGGGTCTTACTCCTAGACTCTAACAGTTTCTCTCTCGTGCACAGCATTGTGTCGTATTCCTCCCCGCTCTCTCCCTTCTGCACCAGTTCCCCCATACAAGTATCAAGTGACACCATGCCCTCCAGATATTAACTTCCCTCCTGTATGTTACACCTGGTATTTATCCCATTCCCCATGCTACCCAGGAAAGGGAGAAAGTACTTTCCACAGCATGCCATTCTCCCAAACTTTTTTTCTGGATGAAAATCTCCCAAATTTTCTTTCCATAAGTCTCCGTCTGTCCATTCCTCTTTCCTTCCTTCTCCCTCAGACATCCCAGCTCCCTCAGACATCCCAGCTCCTTGAAGGTCCCCAGGCTGGTATGCAGACATGAAACTTGTATGTTATGCTGACATGCTGGTATCTTGTAGATGAGAAATGAAACTATATCTTACTATTTAGAAATTAAAAAGCATATTTTATTCCCCTCCTCCATATTTCCTTGCCAACTGCCTGTTTGATTGCTAGTTTTGTTATTTTTCTTCCTTGTGCATAGCATTTTTTGCTTTTCAGCTGAAAGCTTCTATGTAACTTTTTGGATGCAGAGAGCTGCAATGTTCCACCCACTGCACTGCAGCTGTTACTGAGAAATGGTCTATAAAATACAGTGGAACTCCCAGATCTGGGGCACTATCATAAATATGTTTATAAACTGTTAATATTCAGCAGTATGTTTGTTTAGGAATCATTTATGAGATTAAATAGTGGCATTATTTCTCCCCACGGGACTCCTCCATTCTTTTAAGAAGCTTAGTATTTTTTATGCCATTTTCAGTTCATTTTCATGAGAACAGTTAGCGGATTATTCTTTAGCCACCGTTCTCTTACTTAAGGAATTGCTGTGTAACAATATGCTTTATGTTTGAAAGGCAAAGCTTCTATTCAGTCTGACTCCAAGAGAGAGAAATACCCAATTTTGAATGGTCTTCTGCTTTTCCTGTGAGCCATCACTGCGGTTACTAGAATAGAGCTCACAGAAGAGGATTATTCTGAGAAACAACTACACTAAAGCAATTTTCAAAGGGCCTGAAGAGTAAAGCCCAGGCTATTATAGCAGCTCATGAGGTGAATTATGCAGGTAACCACTGCAAAGAATACAATGTTAGGTTCTCTTGACTTTCTCTAAAACATGGATTACAACTACAGGAACCTCTAAAGGAGAATCACAGGGACCACTGACTAACACAGCTAACTTACCTGTGTGACTAGTAGATTAGATTTTCATATTTCTTATGTACCAATAATATTATTCTAACAGTATTAATATTATCCTAACTAAGCTAGCCATTGTATGTTATTTTAAAATAGGTTTTCTTAACTATTTTGTAATAGTTTAAAACAAAAAAGCCTCAGTATGTAGAGGAACAGCACTAGACAAGTGTCCTGCCAGAAGGGAGGGAGGGGGACGGAGAGAAAGGAGGGAAGAAGGGGAGGAGAGAAGGAAGGAAAGAAAACAGGGAGGAAGCAAGGGAGGGAGGGAAAGAGGGAGGAAGGGAAAGCAGGAAGGAAGGAAGAAGGGAGGAAAGGAGGAGAGAGAGAGAGAAGGAATGAAATCCCTGTCTTTATTTCTGTCTCTACCTTGCATCCTTTCTACCTTCCCCACCCCCACTGAAGGAGCAAGTGATGTAACACCTTTCTTTTTCTGAAGACTTGCAATAGATTTTGCTTCCAAAACCCCATATACCTGGTACACAGAGGACAGTGTTATCATAACAACAGGATTCATGACACCTTCTTCTTTCTATATTGTCTATTTGAAAAACTAGCTCTGCCAAGAACTAGTTTATTATGTGAAGAAAGTACTCACTTTATCTCTTGGCTAGATACAATTCATTGTTTTCCCATGGCTGATGACAGGTCTCCTCCCTGTTACATTTCAGATCTGTCAAACAGCTATTTGCTGCTGTTAGAAAAAAAAGGAATAAAAAACCTTTAAGACAAGTAAAGGAAGTGTAAGCCTGATTTAGAAACTCTTTCAGAAGTTGGAAGGCAGAAAGATATCTTTTTACAGGCTAGTAGGGAGAGCAGATCAATGTTAAGAGAAGAGTATTTCAACATACACTTGTTTCCTATTTATACTAATAATTTTGGATGTGTCTTTGTGCGGATCGTTTATGAAAAGATTTCTAAATGCAAAGCATAGTTTTGAGCTTTGGTCTCCTGAGACTCATCATCTCTGTCTGTAAAAGGGAAATAATTATAAGCACATCTGTCATGGCAGTATCTTACATTAATTTGATATTATAGGTTTTACATTTATTTGATTTTTATATACATAGGTTTGTCTATGCAAAACCCCTTGGTAGAAGACAAAGCATTTTATTTCAAGATCTATGTTATGTTTCATAATATTTAATACTAAGTTCCTTCTCATTAGTTGATGAGCTGTTCCTGAAAACTTTATGAGAAATCAGGAAACAATTACTGGGGGACTATGTCAACTGAAATTCAGTTCCAATTCAAATTCGGGAAGCCTTTTAATATCCTATTTTTGTCCAAAACTGAGAACGATCCATGAGGTAGAATGGATACAGAAAAAGTTAAAGTGACCCTTTGGTCTACAAAAAGATGATCTAGTTTAAGTCAGTGTTATAAAATAAATCTTCCTAAGGGAAGTGCCAGGGTGTTCTGTAATTAAGAGATAAAACTGAATTCTATGGCATGTTGCCTTCAGTACAAAAACAGATGAAGCATTCACAAATAAATTGGCGATACTTTGCAGAAGATGTACCAAACATTCTTTATCAGGAATTATCTACCCATTGAATTCAGTAGCTTTGTCCTTGAAAGAGCTACAGATGGTAACAAATCCACCTTCAACATTTGCTTTCATTTTGTAAAATTACAGAGTAATTGGAATAACGGCAATAAACCTACAAAAGGCTTTCCTCACTGTCTACTCAGATGATGAAGCCAATACTCAGCACTGATTTGAAGCAGATTTCCCAGTATACTTGGAAATCTTGCCAATTATTTATCGTCTTGACCACACCCAGTACAGTAATCAGAAAAAAAAAAAAAAAAAAAAAAAACTTTGATTGTATGATTGTATTTGATCTCTTGATGATCTTCCTCCTGAAGGAGGATTTTGGCCTAGGTGGCTTGACACCCCCTTCTCCGTGTTCTTGAGTTATCCAGTCATATTCTGCATTGTGTGCTACCTAAAAACACAGCATATCTAACTGTAGCAGAACCAAGATACATGGGATCCAAGAAAGACAAAGGGGTAATGGTCTTGATTACCCAAGAGAACAAATTATATATATATATATATATATGTTTCCACAGCATATTTTCTCCTACAAATCCATGTTTAAAAAGAAACAAATCCTACTATCTACTATGTGTAGCTGGAGTTGTAAATCTTATGGGAAAGGATAACTGACACAAGAAAACAATATATTTGTTCAAATATTTTACAAGAATTTGGGCATAAAAACAAAAATAGTCATATTCTTTTCCTCTATCTTGACCACAAAATTATTGTATGAATACAAGATGACACCTATAGCTGAATAAAAATACACTTAAATTCTATAGCTAGAAAACAAATACTCAGGAGATTTTTTTTTTCTAGGAATGATGCTGTGGGCAATATCTGCATATCTAGAAACTGAAAATAAAACATGTCCAAATACTTGTTCTTAATTATTCTATGAATTACTGTTCTGCAATTATTACTCTAACCAATATAGCAAGCTTCCTTACCTTCCATCCTCATTCATATCAGTCTAAACTCTCTTTACTTACCCTCTATCATCTGCATTCATATCTCAGCCCCCTAAACCTTAGCTTTAGTAATATAGTATTCAGTATTTAGGATGTCTTTTTAACACTTTCTTTATCACAATCTGTCCAACATTAACCGTTTGGGTTGAAATTTTTCATGCTGACTGTCACCTCTGGGCTGATTTTTTAAGTAATAAAATCAGGTGAGAAACCAAATAGTCTGCTTTACATACTTAAAAATTCTTACAACAATTTTGTTGAGAATCTTTATGGCCTGCATGTTTTGAAGTAAAGATGATAGGCAAATTGTGTTGGTATCTTTTTATTCCTCAGAAAAGACCACTTCAGTTGAATAAGTTATAAAACTCTGAAAAAATGCAGTTCATGTATGTTTAAAATAGATTTGACAGAGCTCATTAGCTTAATTTTCTAAAAATTCTGTCTGCTTTGAGTGTACTGAAAGCAACACAGACTGTTCCTGAATTCCTGCAGTCTGCTGGGGTACTGGACTCTAGAACTAAGAACAAGGAAAATAATTGCCTTCCTAGCCTCTTAATATTTTCCTTGCTGAGGTCCAAGCAATATGGAGGAAAATTTAACCACTACTTCTCTGGAAGAGAGAAAAAAAAATGAATTATGTCATCATATAATTAAAGACTTATTATAAGTCATATGCAAAAGAAAGCCAAATTATGGGAAATATGTACTTCAACGTTGTTCCTTACTTTTGAGTAACCTTTCTGAACCCATCCATTATTTTGACATTTTTGGTATATATGCTATTGAAAAAATTGTTTTCAGTCTTTAGCCCCTTCCCAGCAAAATTCTCACTGTTTTCAATGTGGTCCTTTTCTACTGACCAGTGATTTATTCATATATGAGCAATTTGAAAAGTAAAGTGTACACATTTAAGAAGTCCATATCAAATCATACCATCTATGAGTTATTTCTAAGCACAAGAAGCCAGGTTACTTGTGGTCTCTTTGATGACTCTCTACGATCCCTGTAGCCAATATATGATGATGGGAGGCTTACTAAAGAACTAGAAGGCACTAACTAGTTTGTCAGCCCTTTCATTTCCCACTAGAAGCCCAGTGGTAGCCTCTGTATTCACCTTTCCTATTTATTTGCTCTACAAAATGGCAGCATCAGCTCCTATTCGCCCTTTATCTGAAAGTATCAGCGTAGCGTTATACCACAGTACAAGTTTTAACAAATCCTCCGAATACTTGAAGCTTTCGCTGGGCTCGTCTCATTAAAACGTGAAGCGGAACCAGAGTCTCACGTCGAGCTAATGAGCCTGCTGAACTTTTGGTCCAGGCCCACAGTCACAGCTCCTTCCAGATATGGATAATTTTTTTCAAAACCAATCACTCCAAGGACAAATCTTAACACGAACCTCTAAAGCATTGATACAAAGTAACAATTTCTTGGTGTTCTCTGCAAGTGCAGCTTCCTGTTTACATACACAAAAGCTGTAGATACCCATTTTTCAACCAGAAATGCGGGCACCAGATTTGTCAGAAATAATTTCCAATGTCTTCTCATGCAAAATAAGTGGTTGAGGCTTGGCAGCCCCTCGAGGAACATCAACTGTAGCCATGCTTTCTCTCACAAAGCATGCACTAAAAAAATCGACACTGAGCTTTGAAAATCTTCAACAAAACCCCAAATTCAGTTACCAATACCCAGTAACAAAATACATGGCTAGTATGCAGCAGAAAATCATTTAATATCATCTGCCGTTAGCTATTCACCCTGATTAATTACAAAATTCTCAGTCTTCTGTGTTATTTTTAGAACGTTGATTTTATACAAAGGAAGACAGTGAGAGATGAATTTCGTGCAGAATAAAAGATGACTTAATAAAAAAAATTAGCATTTACTGTGCATAAACATGCTACATTAATGCTGTAATAAAAATCAGTGCTTTCCTGTGCAAAAAGAAGCAGAACAGTTTTTCATGGTTATTACTCTTTGCCCTTCACAGCGCCTCATACACCAACTGGATCTGTCTTGAAGGAGAGACCTTAAATTACTGCAAGCGGAGCGTAAGGCACATGCAGTAGCAGCCGTGCACTGACATTTGCTAAGCACCAGAGTCCCTCAAGTGACTGGGAGCTAAGCCATTGACGTCACCGAACAATAGGCAAAATATTTCCTCCTCCTCCGTAGTCCTGAACTGTAAACACCCAGCTTGCACACAGCAGGCTGAACATTTGGGGAGAGGCGGAGAAGGAGAATGTGAAAAACTCTCAAGTGATGCTGCTGAAAACAAGCAGCTGTTCCTGCATAACTAAACTCCTTTGCTTCCTTCCATTTTGCTGTGAAGATTGCTGGTGTCCCCTTGGTGTAGGGCACGTGGTATAGAAGATAAAGATAAAATATACTATAAATAAAACTGATTCTATTGAAGTCACAAGGAGCTTTTGGAAGTAAAGTGCCTAATATTCATTACAAGAAAAACACTTTCTCTCTCCATTGTGGATAAGTACAGTAGCATGAAAGTCATCCATGTATTACGGGTGAGGTATGGTGGTAATG
Source organism: Rhea pennata (assembly GCF_028389875.1). NCBI lineage: Eukaryota > Metazoa > Chordata > Aves > Rheiformes > Rheidae > Rhea > Rhea pennata. The sequence goes on from NC_084665.1 coordinate 65,937,279, forward strand.
GGACTGCATGTAAGTTGATTTTCATCGTGGTTGCCCCTCCCTCAAAGCACATACATTATCGCGAGTCAAAGAGAAAAACAGTGGCAACATTTACGTATTCAGCATTATAATTACAAAATCACATAGATCAGTGTATGCTCTAGACTCACTGTGAGGTCTGGTGTAGCTCCTTAAGTTTGAGCAATACATTTATGGTGTAGCCAGAAAACAAGAAGGCAGAGTTAAGCCTCACATATGAAACCTAATCAGGGCTTCTTTTGTCTACATTTTAAATGTAGAGATACATGGATTCATTAGGGGTTATCAGTGGTTGAACGGAATTTTTTTACACCTATATAAACAGTTAACAGTGCTGGCAAATAGCAAACGCAGGGAACCTATATTCTTCTGCAGCCTCTTGGTGCCATTTAGGCTAAAGCAGAGGGATCATAAAAGAGATATATGTTCCCACTGTGTAGATTCCCTTGGTAAAAAGTGTCTAACTCAGCTGCAATCCTACATATAATAAATATATTTCCAAAGCAGCCCTGGGAAGATTTGGCATTCTGAAGTGAAGGAAAATGAGATCACTAGAAACAGAGAGTAGGGGCAGAACAGAGCTCAGAAACGCTGTACGTATCTTCAAAGCCTCAAGGAAACCACAAAATCTGGGAGATCTGAAAGCAGCTATAACCTACCTCAGGGAATACCTCAGCTTTTTTTGGTAGACCAGTGCAAGAGAACTGAATCTCACTTAGAGTCCTCAGCCTTGGCTTCTAAAGATCCAGCCAACATTTGAAGAAATCCTAAGAAAGAACTCCACAAAGAAAAACCTTCTGTTTTTAAAGGTTTGTCTGAAAATACTGTTTGGTATGCCTGGAGACAACCTTGTAGTGACAAAGAAAATATGTGTATCACCTGATTGCTAACTGAATAATCATCTCCCTGGAAGTCAAAGTGACCCGGGTCACCATTACTTAAACTTCTGTCTTGTTGCGTTTAGGTTTTGCTTACTTTGCCCACAAAAGAGGGTGAATAATCCCCCTTTCATTATATTTGTTCTCAAAACAAATACCAGGGAGTCACCCCAGCCACCAGGTTCTGCAGAGGGCAGCATATAACATCCAGAGAGAGAGAAATCTTTTTTTTCCTGCCCAATGCTGCTCTCTACTGAATGAAGCTGCAGGTGGCACATCCCATTTTCAGTATATATTGATTTATGATTCAAAGTGCTGAACAAACATCAACTTATCTTTCCAAACAGCCAGCAACTAATTAATCTTTACCCCCATTTTACATGCAGGAAAAGAAGGTGAACAAATAGATTAGGTAGGTCTAGTTTGTTGTACAATTTATCTATTAGGTCACAGTGCACTGAAGAATGTTCTCAATGTCCAAATGCTCTGCCTATGTTGAATTAGCAACACTGTTTGAAGTATCCAGCTAAGGGAGAGAAAAGAACCTCATTTCCTCTTCAGCATGTGCAGCAACAGCAGCCAGTACTGGAGTTTTGGGGTTTGACAGCTATAGTGATAATGTATTGCCCTGTTAGTTGATGACAGAAAAACAGAATCATAGAATGGGTAAGGTTGGAAGGGACCTCTGGAGATCTTCTAGTCCAACCCCCCTGCCCAAGCAGGGTCACCTAGAGCACATTGCACAGGGTTGCATCCAGACAGGTTTTGAATATCTCCGGAGAAGGAGACTCCACAGTCTCTCTGGGCAAACCTGTTCCAGTGCTCTGTCACTCTCACAGGAGAGAAGTATTTCCTTACATTCCTTATAAAGGCCCAACCCTCGCAGCCGTTCTTCATAGGGGAGATGCTCCAGTCCTTTAATCTTCTTCATAGCCCTACATTGGTCTCCCCCCAGTACTGCCATGCCTCTCTCGTACTGGGAAGCCTAGAACTGAATGCAGTACCCCAGAAGTGCCTCACCAGGGCTGAGCGGGGGGGGGGGGGGGGGGGGGGGGGGCAGGATCACCTCCCTTGATTTGCTGGCAACACTCTTCCTAATGCACCCCAGGATACCATTGGCCTGCATGAGGATGCATGAGGACTGAACCTCTGCTTCCTGCTCATGCTTTCTCTGCAATGTAAGACAGCTGAAACTCATCTACTCCTCTTCCCAGAAAAAGTGCATGTTGCAAAGTAACACCTTATTGGATTGTTTGTCATTTCTTCTTTCCTTGCCATTTCTGTCTCTCCACTGGTGTCTTTACTATAAAATATTTCATTCCTACTGGAGAGCTAGATGGTAAAATCAAAACATATACAAAACCAACAATAATTAGAATAAGAGAATAACTGGCTGGCTGGCATCAGCCCAAGTAAGATCAAGAGATAGGGATATAAAAGTTGATTTTTTTTTTACTGTCTTGAACAAAGTATAGTCAGATATTATGTGTAAAATTAACATGAAATGCCATTTTTATTATCTGATAAGAGATTACCTGGATTTATTTATAACTGAAAAACTTCTTACTGTGCAAAACAATGTGCTTTCTTCGTTAGTATACATCTTGTTGGAAACTGCAAAATTCATGTATTGCTTTGGGAACCCAAATTTGTTGACATAATTTTGGAAGCATGTACTTTACAGGACATGGGTTACCAGAGCAAGCACAGAAGTCAAAGAAGAAAAGAGCATTGAGGTCTGAGTGCATATCCTGTGCTGCACAGCTGAGAAGTTCTGACCTCTCAGCCCTTGGTGTATACCCTAGCTGTTGCATCCTGATCCTAGAGTAGTATGATAATGAGGTGTTCATCAGCTTTCTTTTCTTTCTTTTCTTTTTGCATGCAATATTGTTTTGCACAGGAGGAAAACATACATGGCATATGGATTTGGAGGGAATCCAGACCCTATGACATCCTGTAGAAATATTTACCTCTCAGTCTAATATCAATCTTGGTTTCTTTTTGAGTAGTGCTGTTGCTGAGAGCCAAGTGTGAACTAAGATAGAGCTACATATTCTGAGTACCATTTCTGGACTACCTGAAAAAACAGCCTTAAAATGGTGAGTATATTTACTTCATTTGTAGTAGTACCCTTTCAAAGTACATCTATATGTAAACATTTGTGAATTTAAATTCTACCATTACAAATATTCATAGAAAATAAGTTTCATATTGATTGCCCACATAGAGACAAATACTATTAAATACATTCTTCCTCTTGATAACTTTCAAGTTTTTCCATCCACACAGATGGAAATATACTTCTCACTAAATATCGTGTATAGTACACACAAGCATTTCAAGTTACACCCAGAGCTTGTGTGCTGGAGAAATGAAGGAGGAGCGAGAGAAACAAAAGCAATGGTAAACTTCCTTCATTGGAGTAAAAGTGCTTTTTGCATTTTTATAACTCACAGTGTGAACAGCTGAATAGATTCTATACAAATTTACCTTCAGGCAGAGCTGAGGGAAGAAAATGTGGTGAACGTACTGAAAAAGTATGCACGGTAATGCAGTCTCCTACAAATTTAACTTTACTGAATTTGCATATAATTAAAATATAATGGAACATAACATTTCCTCTAGTTCCCATCTGGGCTAAAACAGTAGATAGTGAAATTTATTAAAAAGAGCATGAGCAGCAGTTTCCCTTCTTTTAATCAGAGCTATGACAATCAGAAAAATCAAAGGTGAAGCTAAATCACATGTTTCTAAGACAAAACTTAAATAAATTCTTTAGCTTATATGCCCAGTGTCAGAAAATACTTTGGTAAATAGCATCATTGTGCTTCCAGGAGGCAATGGCAGAGCTATTGCATGGCTAAATTTTCAGAAGATAATATATCTTTATAGAACAGTCTATAGATATTTGTTCAGTGGCTCTTGGTTTAGGATCATGTTACAAACTTTAATAATGTTGAACTAAAACTTCTACTTCAGTCAATGCTTCAGCAGTTGTAATGGGGAGGTTTATTAATAAATAGGCTTCCACATGTCTGAAAGTTTCAGGCATCCACAGATTTTTCATCTTAGCTTAACTTCAGGACAAGCTAAGTGGGCCCAGTGAGTCTGAAAATTAGGTTAGTTATTTAAGTAAGTGGTCTTATTAGGACTGAGAAATCTAAACTTGGGTCCAAAGGTGTAAATTTTGACAAATATGGTACAATCTGAGTTCTGCACTGAAATGCAGTGTACGAAGCAGGTATTACTACTTGAAATAACTGACGAAAAACTCACCCTCTTCACAAGAAAAAAAGTTTTGATGTGACAAGTAAAGCATTCCCTGGACAGTTTCTTGAACTTCTCTGGATGTCACCTTGAATTCATATTGTTGCTGATGCAGAAGAATTTGATAGCTGGATAGTATTTCTAGTCCTAACGTAACAGCTGTTATTCACAACAAAAGTGGCTATGTTGTAATAATAAAGTGGATAGGCCAGGTAAAAAACTGACATGCTTAATATCAAATGTGACTAAAATTATACCAACAGTGATAAAAATCAAAGGAAGAATGAAGTTATAAGTTGCTAAACTGTGGGGTTTTTTTAATATTACTAAAGCATTTGCCTTAAAAGGTTCAGTGCCTTGGTTCAGAAGAATCTCCAGAGAAAACATGTAAGCTGTATACTTAAAGTAGTATAACTCCTGTTCCTTGGAGTAACTGAACCTGGTCGAGATAACTGCCTAGGTAACACTGAGAGAAGCATTTTGGTGCTTCTGGCCCAGTTTTTGAGGAAATCCAAAGGCAACAAATGTGAACACACATTTAATAAAAGGTGTTCAGAAAACCTCAATGAACTGTAAAAGAAAAGTTAAATTCACTCTTTGGTTGTGCACCTGAGTTAGCTTTCATGAAGTAACTACTGAACTGCAGAAACTCCCACTTCTGCTGAAGTCTGTAAAGCTCTGACACATTAAAAAAACTGAGCACCTGCCTAGCTGGAAGGACACAGGTAGGTTTATTGTCGCTCCGACTAATCATGTGTTTACAATTAGGTGTTCATGGAGCAGAGAAATGCAGTGGGAAGAGGATTAGATCCTATAAAACTGGCACTATTCACTGCTTTGCATACAAGCAAAACTTCTTTTCCAGCTCTGGGTCTTACAGGATAGGTCAGAGAGGACAAACTCTTATAGCTAGCACAGTGGCTGCAGCTTGCAAAAGCTTACATACGATATGGCTACAGTGTTTGCTTTGTAATGCCCATCATTACAGTTATCTGCCAGTGACACATTACACAAACCTCCCAGTGACCCTTATACAGCCTGCAAATATTCTCTGCTTTTCTCAATACGTAGCTAAAAGAAACTGAATTAGTGTAGAACCCAAGAAAGTGGTAGCAAATTCTATGTTGCACACAAATCAAACACTGATAAAAGCTAAGATGCTGACATACAAGGTCATAGCAGCTGTGCTAAGACTTGGCTTGTCCCCAAGGTTGTCCTGACATTCCTGGTGTTATTTATAATTCTGGAAGTTAAGAGCAGATTTATTTACTTAATAGGAGGCTCAATCTACTGCTCCAGAACTACCTTAGTAGTAACTACCTTAGTAGTAAGTACTGTGTATTAAAGGCTGATGTTTACGGATGGCTGAAAATACAAGGCAAGCAAAATAAAACAGAAAGAAAACTCACCAAGAGCTTCGAGATGTAATGATAAAGAACACATACTTCTTTTGGCTACATATTTGTTGTAGATTTAGAGGAAGAACATGATTTCATCCAACATTTTTGTTGTTAATTTACAGCCAGGATGTTTATATAAAGTAAATAGCTGGAACTGGAAATTTGTTTCTTTGCTTACTAGTAATATCTCAAATCTTAAATACATTTCATAAATTTAGCTCAGAATCTATTTTATATACAGCTCTAATTTTACATTCACAGCTCAGCTGATGTCTCTCTCCTCGTTCTTCATTGCCATGCATATCATTCACACAAGTGCAAAGAAAACACAAAGAGGTCATAAAATACTACAAAAATATAAATTCCTTCCACATATCTTAAAAAAGGTGCAGATGGCAACTGTGCAGAATCATGAAAAACAGTTTCAAGTTGGTTAGTTCTAATAGTAATTATAGTATGAAATGACATCATACCGTATTTAGAAAGTAGTCTTCAGAGTTATTCTATTTTAGGAATAGACTAACATTGTGTGTCCCTTAAACCAGTAACTGATTCACCTGATTAAGCATTAATAAGCATTGGTAAGGATGTGAAAAACAGTTATTCTGCCCCAGTAGTGACTCAGGGAACAAACAGTCAATTCAATGACATACAAACCTATCTTTTTACTTTGGATTAAAGGTTCTCACTTTTTCCTACCCCTCTTCCATCTTCAACTCTTTTCAGGATGACTGTTTTATTTAGCAGCTATTACTGCACAAGCTGTAGGGATTAAATTTAGTCAATAAAAAGTGTGTAAGAAAAGCAGATTCTGGTTTTAGAAGCCATATTAAATGGACAGTAAGCTAGGCACCTGCAATCCAGAAGAAACCAGAAAATGAAGATTCAATCAATTCTTACATTTCTTTTCCTATCAAACTTTCCCATCAAATATTGTTAATGGTTGTGGCATTGGTTTGCTTGGATGGTGCTCTCATTTGCAATGAAAATTCTGACGTTCTCTTTCTATAAATGAAGGTAGCTATAAGAAGAAGCAGTTTCATTTAGCAGACTTCTAGAGGAAGCCCTAAAAAAACAGAAGCTCAGCCTACTAAGAGCTAAGAAGTACATTCATTTAGCATTCACCTCTGGCTTTGGAAATATATTGGCAGAGCTGCTAAGCATCAGATGTTGAACATCAAATTCTCAGAGTTGATATTCTGCACAAAAATGCAAGGAAAAAAGCTAAGCTATAGCTTTGAGTCTTACTTATTCAGGAGACTTACTAAATCACAAGCATGCAAGTGCACTCTCAAGACATGTTATTGCAACATGTACAGGATCTTAAAATTTTGGGAGCACTCTCAGCTCTGCAGAGGACAGAAATCTGAAACATAGTATCATATTGCATAATGAGTATTTAGAGAAACCGCTCCTATATGTCTCTGTCTCTGCATAGAATATGTATTATGGCCAAAATATGAATCGATTTTATTCTTTTGACAAAAAAATACTAACTTAATTTTTCCTCAAGGAAAAAAAAAATCTAAAAGATACACCTTATAGTAGGCCATACAGAAATGGTGCTTTTTGTGATTAAGGCATTCAGAATACATTATTGTTATATCAGAAATTCATATTTTGTTAATACTTAAGAACTACGATGTTTTGTGCTTAAGAACAAGGATGTTTTGTCATAATGGCATACCAAAAGGTCTTGTCTGCACCTGGAATAAAGCCAAAGGAAAATTAAACCTGAAGGGCAATGCAAATGATATCTCTTGTTTATCAGTCCCCTTCATTTCAGCTTTTTTTCAATGAACAGTAGAATTTTCATTCTAAACTTGCATTTAAATACTGGTTTATGTATCTACGCACACCATTCCACTGCCCTCTGCTGGAAGGAATAGATCAAACCTATTCATAAATAAGTAAATAGTGCAGTGAGTAGGGGCTGGTGTTTCTAGACTCAAAAACTGGGTGTTCATCCTCTGGAGCAACCTGCAAGCAGTTGGCTGGTAGATGCTGTGTGTATCCCAGGCAGATGTTTGATCAATATCTGTCTCCAACACAAACAGACATTCCACTAAAAGAAGCAGAAATACCAAGTTAAGAAGATGTTAAGACTGCAGTGAAGCACCCAAAAGTCATGAAAGGCCAGAGGTAAAGTTTCAAATAGAAATTTGTGTCTAAACCTGTGTGCATATGCACATACAAGCCCATATGCATTTACAATGCGGGTTTTAAGTATATACAGCGTATATACAGTATATACTCTTTTCCTACATGGTTCTGGGATGCTCTCAAACTTTGGTAGTTTTTGGTTTGGTTAGTCATATGTATGGATTTCTCTGCACCTATTCTCTACAGTAAGCTCCTCAAAATATTTTCAAATATGTTTTTTTTTTTTTGCATTTTGCTATTAAAACCAGACCATCTATAAACATCAGTTGCAAAATCAACTCAATCACACAGACTCAAACACTCAGCTTGAATTGTTTCCCTACTCTCATCTATAATTAATGAATTACTTTCTAGAACAATACATTCAGCTACAACTTAATACCAAGTCAAATAACTATCTTTGTCTTATTTTCCATAAGCAAAGAACAATTAAATCAGAACTTGTCTCTTTCCCTAACCACCTAGCAAAGTCCAAAGTGAATGAAGGATGGGTTATAAATGCTTGTTCATTCACAAATCATTAAATGAAAGCAAGAAGTTCTGTTTAATGCACTATCATTTTCAAAAAGTAATCAATAAAGGCAATGCTGAAGAAACATTTATCTTTTTGTATTTAAAGATTTCTCCTTGTTTTTGACTAGCATAGCTTTTCATTGGAAACTAATTTACCTTCAGCTCAAGAAGAGGATTGGTAGGTTAAAAAAAAGGCGGTAAAAGTGACTGGGAAAAAAACAGTGCACAGAAAGGAAAGAAAAATTTTCTTATTTTTCTTAATTCTGGTTTTAGCTTGCAATGGTAGATCTGCGAACCACTTCTATTCTGAATACATCTGAGGGACAGAGGAGAAAATAAGAAAAAAAGACTTATTTTGATTTGAGACATTCCCAATAATTAAGATTTATTTTCAGATTCACAATGAAAAATGGTATGTGTACCACTATATTCAAGGTAGTACACATCCTGCAAGTGACAAAACTATGAAATCTATTTGTAAAATCATTTATGCGCATTTCAGCTACAATTTGACTATAACACAATTGGAGTTAGGCACAGGCTGCTACATATAGGAAATATTTTTTGGTGAAAATCATATCCTCCACATAATCTAGTCATTCAAGTTTTCATCAGAAACTATTTTTGCAGTTTACTTGCAGCTGCTTTCTGTCAGGCTAAATTTTATTTTACAAAGCACCAGAATAAAACTAGGTGTAAACTCCTTCCCCCAGGAACTTGTAACAGGCTGAAGAAGCCCTTCTCCTATATTACCTGACAGCAATACAATGTTCAGCTAGTCCCTTGAAACCCTGTGGATGTGGTGGAAAAATCTAATTAAATGGATTTTTTTTTCCTGGGGTTGGTGGTTTTGCATTGCTCTGGAGCAGAAATGCTAATAAAGGAATGATAGAACTAGCCATGTTTTGCTGCTGAGAAGTCAGAGTACAGAAAGTACAAACAAAACATGTTCAGGGACCTCAGACGTGGAGACGTGTGTAATCTAGCATTATCAGCACGATCGGGCAGTGTAACTTGTCTGCTTGAAAGGCTTCAGTCAGAGACTTTAAGGTTTGTGCTTATAATTTAAAACCACGAAAGAAAACAAAACCTTCCTGACTTTTTCTGCTGGGGGAAATTCATGATTTGAGTACTCTGCCTGACATATGCTTATCTGTTCTCCCAGGTCCAGATGAACTACAAATCTATTCCCCACTTGTTCAGACAGGAAAAGCTGGTGGTACAAGAACATGCTTTTTTTCTTCCTCCAGTTGAACCTTTGCCCATCTTCATGTAGTGGGCCTCACTTTATTAGAGGGATTATTCCATGTGTATTTAAATACATACGAAAAAGGAAATGGCCTAGAAGTACACAGTGATCTCATTGCTGTATCACTTTACCCGCAAGCCCGTTTTGGAATCGCACACAGGATCTTGGGGCTTACAGCTCAAAGCCATCCAGCCTCGGAGGCCTGGCCTTGTATTCCTTTTCTTGGTGCTCAGCAAAGTGCACGTGGATCAAGAAGCCTGTGAGCGTTTTGGGTAACCTAATATTTAACCATTAACACACACGATGTTGCTTTCATTAGGGATTTTTTTCATCAGTTCAGTGACATCAGAGAATAGAGTGGACAGCAGTGACAACAGATGCAGCAGAAAAATACCCATCTTAAATATGAATTAAACTGCTGTTATGTTTTATGCATACAGAACTATCACTTTAAAGTACAACTTTATTAAAGGTAGAGGCTGACCGTTCTTTTTCAAGAAAGAGACACTGCTATCTCTGCGGTTTTCGATACTGAGGCAAAATCTACTCTTCTGCCCATGCATTTTGAACAAAACCAAAAAATCAGATCTTTAGAAGTCTCTAGGCACTACTGCCCTCACACATTTTTCTGGTTTTAGTTTCTTGCTTTTGGGAAGTAGCAGTGAATTCTATTTCTACTATATAGAAAGTGAAGTTTAAAAACAAAACAAACAAAACTCCCTAAAGCTAACTAGAAGTGACTGAGGAAGGAATGATTTGAAAAGAGATTTTTACTTCCAGGACCAACTTAAATCTTCAGTGAATAAAGCTAGTATGTTGACATTATGCAATCATCGGTCCTGTAGTAGCACCTCACAAGCACTGAAGAGTGTAATAATGATAATTCTCACATTTCTGTCTTATTATACAACAAAGATACTTTAATTTGTAGAAGCTTTAGAAAAGAGACGGTATTATTCATGTATTCTTGTATCCTTACATGGGGAAGTTATTAAGGGAAACTATGTTAAAGAAATTAATTTCAGTACAAAAATGTCTTATTCTGTGGTCATGAGGCATGGAATAATCTTTTTTTCTCAGAAGCAACGATTGGTGCATTGCTTATGTATTTCAGTGAAATATAGCTGTTATGTGCTATTACAGCTGTTTACTGCTGCAAATGAAAATACTTCCTCTCTAGTAACTTAAACTTCTTTCTAAAGGAAGATCTAAACACTGAACAGAAAATCTTCCAGTTGATTCTTTATTCCTCAGGAGCCTACACTGACAGCAGAAGCCCGTGCTGGTGAGCTCTTTGCAGTCTGTGTTGCTAAGGAGACCGGGAGCAGATTTTTGAGAGCAATGTAAGTACAGGGCTATTATAAGGAGATGCTGGTTTCAGTGCCACAGATGCACAGATTTCTGTTGTGCTCTATATTGCATATACTTGAGAAATATTTCAGACAATTCCAAGAGCAACTTCTGTATCTGTTTATTTACCTCTCCTGTTTGTTTATTTTTGCTATCACACTATTTGGGTGATCAACAGTATTGGAGAACTCAAAAGATTCCGAAGATAAGAACTGACTTAGTCTAAGCCAGGCCTATGTAACATACTGCCTGGAGGCTGCATATTGCTCTGGAGGAATTTGTTCAGCCTGCCAACAGCTGACAGGCAGCAGTCAGCTGCCCAGCAAGAACCCATAGCTCTGAACTATGAACGTGCTTCCTTCTTTACCCAGCAGGTGAACAGTGAGAGGTCCCTGCCTCTCACTGGGCTGGCTGGGATGGAGCAGTTGCAATGTAGCGTTGACTAGCTGAAGCCCTTTCTTGCCGACCCTTAATTTTCACACATACTGGATGATGAAGGGCATTCGTGACGAAACAAATTTTCCAAAAGCATTCTCTCACTCCTGCCTTGGCTCAGGTTTATCTGGCTTCTTCTTTTTCAGTTGTAAATTTTGACAGAGTATTGAAAAAGCTGTTTCTCTCACATCTGGTTGAAGGGAGATGTAGAGTTTTGCAGATTATGGTAATCAATTTTCCTATTCAATAACAACCCCCCAACATGTTAACAACTATTATTTAATTTACTAATCTCAACACAATTTAGTAAGAGAATGAATTTGAAACAGATTTCTCTTTTTTGTTTGACATTTTACATGGAAAGATATAGATGTATTTATACATTGGGAAACATGCTTGTATATTTGGAAAATATCCACTTTTACCACTAACATTATATCATTAGTTTTGCAGTTAAATCAAGACCTTGTCTACAAAGCTTATTGAGGGACAGTTAATTTGAAGAAATTGTTTTTGCATTTAGTTCTCAAAATTACTGCTATTGTGGGACTGTAACACTGCCATTCTTTTGCAATTCTTTCAATTCCTTCAATTCTTTTACAAGCATTGATTTCACTTGGGAATGTATCAATAATGATATGAAGATTCCATCACAGAAAAGAGTGTGACATGCTCAATTTATGCACTTCTTTACAGAGATACACACCTAAGATTCTGCAAAGATATGGGAGACACAAAGTTCTTATGACTGGCTACCATTTGTTGCTGCTTTCCATGTAGGCTGGGAAAAACAGACATCTAATTTCTGCTCACTAAATCCAGATGTGAAAACAAAAGAAATGGTAATCTTCCATACTCTTTCAGGATTCTGCATTTGTAGAATGAGATACATCAAACTGTATATACCTTTATTGCATCTTGTTATTTACACACCCCAATGAAGGCAGGAGCAAGATGCTGTAGAAGCACAAGCAAAGTGTCAGTATCGGAGTCAAACAACTTACAGCCTAGCAGAAGTATCACAGACACAGACAGGACAAACAATTTGCCTAGTTTATTATATTAGTATATTATTTTTCCAATGGCAGGAAGACATCAGGAATTCCTTAGACTTTAAAAATCTCAAATGTTTTTAAATAGTTATAAGAATATGATTAAAGAGAAGTGTGCTATCATTACAAGTAGCATTAGGGTTCATTGTCTTTCACAGTTTACACAAAAGAAAATGTGAAGGGGAGATAAGGGAATGGTTCTGCTTCTAAACCTTGGCCAATCCAAAGTGCTTTCACTAGTAAATAAGAACATGCTCTACACCCTTTGTACAGACTGAGAAGGATCTTTGGTGATGTGTGCACAGCAGACAGCAGAGGGGCAAAAGTACCGGGTAACCCCGGGCTGGAATGTCATGACCCAGACATCCACTGTGTTCTGCTAGGGCATCTGAGGTTTTTAAGCTGTCTTTGTTTGATGAAGATAACAGGATAATAACAGTAAATGATGGCACTGAGCAGTTCATAGGTTGGCCACAACAAATGGCAAGTCCTTTGCTGAAGACTGTCTATTGTTGAAAGACTTGAAATCTGAAGTCCCTAGGACTAACTCATCAGTATAGTGCTCAAAGTCATTTTTGTCACATTCAGTGTCATAAACGACAATGTTGTAATGGTTGACTAGACCTTGGAAAAGGTAACCATAATTTTTTCTCAGGAGTCAGAAAAACTGTCAAGAGAAACTCATTTATCGTATCAAACCAACAATTAGGGGAAACTGCTGAGATAGAGTCTTTGGAAATAGCGGATTAAACTTCCATGCCTAGACTGTCTGGATGCTCATAATCTTTATCATGATACGTGGACTTCTTTGTTTTCTTCCACCTTGAAAACTAAGGATGAGAATAATGGATATGAATATATGAACAGCAGGGTTTTTTTTTTTACTTGATAGTACTGGTTCATCTTCCTGAATATAGGATGAAAGGAAACAAGTGACTGCCACAGACTCTCCATTGTGAGTTGAGTCACATATCCTTACCTATGGCCCATCACACTTGAAACACTACAGGTTAACGCATGATATTTGTCCAGGTGCAACAGGGCTGAGCCTCACCCTCCACAAGAAATTGCAATGATCAGAAAACACGGGTTGCAGATGAAAGGATGACCAACACAAAGAAACATGACAAAGAAATCTTGAAGTCCGGAAGAAACTGAAACAACAAAAATGATGAAGTATTTTAAGAAATGAGAAACCTACATTGTTGAGAAGTTACATAAAATTTCTTTTTACAGAAATTTTTTTATGTAAAATTTGCCAGAGGAGAAGCTGAAATGATGCCAAACATACTCTGCGATGTATTATTATAATAAATACTAGAAGAGAAGGTAGGTTATAATCACATACCTACAGATACTATAAAGAGAGAAAATGATCTGCTCTAGAGTAGTTATATTAATGCTTGTACAATGTTGATATGAAAAATTGCTTGAAAATAGAATAATTCCCATTAGGATTTCTGGGTTGCCCAATATTTAGTTTCTGTGTATAACCAAGCAAATAAGTTTATGAGCATTCCATTCCAATAGCCTAAATATAAGGGTTGCCAGATTTACTTTTTTTCTTTGGGGAAAGAGGTATAAGAAAAAAGAGTGATTAACTTTTTTTATTACTCTCTTTTTATTTTCACCAACCACTCCAATTCTAATCAGACCATAGGCAAAAATACTAAATTAAGGATTTTCAGTATGATTTGCTGAATTTAAGTCAATCTGTATATGTCAATCAAGTAGACAAAGTTACTCATTAGGTCTGCATTACCAAGTGAATTGGAACCTCCTACGTGACAGGCCTTAACAAACATGTACAACACTTCCATAGGTTACTGACTGTGTGGAAAGAGATTTGATCCATGCTCTTGAAGTTGACCTTTAATTCAGTGGTAATAGAATAAGATCACTTGTGACATCAATCTCACAAAAAGTTTCACCCCCAAAAGAATGTAGGAACAAATCCTAATCAGACTACTAATGTATTTAAAGATGCATGGTTTTTTAAGTACTGTCTTAAAATTTAGAACTTAAGAAGAAAGTATAATTCATGATTCAGTTGATTTGCCTTCCTGATGATTGATAATCCTAAGAAAAGTGGTACTGAAATAATATTGGAAGTGTGAATGAAAACTAACCATTCAAAAACTAAAAAACAAGACCAAAACTTGTTGTCAGGGCATCTGGAAGAACAATTTAATCTTTTTGATAAGTCATCAGCATAGTCTGCTCCTAAGGTCTGTTTCTGCTCTCTGAGAACTTGACACCTGATAGATTTTTATACATACATACATATATATATATATATATAATGGAGTAAGAGTTGGGGTTAATTTATCAAAAGCATCTAAGCTACTTAATTTTAACAACTAGCATGTTGATGGTCTAGGGTGCACCTGCAGCTATAAATCATCTTTCTACTACTAAACTGTAGTAATTGTTCATAGCACTTTCAAACTAGCCCTTGCATCCTGGCAAAGACATATCTCAGCTTCTAATAGCGAAGATGGATTATTGCCTACACAAATCAGTTTCACCAGATTAGTTACTCTCCAGAGAAGTCGTTTTCTTTGGACTTGCTTCATCCAGATTCACTCTTTCCACTAGGCAAGCTTAAAAGTGAAAACAAATGTTTAATCAAGAAAAGCAAAATATTAAGTTCTTGACTTTAAGATTGGAAAAGTTACAAAAGAAAAGGAAACCAACAAAATATAATCAAAAATTTTACTTGGCAGTATTGTACCTTGTGCCTTGAGGGATTATCTCAAACATTCTAACCAAAGGAACAACTCTGCTCATACCCTCCATGCTCCTTCTCACTGTGTGGATTAGAACTAGTCTGAAGATTGGAGATCTAAGCAGCTCCCAGATAACTAGAGTTCATCTAAACCCTTTTTGATTTTTTTTTCCTTTACTTAAAACAAAATTTTATTTCTCTTTCTCTTCTCTGGCTTTATGCTTTATTATTGCATAGGAACATAGTTTCTGGATCTACACAGTAATGACTGTGATGACTCCAGTCCTCCTAGCCTGCTCTCATGTCTTTCAGAGAAAACTATAATAGGAGGCTGCTTCAGGTAATTAGTGAGTATATGAAGTGCTTGGAATCACCTACAATGTGAATGCATATGGATCAGTACTTGAAGGAGAAAAAAAAATTCTTCCAGTGACTGCAGTTCTTCAAGTGATGTTCTCCGTGAGTGTATTCTTCTTCCCCACTCTTTCCAAGCCTCTCTTGCAGGAACTCCTCTGGTCAAAGGGAACTGGCATCTTACTTACATGGCAGTAGAAGGAGAGGGATATGTGTGCCCTGCCAGCACTAGTAGTGATGCTGTAATAAAATAAAAGGTATTATCACTTCCTACAAAACTTTGCTCTCTTATATTCTTATTTCATCATATCTTGCAACAACACTACTGTAAGCATGGAGTTTCTAGATAGCTTCACTGTAGATATTTACAACTAAGACAATTTTAATAAGGACACATATCTGATTAAAACTCTGATGGCACATAGTCTTATCTCCTCGGAAGGAAAATTACCTTAGTTGTCTCATAACTAGTCCTAACATAACATATTATCCATAGGGGCAATCTCTTCACAGGGATGGCTGTGCTATTTGATATCTTGACAGTTGAAAGACACAGGTGCTAGAAAATGCCTAAGGGAACTTGTTCTATGAACAAACCAAACTAGCATGAGATCTCTGATGAGCTTTAGTAGTGATTATCAGGGAGCAAAGGTCTCAGCATTTCCAACTCAGTATAGTGTGATAGTATTTTAAATGTCAGTTTAAAAGACCTGACCCTGCTAGAGCTTGGGTCATCCATTCCCCTCCAGCACTGAAAAAAAATACCGGACGATCTAACAAAAAAGATGGATTAGTAGTCAGTATGAGTTCCAAAGCCTCTTGACTATTTGAAAGCCTCTTGACTAGCCAGGTTCAAAAAGACAGCACTGTTTAACCAAGAAACACTTTCACAGGTGCAGTTCATACTCTGTTCGTGTCCAAGAATTAAATGAAAAGCAAATAGAATATTTATTCAAAATCCAAGCATGGATGTCTGTGACAAAAATAAACATGCTGAAAGATGAGCAAACTATGAAACCACCTGTAGAAACTGGCAAGGTCACGATGGAGGTATCAAAGAAAATTGTGAATTAACTGGAATGGAAATCCCAAGCTAACACAGGAAACAAGGGCACAAAAGGAACTGTGTGCCTGCTGCTGAGTGAAAGCTTCCTATTGCTTTGCAGAGCCAGAAAAATCAATACAAAACAAAACAAAACAAACAGCAAACTTCTCCCTGAAGTTGTGGGTAAATTAATATACAAGGATTTGGGGGAAAAATGTAAGTAAAGACACCGATGCAGGAAAAAATTCTGGAGTTGCTAGTTAAGTGTTTTGATTCTGACAAGTAGCTGAGAGGACCTAAGGGACATGTGGAGGAAGAGCAACAGCTTCCAGGTGTAGCTAAGGCAAAACAGTCTGACTCTAGCATTTGCAATAGAAAAACACATCATAATGTGAATATGCACATAGACAACACTCAAAGAAGAAGCTGTTTTACTTTGCACATTTCAGCTGATGAAGCTTCTTGGAACATTTCCAATTTGACCAACAGAATATATCCATCTACACCTAAATTTCAGCATGACTTAGACTTCCAAATGCTTAAATCTGTTTTTAAATTGACATTTAGACTTTTTAAAAAAATCTTGATAACTATTTCTTAATGTAAATACTAGTTGGCTGTGGTTTTGCTCCAATAGGATTTTACAGCTTTTCTAATTTAGATCACCAGCAATAATTGCTTCCCACTCAGCAGGCATTACCACACAACTAAATCCATTCTTCTTTTGAAAATTCAAAGCAAAGAGAAGGTTGAGGACAGCCCAGGGCACTGATCTAAAAACTCAAACTAAGCAACTGAATGAGAAAAGGAGGAAGCATTTGGCAAAAGTTTTCTTTCACACTAAAACCTTTCTCACACAGAAACTTGATTTCATTTTTACACCAAATGTTCAGAGAATTTAAAATCTAAGTTACTCTAAAATAAGAAATAGGTCTTGAAACAGGTTTAGTTAATTATTCTGGACCACTGTTTAATAGGATCACTATTGAAAGGCAAAGCTGACAGACCTCCAGGTTCAAGATAAGAGATGAAAGAGCAGAACTTCTTATGTTTAGAAGTTTCCTCTGCAATTGCCATCCAAGGTATCTAAAACACAACTTTCTCTGAATGTATATATTTGGAGGTCAAAAATTAGCTTAAACAAAGCCTAAAAGAGACCTGCTGCACCAAGCAGCAGGAGAGGACTCAAATGCTGGCAGTTCTGTGGACGTGCAAGTCCAGCATGCCAGGGAAATCAAACAATTACTCCAGCAGCTACATGAAATATCCATGTCTTACTTCTCTGTATGTGTTTGTATATGCATGCTTGTCTGTGTATACTGGATCCTGCTCAGTGGAGAATATTGCATTGGATGATCTCTTTAAGTCCTTTCCATCTCCAGGTTTCTATAGTTCAGACATAATTCACTACTACCAAATGCCAGGACATTTGAAAAAGTTTAACCAAAAAATTGTCACTGCATCTTCAGGATATCATCCAGAGAGAGAACGGGCTCACAACATGTTTTTTTTTTTGTTTTTTTTTTTTTTTTTTTTTTTTTTTTTTTTTTTGGCAGATGCATGATGACATATCATTTCAATGTCACTTAATCTTATTGAGTTATTTTACAGCACAATAAAACCCTTCCCTGCAATACTGATAATCCTGGAAACTTCCTTCCTATATTGCCATAAAGGAGGCAGGAGATATTTCCAAATACTGCTCTTATGCCTGTGCCAAAACATATTGTTGATCAAGTGTATTTATCTTGTATCAATCATTGGAACTTGCTCATCTCTGTTCTTTTTAATCCAGGCAGAGCTGAGCTGGAGGTTAAATTCTTTTAAAACCTGGTATTTTATAGGCTTCACTTGTAACATATTTTCCTAGCATCTTGAACTCCCCAGAAATCTCATAAGGAAAATTTTTCTGTTGTAAAATTTATCAAAATCAAGATGCTTTATGAAAACATAAGAATTGAAAGTCCTAAATGAAAAAATATATTTTTTTTGGGGGGGGGAAAGGTACTTTTTCAGGTTCACTTCTTTTATTTTTAGTATTCCTTATACAAAAACACATGAACTGAAATCAGAAAATTCCAGTTTTATCCAAAGGAAATGGCTTAATCAATCAAGTATTTTTTTACACTTTTCCTTTGAGGAAATTCTGAATTTCCTTTCTTTTATTCTGTTTTGTAATGGAAAATACAGAACTTAAGCAATGCTTGATAAAAATTTGGCTTGTTCTCAACTCTTGCAGAGACCTCATTTTACCTACATCATAATATATACATTTCTCTTTGAAACTTCAATAACAGAATATAGTTTAAATATTTAATTTTTTTAGTTCTCCCAAGAACAAATGTTTTTTTTTTGCCATCTTCAAAACAATACCAACCATTTTTGCCAAGAAAATGTTTCCAGTATTTTTTAAATTTAAAAAGAAAATCCATCATTCCTACAAACTCCACATTGCAAATATCGGTAGAATATAAAGTGCAGACCAAATTTTAAATTATACAACTTACTTAAAATTCTATCACAATCACTGTAGTCTTATTTGTCTCCTTTATATTAAGAATTATCAGTAGCAGACTAGTGTCTGTCTATAATCTGCCTATAACCAGCTATGGCTGAATATTTGTTCAAAACACAAAGAGGTTGCTGTGGAGAAGAGGTAAGTGTGATTGGCCAAATGCACGGGAGCTGAAATGTGAACAAAGGATATGTATGTTGGTGCTTTGTTCAACTTTTGTCTTTTTTCACTTGTACAGATACACAGACACAAACACAAACACATTCTATCTCAAAGAATTTGAAAGCAATTTTAAAATGTTATTACTGGCACTGTTTGGATGAACTGCACACTCAACTCATTAATTTTTCGCTTCTCAGCTGCACAGCCATCTACATCCGTTGTACTGAAAACTTTATGCAGTCAGAGTCTGTAGATCCAGACATAAAAGTGCATCTACAGAAATATATACCCACGTATTACAGTTTGGTTTGCCCAAAGCGTAATCCATAACTCTGGGCAAAACTTGCTGTATCAGCACGGTTAATCAGCACTCTTCCACAGCAGTCTGGCACCAGAATAACAAATTACTGGAATTTAAAGCTGTGGAGTAAATCAACAGACTGCAAGGGAAATCAGAGTCAACTTGGACAGGAATATGGCCAAAACAGAGGTATTAGCACCTTTTCTTTGAATATCCAGATAAGAACTGGCAATTACAGCACTCACTCCGTCTTTTTGCTCTGTCTTTTGTTCACACTGGTGAAACATAGTGTAATGAGGACTGACTCCAGGGGAAGAATTCACAGGTATTAAGATAATAATAATAAAAAATCAATTAATGAATCATTCTGCAATAAACTATAATTCAAAGTAAGTGAATAGCCATCTCTTGATGTCTTGAAATAACGTCTGAGCATCTTTTTAAGAAGATATGCTTCAGCATAACTCCAGCTTGGTACTGGAATCAGAGAATGAAATTATATGGTTTATGCAGAGAGTCAAAGAAGATGACTTAATGGCACTAACTGGCTTAAAAGATTATTAAATACAAGTCAGAAGTAAAAGATACATCTGGGTTTCTTTTCTGGCTGCTAAAATGTGATAACAGGAAAAACAGCTTTGTTCAGAGACTGGAAAATGCTCTCACACTTTGCAAAAGTCTTTTAATAAACTTTATATGCATGCATATGATTATATGCAAAACCAAAACTAAGCCACCTCTAAAAATCTGGAATAAATTCCCTATCCTAATAAAATTAATTACAGAGATATCTATGTTTGTTTTGCAATTGTATTCACTTTGTCCTGGACTTAACACCACAGCACATTTCTTTACTTTCTAGGTATGATTATCCCTTCACTTGAAATCACTGAGGCTACATAAACACAGCCAAAGGAAAAGTGAAGGCTATGGAAGAGTGTATTGACACCCAACACTGGTAGACCAAGAAAGTCCACAGCAATATCCTCTTGAGAATACAATTAAGGCATCGGGGGACTACATCTCTCCTGTAATCCAAATACCTGCTGTGCTGCTGCCAAAAGTATAGTTATAAGCACAATACAAAGTACAGTTGTAGCACAAATTATAAAGGGAAGGCAAGGGCAGGTGGGACCAACAGTTTGCTTCCATGTCAGCTTCCACGAACAGTGGCAGGAATGAGCATTGCATTTTAGCGTGACTGATCTGATGCAGCATCTGAACAGGGTGGTAAACCAAAGCCTTGTCAAATGCTACCAGCTCCATGAAATGCCTGTGAAATAGAGGAGATGGTCTCAGAGGGTAGGGCTGCTCTGTCTAAGGAAATAGGAATGTGTCTAAGGAAATAGGTTTGGGAAACAAGATCTTACAAGATTCAGTTTATTCAGAACAAACTCACCCAATCCAAATCCTTTTTTTACTAAGGGACCCTAGTTTGTCATTTGCTGGTTTACTTCTACACGTAACAAGAAGCAGGGACTCCCTATCTACCTTCAGGCTTTTCCCCCAAGAATTCTTGTTCAGAAAGGAATGAAACACTGCAGTAAAATGTGGGACTATGCTTCTATATGCCCTCTTGCGGTAGCTTGCCTTGGGTAACTCAGATAAATAACTGGATTTAGGGATGGCTTAAGAGTAAACCATGCAGCTCAAACAGAACCATAGGCTTAGATGAGAATAGCGATTAACAGCATCCCGGTGTCTGCTGGCACTACCCTTGCCACATTCCTATTGCAGTTTCACTGATTTATAGAGTATATGTCTCTGTGATTACACAGTAAACTACAAAAGTTTCTTGGAGCTAATTTTTTGATAATGCATGAAATATTTCTGAAGGCTCAGATAGGTTTACTTGAACTGCTTTCTTCTGCCAAATTTTCTTCTGCCAAAATTAATGTCAGTTCATTTCAGATAGTGATGAAAGATGGTAAAAATGCGTAACAGTGGAAATAATGCTAGGAGGACAGGCTCATGAAGTAGGAGTGGGTATCCAGCAGCACAGCAACGCATACAAAGCAGCCAAATGTTCCAATGAGACAGAAACTCTTTTTTGATGTTATTGATGCTTCTTTTCTAGGTCAGAGAGGTCTCTCTCAGCTGAATTATGAAAAAAAGAATCAAGGGGAAAGTGTAGAGGCACTAGGTAGCTTGGCAAACACTGAAAAGAATGTGTGTGCGTACACAATATTTGCTCATGTGTGTGAGTACAGGCACACATACCTGCACATGGGTGTCTGTCTTTCCTTCACCATGCTGTGAAAGTGGAGTGAAAAGGCACTGCCCACACTCTGCTCCCAAGGGCTGGACCGGGTGGCGACTGCCGCCCGCTCTGCAGCTGAGCTGTGCATCTGTTTGCTTGAACTGAATCAGATGAAAGCAGTACTACTAGGCTCCGGCTTTGCCTCAGGCCCTTGCTTTTGAAGGAGCCAACCCTGCTGTTTCTCTTCGAGGCTTATTCTTGGCTTGAGAAGGCTTGGCTAATAAGAAAACCTTCCACTTTTCAGTTGCCTTTGTAGCTTAGGAAGGAGAGAACATACATTTTTCATTTGCAACTTCATTTATTTTAAATATAGCAATAGTTTGAATTTTACGCTTGAGAATCACAGTAAAATCCCCCAAGCCAAATCACAGCTTTCATAAACTGGAACATGTTTTTGTATAAGACACTTTCTTACAATTTCATTAATAAGTAAGAATACATTTTTGCTCTACCAGTAGTCCAGTATTTCAGTAGGTAGGGCACTAGACAATGACACTAGGCAGTTATATTCCTAGTGATATCACTGAGCAGCTGCTTTGGCAAGTCCTCACACTTCACTGAGCAGTCCGTCTCCAGGAAGTACACATTCCTCTTGGAAATCAGACTGCAGGGTGGGCGCTTTCTCTCACAAGTGCATTTTGTACTATGTATAGCACAGTTATAGTTAAAACATAGATATTCTTGTACTAAATGGTGGTATCAGTCTTCTGAAGATGTTAAATATTGAACTGCTGTTCTTTCTTGATGCAATCACCCTCTCACAAAGAAGCCCATCCAGTGGCAACCTGACAAGTTGCATGCACTGGGCATGCGACTCTCACAGCTGTCTCCCCTGAATACTCTTCCAGCTAGCTTTGTATGTTATAAACGTGTCCAATTCTGCAGCATCCCTAGAGTTTTCTGACCTGCATTCTGGTAGAAGTAGGTGCTCAACATTTGTTAACTTGATACATCTAGTATGTTAGGCCACAGCAGGAAAAGGCCAAAGGAGCAACAATTCTGGAGGGAGGTGTGCAGCCTTCCCCTACCACTTGCTTTGACTCTTTCATCAAATGGCCTAATGATGCCTAACATCTGACCTGATGCACTACGTACAGTTGGCATCATATGATGCAACACAGAACTGTCAACTCACACCACGCAAAAAGATAGTTGTGGTGGACTTTAACAGAGCTCTCCACACAGGAAAGTCCAAACCAGTGCATCACTGTGGTATTTTAATAAATTTTCTATATAGTTTTCTTATAGAAGCTGGCTGCAAAAACTTCAAAAAACCCATGAAGCTTTGGCTCCCAAGGTGAAAATCTATCAGAATCACCCACCAGTTTTTCACACATATGTACACAGACAAAGCTTCTTAGTTTAGCTCATATTTCACTCATCACAGTCTCAGCTCGTTCTAAAGTTTAATCTTTCTGCTTCTGAGACCAGCTGGATTTTTTTCATTGAAAGAAACCATGGGTGAGTCAAATGGTTTCAGTGGCTTTTCATTCTTTTCTAGTGTTGTCTGGAAGCAATTTTCTCAAGCTTTGTAATTTATTTGTCTTCTGCTTCAAAATCCTCACAGAAAAAGAGAGCCTTTCTTTGGAATTACAAACAAACAGTAGAAACCTTGACATTGGATTTTTGTACATATCTTTCATATCCTGTATGTAATAAACAGATTTTTTGAAGTACTGATGGCTAGAATCCTGTGAAAAAATTGATGACTAGAGTCATGTCTCCTGGACAATAGAAGTCATAATTGATGTGTCCAGGGATTCTGCCATATAAAATGCAAACAACATTTTTTTTCTACATTGTAAAATCTAACATAGGAAAGGAGAGTATGTGTCCCAGTCTTTAATTCTAATCTTTATAGCTAGGATCTATACTCTCATACCAATAGAGCAACTCTACAAGAAAAATCACTTCCAGCAATATTATCCACTCTTAAAAATGCCATTTTCTCATGTTCATCTTTTTTCACAGTATGGGAAAAGAAGTTAATAGTCTCTTGAACACACAAGATTAAATTTTGGCATTATAAAACCAAACATGAGACAGGAAAAAGTACAGTCAAATTTGAAGAGCCCTAAAAGACAAAAATGCTGTCTAAGGTTATTCTTTCTCCTTTGCTTACTTGATTTTGTTCACTTGTTCTCCAAATTACTTGATCCAACTCAAATGCTTCTGCTGAGTAGAGCTGTGGCAGAATGATACAGGGTACAAAACTGTTTCTGAAACAATTAGATTCTAAATCATTCTTGCAAAATAATTCCTATCTTAAATTGCACCTTGAAAAAAGTATGGATGTTTGTGAGAATTCAATTTGATTTGTATTCTGCCAAAATACAGTGGTTAAGTATCAGGTGTCTCATTCTATACCTGCTATATTTTCTAGATGGATTTAAAATCCAATCCCTCATAATACTTCCAAACAATCTAATCACAAAATGGAAAAAAAACAGAGATTGCAGTGACCTGGTCTGTATTCAGGGGAGACAGGTGCAGTTTGCAGCCAGAGATGGGGAATAGCTTTGCAATACTGCAATGTGGTTATTTTACAGCAGCCTGGCATCAGCAGTGCAGTATTTAGTAAGCTTGTGTTATGAACAACTGAAACACTCAAGAAGAGGAGTAAGTATAGTCTTTGCATATATCCAGTTACTTCCTATAACGTACCAATATTGACTCAGTCTCACTGGAAAGAATGTCAGCCAGTTAGCTATTGTCCATGATAATTTGTTTTCAAGGTCAGACACAATCACTCTTACTAGTTACAAACAAATATCCAATGACATTCGCCTAATTTCTTACTTCCTTAAGTCTAGTTCTGGCCAAACACTATATAAAACAGTCCAGAGCTGTATGAACGGAGCCAATAACACACTAAGATATTCTCCTGGTATTGCAATAATCACAGACTTGAGCCTGTTCATTACTTCAGAATATCTTTCACACTGAAAGTATGCAAAAGCAACAAGCAATATATTTCTCCCTTAAATCCATGTGCATTCTTAAATTTCCTCTATTACCCAATGAAGGATATTGTTCTCTCTCACTAGGCTTGAAGGTTGGAAGGGACCTCTGAAGATCATCTAGTCCAACCTCCCTGCTCAGCAGGGTCACCTAGAGCATGTTAGACAGGGTGGCATCCAGGCGGGCCTTGAAGATCTCTGGAGAAGGAGACTCCACAACCTCTCTGGGCAACGTGGTCCAGTGCTCTGTCACTCTCACAGGGAAGAAATTCCCCCTCACGGTCAGGTGGAACTTCCTGTGCTTCAGTTTCTGCCCATTGCCTCTTGTCCTGTCACACGGGACAACTGAAAAGTTTGTCCCTGTTCCCATGTCACCCTCCCTTCAGGTACTTATACACATTGATAAGATCTCCCCTCAGTCTTCTCTTCCCCAGGCTGAAGAGGCCCAGCTCTCGCCGCTGTTCCTCACAGGGCAGGTGCTCCAGCCCTCGGATCATCTTCATAGCCCTATGCTGGACTCCCTCCAGCAGCTCCATGTCTCTCTTGTAGTGGGGAGCCCAGAACTGGACACAGTACTTGAGATGAGGCCTCCCCAGGGCTGAGCAGAAGGGCAGGATCACCTCCCTCCACCTGCTGGCAACACTCTGCCTAATGCACCCCAGGAGACCATTGGCTTTCTTGGCCACAAGGGCACCTTGCTGGCTCGTGGTCAACTTGTCATCCACCAGCACTCCCGGGTCCTTCTCTGCACAGCTGCTCTCCAGAAGGTCAGCCCCCAGCTTGTACTGGTGCCTAGGGTTATATGAATGCTGACAAAACATTTGATTCAAAATTGTAGTTAAATTGAATGGTTAAATCAAATAATGTGAACTCTCTCCCAAATGCTGATATAAATTCACATAACTACTTTAAATTCCTCTGAATTAATTTATACTGCAAATGAATATTGATCAGCTTCTTAGTAAGACTGATTCCATCATAACTGGAAGCCTGTCTCTTTGTCGCGCCTCTTAGATCTATTCAGGAAAGAAAATATTTTTATTTATCTCTCTCCATAATGAAGTGCTGCATTACATATCAACCTTATAGATGAATTTGTATGACTACGCAGCTTATACTATCACTATTTTTTCCCATAAAAGTCTTACATAGCTTCATCTCCATGAAGTGATAGCACCTCCAGAGCTCCCAAACTATAAAGAGTTATTTTATCTTTTTGATCTCTTTTTACACCTATCAGGTCAAGTAACTCTGATGTTATTTTCTGTAAGTAAAAGCATTCTTATTTTGAACTGAAAATCATGTCTTCTTACGACTTATAATTCATTTGTGCTATGCTATAAATTATGTCAAATACAGCACAATATCAGATTTTGCATCCTGCTTCTGAAAGCTGCATGTTATTTTGACAGTGTTTTCTATCAGTTAGAGGAACGGACAGTAGGATCCAGTGGTTACACATTGAAATCTCTACTCCATTACAGATTCCTTAACATCATGGCCTCCTCCACAGAAGTCTGCTAGTGTTTACTGTATCAGGTATATATACCCAGTGATTTTTTTTTTATTTTATTTTAGTACAAGCTACCATATATATTAGAACTTCCTCAAGAGAATGTCAATAATGTAGAACACATACTTGGGGTGTTTTCCTGTCCCTTTTCTTTTTAGTAAGCATAAACAAATCTACGTTCACTTTGCAATGGGGCCACTTGTTCTTGAGCCACCAACAGGAGTTCCTCCTCCTGATTATATTTTTAGTATTTGTGAGAAACTAAGTTTTTGTAATATTGCTATTTGAGACCTCTCACAGGTATTTGTGGCCCCATCATAGATTCTTAATTCTTAGAAAAATCCTTACATACCCTTTTCTCATATGTTTTGCAGAAAATTCTAGCAAATATGAAGAACTAATTTTTAAATTTGTTGCATTTTCCTGTAAAATCCTTGGGCTAAGAATATAATTTAAACGGCAGTCTGATGAAACATTACCTCCCCAGAAAGGTTTTAAAGTGTACATAATTGTACATTTTGTTTGTTTGGTAGTTTTTAAGGGCACATTCCAGAGTTTTCTTGACAAATTGTAAAATATTTGCCTAGCCCTACAAAAAGTTTTGTAGATGAAGAAAAATTTTTACAAAGGGATTTAAATCTTTTTGTTTACACAAAATGAAGACTTCAGTTATTTATTCCCAGAAAGATCAGTGGTAGGAGCTACTCTCTCTCCATTAAGGTATTTTCCTACAAGGAGGAAAATGTCTATGCAATAAAGAGGTCACTTGAAGGCAGGGACTTCAGGGCAAGGACTTGGCTAAGGCCGTGTCTAGTTCACTTTCTGACTTTTAAGGAATCATTGTTTAACATGAGCCTCCACATGACAACCATATCTGATCTGCTTCTCTAGGGCTCTCAAAAGAGGCATCCCCCCATACAGCTCTTTCTCATGCCTATCAGTGGAAGGATTCATTACAGACTCTGGTATGAGCAGTAGGAGACCGTAGCATACATTTTGCTTTCTTATTGCACATGAAAGCAGAGAGGAGCTTTTATCATCACAAAGAACATCATGAAATGAGCAATTACTTGTAAGTTGTAAGTTATTATAAGATCATTTCTTATTTGACTTCACGTAATAGTTTCTATTCCAACATTACTTCAGCTCCTTAAGAAAGTAGAGTGGAAGCTCGATCTCAATTAAGTCAAGTTGAAATTTAATCCACTAATTATAGTTTGTTATAAATTTGAAATTACATATAATTTCAAATCAGTTAATGATCTAATTTTTGACTTATTAATAGGGTTAGGACACTATTTTTTCCTTCTGCTTCCTCTGCAGATTAATTAACACTTGAGCAGAAATAAAAAGGAGTAAGAGGACAGAGAACTCATCTTTTAATGCTTTAAGAGAAGAATTTGCAAGGAAGTCTAGGCTCCTATTTTCACTATGGATGATCACTTGAAAGCTTGTGACTAATCAGGAGAAAAAGTGAGCAATTGGGATAAGAAAGCTAGCAATGAGAACATGGCTGTTTTGGAAGACTAATATGCTTTAGAGTACTACAGGTCTATTTTGCATTTAGACAAGAAATCAGTTGCAATCACACATATTTTCTTAGTATAATTTTGTTTATTCACAGAATGTTTCTCCTGATACACTGGCGGTCAGGAACTGCACAGAAACTTAATGAACCTATCTGCTTCTACCAACAAGCAACTGTGTTTATTTTTGTTCCTCTTTCACGCTTTTTCTAATCTGATCAAGACCTGCTCCAGATCCTGATTTTTAAGCCTGGCAAACACTCTAGCCTCAAGCTCTTCACAAGGGTTATTTTTTTTAGTGATTGTTCTTTAGATTCTCTACTTTATACAGAGTTAACTCATGTATTTAACCATTAGACAAAAGAAAATCAAGATAGAGCTCTTGCTAAGGTATGAATGGTCATATATTAATGATCTCAAACATACAAATCCTAAAAAGATGAGAACTCCATAAGATTTAAGCATTCTACAGTAAATATTACATTATAAATACAGTGTATAAAATTTGGGAGACAATTGCTTAAATATATAACTCATTTTTCCCATACAATATATTGGTGTTACCTGTAAATAGCTAACTTGAGTCATTTTTCTTTGGTACAAAGTTGTTTTAAGGCAAAAATTCAAAATGTCACTTCTATTTTATCACATTCCACAACCAAAAACAATGAAATGCTAAAATAACACATCTCTCTCTGAAACCAGGCCATGGTAAGAGGTCTGAAGCTGTTAGCAACCTCCTGGCATTTAAGACACTGTAGCAGAGATCCTAGATCTAGGTCTGCTGTGACCTGAAATTTAATTCTATAATTGTAGGAAAAATAGTTCTAACTTGTTCGGCAACTTTCTCCTCACTAAAAGCTTCTATAGTAAACAAGATAATAGTCATATCTCACTGATATGAAAGTGTTCTGTTTTTGTCACTGGTTCTTCCCATAAGGATTTAAGAACCATATTAATTTTGAACCACCTTCTTCAGTAGTTTTTAGTTCTCCTCCTGAAGTCTACACAGTGGCATTTTTCCTTAGGAAAAATTTGACTGTTTCAGAAATCTTTCATGACTGCACCTTATTCAGTTGTATACCAAGACAAAAGCCAAACAATTAAATGTAGCAAACTCTTTCCTCTCTGCTATTTTCTATATTGATTGTATGTCAGGAAACCATATACAATACTGTACAGTACTAGCAATGAAGTTATGTCTTCAGACCAAACACAATGTACTATGTAGAAAAGACTGAAAGTACAGACCGCTCAGGAAGGGGAGAAAAATTAAAATTAATTTGAATAATCAATTTCCACACACAGCCTCCCTCTCTTGAAAATTATTAAGCAATCTTAAGGATTTGAGAAATGTTTAAAAAAACAAATGCCTAAACATACTGGAAGTATACTGTTATATTAGAATTGAACAGCATCTCTGTCTTCAGCATTTTATTATCTGTGTATCTCAAATGTTAGGACAACTACTGATAGTTTCATTTTTTCCATTTTAAAGATGGAAAAACTAAGGAACAGAACAATTAAATCCCCCTCCCAGGTTCACAAGAGTCAGTGACAACAGTGGAGGTGACAGCATCTGTTTCCCAGAGCCAGGTTCTGTTCTCCAGAACACTCTCTTATTAGTAAAAGCTGTGCATTGATATGGTGTGTTCAACATTTTCTGAAAGATCTAGATAGACTGAAAAATGGCATAAAGTCACTATTGTAACAACATCTCTAAGATGAATGGAAAAGATTTGACTCACATCAAAAGAGATGCATCTTTTGATCAGCCTCAGGAAATGATGACTAGCCTTTATGTCAGATATTCTTTTCAGAATATTGCAATGACACATAATTTTCAAGTAGTAAAAATACCAACAAACTAGGAAGGGAGAAGAAATGTTGAAGGTACGGGAACAAAGATAAATTGTTGTAGGATTGGCAGCATAACAAGATGGAAAATAAGATGATCATGCAATTATGTTTGATTACATGAACTGTGAAGCCATACAGACCCTGGTTCCTTCAGGTTCCTTCACACTCTTCTCATATTCTCAGGCAGAACTGTGTGGGACACAAACTTCTGTTCACAGTTATCACCATACTAGCTTATACGAATCCTCATCTAGAAATGTAGCAAAACTCATATTCTTTATCTATAGCAGAGTAACAAAAGTGTGGTAGAGGAGTGAAGGCTATGGAAGGAATTGTGGTTTTAGAAATTATAGTAAAGGGAAAACTACTGAGATCATGGAATATTGAATACAAGTATTGAATAAGTTTTAAAATAAGTTAACTGCAGTCTTATCTCTGGTTATACTGTATGCTTTGTGATGTATGGTTATAGAGGACACTAACGTTCTTTGAAATGAATATACTCCATTGACCTCACATGGAAGCCAACAGGACTATTTGTAGACTTGTCTGTGGAGGAGAGATTCCTGCCCAGCCAGTTTGTTTATGAATTTACAGCAGCTTCTTTGCATTAAGTCCCAACTGAACAGACTTAGATTTAGATTCATCTTAACTTCCTCTGTCTATTAAGGGGATTCTAGTCTAACTTAACAAGGTTTCATTTATAATTACCTTTACAACAGGCAGAATTGCCCTTTGGAAAAGCCTGTTGCTATGCCAATTACCAAAGGAGCCTATCTTAGACTAGGTGACTAATGTTTAGATAATCAGCATTGAAATCAGCATAGATAATCAGAAATGGTATTATTCTAATCATTACCACACACTAAAGGCAAGACAGTTTCTTCCTAAAAATAGAGTAAACCGCTTTAGATAGAAGCTCTCACAGTACATTATGTACTTTTTCAAGAAGTGTGAGTAAAAGCAGCAAAAACACAATAAATCTTATCCAAACTTGCTGCACAGCAACACCTCTGTTTAAATATATTGAAAGTTTCTAAATTTAGACATCACGAGATGACTTAGCCTTCAAAATCTAACCTCTGTCCCCATCGGCACTGTATCCCCACTTTTTATGCCTACTCAAAAAATGTATTTTTAAATCAAGAATCTAAACCACAACTCTGCTTTACTTATTAGCCTCTTTGTGTCGACAACAGCTACACATCACAATTCATATTAAAGCAAAGAAATCTATATGTAATAAAGAAAAAATATTTAGTAGTTAAACTAAAATGATGTGTTACGACATCATTTTACTGTTACAGTTTCCCATCTTTTCACATTCTGTGGCAAAGGGACCTAATATATTCTTATTCTGATGTGATTTGGTAATTGTACTTGTATACCTGTTATACTTCCTGTCTACTGGAATAAGAATACTCTCTGCAGCTGCCTACAAGACTATTTAGATAATGAGGATCTACACAGTCCAAGAAGTATCCAATATTTAAGACTTCATTTTAAAAGTAATCTGTTATATTGATATTACACATAGGCCAGCTGCCCTGTGGCTGAAATTCCAATGACTCTATGACTGAAATTTGCTTAAAATTATATAGGAAAGTGTGGCTTTGTAAGGAAAGTTAAGCAATTGATATAGACGCAAAGCTAAAATTGAAAACTAGCATAACACTTCCAGCTGAAATAAAAAAAATGCTGAAAAAAAACGAGCGGTTAGCCAAGCAAAATGTATTGCTCTACAGTTAATCTGTTTCTGTGGCCCCCTTGGTTCAGTAACTTTCACATGCTTGTTTTAAGTTTCCTTCAATTGCTTTGTTTATTGACTCATTAGCTTTGATCAGTGCGGTGAGCTATATATCGGTTCCACAAAGTATTTTGCTCTGTTCAGTATGCTTGGCATCTATTATGTTATGCTTTCTTTATTCTACGGAATATGATATTCATTTGGTAAATTCATTTAGTGTATTACTTCAGCTCAATTACAAGTTTAATGTATTTCTTCAAGAGTTATACCCTTCTTGGAACATGTCATATAAAAGCTTGATATTTTACGCTTACTGGCTCTATAATTTACAATATTTATGCATCCTATAGCATGTTAATCTCTAGTTTGCCACTTCCCTTCTTTACGAGGAATGTGTTTTGTCAGCTTTCCATCTGAATGGAAACTAGATGGCCTTCTGATGAACAAGTCATTGTGCATTTTTCAAACAGCTGCGAAGATTGTATTAAAAGTTTTTAATCTTAAATAAGCAATTTATTAATGTGGCTCTAGTACCAAGTCTGCTGTGTTTTTCAGGTTACATTTACTGAATATAAGAAGTTCAGGATTCAGTGAGACAAAAGTTCTACTTGTAAGCGTGCATGGTTAGTAGCCCAAAGGACTACTGTCAGAGCAAAGTCAGCAGCAGCTCTATCTAAATTGCTTGAGAGTTAAAAGTCTTAAAAAACACTTAGGTTTGTCTATCATACAGAATAAGTTCTTTGCAATAGTATCAAAGATGTTAGTTTAATATTCCACTGCTGTTGCCCTGACACAGGCCCAGGGCCATACCACTGCTTCCTGAATCTATCTTGAAGAGTGACTTTAAGGAAGACGAACAGGTTAACCAGCAATCTAGATTTTCCTCAGGCTATCCAAATTTCTTGAGGGCTGCCTAAACAGGAAAATACTCTTTCCAGACAGAAGCACATATAGAAATAAGGTAAATCAGGATCTTGTATGTAAGATTTCATGCAAGTAGTTATGACTCAGTAGCAGATTCATGGTAATTGCTTGGAGACAGTTACCTTGTTTGCTTAAGCATTACTGTTCATGTCAAATACCATGAGAATTTTCAATTTCTTTTACACAGGCTAACACTAACAAAACAACAATTAATTGTCACAACAGAATAGATCAAATTATTTATAAATTTAGCCAGAATTGATGATCTCATTGATAGTTACACTCTTTTAAGATATCATTTGCTTATAATTTTAGCATATATAATCATTTAAATTGGTTTTCTTTTTCTTACTGTGTTGGCCTTGACTTTTTTCCCCATTTGAAAAAAAGAATTAAGCTCTTCTTTCAACATAATGGAAGAAATATAACTTTTCTTCCAATACTGAACTCTTGCAAATATTTCACTGAGAAATTCTAGTGTCTCCAAACTCTGAAGCACAGACATAAAATCTGGCAGAAGTGTCTTCCAGACAGTCTTATTTTGCTTTTATTATCAAAGTTATCTAAACTGTAATTCGGTTAAATTTCTTAGCCATAAAATGTTCAATAAAATACTTCTAGACTTTTGAAGAAAATATAACTAAAGATTCTCTCATGATTACCTGGGTTCATCCCACAACTGCTCTTCCCACTTAAAGCAGAGTTTTGTGGAGTTAGGTGCTAAACTATCTCTTTCCTACTAATGTTCAGGCTTCAAAAAGAAGAAAAAAAGCCTGTAGAAGCATGAGGAAAAAGATGAAGATCATGAGATAATAAGGGGAGGTGGTGACAAAGGCTAAAGAAAACATACATAAAAAGTCTACAAGTCATTTGAGCTCCTTCACCTATAGGGCATGGAATCAGCTCTAGCATTTCTGAAACACAACTCTACATACGAATGTGATATTATACAATGCTTTGCAGACATTGCTGTGTGTGTTTCCTTTAGTCTATCAGCTTATGTTTCTCTCCTACTCTCCTATCTCAAATTCCAAGTCCTCTAGCAAGTTTGTTTTGATGACATTTTAGTGATTCACTTTTTCTAGTAGAAAAGGTAGCACATACATAAGAGAACTTAAAAAGTCGCAGTATTGTATCAGCCCCATCAGATTTCATAGAATCAGAGAATCATAGAAACACAGAATCAGTAAGGTTGGAAGGGACCACTGGAGATCACCTAGTCCAACCTCCCCGCTCAGCAGGGTCACCTCGAGCATGGTAGACAGGGTTGCATCCAGGCGGGCCTTGAAGATCTCCAGAGAAGGAGACTCCACAACCTCTCTGGGAAACCTGTTCCAGTGCTCTGTCACTCTCACAGGGAAGAAATTCCCCCTCACGCTCAGGCGGAACTTCCTGGGCTTCAGTTTCTGCCCATTGCCTCTTGTCCTGTCACACGGGACAACTGAAAAGTTTGTCCCTGTTCCCATGTCACCCTCCCTTCAGGTACTTATACACATTGATAAGATCTCCCCTCAGTCTTCTCTTCCCCAGGCTGAAGAGGCCCAGCTCTCGCCGCTGTTCCTCACAGGGCAGGTGCTCCAGCCCTCGGATCATCTTCATAGCCCTATGCTGGACTCTGTCCAGTAGCTCCATGTCTCTCTTGTACTGGGGAGCCCAGAACTGGAGAACTGGACACAGTACTCGAGATGAGGCCTCCCCAGGGCCTGAGTAGAGGGGCAGGATCACCTCCCTTGACCTGCTGGCAACACTCTGCCTAATGCACTCCACAATACCATTGGCTTTCTTGGCCACAAGGGCACATTGCTGGCTCGTGGTCAACTTGTCATCCACCAGCACTTCCAGGTCCTTCTCTGCATAGCTGCTCTCCAGAAGGTCAGCCCCCAGCTTGTACTGGTGCCTAGGGTTATTTTTCCCTAGGTGCAGGGCTCTGCACTTGCCCTTGTTGAACCTCATGAGGTTCCTCTCTGCCCAACTCTCCAGCCTGTCCAGGTCTCTCTGTATGGCAGCACAGCCCTCTGGTGTCTCAGCCACTCCTCCCAGCTTGGGATCATCAGCAAACTTGCTGAGGAGGCACTCTGTCCCCTCATCCAGGTCATTGATAAAGAAGTTAACAGGATGGGATCCAGTACTGAGCCCTGGCGGACGCCACTAGCCACAGGCCTCCAACTAGACTCCATGCCACTGATGACGATCCTCTGAGCTCTGCCTTTCAGCCAGTTCTCAATCCGCCTCACTGTCTACTCGTCTAACCCACACTTCCCGAGCTTATGTAGGAGGATGTTATGGGAGACAGTGTGGAAAGCCTTGCTGAACTCAAGGTACACAACATCTACTGCCCTCCCCTCATCTACCCAGCCAGTCATGGGTAGATGACTGGCTACCCAGTCAGGGGACAGTAAAATCTGGTAGTGCCCTCAGAGCTCTGACATGATTTTCATGCAATCAGATGAGTACATGTAGGAAGAAAAAGTGGCTATAATAAATGAATGCTACTCTGGAAAAGTGAGTTCTGTCCTTTTTTATGCCACAAATTTCCCACTATGGTATTTCAGCCAGTTGGATAAGCTATTTCATATTAATTCTAAACAAAATAAATTAGTCTACAAGGGAGTTTTGCGGCATCACAGCTACACTACTCTGAGTACTCAAGTTAGCTTAGTCATCCTAGGGTTATGAGACAGTATGAATACATCCACACAATGTATGATCATAGAAGACAAATCATTCTGAAGTTCACAAGGGGATCCCATTTGAGCAAACTTGATCCTACTAACTTGTTAACTTTTGAGTTTCTAGCTCGTAGTTTTAATGATCTTTTTATTTAAATTAAAAAAAATAAAAAGTCCTCTAGAGAAGTTCTTAAATGAAGTGTCAGGATGCAGCAAGGGCTGGACGCTCCATAAGGGCTGAGGAGCCGCGGTGGCTTATGGTGCTGTCGGGCCAGGGCCTGTCCCACCTCCCTGCAACAAGGGAGCCGGGCACTGGGGGCAGCTGGGCAGCCCCAGTCCCAGGCACTGGGCACTGCTGCAAGGACATGGTTGGGCCAAGGCCAAGATTGGTGGTTGCCTGTGGATTGGGTCAGCCTGCCCCATGGCCAGGCAGGGGCAAGGCTGTGGTGGGGCTGGAGCATGGCACTGCTGTGGCATCGTAGGGCAGAGACTAATGGCTCTGGGCTAGGCTGAAATGGGGGCCTGAGCCTGGGCAGGCTGGGGGAGGCCCTGGGGAGGTGGGCAGGGACAGTAAAATCTGGTAGTGCCCTCAGAGCTCTGATATGAATTTCATGCAATCAAGCTTCTTTATTAAAAATTAGAAGAGGCTTTATTATTTTTAATGGGAGACACTGTGGCACTTGCTGATTAAACAGATGTGAAATCTGAAAAACATGTGCAAGCCTGACTCATGTTGCCCGCAAAGTTTTGATATTGTTGGCTCATTTAAAAGACTGCCCTTGAGGAAGTACAGTATGTTCTACACAGCCGTGGTCCAATCTGATGGGATAAGCTCGGGAATGCATATTGCTAAAGCAGTTTTGCAAAGTCAGTCCCTCTTTTATTTGGATTTCTAAGAATTGGAGTGTGAGAATGTATTTGCACTTTTTTTAAGGGTAGCAATTAATCATGACACCTACAGAGTGACTGTGATTGCCAGAGTCTAACGAAGCAAGCCCTTCCACTGATAGGCTACCTATTGACTCCAGGGTCACACGCTTTGGGCTCATGGAGTTTTCCTCATGCTTTGATGAAAAAATACAAAGCAAATACAAAATCAAGGCTTCATTTGTTATATCAGCTCATGCCAAATGGAAATCCTCTTCTCCAGAAAGCACTCAATTCCTCACTGTAAAACCTAAATCCAGCATTATTTTGCTGAATTTGCAGTGGGTAGATTTATATCAGTGAAAGCTGCCTGCCTAATCCAGGTTCTTCTTGTAATTCCCCTGGAGAGCCTATTTAGGATTAGCTTTCTCACTCTAGAGGAAAGCTGCTGCCTCTTGTGGGTCCTGTAGGAGCTATAGAGCCAAATCTGCCAGCACAAATAAGCAGAAGTTACTCAGCAGCTTTTTGCAAGTTTTACTGACTGGCAAAAACCAAATCAAACCAAAACATACCACACTACAGAAGAAATTTGCACTTTTTTGTTTGATGAATTATCAACATCTATTATAGCCTGTAGTGTAGACCTTCCAAATATTTGGTTAATATTTAATAGTCACTACGAAAAAAAAAAAAAAAAAAAAAAGAAAGAAATAGTGATTTGGGCCAAATATTAGGCAACCTTCAATCTAAGGCCATCTTTTCTTATCAAGAATCAAGAATAAACATTAGCAAAGTGTATTCAATAGTTACATTTATCTATCTCTTCTCTTTCCCAATTCATTGACAGCCCTACTGCCCATCTTTTCCCAGCTAGGTTTGCTATCCCACAGCTTCTCTCTTTTTTGGTCTACCTGGTAGACCCTCGGCACTTTTTACCTCGATGACTTTAGGCTGGTTATAAAGCACAGGCACCCTTTAAACTCTGTATCAGTGGCTCCTCTAGCCTAAAGGCAGTTGTGCAGTTAGATAGTTTTAATAGACATATTGCATTGTATTACATTCCCTTCCCCAAGCACATGTTCATTTGTTGGATAATTGAAGAGACTGGCCCCCATCTACAATTCGGAGCAGACAAGCATTTAAGCTCATCTTGCAGCAGGTCCCAAAGCTTCTGCTCTTATATGTGTTACCTGTACCTAGTTTGGAAGCTCAGAAAGCAACCTTATGTGTATACCAGGTGAAGAAGAGAGTCCACTGGAAATCTTTAAATCTGCTCCTTACACTTAAATAATACACTTAAAAAATCAATGTATTTTTCCTGGTCTTCATTTCTGAAAAGCACTCTGCCAAAGAAACTTTGAATGGGTTCTAAACAGACAGTAACTCAAAGCAGAGGTGGTATTATTTACCTAATTTCACCACAGTTTATAAGGTGTACAGTTTGTGTGCATTTGCCATACTATGAATTGTGCTGTAATCGTTAAGAATATTATGACATACAGCTACAACCCAGCAGAAAGACAACGCTGCCTTGCACCCATCCAGTCTAACAAGAATTTTGAGAACTGCACTTCATGGTTGCAGTTGCTCAGCTCTGTGCTATTTAACTCTTAATGGCCAGCGCTCTCCCACTGTTCATCCCACTCCAGGGAACTCTGTGGGAAACAGCCCACGTACACAGTTTTGCTCCCTGTGGAGTATAAGGGCCAGGCAGTATCTTGCCACGTAAGTGTACAGCTGTGCAGAATTTACATCACTGTTTGGAGCAGACTTAAAAACACTGCTCTATATAGTCTTCAGTTAACGGTGAACAAAATGGTGGTGGAATACGGCTGAATGTGAAATAGCTTCATGAAACATCAAAAAAAAAATGCTCAGTCCCATAGAAATGGGGAATTTCACAAACTTCCAACTGTATGAGACCTGAGAAAGGATATTCAAAAGGACTGAAATGAAATACTTTGTGGTCTAACAGATTGCATCTGCAAGTACTTAAGAGACACTAACTGAGAAAATCTGCTAAGTTCAGGTCAGAACCTGTTTTTTGTAAATTGTCACCGTTGTAGAAGCTTTTTGGAGGAAGGACAGGTATGGTAGGAAAGGCACATAACCCAAATTCCAACTATCAAGGATACGTTTTCACACATAGGACAACCTATAGTCAAATTTTTTTTTACTAAAATGAAGGGCAAAAGATGAACTCAAAAGTCCAGAAGAGGAAGAATTAATGCTTCAAAAAAGTCTGCAAATAATTCACTGATGTTTTAAATTTTGTTCATACTCATAACCTTTGCTTTTGATGCTATTCATGAGTATCAAAGTTAGGATGAGGTGGTATGAACATTCATTGAAAGCAAAATATTTACATTAAAAGTGCTAGTGTTGACAGCTACTGGGTTTTACAGCCACATTAGCACAATATTTTTTGTAGTAATTTTTGTTATACTTAACCTGTTTGAACTGAAAGTGAAAACAAATCCATGTGACATCTGATCATTAACAATGAAGCTACAGTCTGAAAGAAATACCAAATGTCTGCCGAAAATTTGGAGTTGAACTTTATCATATAATGTTTGAATACTTCTGAAAAGTATTTGAGGGAAGTGGTGTATGCTTTAGTTATCCTATAGGGAGAAAAAAAGTAAAATTACAGTTATTCATGGTGCATTATTTACTTGTATTTTACCTCAAGCTATACAGCCTCAATCAATTTATTAAACCTGAAATTTTAAGAAAAATCGTATTTTAATATACTTTGTAATTCCTTTCAAACTAGTGACATTTTTGGTAAAACAAGCATTTTTGCACAGGATCATACTGTATACATTAACTTTTCACACGGCTTATCCAGACAATCAGTGCCTAAAACTAATAGCAAATTTCACTGAAAACCAGTGGTGCCACATACCATCTATCAGCTGCTGTACTGGTAATACCAAAAAATAAATACCAGCATCTTTCTTTTATAGTCTTTCACAGATTTCAAAGTGCTCTGCAATGAAAGATGGGCATTGGCTGCCCAAGCTGCCTCCTTCTCATATGCCTATGCACTGCAGTGGTGGCTTATCTTGCCATTGCAGGAGACTGAACAAACAGCAGGTGGAGGGAGATGCCTAGGCAGCGCTGCAAGCAACCAGGCTGCTGGAATTCTGCTCCACAGTTGCAAGCATCAATAGGAAGAGAGTGCTCGAGCCATCCTACCCGGGACAGCTATTGGAGTGCTGACTGGGAAGGGCATGTGAGCCATACAGCTTGTCTGTTTTTCTCATCTACCCAAGGAAACTCTGTATTACCTTCTTTTTCAAACTTGGCCTGTCACATATCCTTGCACCATCAAAGCTACAGCAGTGCTAACACCATGATAGCTTTGATTCTAGTAATAAATAATGTTAACTTCACCTCTTGATTTCTACTAATATAAACCTGTAGAGGAATTCAGTAATTTCAAAGTAAGCTAGTGAAAGCTGAACATGGCAAGATTAGCAGGTACTAATAATCTAGTCTGGTTATTAGTGCTCCCTCTCTGACAATTTCGGGGTAATTAAGATATTTTTATTAAGTCTTAATCTTCACTCCATTTAAAAGTTCAATTTCATAATAAATCAGTGTATTTTACAAGAGGAAATACATTTACCAGTTTGCTTGCTTTTTATTCACCTGAAAAGTCTCTCTCCCTCTTCCCTGAACAGTTTTTCTCATCTACTTTTCAACAGCTTCTTCAGGCTGTTGCTCCTATTCAACTGTAATGTCTACTGTCCAGTGTTTCTCTGGATTTGAATCTATAAATGATCAGTATTAGACGCCACTGTATCCTGCCGCCTTGTTGAAGAAGTCCTCTTAATCATCTGCTTCTTTACCTTTCACAATAGGCAGCTCTCCCTTTTCCATTCCCATTCTCATTTCTGTGGTATAATTTTCTTGAAGATTATAGAGATTTGCCCAGATAATGGTACTGAAGCCTGATCTTGGGATATTAGGACAGATATGTGTAACTTTCAGCATTAGCATCACATATGCATCATACGCATTTATGTATAGGTACATGGCAGCTGATGATCTGCAAATCAATAAGCAGTTTCCTGATATTTTCTTCTTGTTCCATGGCATCTCAAATGATGCTGGCTCATGCAGAGTCCTCCTCTGAACCTCTGTGCCCATGAGCAACTTGGTGAACAAGGAGGTAAATACCTAGCATGCCTCTGAGGGGCATTTCCTCAGGATTCTGAACAGTGCAGCCTGGCTTAAGCCTGTGAAAGCTCAGCCTTGTTCTAAAATAATCTTGAATTCACGATGCTGATCTCAGGATATCATCACTGGCATGACACACTCAAGGATGAACTCATCTAAAAGGTGACATGATGAGTCCCTGTATGGAAGCAATATTGCTTAGAAAGGCCCGACAAATGAGATGTATAAAGCCAATTTATGGGTAGAATATATCAAGCGCAGGTGCCAGGCTGCCTCTTCCTGTACCTACTCCCACAGTACTTCAGTCAATGGCATTGTAAGATGTTTAATGTTAAAACCAGGTGTTAGCAGAATTATCTACTCTTTGAATGCCTGCAACAATCTTTGCTGCTTCACATAACCACTTCCTGCCAGATAGCCTGCCCAGAGTCCAGCCACTTTTACATCCTTTTAAAAGTCTTTTCTTACTTCCGCAAATGTCCCTATCAATGTACTTATCCATGCATTGCATTTTCTTTAAACCTCATGTTGTCCTCAGTTGCTCTCAGTGATTAATTTTTCTCTTAAGCCTATCTTTTGGCTCCTTCCCTACCTGGCTAACACAAAAGTTGAGCGCTATATAAATGGAAGTCTTGTGGCTTTTGTATCAATGGGTGAGCCTTTGCTCTTTTTCCTAAATGTATCTTAGTTTCAAACTCTGTATATGGCTGAACTGAGTCTATAAAATATAAGGAAGTCCACAGCTGTTCAGATTATGGTATAGGAATTCGTCAGGTGAAATCAACTAAAACATGAGCATAAACAGCAAACTGTACTCAAGGTGTATAGAGCACATATGCAAGAGAACTAACTTAAATAGCTAGTGCCCTAAACATTTTTCTGTGCCAAAGTCCAGATATATACAGCATTTAGTAGTCTGGGGAGGAAGGGTCAAGGCTGAGGGGTAAAACAAGGGGAGATGAATCTGCAAGTGAGACTTAGGATGTGATTTCAGGTCCATTTTTCCTGATCATAAAGCTAGTTTAAGAGGTGTAGTGCTGTACACATGATTTACGTGAAGCTGGTAAAATCATAATGAGAAACATTGCTCTAGTAAACCACATTCAGCCATTGGCGTAATGTGCCAAGAACATGAACAAAAAATCCAAAGACAAAGGTTTGTTAAAGTAAGTGATCCTTAAACTGTGTGAACCATGCCTCCGGTCTACTGACCACAGAGATACAGGGGCCTATTCTGAGAAAAGGCAGGAAAGATTCTCAATGTGTACTGAGCAAACCAGTATTTTCCTAATAAGTATAAACTTGGAGATCCTTTGCCTTTTGTATATATAAAGAACTCCTACTGATAACATGTGTGTTTTCATCAAGTACAGACTAGAATAATTCTGTGCATTTGTTATATGAAATCTTCCTTGCTTTTAGCAACACCACACTGTTAAAGAATTCTGAAAGCAATCTTCAATTCTAATTAATCATTTTAAAAAAGATTTCTTTATATCTGTGAATGTCCTTGTTATTATTTGTGAAAACAATACTTCAAGTGAAAAAGAAAATCAAATCGTCCTTTCTTCCTTCCTTCCCCCAAATGAAATACTAAATACTGAATTATGCAGATGAAGGCTTCAGCTGACAATGCCAGCATCATGAAAACAACAGTCATCACAGTTTGCGTGGTTGTGAGGTATGGTAGCCAAAATACCAAGGGTGGAATGAAGAATCAAAAAAAAATTTTTTTTTAATTTCACATTATGTGAAATGTTGGTCCTGTGGAGATCACTGGAAGAATGTCCAGTGACTTCTCTTGGATCAGAATTTCTCTCACTTATTATGTATTTTAAATTGTATTTAGCTCATCCTAAATTCACTTTCCATCTTCAGGCTAGACCTATACATGACTATTCTTTTTTGGAGGAAGTAGATCACTATTAAGTTAGCTTATTTGAAACTGAATTATCTGGGATTGTTTGAGCTGTGTCACCACTTTTTTCAAGCTTGGTTTTCTCAAAGAGCTTTATAGCAAGCCTCCTTTGATTTAACTGTCTGCATTCCAGCAGTGAGCAATGCAAAACTGAACACAGGCATAAATTCATACACTTTAATATTTTCTTCAGACACTTTTCACAATTAACACTACTTTAAAAATCCTGCTTTAATGCTTTAGATGCCCATTGCTCCCTCTGCAATGTATACCACAAGAATCACACCCCGGCACACTCCATCATTTTTCTTTTTGGGGCATGATTCTCTTTCACTTCTGTAGTCTTACTACATCCCTACTTCCTCCTGCCCATCTGGACCCCACCTTTCTGTTTCAACACAGTGGAGAAAGACCTTTCTGCTCCAACTTTTGCTCCTTCTTTCTCTTACACAGAAAGGCTGGTGCCACTCCCCCTATCTCCCTGCACATGGAGTCCAAGTTTTCTAGCTGCTCTAGCAGCACAGAAGCAGAGTTCTTTAAGAGCAGAAGTCTCTAAGAGCAAGTCCCCAGTCTTACATGGAGATTTGTCACTGCACCCTTAGCTGTCAGACCATGCCTGTTGTTCCCATTCCTGTTCTCCTCAACTTCTACTCTGCATCCAGCTTTATCAAAGTTGTCAGAGACTTAGTGAAGAGGAACCCACAAACCAAGGCCCCGTGGCTTGTGAGGAAAGGAAACAGCCAAGAAAATCAGGATGAGGAGTCTCTCTGTGGGGTGAACATCTTCTGAGTTACACCTTCCACAGGCTCCCAATGCTTACAGACTCCAGGTCAGTTCTGGAGAATTCTGAAGGTAGCATCTACTTTGATTCATAGCCTGCTTTCAGACCCTGTTACATGAAAAGATTAATTTTATACTGGTTTAAGTAAAGTGCTCCCTTCTCTCTCCTTATATATTCACTCTTCTTCCCCTTCCTCTGAAGTTTCCTTCTCTGCTTGAGAAACATTTCTCTGGGTTGTTCTGGATCCTCATCGTGTGACTAGTGCTGTTTCCTGAACTGGTCTTTTCCTTTTTTCTCTGAAATGCTTTGAGAGAACAGTATATAGAAAGAAATTGTACTTGCAGACAGACTCATAGTGTTGCATCTGCTAGGATCAGGAAGGGGACTCTGCACTGTCCTAGGTGAGTGCTAGGTTGACATCCAGCTAATAGAGTTAGACATATATGAAATGATAAAGTAGTACCCTCTGTATGCAATTTTTAATGTAATTACATTCAAGAAGAATAATTAATAAAAACTTAGGGAGATTTTTGTAGGGTCAATCTATTCTCTTCAGATCTCGGCAGATTCATGCTACTATTCTGCATTTTTAAGTAGTTAATGTGTTCTGTCCCACAAATCAGTAGCCAGAGACAATGATGCTGGAGAGAAGTATAAAATCTGAATGATATCAGGCTACTTAAGACTGACTAAAATGCAGACTATATTGTATTATGCTGGATAATTTACAAACATGAAAATGACACTGTCCTTTCCCTGCAGCTCTTATAATTTAAATATACCAAGAAAAATGAGAAACAGAAGAAGGATAGAATAAGAGAGAGATAGCATTAGATTCTCTGAAAAATTCAAGTTAATTTAGCCATCTCTGGCTTTATGAGGTGTTTTCAGTGGGGTTATTTTAGAAGGGAACAACTTTGAAAAAAAAGCAAATGAAAGGAGAGTCAGGAAAGGGTGGGAGTGGTGGGGTAAGCAGGTACAGGAGGTGGAACAAGCAGTCAGTCATCAGAGAAGAAAGATAATGTTAGAAGAGTACTCCAGAAAGTATTTTCTGCAGCTGCTGGGTCAGACTGTCTCTGGTAGGTTTCAGCTACACTTTATCCCCGGAAAAAATCGACCTGTTTTTGAAGCACTGAGGAGATGCCACACTACATAGAGACTTACTGTCTCTAGTGCCCCTCCCCCCAGTCTTAGTATAGCAGTAACTATATAAATAGTTTTCTGTAGATGCTGAGGCTCCATCAGCCTCCAAACAAAATAGGAATTTAATATGTGGATGCAGAAGATCACTAGAATGAGCTCAGTTCTCCAGTGATCTGTATCATATTTGTCTTACAATGCAAAAGTAGTATAAATCACTATCATTCTAAATTAGTTATATTCAATCCTTGCCACTCAAAAATACTCATAACTAACATCTGTGAAAATCATTAGGCTAAAGGCACAATAAAATTTTATTGTTATATTGGTATCTTATAGTATATTGTATATACTATATTTATCAGTAGTTATTTCACTTACAGCTTGATTCAACACTTCAGTTCCTAAGACTTTAAGTGACTCAGTTTGGGTACAGAACAGCGAACTTTTTAACTGATTTTCAAACCTTTCAGAATAGAGGGGATTTGTACACTGAAGCTAAGCAAGAATCTTTTCTCTTGAAAATTAAGTGACAGAAAACAATATCACATACTCATACAGTTAGTGCAAAATAGCTGACAGAGAGACTCAATATTGGTATATTGCTTCTTGATCATATTCATAACCAAAACCTGTCACCGTCTGTATTTGGCTTGATTTTTCTTTTGCTGTTTTTAATGTTAACATTAGAGTACTGTACAAGCCATGCTTCTATTTTAAAAAGAAATATTCCTGGTTGTATTGACCACTGAAAGAGACTTCTTCTATATTAGGTTAATCATTTTTTGAACTTGGTGATTCCCTTTTACATAAAAAAAAAAAAATGAATCAATATAGAGGTGGCATATATAGATGGTCACTTAACCTAAATCTTGCTTCCAAACTGTGGTGTGAGGAATGGAAAATGAATGAAA
Organism: Rhea pennata; assembly: GCF_028389875.1. NCBI lineage: Eukaryota > Metazoa > Chordata > Aves > Rheiformes > Rheidae > Rhea > Rhea pennata. Next base: position 65,981,976 of record NC_084665.1, read on the forward strand.
TAATTACTTAGAACATACAATTAGCCTGGGATTCATGCCACAAAGTATAATTTAGACCAAGAATCCAACAAGATTCAAAGAAGTATTGAATGTGTACAGAAAATAAGAACATCCAAAATAAGCATTTCTCAGAGCCCACAGGAGTTTGTGGAGGGAGTTAAGCCCTCAAGTTTCAAGGCACATGTCAACATATAACTAGTGTAGGTTAAGAAGAACATTTCTGTGGCCTGTTCATTCTGCAACTATTTTTAAAGCAGCTGATAAAAGTCACTGTCAGAGATGATAGAATTCTGAACTGCTGCCTATTAAAGTGATTGCATATGCCACGCTCAGGTTCCCTGTTGCACAGGAGAGATCTGTTTCTTAAAGCCTCAAAATTCAAAGCCTGAGAGATCTGAAGTTAATCATTTGCTGTAGAACTGTGACATTAAACATCTGCGATATTAGGTTAAACTCAGTGGCTTACACTCAGCACTGATCGGTTCCCTTCATCTTACTGGAGTTATGCTTATAACAGGAATGAATTTAACCCGCCATCCCATTTTAGGGATCTCTGATTAGCCATTCAGTCCATCCACCTCCATAGATGGATCTCTTCAAGACCATGATCAGTAGCACCCAATATCTCTTCTACACTCTTGACAGTGGCCCTCTTATTAGTGAACTTGAGCGTTAATAACAGCCATTAGTTATTGTTCAGTCTACGCCTTCTATTTCTCCATCATCTATCCAATCCAACAAGCTAACTAAGCATTTGAACAAGCACAACTCAATTTATAATGAGGATTGTTTTCCACTGCTTCATGGATATACAGTCAAGAATGTTACAGGTCATCACAGCATATGAAAAGCATTGGGTTTCTTACAGAGAAGTGGAAGGCAGAAGCACAGGATCTTTATTAATGACTATATTTAGTCATTATTACATTTTATAGATTATCTTTGCTTGTAAAAATTGGAAAAATAAAATGAATGCCCTTGATTAACACTTTGAGTAATGTAAATTAATGTTTTTAATACTTTAAGACCAAAGCTGATAGTAAAACCTATTTAGATTACTCAGCATGTCTCATTTTATGCATCTTTTCACATTCTTGCAGCTTCACCAAACTTCAACCTTTTGAGATAAATTTTGTATTTTAGGTGTCTCCATTGGGCCAGTTTTGGTTTTATTTTCTTGGGACGGAATTACAGCAAAAGCAGCTCAGCTGCTTTCAAGAACAAAGCTATGGAAAAATATTTTTTGCCTATGTTAACAAACTCCATTGACCTTCAGCTGCAGTGCCTCAAGTTTCTGATTAAAAACCTAGGGGGGATGAGTGCAGGGGGAAGCAGTAAGCATGCTTTGCATCAAGCATGTGACTTTTGCCCTCTAAAACCTGCTCCTGTTTAATTAGGTTTTATACCACTGGGGGTAAAAAGGAAGTTCACATATGTTCAATAGATTAGTATTTTAGCAGTTTAATTCCCCAAAGATTTAATCCACAAAGGACTGAACAAGACGTTCTCATGACTTCTGTTTTGAGTTCTGAGCCTGAGTACCTACACTGAGGTCAATAAATATTTCTTCCAGGCTCCCAGTGGTATCTCTGACTTAGGGAACTAAATGTAGAGGACAAAAGAAATTAGGGACAAGGAAGAGAGTAAGTTGTGATGTGAGTACCTAAGGGAATGAGCTGGAAGGTGAGGTTGGGACTGATAGGTTGTGGAATCAAGGCACAAAGGGAGCGTAAGGCTTGTTAGTGCAACAATAACTGACAAATTAAAAACAGGCTTGGATAAGGCACTTGAGGGATTCGGGTAAGGCTAACTGTCAGCTTAAATTTTGACGTATCACAGCCTCATTTCATAGTTTTCATTTTTTAATATAGCTTTTTCTAGATATAATTGCTTATAGAGATGAGACATTCTTACATAGAGCTCTGTTCCACTCTCCTTCATCCCAAACCTCAATTTAATTATCTGTTGGAGCAAATGTTGATAAAATATTAATGCTTACCAGTTAACTTCTAAAGAGAAATTTATCTCTCTCAGAAACTACATCAAGAACTGTTTTTTAGTAAACAAACGTTTAAATGCTCAAAATCATTGTAAATGATTTTATTGATTTAAATCACTGTAAATGAGAAAATACTGCGAACAATATAAATGACTTCTAAACCTGAGCACTTGAGATTCAAAGAATGGAAATACTTCAACACTTTCTAAGTCATTTCAGAATCCTGTCATCACGAAGCCTAGGGTAGGGCAATTCAAATGGATTCACATTCAGAGAGTGACCTTGCCAAGGTCCCAGACATGTGATGTACCCTTCCCTCCTGTAGAACATACCATGCTTCTTAACACTTCCCTGGACTTCCAGGAAGGAGGATACCATTTTTGCTCAGCTATAATAGACACTTCTTGCCTCTTCTGAGAGGACAGCATCTATCTCACTTCCTGCTGAGCAGATCATGGCAAGAAATACCCCATGCTTCAATAAAATTAAACTGTATACCCCTGATTTAAAGTCTCAAAGGCTTCTTTGTCCTGAAAAGTCAGTGAAAGGTCCAGTGTCAAACAGCACTTCTGTTTTGTGCACCTTTAAATTCTGTCTTTTTAATCATCTTCTTTTCTCATCTTGACCTCACTTGGTGTGACCTTTCCAGTGATTTGCCCACAGCTAAATCTTCCTCCATACAGGTTCAGAAACAGTTGTTCAACAGTAATTACCTCACCTAATAATGGGCAGCACCATTCCAATCTTTCAAAATGCTGATACAAAAAATGTATGATACCACTAAGTATTCAACATTATTAAATGTTTTAGTAAAGGGGTTGCTAGAATTCCAGAAGTCTATGCTGCAGATAGCATTCCCTTCTCTTACTCTCATCCTCCTGAATATCTTATGGAGGCCTATGACATGTCCTTGGAGTACTACAGACTATTATGGAAACTGCAGAGTCGAGTGGTACTGGAACATGTTCTTCCTCCTCCACTTCTCCCTGAGGTAAAGGTCCTCTGACACAATCACTTTCTTCAGTCAATCTCATCTCAACATCTACATGCCTCCACTATATCCACAAATGCATCTACTCTGTTCTACTGCATCATTTTATGAGGAAGAAGGAGGAACACAAGCATCTAAGAGAAGACCAAAGACACCCTCTGCACTCACTGAGGAAGATCAAATGAGTTGTGAAAAGTAGGATGCAAAATGTGTTGAAGAGGAGCAGTACTACAGATAGGCTTTCAGCTGCGGTGATAGTTTCTGCTGCCTAATCATTCGAATCTATGCTGTATCTTACATCTTTAGAATATTGTCCATCACTGCCTATCCCCTATTTGTAGATGTTTTTGAGCTTTCTTTTTTACTAAGTTGCTCTGCCCCCTTTATTTGCACAGATACAAAGCATTCCAGCTAGAATCCATGTCTTCCCCAATGACTGTCTCTTCCTGTGGGCCAAATTCAAACAGTGCAGTGCAAAACATCTGAGTTGCATAAGTTTCTCCTGCACTGACCTCTCCCAAATCCTCTCCTTTTATGACTGCCAGTGTCCTAGTGGATTAAATGCCACTGTGGTGAGAGCTGAAATATTGGATAAAAAGTAAAAGGACTAGCCATACTGAAACAAGATATTTTCTGCTGGAACAAGATTGTCTTGAGTAAAGCTTGTTTTCTTGTCATTAATTCTAAGCAGATATATAAATACAAATACAATCATGCATAATACCAATAGTAACTAAGTAACTAAACAGTCACAGAATAGATGAAATTGAAAAGGACCTCTGTAGATCATTTGGTTCAATCTCCCTGCTCAAGTAGGGTCAGCTAGAGGAGGTTGTTCAGGACCGTGTCCAGTTGGGTCCTGAATATCTCCAAGGATGGAGACTCCACAACCTGTCTGGGCAACCTGCTCCACTGCTTGACCACCTAAGGGTGTAAAAAGTAAAAAGACTTTTTCTTATGCTTAAATGGAATTTCGTGTGTTTCATTCTGTGCCCATTGCCTCTTGTCCTTTCACTAAGCACCACTGAGTCTGGTCTCATCCTCTTTACACCCTCCCAGCAGCTGTTTATACATATTGATAAGATCCTCCCTGAGCCTTCTCTTTTCCAGGCAAAACTGTTCCAGCTCTCAGCCTCTCCTTATGTGAGACATGCTCCAGTCCCTTAATCATCTTTGTGGTCCTAATTACAAGGAACTAGTTACAAGATTTTGTGACTGTTCTCTTCACTCTTTGGTATCTCTGCAAAAATAGAGTTGCCTAAATCAGAGATACCATGCCTGGCATCAGTGCTGGCTAACAAAGTGAATGACAGTACAAGTACTATTTGCAAAAGAGGAAAACATCCAGAAGGTGAGCAGAGATGGCATCTGCTGCAATGGTGAGTGATTGCCAACGAGCAAGACTTGTTTCAGACTCAAGTCTTCTGCTGAAAATCTGCAAGACAGTGTGCACAATGGAAGAAAAATGCACAAAAGGAAAATGATTGAGGAAAAAATGAAACATTATATTAACATATGTTGTTATGGAAAATTAATGAATATGATAATGTTCATGTGATCTAGACTTTAACAGACAGGATTTTTTCTATGATCTGGGGTTTTTTTGGTGTGTTGGTTGGTTGTCTTTTTTTTTTTTTTTTTTTTTTTTTGAGAAAAATTAAAAACCTTAAACTCCAAAATTCCTAGTTTAAAAATGATTCATAGTACAAACTCAAATACTCTTTCTGGGAAAAGAAAAAGAGAGTTCCCTAATATAGTCATACTTTTAAAGATAAAACTTGCCATGGATAGTGAATTCTGTATACTTTAATGACTGTACTGCTGAGAAAAACACCAGTGAAGCCACAAATAATGGTGAAAAATACTCTTCAACTACAACAGAGTATGATAAGGATACTGAAAAATACCTAGCAGTTCAAAGAAATAAACCTACGTTAATAGGAAGTGCAGAGAATTTAAACAGATGAACTACCTACCTGAAGACTGTCAAAAATCAACCCGATGCCAATTTCTCACTAGTCCAATGAACTGATTCATCGACTTCAGAGCTAAATAGGAGTTCATAGAGCACATGGAATCCAAGGAGTTAAAGCGTGTGCTTAACTCGCCCAAGGAAAACAGTGAGACAATGGCAAAGCTAAGAATAGAACTGAGAATTCCTGAAACATACTCCTCCGCTGTAACTGCTAGGCTTTGCTCTTCCCTTATCCCTTTTCAGTCTGGGGAATTACACATGCTCCAGCCCAGGGTTTTTATTAGGACCTCTGGATAAATGGAATACAAGAGGAGCAGTTCCTTCTGAGAAGCCAGAATTAGGCTGTGGCCTTTACGCTGCAGCTACACATGCAGCTGGCCTCTACAGAGTCCCCGGCTGATGGATAACCCCTCCTGGAACATATCCGTCCGAACCAGCCATGCTTTGAGTTTATATGAGCAGCCTGACTAATAAAGAGATGCAGCTTCTGCTTCCTTCCCCAGATCTTTCCTTGTTTATACATAAGCTTACCTTGTTTGATGTTATAGGCCAATAATATTTATAAACATGCCAAGCTTCTCTGAAGAACACTACAGCAGGGACTGGCCTGCTCAAGGAACACAAGCATTCTCCAGCAAAAAAAAAAAAAAAAAAAAAACACAAAAACAAACAAACAAAAAAAAAAAAAAAACAGACTGGAAAAACATGACTTTTTTGAAGCTGAGAGCACATATTTGATAATGCAATTAAACAACTGTTATGATTATTTAAACATTGTCTCTCTATGCAAACTCCAAACAAAATTTGGCAAAGACTACAGCCTTGATAAAGCTTTCATCCAACTTTCTTAATGCTTTTTTTGTTGTGGGTCACTACATTCAGTGTTTCCATATTCATGCTACATCTCCACAGCACAGTTTACTTAAGCTTCGACCCAGGTATCATTTTTACCAAAACTGACAATCTGTCAAGATGTTTAGTGCATAATTGCCCTGAATAACCTCACCTTGGGAAGCCTCACCACTCAGACTTTCTGCTGCTGGGCCATTTAAGCTTAGATCTGGGTCTTTAGTCTTTCCCTGAGCAGCATACTTTGTCCACCTGGCTTCTTTCTGCACAGTTGCTAACCATATCAATACTGGCATAGGGTTTTAATTCCATTTTTACTGCACTCCTTCTATTATTCTTTCATAATGTATAAGCAAAAATGCAATCCAAAAAAATCCCTATATTTTTACATTTTTAAGATATCCAGACATTGACACTGCCACCAGTCCCTAATAAAGTCTTCAGTGCAGTATCAGCAAAGTCCATAAACTGAGGCCAACACAGAAAACAAAAACTTACCAAATGGAAAGACAGCTATGTCAGCCAATTGCCCTGCAGATCAATCAGTGGTTTATACTCTGAACTGCTTAAGAAAATTTGGATTAAAAGCTCTTGCTGCCAATTTATTTTAATTCTTTATTTTCAGACCTACCTGCATTAGTGATGAGTAACTTCATCAGCAAGTTATTTATACAAAGGATTATTTTCATGTCATTGACACATCCAGTGATGCCAAGGCTGGTAAACTCTAAGTACATTAGTGCATTTCCCACCCTTAGAGAGAGAAATCAATTCACAATTAGTAACCATGGGGTACTCACTCTTCCAGTGCAGCACACAGACCAGTACAGCACACTTATGATAGTAGATCTAGCTTGGCACAGCTTTTTGCTAAACTACCTGGACTAAATCTGACAAGATACATATTTTGGGAATATAAAGTGTCTGAGGAACTACTGAAACAGTAGAAGTGGCTCTAGCTGAATGCATTACCTTCAATTTAGTTTAAATAGATCTGCTATTTCTATATTCAATATAGATAGACATTCCCCATTCCTACACTTTCTAGGCAAAAGCCTTAGCTTTCGTAAACCAGCACAGTGTAAATTAATTTTAGAGTGTTACGGTGATTTACTTCAACTCATAAATTGTCTAAGACAGGTCAGAAAAACAGAAAAAAAAACTAAGGGGAATATTTAAGATGCAGAAAATGGTTCAAACACAGTCTGGAGGCAGTGCATACAATTTAGAGAAGAATTGGCCCAGAAAATGAAAGCTTTAAGACTAACAACTTGTCTGGCATTTTTCATAAGCACTAAGTTATCTGAAACAATCAGTAATAGCCTTGCTTTCTGAGACATATAAGTGATACAATCCTGAATGATTTAAGCCCAGAAATGTATCGTAAGATACATTTAAGAAGGAAAGCAGAAACAAGAGTTAAGACTCTCTCAACCTTTAGACACTCTGATTCTTTTTGTTTTGAGGCTGTGGATATGGATTTAGTCATACAGTTCATTGTACACATGAACAGTGATTGCTTTAAAGCACGATAACAGAAAGTTTCACTCTGAGAGGTCACCAAATGCTGTCAGACTTTGTACATTTGCTTTTACTTGCTGCCCTGCTCTCTGTGCCACCTCTAAAACCAAGAAGCACGTGGAACTTCCTTTCCATCTGACTACTGAACAGGAAACGTTCAAATCTTTGACAGAGATGAACATACCAGAGAGGAACCCACACCAACCTTTCACCAGAGATGAAGCTGCAGTGGAAGACGATGACAGGAACTGACCTACTGTCAGGCAGCACAGCTACTTCTGACTCGCAGGTCGTCAAGACTGCATATGCACTCTCCCATCCTACTGAAAACTGAGCATGTTTGAAAAATCAGAGCCTTGATCGCAGGCACAAATACTGGAAACGTGTCTAGTTAGCCTGGAAATCTACCTTGAGAAAATCTCTCACTCATATTATCCAGATGCCAGCTATACCAAGATCATATGTACTCTAGAGCATGTGCTTCCTGTTCCTTTCGTTCCATGGTATCATTCCATGGGTTCTGCTTTAGGTTCAGCCTTCATGACTACTGGTGAGATGTTACATGTTTTATTTTGCCTCATTTTTCACTCTGCCCTTTAAGTAGCTGGTCTCTCACTTTGTGAAGACCAAGGAACATCTGGCTGTCCACTCTTCTCCAGCATGGATACCCACATTTCAGGTGTCTAATGAAGCAGTCTTCTTAAAGTCCATAGTTGTCTTTACAGTCAGGACAGGTAGGGGTCTTTCAAGATCTCTGGAATATAATTTAAGTTAACTGGATTCCACCATGTATCTTCTACGAAAGCTATGATTATTTGGAGCCTGTGCAAGATTTCTTCTCTGTCTCTAGACTTCCCCATTCTGTGACTTAGTGACAACAAATATTCGTATTATGATCAACCTTTCAATCTGAAAATTTTTCCAATAACATTAAAATTAGCTACACAGTATCATGAGTTTCTTTCCTTGTATGTGCCTTTTAATTAGAAATTTTCATTTGCCTGATGAAATTCTTAAAAAAAAAAAAAGAATTTCCTATAACACATGGAAAAATATAATCCTACAGAGATAACCAGCAGCAGAGAATCATCAGCCTAATGCAAGTCACAGAATAAAAGATTGAGCTTTAGAGTAGTTTCTTTTAATTTAAAACAATGCCTTGAATCAATTTACTGACCAGGGAAGCATTGAAATGAAAGCATTGGGAACTAAATACCCTCCATTTAGCCATATCACAGCTACTTAGGCTTTTCCACATTGCTAAAATATTCCCAGCAGTGTTGGGAAACAACAGCAAGCCAGTCAAGGCCTAGTGCCAGTTCATTTCTTGGCATTTGGCAACAATCAAATCATATAGTTACTACTGGAGAGGCAAGAAGTTTAAAATGACATTCAGTTATATTGTTGAATGAAGCATTCAGAAGCTATTCTAGTTTTCAAAAATACATTCACATGTATTCTTAAAGCCACATATTAACTAATATCTGCCTGAGGTGCTGATAAGCAGCAACTATTCATTTTACGTGATTTATCTTGGGCTTTTTAGCTTGTTTTAAATCTCAGATGAATGCCTGAAATGTTTTGAGCTGTCCAGCAGTGTCCAGAAAGCTGAATAATAAGAAGTGAACTCACCTACTCATATTCTAGCATCCTTTTTCTTACATAAACATAGATATTTGCCCAGGGAATGTCTAAACTTTAAACAGCATGTGAATCCAGCTCTGTTCATGAAAAGACTTAACTTTGTCCAGTGGTATAGCTATTCAGAACTCACATGAATGTGGTTTTGCTGTGTTTGACTAGCATTAACTATGATGGCAGTTTTGTGATACAGACTCGTGCCTAGTAATAACTTACTTGACAAAGGGCGTTAGATCTGGTTGCATACCCTCACCAGCTCACTCCAACTATTTATTATTTACAAGAGATCTTACCGAGAGCTGATGATGAAAGCCAGGGGGCATGATTAGCAGTTTATGTGTGCAAAATTAGTGATACTGACCTGACTGGATTCTGACAAGTTGAGATGAACAATTTTCTCAATGTAGTGGTAGAAAAAGCAATTAGTTCAAAGATATTCTGCCAAATGGCAAAGATAGGGATTATATCTAAAATATTTCTATTTAAATTTAGTAAGATGGTAGAATATTTGAGCACATTAAAGATCTTTATTGGAAGCGTCTAGATTAAAGAGAATACTCACCATCTCTTAGAAATTCAGCACTGAGCTCAGTTCATAATATCTGATATTGTATGATTTAGTCACATTTAAAGAAGCAAAGGTTTGCCTATAAAGCATAAAACGAAATTTCTCCAGCCTCTTGCTGTCAACATTTTAATATATGTGTGGGAGGCCTGCATGAAAAAAACAGAGCATTAAGAAGCTTTCTGCTTTTCAGTGAAAATGCTTCTGAAAACAGCTGCATGTTAGCTATGCCTCAAATACAAATACAAAGGTGAGTGCCCAAATCCACAGTCTAATCAGGGTGCAATCATCATACTTATTAGAAGGAGAAAGTTTGCATTTACAAATCATTTGGTCATATGAGCTGAGGAAGATGAAAGCAAGTCTTGAAGGGACTGATTCTAGGAAGAGAGGTTTCTATAAAACTGTGTGGCTTAAATGGGCTGTATTTTCACAGCCAGTCTTCCTAAGGAAGAATGTAAAATATAGAGGAAAATTGTTGGGCTATTTTTTTTAATATATATATATATATATATTTACGCTCACTATGATGTGACTTTATGCTGCTTTGCAATATGGAAATAGTTGATAGCATTATTTTACATAATTTAAACAAAATACATAAACAATACTTAACACAATTCTTAATATGGTTGAGGATGTTACTGAAAAATTTTGAGTTAAACTACTGATTGTAGCTCTAGCTGAAGCACTACTGAAAGATATAATTATGATTAAGTATTTCCATTTAAAATTCTTACAGTTAATCATTCACAACTTTCTGAAACTTTCAGTTCTTGGGCTGAAATTATCCATACATGATTTTTACCTTGTCAGATAAGCTGAAATTTTTGAAAGTTTGAGAGCAAATAGTTCATTCTGTTTTCTACATGCAAACAAGCAGTTAGTTACACATGAAGTAGTTTTTGTTGATTTTAAGAATAAAAACCCTGTAGCAGAAAACTGAAAAAATAAGCTTGGCATACAAATATACTGGTAAATACTCAAGAGCAGACTTTTTCCATTTCACTTAGCTGTGATTTTTTGAAACTTGATGTGAGGCTTCATGAAAAATATTAAATAGTGATACTTCTAACAAATTTGAGACACGATTTCTGAAAAAAAAAAGACAGCGTTCACTGTGCCCATTAGTATATACTTATGTGAAGAATAAATTAGCCATATGGTCAAAAGATATCAATAATTTCTAGGAAATGATGCAGGATTCATCACAAATTTCAGTTCAGACACACAAATTACTTCTTGTTTTACAGAAATCAAAGTTAATTAAAATGAGATGCTGTCTCATTGAAGTATCCTTCCCCGAGTCTCTGCAAATGTTCTAGTTTTCACTTCATTCAGCATTTAGGTCCTATAGGAAGAGATCCTTGCTTTGTATTGCCAATTATTTACTGAAAAGGAACCACAATGACAAAAAATATAATCCCGGATATGCCACAATATTTCTGTTCTTAGGCACTGATAAATACTATGTAACCCCTAATTACATGATCACATTTCTAGTTGTACACAATGTTCTTTAGTCCAGAGAAATACACTGCAAAGCTTCTTTTCAGGGGTTCCTGACTCTAGAACTTCCCAGGATACACAGAAACAGACACAACTCCACACGTAGGTGAGGATACTGGCAAACAAAACTGCACCCTAATAGGAGGGCTGGAAAGCTGTATCGTATAACATAAATGATATTTGATATCTGAGTCTGCTTAGAAATGGGGAAATTTATATGATATTATACTAGCTGTTTGGAAATTTTGATTTCTGCAGTTTGTGTCTGGGATATTAACCATATCTTCATAAAGTTCTTTCAGGACATTTTTTTGCATGTTTAGTTGTGCACAAAAATAGGCAAGATGCTGGAATGTTTACAGACTGTATCATAATGCAGCTTCCTTTCCATAATACAGCTTCCTTTCTTCCGCTCTTGCCACGCAAGCACAACGCTTAAGAAGACATGAAACAACAAGGCTGCAGGAGACTCTTTTTCAGCAACTGGATTAGCAATTGGGTCCAAGTAATAAGCAGGAGGATGTGTCTGAATAAAAAAAAGATGGATTGTTTCTTGCAGAGATGATGCATACACAGAGAACTGAAAACAGACATAACAGACATGAAGGTTTCGGAACTACTACTCTAGTGACAATTACTATTTATAGATTTATAGAGATTGCTGGTTTCTATTTATATTGACATCTGACATTGTAAAAAAAAAAAAAAAAAAAAAAAAAAAAAAAAAAGTCAAGCAACCAGAAATAATTAAACCAGGACATGACATAAATTTGTTTAATACATTTCACCCATATTCATAGATCATAGAATGAAAGGGACCTCTGGAGATCATCTAGTCTAACCCTCAGTACAGCCCATAAAGGGATTGAACCTACAACCTTGGCATTAGCAGCACCATGCTCTAACCAACTGAACTAAACCTGCCCCCAGTCTGAACTTGTCAATGGAAAAGTTCACGAATTACTTATGCATTCTGCATAAGATCACTAAATTAAAACCATTTTCTTACTTCATGTTTTGGCACTCTTCACTCTGAAGGTAAAGCCCTCAAACAGCTTTCAGATCAGATCAAAGCCCAAGCCTAAACATTACTGATCATTTATGTTCTTCTATGAATTCTACCACTAAAGCACAAGATTTTTGTGCCTCTTGCACAGCCACTGTATAAGGAATGGAAGTATGGAACTGTGTGGTTACAGATTACAATTTTCCAGAAGATTAACAAGCTGTATGTAAAGCTCCTAATTGCAACTAGCAACTAACTCAGGAAGATATTAAACCAACTAACTTTTCAGAGCTTAGACCCTCAAAACTATCTTCAGGATTTTTGTGGCATAAAAGGTCACTAACTCATATTTACTCATCTTGATCAACAGTAGAGACAAAATCATACATTTCCATAGATAGCAATAAGTCCAATTATTTCTCAAATGTCCCATTTATATATTATATAATGAACCTACTGCCTGAGGAAGGTATAAAATAATGATTTTAATTTAAGTGGGGTTTTTTTTCAAAAATGGGACAACATCTTTCAAGTCACCTTTGAAATGACTTTTTCTGGACATTGTACAAGTTATCTAACAACAGCTGTTATTAAAATAGAAAAAAATCTTTCTCTAATGCCCTAATGACATCTGTGGGAGGTCACTTTACAGGGATAAAGATCTATTCAACAGGCACCTAATTTAACACAATTTAACTTGTTCCTGTGATGCATGCTAAGTATGATTGTCATAATGAAGCAGTCCACTCAGTCGTTCTTTATTTAAAAGATATTTTGAGAGTTGTAATAACTTTCTCTGTTATTTTGGAAGGTCTCATTTACTAATGACATTCTTTTTCTAAATAGTAAACAATAAACATACCACAGACTGAGATGCTTTCTGGTCTGATGTCCTGAATGCCTTGAAGTAAACTCCTTGGGGAAGTCAAGGTGCCCCTTCAAAGCAGTACATTGGAGTATCAGAAATAATCTTTCTGCGGGCCAAATTAAGACATTTATGTAAAAAACACAGCTGTCTTGATAAAGGAAGCCATGTAGTTTTGTCAGATCAGAACATTTAGCAGCATGCTTGAGTTGATCCTGTTGCTTTCAACTCTATCATCCTAGGAAAAAAAAAGAAAACAAATATAAAAGAACGGAACTTAGCATCAGCCAAATAAATAAACACCTTTCACACAGCAAGACTGTTAACAGAGCTGCCAAACTGCAGAGATGTAAAACCTTCCATTTTTGCACTGGAAACAGAGGTAAAAATATTCTCCCTACTATCCTGGCAAAGGATGAAAAGCTTTTGAGTTTGAATAGGAATTTGGCAGAGGGGGGAATTGTTTGTTTTCTAAAACCAGTTTAACCAACTCTTGGCTGTGAAGATACGCACCAATTCTCCCCAAAAGTACTCTTGAATCAACAAACCACCGAAACACCTGCTAAAGTGTTTTTTTCTGTTCAAAACAGTATATGCTTAAGTGCTACCCAGAGAAAGCGCTTACTAAACTGAAATAAGTGCCACTGGCTGCAGTTTTTATGTAAAGTTGACATGTGTATGAAGTGCAGTGACATTTCAGACAGATAAAATACTTATACCTGGTACTCATCTAATGTTACCATATAAAAATTGTCGGCACCCAAAGGCTTTGTGTACTCACGATAGCATTCTTGTCTCTTTCATGGCCAAAATGAAATATTAAAATTACAACTTACTAGATGTTTTGTTACTTTAGATACCAAAATGCCCTTTAACGTTGTCTCTTGGTTATTATATTTAAACCATTTGTAAACGTGTGCTTAGCTTATGACCTAACAGTATATGCTCCAAAAGTCCTCTTATAGGATTAAAATATCCTGGCAGTACCTACTAAAGTTGTGTTAATAAAGAGTAATTTACCTCCAGCAAGTTCACCTAAAGGCAGTAATGTTTTGGAATTACTGTGGTGGGATGGGAGGTAGAAATTCAGAGGATTATCAATTTGACATAGAAATATTTTATATCTGAATATGAAATTATTTATGCTGATTTCATAGCCAACATTTAAACACAAACATGGTTCAAAATCATCCTGGTTAAAGCTTTACACAGTAATTTACCTTCTGTTTCCCAAATCCAGATCAGGACTTCGTATGACCAGTATTCTGTTCACAGGACTATGGTAGAGCTCTTCCCAAAACAGGACATTCTAGCATAATGAAGTATTTAGATATAGTACTGACAAACCAAATCTAAGGAAAAGACACTATGAACAACATTAATTGCAAGTAGAACAGTACGGAAGAATATGGAAATTGCACAAAAACAACAAAAGTCACTACTTCCAGAAGAAGAAAGAAAATGTGGGAATCTAACGAGTTTAAATCTGAGATAAAAGATCAGTGCAATACATATGCAGGCAGAGCAAAAAACCATCCACAAGAACAATACGGTCTGACATTGCTGCAACAGAATAGCTAAAAATTACCAAGATGTTTTTGAGAGACTGAATCCCCAGGTATTTTGAATATAAAGTTGAATAAACTGACTGACTCACAACATCATCTGCCTTTAACAGTATTCCTTAAGTAAAAGAGCATATGATAGGAGTAATTAGGCAAATGAAAAAAGGTTTCTTGTCTGGAAGAACAAAGCCTCAAAAGTGGCTTGGCATCCAGTGAGGTAAGGCAAAGCCCAAATAGTGTAAACAAAAGAACTAAAAAAATATGATTACCAAATGCCCACAACTGAAGAATATACAGATATGGCAAAAATAATATTTTTCTAATATCCAGAAGAAATGGCATGTATTAGTGGATGAGGAAATCATTTCTCATTTTATTTCAGATATAAGTAGATAGAGAAAAGATTCCTGAAATTGAAATTTGGACTGAAATCTACAGTGGAAGAATAACACTATTGTTGTTGTCATTTGTGACAACAAATTTAGAAACATGAGTGACAGTTAATGTGGTTAGTTGTTTCTGACAACAATATGCATTCTAATAGGATTTTCAGAGATACCTTTTACTTTCTGGCATAGGAGCACAAAGATTTCAACTCTGCCATTAAGAGGCAGGGAAGTGGATCTCAATTAAAAAAAGGTGAAATAGTGACTGTTTTTGCACATGATACTTGCAAACCCATCCTAAAGGGCAGCAAACACAAAGTAAAGCCACCCAGCAGAGGTCGAGACCAGTAGGTGCTAACTAATGAAGAGGCTATCAAAATTTATAAATTCCCAAGGTCTTTAAGATTAAAAAAAAAAAAAAATCCAATGATCTTTACATACATTAAATGTTTAAGCATTATGTTTGAAGAAAAAGAGGTCATTAGTGATTCATGGTCACTGAGATTACTGAGAGCCACACATCAGAAATTTGAGACACCCTAATCTTGATACCAAAACTCCACGGAAGCCCTTGATAACTGCCTGACAAGCAAGTCAGTGATGTGCACAGCTGCATTCTATGCCAAGGCAGCCTTGCAGCATGAAATTATAACAAGTTAACATGATTCTCAACTTATCAGGAAGCATCAGCCAAGCTAGTTATGTGCCAATTTTAATAGCAGAACTGTGAAGAATCCAAAAGCAATCATATAATGACAGAAATTTAAAACGGCATTTGTCACTCTGTGGAAATAGTCAGACAGTGGTGGAGATGCCTCACATGCCTCTCAAGAATGCTGGAGTTACCAAGGTGAGATGAGTATAAACGCTGCTGGATATAAAAAGACTCACGATGCAGATCATCAATAGCAAAACTCTCTTGGGCATATATGGAGGTATTGTGAAGCAGAAAGCTGTAGCCAGAACACAAAGAAGTGAGAAACTGCCCGACAACTGTGATACAGATCTGCGAGTAGGTGAACAGATATCATACATCTAGCAACACAGCGAAAATTTTTGCATTTGTTACAAATCTTTCAGCAAAGGAGGAATGAATTTCTTACCAAAACTAAACTAGGTTACAGTTTTACTTCAGAATACCACTCACACATGGATGCTAGCCACAGTATAAAATGCTACTGCTGTGCCCATTGTAGCAAAAATAATGAAATATTTCAATAAACATAAATGTTACCTCATTGCAGATGATAGAATCTGAATGAGGCAGACCATTTTCTAATCACTTTCTTATCATTCAGCAAGTCATTACTGTAGTCCAGAGATATATTGGCTATTTTGGAGCAAGTTTCCCCCCCCCTTTTTTTTGGGGGGGAGGTGTTGATTGATTACTGCAGCTTTGATTCTTTTTAATCTAAATGTAGTCAGAATTGTTATATTCCTGCAAAAAGTTTTCATCTTAACAAACAAGCACTTATATGAAAAAAATCTAGTTTAAGTTTTTTCAACCGGTTCTGTACCACAACTGAAGATATGTGTATCATTTGCCCTTTGTATGCATTTTCCTCCCCTAGCAGTACTAAATCAAAAAAAAAAAAAAAAAAAAAAAAAAGAAAAAAAGAAGACACATGAAGGCCAAAGCCTATTCCAGCAGGCAAGCTAATGGCTGCCCAGACAAGCTAACTACTGTCAACCTTGTCACAATCGAAAAATTTTTCTTACCAAGTTATATAGCTCCAGGTTCATTCAGCACAGAAGTGTTTGATCTTATATTTCACTGCAGCTGTAAATGCATGTCTCCTATGAATGTAAGGAAAAAGTAAGTTTGAAAAATAGTGATATATGCACAATGGACACAGAGACATGATCAATAGGACGTGTAAAGAATATTGCTTCTCATCGCTAGTTACTCTAATCTGGTCAGAAAAATGAACAACTTTTTTCCTGAGTACCTCTAGATGTTTGTTTTATAATTATTTTTAAAGAAGTGGACACAGAATGAAAGGCTAATCCCATTTTAGTCAGTGCCAACACTTTTGTTCCTTCAGTGGAACAAATCTCACACTTCGATGCAAGTTATAGCAAATATCCTGATGCCATTCTGCCATATTGCAAGCCAAAGAAGACAAATATTTGTTTGTTCTTTCCTTCAGATTTCTGTTTATCTGAAAGGGGCAAACTTTTCAAAGTCAATAATGGACACAAACTAAAGTGATAAAAACCTGATACTACAGCAGGAAAGCTACTCTTCAAACTTCTTTTGCTATAACTTTATAAAACCTATAAAAAAGCCTATAATTTTTATATATAATTATATGATTATTGCCTCAGTAAATCAAAAGCCCTCAGCTAGCATTTGGCAATAAAGAGAATGGACAGCTTTCACCAAACTCTTTCACTTTGAATTGTTCAAGTTTGACGAGTCCAATGGAACTAATGAGTTAGAAAAGTGACAAAGGCCAAAGGATCCTGCAAAAAGCATGACACAAAAACCTGATGTTACACAACCTTTACTACTATGAAGTATCACAGTAGGGCTTCTGAAACAGAAATACATGTTAGAAAATGCTGTTCAGCTTTTTAAAATACTTGCCATACATAATTCTTACATATTTTTTATCCTTATTTTGTTTATTCTAACAGCTATTCTTTAGTATAAAGCTATGCATGTGGGCAATTAATAAGGTAATATTCCAAAGAGCTGTGAAAGCTGCATAATGCCATAACGCTCCAATACAGCAGCAGTTGTAGTAGCTTTTTCACAGATAGTAGTGGGTAAATTCATTCAAGGGTGCATATTATTCCGGTGGTAGTTTTCAGAGATATAACTCAGAATTAGCACCCCTGTGTCAGAGGATGCCCAAGAAATAAAGGAAGACGTGATTTTGCCCTACTAAATATCAGGTATGCCATGGCAAGTATTTGCTATAGACTGAAGGTGCCCCTACAGAGACAGTAATTTAGTACTCAGAAAAATTATAAATGATAAGATGCTGTCAATCACTTGGAAGGTTTCTAGGCTATATTACAAACTATATAAAGGATTCAGAGGATAACATATTCTAAGGATATAGGTTTTCAGTTTAAAGAATTATCATTTCACCAGAAAACAGATGAAAATGTTTTAGTCACTTTCTTTCAATGAAAAGTGTCATGAGAGGTTTCTTTTTAAGTTTTAAAGGAAAATATCAAACAAATATCTCTCAAAAATCCATTCAAGAATGATCTAACTGGTCCAGTAGCTACTGGTTTCTTCAAAAAACACGTAGAGCAAAACACTACTCACATATACCTCCTGATGACTGTTAAAATTAATTACTCTATGTGAAAAAGCTATTCATACTGTTATTTCTTCTATAATCATAAAACAGCTTTAAAATTTGTTTAAATCTCCCAACAAATTGAAACATTCTCTAACTCCAGTTGCAGAAGCAAGTGGACAAAAAGAGTTCACAGGTAATGAAAGATGCTTTGCAATGTTTCAGGTCTATATATTTTCCTCCCAGTTCTAAGGGAAATAACCCTACTTTTTCTCCTCAGCTCCTAGTATACAAGAAAAAGTAAATACCAAGGAGAAACTTTCACATGAGAGTAATTATGTCTGATACGTCTGATTATTTTTTCCTTCTAGAATATAAAAATTTCCTAACAACCCATCTAAAGAATTGAGACCCTCAGATGTCATTTCAGAAAACTGATCAGCCATCTTTCTCTTAGACACCTGAACATGATAATAAAGTTCAGTCTATTATTAACCTATAAATCTCTTTAATCAACTTCCCTGATAAACACCACATCAGGAGGATTTTGCAGAAAAGTCAACAGCACAGAGTGACTTAAAATAAGAGTGCATCAGCTGCTGACTAGATTAATCAACTGCTAACGAACCCAACACCTGTTAGATTTTTATAATCCACTGGCCCATATGTACATATGTGTTTATATTAACCCTGTTTTTTTTTCCTGTTAGTTTCCAGGGATGACATCACACAGTGCTTAGGATTATTTTTCCAGCAGAGAAGGTGTTTGATGGTATATATACTCTGTAATAAAGCAAAGGAACAATTACTGACACTGCCAGATGAAATGCTTGGCTAATCCAACGTTTCTGTCATATGAGAGACTTTTCCACATAATAGTAACATAAATGTTGATAGTATAAATTATAGAAGGGAAATCCACATGGAATATAAATGAAATTCAGATTTTAAAAGGAAACACTCTATAGCCTACAAACTAGTACTCTAAGACAGCAGAAATCAAATTATGTGGATTAATCATTGTTAATATCTAAAGTTTCCTGTAGACGACTAGCCACTCTTACCCTTATCTTTTTTAATTTAAATTGTTATTTAAAGTAGTATTTACTATCACCCTATCATCATGGACCCTATCATCCGTTACCCACAGTCTTACAGTTTAGAGCTTCAGAATGATTGCTCAGCCCAAAGCAGTTTTAGTCAAGGTCATAAGCAACCTAAAAGAACGTGTTAGATATAAGTCAGGCTAAAAGTAGTGTGACAGTGGAATTTGCATGTTAGACAAGGTTGCTCAATGCTAAAGCAATTGCAAAAGGATTGAAAGTGTATCTCTGTCACGTGATGAAGCCCTTTCAAGGCTGGCACTAACTTGATCTAATTCATTCACATGACGCAGGATCAGGCACAGCTAAGGTCCCGAAACAACCTGGTAGTGGCAAATTAAGTTCCAGAAATAGTGCAGTCATGAGTAAGCAGAGAGATCTCCACCATGCCGTCCAGGTGCACCCTTTAAACTTGACAAGCCCTCAGAATTAAATTGGCTTTCTTCTGTTCTTCATATTCAGTGGGGATGAAATTTAATTGCTCCTAAATCAATATAATATTCATCTTTAGAATAATCTATGAGGGGTCAGCGCCACATAGATTATTTATCATTCATTTACAAAACAAAATTTAGTCAATACCTATAAAACAAAATTTAGTCAATACCAATCTGCTCTTTTATAACGAAAGAATCTCTGAATCCAACACCACAAAATCAGAAATAAATTTTGCAGGTAGTCTAGACTTGACTAGATCAAAGCTCTGCTAAATGCATCTGCACATGACAGTGATAAGTAAATTGCTGAAGACTGTAAATTTACATAGACTTTCTGTTAAATGAGAACACATTTAAGTACTTCCATATTTCAAAATTACTATCTTAGTTATATTCTAAGGGAAAGGATGGTCTCTGAAGTTGACAGAATCTAAAACATTTAAACTTTTTTGGGCAACAGTGTTTGAAATTTAAACACACCAGGAATGCTGGTAGTTCATGTTGGCAGGGGCAAAATAATAATATCACAAATACTTTCTTAAAGGAAATTTTTGCCTTCAAAAGTGAAAGCATAATCATTACATGGACCTGTTTTTAAGTTTTGGTAATCTATTATTTACTACAGAAGGTATGAAGTTATGTGCTGTCATTATATGCAGCTGCTACTGACAAAACAAAAAACATTTTTTTGGTATGACTTAGTAAGCCAACTATCACATTCTATACCAATAAAATTTATTCTTCATCTTCAGATTCAATGTGAACCTCAGTGTTGCAATAGCACCGCAGATCATGGAAAGAAGGAGAAAGGCCTATGCCTAAAAAGGTGGGTGGCAACTTCTTGCTTACGTACAGACTACAAAAAAAGAAACAACAATAAAAGCTACTAAATAAATACCATTCTTAATCACTAGTTGCAGCTGGGTTACTTGAAAGCAGGAGAAATTCCAAGATGACCTCTCAATTGCAAACAATGTCACAAGAGTAGATGACATCTCTACTGTATCTCTGAATACTTTGCATAGCTTGCAACCATTGCTGCTTTCCTCTCAGAGAGAAAGCTAGAGAGTCATTTTGTTACAGCCTAGGAAAAGCAGGAATATAAACAAATCTAAATATAAAGTTGGCTTATTGGAATCAGTGATTCTTCCTTTTTCTAGAGTGGACCTTGGTTCTACAAATGATATGAAGGGAACAAATGTAAGAGAAACTCACAAGCCTTAAAGCCTTGCTTGCTGTTTCCCCAGCTCCTCTGTTATCACCATGTCAACTCAGATTTACTGTGTCCATTCAGAGTGATGATATAGCACTGTTAGCAGTGTTTTGCTGGCTGTGTAGCTCATACTATTGGTAAATTGCCTAAAGATATTCTGAAGTATTTATTGGACCATATCTTCTCAGGTGTTACACTGGACTGGGAACTTCAGTATTAGAAAGACAATTTATCTATTCTAATAACTTTATTACAATTCATATGCATCACAAAACTTAGTGTTAATGAAGCTACTTAAATCAGTTCTGAAATGATCCATTTTCAGATTTAAATCTTCAAAAAGACCAGACTTGCCTCTAGTTGCCACAGATTTTAGTATTTCTTAGTTCTTGGTATTTCGTCGGTCTTACTATTTCTTTGCAAATTTCATTTTCTCTTGGGCTTTTGAGCCTTACTTTTAGAGCATCGCTGCAGGTCTTCAGCCACACTGTGTGCCTAAAGTTTTCAACCATGTTTCATGTGCAGAAGACAACAATAAAGTGAATCACTAGCAGCAATTACCTACTACAAAACTGCTCTTTCAGACTGACACCTTGTGGAAATGCAAGTGTACTTGGAAGAGAACATAATATATGGACAATCGCAAAACTGCACAAGCTTGTCACATTAGACACTTGCAGCACACATACATAAAGATGCTTTCTCTGACACTGTCCTCATGGAATACTGACTTTTATTATACTAATAGAAATCGAAATAATATAGAGACGAGGGAGTGCTATAGCTGATACTTACCACTTCAGCTACTTATCACTTCCATCACACTGTCATAGTGATGAGATACAACTGTCAGTTCTAGATAATGTAAATGTTTAAATAACCAGTTAGTTCTTTCTTCGGCTCCAGGTGCCTCATAGTCTTTACAACAGGAACATAAAACACACATATTTTTTTAGAGATCCTAAAAAAGAAAATAACTGAACTAGGTTAAAACTCGATCTGTATAAGTTAATACAGGCTAAACTAATACATAGTATTATATCCTAACCATAAGTCTTTGTTACAAATGTTGAAGATACTAAGTACAATTGGAGCATTTATTTGTAAAATCATTTACAGAAAATGATGAATTGAAAAAGTAAAGCCAAAATTATTTTCATATCTCCATAGGGACTAGTCATTATAATGTTTTTTGGTTCTTAAGGACTACATTGATGAGAGTTAAGGAAAGACTTACCCCACATCTAATAAACTTCGTGCTCATTAATTCCTTCCACATAGAAAGCTATTTTATATTGTATGATTTACAGTGCTATTAGAAAAGAGATTGTGTTCAGCCTAGCTTTACACTAGCATGGATTTAGATACTAAAAGCCATTAGCAAAAGGCACTGAGACTTTCTGGCTAACACAAAGGTTTATGGCTTCAGAGATTAAGACTCTGTTCTTTTCTCTTTCACTGACTCCTCTGAGATGTTGAAACTAAATTATTAACCTTTCACTTTCCATACAACTACTTTTCTTGAAAACTTTCATGCTGATTATATGTAAAAATATAACAATTAAACAGACTCTTTGTCCTTTTGACTCCTCTACTTCTAAGTTCAAATTCTGATTCTCTTACTTTTATTGTACTCTCTTCTTTTGGTATTAATTTTAATGGGACTTTAATTGAGAGAATTTTTATCATGTTATTCACTGTAGGCTTTCAAAATACATAAAAGTCCTTTTGAAGCTGACAGCTTTCCAAAGCATATTTATCTACAGTGGTAGAAACCTGTATTTTTGAGATGGAAGATCAAGGACTATTCATTGTCCTTTTATCTGTTTGACTTATTGTTACAGAGACATTACTTTTCTCTACACTCATTTTAACTCCATAATAATTACAGTTTAAATCCTATTATAAGGGTGAATAAACTAAATCCTTTTGCAAAGATAGTTTATTCTTGCTGTAAGCCAGCAATTTATCTATTCAACACTCAAAATTTTGGGAAGGGTTTACGAGGAAGGTGATTTTCAAGGAGAAGGAAACCAGAAGTTTTAAAAATTTAAAAACATCTGAAAATGGTTCAAGACCCAACTTTCTGTCAGTTAGAGAATTAAAGGGGAAAAAATGAGTCTGGTACATGTTCGTTGTTGATTTTCTTTATGTTCTTTCCCTATTAGTATAGCCCTTGAACCAATTCATATGATTTTCCAGGTATGGCAGTATTCATCTACAGGTTGAATGGTGCTAAGCAAAATTTGCACTTGTTACTCAAAACCAGCAGTATTTTACAAGAATGTTGTCTATAGCCCTGCAGTAAATCCTGGATTTAAAGGTAAATAAACTTTCCAAACTATAATTACAGGATTAGTAAACAAAGATGTAATGGATGTAAAAGACACTGTAAGAAAAATATGCTTAATATTTTCATTAACTGATCTATTCTGTGAACAATAAATGAAATGTATCTGAATCTACAACTGTAAAATTTTGCATGTCTCTTTTTTCAAAGCAAGTATGCTTTACACAATGGGAGACATATAGTTCCATGTTTTGTATAATTTAGTTTGCTAGTTTAGATCTCAGTTTGTTATCCAGATGTTTGATATTGTAACTGTGCTATATTCCACTACTGCTCATTAACAAAAAGGAAATTAGAAACAGTGTATTTTAACAACTAGGTTTGAAGATGATAATGTGTTTCTGACTTTGCATGTGACTGCTCTGAGACAGATAAAAGTAGTTAGAAGTACATTCTGCTTTGCACAGTATAAATCGTGCATGTTCTTATAAAAATGTATTTAAATCAAATCGCAGTAGGAAAAAAACCCAAATCTTGTGCAATGAGACAGATGAGGTTTCTGTCTCCCAAGGTTTATTGATTAGATTCTTCTATAGTATTTTTCACTAGGAATCTGTTAAAGGATAAAAAGTAATCTATTTTCTAATAATGCAGCCTACGATAAACTGTCCAGGATTTGAGATGCTGAAAAATTAAGGCTCATGATTAAGTTTGCTGGTCATGACAAATACTTTTTAGGAGTATGGAAGAATTGATACTAGCCAAGGCTCTCTTCCTATCCTCAGTCATTCATCTTTCAAAGATTTCCCACTGTCATCTTCACACTCTCTTTCTGAAGTGCTTTGTTGCAAGAGTATAAAGAAGCATATCTGGCATCCAAGCTCAAATGCACTTAGGAACCCAACCTCAGATTCTCCATAACAAATAAGCCAACCTCTTAGAATCACTTCTAGAAAGCTTTTCAAAAGTTCACTGTGTAAGTTATCATCTATTTAACATTACTCTAACCCAGTGATGTAAATAGATCATGCCCAATCCTCTCTCTCACCATATGGCTGTGCAAGAAGGGCCTTCTACTATCATGTACTGTAAAGGTTTCTGCTAGCTGAAGCAATCAGAAGACTAACCTAATACCCTATTTATAGTGTTTCTAATGATGTGTGTATTAAGTAGCAGTTGCTACTTAATATTACTTATTACTTATTATTTAGAATAATTTCTTTTTCCACTGACAGTGTTTTTTTTTTTCCAGGTTGGCTCGAATTATTTCAAGGAGCCGGGCTCAACATGTTACATACCGCTCATACACTTTTGTGATAGACTCAGGATGGTGAAGGTATTCTGCCTTGAAACTGGCAACTTTAGGAGAGGATGTGTAGGTGTGGAAATGTATAGGTACCAGCTCAGGTAATTCAGAGAAGTCAAGATCATATGAAACGAACGTTCAGTGTCATTCTTCTTTTTTATTCTGTTTTCTTCTATTTGTTGCACTGTAAGAGAGCAGCAGTGCTTGCTACATTACTACTCCAATCTTTCAAACTACCTTTTTGACATTCACTTATATGTTCCATTCAGACTCATAGTTACAAAATTCTGTGCACCATGATAGTTTTAGATTTTGCAAACATCACCTTCCAGACTACTGTGAAGCATTCTTGACATAACCACTACAGATGGGACTGAGTTTTGGTAAAAAATAAAGGGAACCTGAGAAGAAAGGCAGCTGCAACTAATGACAATGGGCAACTAAAAACTGTCTTTTTTATAGCTAATAGTTACAAGGTGCTACTTAAGTTTTGTTTAAATTTATTATCAGAAGTTACATAGAATATACAACCAGTAATAGTAAATAGTGTGTCAAATTCTGCTATGTTATGTAAATGCTAAATCCATTGGTTGCAAAATCTCACTGGCTGATAATTCAAGATTTAATCCTCTGAATCAAATAATTTTTTGTAAATACTTTGAAAATCATTCAGTACCAATAGTGGTACTGTTGTTGTCATGTTACGTCTCCCAGAAAGAAATGTTGAGAATTTGATTTTGCTTTGAAAAATTGGAGATGGAAAGGAAAAAAAAAACAGATTAGAAAGATGAAACCTACTTTTCACTGCCAGCAATAGCAAATATAATTTAGCTCACACTTAATTAGTTGGTAAATATATTTTTAAATATTTTTAAACTTTACAATGAAGTTGTTCAACCTGATGATTCTCTTCACAGCATTGAAGAGGAAAAATTCATTTTTATGTTTTGAACCTTAAAAAAGAACCTTGGTATTTTCTTAATTCTTAAAGAAACATTTTTCTGATGGCCAATTTTTTTTTTTTCAATTATTCCAGACAGACCTGTTCCCACTGTTCAAAAAACTCATCGGCATCTGGTAAAGTTATTTTGCTATTCTTATGGAAACAGGCCATGATGTGCAGTAACAGCTAGTAATCCTGTAGTAATGAAGTAACCACTTCCTGGAATATTAAGAGTTTTTAAATATTTTAAAGCAAATATCGAAAAAGCAGTATCACAATGTAAAAAACAGAGTTCATTGGCTTACTCCTTTAAAAGACAAGATAACAAATGTTGTATATTGACTGAAGAGTTATTATGCATTGTATTATTATTTAGTAGTTAGAGTGATACTATCCACTTGTCCCTGTTTTGCTAGTCAGTATGGCTACATCTAAATCACACCTCAAGTCTGGGCCTGTGTTCATGTACAGGCTTTCCTTGCGCACTTTATAGTATGATATGCTGAGTAAATTTGGGGTAATTTCAGGGAATACCCCAAAAGGAGGAAAATTACACCTATGCTACTCCTTCATGAGGACATGTAGGTATACAATTTGAGGTGTAGCTTGGGTAGTCATGCTGTGTCTTGCCCTCTGCCTATTTCAGTTGCCTTGAAGAGGTGTCATTTTATCCTTCCTTGAAGGGCCACAAGGCCATCTATTGCAAGGGGTAGATGGAAATCTTGGACAACCTGAAGTAAGGCTGCTTTTAGGGTTATACACATACCTGCATCTGAACAGAGTTAGTGTGAACCCACATGCTTGCTGATCATAGTAACAGCAGCACAGACATAGTTTATATTAGCGTACAGACAAGAGATTATAAATGGAAGAGAAATTTAGGCTTGGAAAATGGGAAAATCTTTTTAACTCTCAGTCATTATGGTCAACCAAAAGCTAACGAGTGAGAGGAGAAGAAAAGGCAAATCTCCTTTATCCATGCCCAATGCTAGTCCTCCTCTGCCCCTCTTTGTTTTTGGGGGTTTTGTTTTCATCTTGCTGTGGAAGGATTTGTTGATTTAGAGATGTCTTCTGCACTAACGAAAAGCAAGCTAAGGCTAACAGACTACACTGAAGTATTTTGTTTGAACTTAAGACTTTACTCTAGCCCATCTTCCTTCTATTGTATTATTGCCTCCTCTCTTACAAAACCATTTTAATTGGCTTAATATAAAAGGATCAAGTGTCACGATGATTTTGACAGCTATTGTATTTTTGATAACTACCTGTCAGTCATTTGTTAATGTTTCAGTCAACATTTATCCACATTTAATTCCAGGAAAACCTTCTATTCAATCACAGTCTCCAGAAGTGGATGAGCTCAGTGTGTCTATAGCCTGCTGATCTTACCAGTTTTGCTTATACTGCAAATTAATAATCTTGAAAACTCTTCTAAGAATACTAAAAATATCACTTATCTTGTGTTTTTAGCTTCACCAGTGATTTCACTTTCTTGTCTCTGCACTAATCTTTTTCTCTCTTATTCGCTCCTTCCTATATACACACATAAATGCACTAACATCACTACCCACACTTGGAGCATTGCCTCATCTGTTCTTCCCTAACTTCTGTCTTCAGCATACCCACACTGCTATGTTTTACTCTGGGAGACATATCTGAGCTTACTTTGCCCTAACTTCTGTCTTCAGCATACCCGCACTCCTGAATTTTACTCTGGGAAATATATCTGAGCTTACTTTGCCCAAGCTCCAAAATTAGTACTCCACTATCTCCAGTGGAGGCCAGTCTCTCTTTCTCTGGGTATCTACACAAAGGAGAGGTAAAGAGCTCACAGAACATAAAAAGCAAGCCCTTGCTCTTTGTGGAAATTTTAGAAATAGCTGATGCAATCTAGACAGACGTTGCAGTCTTTCCCGCCACTGCTAGCCCTACCTCCAGATGGAAGAACAATGGAGGATCATTTCAGGGGACTGTGGTGAGATTTCTTCTCCTGAAATTCATGGTCAGGAACACTAGAAATGATGGAATACTCTCTCTCTATATATGCTAATATAACATACACACATACTCTCTCTCTAGGCTAGAACTTTTGATTAGAACTGAAGGGAAAAAAAATGTGTAAGTCTTCACTATGAACTTAAAAATGGACAATGCTTTACAAATTCCAAGCAAAAAAAATGTGAAGTTGCACTGTTTGGTTAGTTGTTTTCTCCTCACCCACTAACAGTTCTAGCCAGAAATAGAAAGTAAGTCATTAAATAAGACCAGAAAGGACAAAACAAAATGGGAAGTTTGCTTTCACAGTTTATGTCATATTTTTTGTCACAGGGATCCCCATTTCTTTCCCAGTTCAGGAAATCACTGCTTTACAAACACTTACCACTGGACTAGTGGGAACATGGAGTATAGGGGAGTTATACTTGTATTTAGAAGACAGACACCTTTTTAGAATTGTGCCTTGCAATGGGAAGAAAGCTGGCTCAAGGGCAAGTTTCCATTGCAGACCGTATGAACTATCAGATATTTCTGTAATAAGTAAGTATGGTTCTGCTGACACAACAAAACAAAAAGATAAATTAACCAACCTCACATCTTATTTTGCACTGTCTAAAAATATGTTTTCAGGTTCATGCCTGTACAATTTCTAGAGTTGGCTGAAAATGCTGGTGTCTTTGTTGAAAATTTTAGTAGGTCAGAAATATAAAACATCCTTTTTGTTGCTGGATAGTTGCCAGATAGGAAATCTTTAAGCCTGCAAAAATATTTCATGTAGCAATTTTTTTAGAGGAATTACGAACAATCCAACAAGAATCATGCCTAAATGAGGGGCAAGCAAAGAACATTTTCCCCAAAGACATCTATTTAGAACTTTCATTTCCATGGAAAAACTTTGAATAAAGCAATGAGAAGCTAAAGAAAAAGAATTCATGTTGCAAGAAGTGGTTAATACAGGTTGCCATTGCCTTTGCCCTGCTTCTTGCATCCTCTTTCTGTATCCTAATTGAGACACTTCACTAAAATGGGTTATAGTCATTAAATTATTTAAAGTGGCAACAAATGTCTTTCCTCAATAGACATATAGGATCTAGAAAACACTTATTTTTCTGCACATGGTGAGTGAAGATAAAACCACCCAAGTATCATTCAATTTTTAAAAGATTTTCTGTAACAGAATTCATATTCACTCTATCAAAATGCAGGGTAGAGGAGACACCAGATAACTAAAGGTTACTGAAGTTAGAGCTAAAAGTCTACAGATGATTATTTGGTAATCAGTAATGTATGATTTGTTTCAGAACGGCTAAATTCACATGATGAAGCTAACTGAGAAGCCTAAATCTAACTGTATTCCATCAGAGTTCTGTGTTCTGACAAGATGATAACAATTGTCCAAGTCTCTGCAGAACTGTACAATTCAGTGCCTGGATCAATTTCTGCCTCCCCCCCCCGTGCTAAAATATGTGATGAATCCAGCCTGGCATCCCTGCATCCCTACAAATTGTTGTAGCAGAAATGTGAAATGCTTTCTATTCAAAGAGGGAAGACAGTGAAGACATCTTACCCATGTTCTACATTATTCTATAAAACACTCACTATATCACCTTCCGCTCAAGATCACCCTAACCACCACCCAGGCTACTTTTGTATTTTATTAAATAATTCTTCCATGTGAAACAAGAGAATGATGCTCACAACAGAGATTCAAGTCCAGTAGTTTTTGCTCTCAGAGAAGTGCATTTTGTAGTAAGTTAAAAAAATTCCTGCTTCCTCAAAGATGTTCCTTCTGACTCAATGAATCTTGAAATTTTACAGCATAGTTTCAATAGACACAATGAAAAAATGTTCTCCCTCCTTGAATATTTTGCAGTCTCTGTTTCAAACGCTATTACAGACAGTGAAAGTTGTGGGTCTGAAATTCCACAAGCTGAAAAAAGCCCTGAACCAAAATCTTGTCCTTCTTAATCAGGTGCTGTAAGCAGTAGCCTATAGTACAAGAGGTGGGCAACATTGCCTTTGTCTCTGCTTCTTAAAAGAATGAGCCCTGCTCTGGTTTTGGAAAGCAAGAGCTTAGAAAAATGCTCTGGATTTTGCATCTCAGCAGAACAAAGGAACCATTTTCTGAAGCACAGAGCAAATTATCTCTGGGTTTCAGAAAGGGGAAACATTTAAGATATGTGTCTATCCTTAGCAGTTCCTACTCTGGCATTCCTACAATTTTGTCAGTTTTAGGCAGCTGCCTGTGGATTTCAGGCAGGTGCATTCTTTCAGTGCTGGAAGTTTTGAATCTCATTTTGAGGCACTTCATTCCCAGAAACACTGCAGAAGGAACCATGATCTTAATTCAGTGTTTTGAATTCACCAAGAGAAATGGACCCCCAAAAAGGATGCATTTAGCCTTGGGACTCTAAAGATTCCATATCCATCAAGGATTGTTTAAAACAAGGGTGAAGCTGCCTCAAGATAGTGAAGGATCTTACAGTTTTCTAGACTCACCAAATGTATCTATCTCATTTAATTAGTTTATTTGAGCCAAAAAAAGTGTTGTTGTTGAGACAAGCAAGAGTAGCTTTGCTAAGTAGGACAGACTTCCTTTTGCTGTCTGTCAGCTGAACTGTGATTGGGAAGTCTCTGCTTCACCTAGATATGAAAGACTTTCCAGTAACAACTGTAACCTTAAAGTGAAAACAATCCAAGCCTACAAAACTAGTGAAAACTATTAGGAATTGGAAGGCACATCCTTATCCCTTAGGTTATCTTTGGGAAAAAAGCTTGAGTGACGTTTCTAAAATTTCTTGAATTAGCCGCTGCAGGAAACAGTTTGATTCTGTGGCTGATTTATTCACAGGAAATGGCTTTACATCATAGCAACACAGCACAGACACAATACTTTGGTATGGTGTTTTGGGCACCCATGCTAGGTTTTCCTCTAATATACCAAAAGAGGAATATTTTAAACAAAACATTTCAGAAGGCTTCTAGATGTCTCAACATCCGGAATGGTAAACTGTCTTGCTACCTTTGCATAATCTGCAGCTCCCCAGTATCTGCAGGAAAGCCACAAGAAAAACCTCATTTACGCACATATTCACCACAGCAAATCATGTGATCAGCAAGGTGGAAATAACAGCCTAAGCCATAGGCAGCTGGAGTACACTTGAAAAGTAAAGACCAAAAAGACCATACTCCTCAAGATTATAGATTTATTATATTTTATTATATTGTACTATGTCATATATAAAGCATACATAAACACTCCATTAAAATATAAAAGGATTATACAAAAAGTGAGTATCACCTGTTTTCCTGTGAATTTCTGAAATTGTTAAAATGTAAAGTTTGTATGTATATGTACTAGAAGGACACAAACCCACAGTTATTCATGTTAAGTGTTACTATAATCCTCTAGTCCAAAAGAAATCTTCACTGTAGGTTATAACTTTTATACCTTGTAACTGCATCTGAAGTTGAGCTTTGATCTTTTGGCTTTAAAATCCACATATATTTCACCATATAGCCACAATTGCCAATTTTATAAAAGCAGTCAATAGATAGTCTTCAAGAAAACCAGTAAGATCCTATTTTAAGTTACTGCATATCTCACTAAGAGATATTTTTAGAAAAGTTTAGGATTTTTGGTCCTATAAAGAGGTGCTACATTATGACTAATTTGTTGAGTTCCACTGTATAATACTATCTTTCCAGTGTAAAATACTTTTGTCAGAGCTTTATAGCAGAGAGCTTTAGAAAAAGCATGGGCTTAGCTTCAAAAAAATGGCATGATAATCTTTAATTCTGAACAAAAATACACCACAAGGTTTTGGAAGGGTGAACTGCTGCTCTCCAAACTCAAGTCAAACGTCAGGTTTGAAAAGGTTCCACTAACTTTGCGTTTTTGATTTATTTCATTATTATGCATTGTGGCACTTCCTAGATTCAGCCAAAAGCACAAATATCATACAGCACTAGGAGGAAAGTTCTTCCTCTGGTACTGTATTTCTGGTCTGATGAGAAACAGGAAATATGAGCAGTCTCATGAAAATGCCTGTTTTCAGATCTCCAGCTCAAATGGGGATGATTATACAAACTCATTTGAGTCTAAAAACCTTTTGAAATTTGCCTATTTCTAAGTGAGACACAAATATCATAATAGAATTCAGTCGCTTCATTACTTTAAGACACACACATAAATGAAGTGAAAGACTTGTTTGACATCTGAACAATGAGAATTAACTTTTGATAAATACTGGATGGAAACTTTGGTAACTCAATACACAGATCTATACACACAGAATGCCATTAAGAAACAAATAAAAGTAAACATTTTCAAACACAGACTGATATCTTAACTTCAGGATAAATACTATAAGATAACATAGAGGGACTTGATTTTCACAGGTTGCACTGTCACACATTTTGACAAACATTAACATTAAGCATTCAAAGCTTCAACCACTCCAAATCATGGTTTTGAAAAGCTCAATAAAAAGCTTTAAAACTCAACAAGAAACTATTCAATTTCAGTTAACAACAAGAACATAAGCATAAACATAAGCAGAATGGCCACACTGGTCTCCCAAACACTGAAACATTGCTAATGAGTGCCAATGACTGTGTGTAAAACCAGGATAGAGTGATTATTTTTCTAGACAATCCTCACAGATGTCGGCAATCTGGTAGGGGACTTTCTGAGACACAGGTGATATTTGGGCTATTATTTTTAATGGCAATATGAATCTACACTATACATTTTTTTAATTTCATTTTGAAAACATTTATATTTTTGTCTTCAAGATCTTGGGCAATTAATCTAACAATTTAGTTATGCATTGTGTGAAAAAGTACTTCTTGTTTCACTTTTAAATTGCTTTCAGGGTTCCTGTGTGCATAATCATTTCATACTCACCTTCTTCATAATTTTTTAATGCTTTCTCCTCTCAACCCATCCTAGTCTTTTTTCAGACCAAAGAGGCCTAGTCTATTACTCTTTCCTTCGTAGCTCCTTCTGTTCCAAATACCTGGCCATACTTTTGTACTTCTTTATATCCCAGTGCTTACTTTCTGGAACTAAATAACCAGAACTGCACTTCATGTTCAAGATGCAAGAATATCTTGGATTTATATAGCGGTGTAATGACATCGTTTATTTTGCTCTCTTCTCCTTTCCTCATTCTCTTCGCTTTTTTGGCTGACAATACGTGCACTGATGTTTTTCGAGGCCTACCCAGAGAGTCCAAGATGTCTTTCCTGAACAGTAACAGGTCATTTAAAGTCCATTACTTTGCAGACATAGTTAAGGGTTCCCCCCCCCCCCGTGTGTATTATCCACATTAAGACTCACATATCATCTTTTTATCCAGTTACTAAGGTTTACAAAGTCCTTTTGCAAGTAGTACTAGTTTGATCATCCTGAACAATTTTTTATCATTAGTAAATTTCTTCATATCCTTGTTCCACTACTTTTTCAGGTCCATTAGGAAGAGTTGAATAACACTTTCCCCAGCAGATACCCTCAGTAGACTCCAGTGGTGACCTCCCACCACTGTGAAAACTTACCCTTTGTTTTCATCTTTTAACCAGTAATTATTCCGTGAAAGGATATTTGTTCTCTTCCCTTGCAGGAATCTTGCTTCTTAAAGAGTCATTGTAAAGGCCTTTGTGAAAAATTATTGAAAATTCAAGCACCCTTTATCAACTAGACTACCCTCATCCCCATGCTCTAACTTGACTCTAAGAATCACAATAAATGAAAGTGGCTGCCCTCTATGAAAGCTATGTTGACTTTTCACCTGTGTATTTATGTACTTTGCTATAGTAAAGAACTATTCTGTTCTTTACTATATTTTCTAAAGATCTGTTTGATAGGGGACTAAGATTTATGGTCTAGAGGCTGCCAAAGCATCCATTGACTTTAGAGTTAGATATCACGTTTACCACCTTCACATCCTCAGATGCTGTGACTACAACCGCAGGCAGGTTACACACATTTGTTAGTTCATCATTTTCATATCTGAACTCTTTTAAAACTCCAGGGTTGCTCTGGTCATCTGAATATTCTTATTTATTATTCTATTAAACATTTTATTTTTTTCTAAAATACTGTGAAATTGGCATCAGAAAATGAAGCTATGCATCCTGTATGTTTCCTATGCAATTCTGCAAATACCTTTAATATTGTTGTACAGAACTGTTTCCTCTCATTCCTTCTTGATTCCACTTAAAATAGTCACTAGATGCCTTATGGTAGCTTAGTAAAGCTTAGTTCTAAGATTGCACAACATGGATAAAAAATTTCTCGGAAAAACTGCAATCACAGGCTAATTCTTAAGAGAATTGCAGATATTGAGAAAAAGACTAAGCTGAGCTTGAATTATTGACTAAAGAAGTTAGCATAGGCTGTGAAAACTGCAAGCTTCTATCCTGTGGCCATCTCACTGAAAGTATAAAAACCACCATGGAAATACAACATCATCAGATTAATATATGGTTTGAAGAAGTATCATACATTACTTAGGGCAGCTCCTTATAAATCTTAAGACCTTTGTCATTGTGGCTAATGTTCAAATAATTCTTATAAATTTGTCCAGGCATAAACACAGGTTTTGGAGGAAGAATATAAACTGATGCACCAGATTAGAGAAGGTTGATAGTCCGGGACCTGTGATTATCTCATTTGCAATAGTGCTCAGTGCCAGATTTTTTAGATCTGCTAGAGATTCAGAGTTAAAGATTAGAATGAAGTGTACAAAAACTATATCTGTTCTTAACTTCCTAAATCTCATATCATTTTTTATGGATGTTCTCATCATCTGCATAAACTTCTAATATTCTTTTAAATCCTTATTACTTCTGGTCTCTTATGTCTTGTGAAAATCAATTCCACATACTAAATATCATTTCCGTGATTATTTCAAATCTATTTTAAATACACTACCTTAAAATGCCATTAGCGCATCCTGGGTTTTGTATCATGAGAGAAGACATATCTATACATAACTATATCACTACTTTTTATTTATACTTATCTTAAATGTAATGTGTTTTAACTCTAAATTTAAATCAATCATATGCTTCATATAATTTTTATTTTCAACACTATTTTTTAGCTTGGGTCAGAACCAAATATGACAATAGAGCAGACAAGTTTTTCATGCTATAGCAACTTGGATTCCCCAGAAACAGGAATCAGTATAGATTACAAGAAAGCCTCTAAACACTTCCAGCTCAAGGTTTTAGGGTCCACATTTTAAGGTATTTTTGATAGTACTTAGAAAAATACGGGAACTGCAGGATGCTTTTCAGATTAGATTCACATGCCTGTTTCAACTTAGGATCCTTCCTCTTCTGTCTGTTCTCTCATTGGTCTGGTCCTATCATTTCTGCCTTGTTCAGGTTAATGATGTTTGACATTATTTACATTCTGCAAGCAGGCCTTCAGATTTTTATAATGTACTTTTTTTCTATCACTTTGTAAAAGTACTTGAATAAAAATACAATTATAAAAACATTTTCACAATGCTCTTATAAACTGCCATTTAACAGCATTATTTGTCATCATAATTTGTCCCCGTGCAAGACTGCAGCACTGCATATTGCAGTCTGTAACAAATTCTGTCAGTCCGTCCTGATAAGGTTCTTCCAGCTAGAGACTCCTCAGACTGTATTTAGACATAATCATGCTAGATCTACATCCTGTCAATTTTCCCTGCGCTGTTATAGGCACTGGCTTTCCCTGCCTGGTTTAGAATATTTTCTGTACATAGTTTCTCTGTATGTCCCAGGTCAGTTCCTAAGCCTTCTAGACAAGGGCTGACTATATCCCGTCTTCCCCTCCACCTTTGGAATCTCTGGGATTACAGATCATCCTTCAGGGATATCTACATGCATCACCTTGTTTTAGATGTCTTTTTTAAGTAAATTTTGAAAATTCTTTCAGGTCAGGTCACAGGATTCTCAGGAGAAAAGAAATCCAGTCCAAACCCATCCCTAAATTTGCCAAGAACATCTTCTCCAAATCATGTGATCTGTCTTCTAGGCAGCATTCTTGCCTTTTTCTTGGCTGGCTCTACAATTAAACTAGTCCCCTTTATAATAAAAATATTACCTCTTTTGTTCTGCCTTTCCTAAGTTGCCCGAGAGCTTCACTGGATAAGTCAACTCAAAGTGTGACAGGTTTCAGTAATAATGGCCTTAAACATGTCACACTCTGCAGTCTGTCAACCTTCTATACTCACAGCAGCTTGCAGGGGGTCTGTTGGCTGTGACAGTTAATATAGTAAGCTAAATAATCTCTGCTGAATTTAAGATTGCACTTGCAGGTCTGCTGTCCTTAATGATCAAATATACCATCTTGAGGACAATCTTCAAAAGTCACTGTAGATAAAACCTTCAAGTCTCTCCCAACCATCTACTGAATCTTGCCGGTAGTGTGGTTTTTAAGAGTCAGTATTAGAGTATCATTTCTTTGTCTTCCTTTTTGGGGAATTTCCACATTCAAACTATCATCCCCAGCAGAGCTGCTAGAGGAAGCTGACTTCATGAAGGATGTAGTCATCTCATTGTTATAAGTTGGGCCGACTCAAGCTTTTTCATTACTGAAGGTAAAAGTGAGTATAGAGGAGGCAAAGCAACTGCCCTAGGCTCCATTTCTTGCTCCATCACTGCTCTGTTCACTCACTACCAGCACAACGTTTCCTCTCACCTGCAATGGGTGAAGACAGGGACAGAGAGGTATGGGGCTGAGCATGTACACAGCACAGTTACAGATACCCACTAATGTGGATTCTGCTTGAGCTGTTCAGTAAGAATCATGTCTAGGGGAATTGCTTTGCTGCTGTTATTACTATGCAAAAGTAGCAAAGTTTCAGAGTCGAACCACAACTGGAGCTCAAGAATCCCTCTCAGTCTTTTATTTAGGGGCAAGATTCACACATTCTTCTCAGTCTAACTCTGAAGACACCTTCTCTAGTTTGCCTATGCTTATATCCAATCAGAGCACCAAGGTGAGGATCCTGGACTATCTGCATCTGCGAGATCTACTGTCCTACACCTGTCACAAAAGCCTGACAACATCTGGTTGACTCTACAGACTTGGAAATATTCCATTACAGAGATATTCATGAATGGTACAGTTCCCCAAATAATAGTAGTGTTGCCTATGATAGATAAAATGTAAAATCTAGAGCTAAAAGCAATATGACAGTGAGCAAAAATATTATTGTTTACTGTTTATTTTTATTTATTGTTATTATTTTATATAGTGCAGAGATGGTAATCAACCCTATATTATAAATACTGCAGTCCACTAAGCAGTAGGAGAATATATAGCTAGGCAGAAACACGGTAGGCTTTGGAACTTAAATACATAATCTTTCTCTGTTTGTACTGATACATAGGTCTTTAAAACTGAATTTTGACCCCTGAAACTGTTCACCAAAACTGAACAGAGCTAAGTAGAGTTGCCCTTACTTTTTTTTTTTAGTTGATAACAAAATGATTGAAGTTGGATGGCAAAGCAAAAAGGTTAGAGTCTCACTCTATAAACCTTCTCAATATTCCATACGTATTCCTCGAAAAATATCTATTATCATTATCTTCTACATTACATTGATATCAAAGCATGATAATGACTTAAGACTATAAAAATACAGGTCATATTATCTGTAATTGATTTTGTGGATAAAAGACAATCATCAAAATGACATACGGATTGCAGTTAGTAAATTTTGCGGAAAGTGCATTTAAAAGCAGCTTTGCAAAAGGCCATAATTTCAATAACTACCAGAATTTCCTAATTAACCTGGGGGACTCTTCAGTAAGTTATAATATCCTGTAGATATATGACATTTCTCTATTAATAGTTATAAAAAATGTCCTGCTTTTTATAACACATGCTTACAGCACATATGGAAGTAATTTCCTGCTACAATATTATCCAGACTACTAAAAAGAAGACATTTACTTCAAGCAGGTTGGATTGATAACTTTTATTTTATTTTCCAGGAGGCCTAGATACATGATATGAATTCTCTGCAGAACTTTATGTTTAATATCCTATTTATTACTTCTTTAATAGAAGGTTAAAGGTTGCCTAGAGAGGTTGTGGAGTCTCCTTCTCTGGAGATAGTCAAGGCCCACCTGGATGCAACCGTATCTAACATGCTCTAGGTGACCCTGCTGAGCAGGGAGGTTGGACTAGATGATCTTCAGCAGTCCCTTCCAACCTTATTGATTCTATGATTCTATGAATAGATACAGGTTTGTAGCATGATGAAAAAGATTATTAATACTGTCATATATATGCATTTCCCTAGCAGGAGACGAATACTATTTTCCACCACAACTATATGTGTAACAGCCACCATTTTTATTCTTCTTGTTGAAGAATATTATTTACTTAAAAATATGCACAGTCTTTCAGTTTAGCAGATATAATTGTTCTGTTTTGTAAACAGAGATTAAGCAATTAAACTGAGGTCATTTAAAGTAGTGTGTCGGTCAGAAGTAGATTGGGGATTCTCAATATATTTTGTGCTGCCATAACTCTAAATATCTATCAGCCTTTAGTATCATGTTACATCCGCTGGTTTGCCTGTGCCATACTCTTTAGAAGACAAATCAAAATCAGGACATAAGTAAAAAAAAGTAAAAAAAAAGATTCAGAGGATCAAGCTTTCAGACACAGATACTTTCTTAGAATTTTTTTAATATTCTCTTAATTTCTTAATATTTTCTTAAAATTGATAGTTCTAAAGGCAATCAAGTGTTAGTACAAGACATAAACTGATTGAAAAGGGTGTTATAATATGATTTAATAATGGTTTATTTATAGTGTACAAGATATGTAAAATGGACAAGTTTATACAATACACAGTAGAATGAACAAAACTATTCTGAGAAAAGAGATGAGGTAGATAGTTATTGCCAAGTCTTTACTGCAATCCTGCTGGCCTGGCTGTATCTGTCATTTGAGTGGTTTGCAAATGATAGAGCTGCATCCGTTAACATTCTCATTAGAGATGCAGTTATACCGGCAGACCTAGACTCAGGCTAGAATATCTTATTTGGTTGCAATGAGAAGGGAAGCACTACAACATGGCATGAGGAACAAAGCAATTTTGCCACACTAAGCTGCATTCACACGTGAGAGCAGTATGGATATAACATGTAGCTGTAGCAAATACACTAGCAAGGCACTCCTGGTGTAAATCTGGACGTGTTTGTGCTTAGAAAGAGTGTGAACTGAATAGAACCAATAAAGTGTCTCATATGCCACTAAAACAAAGATATAGCTTGGCAAGTAAGAAGCAGAAAGAGAGATTCCTAACTGTAGTGAAATTAGCCAAATTAAATTAATTGTAAAGCTGGAAGCAGTGACTTGAAATGTATTAGCATTTTAGTTACTGGAAAAGATTTTCTTTTATTGAAGAAAAAAAAAAAAGAAGAAGAGGAAAAAAATAGAAGCATCCCCAGAGGTTTACTGCTAGCTTAGTTTCTGGTTTGTGTCAACTTGTTTATATCAGCTGCTGATTTGCGTCACTGGCTTGGCTTTGTGGTTGTATCTGGGGCCTGATGGACACCCTGGTGCATTAAGAAATTCACCACAACAGTACAGCATGTTAAGATCAGATAGCACAACCTAATGTTGTTTTCTTAAGCACACACACCACACATAATCCTACGAGAAAATTGCTGGAGGCAGCTAAGAGAGGCTGATTATTGGTTTGATGCAAAACAGGTTTAAATTAAGATAATGAGGAGATTTTCCATGCAGCACCAAAAAAAAGCATCTCAAATATTTTTAAGGGTATATTAAGGTGAATACATTTTAAAAGAGTTTGTATTTTTAGGAATCTAGAAACCTTACATCCCTTCTCTTCCTCTGAGTTTTTGGTACAAACATCTTGAACCACCGCATATTCACTGTGCTACGCAGGGAAATTTCTGACTTTAAGATGTAAAATATTATTTTAGTTATGGCTTTAATTAGATCCTTGGATATAGAAAACCCCAAATCCAGAATATTTAAGCTTAAAAATTTGATCTGGTCATTTTCAACACCAAGTGCAACATACTTTAGATGTTTTTCTTAAAAAACACAAATTTTTAATATATTCACGGTATATTCACATACAGTAGAAGTCAACATTAAATTTTAAACTATGTGCCCATGATTAGACAACATATGTTCACATATACTGAACTACTTAATGAAAATATCTATCTGACTGAGCACTTCAAAACAAATAGAAGGTAGGGCATGAAGTCTTCTTGCTATACCAGAAGTTATGTAGCTGAAAAGGCTGAGAAGCGACTACTGCAGTTCTGAAGGCAGACATCAATAGAGCTAATAATAACTTACTTTAGCTTAATATCTGCTTCACATCTTCTGTCCAAATTGCAACAACTAAGCCTTATAATTCTTCCCTTTTTTGTGATAGTTCATAATAGGTCCAATGAATAAATACACAGAGTAGATGTCCAAACTCTTAACAGAGATATTTTATAAAAGAAAGCAAAATGCTTTCGAAATCCTGTTTGCTTAACACAAACTTCTTTAAGAAAAACTGAAAATAGTTTCAAGCCTCAAAATATTCTATCAAAATATTTGTGAAATGAAACATATGGATTTTCCGTTTAAAAAATACTATTTTATCAAACTTGTATTAAAATATTTGATTCAAGATAAATATTACAATTGAAATGTTTTGCTCAATCTGTCCTACTTTTCCTTTAGAAATTCTTTTCTGAAAATTTCAAAATATTTGATTGTTGTCCAATTCAAAATGAAGTAAAATTCTGAAATCTCAATTACTTGAGTAAAGTAGAATGATGATCCTTCTAGGTTGTTCTGATAATATACCACACTTTAGATGTGGCAGATGAAGTTCTAGAGATCAAACAATTACTCCAGGAATGTCCATCAAAGCAAAACTTGTGAAGAATGATAATCCCACTCTTAAGCAATGGATCCACAAATAATCCACTAAAAAGTGTGTTCCAGTCCGTACAGTCTAGAGGT
The DNA here is from genome assembly GCF_028389875.1 of Rhea pennata. Lineage (NCBI taxonomy): Eukaryota > Metazoa > Chordata > Aves > Rheiformes > Rheidae > Rhea > Rhea pennata. The sequence goes on from NC_084665.1 coordinate 66,022,416, forward strand.
ACTTTTAGGAAGCATCTGGGCCTTTCCAGCAGAACTAGATCGCAGTTTATTGCATTTTCTTTTTCTTGTTTTGGCCTTCATTAGGAGAAATAGAAATGGTGCTACCTCCTACAGAGAAAACAGAAGGAAAGACTGTATTAGAGCTACTAGAGCAGCTTTATATTCCCCAAAAGATTCTACAATGCAGGAATAGCTCCTTAACTAGTGCGTATAACATTACGGGAGGTGTGCAGTGTTGCTGCTGTGAACTAAGAAAGCTGACATCCCTATTTGTCCAAACACATATGTTCATTCTCATCCTTAGAACTTTCCCTCTTCTATGCCTTGCTTATGTGTTAATTTTACACAAAGCATTATACGGCATCCTGATTGAAAGATATTAGATAACCAATAATGATCACTCTGGGCCAGTACTGAGAGCTTCAAGAAGAGCTGGAACAAATGGCATCAAAGAGAAACAGATCAAATGAATTAGTTTACAGTGTTTGGTTTGCATTCTGAAGTAAATACCAGATTATGTTCAGGGTTGCTAAGACTTATTCTTTCAGAAGTATAATTAAAAAGCAAACATTATAGGCAATTTGAATTGTCTTTTTAATAATACCTATAAAAACATATTTGAGAGAAGCAAAGGAGTTTTGATTTCATTCAACACCTATTTTAAATATTTCCACATCTCTGTACAAATCAGGACTCTTCAGCTCTAGAACTGTGAACAAAACAGCTTTTGAAAACATGAAGTGTTAGCACAGCTGGTAGAGTCTGTCACACCAGCTGGGAGAGGCACACTGAGGATCTGGTGGGTTTAGAATGATCCAGAAAACTGAGCTGGAGTAGTTTTGTGGTTTCAAGGCTGTGGCACAGACTTTGGGCTTTAAGGTATTCTAATCCTGTTGGCTCCAAAGTAGCAAAGAAGAAACCTACAAGTGAGGAAAGGGCATCATGTCACCCATAGCTCAGACTGCATCAACTGTACAGAAGATACCAGTATTCCCCAGATATCCATTCAACTATAGCATGGGGAGGATGGGAAGAACAGATAAAAGTTGAGCAGTAGTATCCAGTGGCATTACTTTCACTGGATCCGTGCACCAAAGAGCACTACCACCTTATCCGTGTGGGAGTTATGTCTCCAGAGGGCTCTTCTCTTCTCCACCACCACACTGAGCTGAGGTTTTTGCCTTTTCCATTTCCTCAAGTCCCTTTTGCTCCTAGTTTAGCCATCTTAGAGTGTTTCCCTGGTTGCGAACTTTCAGGTCCTTTCAGGCCTCCTTAAAAATAATTGAAGGGCCCTGAAGTATGCTGTTGTAACAGTCAGGGAAACTTGGGAAGGAGAGTTTGCAAAAATATTTACTATGTGAACTCCCTTCTGCCTGTCTTCATAGGAACTGAACTAAGCGATGAAGGGTGAAATTCGAAACCAAAGCTTCTAATGCAATCCACAATTAAACAGAAAATCAACATGCCCTGAAATGACAACTGAGAAATTATGTCAAAAGCACAAGTCTTCACTGTCTTTATAGCTTCTCAGTCATTTTTCCAATTTGTTGAAGTATGTACTAATTGAATAAGAAACACAGAAAGATGACCCTCCCATGCTTTGCAGACAGGTAAACTACTTCTATTTAGTTTAGAGGCTTGACTATAAAGCATAAATACTCTTACAATTGGTTCTACTATATGCAATTAAACTAGTATTAACAAAAGCAGGAATACTAGTGCAAGCTGACTATTAACATTCCCACTATTAGTCATTTACTTTGATATAACAAAGCTGGAAAATAAGAAATCAAGTCAGTCTTTCAGTCCAACAGTCCTCTTCACCTGAGATCACAATAATGTGTGATTTTGGCTGCTATACATACATTTTATTTCTTTAGCCATTTCAGTATTGGAAGGTTATTATTTTATTGTAGGAAGAAGGTGTATATAATTTTTTTAATCAGACAGCTAACCACTTATGAAATAAATAACTGTGAATTTAAAAGTGTGCATAATGGTTTTGACTATTTCCACTTAGTTTTTCACACTCCTATTTAATTTTATATAACTGACATGATAACAGTTACACTGTGGGTTTGTGCAGTTAGATAATGTAATAGACATGATATTGAACTGCAACTCTTCCTCTTAAAAATATCTTGCTTGATTATACATTTATATACCAGTAAATGTACACATTTGCTCCAAGGACCAGAATGTTTTTGCTCAACAATATTCATATGGTGTGCAGACAACCTGGCCTTCACAGCCTGCTCTACAAACTGGTCTAAAAGGAAGATACACATCCCATGTCCTCTGTGCTTCTCACTCTCGGAATTCCTAGAAAACTTTCAAGTAATCCAAAGTGGGGGTAGGGCATAAAAAGGTGGTAGTGAATGTACATGCAGACAAAATATGTTAAAGAAGAACCAAATAGGACCACCTTTCTCCATTGAGTATCTGTTTAAATATTTTTTGCACTGTATGACTCCATGAAAAATACCTAAAAATTATCATTGTCCTTAAGAATGATCCCAGACTTTAAAGCTGAATAAAGTGGGTAAGGATTCATATAAAAGCAAATGATGTTCAGAAGGTGGCCCTGCAAACTTCAGGAATGGAGATATTTTGCAGAGAGGCCACTGATGTCACTTCTAACAGAAGTTGGTTGTCTAACAGAAAAAGGCTTGAAGGATGCAGGCATTCCAAAATACAATTAACTATTCAGTAAGACATTCTCTGTGTTGATATACTTATTTTGTCCTTCTGCCACTGTTGTGAACAGGGAAGATGATACTTTCTAAAATGTCTTGGCCTATCAACATAAAGTGAAAGCTTGCCTATCAACAAAGTTATAGAGTGAAAGCTTGGTCAGGACCGAGTATGGTGTAGGAAATAATTACAGGTTAATCTGTGCTTGATATTCTGGCTCAAAAGAAATTGAAGACAACTTCAGGAAGAAATTCAGAATGCGTCTGAATAATGACATTGTCCCCAGAAGCATGGTAATAGGGATCTGCTGTGAATTTCTGCATTTCCTAATGAGGCCTTGGAAGGCTGTCTTTATCAATAGATGAAGGAAGGTACACATAACTTTAGGATAAAAGAGTATTTGATTAATATTTTAAAGCTACATTCAAATCTCACTAGGGAAAAGGTCCTTGACAGTGAGAAGCACTATTAGGCTTTCAAATAATTTGGGGGTTGTGCAAAGTAATGATGCAAAACTGACAGAGCCAAGAAGTGCAATGTGACTAAGTTAACAGAGAAACCAGCTCTTTTAAGTTCTTGTAAGTAGTTCAAGATAAAAGTTAACCCTTGTCTATTTAAGTAAGTACCAATTGACTTCTTTTTACTAGTCTTGAGGATTACCCTCCCTAGATATGAGTAGATATTCTCTCATTGTGACAGCCATGTGGCATATGCAAAATGGAGAAAGCTTGAGTCCAGTGTAAAAGTAGTAGTAGAATACAAGCACGATTCTGGAGCTCCATGACAAGAGATCTCATAAGGACCTAAAACCTGTCTTGGCCAAGAGGAATCAGCAGAATCATTACTGCCTGATCTTACTTAGTTTTGCGAACATTTGGTAAGGAATGGTAAATATAGTCTTCCTGACCATAGTTCAGATAGTCTGGCTCTACAGCATCTCTTTAAAACGTAAAAATTAATACAAGGGTAACTCGCATCCTAAGATATCACTCCTCAACTGTGGCTTATAGAAAATCAGTTTAAATTTGTTCAATCCGTAGCTATTGTCTAACACGAATATAGATTTTTATTCAATGTCTAGTAAACATCTCTCCTTCCTCATCAGAGGGGAAAGGATCTTGCTTCATCTTCTTGAAATATATATACAGAATGATGGTGATATAGCTCATTATTATCTGTAAGCAACCAACCTGGATATGTGAACACAAGGCCCAGCAATTTTTGTCTCTGAGCTTCCAAAAGAGAGAAGCTTCTGTCTCTATTTGAATTAATGGTGGAGTGGATGGGCACGCCAAATCATACGCAGTCTGATTTTTAGTACTCACAGATTTCAGAACCTTTTAAAGTGGCTGTAATGCTCATGTTCATGAACTGACCTTTGAGAAATATATTCCCCCAAAGCCATTTGTTTAAGTACCTGTTGAACACTGGATATCATACAGATACATGTACCATAAAGTGTGGGTTGACCAGTCATGCCTAAGAATTTGGACAAAATCAATGTTTTATAGGAACACTACTGACTCCTAAAACCGAGCTTGTGTCTTGGGCTGAGAGGGAATTAGGATGGCTCTTATAAATTCTAGACACTAGGTTACATAAAATAGGTATTTGTATGTACTTCAAAATGCAAGGAGTCCAATAAACTCAAATATGCACTTAGGAACAATGATAATGGATCTATGTGAACTAGGGTAAGAATATTAAGTTAACCTATGTCTAGGGAGTGAAGCAAGTATTCTTAAAGAGCTTAAGTATTTTTCACACGTTGTAAGACTATGTCAGTGCTTGTGCTGAAGAGGTTTCTCCCCTCACACTGCAGTTCCAATGTATCTGATTGAGCCTGTCTATGAAAGCCCAGAAGTTGTAGCTAAAAGAAATTTCCAAGCACCACTTTAAATGGCAGAATACAGACCACAGTACTGCAGGATTCAATGAAATTTTAAGTGTTGAGGGGGACAGCTTTTGCCAACAGCAAAATAGCATCTTGGTGAAATTTGTGTAAAATCCCAGATGATAAAGCATTTCATGCCACATACAGCAAAAAGAGCCTGCTCGCTTTATATGCATAATTACACCAATGACATCAAGAAGAATCAAGAGTACTACACTTATGTCAATGAGTGCATTGCAAAGCTTGACATCTTTGATGATGTTTCTGTAATGTAAATCATACTCAAGCAACAGTTTACCAGACAATCTCTGTGGAGCCTTGCCCCATCTGAATGAAACGAAGCACAGAGAAAGTTACAGCAACATAGAAGAAAGTCATTCTGGGCACAGTGAAGCCAGTAGCTTCTGCACCAACGAAAGCTGCTCTGATGAAACCTGAAAGCTCATTTTACTGGTTAAAGCCACAGGGATGCTTCATGGACTTCAGAGCTCTGGGCATGGTGGTCAAGGGTCTGGGAACCCAGGTGATCTTCTCCTCAATCCTGCCAATGAGGGGGGAGGATGAGAGCAGGAGCAGATGAATTATTCAAATTAACAACTGGCTGTGCCCCTGCTGTTGGCAACAGAGTTTTTGTTTCCATGATCATGGGACTCTATGTGAAGATCAACAACTGATGGGGAGAGATGGGATCCACCTCACTAAGTGGGACACACGTGTCTTTGCCAACAGGTTGGCTAGCCTGGTAAAGAGGGCTTTAAACTAGGTAGGATGGGGGAAGGAGAGAGTTATAAAGACAGGCTGGTCAATAAAACAGCTTAAGTTGGGAAGCCTCCAGTGGGTCCATGCAGCTGGGGATGTGCTATCGGGGATCCCCTTGCACCCTGCCTAGGAAACCTGTATGCACTACCTCTCTGAAATGCCTGTATACCAGGCATAGAAAAAATGTGGGCCCAGTGCTGAATGGAGTGGGGATCCTCATGATGAAGAATACAGAAAAGGCAGAGTTACTGGATGCCTTCTTTGCTTCAGTCTTTACTGCTAAGATTGGCCCTCAAGAGTCCCAGAGCCTGAAGATAAGAGAGAAAGTCTAGAGAAAGGAAGACTTTCCCTTGGTTGAGGAGGATCAGGTTAGAGATCTTTTAGGCAAACTTGACACCCACAAATCCATGGGCCCAGATGGGATGCACCTATGAGTACTGAGGAAGCTGGTAGATGTTGTTGCCAGGCCACTCTCAACCATCTTTGAAAGGTCATGGAGAACAGCAGAGGTACCTAAAGACTGGAAGAAAGCCAATGTTACTCCAGTCTTCAAAAAGGGCAAAACAAAGGACCCAGGAAACTACAGGCCAGTCAGTCTCACATCCATCCCTGGAAAGGGGATGGAACAGCTTATTCTGGATGCCATCTTTAAGCATGTAAAGGATAAGAGGGTGATCAGTAGTAGTCAGCATGGATTCACCAAGGGGAAATCCTACTTAACCAATCTGATAGCCTTCTATGATGGAACGACTGGCTGGGTAGATGAGGGGAGAGCACTATATGTTGTGTACCTTGACTTCCACAAGGTTTTCCACACTGTCTCCCATAACATCCTCCTATATAAGCTCAGTAAGTGTGGGTTAGATGAGTAGACAGTGAGGCGATTGAGAACTGGCTGAAAGGCAGAGCTCAGAGGGTCGTCATCAGTGGAGTGGAGTCTAGTTGGAGGCCTGTGGCTAGTGGCGTCCCCAAGAGCTCAGTACTGGGTCCCATCCTGTTCAACTTCTTAATGAGTTACTTCTGAAATAGTTATTAGATACTTTTACTACTTTCATCTGTTTGATATTTTGATTGGCAAGGTTTCTTGCTATGTGTTTCTATGAATTTGCAAACTCCTTGCCTGTGGTCATTATATTATTACATCTTTTTCTAAGATTATAGATACTCAGATTCTACCTATCAAATACAGCAATTTTTCATCATATTCCAATTCAGAATTACACTTCTTGATTCAATCATTTTACTTTTACCCTCCTAGGGAAGCTCAGGAAGCGTGGGCTAGATGAGTGGACAGTGAGGTGGACTGAGAACTGCCTGAAAGGCAGAGCTCAGAGGGTCGTCATCAGCAGCACAGAGTCTAGTTGGAGGCTTGCAGCTAGTAGTGTTCCCCCAGGGCTCAATCCTGGGTCCCGTCTTGTTCAACTTCTTCATCAATGACCTGGATGAAGGGACAGAGTGCCTCCTCAGCCAGTTTGCTGAGGATACCAAGCTGGGAGGAGTGGCTGACACACCAGAGGGCTGTGCTGCCATTCAGAGAGACCTGGACAGGCTGGAGAGTTGGGTGGAGAGGAACCTCATGAGGTTCAACAAGGGCAAGTGCAGAGTCCTGCACGTAGGGAAAAACAACCCTAGGCACCAGTACAAGCTAGGGACTGACCTGCTGGAAAGCATCTCTACAGAGAAGGACCTGGGAGTGCTGGTGGACAACAAGTTAACCGTGAGCCAGCAATGTGCCCTTGTGGCCAGGAAGGCCAATGATATCGTGGGGTGCATTAGGCAGAGTGTTTCCAGCAGGTGGAGGGAGGTGATCCTGCCCCTCTACTTAGCTCTGGGGAGGCCTCATCTGGAGTACTGTGTCCAATTCTAGCTTCCCAGTACAAGAGAGACATGGAGCTACTGGAGAGAGTCCAGCGTAGGACTATGAGGATGATTAGAGGACTAGAGCATCTCTCTTCTGAGGAAAGGCTGAAGGAGCTGGGTCTCTTGAGCCTGGAGAAGAGAAGACTGAGAGGGCAACTATCAATGTCTATAAATATCTTAAGGGAGGGTGTCAAGAGGATGGGGCTGGACTCTTTTCAGTGATGCCCAGCAACAGGACAAGAGGCAACAGGGACAAACTGAAATACAGGATGTTCCACCTGAATATGAGGAAGAACTTCTTTTCTGTGAGGGTGAGAGAGCACTGGCACAGGTTGCCCAGAGAGGCTGTGGAGTCTCCTTCTCTGGAGATATTCAAAACTTGCCTGGGTGGGTTTTGAATATCTCCAGAGATATTCAAAATCTCTGTATTTTGAATCCAAACGTGCAATAGGCGACTCTGCTTGAGCAGGAGGTTGGACTAGATGATCTCTAGAGGTCCCTTCCAACCTCAACCATTCTGTGATTCCGTGATGAGAAGGAACATTAGGTGCTGTTCAGAAGAGATTCCTCAGGCCAAACACTCAGAGGAAGAGAAATCAGATAATTTCAAAGATGACTCACACAACTTTCATCAGACAATGAATTTTGCAGATTTAAACTGTCTTCCAATAGGATAAAGGGAGTCAAAAATATGGAGTATTTGCTACTCTTTCATACCAAAGAGTGGAAGGTGAAGAACAGCTTGTAGGGATGCGCTATCTAGCAAAAAATTCTCTCATGACATGTACAGGGATGGTGTAAATCATAGAATCATAGAATCAGTAAGGTTGGAAGGGACCTCTGGAGATCATCTAGTCCAACCCCCCTGCTCAGCAGGGTCACCTAGAGCATGGTAGACAGGGTTGCATCCAGGCGGTCCTTGAAGATCTCTGGAGAAGGAGACTCCACAACCTCTCTGGGCAACCTGTGCCAGTGCTCTGTCACTCTCACAGGGAAGAAATCCCCCCTCACATTCGGGCCGAACTTCCTGTGGTTCAGTTTTTGTCCATTGCCTCTTGTCCTGTCACATGGGACAACTGAAAAGAGTTTGGCCCCGTCCCCTTGACACCCTCCCTTCAGGTACTTACACACATTGATAAGATCTCCCCTCAGTCTTCTCCTCCCCAGGCTGAACAGGCCCAGCTCTCGCAGCCGTTCCTCATAGGGCAGATGCTCCAGCCCTCGGATCATCTTTGTAGCCCTATGCTGGACTCTGTCCAGTAGCTCCATGTCTCTCTCGTCCTGGGGAGCCCCGAACTGGACACAGTACTCGAGATGAGGCCTCCCCAGAGCTGAGTAGAGGGGCAGGGTCACCTCCCTTGACCTGCTATGCAGATTAGTGAAGGCGAATATGAAGAAAAATACAGCTTTGCTGAACCTGCTGCCAAAGATCTTGCCTTCTCTAGGGATTTTTGTCCAGAATTCTATTTTGCTAAGCTGTTGCAAACAGGAAGAATACAGTTTTTTGAGAAGTATGTATACAGGTCAGATAACTCATTTTAAGATAGAGCAGCCAAAATCTATAGTGTAGCTGTTGATCAGCATAGGTATTTAACTGGTGCCAGTGCCCAGAATGGAAACAGTTTAACATACCACAATACACAACTACTGTCTTGATAACGACTTCAGGTCAAAGATTCAGTTTGGATTTTCACACAGTTTAATGCAACACAGGTTTGGGACTCAGATCAGAATTCTTTTCCTTGGTTTGCCAAAGAAAAGACACATCACTATGCCATAGTTTCCCTTCAAATTAGCTGTAACTTAGGATTATTTGTAAAGCACTTTAAAGGCAATTGATATAACTGAAAAATGATAAGCTTTGTAGATGCCTATTTCAATGCATTACTTGGCATGTTAGTATTACTAATGTGATTATTTTTTGTCTAAATACTCATTCACCCAATTTTTTTTAATCTAATGAGTAAACTCCTGTAAATTATCAGAATTGTCCTTCTGGTATCTTTTTGAAATTCCTGCATGATGCAGAGTGGTGCCACTCTCCTCCATCATTACTTTCAAAACGTTCTACATTTCTCAGTTTAATTTTCATTTACTATAGTTTCCTTTGTATACAAGTAAGGGGTTTGACAGAGAAATACTCATACAGGCTGTTTAAAATGTTCTAATGCTCCCTTAAGATTTTGTAACATCCCTTTCACCCATCTCTCTCACACCTCTGCTGGAAGCATAGTACATCTGGTAAACTGGTACATGCACACATTTTTCAGCTATTACAGTGCACGGTCCATCAACTCAGAGCAAATCTCCCCTCCCTTTGTTAAAGCCAAGATACCAGACTGTGAATACGAGCAGCTAATACCTTCCTGTCTTGTTCTGTTAACTCTGCTACAAGAACTTCAGGGAAAACAGGTGGTACAGCTAAAGCAGAACATGTAGATACACTGGTGCTTATCGGTGTGCTTACTGACTCACTGTTCTTAAATGCATTGATCCATAGGATATTCACACTATCACAGGACACCTCAGTCTAAAAGAAGTGTCAGGAGGTTGAACCTCCTGCTCAAAGTAGGATCAGTTGTGAGGTTAGACCAGAATGCTCAAGGTGTCATGCTCCAAGGGTCATGAAAACCTCCAAGGATGGAGAATGCATAGCCTTGCTGGGCATCTTGTTCCACTGGTTTACTGTGCTTATGGTGAAAATGTTTTTCCTTATATGCAGTCTGAACCTCTCTTGTTTCAACTTTCACCTGCTGTCTCTTGTCTTCCAATATGCAGCCCTGTGAAAAGCCCGAATTCATTTTCTTGATAATCTTCTCATGGCTAGGGGAAGGCTGCTGTTAGGTCCCACCCAAAGCCTTCTCTTTTCCAGGCTGAACAAGCCCATTTCCCTCAGCCTCTCCTCCCAGGGCAAGTACTCTGGCCACCTGACCGTTGTGGTAGCCCTCTACTAAACTTCCTCCAGTTTATCAATGTTTTTCCTGTACTGGGGGGGTCACGACTGAAAATGAACACAGTTTTCTAGACGTGGTCTCATAAGTAGTGGTGGTCTCATGAGTACTGAGTAAAGGAGGATAATCAATCTACTGGCTGTGCTCTAGCACGGCCCAGGATGCTGTTGGTCTTCTTTACTGCCAGGGAATGCTGCTGGCTCATATTCAGCTTGCTGCCTGCCAAGATTCTCAGACCCTTTTCAGCAGAGTTCATTTCACAATCTCTCTCTAAGAATCCCTTATCTCCAAAGTGGGTCCCTGGTCATAAAGTCAAATCTTGTCAACAACACCAGCTGCACAACCCAATGTTGACCCACAGGCTCTGTCTACTCTTCCCCAAGCCTTTCCCCTGCATCGGCAGGATGGAGGAAAACACCACCTGGGTCCCCATTCCTTTGATTCTCACTCCCAAAACTATGTAGTCACTTGATATGCTCAAGGTCTCCCTGAAGTACCACTAGTGTGTATGTCATTAAGAAGCCAGGGTAATAGTTCAGTGCCAGACAAGACTTGGCAGTTTCTGCAACATCTTGGATCCAAGTTTCCAGCAAGCAACAAACTTCACTAGAGAGCAAGTCAGGTCAGCAGATGGGGGCTTCTGTCCTCTGCAGCAAGGAATCTCCCCCTACTATCACTTGCAGCTTCTTCTTGATCCTAATGCATAGTTCATTGGGTGGCTCCAGCTCCTCCACAGAGATGGCTTTCTTCCCCTTGTCTACTACCACCACACTGAACCAAATCTGCAATTGCAAATATTCAGGCAGAAAAGCAGCCATCTTTTTGTTGCCAAAAGTCACAGCCTTTTCCATTGTAGGACCCCCCTATTTGTCCCACAACCAACCAGAGGCTGTCTTTCCCTTTGTGCAATTAGAGTTTCAAGATCTTGTCTCTGAGAGGTCTCTATAAAGATCCTGTCCATCTCTTTTTAATGTTCCTTGATGCTACACAGTTTGCCCTCCTGCTCCCACAGCTCCTCATCTTGGCAACACAATTCCTCAACTAGCACACAGCTCCTGCAGGCAAGGACACTGCCCTCCTGTGCCCCAGGCTTAGAGAGCCAACAGGCACTCCCTGCAGTCTGAGATCTGGAGAGCTTCATCCTCCCACTGGAGCTCAGTCTGAGTAAAGGCCTCTCCTGTGTCAGGGGTAGTTGCTTAATTTGATGCTGGAAATCATGGCCTGTGGTGCAATACTATGACTGCTGATAAGTTCCATGGGGCATTCAGCAGATTTCTGACCCTCTCCCACATGCCTTTCTGCACAAACTGCTGACAGCTGCACCTTGGGACCTATGCTCTGCACCTGGCAATAATGTAGCTCTTCCCTAGCACTAGTGAATGGGTATTTGGCCTTCCCTAATCGGGAGCCAGCCTTTCCCAGCAGAAAGAGTCTAGATCTGAAGATGTCAAAAGATGCTCTCAGAAGATCTAGAAGCAGAGCCTGGAACTGCTAAGCTTTCTGCATGCACTAACAGACAACAGCAGCCTGAGAAGCATCCTAGTTCCCCTGCTTGTGTCCTGCCCCATGATCTGTCACTCTAACTGCTGAGTCTCTTTGCTGTCCCTAATTGCTGTATTCTCTAACAGTCAGCTAAACAGCATGCCCACCACAGGTGCCTGCTGCTGTAGGATTAAGCTTCTCCCCCACCACTGGGTCCCTTCTCACAAGACTACACTTGAACATCTCCTGACCATGACTGATTTTGCTCATCTCCACCTCCCACACTGCCCTCACAGCAACTAGAAGCCAGGTACAGGCATCTGCTGCTCCAGGATGAGACTCTCCCACTACCCCTACCAACTGTGCCCTTTCTTGCAAGATTACAAAACTACTAGGATGCTGCTCAAGCACTGGCCACTTAGCTTACAAAGGCCACTGTCACCCACCTACCTGCCTTACCTTCACAGCAACTGCCAGTTCATCACAGACATTTTCTGCAGCTGGGAACTCCCTCCCCCCAACTCCAGCCTTCACAATGATTCTCTTTTCACAAGACTCTGCCCTCACTGCCTGAAAGCCCTCTGCGTGGGACTTGCTCAGCTCATGACTGCCATCACCACATGCACTCCTGCTGCCCCCATAGCACCTTAAAGCCAGTGGGATTCTTTGAGAAGTTATCACTTGATTTTTAAGACAGATAGATGTTTGCTACCTTCCAGTCCTACAGCACAGCAGTTAGTTTTAAAGAGACTGCATTGTTTTGTTAGCATCACAGGCACTTCATTTGTAAATTCTCCAGAACTCTTGGATGGAGAGTATCAGGGCTTAGATACTTGCTCCTTCTTAATAATCATTTTATTTCAGTACTTTCTTTTTAGACACTTCAATTGCTTCGTCTTACTTAAATGAAAAGTAGATATAAAGTCCCTTAAAATGTTATTTTTCCTTTTCCTGGACTTAAAAAAACTCAGCTAACCAAACAAAAAACTATGTTTTAAAAGCAGATAAGTTACACATATAAGGTCATACTGTGTCCTTGGATATGCGCATACTGCTCCCACTGCAATGAAAAGGTTGTATGTGTACTGAAGGGTAGACTTTAGGTTAAAATACTGACATCCTGTTTATACTAAGAGAGATATTGTCAGAAGTGAGAGGCTAAAAATGTGACTAAATATTTTTCCTTTATCTTTTTACAGGGTCCATGTAATTCCTTGGGCAGAAGGGTTAGAACAAAACAAAATGCAACTTGTCAAAGCTCTACACAGGCTAAATAAAATAAAATAAATGCCAACACTCATAAGTTGTAACAAACTACCATGAGATGGAGAAAATATTGAAAATATATGAATATATGAAAAGAAATAAAAACATTTCAAATTCAAAATGCCAAACAGGCTCTCACAGATGACTATGAGGAGAAAAAACTTTAAATTCAAAAGAATTTGCTGTAAACTGAAATAGAATAATAAACTGCAACTTAAATAATCAAGCAAAAAAGTACTAAGATTAACTAAACTATGTGACATGTGATATTTGACATAACTGTATTTTGTCACAAATGAGGACAAAGGGGGCATTTGCAATTCTTACAAATTATTGATGGAATTTGTACCTATCCAACAAAGACAATGTGGTTCATTGTATCTAGTAAGATTCATAAAACAAGAGAAAAGTTACATAAAAATGAGGGGCTATGATCTATTATTAACATTCTTTCTGCCTTCTGACTTCACTGGCAGGCCTTTTCTTGTGTAATTTAAATGGAACTGAAGGTATATGTGATGAGTCTGAACTCTTTGCCTAACAGGAGGCAGGTTTGGATGGAAGAGGGGAATAGGGACAGCACTAGATATAATATTGCCATCATGTCCTTTCAGGTTTGAGAATTAACTAAAGGATTTGCATAACAAGCTCTCTCTTAAAGTTTCAGGTACTCCCAGACAATAGCTGTGAGTGTCCACTATCTACTTCTTGTCACTCAAGGATTAAAAACTCAAATTTAAATGTCCCGTTGTTTTGAACACACCATTCTGAAATATTTTGCCCAAAGAAAGATATTTGGAGATTTTAGTTTTTCATAAATGCTTACATCCTTGACATCTTGTCTCTGTGTAGGATGAAAATATCTCCAAATCTAGAAAATTTTCACAGAACTAAAATTAGGTTTGACACATTCCTGTAGCTAGCACAAAAACCATTTCAAAGAAAAATGCTACTATTTGATGCAAGTACGTATAAGGACACATATTTTAGAACAAAAAGGGCTAAAGTAAGCTTAAATTGTTGTTTTTAAAAACAAATAAATATTTCTGTAGTTGCAGGGAGTGAGCCTGAGAGGTCTGGACACTGTTTGCATGTACTATGCTTAGAAGCACACCAGGATATAGTTTTTGGAATAGTTCATGTTTGTGGGTTCCTTATACAAGAGAAGGAACTCAGTGAGGTCTGTGACATCTTACATCTCAAAAGTTACTATCACGCAAAGTGAAATTGTTAACCACCAGCTTATAAGAAGTTTCTCAAAATCTTTTTCTTCTACAGGAATTAAGGAACATGTTGAGTTGAGAGAGATTCTTGCAGCAATACTGCATACAACTACTGGAAATGTTTTGCTCTCATTAGCTGTGTCAGCTCTTCTGGGTAATGTTAGCCTGTCAGCACTGTAGCAGTTATACACTTTATGTCTCTTGCAGTGAACCTGGAGCAAGCTAGCTAATATACGAATACACAACTTTGACACAGGAAGGATGATAACAGCACATTTGTCAAGGCCCTGCATGCACTAATAGCACTTAACAGTCCCGACCAGGCTCCCTTGGGGCCTCTACCCACATCCTCTGCCCCTGGTCTCAGAAGCCCCATTTCAGCTCAGCTTTTGCCTGAGCTATGTTGTAAGTGTGCTCGTCTCCAGCCCCATCACAACCATGTCCCTGCCTGTCCTTGGGCCTTGCTGATCCAGACCCCCAACCTGTGGGCCAACTGGCCAGTGTCAGACCCGTCTCATTTATATGGACCTGTCTGGTGATCACTGGGCTGTGTCCAACCCTTGTTACCATCACTGGACCTGATTTTGACTAGCAGATTGACTTCCCAGCTAGACCTTGAACCTGCCTTCTCCCCATGGAGGTGCCTGATGCCCTGTGCTCTGGGCTGCTCCCACTGCCCGTTAGGCTGTCCTGCTCAATCCCGGGTAGTGGGATTTCCCTGGTTGACAAGGCCCTGCCATGCTGCCACAGGGGGCCCCCATGGTTCACCAGCTCTTCGAATGCAATTAGCCCTCATTGCACCCTGACAGTAGTCTAACTTCAAGAGAAAAACTCTATAGAAGACGACCTGCTTTCTGGAGCTGTCATATGATAAGCATTCTTAACTGCATAGTCCCCCACTGTATTTCATATGCCACTTTACCGACTTAAAGGATTTAATGCAGGAAATATTTAAATCAGCTTCCTGGCCTAGCATATACTTTCATATATATTACTGAAGGAAGTAAGTTGAGCTGCAACGAGTTATCCCTGAATTCTTCATTTGAATATTTAAAATCTAACGAACTAGTAATCATCTACACCTTTTTGTGCTGTACAAAATGAACCTAGAGCTCTGACTGAAAAGTCTTTTCTACTGTTATAATTGCTTATTGACTCGATCTGGAAGATTTCACTCTAAACTGGAAAATACCAGCCTTGCAACAGATCACATTCTATCAGCTTTTTGAATGATTTTCCTTAGCAGGTTATACATATAATAACATATTTAAGCTGATAAATGTCAGTATGTTAACAGAGATACAAACTGAGTAACACTGCATCATGAAATTTCCGTGTAATTCCCCTGAGTTTTCCCGATCTATGACCTGCAAAGATGCTTAATTCTTTTAAAATTATAGTAAATCAGCATTTAAGCATTAGTACTATAATAACAGTACTACACATTACTATGTCCAGTTACTAAAGATACATTATAAAACATTAATGACCAACTTTTTTCATCCAGGCAGCTTCTGTATATAGCACTATTTAGAAAAAGATAGTAATATTAAAATAAGTTATTTGAAAAGAATTTAGTAACTTAATTTCAAGTGATTTGATCTATTTGTGATCTTGAGAATTCAGCAGAACTGCTTACTGCTGGTGACTAAAAATAAGGCAAAATATTTTATAATGTCAATTTCCCAAAATTTTCCTGGAAATCAATAGTAATAATAAAAATCAAATCAAGTATCAACATACCGGTCTTTTTCAGTTCCTAAATTACAATTGTATAATCATCTTATGGTTTGGAAGCTCTACCCACAAATATTAGCCAGCAGAAAACATGACCTTCAATTGGCCATCTGTACCACAGTCATGTTTTCAATTAGCAGCCTGAATAAGGCACCCAGATAGATTCTAGCTGGAGAATCTAGTTCTTTATAAAAATGCTTAAAAATTAACACCTGCTTGTCAAATTTGAGAATTAAGTTTTTCATAAAAACTAATTTAGTAAGTTATCACAACAATAAAATACAGGCTAGATATTAATAGCATGCATCCTTTGTTTCTTTTGTTTACTTTAAACAGGCAATACTGCTGTTCAGTTAACAAAATATATTCCACCTAAACTATGGTGATATGAAGCAATTTTACTTTTTTGGCAGTGTTTGAAATAAAAGTTCTATTATATTTATTGAGGGTATTTTTAGAAATGTTACGAGTTTAGTCTAGCTTTGCTCATCAGAATCAGTATACATTTCCTTTGGAACAACAACTCCCAAACACTCAGAAATTTCCTCTAAAAATGGATTTAGAACATAGCTGAAGATATTCTTCACAAATTCAGGGATGAAATCCTAGGTTATTGCTAGATCCTGTAAGGATTGCAAAGGTAGGATGAAGACTGAAGCTGGCAGGTGGGTTTGGCTCACAGGTCACAGAGCATACAGGTTGTTGTTCTGTAGGTAAGGCCATGGTTCTGGTCTGATTTTGTCAGTTTTTAAATTAAGAGCAGTAGGGACTGAAGACCTATCTTTATCTTGGAGATTGCAAAGACTCTGGGCTGATGCAAACAGCAATGGAAGACTCATAGCAGATTACTGGACAGCTGCTGGTCACTGGGCTGTAGTTAAGCTAAGCTTAATGTTATGCTTAGGATTGAAGACAGGAGAGCTTGTTTTGTTGCTGCACTGTGTGCAATTCACAGAAGTAGTATAAAGCTACCAGTAGAAAGGGTCAATGTGGCCAGTTTAGCATTACATCTGAGCCACCTGGCAATGATTAGAACTGGTTTGAATTATGGTTCAGGAGAGTATGGGCTGAGAGACATGTTGGATTCTTTAAGGCTGTTGGATTCTTTGGGGAGAGCTGGTGCTGGAAACATTGAAAATGTTGAGTTGCTTATGGAAGGTTCTAGGGAAGTTTGGACTTTCAGCTATTATTAATTCTAAAATTGAAGCTAAAGTTTAAACCCCAGTGTTTACTAGGGTCTCTTCTCCGTCTTGTGGGGAAATGGCCTCTGCATTCTGGGTCCTACAGTATAAACAGTGCTTAAATTTAGTGACGATTCTGCAAGACCTACAGGAGTATAAAGCAACCAATACTGGAAGGAACAATGGCGCATGATAGGGCGATTATGGAAGGCCTGACTACAGTTAAATCTAGAATAATGATATTAAACTATTTGTACAGGAATCAAGTTTGACAGATAAAGATTTGGACTGATGATAACAACGAGTTACAAATCTTGTAAGTTAAATTTAGTGCAAAACATCCAATAGCTTTGCCATTATGATCAGGATCATCTTCCTACATACCCAGACAAAATGGCTTAAAGAAGTCAGTATAATAATATCTGTAAGAGAATACAGAAGGCACATTTATTCTATGCTAAGGAACAATGAGTGGCAAAAAGTTATGTTATGTTACTTGTATGTAGATTGTTTCATTTCTCTATCCAGTGTATTGAGACATTAATATCTCCAGCTATTTAATAACGCCTTTGTTCCTGCAGTATCTAGCTGTGCATCTCTCAAAAAATTGGCACCTGATGAAGATAGACAGCTATTTATCTCATTATTTTTGTAATATCTGTGTGCATGGCATAAGGATATTTCAGAGGATAGGTTTTTGTTTGAATACTATAGATTTGTATCACCTGCAGCTGTGTAAAAGATAAATATATTTCAAATCTTAGTCAAAAAGGACTTTAAGTTGCTGTAAAAGTAGTCCCCTTTTAATATAAGGCATGAGAGTTGGTCTTTGTCTTCCATCACAAGACAAGTAAGTTGTCCAAATTTAAAGACAATGATAGTAAATAAATCCCTAGCATATCTTAGGAAACAGAGAACTTCTTTTTAAAAAGTTCTCCTTAGATCAAACAATACATGAAATTACATTGCCTAATTTACTATTCAAGATGTGTATTGAAACACAAATGTAAAACTGCAAGCATTAAACAATTTTATGATAGGTAATCAGATAGTAATAATAATTTCAAGTAATCATTACTATGCCCACAAGTTTCTTAGGCAAGATTTCTTAATTAATATTTAAAAGATATGTTTTTA
This sequence comes from Rhea pennata, assembly GCF_028389875.1. Classification (NCBI taxonomy): domain Eukaryota; kingdom Metazoa; phylum Chordata; class Aves; order Rheiformes; family Rheidae; genus Rhea; species Rhea pennata. The sequence goes on from NC_084665.1 coordinate 66,040,600, forward strand.
TTATCTGAGCATGCTAATAAACTTATTTGCATTTTAATTTGTAAATTAGTAGCTCAAAAATACTTTTTATATTCTACAAATGCAAACAAGTGTGCTTGTTTTGCCTGTTTAAATAACCTAAGTAGCAAAGGCCTCGAACATGGAATATGATTTTCTCTTTGCTGATCCACCATGTATTTAGCTTTGATATTGAGTTATATAGCAAGACTATTAAGAGCGAATTTATTAAAGTGTGCCAACATCGTTTACTTTTCACAATGTAAAGTGAAAATTTCAGCATTAGATTTAAAATTTCATAATGTAATAATGAAAACATGCTAAGTACCTAACAGGGATTGCAAATGTATAAATGTTAGTTGTATTTTAGTCAACTACTTTAATGTGAAATTACATCTACATCTACAAAAAAATTAAAATCCTCAGCAGTTTCTTGTAAGCCAGGACCTTGCATGTGGCCTCTAAAAAAGTAAGGTGACAAAACTGATATGATGCATGATAACTGTAATGAGTCATTGTAGAAAGCAGGATGGCAGTGGGACTGATTCATCCCTGCTCATTACTCTTCAGCATTAGTTAAGGCACAGTCCCACTTCATATTCAAAGTGTGCAGAAGCAAATTTGCTATGATTATTTTTAATTTGAAATATGTTAAAAATGTGCAATATTTTCCCTAAGTCACTAAGTGTCCTTGAGTTTCCCCAAGGAGAAAGGAAAAAACTCAAAACTCAGTAATAACAGAAAATCAATCAGCTTTCATCTCCTGGTATAAATCTTTAGTAGCCAGTCTCTACAGTATTTTCAATAGTGTAGAAGTCTATTGTAAGACCAATTTTAAAAATAAGAACAAAAGATTTTACTTAAACTTTTATTTAACTTTTCTATTTGGTCCATTTGGAAAGTAGTAAGTAGAAATCAGTAATATGATTGTCGGCAAGCAGGACATGTTATTCAGGATCTTACTGAACTGATTAATACATTTTTGTTCAGATAATAATCACATAGCACTCAGTGAGAAGGGCAGGTGTTAAGACATGAATGCACATGCAGTCATGTTCTTAATTTGTGAAAAGGTAATCTTTTTTGTTTGTTTGCCACACTCATGGATGTTTTGAATACGTAATTTTTTAAAAAACAGGCACTGTGTTTTTAACCATCACTCATACAAAACTCTAGATATATGTAAAAACAGTGAGAGAAGCAATGTTGTCCTCTTAATTCAGACTATTACCTACTCCCTTTTAAAAGTACCCTTAAAGATTTTCAGCTTCCATTTAGAGTATAATGTTCAGATAGAATGTGTTTGTTTTAAAGAGTTTTTACCAGTACACGTATTTCAATACTTGACAGAACTGTAGAAAGCTGCCTTAAAGTTAAAACAAAATTGTGTATTACTTGGCCTCATTCTCTTAAGAATATGCAGAAAATCCAAAGTATAGATGAGAACAAAGCTCTACAAACAGTACATGTAAGCATAACTCATAGTTTTGAACAAAAACCACATGAAAAATAGCGGTTTTGTATTCTTTTCACCCGAAAAGAAACTCGGTATTTTTATGATTTAGTATTTTTGTGACCATGTCACTCTCAGTTTATACCCTCACATTTGCCTAATGTGCCAAATTTGAAAGATGTGGCTTCTGCAAAATAACTGAAACTGCTAGAGCTAAAAGCCTCTGTGTATTGCTCATGTGTAGGGGGACAGTGAACTACCAGCAGAATATCCTTCAAATGATGTAAAGAACATATTAACTAAGAAGATATTGCAAAGGTTCAGGAGAAAACTCCTTTCATCTCCCCCATGCCAGGTGGACACGGAAATCTGTGCCAAATGAAAATTATTCTTCCTCCAGCTAGTCCATTCTTAGATCTTTCCATTCCTCAGGGAGGTCTTGAGAATCTTACAAATAATTTGCATGCAGCAAAGTGAAGAACACTCACCCAACTGACAGACCTTTCTTAGCCTCAGAGAAAGCTACATGAACAAATACTTCAACTTTTCCTTTCAAAAAGCAATGACTCCTTCCCTGTTAATCATGAAATTTTTAGTTCTCAGGTCTCTGAAAAGCTACTCTTCCCAAGGGAGGGTGAGCACATTATTTCTTCCAAGGATGTTATCTCAATCATTTGTGTATATGTTAACCATAGACGTAAATGGTCCTTAACTTGGTGATTTCACCATAATCATTCTTTTCAACATGAACATTTTAAAAATCCTACATGCAGTAGAAATTATTCAGTATTAACAGTCTTTAAATCATGACTTTTATAAAGAACATTTTGTATGTTCTGATTTTGGGATGTCTTTCTTTTCTTTCTTAATCCTCCTGTTTCTGAAGAATGTGTATGTGTAACAGCTTGTTGACTCACCAGCTTTGCCCAAAGTATGAACAGGATAGTTTAAGGCAACCCCTGAATCTCAGATCCTCTTCCTCTAAGGAAAGATCTTTACTAATATGCATTAGAAGAAACTTCTTTCCCCAAATGTGGCATCCAAGTTACCAACAACCATGACATTTCAATTCAGTTAAGATGTGCCAACCAGATTCTTCAGAACTTCTCAACCTCTACGATGATATGCCACTCCAAGAGTAGTCTGGAAATGCTAATGTTCTCGACCACAGGGCAATGGAATATCCACTATCTGTCATCATGAATATCGGACTTAGGACCATAAAGTATATTGCAGAAAGTAAAAAATAAATTTATTTCAATACATTTTGAAGAAAGTAACTACTAGATTTGGAGAAAAATACAATAGAAATGACAAAAAATACACTTACTGTGCGTTGGATATTTTATCTTTGGGATACCTCCATGCTTTTGCTTGGATGGCAGAACTGAGAATTGAAACTAGTAGAAAATTTCTGTAACACTTAGAATTGTGACCCAGAGATGACTTATATCCTTCAGGCATTGCCTTCCTGAGTAAGAACTACTGTTTGCAGTAGGAGTAAGAAATCCCCTGAAGTGTAAATATACCCTTGCATATTTCCTGTAACATTTAATCTTGGTAGGTATTTCAAAAGAGATAACAAACTTTAACTCTCTGCTAATGAAATTCAGTTTGTCACTAAAAAAAGCAAGGTAGATAGATCTAGAGAGATTCAGTATTTCCTTTGTTAATAAACAAAATCCATTCATATTATACTGGATGCTCTGTGTAAACTGTGTGTGACAGGAAATTTTTAGGACTTGTGCACAGATGTTTATTTCACTACGTAATTTTTCTATATTATATATACTTGTATAATAATTGCATGAAAATTAAGAATGCAGTTTTCTACTAGCTCTTGGTAAAAACTAGACACGCTCATTAATGAGAAGATGATGGATATAAGAACATGCTTGCATTATATGCATCTGAATCACAGCTAGTCTTCCTTGGAAAATGATACCACAAAAAGTAAGAAAATTTGAGCAGTTAGACTTTCTGCTTCTCCCTTTCTGGCTTTTAGAACAACCCTTGCTCCTGAAGCAACACAGAGAAAGCATGGTCTGTATCCTGAGGCAATGTTGTTACCACAGGGATGGTAAAGAGAAGCTTAGGAAGGAATTAAGAGTACTCTTTAAAGCAGCTCTGTAGTTCACATGCTAGAGTTTCTTGAAAGACTGTGAAATGGACTACAGCTCCAGCTGAAACTGGCTCATGCAAACATCATGACCTTGGCAACGCAGACAACAGTAAGTTAAATTCCTACTCTCTCTACTTTGGAACAGTCTAAGGTTTATTGGCTACAAGATGGCTAAGTATGCTTTCCGTATTACTTTTTTCAGCAATTCTTAACAGACACTCATCAAATAGTAAAAATTCAAACAGTATTCAGATACCTTGAAAATATCCCAGCATTCAGACTTCAATGATTCTGTGTAAAAGATACGCATGTAGTAAGTTTAATATTACAACTAAACTTAAGTATGTAATTCTGATTCTGCTATATGTAAAAAGGATGCATATTTAAAAAAGTAGAAATATAAGACACTAATCTGTATGGTAAGCAAGAAAGTATCTCAGTTGACTACAAAGCAGCAGAAATCAAGCTAAATTATTATTTGTTTCTGACAGGAATTTTGTCTGGTAGGAGTGTATTGGAGGAATTTCCAAATTGGTAATACAGAATTACCATTTGCCAATATGTAGCTTCATATTTGAGATTGTAATTACGAATTTATTTTTATTTTAAGAAACATGGATTTCTCTTCCCATATCACAGAATCACAGAATGGTTGACGTTGGAAGGGACCTCTGGAAATCATCTAGTCCAACCCCTTCGCTCAAAAAGGGTCACCTAAAGCACGTTGCACAGGATCACATCCAGGCAGGTTTTGAATATCTCCAGAGAAGGAGACTCCACAGCCTCTCTGGGCAACCTGTGCCAGTGCTCTCTCACCCTCACAGAAAAGAAGTTCTTCCTCATATTCAGGTGGAACATCCTGTATTTCAGTTTGTCCCTGTTGCCTCTTGTCCTGTTGCTGGGCATCACTGAAAAGAGTCCAGCCCCATCCTCTTGACACCCTCCCTTAAGATATTTATAGACATTGATAGTTGCCCTCTCAGTCTTCTCTTCTCCAGGCTCAAGAGACCCAGCTCCTTCAGCCTTTCCTCAGAAGAGAGATGCTCTAGTCCTCTAACCATCCTCATAGTCCTACGCTGGACTCTCTCCAGTAGCTCCATGTCTCTCTTGTACTGGGAAGCTAGAATTGGACACAGTACTCCAGATGAGGCCTCCCCAGAGCTAAGTAGAGGGGCAGGATCACCTCCCTCCACCTGCTGGAAACACTCTGCCTAATGCACCCCACAATACCATTGGCCTTCCTGGCCACAAGGGCACATTGCTGGCTCACGGTTAACTTGTTGTCCACCAGCACTCCCAGGTCCTTCTCCGTAGAGTTGCTTTCCAGCAGGTCAGTCCCCAGCTTGTACTGGTGCCTAGGGTTGTTTTTCCCTACGTGCAGGACTCTGCACTTGCCCTTGTTGAACCTCATGAGGTTCCTCTCCACCCAACTCTCCAGCCTGTCCAGGTCTCTCTGAATGGCAGCACAGCCCTCTGGTGTGTCAGCCACTCCTCCCAGCTTGGTATCCTCAGCAAACTGGCTGAGGAGGCACTCTGTCCCTTCATCCAGGTCATTGATGAAGAAGTTGAACAAGACGGGACCCAGGATTGAGCCCTGGGGGAACACTACTAGCTGCAAGCCTCCAACTAGACTCTGTGCTGCTGATGACGACCCTCTGAGCTCTGCCTTTCAGGCAGTTCTCAGTCCACCTCACTGTCCACTCATCTAGCCCACGCTTCCTGAGCTTCCCTAGGAGGGTAAAAGTAAAATGATTGAATCAAGAAGTGTAATTCTGAATTGGAATATGATGAAAAATTGCTGTATTTGATAGGTAGAATCTGAGTATCTATAATCTTAGAAAAAGATGTAATAATATAATGACCACAGGCAAGGAGTTTGCAAATTCATAGAAACACATAGCAAGAAACCTTGCCAATCAAAATATCAAACAGATGAAAGTAGTAAAGTAGTAAAAGTATCTAATAACTATTTCAGAAGTAACTCATTAAGTACTGATAATGTTATTTTCTAGTGCTTTGGTATTAGCTGCTTTGGTCAGCTAGGTTTTCCATTTGACTTGTTTATGTACTTGCAGTTTTGTATCTGTCTTTGTTTCCAGTGTGGTTTGGTTGCTATGTCCTTGTTTTATAAAGCTTTTTTTTTTTTTTTTTTTTTTTTTTTTTTTTTTTTGCTGTGACTTGAAACGAGAGGCCAAACACACGGATAAATTTTACTTCTTGAAGCAAAAGAGGACTTAGCATTATTCTCTTGCAGCATCAAGAAAGAATAGCTGCTTTTAGATACCCTAATTTAACAGAAAGAGGATTTTGAAAGACCAGAAAAGAAGAAGTTGCACTAATCAAGAAGAAAGTGGTACAAACAAGGGAAGAAGAGGCAATACCACATTAAACACAAATTCTGACTGCATTCCAAACGTGGACAGAGAAAGCTTTAGAGACAACTGGAATGCAGAAAATAAGGAAAAGTAGGAGGATCAAGGATAATTCCCAGATTTTTGGTCTTAGAAGCAAAAATCAAATACAGAGTTAATAGAAGTATTCCAAAATCAGAAACTCGGGAAATAAAAACTTTTTGCCAATAATTTCTTTCTAAATAAATGAAGTTATGTCTGTACTCAGGAGATGACAGAATCAAGATATGCATATGAATGGGAGTTAGAAAATGTAGAACTGGTAACATCTAAATAGAAAAAAATGGGTAAAATAGATACCAGTAAAGAGCTGTGACAGGGTAAGGATATATAAAGAAGCCTGCCAATGGTAGATTCTTAAAAATCTCTAAAGAGAAGGGGATAGAAGGTTGTGAAGCTGGCCAAGACTGAAAATTGAACAAGTAAAAAAGTAGGTTTTGAATCATTTCCTAATTTCTTGCTCAATAGATAAAGCAGAAATAGGAGAAAAGAGATCTTGTCTATGCTAGGTATCTGAATTACTTACAGGATTTTTTTTTTAACCGCAACCATCATTACAAATAATTTCTGTTCTTACTTTACACATCACTTAAGGAGGAATATGCTATGAAATACATGTGTTACTCTTGATCATCAAACCATTTGGCTATTTAAATTAGTTATTTTCTTCATTAGATATTATTTTGAGTTTATACTAGTCAGAAATAAATTTCAAAGGTCTACTTACATTGACTTCTAAACTAAGTATCTTTAGAAAACTCGCATGTAACTTTGAAAAATGGTGTATTTAAGTAAGATAAATTAAAAGTAAAGCTTTCAGTTTTGCTGGTCAAATACTATAATTTGACCATACTAATGTACTAGTGCATCACTTAATAAAGGCAACATTACTCAGGCCCATCACTGCAAAAAAAAAAATTCTAATTTTTATTGAGTGCAGAATTTCAGTACAAAACTAAGTTGAGATTTCTTCTGTTTTTTAGTTCTAGACTGTTTCACAGCAAAGTAATATCCAGTTAAAACTTATCCCATCTGTCTTTGAATTTGGCCAGATTAGAATGTTACCGCAAGATACCTCACCTGTGACTGGTATTTAGACGTGCTCAAGCCGAAGTAGCTCTTGACAAAAAGCAGCTCTCTCATATGTACTGGCCACCAGTGACACAATCACCTGGACTACATAAAGTCTACCTGGACTCTACTTAGTATAAATCCACAGTTTTGTTATCCTGTTGCTTATAACAAAAGAATGAAACACTTTTATGGCTTTAATACAAAAATATAAAGTGTGGACAATAGTAATGTTAAATTAATGATAAATATGGTTTGCAAAATTGCAATGAAGGTAAGTGAAGGTTTCATTTACAGATACCTTCAGTGAAGCAAGACTCAGCAACAGATGAATTAGAAGCAAGTAAGAACAGCAGCAGATTTGCAACAGAAATATATCTTAAGTTAAAAAACGGCAACTTTTGCTAACAGGAATAGTGCAGATAAAAGAGAATCTACCAAAGGACTAACAACTAAAATCTCTAAACTGATCTTCTTAAAAAGGGCTTTAAAAGAAAGAAAAGATATCAGATGAAACACATCAACAATTACATTTAAAAGAATAAATTATTTACCCTTAAAAAGATTGTGGCAAGTAGTCTACAACTAAAAGAATAATTGTCTATTAATCATAGGAGCCAATACGGAAACAATTCAGGAGAGCCAAGCTCTCATCATGAGCCTTAATTAAAGCACATCATATAGCCTATTAGACAGCGTAAGAGAAAAACTGTGTAATTAAAATGTATGTACATTGTTGAGCAAAGATGCACTAACTGTTCAAGGGGACAATGCTATTTTGAAAAGTTCAAAAGCAGTAATTCTGCACTTGGTTGCAGGCAAATTCTAGCTCCAATTAGCCAAAATACTTCAAAGACTAATGACACGTGCTGTTATACCGCCATCCTGCAGCAAGCTGCCTGCAGCTTTGCATAAAGAAAATAGTTTGCCTGATGATATCTTAAAAACCTTTAAAAACCAACAAGAATTAGAGCATACTTGTACTGAAGACATGAAAACATCAGTAGAGATTTAGCTATACTGTTGCAGATACTGCTTAAGAAACACTAACCCTACTGAAATCAATAGCCAAACTTCTTTCCTCTCAGTGGGGTCAGGTTCTCATTGTCTGTAAAGACAATTTGAACGTACAGCTTCTGAATCCTAATTATCTGGCAGTTAAATGATGTTATTTAACTGCCAGATACAACAACATGCTTCTCATGTTGTAAATATAACACATTATTATAAATATTTAGTATATAAATATGCTATATTGGTACACATATACATACTGGTAAACAGTCTCAGATAAGAGGGAGTGTTCATGTGAGCCTCCTATTAATATCAGCCCATTTAAAATGAAAATAAAATTACTGATTAGAAATTTAGGAATCTTACATTTTCTATTAACACCAAGTCTCTTCATTAATATGACAACCAAGGACTGCATTTCTTAAGTTATTTCAAAGTTATAAACTAGAAATCTCTTTAAAAGACCAAAAATAGATTTCTTCAGATATTTCTTTGCATTCTAACACAAGGATTTTTTTTCAGAAGGAGCCTATAAGTAAAAAATGTAGTAAATTGTGAAGTAAGACTTCTGAATTATAGAAATGTTAGCTTTGGTAAAAAAAGTCATCTACAATATGGTGGATGTAATATGCCAAACTCCAAATCCCTGTTCTATTTTTTACATTTGAGCGACATCTATAGGTTCTTTCCTGTAAGTGATAGATTTTACCTTTTTGTTGAAAGTCAGGCTCTGACAAGAAGGTTGATCCATTTTTCATCATCTGGAACTCCTCAGGATTTTCAAAATACCTGTATTTGCAAGCTTTTTCAGCAAACTCTAACTGTACAGTACAACACATCATCATTGTACAGATTCCTTTCTAGTTCTCATATATAGTAAATGCAAGATAAGTAATTGGAAGCCTTTTGTATATAAGCCCCACTAGCTGAAAAATCAGGTGAACATATGGAACGCAGGCTTTTCAATTCATTGAAGAAAGAATAAAATTACATGCAACCATATTAATGCTGCATCTTTTTCAAAAATTGTTTTGCTGTTTTCAGCAGAACAAGATTTGCACATTTTTGTGTGCTTTTGGGCAGGGTCCATTTTGTTTGGAATATGCTTTTTTTCCCCCTTTGGTCTGTTCCATGGGGCATCAAAGCACAGATAAAACTTATTCTATTACTTTTTTGGCAGTCAAAGTCCTCAGGCTGGATTTCCTAGACGCCACTCCTAATTTCCATTGATTTTGCAATAATAAGTGGAGTCTAAATCTTTTCCAAAAAATTCCACTGTCAGGAAATGCAACAAAGGAAATCTGTGCTACTAACTTTGGAATACACATTGAAACATTTTGAGCTGTAATAAAAGTACCGTTAGTAACTTTAAGAACTGCTTAATATCACCAATTATGTTATATACTATGCAAACTATATAGGAAGGACTATAGGACATAGGACTTCATTGAAAGAAATATGGAAAAAATCTCTCTTAGATCAGCATGTCAAATCTTGGCATTACAGAAGCTTTGAATCTGTGATTTTTAACTATGCCAGATTCAAGGAACCAAATTTAATATTGGTTTTATCATAGAATACTCGGCATCTATTTTGGATAATGTAACTTCTAAGAGCCAAAGAGCTTCCTTCCACTTATTACCCAAAAACCATCCAATTAAATTGGACAATTGAAGAGATGAGAATTCTCCTTCAACATGAAAACTAGCCTGACCACTAGAACTGAGACTGCAAAAGTACTAGGGTCTTTTCACAGAAGTAATGGCCACAGGACTCCCGAAAACTTTCTTACAAAACAAGTATTCCTGGAAACTTTACAGAAGTTCATATTAGAAATAGGAAAACTTACTGCTGTCTAATGTCAGCTTTATTTAGAAGGCCTTGCATCTTCTTACTGTTGTTGCCAGATCAAATCTTTGACACCATCAAATCATGCATCTCCGCTAATGACTAAAAATGACCATTCTTGAATTAACCAAAACCTAGCCTTCTAACCGACATATGACACTCACTTTGCCAGGCCCAGCTTTCATTCAAGCTCTGGGGATGCTGAGTGATCTTACCTTTCAATATGTATGAAAAATAAGATCTACTTCAGCCTTGCTGTTAGAACATCTTACAACAGCCCCAACATCTACCCTTCTACTAATTAAAACTCTACTTACCCTGGAACTGATTTTATATGGTAGGCACCAAACCTTGTTTAAGTGCTGTAAGTTACAGATCAGAAGATGCTCATTTAACTCAATCCTAATTCTTACAAGAAGTATAATTTAAAAATGGAGAGCTCTCTTTAGAAGTCACTGTTAAAGATTAATCACTTTGTATTTTAGCCTTTCAGCCTCACTTTATACAAGCCTTTTGACTTGCCATATCCAACAATATAGTCTTTATTTTCTGCTGTCACAACTACTAGAAGAACCCTAATCATAACCTAAAAGCTTCACTACAGTGACGTGAACTACATCTCCCATATAATTAGCTCTGAGTCTTCCCCAGAAAGCCCTCTTCCTAAATTACAAGCCTACAGGGTCCAGAAACACCATCAGCTATTTTGTCCCTTCCATCTCAACCATACACTAACCACAACATGAACAACAAAAAAGTAATTCTTTGCTTTCAAAAATGATGCCTTAAATTCCCCTTGTATTCAAAAGCCTAAGTCCCTTCCCTCACCTGCAAGCAGGTGATTCATACCAGACCGTACACCACCCCACCCTGTCGCCACTGCCCTGTCGCTAGCAGTGTGGCCATGGGAATATCCAGTAATGTAGCTCATTTTTCACCCCCAAATCGAAACCTAGTCACAACTCTGGCTTAATTAAGCATAATTCACTTATATTGACAAAGTAATACAATGTAAGTCACTTTCTTTTGCTGACTGGCCCTTTGTCTTGTTCTGCAGACTTTACATATGTCAGTCAAAAAATTTGAATTAGATCTTTAATGCCTGTTGCCCCAAACTGAACACTAACTATAGCTTTAGCCTTTGAAGTTGGAGAAACAATTTAGGAATGCTTATGATTAATCAGAAATCTTTCCTTCACAATGGTGCCAGCTCTTCGCCTGCAACTCACTCTATTAGAATCCAGCAATATACAAATCTCTTCAATCCTTACACGCAACTTAACTGTACATGCTGTCTGAAACTGTACCCCTAACAAAACTAGCCTTAACAAAAACAAAGGACCTCCAGCTCTTTACAGGACCTATCCTAAACTGTGTACCCCAATAGCTGGGCCTTCACCTGACAGAGGTTCTTCATCCTTTATTCTCCTCAACTCTAACCCTAACCCCATTTATAAACCCAGATTTAAATTTAATTAAAGTGCCTAACTCTGCCAAGAAACCCTTGTTTGTTCATCCCGGTCTGTATTACTTCTCATTCTGGCATGGTAATCCATATAACATATAGAAATAAACCTACCTATTCAATCTTTTCAGTCCTAAATCACAAATAAAATGACAATTACAACCACAGCTTTAACATCCAAGCAATTTCATAGTATGGGAACAAAATTTATCACAGCCCTGTGGGCTTTAGGGTATCTGGCAATGGATATATAATGTCAGCTCACAATAATTAGAACCAAAAACCAATTCCAAAACTAACATGAGCTTATCTGCTTACCAAACAGTCATAAAATGCAAGAAATTAATTCAAAGAAATGTTCCTTTGTTGCATCAAATCCTCAGTTCTAAGTGCACAGGACTTGCATATTCCAACAGTAAAAGCAGATTTTAGTAATCATGCCCCATTCCTAACAATAAGGAAAACATTCATCTAATCTATACCTATGTCCTTGGGACTTATATAGAGCTGAGAATTAACAAAATGCCAATGGTGCCTGCTATACGTTGTACTCACGTTAGATCAGTAGGTCTAAAGAGACCCAATGCTAAATCGCTTTAGCCTATTATCAAGTTATCACTATCCTTTAACTTGGCTTAAACAATAACCTAAGGACTAATACCCACCACAAATAACCACAATCACTTGACTTCATAGAGCCCAGACTTCATACTGGAACTATATCCAACCATACCCTAAGAAGCTGCTTACTAATTCAGAACTAACCATAACAGTCTTTTGGCAGATAGGCTACGGCTTAGCAGAAACCAGGGCCAGGGTTGGACTGTTAAATTTACTGCTAGATACCTTTAAGGCCCCAGTGATAAGCTAAAGACTTACACACCAGTCTCTTGACACTTTTGGCTGTAACTTCAACACAGTCTTGAAGGTCATTCATAGCTATTTTCAGTAAAAAAGTGCTTTAATTTCTCTCATTCACAAATCTGTAATTAACATCAACCTTAATCAAATCCCAGATTTCCTTCAGGGCCGACTGCAAACCATCTGGTTTGGCTGAGGCCTAAAGAGGAAAGCAGAAGCCCTTCTTCTCTTAGAATACTGGAAGGCAGAACCCAGAAGGAACACTCTTTTGATATATGGTAGACAAAAGGTGAAATGAATGCACAGGAAAAGAGGAGAGGCCTGAAACATACAAAATTTACATATGTTACTTTGTCACATTTGGGAGTACTTCTGTTAGAAGAGAAGAATGTTATGGAGGAAAACTATCAGGGCTTTTAGCCCTGGGTTGCAAACCTAAATACTCTTTGCAGTTTTGCTAAAAAGAAAGAAAAAAAAGAAGAAAACAACATAGCTTTTAACAAAGTTTCAGTGCACTAGCATTAGAATTACAAGCAGCATCACCCGTGGAGCAACACCTGTAGTATGGATGAGTTCTTGCTACGAGAAGGGATATAAACAGACATCACTCTAAAGTTTGAGATGGTCATTTTGGAAGTAAGAACCTGCTAGCCACCTAATCCTTCCCTTACCCTAAAACTAGGAAAGAGTAATAGGTACATTCCAGGAAAGAACAGTTATATACTGTATATTCATAGAATCATAGAATCACAGAATGGGTAAGGTTGGAAGGGACCTCTGGAGATCATCTAGTCCAACCCCCCTGCTCAGCAGGGTCACCTAGAGCATGGTAGACAGGGTTGCGTCCAGGTGGGCCTTGAAGATCTCTGGAGAAGGAGACTCCACAACCTCTCTGGGCAACCTGTGCCAGTGCTTCGTCGCTCTCACAGTGAAGAAATTCCCCCTCACGGTCAGGCAGAACTTCCTGTGCTTCAATTTCTGCCCATTGCCTCTTGTCCTGTCACACGGGACAACTGAAAGGAGTTTGTCCCTGTCCCCTTGACACCCTCCCTTCAGATACTTACACACTTTGTAAGATCCCCCCTTCAGTCTTCTCTTCCCCAGGCTGAAGAGGCCCAGCATTCATCCCATCCTAAGGTAGACACCTAGTGGTTCATGAGTGTAGTTGTTCTCTGGGTTCCACTGACCATACTGACTAGAGTTGCTAATACATAGGCATCCTCTGCCGTTTAAAATGGCCCTGAGGTATTTAAGACATACAAGGATGTGATACAGGACATATGGTGGACCCATGTATCTTTCTTGAGGTCTTATAAATCCTTCTGGAGCTGGAGGCCAAGAAGGATGTCAACGATTATTTCAAACAGTATCAGACACCTTATATTTAGGCCATAGTTAGAAGGTAAAGTCCAGAAGTGGCAGAAACAGGGGTATAGCAAGAAGTTTGCAGCAGAAACCATGTAGGCCCCATCCTCAAGTTCTCTAATCCCAGATCCTGATTAGTAACTGCAATTATACCAGTAAATTAAATAAGGTCTCACATGCCTCTGTCCACACTGTTCAGTTGTTATCATCGCCCTTGTATTGAACAGGGCCAAGTAGCACTCTCTTGACAATGCTGTGGTAACCAGGTGTTAGCAAAAATCAAAGATTATAATATTCAGTACTGCCTACAAATGTAGCCAATAAAGCAGCAGTCACTGTCAAATTTGAAGGACAGAATGTTCTGCTGTCTTTGAAAAGGCATCTTAGGTTACCTTTCAGTCCTACAGTGAGAAGCTAAGGCATTCTAAAAGATGTGTTTGTGTTGCTTTAATAAGAGACAAATATCCTTACCACACATGTCACTGTACCACTAGAATTCCCTGAAGAAGCTACTGAAATAAGAAAACCAGTAACCATTCTCCTTGACCTGCAAGATGTCCATGATATAATATGCAAATAGGGAGCAACGCTAAGTTATTTAGAATACTAGCTAATTACTGTAAACAGGGGTAAAAATAATCCCTGAATGTTTTGACAATTCTTTCACTGTATTTACGACCCTACAGAAAAATCAAAAACATTAATACAAAAAATGGTTCTTTTTACTCAGAGAGCATTGATGTGCACTGGCAAGAGTGCAAGAATGTTATTTGCTGGAAGAGTTGAAGTAGGTGTCAGCAAGTTTCTCAACTGCATTAAAAGCCAAAGATAAGACTATGGCTTGTTAATAATAGTCTTTTATGGGTAGGAGTTTAGATGACTGGCTTGTAAATACTTATGAGGCTACTCTTAAGCCTCTTGAAACTTTAATAGAGTTTCCTGGCTGTACCAAAGTGTTAGGATTGGTATTGGTGTTCAGATTCAGGAAGGAAGGTATTAAAGAAGTATCTTTCCTGCTGGAGCCTAAACAAGGCATGGAGACATAGTAAGGTTAGTCAAACAGAGTAAATATATCACAATAATCAGAATCCATTTTTCTCTTTTGGGTGACCATTTTGATATGTTCTCTGAAGACTAGAATTAGAATTTGGATTAGAGCTTCAGTTTGGTACACACAAGGTCTGGAAAATATTTTTTTTTTTTTTTTCCCTGACTCCTGCTAGGCCACAGATGTAGATGTATACAGTTAGAAGGGAAGAAGTAGCAGGGAAAGCTTCTATTCTTTACTGGAACTTGTTGAGACCACAATGATAAAATAAAGCTAACTGCTGACCAGGATGACTAGCTTATGACTAGCCCTGAGACCATTAGAAGTGTCTCGGCTACTTTAAAGGCTAGCACTAGAATTGTCATAGCATCACAGAATTTAGGTTGGAGGGGATCTCTGGTTATGTGGTCCAACTGCTGTTCAAAGCAAGGCCAATTTCAAAGTGAGATCAGGTATGTTCAAGGTAATATTTAGTCAAGTTTTGTGTACCAGCAAGGATGGAGACATACTAAGAACAGAAAGCTGTAGAAGAAATGTTTAAGAGCTGTCTTTCCTTGTTTAATTGTCCTAGGCCAAGGCCATCTAGGACATATGCCTTATGATTAGCTCAAAAGCCACTGTAGATATCTCAGCTACAGTGTTAAGATTAGGGACAAAAAGAGCTGAATATTTTTTTTGGTGGCTCTAGGTAGATCCTCAAATATTGAGGGGGATGGATTGATTTCTGTTTAGTTCTGGGGCTATTGTAGGTATCTTGGCTATGCTGGGGACTAAAGTTTGAATTTGGTCTAGGTTCACATCAGCAGCTTGTGAAGTTTCTTTTCATCTTGGATGCTGCTACCTATCTGGCGTCACCCTCATCCTAGCTTTATTGTCTCAGCAGAAGAGCAAAAATGGCCTCAGCACCTCTTATCCTAAATCCTAAATCTAGCTTTCAGAGTCCATACCTCCTGTCCTTTATCATAGATCCAACTCTAATCCCAACTCAAAACATAGCCTTTAACATAGACAAGTATACAGACTGGTTTCAGAATAAAATCAACATAGAACACACGTTCAGAAACAGCACTGATCATAATAAAGGGTCCCAGTCAGCAACAAACAGTCTTCATCATAATGCTGCCAGCTCAGTAGGAACCAGAAAAAAACACCAAGCTAGGACTAGTACCAGGGTGAGGATCTGCAGAGACTGAAGAGATTTCTCTAATTCAGTGCAGCCTGTACTCCTATAACAAAGGCTGGAACCAGCAGGTGCTACTGCCTTAATCTTAATTTTGTTGATTTTATGTGCCATATATGATACATTGTGCTAGGATTATGGGTAACTCAGTAGCAGTGAAAAGCTTAACACGGGTCTTTAAGACAGTATAGCTGTAGGGATAGGTATTAAGGTGAAGCTGAGCATTAGGTTTGGGGGTTGAGTCTGGCAATGCAAAACTAAAGATTCTAATTTTATTCTTACTAACTAACTATTCTAACTTTATTCTTGTAGGATGTAGAAATGTAGGTTCAAGGCTCATTTTTTATGAAAGTACTGCTGGCTATTGAGGAGGTGTAGTTGCTGTGTTTGATTGAAGGTTGAATTTATGGTTTGCTTTGGAATTAAAGTTCAAGACAGCAAAGGGTACATATCTAGTTTTACTAACAGATTCTTCAAAGACCACACTGTTTCACAGATTTGGTAAGCGCATATATGTAAAGGAAAATGTGAAGGTCTCAGTTATGGTTATAGATACACCAGAATTTGAAATAATATTACTTCACTGTTTGATCCTGAAAAGTCTGCAGAGAAGAAAATCGACTGAAATCAGCAAGAAGTGACAGGCAATAGCTCTGATATGGATAAGGTATTTGAGGTTACATAAGGCTGAATAGAATAAAGCTGAAGAATTTGCAATATAACCCAAACATATCCAACATATATTGAGGGGTTGATGGTGAGGGTTGGAACCACGGAAACAATGGCTTATAGTTAACCCTATTATTTTTATAAACAAAATTTAATTAATTATAGAGTTAAAAGAGGAGCTAGGGTTGGACTTCCCTAGGGTTGTTCCTAGGGTTGGACTTTACTACAAGTAGTACTTGCTACTGCCCTGCACTTACAAAAAAGAATAAACCAAGCTTTTCAAAACTTGAAATTCAGTATCTCAAAAAAAAAAAAAAAAAAAAAAAAAAAAAAAAAGAAAAAGAAAAAAAGAGAAGAAAAAAATCCTCTAGTTTTACCCATTTCTCTAGAAGTAGTTCAATATAACACTGAGTTTATTCAGCATAGCTCCCTTTTTCTTAGCATGCCTTGGGACTTGCAAGATCCAACAATAAACTAGCCCCTGATATTTACCTTAACCCCAACACTAATCTCAGCTTTAACCACAAAGCAGCAACAACTAAGTATTGCATCTCACTGCTGTTCACATCCTCACCACTGCAAGATCCAGACTGCTCTTCAGTATGTCATGTTCTGAACACTAACCCTATGATCAAATTTTTTTATCAACTTTTATTACAGGTGGAAAAAAAAGAAGAAAAGCCTATTTGTCTTTTCCAGCTCTAGTCCTCCTCAAAACCAAACACAAAGTCTTCAAATCTCTCTTCACTCCTGGTGTCTTGACAATTAAACCTAGTATTTCCAATAATTTTAGCCTCTTCTGTAGTCCAGCAACGTCTACCTTTTTGTTCTCTTAATATAACTTAATATAACATTTTCCTCTTCTTAGCCTGGCAGCATAATGCCTGCAAACATTAACCATAACTTTAACCTAAATATTAGCTATAGCCCCCAAAAATATAAAACCGAAAGAAAAAAAGTTCAAATCACCTATTGATAGACAACTCCGCAAAGTTAGCAAATGTGTGATAAAAACAGATTTTCAACCCAGGCTACTCAAGGCTTGAAATTCTTTTACATATCTTGCATAAAGTTTACTTTAAAATAATTGTAGCACATTATCATGAATAATAACCACGAGGACCCTATCAGTGGAAAAGTTTTACTATCAGCTGCATACATGCCCACATGCCTTCTCATTCTCTGTATTCTAGTCTTCTAACTCAAGAATAATGGGGGGAATAAAAAAATGTGTAAAAATTTGGGACTCCAAATTAAACTGTTAAGTTAGTGATTCAGGAATAAGCTCTGATTAGCTTCCATTTTATACAGATTTATTCCAAGTATCTCAATATAAATTTTCAGCAATCACTAAAACTACTTACATAAGGATTACAGTATCATATTGCAGCTAAATACAGATCCTCTGAGAATTAAACTTCTATAAGCAAGGATATTTTCCTGGAAACATAAAGATGTATTTGCAAATATCATGCATGGATGTTTTTTCACCTCACTGCAGTTATAAAAGAAGGTATGTAGGCAACATGGGCTGAAAAAAAAAAGAAAAAAAACAACTGAGAAAAAAAAATCAAAGAATCAGTAGAATTTCTCATAGCTTTAAATATAAAAAGGATTATCATCCATATTTGGATTTCTAGTTTGGTTGGGTTTGCATATTTTCATTTTAACCAAAAGGACACAGTAGTGACCAGGAAGTTTGGTATTACAGTGATTTCTGTACATCAGTATTTAACAAAGATGAAAACTACACTGAACTATTAGAGGCAACAGTTGTCCTGCTAATACCTCATCCCCCTATCAGTTGAGTGCATGCATTTGAGAAAGAGGACAGAAGAGAATTGGAAAAAGAAAATAGCTTACTCTATTAATATATCTTGAGGAACAAATAATAAGGATGTATATTCTTTTGACACATGGTGCAAGTCTTGACAGAGTTCTAGGAACTGTATACTTGGGGAAACTGAATGTCACAATGACAGTATCACAAGCATTAACTCGCCTCTAGGTTGCACAAATGGCACATGGTCAACTGAAAGTAAACTGAAAGCTAATTTTGCCTGATTTAGCTTATGAACACATATGGTCGCGCTAATTCAAGACCTGCTTTGATTTCAGGAGCTAAAACAGAGAATCCACTACTGTTGAGGAAACCTGTTTTTTCTTTTTTAAAAATAAGAAATGAACAAACCTTTCTTGATAATAATCAGTATTTATTATTCATGGAGAAAAAAACATCTCTTGAATTAGCAACTAAATCACACAGAAAGTAAGTTTCTGGAGTATCTGTCCAGCTTCAGCGCATACATTTGTGTTGCCATTTGCAAGAGCGCATGTCTTAACAGAGTCCACATAAAAACTGGACTGCAATGAAGACAGGATACTAGCCAGAGACTTTACTCTTCTGAAGTAACTTTATCGTTAGTATGAGCCCAGAAAGATATTTTGTATATTTGATGGGTTTTTTTGAAATGGATTACAACTTAAACATATCTTTAAATCCTTACTCTATTAGTAAAGCTTTCCACATTTTTTATGCTTTGTTTAGCTTCCTATTTCATTTTTAAGGGGTTTTATCAACCCAGAAAAAAGCAATACTATGAAGAGACTTTGAACGCCTGAAATACTGCAGAATAAAAGCTGCTGACCTTTTTCTGCTTTGCAAAATACTCTGTCCTGGTCTAACAGTGAGATTTGTGCATGGTACATCACTTTTAAACGATTAGTATTTCTTTATCAGTCACGTAGCGGTAGCGAGCAAAGGCAGGCGGGCAAACCGCGCCAGGACCTTCCCGCGGCGCAGTCTGTTACTCGCAGGGACTGGTCCCGACCTTCGTCATCCCCAGCTCTACCAGACCCCGCCCGGCCGCAGCCTGTGGCGGGCCCAGCGGCGGGCGGCGCGTCCCGCCCAGAGGCCCCGGCACTGCCGCGAGGCTCCGCAGCGCTCCGGACCCGTCCCCGCCCCTCCAATGCCAGGCCCTGCCCCGCCGCTACTGCTGCCGCAGCTTCGCAACCAGGCAGCGCAGCCACGACGCATATATAATGGCGGAGTCCGCCCGCCCAGCTACTCCCACGCATGCGCAGGGGAAACCTCTCCCCGCCATCCCCCGCGCCCTACACACTGCCGCGACGCTCCTCGGTGCGCCTGTCCCTGCTGCGCAGGCGCGTTCCCTCCAACCCCGGCGGCCCTGACGCATGCGCACCGCTGCCGGCAGCCTTCCGGCAAGCGGGGCCGTCGGGGTGCCGCACCTAAGCCAACCCGGCGTGAAACACAAGCCATGTGGGTTCTCTGTTCCGCCCGCATGCACGCATGCGCGCTGTTTCCTTGGCAGCTTGGGGTTGTTTTCGGCAAAACCAATTGTGAGCCGCTGCGAAGGGGGAGCTCACGATGAGGGAGAGACCAGCGACGGGGGGGGACAGGGCAGCCGCAGCAACCGCCTGGCCGCGGCGTCGGCGCTGAGCGTGAAGTCGCCACGGCAAAGTGAGTGACGCCCGTGCGCTGCCGAGGAGCTGCCGGGCGGGGGCGGAGGGAGCGGGGCGACGCCGGGCCGCGCCCCCTCTGCGGGCGGGAAGGACCCCTCTGCGGGCGGGGGCCCGCCGCGGCGCTGCCGCCGCACGTCTGGGTGCGCGGCTGCCGAGGCGGGTAGGCTGGGGCACGCCTCCTCGCCGCCGCTCCCTCCCCCGGCCCCCCTTCCCTCGGAGACGCCCTCCCCTCTCCCCTTCCGCCGCTGGGGCGGGGGGCTCGGGCTGGGGGTTGGCGGTCGTTACAGCGCGCGCCGCGGCCGTTGGCGCGCGCGGCAGTTGCTGGGGCGCGCGCGGGCTGGCGCGCGGGCGGGGGGGGGCGGAATGGGAGAAGGGGGCTAGCGCCACGCGCCGCGCAGGCGAGGCCGGCGGCGGCGCCGTCCGTTAGTCTCTTGATGCTGTGTGCTTCTAATGCCCCTTAATACCCTTGTTGTTTCCTGTTATTCCTCTACGCAAAGAAAAACAGCGTTTTGGAAATGAGTACACGAGCGTGATCTGTCGCAGACAACCCATTTTTACAATTACAGTTTTTGGATAAGGTAGAGACTTAAAAATGTACGAAGCAATTGAGATGTGCTGCTTGTAGGGAACTGAAATCTACAGTTTTCCCATCAGAGTAGGGACTGGTTTTACTTCAACCTCCTAACCAAGAAAAGTTTCCAAGAATTCTGGAAAAAAAATGATGGTTACTCAGAAGCTAAAGTTTTCTGGTATGTTACTATTACACAACTCAAATGGATAGATAGTATCAGTTCTTTTAAATATCCTTTTAAAATAGCGGGGACACAAGGTTATTTTTAATATGCTGATTCATAGGTATTCATGTGGTAATGAGGCTTTTTAAGTGATACTGGCTGTCTACTTTCTTGGATAAAATACTTAATGTTCATGAATAAAAATGGGCTACTCTTTGGTATCACATCCATCATTAGTAAATAGGGACAGATTCTTTAGTGTTATTTTGCTGTATAATTCTGATTTAAACCTTTCTCAGCTCTCAAGAAGTAGTGATACTTATAAATATTTAATAGAGAAACCTACTAGTAAACCCACGGTATCCCGCTGTGATGACTGATCTCATCTAAAAGACTGATTCCATTTGTTTCCAGTCACTTGATGATTACATTTG
This sequence comes from Rhea pennata, assembly GCF_028389875.1. Lineage (NCBI taxonomy): Eukaryota > Metazoa > Chordata > Aves > Rheiformes > Rheidae > Rhea > Rhea pennata. Next base: position 66,061,755 of record NC_084665.1, read on the forward strand.
CTTTTTGCAAATTTTTAGTGGAAAAATGTGGAGTCTATTTCATTAAAATTCTGAAGTGTGCAATTATATTGTGTCAACCCACTTTCCATTATGACCCAAATTGGGTATGGATTTGCCACTTACAACTGTGTAACATTGAACAAATTATGTATGTTCTACTTCATTAGAGAATAAGTTTGATTTTCTCTTGTTTTAGTGGATAATGAAATAAATTTGCATGAATTGTTTCCTTTTTGATGTGTTTGGGATAGAAAACATCTCTACTGCAGATAATAAAATATAGCTATTGTAAAGACAGCAACAGCTTGATAAATTTGAAAAATTTATTTATAAATAAGGATGAAATATTAGAGGACAGCAAATTAGATGATTTTCAGAAAATTCAGCAAATTCTTGGAAGATTTGGCTCCATGATTTTGTTTTCCTGGCTGTTCTTAATGGCTGGAATGTTCCATTGTTCCCAAATGTGTATAGTTATCATTCCTGGAAACATTGCCTTATATTAGCTACCATAAAAAAGATGAAAATTGTTCATGCAAAAATACAATTTAACAGATGCGTTCAGTGATAAGTGACTTTATTCAGACTGAGGTACTGTGATTGCTGAACTTGTAAGGTTAAATCTTTCCTATTTTAAGGTGAGATTATACAGAGCAAACATCCTTGTTGTTTAAGTCATGGGCTATATTTACACAAGTTCTAGTTGCTTTAATGCACTGTGTCAAAGGTTACATAATATGGGAATATACTGGAAATAACAGTGCTGCCATAGGACTTGATAAGATAAATTCTTCTGCTGAATAAAGAGGTAAATGCAATGTGGTGAACTCACTGGTGAGTTTGGTAAATCTGCATTTTACAGAGGAAAATACTGGCAGAAATAAGATGAGCAAAGCCCTTGGAAAGGTGATTGTTCAATGGTAAGCAAAAATATGTGCAAAATTAGTTTGCCTGTAGTTTTTTGTGGTGTGATTTGTCTATCATTTAGCTATAAAATTCTTTTCCTCTTTGGAATAGGTATGCACCATGCTTACTTTGCATTGTTGTTCTGCATTGTTTCTCATATTTTTTTTTTATTTCTTTCACATCTGAAAGCACTAGTTTTTCTGAGAGATGGTTGAAATCATTAAGCTAATCATAACAGCAGCTTATATGTTTCTGCTATCTGCAATGCATGATTAAAGTGATAGACTCTACTATGTTTTATAACTATATTTTATTTTCTACACTTTTCCAAATTATAAATATTTATTCATATCTTGTAAATTGACTAATTTAAAAGTAACACTCATAGCTATAGTGCTTTTAGAATCGGCTTCCTATTTTCCTAAGTATAAACTTCGAAGGTAGGTTTATTTTTAATTAAGTTTTCTTCTTCATATCTTATAAGAATTAATCATTTGTGTTATTTTTTACTGTTACTGTTTTAATTATGACAGTAAAGATTTGCTTTATCAGGCAAAATATATTTTAGTAAGGGAAAATATTGCTACCCTGTTGGTGAAACGATGAAACATGTTATGGAACAAAACATTTTTTTCTTTATATGAAGGCAGTTCTGGTCATCCTTGCTCATTTCAAACAGGCTTAGACTGTAGGATAGGTAGCATAAAAGCTTTTACTTGATACACAAATTAATGAAATTGGCAGCTAACTAATAAGGGGTTTTGTAATTCCAAACCAACCTCATGTCTTCGCCTTTTTTGGGTGTTGTTGTTTTGGGATGTTTTTTTCTGTTTGTTTGCTTTGGCCAGTTGGCAGACTAGACTATTGTAGGTAGTAGGTAGCGTTGGTTGGCAGAATGCTAGCTGTCTTGGACTAAAACTATGCTAGGGATAATTTAACCATATAGACTGGCGGTATTTTCTGGTACATCTTAATTTAGTAGGCTAGATGCAGTCTGGATGTGCTGTGGGTGTTAAATGATGAGGTGTAACAGAAGGTATTATGTGAAGAGAACCTGGAGCTATTGCCTAATGAGTTATCGGGGAGATAGGTATAATAGTTTATTGCATGTAAGGCTAAGAGGAGCATAACACATTCATAGGAAGCTAGGCTTCATTTGTTCCACTGTTTACAAAGCAACTGTTTTGTATTATTTTTTTTTGTTGCTTTCTTGATGATGCTATCAGGATAGGAATCTGATAGAAGAACTTATTTGAAAATAGCTTTATGGGTCACTATTGAGATAAAAAGTGCATTTTTTAAAAAAGATAAAAATACTATATTACTGAGATATTTGGCTACTCATAAAAAATAGCTATTTAAATTGTTGTAGCATTGTTTTTTATTTGTTTGCAAATAATAAATATCAGATAGATAATGAGAAACCTGAGTTGAGATGCGAGGACAGAGCTTGTCATAATTCAGGCAAATATTGAATTTTAGACTGTTTGTGTTTTATGCCTGATTTGAGACCTGTACTCATCATTGATATTAATAAGCATGCATTAAATTTGTAGTATCAAGTCTATGGACCATTTTTTTTTTCATTTAGGTTGTTAATTACTTTCAGTAGGATGATGAATTCAGAGGAAGAAGCAGGTAGTGTGTTGAGCCACTCTTAATTTAGAGCTGAAAATGCCAGCAGGTAAGATTATTTTGTGTCTGATTTCTAATATGTATTTTATAATCGGAACTAGAAGCAAATGGTAAGAGTTGCTTCAGTCTATACATTTGTAATGCTGCATTGGCTTAGTTTTGAGTCAGTGCTTATAGCTGGTTTTCAAAGTGTGTTTTATTTTTTTCGGAGGGGGAATTTTACTTCTAATCTGAACATATAACAACTGAAGATTCAGTAGCCTTTTTTAGTGATGTGCCAAATTGTATTTTTAATTCTTTGGCTAAAAATGCGCATGCCTCAGGGGAGGAGCTAGAAGACCTCTTGCTTCAAGGGTTGAAATGGTGCTGACCACAGTATCATGATTCACTGAAAGACAGAGTCTCAGCTCTTTCTGAGTTCAAGTCCCTGAGCAGTCCTGCCTGTTACAGCTTTGTCTCAGGAAGTGACTGCTGCTCGTCTCCTCCGGGTTCCAGCCTCAGGAAGAACCCAGCATGCCTCCTGCAAGCAGCATGTCACCTCCAGCAGCAGTATGCTACTGCTTGGGAATGGGGAGGGCAATAATCTGTCATCTGCTTCAGTTAGCCAAGGGTCTTGTGCTGATCCTGTTGTGTGTGCCCTTCAAAACTGGTAAAGTGCTGACTTCTGCAATGAGTAATTGCAGGGTATGTTTGCACAACATTGTTGCTGAGTTGTACTCATGAAGCTTACATTGTCAGTGTGAAAATTCTTAACTGAGTTCCACTTGAATTTCTTGGTAATTATTTCCAAATAAAGTAATTGTCATATATGCAATTTTAAAGCACAATTAGGCACTATTTTAGCAATGATGATTATTGAGCAGGTAAACCATAGTCTAACTTCTTTTTACAGTTGAAAGTGAGGCAAAGGCAAAAACCAAAGTTCGCTTTGAGGAAATCTTCAGAAGTCATGCTGGCCTAAAAGACAAAAAGAAATCAAAGAAAGAGAAGTTTCACTCTCAAGAGAATATTGTGGTGAGTTTGAATACATCCAAGTTTTGTTTGGTTGCCTTAATGGAAAAAGTTCAGGAAAAATATTTTCGTAAAGTACCTTTATACACATATCTTTTATTGTCAATGTGATTTTTATTTATTGTTTTTGCAATAGAAATACATCCTAGTAGTCTGGAGGTATGCCAGAGTTATTGTTTACTAACGGTATACTCTGAATAAGTGGCACATGCAGGCATGCGCTTATTAAAAGTCTGTCAATACCTTTTTTTCCATTCACATTTTTCAGGAAAGTTTTAAGACTTCCAAATTCATTATAAACTTCACTGGGAGTGAGAATGATGGGCTTGCAGGCCACTATAGTATTGAGTTTTGAGATTAAGTAATGCATCTGTGTAGTACAGATACGTCTGTGTAATACAGATACATACATGTAATACATATGTGAATGACAAGTGATGATAATTTATAACAACTAATATTAGAGGTGACCATCAACTTTATTACGTTTCCTAAAATTACTGGTATGTGAACAAAAATTTACGAACACTATTAAACAACATTTGAAACTATTTTTTTCATTATGATCCCAGTAATCAGCATAATTCTGTATGCGCTAATTTTGCGGTCCCATTGTGGTTGCATGTGTACTTAGACAGTACACATCTCTGAAGAATTATTCTAAAGATTTGGGCTGCAGTGTATAATTTGCAGATTAGGAATGATTATATCAATCTCAATTTATCCTTAGGCGACATTTCTGTTTATACCATATCTCTGATTAAAAGAACCCCAGAGGTTCCTAAGGTATAGTTCATATTACAGTCTTTTTCTTGAACACAAGAATAAATGTTCAGTAAGAGTCTTATAGATCCCAAATATTGACTCACAATGTTTGGAATTAAATGCTTAATTGACAAATATGCTGATTTTTTTTATTTTCCTCTTGTTAGGATTTATGTTTTCTATCTTTTCTTTGTCACATCCATACTAGACATTGGAACTGAATCTTCATTTTATTCTTTAATATTGGTTTAAGGTGCAGGAGTTGTATTTTCTATAATATCAGAAATTAGCATTTATTTGTTATATACAACTGTATTCTGCATAGTTGTAAAGTACTTCTTAGTAGTGTCATGCTGAAACACATTTTTGTCTTGAGTTTGACAATTCAAAGTTGGTATTTGCATGAATATGTATATTTTTTAATTTTGTGTGTCTTTTGGTATGCAACGTAATATCCAAAATATAGTGTAAAAAAAACTCAAAGTTTTTTTTTTCGTTTACTTTGCTAGCATATATATGAGCACAAGTATAAATTCCTCCTTACTTAGATTTATTTCTTTGGCAAAACATGAGTTTTTAAATCTATGTTTTGTAAGTATGATGTAAATTTCTTTCAGCACATAATTGTACGTTTGTACCTAGCTATATATCACTCAAACATCTGAAGATTACTTTGTTTTTAAAATTGACTTCCACTCCATTTCAGAAGAGACTTTGAGGTAAAACACTAGTATTTCAGAGTTGACTGGAAACACTTAAAGTGCTGATGAACTGAATTAAAAGTTAATGATGCACGTACATATTAAGAATTGTTTTAAGATCCACATAAATAAGTATGGAAGACTAACTTTTATTACAGTTTTACTGAAGCTGTAGATTCATAACAATTAAAACACTAAAAAACTAAGAACTTAGAAACAGTGCATGTATCAAAGCCTAACGCTTCTCATTTGGAACATTTCATTAAAGTCTGGTAAAATTGTAAGACCTAGGGTTGATATTTTGATTCTTACATTCCAGTAAAAATTTCTGTAAAAACTTAAGTAAGCACCTATAATTTCTTTGTCAGAAATAAATGTGGAATGTGGAAGGAGATGATATTGTCTGACTGATTCGGTTTCAGTTTTGTTCAGTTCATGTAATTTAGCTCTGCAATGTTTCATGTATCTTGAAAATATGTGAAATCTATTGGTGATTGTTGTCATTGTGTCACACACTTGTCGTGAACAGCCTCCTAGTTCATCAAGAACAGATCATGACTGACAGCATGTTTCTACTGGAAATGTTCCATCCTGCTTTTTTCCGTTTTCTTTACTAGAGCTAGTCTTCCTTAAAGTAACAAAATGTTCTCCATTCATGGTCCATCAGCTCTTGAAATCTGAGTTCTGTAACTGCAGATTGCTCTAATTCTAAACTACAGAAGCAAGAGTAAGGCGACTGCACTCCTGTGCCCATTGCCAAGTCTGCATGGAGCAAAAGGAAATGGGCTGACTGCAGTGGGAAATGCTGATAACAGTGGGGAAGGAGGAGTGACTGTTAAGGATGAAGGGATCATAGTAGAGATGGGATTTCTTCTTCAAATACATCAGCAGCAAGAGGAGAACTTGGGAAAATGTGGGCCCGCTACTGAATGGGGCAGGGGCCCTGGTGACAAGGGATACAGAGAAGGCAGAATTACTGAATGCCTTCTTTGCTTCAGTCTTCACTACTAAGGGCAGCCCTCAGGAGTCCCAGAGCCTGGATGGGAGGGAGAAAGTGTGGAGAAGGGAAGACTTTCCTTTGGTTGAGGAGGAAAGGATTAGAGACCTTCTGGGTAGGCTAGACATCCACAAATCCATGGGCCCAGATGGGATGCACCCACAGGTACTGAGGGAGCTGGCAGATGTTATTGCCAAGCCACTCTCCATCATCTTTGAAAGGTCCTGGAGAACTGGAGAGGTGCCTTCTCATCTCTTATCAATGGGGATTTTATCAATGTGTACAAGTACCTGAAGGCAGGGTGTCAAGGGGACGGGGACAAACTCTTTTCAGTTGTCCCATGTGACAGGACAAGAGGCAATGGGCAGAAATTGAAGCCCAGGAAGTTCCACCTGACCGTGAGGGGGAATTTCTTCCCTGTGAGAGTGACGGAGCCCTGGACCAGGTTGCCCTGAGAGGCTGTGGAGTCTCCTTCTCTGGAGATCTTCAAGGCCTGTCTGGCTGCAACCCTGTCTACCATGCTCTAGGTGACCCTGCTGAGCGGGGAGGTTGGACTGGATGATCTCCAGAGGTCCCTTCCATCCTTACTGATTCTGTGAAACAGCAGATGTTACAATAAAAAATCTGGTTTGTCATTCAATAGCCAGGGTGAAGTGCATGTGAGGTCTCAAAGTACAGCTGAAATGAGATTCCGGTATTTGCTTTTGAAAAAGAGCAAGCAAAAACCAAGCAATGGGATGTAGTCATAAAGGGAGATTGTTAATATGACTTGCAAAGCCAACAATACATTTATTTTTTTCCAGTTATACCTCCTATTACAAGTTATTAGAATGAGGTTAGCTTCTACGTAAGGCTTTAGATTGCAGCTTGGAGTTTTGAATCTGATGAGGGTACCAATAATAGAGTCAATCTACAGCCTTGAAAATTCTTGCGATTTTTCTTTGGGGAAACACAGATATTTTGTAGGGGTTTTTTTTCAGACTAATTCTGTCCTTTAGCATCTGTCTTAGATGTTTGATACTCTACTAATCTTTGAGATTGTAGAAGTTTCTCAGGTCTCTTTTAAAGCCTGTTTTTTTTCCATGACCTGACGTTCTTTGAATAATTGTGGAGATTCAACAAGTGGAATTTGCAGCATGTTGCAATAGTGTTTATTTCATTATGTGGGTATTTTGTATTTTTTTTCTAAAAATAAATTTGCTGTAATTATGTATAGGCTGCTTTTATTCATGCCAGGTATTTGTGGATGAGTGTGTTTATTTATAGGTATAATAAATAATAGATGCCTGTAAATATTTTGAGCAGGACTTTGCAACAGCTAGCTTTCATTGAGGAAATGAGTCTTGCATATCAGAGTCATTTTAGAAACTCTCAAAAACGTCAAAGATTAGTTTTCAGTTTTTGATACTACATTCATAGATAATATTTTTTAAAAATTATCTAATATTTTAGAAAATATAAATATATTATCTAATATTTTACATTAATACTTTTGATATTACATTATCATTTTACTTGGACAAGGGGAAACAAACCTGTAAGGAGTGAGGAAAGTTTACAATGTGTTTTCTAAAAAAACACCAAAAATGGGTGGAAGGAATGTAAAGACAAATGTATTAACTGAAACTAATATTATTTATTTATTTATTTATTTATTTTTACTGGAGTAGCTTTAGATTGACTTTTTTTAGAGTCTATTTAGAGAATTAGACTCTTTATTAAGAGTAAATTTTTCATCTTTATAAATATTTTAGTAAATGGTTTAAATGAAATGAATTTTTTAATTTTAATACGTTTTAGTAAGATTTTTAGTGTCAAGTTTGGGCAAACAACTCTCAATAGAGCCTAAACAACTGAACCTGGAGTCTGCCTCTAACTTACATTTTAAATGGATGTAAATATTTATTTTGGTACCACATGTTATTTCCTTCTGTAGCGTAAAACATAGGCATATCTTTATGGAGCAGATTTGTCTTTGTATTGGATATACATATAAGTTGTTTTAAACAGCATAGCAACAGTAAGGATAAAGTGCCCAAACACAAACTACTTTTTTCCAGTATGAAATTTCTGTTACTTTACAGCTGGTCACTTGTTAATTTTAAACAAGAAAATAAGTAATGTTTGATTTTATTTTGCTTTGTGTAATGTTTAAAGAAACGACGTTAAAAGTTCTGTGTTTGTCCTTATAATGTGATTTTTGGTGTCAAGTATGTTTTATATTCTTATTTATAGCTTGACACCTTTAGAAGTAATGTTGATCTAGCTAAAGAAAGTGGGAATGATGAAGTAATTATAAACAGCACACATAATCCTGAAAAGAAGAGTCCTCGATTTGCAAAAGATAATCTGAGAGAGAAAGCTTCAGCTGCAGGGAAAATAAACAATGATGTTAGTGGAGAGGAGAACAAGCAGCCAAAGTTTAACCACAAGAAGAAGAAATCACTCTTACAAGAACAATTTAATGAGGAGGAAAATTTATATGAAGTTAAATTGGAGAGTTTTGAAAGAAAGACTAATGATTTTCCGAAGAAGAAAGCAAAAAGTAAATCACAAACAGATGTACCTCATCAAGAACATGACAGGAGGATTAGAAGTTCCTTGACTGAAGTGAGAAATGTAACTGAATTAGAGGAGGAAGAAGAGCTAATTCAAGCCTATCAGATGCATGTAGCTGAGGAGGAGGCAAATGCAATTAAAAAGAAAATAAGAATGAAACTTAAAGAACAGATGTCTGAATTTACTTCTACTGTTCAAAGCCATGAAGTTGTATTGAACAATGAAGTGGCCAAAAAGAAGAAAAAGAAGAAAGAAATACCAATTTTATGTGAAGCTGAAACAAGGTACCATGATAAACTGTAATCAATGTATGTTTACATCTTTAGCAGAGTGCTTCATATTGTTTTAAGATAGGCAAAAGCTCTCTGATAAATTGTGCATATTTTCGAAGTGACAAACTAACTGGATGATTCTCTTATGGAAAAAATATTAGTACCTAATACTGTTTCAGAATGCTGCCAAGATTTATGTTTAACTTACAGATTCTATTTAACTTAAAAAAAAAAAAAAAAAAAAAAAAAAAAAAAAAAAAAAAAAAAGATCCTCCTTTACTATTTGATGTTTATTTCCTGTGGAACCATCTCTTAACTAATTTAAAACAATTTTATGCATGTTTTACTGGTGATGAGAGATGGCCCTGATTCAGCAAAAAAAAAAAAAAAAAAAAAAAATGTTGGCCTAGCTTTATTCACATGACTGGTTCTACAATTATCTGAAAATTAACAGGAAACAAGAAGGTGAAAGAAATGAAAAAAAGAGGGGAGGAGAGTTGCATTTTGAAGGTGCACCAATGATAGAGGAACTTGAAGAAAAGAGGAACTTTCAAATAGATTAATAATGGTAATGAGTAATTATGTTCTACTGCATATATGGATACAATTGCTAATAGTAATCTTTTGCATTGCAGTGCAATGTCCCTCTCAGAGCTACAGCATTATCCAGCAAAAGATGATAATGAAAATCAGTCACTGGAAAGATTGTTTACATCAGAAGGACAGAAACTGGAGGAAGGCATGGAAAAACAGAAACCTAAAGCAAGGAAAGTTAAAGGGAAAACTAAAAAAGGTTTGCCATCAAAATGTTAGAATGGTCTGTTTCATTACCCAAGACTTTTTTACTCCCCCCGCCCCTATTTTTTGGTTCTAAGACACGTTTTAACATCGTAGTAACAGAGAAGCAACTGAGACTGCTGTTGTAGTTACTTGTATCGCCGTTATTAATTGGATTTGTGTGCTTCCCAATTCTGAGGTTAATTTGTAAGGAAGTTGTATTTGATATACTTCTATAAAATTATGAGAATTCATTTACTGGAATTAGTTCTGAAATTGATAAATAGTTAAAAATTGGGTTTGAGCATAATATTATGCTTAATATATACCAGCTTTATGGCATAGTACTTAGATGCATATCCTGATTTTCTTTGTATTATTTCAGCATTTTTAGTTGCTATGTATTATAAAAGGTATATGACCACTGTTTTAACCTGATGCTCAATTCAAACATAAGGAATACTTTTTTCTGCACCACATCAAATTCTGGAGTTCATTTCCTGCAAATTGTATGGAAGACAAAAGAAGTAGGTTCAGAAAAAGAAGATTACGCAAATTAATGAGGGATAGGTCTTTTGATAACAATTAGGATAGTGGTCACACTGTAATACCTGATTCAGAAAGTTCTTAAACCAGTGTTTGGTACGTTAAGGGAAGATGCACTAGCTAAAGCATGAGTTCATGCATATCTTGTTTCTTAAGTTTTCCTTAAGAAACTGCTTCAGGCTACTGTCTGTAGCTGGATGTTGAACTATATAGATTTTAATTCATCATGGCAGAGAAGAACCTATATCAGTCAAGAGAAAGCACTTGAGTTTTGCATAAAAAAGAAGTTTGTTAGTAGAAATATATAATATGAATTAATACATATTCATGTGTACATTTATCTATATATAAAATGCTGCAAATTTGCCACTCTGTTTACTTGCTCTATTTATTTTGCTCCTAGTTCTAGAAGAAAACACAGAAGTTGCTGCAGCAAATGTAGAGGAAATGAACAATTCAGAAATTTCAACTCAGTCTGATGATCTTGTATTGGGAGTTTATATCCATCGAACTGATCGACTCAAAACTGATCTCCTCATATCTCATCCTATGGTTAAAATCCATGTTGTTGACCAGAGAACTGGCTTATATGTCAAGAAGAATCATAGGTGACTTTTTTTAATAAACTGATTCTGTTGTCAATGATTCTTACAATTGATTGATCCCTAGAAAATGAAATATGAAAATAAAAATGGTGCTAAATTTTAAGCTTGCAAGGTCATTCATTAGGTCCTACATCTCTGAGCAAGCATATTTAAGAGAAAATTAGAGTGATATTCCTCTTTTCTTTTTGGCACTTTTAAATGCTCCACATTTAAATGCTCTCAAGGTCTACACTTTTACAGCACATTTCATTCTGTCTTCTTTCCAGAGAGAAAAATTCCCAAATTTCAAAATATTTAGAAGCCAAGATGAGACTAAGTAAGCAAAACTCCTGTGGCACAAATACTATTTACCTTTTTTTAATATATAAAAACACTTATAAAGAGCTGAAATTAAGTTTAATTCTCCATATTTCTAATCACTTCATTTACTTGTTTCAATTGTCATTATGTATAATTATCCTGCAAGCCAAATTTTACAGTTATATAGTAGACTCCATTAGGATCGTTGTGCACGAATTTAGTTATAGTAACTTAATTGTTAGGATTTTGTACTTCAGCCTTTCCTATTTGTACGTATATAGTCAATTGCCTTAAATTTTGGGCAGCTTTCAAAATTTCTTTCTAAAATCAAATGAATGCATCTTGTATGTTTCTTTGTTTTCAGTAATTGGAATACTGTTTTGTTTGAGGTTTTTTTTTAAGGCACTATAACAAATGTAACTGTTTGGAAATTTTCAAACAGCAAGAGGAAAGTTTCGTCTTACTATGAACAAGAGCGAATAGAGCACATTCTTCCTATCATGACGCAACCATATGATTTCAGACAGTTTAGATCAACGCTTCCGGAGTGGGAGGAGCAAGTCATATTTAATGAGCGTTTTAGTTATTTTATTCAAAATACTGAAGAAAGTCCTAGGGTGATCCTGTTCTTTGAGGTGAGAATTAAATATTTTACATCAGATTTTTGCATGTTATGATTTTCTGTCTATGCCTTTTCAACGGTAAATATTTAACTGACTTAGTTTTCTTTTTCAGTTATATTGAATTAATAACATAGCTTTAAGATGAAGCATTAAATGGAAATGCCAAAAATGATATTGGTGGTAGTTAATACTAATAACCGTTATTTATAAGTTAAGAAATCCTGTTTTGATAATAGTAAAGAGGATGAACCACTCTTATTGACTCAATTGAGAAACTTCTTGGAAAAACTGCTATGATTGTTCCAAATCAGGAGTCATAGCATCACACAGAAAGGATCCAACTTACCCTTTTCACATTCTTGAAATGCAAAAAGATGTCTAAGTATCAGCAGCTCAAAGATGCAGTTTGCTTGTAGCAACACCTTTACTCTTATACCAATGAGCAAGCTTTTGTATTGTTTTCCATTAACATTGTAGACCTCTGCTTTTTCTCTTCTGTTCTTTACACAGCAGTTATTACTGTTTGTGTTTATAGGAAAGATTGTAAGGTTTTCAACATACTTCGAGCTTTGAGTATTTCAGTATTTATAAAGCGTATACAGGAGAGGTTCTGCAGTGTTAACATAAAAATGGAAACCTGGTACAATAAACATGTTTTCATTCTATGTTATTTACGTTTCAAATACATTGTAGATACAATATTGCCAGATGTTTATTTGTGTTCTGTGATATTCATAAATGAACACATTTACAGAATTAAGAAGTCCCTGGTTGCTTAACACAAAAGTAATTACAGTTCTGTGGAAGACTCTGTGGAAATAATGTTAATGTTGGAACTAAAAATATGACTTCACCGAAAGCTTGTTATTTGACTTTGGTTTGTTTTTTGAAATACAAATTTGAAAGTAGCATATTTCCAATTTTTTTTTTGTACCATATATACTTCCAGGAGTGGCTGGATATCAGAGTATTCCTGTTACAGACCAGAAAAATCAAAAAAAAATCTTGGTCCTAACTGATGAAGTTAGGAAAGGAAAATTAACTGTTTTCTTCTTTTTGGCTAGGTTTAGCTGGTTTTGGCAAACTGTAAAGGATTTATGAAAATTACATATGAAATCAGTGAACGATGTCTCTCTAGCAACTTTTTTAAAATGATAAAATAGGAAGCATGAATATTTTTTAAAGACTTGCTTATGATTTTTTTTTAAATAGGTTATAGGCAGCCATCAGACAAATGCAAAAGGATCTGCTATTCCTAGTTCAGTCCTTTTGTTTAAGAAGTACTGTTTTTTGTAATTGCCTAGAATTGAAATCTGCTTAACTTAATCACATCTAGAATATTTTCATTGGTGTTTTTTATTATCATGAAGTTATAATCATTAGAAATATATTTATATTCCCACTAATGCTTGCAGATCCTTGATTTTCTAAGTATGAATGAAGTAAGAGCCAACTCTGAAGTACAAATTCAGGAATGTGGTTTCCGAAAAATCTGTTGGGCATTTCTAAAGGTAATGTGAATATTCAAATAAAGAAACAAAAATTTGAAACATTTTTATTAAATTATGTATAGAAGCTAACTCTATTAAATGGGAAAACTTTTTTGAATATTTCCAGGCAACAGACATGAAAAGCAAATCCTTGTTTGCTTGGCTATTTATTCTTTGCATCTCCTTTCCTCTCTCTGTAAATTTCGTGGTACAGAAAACAAGTTTGACAGTAAAGAATATATGTTTTTCATGGAAGCATAAAGAGTGTAAGATTTTCTTTGTTCATTGAGTGTAGAACTTGGTAGAAAATTAGCAGATACACTGATGAATATAATCAGTTGAAATACTAAATGTCATGAAGTTTTTCTTTGTGTTCCTGAGACTGCCTCTGCAAATAAAAGAAGAAATTTGCTAATATCTGTATCTCAGCTATTCTGTATTCTAGTGACATTTTTAGTTAACCAGTCTTTGAAAAGAATTCCTAGCCTAATTATAAAATGCCTGTCATTTCTAGTTTGAAATGTTTGAAATGATCCAGCAGTGAAGTACAGGCAATTTAGCCTGCACATCATGTACTTTTTCCTCTTTTAGGAGAAGCTTGGATGTGCCAGTTAATTGGCCTTGTAATATCTGACAAGATATTACATGCTTTAACTTGCCTGAGGGTTGTTTGTTTTCACCTGCCCCTGTGGATAGCAGATTTTGACAGCCATTGACCAGTCCAAAGCAGGAGACACACCAGAGAGGCTAACTGACTGCAAGCTTTGGGGAAGAGGAGGGGCCTCCAGATCCTTAGACCAAGTCTCTTCTGTCTCAAGTCAAGATGAATCTGCAGGGGTCAGGGATTTGGAATCCCCTCTCCGAGTGTACAATTGATGGGAACTGTACATCTGGGCATTTGACACTGTCTACTACTAAACAGATGGATGAATTTCCAATTCATAAATACAAATAAAATAATGGCTTGCTGTTCATTATTATTGCATCAGTTTTTGCATCATCTTTTCATCTGTATCAGTCGAAGCAGAAACATTCAGATAAGCAGTGGTTGATGTTAATGTCAATAGGTATACACAGAAGCATAAGCAGTAATTTATATCTTCTAATAGTATAACTTTAATTTTTCAAATGTAACAGCAATTCAGTCTTCTAATTCTATTAGTATAATAGAACTATATTTCCTCTGATGTTAGAAGACTGCTGCTTTGCTATATCTTCTGCCCTGAATTAAAACCTTACCAGTAGCCTTTGCTGCAGCATTCAAAATAATGTGGGGGAGGAGACAGATTTGAAAGGTGCTGTGTGCAATTGACAGTCCACTGAGATTTTGGTGATTCCAGGAAGTGTTTGTTAAAAAAAAAAAAAAAAAAAAAAAAAGTATGGATGTTAACATTGAATCAATGGATAAAGTACATTTCAAAAATAGCCTATGTTCTGAGCTTTAATCTTAGTGGTTTATTGGTTTATTCATGAATGGATATTTAATGCATACCTACTTCATTAGCACTTTTAGGAATAGTAAATTTCCCCAACAGGAAGTGGATTTCAGAATTTAGACTGTAGTTGTTTGATTTTAATAATAATGACTTTTATTAATCATATATTAATACATTTTTGTCTCTTTTTTAATCACCATTTCAGCTTGTAGGTGCAAACGGAGTTCTAAATGTTGACGGAAAATTGCGTCTGCAATTGTATTACCCACCTTCAAGACCTCCAAGGACCAGGTCGCATTCAAATGTTGAGGTTTATGAGTGGTGGGCAAAATGTCCTAGAAATCGTTACCCATCAACTTTATACGTAACCATAAGAGGCATAAAACTGCCAGATCATGTAAGTTAAGTAAATGTAAATGAGATTCTTCAGTAGATGGTAGTAATTCTAGCCTTTATATGTATATGCATGTATATGAAAGTTGTTTTTATGTATATGATATAGGATAACTAGCTTTTTACAGATCCTGTCTAGTCTCCTGCCACCTCTCCAGAAGGACATAGGTCTGCATGGGCTGGTAGATGTGAAAATGGATGTCTCAAGATACAGCAGAGCACCTTACATGGAAGCAGATGCCTATGTGTGGGCAACTGAATTAAGTTTCTAAATTGGTTTCTACTTGCGTAGTAGGCATCCAACCTCGCTTCTGAGTCAGTGGAACTTAGAGTAATCCACTCTACAGTGGACACGTAGTGACTGTCAGCCTGAAAGAAAACAGTCAAAATGGTTAATTCTGCCCGATAATGATTCCAAAAAGACTTTTTGTGAAAGTGATCAGAACAGCTACCAGTGTTCAGTGGTCTCTGTGTCTGTCAGCCATGGTTCTGCTGTTACTTGACAGCATTCTGTTTCGTATGTGTTAAAGCTTTCCTTAAGTCTTAGCTAAGGTTTAGTAAGCAAACTTACAGGAATTGGGAAAGCATATATGCTTCGCCTACAGTTAAAATCACAAATGTTGTCCATCCTTCTGTTCTTTTGTCTTGGCAACACTTGCAAGTAATTTGTTGAATACGCAGAGCTAGTGATGTCTTCTGATATCATGACTGCATTTCACTACCAAAATAGTATCTTTGATTTGAAGGTAGTAGTTTGATGTCACTGGAACCATTTGCATGCCAAAATGTTTTTTATATAACACCTATACCAGGTGCTAGAGCATTACTAATTCTTACCAAGGAGGATAGTTACTGAAAATAGAAAAGTATTAATTATTTGAGAAAAGTTTTAATATGATCTGATTGATGCAAACTCATTTTACTTTCTGACTTGTAGATTATATTAAATGAAATATTTGCTACATAGTTTTCATAGGTAAAGCTTTTTCTGATCTATTTATTTTTCAACTGAGAAGGAAAAAAAAAAGGAGATGCATTGCATTTCATGTTAAAAGTACTTTTAAATCTTTTCAAATGTCACAGTGTTCATTTTGAAAATACTTTTTCCTGATATTTCGTCTTGTTTACCTGAAGGTTGATCCTTCTTTCCGTTCTATGATGGCTGTTCAGCAGGAACAAGGTAGTGCAACGTTCTGTGAGCAACAGAGTGAGGGATCTAAAAAAACAGGTGAACCTCTTCCAGAGGAGAAGAAAGAGCAATTTAAATGGACAAGATTGCCTGGCCAGGTGAAATATTTTGATTTTGCCCTTCCCCTCCCCCCCCCCCCCCAAATAATATAAAGATCTACTATCTGTTTATAAATTTATATTTATGATGTAAATGTTATGAGGCAAGTGATTCATTAAAATAAAGTTTTTTAAAAATCAACAAAATATAAAACATAAGAAAAACCTCAGAAATAGGTAGCAGAGGCTTAGCTGCTTATGCAAACAAGTGTGGTTGATTTAACTATTTTTACCCAGAGCAGTCCCATACTTTTTCTTCAGAATCCTCTAGGGATTTGAAAGAGTGGGGCTATTCAGATAGTGGCATTAAGACATAAAAGCGATTCTGAGAGCTCACCTTCATTCACATGTTTTCTTGGTTATTTAGTTAGTTTTTTTTTTTTTTTTTTTTTTGATTCCCTCACTATTAAAGGTATTTTAACAGTATAATAGAATTCTGAAGGAAGTGTATTGATGAACTTTATTATGAAGGTTGTGCTGGCTTCATGCCAACTCCCAAATCACTGTTGCTAACGGAAATTAGCAATCATGAAACTGGAATCTTTTTGCAACCCCACGAAGTATGTCTATATGATGATTTTACCATATTCTGTTGAATGATATTAGCATGAGTTCACACGTCAGTAACGATTCAAATGATAAACCTATTGCACAAGGCACGTTTGCTTACAAGAGAATGTTGATTTTTATTTTGTTTCCAAACCATAGTCCTTGTATAGATCATTGCAAAAAGAACATTTAAGTGTATGTGGACATCATGTTATTTCCCAGGAATGTTTGATAGTAACAAAACCGTGAGGAACAAGTCTGTCTTACAATGGAAATTTTCATATTAAAATTGATGAAGTATTTAAAGCACATATTTATCTTACTGTTAATTATTTTTCAGAAAGCTACTCAGGATGACATTTTGCCTTTTTACTAATAAGTGTGTTTTCCAAACCAATTGAAATAAGATTCTAAGAATATTGACTTGCCATCATAAAAATAAAATTTGGTAGATCATTTATTCTTAGACTAGTCCATACACTAAAGAACTAGGTAGCAATGATAATGTATTTTGTTGTGTGCTGTCATGTGAAAAAGTTTCAGTAAAGATTGACATGATGTTGTATATGTCTTTCTTTCAAAGAGCATTTTGTTTAAAAATGAATAATCACTCAAAATTATTTCCTTTATATGCATTACAAAAACTGCTTTATGTTGACCTGAAAGTTAAGTTATTGTTTAAGAATCACTCCATATTGAACCTCTGCTGTCTCTGTAGATATACAGGTAGATGGATGACGTGTTACTTTCCTAAGGTTCTCTATAGAATGATGAATTTATTTTATATATAAATTACATTTACAGATAAATTCAATTTTATATATGAATTATAGCTACATGGCTTTTAAGGGAAAGGATTTTTGTTCTAAGCTGAAATTGATTCAGTGTTGTAATATTTTATTTTAGAGGTTAAAAAGCATTATATCGATTCCAACAAGATGTATTTACATAGATCTACTTGTATTTTTTGAAGGCTTACTAATCTGTTCATAGTCTATTTTTATTCTTAAAAGTATATAGAGTTTAGGTTAAATAATAAAGTAACTGCATTGGATATCTTAATTTCCCTTTAAGCTTTGAATTTATTTCTTTAGAAAAAGCCTTTGGAAATGTTTCATCTCCAATTATTTGGGGGAAAAAAAAAAGAGGAACTGAAATTTAGATGAATAATGCCAAAGGTGTTTTTGTAAACTGAAGTTTTATTTGCATATAGTTAGTTTCCTGAGTTACACTGCAATAAGTAGTTTGAAAAGTTGAGCTTAGACTCCTTAAGCAACTTAGATTTACAATCTAACTCTACAATTTCTGTTAAGTGAGGATAGTTATTATTAACCATCTCTTAAGAAAATCAGTTTGATTTTAGATTTTTTTAGATTTTTAGAAATGGTTACTTGTCAGAAATAAAATCCAGTGGAATAGGAATTAATATACAAACTAAATGGGGCTTAATTTATACAATAAACTGTCTATTGACAAGGTTGAATTTTTGTTTTAAATTTGCTTAAGATATCAGTAGCTCTTTAAAACCTAGCATGACAAGAGCTGTGAATGTATTTTAAGCATTGGATAATTAATATTCATAACTCTGAAGTCTTAATTCTTACCTGAGAAACTAGGTTTGTCGGATACCGAACAAGCATCTATTTTCACTGCGAGGGGGAGATATGGGCTGTTTCTGTATTCGTTTCTCTCATGATGGGAAAACATTGGCAGCAGCATGTGCAGGAAGGAATGGCTATCCCATTATTTGTAAGTTAAAAATGCATTCTCCCTCTCTCTGCCCCCGATAATTCATATAGGCTGGAATTAAAGGAAAAATTAGTATTTAAAAAAATTCTTTTAGAAGTTTTATTTTATAATTGCGTTTAGTAAATTGTTGAATGAACGGTTGTGCGTGAACAGTTGGCTTTTTGTGCACGGTAATGTACATGCGATTTAAGGGCACAAAATAATATCACTTCTACACAGAATTCTAATGGAAATAGAAGATCAGTTTGCACACAGAAAACACATTTGCTGATAATAAGGTTTTAAGAGACATAATTTTTCAGTAACACACCCTTCTCTCTGAGTTTTATGAAAGTTTTTTTAATGAAAGTCAGATATCTGGGCAGATTGACATCTCCAGAGATACTATTGGAGACTATTGTTTTCCATATTCTAGTAAGGTTCAGTTGGAATTCCATATTATTTAAACTGGGGACTGCTTTTCACAGATGCATCAACTATATAGTACTGAGACTTAGTGTTAAAGTTCTGAGATTATAGTATAGAGAACAATATTTAGTTGCACACAGAATAAATGTCTAAATGCAAGGTACAGTAAATATATATTATTTTACTACACAGCAACAGCAAATGATATTTACATTAATATTTTTCTAAGACTATTCAGGCAGCAGTCAAAAAAAATTGTAATCTGTCTCTAATAATTTAAAACAGGTGGGAGCAGTTTGAGGGATAGCGTGTTAGTGACAACCTCAAACCGCTAGATGGAAGTATACGCTTCTTGTCTGTGCATGTCTACCAAGTACTCGTCTCTGAAAAGGAGACGTTGAAGGAAAGTGGTTCACTTAGGCTAGCGGAAGCTTAGCTAATATTGAACTAAACTTTGCATTAGTGTAGCTTTTGCATATAACTGCTGGTAAATACTTACAAATTCTTTATTTTTCTATTTAAATTTTCATTAGTGTATGAAATTCCTTCCGGACAGCAGCTGAGAGAATTTTATGGTCATCTTAACATAGTGTATGATCTTTGTTGGTCAAAAGATAATCAGTACCTTCTTACTGCATCTTCTGATGGCACTGTCAGGTCAGTATGACTGAAATGTTCAGGCAAATAGTGTCATAAGTACAAAAAAAAAATGCACTCTGTGGCATGTTACTACAAGTAACTACTACTACTGTGCTGTGAGGTTTTAATTAGAGATTATTGCAGTGTGACTTTCATAAAAATTGTGATGGATTTACAGTCACTTGTGCTGTATTTACTACATTAACCTTTAGTGTATGTATGTTTGAGAGTGAAGCTTTTCCAATAACTGTAGGGTCTAATTCTATAGCATATCAGCAAAATAAATTGCTTTGTATTTCAAGAAATTAGTGGGACATATTGTTGAACAAATTATCATATTATGAATGCAATATTAAGTTTACATATTTGAACATGAAGAAGAATGTTTTAAATCTAAGATTCATATAATGTGCTTATATAGGCCACATTGCATATACATGTATATAGTTTATTGGATTTCTGGATACACAGCTAAACAATTCAGATTACTTCAGTGTGATGGTATTATTTTTGAGACTGAATGTTTGTCCATTTTTCTCTATAATTAAAAAGTGTATTCTAATGTTAATGTTGAAATTCTAATTGGTTTGCAATTTAGAAGAAAAACCCTCAAAACTAGAAAATGCATGAAAAATGTGGTTATGACACTGCACAATTTTATTAAGAGCAACTTCATAGGTTTTTGTACAGGTTTGTTTTTTGGGTTTTTTCTCTTCAGATTCCTATCTTGTTTCTGTTACGCAATTGCCTGTAGCATTACTAAGTTCCATAATTAAAATGCCAGAAGAATTGTTAAATGATACATTGTATGTGTGGAACTATCTTAATGTTTTTTCCTACTGATTACATCTTGTATGTAGTAAAAAGAATATTCTGAGTCTTTATCCCATGTATTTTGCTTTAGATGCAGATTAAATAAGAATTTTTGATATTGAAATAAATATAAATTGCAGTCAGTCATGTATCTTTAAGATCTGAATGCTCCTCAGCTCTTTTTACAATTTGTGGCAGCAAGATGCAACTCTAGCGGTCTGCCTCAGTATACTATGCATCGTCATGATATGAGTTTTTAGTTCCTGTATTTCTTGTCGGTTGTCTTAAGCGCCTTAAAAAAAGTCTAAGTTTAGGCAAGGTATTTCTTTTCCTTGTCATATTGGGGTCATTTTTGCTTTGGGAACATGATGTAATTGGAGGAGTAGAACTGAAGGCACCCTACTGTTATAAAGCCCTGCCGGTTTATTTCTTGTATCATCTATGAGATGGAATTTTAAGACAACTTGAAGAGAAGGGAAATTTGAGAGCTTATGTGAGTCCTTCGTATGAGCATGGATGTACACGGACAGTGTTACCTTTTGAGCTTTTCTGATCCAAACTTGTCCTACATTATTTCTGGGTACCATTTAAGTGTATATGATAACGTCCAGTTTTTTTCCCTCAAGACTCCCTTAATATAAAGTTAATTGACACTTGAAGCAATAATAAGCTTTTCTGCATTCAGAGCAAAACCAATCTAAAAGGTAGGTAGACTATCTATGACCTTTGTACATTAAGTTGCAGTTTAATCGCAGTTTCCTTAGAGGTTGTGTTTACAGTAATTTTGTAATGAACACTTTTTTTTTTTTTAAGACACCTCAGGGTAAACTTAAAATTCTTCAGTTTTCACCAAAGAATGTTTCACCGAAACAAAACTTGAAAGAACAGCAGTCAGTTACCTTCCGTATTGTAACTGCATGTTTTCTGAAATGTGCTGACCACACAGATTTCATGAGCTGGGTACCATTTCATTCTTTATGAACTCTTCTGGGGGAAGATTCCATAATAAAATGGATAGGTGCAAAATACTTCCGAAGAAAAATCTAATCTTACAGTTAAGGGTGGTGAAGGATAGGAAATAGATAAAACAGATTCAGAACTGAAGAAATCATCCTTGAGATCACAATCAGCATCTGGTAGGTAACTGGAAGACAGAGTCATAGGCAATATCCTAATTCTTATTACAAAATACTGTATTAAAGGATTAAGTATAGATAGAAAAAATGCTAGGATTTGGCAGGTGCTACTTAGTGATTGCCTCTAACCTCATTAGCACAGAATATGGCATCAGTTATATGTAGCTGTATATGTGATTGCTTTATACAGTAGCTATCCTAATTTCCTTTCCTTTTAGAATGTGGAGAATTGAAACCCAAGCTACATCTGCTGTGAGAGTTTTCCCTCATCCTTCATTTGTTTATACTGCGAAGTACCACCCAACTGAAAACTCTTTGGTTGTGACAGGATGTTATGACTCTGTGATTAGAATTTGGAATGCAAAAGTGAAAGACATCCATGGGCAACTGCTACAGGAGCTTGATGGTCACAAAAATTTCATCAACACACTCTGTTTTGATGCAGAAGGTATTTTCTCAGTATTACTTCTTTATTGCTTTTTTCTCATTTCACTTGAAGACCAACTTGAGCAGTACTAGTTTGCTTTATTTCTTAGAGGCAGTATGAAATACTATAATGGAATGGAATAGTGTGTCTGTGTTTGCAATGAATGTTTTAGTGTGCTGTCTTATTTGGGACCACTTTGAGCAAACACAAAAGGACTTGTAATCTCTGACATAAATTAAGAATAATCTGGAATAGAAGAGACAAGCAAACAAATATATAGTTATCAAGCAGTGATGTCTGGGCAAGTTTTGACAGTAGTTTAGTTTTCATTGTCCCTATAACTATTATTAGCAGCTAATGTTTTGAATATGTTACAGCAAAAATAAGCAGAAAATAAAGATACCATTTAGAGGACAAAAGTGCATCAGGATACAAGTGGAAAGCCTAATAGTTAGTGTAGAGAAATAAGTTGGAAAAAAGGCAGATTTGGATAAAGTAAGTGGCAGAATTATGCAGTAATCCAGTTTCTAGAGAATTTTCTCAGCAATTCAGAACAGGAGAGATGATCAGAACAGTAGGCAAAGGCAGTTCGTCCATACTGTCATTCAAATTTATCAGCTCCATACAATGACAAATAAATGAGGTAGCAGTAATTAGACTGTGAGAATTTTCATACTAGATTAAAGAAGTAGTAAGGTGATGAACCTTTCAGTGTTGACAGGATGAGGAAAACAGAGAAGAGGACAGAGATTAGTCCAAACATTGTGAAGAATGTTAACTAGTAGATTAACAGCTGAAAGCAGGTGTTGGAGGTGTACAGAAGTGTGTAACAGGAAGAATTGTGAAGAGTTGAAGATAGGCACATGAATAAAATACTTTAAAGTATTTAATTTTTTTCTGATATTAGTAACATTAGTAGTTGAGTGGTTCGCTCTGCAGATATTCATGGGAGAAGGTAGTAGAAAGAGGAATCCGTGCCACTTTTTATAAAGGATAAGTATTTCTGTATAATCTAAGAACATCTTTTGGAAAAGAGTATTTGTTCTTGTTCAAGATGCTCTCAGAGAGTGTGTTCAATGTGTATATACACACTAGAATATCATGTAAAGCTCACTGAGGTAAACATTCTTTCTTTTCATGATTCCTAGAAGATGATGAAAAGTGAAGAAATTTAATAAAATATTCAGCATCCAGTATCTGACTTATTACCAGCTAAATCCATATTTACAGTATCAACTTCTGTCATGCAGTTTGAGCAAAATGTATTTGCACTGAATATGTCATAGGAAAAGAGAGGAAAGAATGGATGTTTGCCTATTGACAGAGTAATAAAAGACGTTTTTTCTTGTTCATGCATCCTTTTCTTTACTTGTTCTTTTGTTTGGCATTCTTTTGGTTATATGAAGTTGTTATTTTACAGGGCTCCACATGTTCTCAGGAGATAGTTCAGGACTGATTATAGTTTGGGATACATTTGTCAAAGGAAATTCTCAACATCTGTTCCAACACTGGAGCATTAATAAGGTATACAGATTTCTTGAATTAGCATTGTAATTTTTATATGTATATTGTTTCAAATCTAGTCACTTGATTTAAATTCAGTTATTTTTATATGTTAATTTTTGTTTAACTAGAAAGTTTTCTTTAAATAACTTATTAATGGTACAAGACAATTAGTAGATTGTGCTATGCTCACTGAGTTAGAATTTCTGAATTGTCTTGCGATTTTAATTTTTCTGTATACAAAACATAAAAATGCTTGAGATTTAATAACATATTAGCAGATGATAATGTGTTAGGTTTATTCTCTAATGTTGAATCACCTTTTCTGTCATGAAGCATGTTTCAGAAGTTCGTAGTCATAATACAGTCTGCCTTGTGGTTATGAAAAGTTGATTGCTTAAGATATAGTGCCTGAATCTAGGAAAAAAAAAATGTGTTTCTTAATCAAATAGTGAAGAAGGAGGAAAAAAGTAATGCAAGACTAAAATAAATTAAAGAATACAAAAATTAGTTTTAAAAACAGAAGTTACACTTTTTACTGTATTTTCTAGTTTTTCAAAATTACTGATACCTTATAACAGAATCTATTCTATTGTTTCTTTCTGTAGGAAATAAAAGAAAATGATATTAAAGGAACTCCAATAAATCATTTGGAGGTACACCCAAATGGAAGACGTTTATTAATCCACGCCAAAGACAGTACCCTGAGAATTATGGATCTCAGAATGTAAGTAGATTTTCATAGTAGTGCATACTTCCTTCTGTTTTAAAATTTACTTAGCAGGGAAATAAGGTGCCATAAAATTATTAAATACATGTAGAGAAGAAAGATGTCCTAATAATTAAGGATAGCAATATCAGGGTTAGGAAGTGATTTCAAAACCCTGTCCTATTACAAACCTTTTGTGTGATGTTGGGTAAGTCATTTCGGATAGATAGAATATCCAAAAATGACTAGATGACTTGGGAGTTAAGAGAGCATGAAAATGAATGCCTTAGCCTTCTAAAAATTAAATTCACTTATTTAAATGCAATCTGGACCTGAAATAGCTTTGAAATTATAACGTTTATTTATTCATGCCTTAGTTCCTCATTAATTAGGCTGAAAGGGTATTGTTATGATAAAATGGAATGAAGATTGTCATCATAGATATTAAATAGTACAATGATGTACCTGTTATGCTATATTGATTAGACGGTGGGATATTTTAACCTAATTTTTGATGATTTTCTCATTTCTGGTAGTGTTTTGAACATACTGCTTTAATAATAAGCTATTAAAAAAAAACAAAAAACAAAAACAACAAAAAACAAAAACATGAGGATCACAAAATCACTGAGTCATTGAGGTTAGAAGGGACCCCCAGAGATAGTCCAACACTTCTGCTCAAAGTGGAGTCACATAGAACAGGTTACTCAGATTGTTGTCCAGTTGAGTTTTGAGTATCTCCAAGGATAGAGAGTCCACATGTTGTGCAGTTTAACAATTATTTTATGCCAGCCCATCAGTAGGACCCGCAGTCTCCTTTTCTCCTCATCTCTCACACATTTGGCCTTATATTCCTAACTTTTCCACTTTATCAGCTCTAGAGATCTTGCAGTGCAGGGTTAAGTCAGATTCATGAACAGATTCATGAACTGATCCGACAAAAAATCAGCCTGAAAAGCCAAACGATTAGTCTTCAGTTGAAACAGTTATCTGATCCAACTCGTCAGATAGCTGACAAAACACAGGAGAAGAAACAAGGGAGAGCCTGGGAAAGTAAGGGTGGAGAGGACAAGCAGAAGGACTGCTGCTTTGACCGCAGCCCACAGTTACATTGGCTTAAGTCTGTCAATAAACCATGGGGTCAGATGCCCAGCGGTGATAATTTTACGCATCAGCATTAACTGCTCTTTGCCTGCATGAGAAAAGAGGGGGTGGAGGTCACAGATCAGCATAATTTTCTTTGAGTGGCAGCTAGTTGATTTTAATTGTCCTGTTTCAACTTCCTTTTTTGATCTTTTTGGATAATGCCGCTATCCTGTCACTCAGGTATGTGATCAGGGATTTGTTTTTGATTCAGACTTCTTAAGTTTTCATATGCAAGTTAGGTTTACATCTGGTAGAGTTGTTCTACATGACATCTCAAAGATACTATGTTCCTTACTCATTCAGGCAACTAAAACTCTTATTCAGGCTAATATAGTCTTGCAATGTGATCATTAAAGCATCTCTTTCTCTGGCTTGGGAAGTAATGTGCTTCCCCCATTATTTCTGCAGTATCAGTCACATTTTTAAAAATGTATTTTCTTCTTCCTTTGAGGGCTCTCATGGCCTATCTCTTGTTCTCCTTGCCTCTAATCCTATGTGATAGTAGTACTCCTGTATTATTCTCCATTTTGATTGTGAACTTTCGTATTTTTTTCCAAATTGCATCTCATACTTGACACAACCTCTTATAAGCTATTTTGTTTACACTTTTTTTGTAAATCCTGTTGCAAATTCTCTGTTACATAATGCCTGCAAAATGCTGAATAGCAGTTAGGTCTTACTATGCTAACCAGTAATATCTCACTGAAGATAGGGACAGCAAAATGATATTAACAGTAGTAATGCTAATAGTAATTAATATTGCTGGCTGAAGTGTGTTGATTTTATTACTGTTTTTGTAGTCAAGGAGACATTTTGTAGTCAAGGAACAGAGTTAAGGGGTTCTTCTGGATAAATTTAAGCACTACTAAGATGTAATCAAGTTCAGGAAGCATAATGAACTCTTTTGGCAGAGCTTGGAATAGTAGTGCCAATTTGCCTGATTCTCCAAAGCCAAGAATCAAGGAGGTGCATATAACTATAACTATATCTGTTCTCTATATCTGAATATTTCTTTAGCCAAAGGCAATTATATATACTTTGATCTATAATTTCAGGCATGTGATGAAAGCCAGGGAAAAAGAAGGGTGAACAACTGCACTCTGCAAAAAGTAACGCTTGCATATCTATTTTGAATGCAAGGTGTTCTGATTTTTCTGATGTGCAGAGCATAAGATTGACAGATAAAATATTTGATTATTTATTATGAAAGTATTTGCCACACTTGAAAATTATTCTTTATCTTTAGCTTGGCTACAAAGAAATATATAGGTGCTACAAATTACAGAGAAAAGATTCACAGCACCTTAACGCCATGTGGTACATTCCTCTTTTCGGGAAGTGAAGATGGAAAGGCATATGTTTGGAATCCAGAAACAGGTAACTAATTATTTTATGATATTAAATGAGGTTGTCAAGGCTGAAGAGATGGGATTTGGTAAACTTTCCTGAAACACACTTAGTATGGCATAAAATTTCAGTAAAATATTCTGAAATCCTTAAACCTTTACTCCAGCTTTTAAATAACTATTGTTAATCCTTTCCTCTAAGATCTAATTGATGTAATTCTCTAGAGGAGATAAATAAGAAGATAGAAGTAGCACCTGTTATATCCAGCAGGAGCACCTTAGGCTCAGCTCCTTGTGTATTGCAGGTTTTTTATATGTGGATGATGGTCTTAAAAACAGAATGCACAAAAATGTTCAAATCAGAACAGTCTTTCTGTTTTTTCTTTTTTTTTTTGAGGGGGTGGGGGGAGTTGGGGATTAGGCTGTTGTTGAGAAAAACTACTTCTCTTCCCAAGGACTTTGGAGTACAGTGTTTCTTCATAAATTATTCCCTGAACTGAATAGTTTTCAAGTAACTACCAAAGTCTTCCTGGGAAAATCTTAGGCAAAGCATAAAGTGTAAACAGAGTTGTTATATTTGTTGTACAGTGAGGTAAGAAGGGCAAAAATGACAGCAGGAGGTAACAGAAACACTTTCTGATTTTGATGACATTATATTGTCTCCAATTATAATCTAAATGATTTTTTAAAAGTACAATTACTGAACTATTTTAAAACTACCCAACAGTTCTGCTTTGAATTTCTTTTCGTGTTTCCAGCTAAATTAACTTACCTTTATGCCACTGCAGAATTTGTCTATAACATTTAAAAGACAATAAAAGTAGAAAGAGAGACTTAATTCTTTTTTTTTTAATTAGGCTTTGAGTCTTGCTTACACACTGAACTTTACTTACATTCAAAATACTGTCAAGTTAAGAGCTAATATTTTTTAAATAACATGGTGTTCAACTTTCACTCCTGTTGCCAATGTCATATAATGGCAATCCACTGCTAAGAGCACTATCTCCTGGCAAAATGCAGGCACAAACACACACTGTGGAATGCTACCTTTCTGGAACTTGCTAATCAGAACAACACAACCAGGCTAACTTGATGCATCCTCTGGGGTTTCCTGCAGTTGTTGCAGCAGCACTAATTTTTCTGACTTAATACAGACTTTTAAGTTATTGAATATTTTTTGTCTTACGCCAAATATTCTTCTATCAATTTCCTTAATGAAAATTAATATGTATTTACAGTACCATGGCAGTCAACACACTGCAGTAATACAAGCTTTGGCCAATCCAAGCAGTGTTATGCTCCCTAAGTACTCAAACTCTGCCATATTACAGATGAGTATCATTTATATTACTCTATTGTGGTAGATATTTGGCTTTTTAGGTAGTGGATCTCACTATCTTGGTAGAGATGGGGAAAAAAAAAGGAATTAAATGAAGAGAGCAAGTATTGAAAAGCATTATCTGTTTAAAAAGCTAAGCAAATACCTTTCCTCTTATATTTTGGCACTATACAAAGTGTTACAGTTAATCAACTGTATCAAATACATTTTCATAGTATTAATAACTATATTTCATTTCTGTAGGTGATCAGGTGGCCATATATTCTGAGCTCTCCTTCACATCTCCACTTCGTGATGTTGCCTTTCATCCACATGAACACATGGTGTCATTTTGTGCCTTTGGTCAAAACCAGCCAATACTTGTATACATTTATGATTATAAAGGTACAGTAGAAACTTTCTTGATACAAACAACTGGAAATATGTTGGATTTTTTTTTTTTTTAGAAGTTATTTGCTAGTGTTTTTATTTCTTTTGAAGGAAAAAGAGAACAGTCATATAATAATAAATATCTCCATGCTTGGATATACTCAAAACCCTACTGGCAAGGTCCTGAGCAAGGTCCTCTAGGTGACCCAGTTTTGAGCAGGGGATTTGTCTACGTAGTCTCCAGACGCCTCTTCCAACTGCAGTGATTCAGTTATAACTTAGGCAGAAATCTCTAAAAACAGTTTAAGATTTATTTAGAACTGAATTTGAATTTGCTCAGGTGGGCCTAATCTTCCAAATCAGAGCTTTAAATATGCTATTGTATCTTACTCTGTGTGATGCTTCCAGCACTTCGTAGTATATAGACAGGGTTATACAATGTTTTGAATCTCCTTTTCAATATCAAGGTGGATTATGGAGCCAGACAATATGATCATTTTGAAAATTAATGAATAGCATGAATAGCTTAATGGAACTCTCAGCATTTTGTGCTGGCTACATTACAAATAATTTTGAGGAGCTGTATGGAAATGAATGTAGCATGATTAAGTATAGCTTGTTTTTCTAAACAGATGTTCTGAACATAGGTAAGTCTCTGGTGTGATTATGTGACAGGTATGTTTATACCCCATGTTATCTGTATACTAAAGAGAAGATGGTGGTAAACTCTACCTGTGTATTTTTAGTTTGCAAAATAAAATCCAGAACATCCTTTGTGAGCTCTTCTGGTTTTGCGTTTTTGTGGTTAGGTTTAGCGGTGTCATTCTTTCAATTAAGGGCATAGTTTCAGAGTTGGTGTTGTATCTAGATGGTAGATAATGTTAATATGATTTATATAGTAAATTATGAATATCTATGAATTATGAATATCTAGGTATATATTTATAGAGTAAATTATAAATATCTAATTGTTTAGTTTTATTTGCAGTATACATCTGTTCCTAAAGTTAATGTTGTCTTTATATATTTGCCTTTTAAATAGCATACTAATGAGATTACTCATATCAAATCTCACAGTTTAGGTTATTTGTCTATTGAACTGGATGACTTTTACAGGAAAATAAAGTGGAATGACTTCATAATTAATATTCAGTACTAAACTTAAGCCCAGTATCTGCATTCTTTAGTTGTTGTATTAGAGAGCAATGGAAAATTTGTCTCACACTAGTACAACAGTTGAAATACTTTTTTTTTTTTTTTGACTATGTAGTAGACAATCTTTAAAAAGCTATTAGAGTGTTTTAATATATATGTGTGTATATATTTAGTGATCACACTGGTAGTTATTTGTATCTTGTGACTATTTAACTAAGTCACTGGTGACAGTAAGACTTTGCATAGGTTGTGGTCTTTTCTATGTTGCCTGTTACTAACCTTTTGTTCCTTTTTTGGTTAAAAGCACATACTTTGCTTTCAGAAGATACTCTTACTGCTTTAGAGTTGAAAGAGTTAATCATATAGTAATACTAATTTTAGTCACTGGCACAGTTTTTAAGGCTCCAACAGTAGCATAGTGTTCTACATAGACTATTTAGTTTTATAAATACTTTGGACAAAACTTAAATAAAAAATCCTGTTAACCTTTCTTGATCTAAGACCAGAGTATAAAAGTTGCAAAAGTCAAGCCTGTTGTTTAAATGAGAGTGAGCACAACTTTCATCAAAAGTATCCTATTCAAGAAGGTTAGGCTGCCTGCTAAGATTGACTCCTGTTTAACAACTTTTGAATTTTTCCTCAAGTATAGCAAACTCACCAGAACTAGGCTGGAAGAAGTAGTAGCTTGACATATACCTAGCAAATTGGCTCATTTGGATTGAGTGCAAGCTATATAAAGTGAGCTTTTTGCTTTTGAAAAAAACTTCTCTTTTTCCTTCCCGCCCTCTTCATTGAGAGCAGCATTGTTTTTCAGCAGTACAATAAAATAAGCTCAGTATGAGTGGTTACTGAACACACATAATGGAACGGAGACATTGTTATTGGGAAGAGTTAGGATTGTCAAACGTGTCGTTTTGAAGTTCCCCCAGTAGCACTGTTACAGATTTTGAAGGTGATTCAGTAAAGACATGCCTAGCCATTGCAGTGGCCATTCAAATTAGTTGTCTTCTTTTTTTGTCTATTTTTTATGGCAATTTAAGGCTTTATTTGACATAAATATTGGTTATTTCTACAGTTGCACAGCTGGAAGCTGAAATTGTAAAAGATCTCAGTTCCTCACTTACCACAGCTGCACCAAGAGGGCCACAAATTTTTGGCAATTTTTCTGAAATTCCTACACAACAATGTTCGACAATGTCTCCAGCAGATCAGTTTGTCAGCATCGCAAGAACATCAATGAGAATGCGGAAGGTGAAACAAAAACTTGATTCTGTTACAGTAAGTCAAATTTTTGTTATTTTCAAGGAATGTGTAGTTTCCTCAGGTAGTGTTCAAATTCTGGGACTGCTATATGTTACATAGTATACATATATACTGGGATTTGTTGTTCTGGAAATGGGTATATGTCTCACTAGTATTAATGCTCTTCAAAGTAGCTATTCAGAAGAGATTAATCACGTAAAGCTAAGTTACTTTTGTTTACCAGGTATCGATGACAGGGGATTCTTTTGTCAATTCCCATTGCCATTCATATGATATACTACCCAGATCATTGTGGCTGAGCTTAAGAAATTTCACTTTTTTTTTTTCTTTTTTCTTTTTTTTCTTTCTCTCTCTTTTTTTTTTTTTTTTTTTTTTTTTTTTGTCTATTCACTGTTAGATTGCAGAATATTCCTGAATAGCACTCTGCAGGTCTAATTGCTGTTTAGGATGACATGGACTGTGTTTGGTTTTGTGCGTATTATTTTTCATTTTTAAGTACTTTTGAGCAATTTCACGTAGCTTTAGACTTTTCTCTGCATTAGTAACTAGTAAAGCACAGAAGAAGCAGATTAGTAGATGAAAGCAGTTGTTACAAAGGATCTGTAGCTACACTTGTCATGCTTCCAAGATTTTACTTTGGATTAGATCTAGTCCCATTCCTTCGCCTGAAAATCCCAATTATGCATGTGGTTTGAAGCAATTTAAAGAAAAGCTATCCCATAAACCTCTGCTTTTAGTGGACCCCTTTATGAAATACTGTACTGTGGCTAACATGAAAAATGATAGCGTGTTGCTGCTGCTACTAGCATTAGCTGTGGAAGGAGAAAGCAAGCGTTGTTTCTGTTTCTGCTCATTTTGTTCCTGTTTATCCAAAAGTGGCAACCTGGTTGCTTCTATCTGAATCACCTCTGAGTAGATTATCATCCAGAAAGAGGCACAATATGGAAAAAAACGGGGCATGTAACCTTCTGCTTTGGAGTCTAGGAAGATGTCTCAAAAGAAATGATTCCTACTCTTCCAGATCCTTCATCTGAGGAAGATGACATTGATTTTGTAAGAGTCCTTATCATTGCAACTGTTTGGCCTCTGATTAGCCAGAGGTTCTGTGCTATGGGAGAGAAATCTGGATTAGTGGAACCACATAGTACATAGTACTTGGACAGCAGCAGAAAGATGAGCAGCAGTTTTGGGGTAAAACATTGTACCTTGTGGCCTCCTGCCTGAATTGGCACCACAGGTTTCCTGTAGATAAAATGGCATGAGCCTACAATTGTATTTAAGGAGAATGACTGTCAGCTGCTGAACTTCAGTAGCCCTAAACTCCTGTTGCTCAAAGGCTTAAGGAGTTTGGAGTGAGCAAGTCCACTGTGAACAGAATCATGATCAAGGTCTCAGATACTATCTTCCAAACACTCTTCTCGTAGACCATAGATGTGGGAGATGGCAGAAAGATCATCTGAGCCTTCTCTCACTCTGGGTATCCAAACAGTAGGAGAAGGTGGTTAAAACAATCCACATCCAGTCTGGTGCCTGCTCCAGAGCAGTGATAATTGTGTAAGCTGAAAGAGCTTCCTTGCAGGAGTTTTTGAACCACTGAGATCTTAGGAACCAGCCATCAAAAGGACCTATGATACTCATATTTTCTGTATTCTAGCCTCAGACTCAAAGGATAGTGATAGCTTCTTCCCAAGCAGGGACAGGATTATTTCTGTTATGTGCCTGTATGCATTATGACAGATTCTGGATAGCCCTCACACTGCTAGGTCAGGTGGCTGTAGCTGGAGCCCAAGCCAGTGTTTCCCACCTCTCTTTCTTTCCCTTTTCCTTCTTTACTATCTTATCTGCTACAGAATGGCCTTCTAGGATGTATGTTGCCTCTTATCAGCAGCCATAGGGGAATATAGTTTTCAGAAGGGGGCTTTGGCCCCTCTTGAACAAGGGAATCTGGAAGAGAGAAAAGCAATCCTGTCAGTCCTTTACTATATAAGGATGTAGTTCAGTGGTTTGTTACCTATGGCCATCCCTCCCTACCCCCAGGTTCTCAAGGACATAGCTTTTTGCAAAACAGGGGATGTACTGGAAGTCAACTTCAGCCCTGACTAACTTCTCTGAAGGGCAGGTGAAATAGAGCTCAGAACAGAGTGTCTCCTCTGCTCAGTAATTTGTAAGTTACCTTATGCTATGGCCATCTACGTGCTGTAGGGGAGTCTGTCCTATGATCTGCTGACCTTTGAAGCTGAGGAAGGCAGAGCAGCGAGGTGTTTGGTGGGGAGTGTAGATGGGAGGGTTAGTGCAAGGCAGTGAACACAGAAAAGGCAGAAGACATCTTCCATGACAATGTCTATTACTTCTTTGTTTTTCCATCCTCCACTGAACGGAGCATTTATCATGCATAGCATTTATACATTCCTATCTCACACTGTTAGGGTACATGCTGTAGACTCATGGCATGTGAGAGGTGATAGGGCATCCCCTTCCATCCTCCCTGGGGTATGTGACCTGCAGCAGATACCCTGTGTATTGGTGGCCCATTGAAACCAGGAATAAAAGGAACTCTGTTTCTAACACCCTTCCTACAACCCGAACTGATGCTATGCAGGATCTCTGGGCAGAAAGGTGTGTGACTGGGGGATTAGGATTGTATCACCAGTGTTCACTGTTAGTATTAGATGGAGGGCAGGGAGCCATTAAGCTTTCTGTGCTTATTAGAACGCAAAGGTGGAGAGATAATCACCATGACAAACACAACCTCAGCCTCTTAAAGCCTCTCAGCCCAAATAAGTGGAACCTGCTCCAGCCTGTACTTGTCTGCACTGATACTTATGGAACTGTGAATGGGATCTTAACTGCATAGTGCTGTTATCATGTTGTCAGTCTTTGCACTGTTGTTGAAGTTGTAACAACTCTCCTGGTCAAACCGAAGGCATTAATCATCTCTTTACAATCCCAAGACTAATTCTGTGGTTGCACCTGAAGCTTTGTAAGCTCCTTCTCTTCTACCCTAAGATGATGTGTGAGAGGGCACTGTGCATACCTTGGTTGAAATCATGGGTGCTGTCACAGGGAGTTGTTGACGAGGGTTGTATCTGGGATTATGCAGAAGAGAAGTCTATGAATGCTGATGTTCATTCATGGGGGTATTCTGAAGTTCTTGTTCTTGGAACTTAAAAATAGCTCAGGAGGTAGCTTTTTCCTCTGGACTCTTCCATATGATAATCCTTGGCAGCAGGCTTAGTGATGTGGTCCTAGCCAAAGACATGTTTAAGACCTCTCTAGTCAAGGCAGTTCTCCCTAGTCTTCGTAAGGACAGTCTTCATCTTTTGAACTCTCTGCAACACTGATCATTTGTCCTTTCATATTCATTGACAGTCATGAGATGAGCAATTTCCCAATAGCACCATCACTAGATTGTCCTGCTGCCAGAGAAATTTTGGCCACTTAGCGTGGTTTGTTGAGCAGTGTTGTTTCCTGGAGGCCTTGGGTAACCCCATGCTGGGTTGCTGAAGAGATTGATGTCACTAAATTGAAGAGTAGTTGGAAAAGAGCAATAGAAGAAATAAAAGCCACAGCAAGGGAGAATGATGATAGGAGGTAGGTCTTGCAAAGAGGAGAAGGGGACACTGAGGCAGGACAAAGATTGGCTAGATTAAGAATGAGCAGCAGAAGCACAAAGATTTGAGGGCTGGTGATTGACAATAAATATAAAGGTACAAATGCCATTTGGCTCTTCATATAGTGTAAGGAGTGCTTCAGGGCATTGTGTGAATTCTTGACAGTTCAAGAATATTTCACTCACAGGAATAATTCATGGAGGTGTAGCTCACTCTTTGGTTGGACTCTTATGCCCCTGATTAGGATCAGATTGCATTATATATACACATCTGGAATCGTTCTGATGTATACGAACTGGATATCCTGTGGATAAGACCAAGCAGAAGAACAACTTTATGATGCAAGGCAGTGCATAATAAGTGGAAATGACTTGGGATGTACTTGATAGGTGTGCTACCTCTCCATGCTAAAATGCTAGTGTAGATAAATATACCCTTAGTTTCTTTTTCCTGGAAAGGATAACACACAGCAACCTTAAAAATGGGTTGAAATGTTGCTCAATTCTGTTACACCTGGGAGTATTTTACAATGTGACTTTTCGGTGAATCACAGTTGATGCTTCTACCTTGCCTTGCAGGCACAGTGCAGAAAGAGTGATATTTTTCTTTCACAGTGGAATTTTGTGAAAGGTTTAAGTCATTGCAATGTATGATTTTACAACTTACAGTAATCATACTTCCACTTAGAGTTTACTTAAATTAGTCCAATCTGCACAGCCAGGAATAGTTAAGCAAAAATACTTGTAAGCCTGTTGCTTTTTGAGAATTGCACAGCTAACTTTGTGGAAGTTGTCCCTGTCTTTAGAACTCCAATGAAGTGGCACACTTGGATAAGAAAACAATATAATTAAAGTTAAAACAAGTAATTCCACGAGTAGCAGAACATATGGAAACGTTGTTTTCTGGAGTTTTCATTTGTGTCTCTTCTGTGTGGATTTTGTAATATTTGATAAAGGTTCATTTGTCAAATTTTGCCAAGCTTTCTGTTAATGTATAGACTTATTTGGGTTTTGTTTCCTTGTCTACCATTTGCTTCAAGTAAACTTTTAGGTACGTAATGTTTTTGAGACCTCTTTTCTTCTGTTCAGTTTGACTGAAATTTGAATGAAAAGGTTTAAAACTTACTGGAGATTAAGAAGTTGACGTGCTATCAATGTAAGTACGTAAACTTCATTTTGTTAGGAAATTCAGGATAGATGTTGACTGTGAAGTAATTACAGGCAAAAATAATAAAAACATACATATATTCCCAATAACATTATTTCTAGAACTAAATACAGTAGTTATTTCAGAACCGGTTTTAATAAGCTTTGCAGTTACAGTTTTTGGCCTTAATCAGCATGTTTAAATGTTACATTTGACATGTTCTCTGATTATTCTGCCACTAGTAAACTCGCATGGGAAATACTAGTTCAGAAATATTTGTGCTGTTATTTAAAATTTTTCTCGTTTTTTTCTGAATTGAAATTTTTTAATTTTAGAAAAGAGCTCAACTTTTTTAAATTAAAAAAAAATCCATGTAGATTTTTTTTACTCTCTTAACTACGATCTTTGTAATCATTAATTTAAATTTGAATAATTTTATATTTGAGTGTGAAATAATGCTTATTTATCCAAGAACAGTAGTTTTTCCTGACATCTGTCCTACACAATTTGATGACAATGTCTATGGCTAAATGATGACATCTTCCATATAACTCCTGAAAATATATCAACTTTAAACCTTCTACTCATTTGTGATTTGGATTTACAGCTTCAGGTGTGTGTATATACATGTATGCAGCTTTTTCTTGTGAAAAACTTGATGTATATTGAAGTAAATGTTAAGTGCAGGTTCTCCTGGAACATTCATTAGAATGTGTACTTGCATGAATCCTTTGCTAAAGCATTAGTCAAAGTAGGCCTCATTGAAGTTGTGACCAGTTACTCAGCTGCCTATGCAAGAATGCGCTGATGTGGCTGGAATGATGGCAGAAGATGCTCAGTCCTGTGAAAATGCAATAAAGAGTCTTTATTGTGCCCCATGTACAGTGGCAGGCTGCCCCATGGCAGGGATGGAAATTGAAACTCCAAATGAGGGAGCAAGCAGTATCTTGCATGTGTTTATGTGATGCTGTGTAAAAGAGATATTGGAAGTTGCGTAAGCTTGGTACTGACTGGTCTGTGGGTCATGTTTGCATGCCAGTGCCTTGTCACAGACCCAGAGGGATTACTATTTGGAACAAGCATACTGGGAGCATACCTGGTAGACAATAAACCTGACCTGAGGCCAAGCCTGGGCACATGTTTTGTGAGACAAAGGTATAGGAGTCTCAGAACAGCTAGATGCACCAGCACGGGAACTTGGGGTACAGTATAGGCATACTTAACAACAGTAACCAGTGGGTATAAAAGTAACTTTTAAGTGCCACATTTGAAAATCTGCAACTTAGACATCTACTTTGAAAATGGAATGTGAGTATATTAAAATTTGGTTTAAGTTAGGTAGAAATTGAGAGTAATTTATTCCTATATGAACTCTAGTTTTTGTATTGAGACTAATGCCTCCTTTCCAGGTACTTTTGTAACCAATTTGTTTGTTTGTTTTTCTTCTTTGCTACCTAAATAGGGATGCTGATGGATGATAGAGAAAGTGCCTCCTCTTATTACATTCCCATTCTTGTCAGCCTAGAAAGTATGTAATTAGACCAAAGAATTGAATATTGGGCTAAAGATTTAGCAATTCACTATAGCTAGAGCATTTTGCTACATTACAGCATACACGTTAAAAGTATTTCTGTATCGTATTTTGAAGTTAAATGTGAATTTCTTTATAAAACCAGAATGGAGAATTGATGTCTTTGGCCTACAGAGAAATTACGCTATGTTGAATCTTGGCAGCAATTATTATTTATCTCTGCCTCAAGGAACTAATGCTAACATATGTTCTATTCATAATGGTTTTTCATAGGAAAACACTTAACCCACAAGTGTACACTTACCATCTCTATAGTCATCAGAAGAACTCCTATATGGTTTTCATTCAATGTTCCTATTTATGTACTTAAAATGGCACTTCTGTCTAGCTATCCAAGTACTTGTTTATAGCTTTTCATAACGAGAAGGTAATACATGTTATGCAGTTATGGAAAGTTATCTTTTAAAGTTATAACATCCTAGCTGTGATATTATACTTTCTAAATGTCAGAACTATCGTGATAGAACCTGAAAAAAGAAAAACTTTGAAACGTTTAAGAACAAAATCTATATGTACTCTGTAGTACTAACACTGCAACAAGACTGCCTTCTCTCTTTAATATGTGAATACTTCTAAATTACTCAAATGTTTGTTTTTTTGAGACTCAACTTCACAATGTATTTCTGGAAAATGCTATTAAAAGTTTATCAGTGTTACTGATTTTTACTAAAGGTAATTACTGAAATTCTGATACTTAGATATTTTTGAAGTGCAACAGTAGACAACTAAAATATAAAAGGGAATATGCTTTCCTAAATACAAAACTACTTAAAACTGTTTGAATTTTTTATTCATTGAGTGTAGTTACAACTGTGCCAGAATATATTAAGACAATAGGGACTGTGAGGTCATCCAGAAACTTTCTACCTTATATTGCATCAAACATACTGAAATTTCATCATTCCAGATGGTGTTCTTACTCAATTTGAGATGCAAAATATATCTTACTGTGTTAAAACAGAATTAATTTGTAGCATTTAATGCCACTGTTTTTCAGAAAATATGTACAGACTTTTTTAATTAATACATAAGCATGATACTGATACTATATAAACAATCAAGTGGAAGAAGCTGGAAGCTTGTCCTTTTTGTCTGCAACAAAGATTCAGAAGCAGAGCCAGACTCTGAATTGATGCACCTTTTTTTTATGCTACTGTTGTCAGTCTTGAAGGGAGATCTGTCCTCCAGTTTGTCTTATATTGGTAGATCCTGAAATACCTTGCTTGACTCTTGGGTTTTAGTGCAGATCAGGAAAGGGAGAATTTTGTAGCAACTATTACAGCTTCTACCTGAAGGTGGAAGACATGAAGAAAGTAATGTATTAAGTACTTAGGATCCTCATAAAAATATTGTCAGTTTTGTGAATATTTTGGGGCAAGTATTGGGAGATGTATTTTTAAAGCCTCTTTTTTGCTCTGAGTAAGTACATAGAATTTTCCCAACTTACTGCTGAAGAAAACTTGGAAATGGATAGAAAACCTTTTCTTTTTTTTCTTTCTCCCCCCCCCCCCCCCCCCACTATGCCTTCCATGGTTGTAAACAGTGTAATTCTATTTCTCATTACAAATGAAAACGCTGTAGCTGAGGAATTTTCAGGAAAGGTTAAAAGTAAGATCTGTGAAATGATACAGCTAATGAAATTAGTATCTTATCAAAGGTAAATGAATACTCTTCTAATATGATTTAAATTATTATTTGCATTCTGCATTTTGATGCTGTCTTTTTTTTCTCTTGAAATCAGGATGTTTTCCTTGAAGTTTTTAGCTTGCTAAATAAATATATATATATATATATTTATATATATAAATATATATTTATATATATATAAAATATATATATAAATATTTATATATGTATTTATATATATATATATATATAAAAAAATTGTCTTCTCATGCAGATAAATTTATCCTTCATTTTTTAATTTTTTTCATATGTTTTCAGTATGGTTGTGCATTTCTTACTGTTAACTTGTTTGTTTTTATTTAAGTGGAATGCAGAATGTAAAATATTTCTTCACCTTTATTCTGCTTTTGTTAGACACATTTTATTTATACGTACACACAGTAATGATTCTGCATTTTATATTATCCTATTGGATACCTAACTAACTACATATTATCACCTAATTGCAAGACGATATTCTGGAATCACATTGTGTATTATCTGCACAAACAGTTAAGTAGAAGTCAAGCCATAAAAGTAAAGGAGAAGACTGGAAGTACTAGAAAATGAAGACAGAGATGAGATATGTAGAGCTTGCCTTTTTAAACATTAGATGTTGCGTGATTGTATGCATATATGTCCATTTTCAACAGATGGGATTTGATTTATAAAGTTATATGTAACTGTACAATTTGCAGATCTTGAGCAGATCCTTTTCCACTACACAGGTACCTATATGAAATGGTTATTATTAAAATAATATTCTTTTCAGAATGCTAGCTGTAGATGATGAAAATATGAATGTTTGATTTTCTACTTTTTAAATGATTGTTGTTTTATTCTTTTTCTTTAATGCAACACCAGCCAAACTATGTGGAGGGGATGCTTGTGTGTTTCTACTTAGGAAATTCAGGGTGAACCCATGTATTGAACACTGTAATCAGTTCTGGCCAATAGTAATTAGAAGTTAATTAATTAGTTCTGAACAAGAACCTAGTAAGATTTAAAAGATGTTCAAACAAGAGCAGACAGATCCTAGGAGATGTGGAAGAGCTTGCATAAAAGGAGACTGAACTGACTAGAGCTGCTCAGCTTTTCAAGAAGGACAACTGGAGGTGACTGAGATGAGAAATATGATTAGAAATATATAAAATCATGAATAATATGAGAAAAACAAGATTTTTTTTCTCTTTCTCACAGCTGAAGTGAGGGCAAACACTGAAATTACTGAAATATTGCAAGAGTGTTGTGGAGGTCAGAAATGCAAATGTTTTCCCTGAGATTTTAGGCAAATTCATAAAGGAGAGATTCAACAAAAGCTATTGGCCCGACAAACTGATATTACTTCAAAGTCAAGCTGAAGAAGGTTATAAACTGTTGAGTGATGAAAGTGGAAGGGCATCACAGGAGGAAAATCTCTCTAGACTTGTATGTACCTGTGTGATATAGTTCACTGTTGGAGAACAGAAGAATGGATCTTTGATCTAATTCAGCATAGCTATTCTTATGTTATGGAATATAAAATATGTATAAAAGTTGTAGTGATAAATTGAGCATTATCATGTTACATACCAATGGGTTATATAGTAATTCTCCAGAGGGGTTACTAATATTCTTTTAACTATATCACATTCCTAAAGTTCAGTTGCATTATAAAATGTTTATTAAGACTTTCTTATAATTTTACTTTTATAGTGAGTCCAAGAAAGATCCATGTGGCCCACTGCATGATAGGTGTAAGAGTTGGTTTATTAATTATCAGTTTTGTGCAGAACACAATAGTGTAACATCACAGGCAAAGAGGCAATCATTTTTCTGATGACCTGTGCAATGCATTCCAATGGAATTTAATTAATTAAACAATAAATTATGTGTTTTTGAATATATGTTCTTTTTTATTTAGTTTTCCCCCTCAGAATCTTAGGATATGCTTTTCTTTCTATAGGAAATTCTGATCAAATTAATACTTTAAACATAGATATTCCAAA
Source organism: Rhea pennata (assembly GCF_028389875.1). Taxonomy (NCBI): domain Eukaryota; kingdom Metazoa; phylum Chordata; class Aves; order Rheiformes; family Rheidae; genus Rhea; species Rhea pennata. Next base: position 66,102,610 of record NC_084665.1, read on the forward strand.
CTGCAGACTTACACGGATGTATTTTATAAGCTGTGGTGGAATCACTTTGAAACCTGAAATACCATAATCTTGAATGCTTTGTTTACTAGATACAAAATTTTCTTATAAACTTCTTCCCATTTGACAACCACATAGTGTTGAATGACTGTGATTGCACAAAGCAATTGTCAAAAAAAAAAAAAAATATGAAGTATTGTTGGAAGATTTTTATTGGTAGAGTACTTACTAAAGCATGAGTGTTTTGCCTAAATTTTCTGTTGTATATCTTTAAGAAATAGTTTATTATACAGCAGAATTTGGGAAATAGTCATGAAAATATTTTTCATTACCATTTTGTTACTTTTACCAACTTTAATAAATATAATAATATAATAAACTTAAATAATATTTTAACAATAATACTTTATTATAATAAAAATTAATTTAAAGTCACTTTACTGCAACTGGACATCATTCTAAATTGCTTCTAGATTCTGTTACTTGTATTAGAAAAGTTGAACAAATAACTATTTTTTCTGTATTTTTTTCTGTACAAAAATTTCATAAAACAGGTCAGATCCTTAAAGTCTAAAATATTTCTTTGTTATAATCATCTTCGTTTAGCAAAATTTTTGTCTGTGTTCTGTATTTTTAACTAGCATTGGATAAAATACAAAGCAACACAAAGAGATGTGAGAGGAAAGAAACTATTATCTATATTTTGTAGATGAAGAAACTTTGGCACAGATGTGACACAAATAGCTATGTAAATGCTATCTTCATACTAACTTGTATAGACTTAGAACAATTTGTTACTTTGTATTAACTGTTCCTACACTTACCCAGTGATAAAAGAAAATAGGTATATTGCATTTACTATTTAATAAGTGCCATTGTCTGGGTAGTTACCTTGGAATAGGTAATACATTCTAAGTCTGTGTTCCAGCTTGGTAGTGGCAATCTGATCCTCAGCAAGATTAAGATCTCTAGTAAGATCTGTTACTAGAATTCTGAAATCTCACTTGACTAAAGTGGTAGCTAAAAAGGACTTAGTAAAATGTCTCTTTACTAGTAGGTCTGTACTTTAAGATATCTGCTCGTGGAGATACTTCTGAATTCTTTGAATATGTAATTTAGTTATATTATTTTTTTTTCCTTTCTCTGAGCTTTTTTAGCATTAGCAATAGATGTAGGATTTTCCATTTCAAACTATTTCACCATTATTTCTTAAGATTTCTAATGTTAAAAGTTAATGAGGAACTGTGTTAATTTTTTGTTGGATACACAGATTTCTGTTATGAGGAGAGATTGTATGTTTTAGTGTGAATCTGGAATTTAAATCTGCATGCTCACAGCTTTTTACTCTAGTGGAGTGAGTGGCGAGTATGAATCTTTTTGTAGCATCAGGGCAGAAATATTTATGCAGGATCACCCTTCATGCTGTGCTGTAAGTGCAAGTTACCTGTTTTTGATTCTTGCTGATAGTATTATTTGAATAGAGATCTAATTTAGCACTAGTAAGTTACAGCCAGCTAATTTAGCACTAGTAAATTACAGCCAGCAGTGACAAAAGGTTTAGTTCCACTACTATATTGTTAATTCTCTGTCCTCCTTTTCATAGTCTAATATTTTACTTAGTATCTTATGTTTTATATAGAAAATGTCAGATATGAGGAATGTATTGCATTCATTTTCAGCATAAGTCTATAGCCATTATAATTATTTTACTGGAGGGCAAAATAAAATAATGTTAGCCATTTCAATAAAACATGTATGAATTTTACTGATCAGTCCTTTAATTCTATTTCCTGTTTTGTCATCATAGTTTTCTCTCTGTGAAGGTTTGTATGGTATTAAGGAAAAGTTACTCACTGCTTGTTTTTTCCTCTACTGAACAAAGTAAACAGAGATATCTGAGTAATGCTATATTTGCTCATAATCATAGAGCAGAGAAGCTAGGTTCACTTGTGCTGGTGAAAGAACACAGTTTATATCGCCTTGTGCCAGCTGACTTATTGTCACCAAGATGTGGAGAAAGCAGCTTTCATTAACAAGAAGGAGCTATACAAACTTTCAATGCGAGAGTTACCTTAAACATGTGCTGATTCAATTCACTTCAGAACATTGTTGGGGCTGAGATACAATGTGTTGCAAGATGTTGGGCGCAGAAGGGAATGTTCCATTTTAGCTGCAACATGCCTATATAAATTTACTCATGGCCCAAATACTGAAGTACTGTAAACTGAGAGTAAAAGAAGCATAGATGAGATAAGATCTGTATGGATTTTTAGTAATTTTTCAGATTCCTTTTATTTTTGGTCAGCTGAGGTAAGTAGTTTGTTTCTCATTCAAAAAAAAAAAAAAAAAAAGAAATAAAGGGGGGGGGGACTAAGTTCGTATATTTTCATCCCAAGCTCTTGCTTATTCTGAGGAGATATGGTCAGGTTTTGTTAGCTTTCTCTCTTTATGATTACCTTAATCAGGGCGTATATCAGCATAAGAAATTAAATTACAATTTGTGTTTAATGCATAATTTTTAAAACAATTGAGTGAAGTGCAGACATGTTTATATAAAGTCACTTTTTTAGTTCAGAAAACTTAAGTAGAGAGGATTTTATATATGATAGGAAAAGCCTAGGAGCCAAACAAATACTTGGCAGGGTGGAAGGAGAGATGACTTTTCAAATGTCATCTCTTTGGATATTTACATGATTATCTGAAATTTTGTACTGTATTTAAAGAGTCATACTTTCATGACTTTAATCAACAAATGTAAAGGAGTAGGTTTTTGTATATATTTAGCAGACTGTAAGTCAGAAGATTTTGTGGTGTCCATTTTTCTTAGAAGGAAGAGAAATGAAATAAGACAAATACCTTCTGGTGCTTTGTTTTGATTGGGACATAAGTTAGATCCATTTTTAATTTGAAAAAAAAAAGTGGACAGAGTGTTTTCTTTTTCTTTCAACTGGTAAAGAAAATATGGATTTTCTTTTTTCTTTCTTTTTTTAAATTTTTTTTTCATTGGCATGTACTTTGATAGGAAGCATCATAACCAGCCTCAGAAGAGGCGAAGGTTTACGTAAGTTATTTAGATCTTACTAAGCAAGACCACTCTGCTTTCTGCTACTATTGGTCAGTGGCTGTTTTGTTAAAATGTGGGAACTGAAATACGAGTTTTAGCCCAGGAAGTGTCATACTCTGTGTATTTCATGACTGAATCTGCACAGCTTAGTGTTTAACTGTTTTATATCTTGTACAATGAATTTGGTTTTCCTTATGGGCAGAAAAAAGAAGCTTACTAGTTCAAATGTTTATAGTAGTCTTAGTTTCTTCTTAACAATAAAAAAATGGAAGAAATATTTTGTGGTAAGGACTGTAACAGAAATGCAAGAACTCTCTGGCAGAACTAAGGAATTGAGTATGTAAAATTACTGTGTGGCAGAGACGCATATTCTGTATACAATGGCTATCTATAAACTTTAGGTTCAAGCACCTTCTAGCTTCTGTTTTCACATGGATGCCTCTGGACTTTTATGTAGGGGGTGGGGGAGAAGGCACTCAGGTTACAAAGCAGCTATATTGTAATCTAGATGAGTTCCTTATCTGGATGATAAGAGAACGGTAGGGATCATCAGAGGAACACACTTGCTTCAGGCAAATGTAGTCTGTATGTTTCAGTTTTGCCTATATCTGCATGATTACGGAGGACCTACCACAACTGAATCCCAGTCTTTGTTGGAGTCCTAACACAGCTGTAATAGAAATAATTGCATTTTACTTTAGATGTAAACTTGACTCAGACTTATATTGTAAATTTAAAAATCGTAGCACTATTTTCTTAAAGTTAAATATTATCTTACAGCATTGAGAAAAAGAAATAGCAGAACTCATATTTTGTTTTTGTTTCAATTCTGTTGTCAGCTTTAAAATTCCATAAAAATCATGGTCCAATAGCTTTTTGACTGTCTTTAAAAAGAGTGTCCTAAAGGCTTAAAATTTCAGAAGAGAAGCTTAAAACTAAAAGAATAAGAGGTACTATAGATCTGGCCAACTTGATTTGACTTGCAAGTACATATGGAAATGCTGATTATGCTGGTTGCAAAGGTCATCAAATTGCATTCTCAGGAAAAAAGAGAAATTGTTACTGTCAACTTGTCCAGTCTTGCAGTTTTCCTTTTTTTTTAATCTCATGAAATTCACTTTTAATGTGAAAACTAGTTCCACTGAAATGTGTATTTGCATAATTTGCATAGAGCTGCCTTAACACAAAAAATAAAATGCAAATCAGCTTTTTTTAAACTTTGCAAAAATTGTGCAGATCTTTTTATCTGTCCAAAAACAACATTAATTTTATAACTTAATTTTACTCAATTTAGGATAGTAGTAAACTGTGTCTTTGATAAAGCTGTGGTTTTTACATGAAGCAAGCTAAGTCTGTTGTGAAAAATAAGTAGATTGATGGTTGGCTATCTTAGCCAACTTTGCTCGTTGTTGTAAAGGTATTTAGCAATCCCTTCCCACAGCTTGCATTTCAAAAATAGTGATTGCTTCACTGTTTGTTAGGTAGGTAGTCTTATAATATGTCTGTTATAGGAAAATTAATTACTTTTCCTAGGTAATTATACTTCACCTGGAAGCAGTTCTACTAAATCATTAGTCCTCAACTATTAGCTGAATGCTTCCTTCCTCTCTCAGTGGTGTTCTTTTCTCTTTGGCCCTTTTAGATTTTCAAATAATATTTAAGATCTAGTGCCACAGAGATCATAAAAATGTCAGTTCTGCATTTACTTCAGATGGGCAGGCTTTTATAGCTGAGCTTCGCTGCCTTTAAGGAGGGATGAGTCACTCTTGTAAGACTTCTTGAATTTAAAATTTTTCAAACTTCATTTGAGTCTCTTTTATAACAGCCTGTTTTGCCCTGTTATTTTAAGGGCTTGGAGAGAAAGGAAGGATAGTATGATAGGACTTAGTTTGAATTTTAAAAGGGCCAGTTTTTTTAAAGAAAAACTTCAGGAACATATTTAATCTTCTAATGCACTTGTCTGTTTGGCATGTATAATGAGTGTATTTGAGTAATACAGCAGGAAAATAGTGAATTAAATTCTGTACAGATATCATTTACATACAGATTTTCATATCTCTTCATTAAACTACCACAATCAAGACAAGTTTCCCCTGATTTTTTTTTCTCTCTAGGGTGAAGCTGAAAACTACCTGTAAGTGCTAGTTTTGAATAGTTTACTCTGCAGTGCTTAACTTGATTTCCAAAGGCTGATATAATCAAACTGTCTTCATTCCCTAGTAATTTCTGAACCAATTGTTTGATATCAAACAAATTTGAAAGGGAATTCCAAGAATTTTCATGGGGATACTTCTCTGGACAGCATACACCAGTTTCACCTTTTGGGGAAAAAAATGTGTGTGCGTCCACCTAGAAATTCATGTAAGAATGAGATCTTTCTACCTACTTTAACAGTCAGTAATGGAAGATGAAACATTGGAAAACTGGGATTGACATGTTTGTAGCAAAAGTAGTTTTTCTGTGTTTTAGTAAACACATAAGCTAATGGCTTTCCACCATATTTGTACGTATAAAAGAAAACTTAACTTACATATGTAACATAAAATATAAAAATATTTTTTATTCAGAAAACAACCCTCTGTTCATTCTGCTTACATTCTGCAGATACTGTTTTTAACATTCAGTTGAGTTGTTACAAAAGCTATTATGCTTTTGCATCATGTTCACTGCTTAATCTGGTCTTCTGTCTTACTTTTCTTTCTTGTCAGTTTTGCAATATAGTTATTAAAATTTTATGCAATTGCTAAGACAGTACTCCATTATATAGTGTAAAAGACAGTTTTTATCACATACTTTTCAGTAGACTTACATCTGTATTACTGCATGAAAACCACATGCAGTAAGGTGAAGGCCTAGTGTAGTAATAATTTCACCTTTCTATAATCGATTTATGGGTAATGTAGCCCTAAAAATATGTGTAGAGTAACCTGACTAGGGTTCTTAAAAAAAACCAAACAGTCTATTACCTGACAATTTGCATCAAGCTTTGATTAAATATTAGTGTTTAGGTCCAGGGGATGTAAGTACATATCTAAGTGTGCTTATAATTAAACACGTAAAAATATGTATGTGTTGGCATTATTGAAGCCTGTTGAACTGTTATTGTCTGTTAAATGATAGAAGTAGTTATGTAAGTTATATAACTTTTGAAAAGAAGTTACTGTTTCACTTTGTTTTAGCTGTCTCCATTTTTGTAAATAGAATCAAGTGGATTGAAAACTGGCAGAATATCATCGTTATATTTTTGCTAACAACTATGGTTTAAGAGTCTGAAGTAAAGTCTGTGAAACCAAAGGAAGTGTTCCACAGAGTGTGGATTAAGTCACCACAGACATTTATTCCGAGTTGTGGAATAGTTTTTTTTTTTTTTTTTTTTTTTTTTTTTTTTGTGTGTGTTTTGAAAAGGTTAAGAATTATATTGTGTCATGTAAATCGCTCTATTAAAAGTTTTTGCATATGAATTTGTTTTATTTGAAGATAACTAAGAATATTTTATTTAAGGCCCATTTTCCTTTTCTTGTGGTAATATTACAAACGTAGTCAATGAAAATATGTTTAACAAACAGTGTACAGTTCTATATTTGATCATGTAAAAACTTCAGATTCTCATAATATATTGTCCCAGAGAGACTATGAAAAAATATATCAAAAATAAAGTTTGGAGAAAGTTTATGCTTTGTGATAGCTGCATGTTTGCAAGAAACCCCATACCAAATTGTATTTTAACAATCTTATCATTGTTATTATGGAAATAAGGACATACACTACAGGTGTGTTTTGTGTAGCTTGCGTAAAGAAGCTGTATGGTGTTTTGATGTAAATATGCTGTATAGTTTTGCAGAAATCAATTTTGACTTAGGATAGGTTTAACCTTTTTCACTGGTTCTAATACAAACTAATCTCTTAGATGCAGTATAGGGTAAATACTGAAATGAGAAGTTATTTTATGTTTTTTCAGTTTGTTACCATGTGTAAATGTAATTTTATTTTATACAAACATGCAAAGAGAAGTTGCCAGTTCAAACTGTTCTATTGTTTTCACTACTTGATATTTTCTGTATCCATATATAAACATGGAATTCCATTTATAACTGTCAATAATTTTTCCAAACCTGTGTTTTCAAATATTCTTAAAAAAAAAAAGCCTTTTGAAATTGCTGTTTTACCATCCATTTGACTCTTTCCACCCACCCACCCCCCACACCCCAGAATTTAATACTTATTTGGAGTAATCAAAAATTTCTCTTTTAGCTGTTGCATCAGTAAGTAACCCAGGAAATTACACTTCATTTTCTGATTTGTCTTTCCTATTACAGGCGAGCTCAAATCTCTTGCTTCCTGCGCCATCATTGCTGTCACCACACTCCAAGTTAAGACTGTCAGGCACTCAGAGTACTCCACTGAATCCTCTATATCCTTTCTCTACTAAAAGTGGTAAGCTTCTTTTTTTCATTTGATCACTCTCTCTAGGGAATGGGTAATAACTTCTGAGGTGATTTCTTCCTGTCTATATAAATTCTGCTGTGAATTTCTTTTGTGGAGTGGCCAGGTTGCTATATGTGCCATTGTTTATACAGTCAGTATAATGTGATACAGTCCAATATTGATATTTGTTCCCTTGTAACATTTTTTTTGAAGTTCTACACTTATTTATTAGTGCTTTAAGTTCTTAAAACAATGTGTAATTACCAGCTTTTCTTAATTTAACATTTCGTTTTAGGATATCTTAAACACAGACACCACAAAATAAAAAGAATCACATTTAAAAAATTACAATTATTAATAAAAGAAAGCAGTAATAAGAAAAACAGTTTATTTAGGAACTGTATTATTCAATCAACCCTTTCAGTTGTGTTAAATATATTTTTAGGGTTTTGGTTTTTTGTGTTCATGAGAAAAAATAAGCAATAAAATTATACATTTTTCTGATATTTGTTTGTTTTGACAGTATCTTGTTACATTGTTAATCAAAATATTTAATAGCAAAATGGATAATTTCATGTCTTTTTTGGGGGATCCCTGTAAGACACAAAATTGTTAGCTTAGTTTCCAAATGTTTTCGTTTTGTATCCCTGAGCAGAGTGAAAAGAAATAGGAGGAGAGGGAAAGAAAAATATAAACTTAATAGGTAAAATATAGATAGTAAAAATAGGAATAATCTGTATATAGAATTTTCTCCTAAAGGGATATAACTTTCTTCATAAATCAAGTTGTGATTATTTAAAAAAAACCAAAAAACTCAGCATGGACTAAAAAATTGATTAGTCTTAGAATCACTATTATCACTAATTGACAATACAAATGTCCAACCACTAGTTAACCTCTGTATTTCCATTTCTCTATCTTAAAAAGAGTTGCTAAAGCCATAATAACGTCCATCTATCTCACAGCAGTTGCTTAGTATTTCCAGGGTGTGAAAATTATGTAGAAACAGTATAATACCTTTTCTGTCTTATATATTGTGAATATTTAACATAAGTAGACTAACCCTTTAAACAAAATTAACATATAACTTATGTTGTTTTAAGTGTTTATATCTAATATTGCTCAAATCATTGCACACATTATTGTCCTAAATTTTACTTTAGGCAGAAGCACAGATAAGTGAGTAGATGGAGACCTTTTAATAGTGTGATCCAACTTAAATATATGCCATAGCTATTCATACATGCTTCCAATACAGTTATTGCCAGAACTGACTAATGTTTTAACACGGTCTTCAAGCACAAGGTGTTATTTATGCAGGGAAAGCAAACTAAAAAAGAAATAGAGATAGTGCTATGCATGATACATTTTAAGGGCTTTTCAACAGACAACTAAAGTTACAAAGAAATTTAGATTCTTAGGGAAAAACAACATAAAAGACTAGTGGAGCATAATTGAAATAGATTTTCTGGTAAGAAAATCTTTTAAAATCTTAACTGATTTTTAAATTTCTTTGTCATTTTTGGGGGCTGTAAGTCTGCTTTCCAGAAGCCCTTTATGCTTTGTTCTAATACTTGCCTTCCTCACTTTTTTCTTTTTGTTTCTTATGTATTTTTCCTATGTTTAAGTGAAATTTCTTTTATTTCAGTTCATGCCCATTGCCTCTTGTCCTTTCACTGGGCACCACTGCAAGAGTCTGGCTCTGTCTTCTTTACTCTCCCCTATCATATATTTATACATATAGATATAGATAAGATCCCTCTGAGCCTTCTCTTCTCCAGGCAAACAGTCCCAGCTCTCCATCTCTCCTAAAATGTCAGATGTTCCCACCTCTTGATCATCTTAGTGGCCTTTCTCTGCACTCATTCCAGTATGTCCATGTATCTCTTGTCCTGGGGAGCCCAGCAATGAACACTGGACACCAGATGTGGTCTCACCAGTGCTTTATGAAGGGGAAGAATCATTTCCCTCAATCTGATTCTTCCTAATGCAGGCCAGGAGGTTCTTGGCTGCCTTTGCCAAAGAGGTACATTGCTGGTTTATGTTCAGCTTGTTCACCAGGACTCCCAGATCCTTTTCTGTGAAGCTGCTTTCCAGCCAGATGGTTCCTTGCCTGTACTGGTGCATTTTTCATCCCCAAGTACAGGACTTTCCATTTCCCTTTGTTGAACTTCATGATATTCCTGTCAATTCATTTCTCCAGCCTGTCAAAGTCCCTCTGAATATCAGTGCAATCATTAGATGTATCAGTCACTCCTCTCAGCTTTGCTCTCAAACTTGCTAAGGGTGCATTCCGTCCCTTCATCCAGGTCATTAATGAAGATGTTGAGCAGTACTGGACCTAGTATTGACCCCTGGAATACAGCACTAATGACTGGCCTCCAGCTAGATTTCATGCCAGTGATTACAGTCCTCTGAGCCCTAGCAGTTCACCAGTTCTCAATCTACCTCATTCTCTACTTATCCAGTCTATATGTCATCAGTTTATCTATGAGAATGTTATGGGAGACAGTGTTGAAAACCTTGCTAACATCAAGATAAGCAACATGCACTTCTCTCCCCTGAATACTATAGAGTGCTGTACAAGAGGTATATTACAAGTTTTGTCATGCTTACTAGAATTACTAGAAGATCAATAGTATTAGAAAATCAATAGTATTAGGAAAAAAAATCATGGATTTTTACAAATCATTATTACTGAAGTAGGTATCACAAAGCAGATACAGGACATGCAGATGAGCATGTTTCTTTTATGTTAAATTCTGTGCACTTCATTAGAGAGATTTCCTTAAATTTAACAAAATTAATTTAAATTTTAAAAAACTTATCTTCTATGCTGTTCTCTCACAAAGTTTTTTTTTAAATTTGAGAAGAAGGCAGGGAACATAGATTTTCTTAGTGATCTGAGAGCATGTCGATTCAACCTTTTCTGCAGGTCTGTAATTCATTTTTGCGTATCAGATTTTCTTGTGTTTGTGCCTCAATAATGCTGCAGCTGAAATACCTGATAGGTATCTCAGAGGTCTGTAATGATTGCTAGATGTGTGCTTGTGGAGAAAATCACCTCTGAGTCTTGTCTTTTGTAATCTGGATTCATGAAGTCTTATGGCTGATCCTACCTTTGACTCTCCTCAGATTTTTCCTTGTTTTATATAGAGCAAATTACTTTATTCTTGTTGGAATGTTTAGTAAATTTTAGGGGATCTCTCCTAAAAGTATCTAGTGTTTAACTGTTCATTTTTTTTTTTTTAAGAAAATTTGTCTAATGCCTGTCTTCTGCGGTCTCAATTGAAGTTTTATCTTCCCTGTGCTCTGCTTATGCTCAGGATTCAGGGCTGATTTTGTCATATCCATCCTATGGCACTGCTCTGTAGCACTGCACTGTGACATGATCTAGTACTCTTTCTAAGCTGTTCCTGTCTTTTCCTTCTCATTTTCTCATCTTTGTACCTTTGTCCAGGATAACCCATTTCCTGGTTGTTATTTTTTAAACAAATGAGGAAGTAGCAAAAGCTCCAGCTTTCATTTATCTGTTCTCTGAGAGACATTAAAATCTATACTGTTTTTTTTTTTTCTATTTTTGCCTTCCTCACTAAGATTGTAAGCATCTTTGCACAGCAAAATCACTTCCTTACAGTCTAAACATACTATTTTGCAGATCTATGGCATGACATGAAAGAATTGGCCCATTTTTTTTAGGTTTTATTCAGCAGCAACTTTTGAATTCTGTAACTCCCACTAAGTTCAGGGCAAGTTTTCTAAAATAAGTTTTCAATTTCAAATATTTAGCAGTGACTCTAATAGTTAACTGCATGGGAGACTGAGGTTTCACTATAAATATTGCACAGACCTTTTCACTAAAATTTCCCCTTCAATAAAGCCAGATAATTAAACTTACTCTTGAAATTAATTAAGTATGTGCTAGAAACGTGAAGGTTCTTGTATCTTAAAAAAAAAACTCAAAAACAAAATACACAGCGCTTTGGCAAGATTGGGAACATTAGAAAGTTTCCATCCATTAACGAAACTGATGGTCAAAGGTGTTTTCCACCTATATAAAGTGCAAATTTCAAATGACTCTCTTTTTTACTCTTTGAACATATTAACAGAACTGAGTATTGCAGTTAGGTCCTCCAATATATCTGATAGACTATTTAAAAATCCTTTTTTCAATCTCAAGCAAACAGTGAAATCAAATGTAGTATATCAAGTTGTCAAAAGTATTTTGCGTCAGCTAAATACTCTTAAAATACTATTTCTCTTCTCTTTTTATGAGGAGAAAAAGGAGATACCTCAAGTTACAAAATTCACATTTCTGCAGAGATACTGCAGAAACATTGTCAAAAATTAAACCCTCATGTGTATGTCAGTATTATTGATTATTGCAGTATTATTAGATTTGTGGTAACTTTTTTCAATGTTTGGTATAGCTTCCCCATCTCTATAATATCTATCTTTTGTACTGCTGTGATAGTCCATAGAGGACTTAAATGGTTTTTTATTTTGACAAATTTTTATTTTGATTATATTTATTTTATAATATTCTGCTAAAATTGCATGCAGATAAGAGTTACTGTAATTTCTTGGGGTTTTTGGGTAGAGGAAAGTGTTGACTTATCAAAGTTGTTGTACCTCATTTGTCCTGAGCTTTGTTACATGAGAATTTAACATTTGGTTGTTAATGAAAGAAACATTCTAACAGCTTTCAGTATGGACTATTTGAATAAACATTAGCCCCAACATCTTAGAAGTTTCCTACGTAATAAAGATCTAAACTTACTTTTAAAAATAAGTTCATATTCAGGGGAATGGATCTGATTCATTATTTTGAATATTTGGAGTTGACAGTGTTACAACCAAACATTGCTTCTTAAGATACACAAACTTTAAAAAGATAACGGTGAAGCTCAATTACTGTTATATATTATATTATACATTATATATATTGTATATTATAGCTTAACAGAGAGTGACCAACATCATTCAGTCAATTTATAAATCAGATAAATTTTTGCTTGTCATCTTAGCAATTACATAGAAACACAAGATCTTCTGCAAGAGCTCACTGGTGCACAGCAAACTTTACTCCCTGGGAGGGAATGAAAGCAAAGATGATTTTATATTACCTTCGAAACTCCCCAGTACTTGTATCAGCTTGAGTTTCAGCACAATTATAGTGGGATAAGGGATGCTCCAAGTTGTTCTTGGCTATCTAGAGCCCAGTTAAGCCTATTTAGGATAATTAGATCATGTATGTTCTGACTACAGCTCTTTTCCCTAACTAGAGCCTCTCCTTTGTGAACTGAGAGAGGCTGGAAGAAAGCTACTAACAAAATATTGTGCTAGTCAAAGAGGAATGTGTAGAATGCCAGTTCATTGTGGCCTAATCCTTTGAGTCTCTTGTTACAATAAACTGGGGAGAGGAAACTTGTTATACAAACTGTCATTGAAAATGTCCTATATCAAATGAACAATTGAATTCTATCAGTTTTACTATTAGAATACCTTACTTTGAAAATGAACAGTGGTAAAATATCCTAAAGAGGTTCAAGAGTTAAGATATTGAAAGAGATGACAGCATACATATTAATTGAAGGCTGTGAGCATATATAGCATATAATCCAAGTATAACATGAAATACAATATTTGTAGCATATTGTTGGCTGTTTGGGTACAGGACAGGTACAGGACAGAACTAAGAAAAAAGCATGCAGTATGGCCAGCAGCATTGCGTGCTTTCCCACACTGCTGTACTAAAGTTATATAATACTGAACTTGAGGAATATTTTTTTTTTAAAAAAAAAGTGAGAATGCCAGTTGGATAAACCTGTTCACTGGGATCTGATTCATACAAGTCAATTGAACAGTACATAGATCACTGAATACATCCATTTTTATTTTTTGATCTTGGTATAGTATTGCAAATACTGTATTTTTACCAAGTTTAAAGTAAGAGTGAAATCTCTTCCAATTCATCTTTTAGGAGAGAGAGCTTTTTGAGTTATATGCACGTGTGTAAAGGAGAAAGTAAAGATAAGAAATGATCTCTTAATTTTGTCTTGAGAAATCTGGGTATATACATTCCATGTTGAACCTGAATTTATGTTGCCTCACTAGCTTACCCAACAGTTTCATTTAGGTTTGATGTAATGGGGAAAGCAGTTAAGCCTGCCAAGCTGTGCGGATGGAACTATAAAAATAGTGAGCAGTTTGCCATAATGTCTAATTTCAACTGAGAAAACTTTTGCGTCATTTTGAGATATTTCTTTTCAGCCTTGCACTTTCTTGAAATTGGGACAGGATCATAATGTGACAGTGGTCTGGGGTGTGAGGACCCAGGTCATTTTCTTCTTGATCCTGCCAGTGAGGGGAAAGTATGTGAGGAGGAGTAGATGGATAATGCAAGTAAACAACTGGCTGCACAGCTGGTATCGGCAACAGGGTTTTGAGGTCTATGACTGATGAGACCCTGTTTGAATATCAACAACTGATGGGGAGAGATGGGATTCACCTCACTGAACAGGGCATGCCTGTCTTTGCCAACAGGCTGGCCAACCTGGTAAGGAGGGCTTTAAACTGGGAAAGATGAGGGAAGAGGAAAGTTATAGAGACTTTGCAGTCAGCAAAACAGGGCTCAAGTGGAGGGGATACCTCCAACAATTGTGTGCAGCTAGCAAATACCTCAATACAAGACTATAGGGAAAGCTCTTGCACCTCTCCTGGAAAATCAGAATGCTCAAATAGCTCTCTGAAGTGCCCTAAGTGGCTGTACACAAATGCATGCAGCATGGGAAATAAGCAGGAGGAATTAGAGATCTGTGTGCAGTCACAGGGCTATGTGATTATAGAGACATGATGGGATAGCTTGCATGATTGGAATGCTGCCATGGATGACTATATGCACTTTAGGAAGAATGGGCCAGGAAGGCAAGGCAAGGCAGTCACCCTTTATGTGAAAGAGCACCTGGAGTGTGTTTAGCTCTGCCTAGGAGTGGACAATGAACAGGTGAAGAGCTTATGCGTAAGGATTAAGAGGCAAGCTAACATGACTAGTACTATTGTGGGTATTTGCTACAGGCTGTTTGGTCAGGAAGAAGTAGAAGATGAGGCCTTCTACAGACAGCTGGAAGTAGCCTCATGATCACAGGCTCTGGTTCTCATGAGGGGCTTTAACCACCCTCCTCTGCTAGAGGAACAATACAGCAGGGCACAAGCAATACAAGAAGTTGCTGGAGAGCACTGATGATAACTTTTTGACACAGGTGGTGGAGGAGTCAGTGAGGAGAGTTGTGCTGCTGGACCTTGTACTAACAAACAAAGAAGGACTGGTTCGAGATGTGAAAGTTGGGGGCAGCCTTGGCTGTGGTGACCAAGTTCAGGTTACTGAACTTGGCTGTAGTGGAGTTCAGGATCCTGCATGAAGGAAGCAGGGCAATAAGTAGGATCGCAACCCTGGACTTCAAGAGAGTGGACTTTGGCCTCTTCAGGGAACTGCTTGCAGGAATCTCATGGGTTAGGGCCCTAGAAGGAAGGAGAGTCCAGGAGAGCTGGTTAGTATTCAAGCATCACTTCCTCCGAGCTCAAGAGCAGTGCATCCCTATGAATAAGAAGTCAAGCAAAGAGGGCGGAAGACCTGCATGGATGAGCAAGGAGCTCCTGGCCAAACTCAAACAAAAGAAGAAAATACACAGTGTAGAAGAGGGGACAGGCCACTTGGGAGGAATATAGGAATGTGGTCAGATTATGCAGGGAGTCGAGGAAGACTGCAGCCCGTTTGGAACTGAATGTGGCAAGGGATGTCAAGGATAACAAGAAGGGCTTCTTCAAATACATCTGCAGCAAAAGGAAGACTAGGGAAAACATGGGCCTGCTGCAAAATGCAGTGGGTGCCCTGGTGATGAAGGATACAGAGAAGGCAGAGTTACTGGATGCTGCCTTTGCTTCAGTCTTTATTGGTAAAGACAGCCTTCAGAAATCCCAGAGCCTGGAGATGAGAGAGAAAGTCTGGAGAAAGGAAGACTTTGCCTTGGTTGAGGAGGGTCAAGTTAGAGATCATTTAGACAAACTTGATATCCACAAGTCCTTAAGGCCCTGGTGTCCATGAGTGCTGAGGAAGCTGATGGATGTCATTGTTAGGCCACTGTCAGTCATCTTTGGAAGGTCATGGAGAACAGGAGAGATACCTGGGGACTGGAAGAAAGCAAATGTCACTGCTGGCTTCAGAAAGGGCAAAAAGGAGGACCCAGGCAACTACAGGCCAATCAACCTCACCTCAGTCCCTGGAAAGATGATGAAACAGCTCATCCTGGATGCCATCTTTAAGCATGTGAAGGATAAGAGGGTGATCAGGAGTAGTCAGCATGGATTCACCAAGGGGAAATCATGCTTAACCGATCTGATAGCCTTCTATGATGGAATAACTGGCTGAGTAGATGAGGGGAGAGCAGTGGATGTAGTCTCCTTTGACTTCTCAGTAAAGCTTTTTACAGTCTCCCATAACATCCTAATAGGCAAGCTCAGGAGGTGTGGGTTAGGTGAGTGGCCACCAAGGTGGACTGAGAACTGCCTGAAAGGCAAAGCTCGGAGGTTGTGATCAGTGGCGCAAAGGTTGGTTTAGAGGCCAGTCATATCCTGGGCTGCATTAGGAAGAGCATTGCCAGCAGGTTGAGGGAGGTAATTCTTCCCTGCTGCTCAGCCCTAATGAAGCCACATTTGGAGGACTGTGTCCAATTCTGGGCTCCCCAAGACAAGAGCTACTGGATCAAGTCCAGGAAAGGGCTGCTAAGATGCTGAAGGGACTGGAATATCTCTCATATGAGGAAAGGCTGAGAGCGTTGGGCCTTTTCAGCCTGGAGAAGAGAAGACAGGGGGGATCTTATCAGTGTGTATCAATACCTGAAGGGAGGGTGTAAAGCAGATAAGACCAGACTCTATCAGTGGTGCCCAGCGCTATAGGAGGCAAAGGGCATCAACTGAAACGCAGGAAGTTCCATCTGAATATGAGGAAAAACTTCTTTATGGGTTGTCCAGAGAATTTGTGGAGCCTGCATCCTTGGAACTGTTCAAAAGCCATCTGGACAGGATCTGGGTAACATATTCCAGGTTACTTTGCTTGAGCAGGGTGGTTGGCCTAGATGATCTCCAGCAGTCCCATCCAACTTCAACCATTCTGTGTTTCTGTGTGTTAATTTGAATGGGTACACCACTAGGGAAAGAGATCAGTACTTTAAGGTATTATCTCTCACCTTTCACTTTGGGGAAACAGAGAAGGGAATAAGAAAAAAAGGATAAGGTTTTTTTAAACTTCTTCTGATTTGTTTGTAGTGGGATAAAAAAATGAAAACTTTAAATATTTATTCTCAAAGCTTTTTTTTTTCTTTAAACATTATAAAAATCCATTACAGGATCTTGCATATGTATCTCTGGTTCCTTTATAACCTATTTTGCTATACCATTTGCATTATGAAGACAAGGTACTTCAGTATAGTGTCTCATTTACTTCAGTGCAAATAAATTATGAAGACTCAGATGTCACCTGCAGCCATCCTTTGTACATAGTTCCTTGATCTTAGTGCTTCTCTTCAGTCACTAGAGCCATCTCCAGGATGCCCTACCTCATACCTGACTTTTCCAGTAAATAAATATTAGAGTACCAAGATAACAGCTGCATCCTCGCTGTGGCTCTTTTGCCATTCAGGCAATGCTGAAGAGAAAAACACAGACCTTCCATGGAGCTCTGTGGCCATCATGCTGTGCCACCAGCACCAATTGCTTCTGTCAGAGTTCTGGCCCAAGGCCAGAATACAGGCCAATACAGGACCTTATTCTAAACTTGTTTATAAACATATTCTAAACTTGTTTATAAAATGAATAGTAAAAAATATTTTTAATTTGAAAACAAAAGATGTATAAATAGGCTTGTCTAACCACAAAAATGTTCCAACAGAGTAGTAAAGACACAAAGACAAAACCATTAACATTAATGACAGCCTAGTTCTCTTCTGTTTTAAAAGGTTGGCTATCCAGTTTCCTCTATCTGATTGATAAGATGTTATAAATGTCAAAGAGTTTGTATTTTCTAGTTCAACTTGCTGGAATTGTTTATACTGAGATCAAAGATACACATGTTCCTTTATTATATGTTCTTTTTCATGTTTCTTCTAGGCAAGTTAATTAAAATATTTTACTAAAAATTATACTAAATACAGAGCACAATAACAGCAATCTTTGAAGATTCCAAAAACTTTATCAAAAGAACACCATTTATATTTACTTGAAATTGGTGTATGTTAGGGTAATTATTGCTGTACCTTCAGGGTAAAGGAAGTACTCTCAGCCAAATTATACAAGGGTGTGGATTAAATGAAGCATTACTCTCTGTTTGGCAGCAGTGGATATAGATTGCAAAATCAGGGTGTGACGTAGTACTGCAGAAAGACTCTGCCAAAAGTGATTTGGCCTGAGTGTGCCCTTACTTTTTCAATTATGTGCTATCCTAAAACAACTAAATCTAATTAATTCCTAAGTAGAGAGGTCCTGTTAACTGTTTTCAGCCTGAGCTTGTCTGTACTTTCAAACAAAGCTTTTCTGTATTTTTTGAGCTGCAGAGCCACAAGACAGCAAATGTTGACAAAGTGCATGCTTAAATGCAATTCCAGCTGGTTTTAGAGATGAAAACAGTGCACTACTACTGCCCAAGGGCTGTGCAGTAAAGTGTCAACAAATAATTTCAGCAGAAAGTTCAGGTCAGCAAGGAGGCTCTCTGTATAGCAATAAGCATGGGTGAATAAGGTGATCAAATTGATTCTGTGTATTGCTCCAGTCCTTCTGACCTTATCATATCCTAAGGAGATGGGAGGACTGTAGAAAAAGACCCTGCAGCAGCCATGGTGTGCAGGACGGAGGCTTCCCCCTGCCCACAGAGAGGACCTGGATCCTTTGATTTTATTCCTAGTTTTGAAAAGTGAGCAGATACCAAGTACATTTAAAACACTGTTCTGATTTTTAAGGTAATTATCCTCCTCTGTTTGGTATGCATGCGTACATTTTAAAATATTTTTTAAAAACCTTTGTTAATTCTATAGATTTCTTTTTTTCTGTGCAAAACAACTGGGTTTTCAGGGACTCAAATGGAACTTTTATTAACCTAGTTGCTGAAGCACCACATTTAGTGAAGAGCCAGCTTCCCTCATGTGATTCACTCTGCTAACTTAACTCATTTGAACTTAACTTTGGATATTTCTGGTCTACATTACAGTCTTCAATTTATGCGTATGCTGTGGTAGCAGGGTGTCTCATAGTAACTTGGTACTGATTCTGTTGATCCTGTAGAAACCAGCGGTAGAGGATAATTGTTTGGGAAAATGTTAAGAAAATAAAAGATATGTACAGAGAAATGAAGGCCTCTATGGGTGCCTAACTCAGATACTTCTGTTGTCAAACAACTTTGAGTTGGTAGCATTCATAGAACTGGCCTCAGCATGCTGCTTTGAGCAGCATGCTCAGTGAGATGAGAGTTTCATCTGCCTGCCTCCTTACTGTTAGGGTTCTTTCTTATTTACGGGAGGTTGTAAGGAACAGTAACTCATTGCTTTTGGACCTCAAATGAGGTAGACCTCTACGTGTTGCTCCTTCAAACTGTCATTTGGGAGTTTTCTGCTACCCTTGTGGCACATTCAAGTGAAAGAACCAATAGCACAGGATCCTTCCTTATCTTTCTCTTCACAAAGGAGACTCGATCTTCACAGTTTTTACTTCCTCAGCCAAAGGAAAAGATCGGAATGATATACAGACAACTTTTTCTTTTTTCCTTTTTAAAAAGGAGGGAAGAGAGAGAAAAGGGGAAAAAAAAGAAAGAAAAAAAAAAAGCTCTTTAGAGCATTTCCTGCTCACTGGACCCCAGGCTCAGCTCCAGCATGCCAGACAATCCCTCTTCTACAAAAGACTCCTCTCCAGGCTATATAACAGACAACATTTGAAACATGGAAGACTGATTCTCATATGAAGAATGATTCTAGCCTATTATATCCCCATCTGTTTCTAGATATAATATCCCTATTGCCTGTTCTATCAGTGTCTGCTGTTTTGAATAGAGGGCTCTGACTCTACTTTAGCTGTCTATGCTAGCTTCTGGTGCCTAATTGATTGAGGTTTTTCCAGGTTTACTAAAGCATATTTCATTTACAGATCTTGGTATAGGTCTTCCTGAAATCCATTCAGAGCCTGACAGGTCAGTGGCAGCAGACTGCTGCAGCTAATGTGTTGATAACTAATACATGGACAACAAGTTGACCATGAGCCAGCAATGTGCCCTTCTGGCCAAGAAGGCCAATGGTATCCTGGGCTGCATTAGGAAGAGTGTTGCCAGCAGGTCAAGGAAGGTGATCACCCTGACCCTCTACTCAGCCCTGGGGAGGCCTCATCTCGAGTACTGTGTCCAGTTCGGGGCTTCCCAGTACAAGAAAGACATGGAGCTACTGGACAGAGTCCAGTGTAGGGCTACGAAGATGATCAGAGGGCTGGAGCACCTGCCCTATGAGGAATGGCTGCAAGAGCTGGGCCTTTTTAGCCTGGGGAAGAGAAGACTGAGGGGGGATCTTATCAATGTGTACAAGTACCTGAAGGGAGGGTGTCAAGGAGACGGGGACAAACTCTTTTCAGTTGTCCCATGTGACAGGACAAGAGGCAATGGGCAGAAATTGAAGCACAGGAAGTTTTGCCTGACCGTGAGGAGGAATTTCTTCCCTGTGAGAGTGACAGGACACTGGACCAGGTTGCCCAGAGAGGTTGTGGAGTCTCCTTCTCTGGAGATCTTCAAGGCTTGCCTGGATGCAGCCCTGTCTACCATGCTCTAGGTGACCCTGCTTGAGCAGGCGGGTTGGACTAGATGATCTCCAGAGGTCCCTTCCAACCTTACTGATTCCATGATTCTGCATTAGCACGAAGTTTGCTTAATAATATATGCTTAGCATCTTTTGGTGTGATAAATTGCCTAGTACCAGAAGATATTCTGAGAATTCTTTCTTCTTCTACCACATTTCTGGTTGTTGCTATCCAGTAGTAAAGCATAAGGAGCAGTTTCCCAGCTTTTTTTCTGGCAAGAGCTTAGACTCACTTTGTAAGATGTTATTTTATGTACCATTTTTCAATTGAAAAGAGTGAACAGGCTCTGCTTTTCTGCTCCTTACATCTTTGAATTTTCATTTTGGATAACTATGATTAAGCAGAGTTCACCTCTAATATAAAAGGGTTTTCTTATCTTTTAGGTTTTTTGCCTTAGGCTGTCTGGATTCAGGGGAGATGGCTGGGAGGTTTGTCACCTCCTGTGTTTATTCAGGAGAATCTATTTTAACAGAGCTCTTGATAACTTCTGTATAATGCTCATTATTATTTGAAGAACTCTTCTTGTGGGCTGGGTACTCTTAAGAGCTAAAACTGACCTGATACTTACCTCCTTTGAGGACTCCAGGTCATACTGAGGTCTTAGAGTTTTTCATTCTAAAAAATGATACATTCAAAGTTGAATATTCATTTTGAACTACATATCTATTAATTAGTAGTAAGTAACCAAAGTCACCTTTTTTTGTCTAGCAGCTCAGTCTAGCAATATATTCAGCCCAATTGTGTTTGTTCCAAATTGAGTTGCTTTGATATAAAAGGAAGAATCATCAAGAGAAGAAAGAATTGTGCTGCTGATACTTGGGTGAATCTGAAATGCAGTGCCTACTAAATGCGTATGTGTAATATACTACATTGTGTCTCGCATGATAACAGCACTTGACCCCAGTTGATAACAGTACTTTATTATAAAGTTCTTTTGCTTGTGTTAAAGAGCATAAAAGGCTCTTCCATCTTTCTTTGGCTATTTATACATGTAAAGCATCTTCAGAAACTGCAATTGCTGTTTGAATTAAGATTCTTCCTTTAAATCAACCTTTCTTCTTATCCAAACAAATCCTTTTCAGGGTAAGTTGCAAGAATCCTGCAAAGAGAACAAGGTGTGTCCAGAGTTGTGTTGGTGTCAGTAGTGTTTGAGTTAATAATTTGGCACATGTAGATGTGCAAAAAACATCTAGAAAGGTTTAACACCTGTGTGCTTTGATGTGAACAAGTCTATTTAGGGATGTGCTTTGAGACACAAGTTAAGACAAAAGTTTGGGATGAAAGTCCCAAACTTTCATAGTGTTACTAGACAATCTTGCGTGTTTTGTACGGTGGTCCTTTTGAAAGCATAAAACCAATGTTTGTGTTACAGCAGTGAAGTCAGTTTTAAATAAACCCAGACATCCTTCACAACGTGTAATGTATAGAAACAGGTAACTTGTTCTATGGGGGGGAAACATGCCCCCATAGTAGGGCATGGAGAAGAATTTCCTATCATTACAGTAAGAGAAATGTCATTTTTGAGTTCTGAACACTCAGAGTATGAAAAGTTAGCGGTCACTACTTTTGCATTGTTTTGGGGTTTTGGGTTATTGGAGGCACAGTATGAGCCATACCCAGCAGTTATTTTAACTGGTAGTATTAGTCAAGCCAAAGAGCCTGGGGGCTATAATTAAGGTTAAATGTTAAAATATATCAATTTATATCAGTTTGGCACTGCCTATGTGATGATGCAAATAAAAATTTCATGATACTGTATTATTTAGTCAAATTATATTTCATAATATTATAGTAGCTATTTAGTAAAATTTTATTTCTGTATTAGTTTTAAATTTAAGTTTTTAAAATAGTTTTCTTTACATCTTTAGATTTGCTATGCAAATACTCCTCTTTGTAAAATTGCTATACAAGTAAGAAACAGGATTAATTGGACAGAACTATATAACTTTTATTTGCTGGTTCTGCACTGAGATAGTGCAAAGTATTGCTTTCTTCTCATACCTTATGCAGTGATTTGGGCTGCTGATTAAACCTTAAGGAAAAGTCAGGGTTTTTTAGGATACCCAGAGTTCTGGCAATCTGTCTTACCCCAAAGTTGCACACAGTCCCTCTTTATGAAATGCCTGTCCTTATTTTACATCTCTTTTCAGATCAGGTGCTAACCTCTAAAAGAAAGGGAATATTGCCTCTTAATGATGATGCTTGTTATAGTTTTCTTCCCGTGTTTGTATTTTGCATATCTTCCACCTAAGGAGAGTTACTGTCTACAGCAGATTGCTTTCCAGCTCTTTGACAACTAATAATTTAAGCTTTCTACCAGTGTCTGACTTACTAGGAGAAGGCCACTAATGGCCAAGTCATCTTTTTGACTTTCTCTAAGGCAGCATAACAGTTGGTGTTCACATATTTGCAAAAACAGTCTAATTTCTGCACAGTGACTGAAGGCTGTGAGTATATCAATGGTGATGCTTTCTAAAAAGTCACTGACATAGAAGTAGTAGCAGATTGCTTTTGCATTCTAGAAAACTTTGTAGACTGTAGGTCAAGGGAACTGAAAAATCAATACGCTTGAAATCCATGTCTAACAGGATGTGTAACTACTCTTTTAAGGTTGGACTTCACTTAATTTTTCAGTATATTTTGCTCTGTAATGGATGATACCAGCCTGGTATTCATCTTACAGTACTTAATGATACATGATTTGATAGTAGTGTTTTCAGATTTTGTTACCAAAGTTGCTACCAGCTATTATTTTGTTTTCATATACAGATGGAAAGGAATTAGAAAGGACTTATTTATTCATATATATTCTAATAACTCTAAGAAGAGTTTATCAGTAATTTATTTGTAAATTGTCTGAAAACTTGAAAAGTTTGTGCATGCACAAAAACTTGTGTGGGACATAGCACCATGCACACATTCTCATGAGATATCTGACCAATATTGTTTTTAAGCTACAGTGTAGAAAGTTAATTTTGGATTGTATTTTAAAGACGTGCACTTATTGTACTTTCAGAAATAGAAGACTATCTGCACAGATTTTTATTACTCATTAATTTTAGACCATATTAAAATTAATATGCTTTGCTGATTTAGTTTCTGCTTGTAATCCTGCATTTTTCAGGCTTAGTAACTATGTATGGATTGTTTAGCAATGTCATAGAATTTTCTGGTAAATTTTTCTGAAAAATAATATTCTATACTAGTTGAAAAGGCTGGATAAATAGAGAATAGGCTGGGTAGAAACCAGCAGCTATTGTGTTCATGGTAAAGACCTGAAAGATAAAGCTGATTATTTTTTTCTATCATATTGCATATGGATTTGTTGCTGTTTTTTCCCTTGAATGTAAATGTTGCAAAAATACTGCATAATGTTCTTTGAGCAGTTTCTTTTTTCAAAAGTCTTTGAGACTTTTTTTTTTTTTTTCAGTGAACACTGAATTGATGTTGTGAAGTTACCAGGCAATACTGAAACTCCTTAGTTCACAACATGGAGTAACTTTATTTTCCCTGAGAAAACTTTTCAATGCAAAACTGTTAATGGGTGATTTTTGAAAGTATTTGTGATATTGTAAACATATGTTCTTAGAGCTTATCATTTGCAGACCAATATGCTAATTCAGTTTGTTCAATGAAATGGTAGGATAATACTGGCCATTACTGAAGACTTTTTGAGGTTGTGAGGGGGACCGTGCAAAATGAATTACTTAGTTTTCCCTCTTCCCGTAATTTTCATTCCTTGTTTTTTCATCCTATTCAGGCATGGTTCTTAAACTCATGAGTAGGCCTTCTGAAGTCAATAGCTACTTGTCTTTTAGAGTTCCAGATATAGGTAAACTCTGTATTTGATTGTGACTGTCATTACATATTTTTTATAACAGGTAAGCATAAATCTTACTTAAGTGATCCATTTCTTCTGGTTTAAGGCAAGGACGTAATGCAGCACAACAGAAGGAAAAATATTACCAAACCCATGTGTGAAAACTATTACTTTAGTGTTGGGCATCCACAAGCTGAGGGGACTACAGGTTTAGTGGTGTCTGTATTTCTCAAATGTATTTTTCCCCGGAGTAACACAACAAGCTTTATTTGTTATGATGCAGAATAAGGTTTTTTTTCAAATTTAATTTATATCTTTTGCTTTTAAATAGTCTTGATGAGTTTAGCAAAAACAATGATGACTCTCAGGATATCAGCAGTGCTGGAAGAAAAAATAACTCTCAGACTATGTGACATAGTCTGTATTTTCCTTAAATCTCTTTTATCTGCTACCTAGGACTTGTAAATAATATTGCCAATCTGACTGCACAACACTGATGATATCAGTGCAGGCTTGTTGATGTTCACTGTGAGGTTACTTTCCATAGTCACTTCTCATTCTCTACATTGTAGAAAGAAACAACTAGGTCCTATATCCCCTGTTGATTTTCAGTTGTATCTAATTCCATTATGAGGTAACATTAGAGGTTGTCATAAGTTAGCATGTTCCTGATTAGCATGAATTCAGTATATGTGCTTTACTTCAAAAGAATACCTTGGACACGTGCTACTACTTGCATTGTTTATATATGGTACTGTGGAAACTTAACATTTGCAAGAAAAATGTAAGATGATTTGATAAGATTACTCAGAAATAATTAGGTGGGTGTGTAGACTGCTAAATGTATTTGATTTTAATCTCTAATTAAAAAGTTGGGATTTTTTATTGTTCTTGTGATGCAATAGTTTTTACTTCATTATACCTTGTATAAAAAGGAGCCAAATTCAGCCTGTTCGTTATGCATAAATACTGGGTAAGTGTATTCGTATGAATATACTTCATATGAGTGTTCTTCTTAAAGCTGCTGATAGACTATCTGCATCGTTCCTTTTGGAGAATTATTCTAAGATTCAGACTGAATACCTGTTAGTGCCCTTTTACAGCTGGAGCCAGGCATGATAATGATGGCTAACATTGCATGAATATCTCTATGCATTCTTTTGGTTGATTGTATATATAATTATTCTGTGGGATATGGCACTGCTAGAAACATAGTGTTCTTAATGCTGTCTGATTCTGAGATTTGTTATATGAGGATTGGAATTAGTTGGTGTTGCAGCAAAGGTATCTCTTTGCAGGTCTACAGGTGTGAATTCAAGCCTTGCTCCATTCACAGAATGGGTAAGGTTGGAAGGGACCTCTGGAGATCTTCTAGTCCAACCTCCCTGCTCAAGCAGGGTCACCTAAAGCACATTAGACAGGGTTGCATCCAGGCGGGCCTTGAAGATCTCTGGAGAAGGAGACTCCACAACCTCTCTGGGCAACCTGTGCCAGTGCTCTGTCACTCTCACAGGGAAGAAATTCCTCCTCAGGAGGTTCAGGCAGAACTTCCTGTGCTTCAATTTCTGCCCATTGCCTCTTGTCCTGTCACACGGGACAACTGAAAAGAGTAGAGTTTGTCCCCGTCCCCTTGACACCCTCCCTTCAGATACTTGTACACACTGATAAGATCCCCCCTCAGTCTTCTCCCCAGGCTGAAGAGGCCCAGCTCTCGCAGTCGTTCCTCACAGGGCAGGTGCTCCAGCCTTCTGATCATCTTTGTAGCCCTACACTGGACTCTGTCCAGTAGCTCCATGTCTCTCTTGTCCTGGGGAGCCCCAAACTGGACACAGTACTCGAGATGAGGCCTCTCCAGGGCGGAGTAGAGGGGCAGGGTGATCACCTCCCTCGACCTGCTGGCAACACTCTTCATAATGCACCTGCTTCCTAAACCACTCTCTTCCTAATGCACTCCACTGCTTCAGTGTTCCCCGAGCTCTGCCAAAAGAGCCACTTGGGCTGGGGAGTCAGAGACAACCAGCTGTAGTAGCTACTGATAGCTCTCTCAGTCCTTTCATATGAAGTTTCTATGTTCAAGCACACTAGACCAGTTGTCTGTCTTAGCTTAGGAAAAAATGTGACTGATTCATAATTTTAAAAGCCTGAATTTTCCCAGTCCCTGGAGTTGAGGCATGTGCTGAAAAATAACTTGGTCCAGAAGAAGCAGCAGCAGTATGTGTGAAACTGCATAGTACTGAAATGTGTGAGTCTCTAGAGTTACCTTGTTAGATGACTCTTATTAATACCAGTATTTAGTAAACAATTATTAACAAGGCAAATGTTGGCATATTTCTTATGGAAAGCTTATCTCCTCCTGTGCAGTTTTTTCTGTATAGTGTAATGTTTTGAAAGGCAACCACAGTCTGATCTGTTGACATAAACATTCAAGTTTCTTTTATTTTGTTTGTTTTAAAATTTTCATGGTATTAATGAGGATTGGGAAAGGAAATGGATGAGAAGTTATGCTTTACCATCTACCAGTTCCGTTTTGGCTTAACTGATTTTTCTTGCTGTTGCCATCCAGATCAGTCTCTCTGCGCTAGCTAGAGCAGTGGCATCCGGCTGCAGTAGAGCTAAGGCTTTTCTCATTTCTTTAAATATACAGCATGCAAACAGTTCTCATTTCTGACTGGTAAAATAAATCAGTAGAAACTTCTTTATGTAGTTTATACAAATTAGGACAATGAACAGAGAGGCATTTTATTTGTCCTTTAGTTTAGAGTTTTGTTTTCAGGCAGATGGATTTAGATAACAAAGTGGAATCCCTTTTAGGAAATGAGAACTAAATTAAGGATAGTTCAGTCTTTTTCAGATGTCTGAAGAGATTCTCTAAAAGAAGACAAAGACAAGAGTAATAGAATGAACTGACCTGTCATGGAGTAGATTTCTGCAGAATACATTGCAATATTTGGATTTTTGCAGCAGTCCTTTCCGTTTAGTTTTCATGCCATCTCAGCACTTTTGTATATACACTTAAACATAGCTTGAAAGGACT
Organism: Rhea pennata; assembly: GCF_028389875.1. Lineage (NCBI taxonomy): Eukaryota > Metazoa > Chordata > Aves > Rheiformes > Rheidae > Rhea > Rhea pennata. The sequence goes on from NC_084665.1 coordinate 66,129,832, forward strand.
GTCTATTCTGAGGATATACGTTTTAAATAGTTTGCAAGATCGTTAACTCTCTTGAGAGTCCGTATTTCCTTTGGCCTTGTGCTAGTTACTAATGTAGTCTATTCCTTGCCTCACTCTGAGCTGCTTTTGAACATAGTTTTCTTGCTTCACAGCTTGAGCCAAATGTATTCAAAACTAGCTATAAAAGCGTTGGTATGTGTTAAACTTTGTTGAAACAGTCTTCAGTACATTTTAGTCCTGTCCATTCTCCTATTCAATTTGAAATATGTTCAAAATCATAGGACCTAGATTGAATCATGTGTAGCAGGATTTGAAACAGGTTTTTGCCTACAGTATTGGGTATTAGTAAAACATGTACTTTTCTCTAGCAAAATAAAGGGGTAGGTCTGTGTTAAGTGGGCACGTCCATTTCTTTAATTTTGTCTAAACTGCATCTGAAAGTGTTTGCAGCAAGTTTTGAAAGTATTTATGATCCTGTTTTTAAGTAAAGGAAAACAGTTTCTTATCCAATATATAAATAATTTTTTTATTTAATGAATTCTGTTTGAAGTCTTACAGCATAATTGTTGTGAGGATAAAGCCTTTGAGGAAAGATTAATATATATTTAGATAATTACAAAAGTCTTCTTTCTTTTATGCTGTACCTAGCTGAAAAATAAAATTCCAGAAGAAGGTTTGATTTTCTGATATATTATTAATTACTATAAACCTCAAAGTAAAATTAATTTAAGAATAAAATTATATGGAACTGGAATAGATAGAAGAAAATATTTTTTGTCTTACTGTGCTTTACAGGAGTTTATTATGGAAGTAAGTCTGGGATATCAACTTTTCTCAATTCTTTTATTTATTTATCTATTTTCTATGACTTCCTGAAGATTTTCCATGATCAATTTTTGACTGATTTCATAGGTAATTGTAGGTGCTATGACATTGGAATTCTTGGAGCTTTGGCCTGTAACAAATACCTTTTTATTAATTAACAAAATTAATTTATCGAGAGAATTTCATGGAAGAAGAAATAGCCTTCTTTTTTACAAATTAATTAAAATGTAATTCCGTGATGAATGCTCTCTCAGGCTCTATTAAATGAAGATTTTTTTCATATAAACATTTAATATTAGTTGATGGTAGACACTGCAATAAGATAATAGTGTAATTATGTGACTACTTAGGACTTTTTCCCATGTCCTGACTCTATCTCCATTAAGTTTAAACAAATATAATAAATAACGTTGCTACTGTTTAATAGGAATTGTTTTCAATTTAATTATCATGAGTGCCATTCTGGGATATTGTTGCTCTCACTATTGCTGTGAAATAGAAGTTATTTTCTCATATAAATTTCTCATAAATTTAATGTGTTTATAACTGAACTCATCCATTTCTTACTTATTTCAGACAGACTATTTGGAGTATGGTCACTTTAATGCGCTTATGCAAAGCAGAGGATAGTTTTTCAGTGAAAGTACACATAAAACAGAGAAGTTGGTAGTGCAGATATACTACAACCTGGTTTCCAGTTTTGTGGGTTTTTTTTTCCCCTTTAGTTGCAAGGAACTAAGAATACACCTAGTTGACTGTTCAAATTGTATAGGAAGACTATAATGCAGTTTCAGTCACCTTATCAAGGCAGGCAGCCACACTTTTTCAAAAGATATCCATTCTTTGGTAGTCATTTGCATGAAGCCAGCACATACTTGGATCACAGAACAGTCATAACCATTGGATTATGTAGAACACAAAGAACAACTGTCCCACTGTTAAGTTGGGTCACTATGGAGTACTGATAGGTACTACTGCTCTTTCTCAGGCAGTTATTCTGGGACATTTAAAATCTCATTTAGACACTAACAATAGATTCTTTTAGAAATAGTTTATCTTCTAATGTAAAATTCCGTGTCAAGGGGTTCACTGAAGGATCAGTGCAGTGTTACATAAAATAGAGCAATTCAAATGTTAATACTTTCATAGAGAAGATTAGATTCCCAATATATACAAGGATTTGAGGGTGAAGATAGCAAAAGCTGTGAACAAAAAAGGTTCTTAGAGAGTACAACAACCAGTAAATCCTCTGGACCACTAAGAATGCATCCCTATGAGTGATCTTGAAACATCCTTAAGATAATACAGTCTTGATTAACCTCAGATTTTTTCCAGGTTTAACCTTACCAGAAATTTAACAACCTTTATATAAGCTCAGGCTAAATGAGGGGCCCAGCAGGTCATGGTGTCCTGCAGACTTCATTTTTGGATGAAGTGGAAATGTCCTCCCAGAATCCTGACCTCAGTTTCAGTACCTCCCTATAGTAGTTGAAAAGTTTGCATAGCCTGGATCAGAGGTAACCAAAGGAAGCACTGCTGAGAGTGCTAGTCACACGTGCTTCATCGAGTGTGGAACTATGTCAAGCCAGTAACTCTGCAAAATTCCTTTAAAAATCTATTGCATCGTTTGAGAAAAGAGATGGATATTCCACTGCATGCTGAATTGACCTTGTTTGTGAATGAGTAAGATTAGCTTTTTTTTTTTCTTTAATATGAGTGTTTTGAACACAAGAGCTAATAAAGGAATGCTTGATAAATTAAAAAAAATGATAACATTGAAGAAGAGTTTAGAGTAAACAAAAAAAAAACTATTTGGAAATAATGAAAAATAGTTATAATTGTAACAGGCATGATCACTATGAACAAACATCATTGGCTCTGTAGAGCACTGAATGTTGGACAAGTGTGCTGTGGACTAATTTATTGTTTCCACCTCAACCAAAGTAATAAGAATTTCCTGATTATTCTGGAAGAAAAACGCTTTACTTGGAGAAGGCGCGAAGTTAAAACCTCTGCTCTGTTAAAATTCAGTGCAGTGTTCCTTATATCTCTCTTTCCTATACTTGCAGCAGAAAAGGTCTGCACTGCACTTTGTTCAGGCTTGATAGGGGAATATCAGTCCAACAATAAGGTTTTACTTGACAAGCAGCTGCACATAGAGATGGCAGAGGAATGCTCACAAACTTAAACATACAGTCTTGAAGTGACAGGAAAATACATCTTTTCTCTCAAGAGAATGAGAAATTTTTGATGATATTACTGATAAAAAAAAGGTAATCTTAAAGATTGAAGATTTTTTCAAACGAGAAATTCTTTTCATCATACGTTTTATGCAGCTTTCATCTAGACAATTACAATAGATTAAGTTTCAGTGTGTTTGGATTCATGTGTACTAGCACAACAGTACAATGCCAAAATGAAAATCCTCCAACAGAACATATAATTATATAAAGAGAAAAACTGAGGAGGGGGATGTTGTGCAGTATTTTATTGGTCTCGAGCTTGAGGTTTTTTAATCAAAGAGTTGACATGTTGCATCTATGTAATAGTATATTGGTCTGTAGTGTCATCTCTGCAACAGCTTGTATTGCAACTGTATGAGTGCATAGATAACATTAATAGGATTAACATTCCCGTTGACTTTTGGTGTTAGTGTTAAACAAATGTTTTGGCAAGTAGCTTATGTGAAAAAAGCTTCAGATCTACCATTGTAGGACTATGAGTTGAATTCAAAAATAGTTTCAATCTCCATCTCTTTTCCTCTTCCAAAACAAAGGGAGAAAAGTGTTTGAAAAATAATAAAATACCAAAATAAGCCTTTCAAAATCAAGTATTTCAGAATTTATACAAACCGTTTTTGAAATGATTAAGAACACACTATTTTTTTTAACTCATACACCAAATAGAAAAATTAATTATTGCACTTCTCATTTAGGATTTCTCACAGCTGCAAAATTACTCACATACAGACTTGCAGGAGCATGGCTTAGCTAACAGTGACTGAGCTTGCACCTTTTATTATGTTTAGAAATATCAAAATATCTTAATGATTAAACATTACAAGTAAATCTCCTGTGAAAGTCTGAACTACTAAGCTTTAGACAAGTATACTGTAGGTGAAGTTGTGCAAGCTTTCTTACAGATCTGTGCCAGTACTTGGGAGTCTGAATGTGAAAAATTCTCTTTGTTCAGATACTGGGCTCCTAAAAAGCAGGCTTTTTTGAAGTGGTAAATGAAAATGAGATTTTAGAAGTTATTTCTGTTTGAAACTAAACTTGTTTCAAATCTAATGTCTGACAGAGAAAATCCAGTAAGCTTAACTCTGTATTGTCTGGTGTCCATATCCTTGAAAATGAGAAAGGTCAAACATTTCTTCGTTGAAGCAGTAGCAATTTTCATTGTAATGTTCACCAATTTTCAGATTTCTGTATCTTTTTAAGATGTTTTCTTAAGTATACAGCTGAGAAAACCAATAAGGAAAAGATAAATGCATAGATGATAAAAAGGATTTTACTGAGCTTAGTAGTTAGTAGTTTGAAAAGGAAACAATTTACAAGTACTTGTTCAAATGCACTATGTAGAGAGTGAATAAAATAAACAGCAAGATGTGTTGTGATAGAAACTCAGATGATCAAAGGGAGCTACTGAATAGGCATAGTTATTCTTTCAGATAAAATAAGGAAGTAATTCCTTTGAGAGGTTTTGTGATCATTTCTGTTGGAAAACTTTATATGCATTACTCAGAAATTCAATGAAAAGAAAAGCAATGCAGCCTAGATAATAGTGGCAGCTCTGAGCACGAGGTGGTGGCATGTGCTATTTCTCCAAATCATTTGAATGGAAATATTGGATTAGTTAACCTTGTGTCAGGTCTGTTAGTTAAATAAACCCTCCAACTGTTCCTGACTGAGAGATGCATAGTTATGACTGAAAGATGCTGCTGCTTTTCATTGGAATTTTGTCAAACATATCCTGCTAACATAATGATTTTAAAAGAAAATGGTTTATTCGATGGAAAAGGATAACAAGCAGAAAATTCACAACCTTTTCTTCTCACAGGGTGTTTCAGCCCAGTAGGAAATCCTCTTAGCCTAACACTATTGGGCAGACTACAGACGGTAAGGAATTTTATCTTTGCATTTTTTTTAAAAATTGATGTTTAACTATAAAATGCCTTTATTCACAAGTTCTCATTGTAGAGAAGCTTTTTTTTTTTTTTTTTTTTAACCTATCTTTATTCACAAAAGAAGTATCTTCAAGCAAATTGTCTGCATGGGCAAATATGCTTTTGTTGCAGCCAGCTGGTAGAGAGGTCAGAGATCTACAAATTAAATCTTTATTTTTTTTTCACTGTTTACTTTTTGTTGTTAAGAAACAAATAAGCTAAAATCACTGTCAGTATTACTGATTCTTACTAAGAATGCAAGCACTGATAACCAGGGAGATAAAATTGGAGTAATAACTAGAATATGAATCCTATTTGCAGTACCATGTTTATGCTGTTTATTCACTTGTTATAAACAAGTGAAATAACAACTATTCTCTGTTTATGTAAATATTAATTGGAAACTTCTAGCAATGATATTTATTTCTTTCTTTGTTACATTTCTTGTTTCCTGATCATCATAGTGAAAACCCAACAGAATCTATAAATGCCATTAATTCCAAGTATACACCTGATAAACTGGATTTAAACAAACACAAAACATATAGGGGGACTTGTCATAGAAGAATGGGTGGTGGTCTGAATACTGAAAGTATGTATATCCCTAGAAATCCAGGCCTGTTGTACTAGAGATGCTAAGCCCACCCTCTCATGTAGAGAATACTACGATTTAATAGTCTGTGTTAAATATGTGCCAGTTGCATTTTCTCAGAGAATAGTTAGAAAGGGACATAAATTAAATTGGATCCTTTATACTATAAAGCTCTTTTATAATTTGGGGTTATAATTTTTGGGGGTTATAATTTTTTTGCACCTACCTCATTTAGTCCTTACTGTAACGAAATCTGTTAATAGAGTTTGTGTAAGGCTGATATGATAAATTTGATTCATCAAGAAATTTCAAAAGTATCTTTTTACCCTGCTTTTTTTTTTTAGTAGCTGAATGTTTTGTGTTTACTCATTTTCAAATTTTTAATTATCAATATGTAATGGTTAGGAAAAACTACAAATTGTTCAGTCTGTATTTAAGTGCCCTCTGTCACAGAAAGACCTATAAACATTTATAAGATCAGCTGCTTTGGAGAATATTACATAGCAGTTAATTTAAAATATTTTTCTATTTTTGCTAGAGTGAGGAGGGTTAAGTGAAAGTTTTGAATATTTCTGTTATTTTTTTTCTATTGTTATAAATGCAGTATAGGTATATATGTTCTAAAGGCAGGTAAACTGAATTCTTTAAATCAAGAAAGTAGCACATTTCTAAAAGACAAAATAGCTGAAGAGTTTTTTGAAATAGTTTTAGGAACTGAAGTATTTCACATACTTCTCAACTGATCCCTCCCCATGTCCACCCTACCAATCCCCATAGACTTTGCTGCAGCAGCTTTGTTTGGATTTCTATTTTCTGTTTGTACATTACTGGTTTCAATAAAGTGCAGCCTGGCACTTTTTTTTTTTTTTTTTTTCCTCTAGGCAGATTATAGATTCCCATGCTCTTTAAATATTGAAGGGCTATAATCAAATAAAGATTGTAGACATCTGAAGACTAAGGAAGTAACCTTACAGTAGTTTCATGATAGCAGACAGATTAATTAAGACCAAAGAAGAGTACATTATTCTTAGCAGTTAATAATTTCAGAATCATTTTAATTTAACTATTAACACTGCCATTGTACTTCTGTTTTCCGTACACTAAATTTGTATGGTTGGGTGGCCTGAGCTAGGCATGTGTTGACAATTAATTGGACCAGATAACAGGAAGAGAAATACAATGATGCTAACAATATTGAGTTATTTGGGCTAAGTATCAGCTTATTTAGTGTTTCATTTAAAACTTCAGTTACTGGGATAAAGAGATTGTGAGCCATCCTTAGGGAAGGAGAGGATTAAGTAAATTCCTAACCCTCATATTTAGGAAGAAAAAATAGTATAGTGATTTGATTGTAAAAGCTCAAAGTTATTCTGTACATTTAAAAAAATGGTTAAAATAATATCTTTAAGCTAGTCATGATTTTTTTTTAACACTATAAAACCATTTCTTATGTTGACACTTAAAAAAAAAAAAATCTAGTCTTGGAACCTAGGCTATTATACACTCAAGCACAGATTTACTGGAAAGACTAGGGAAGCTTTAACACTCATTTCCTGAGTTCTTGTGAGAGTGCTTGCACCAGTAACTCCACACACTCTTAAGTTTCGTTGCTACTTTGGCACATACCAGATACAGGAAAGTGGAGAGAGGCTGTGTCACTGTGTAGCATCCAAGCAGTAGATGTGTGTTTCCATACCAGAATCTGACCAATGGGGAAAGGAAGGAGGGTGACTTTGCCCCTGTATGCGCACACATCGGGGTTCACCCCAGCCTAAAAATATTCCGAGGAAAGTTTATTTTCTGAGGGTAGTTTTTTAGAGTTAATGACAAGTAAGAAGTTGAACATTAGCTGAACATGTATTCTGTTACAAAGAAGAATCAGTTTTTATAAGGAAGAAGCATTTGAAACCCTTGGTAGACTTTTAACTTTTTCTGTAATTTTCCTTTAAACTTTAATATTGTGACATTTAAAGTGTATTTTGGGGTAATAGGAATAAAATACCAAAATTAGTACTGAAAAGAAGGCAATAACATGTAATTTCTAGTCAGTGCTGCTTCCCCTAGGGCATTGAATGCTATCTAATGCTGAAATCTTGTTGGCCAGTCTGTATATAGCTGAATGAGTAAAAGCAAAACCTCCATTACTGTGGTCACTGAAACAATCCAGTAAAGAAGTCATAAACATTTTAATTAGTGCTATTATCAGAAATCAGTAACACTTGATATAACATCTTAGTTATCTGTTTATTCTTGCTGGCAATGCTTTTGTCTTATTTTTTTAATATTTTTGTTTATTTTTATATTAGAAATATCAAAGCTATCTTACTTGGTTTATTGTGGACAATCAGTATAATATTCCACAGTGTAGAACTCTAAATTAGCTGCTGAATCTATTTATCTTCTGTGGATGTTCCTTAAGCTGAAAGTTCTTAACAGTTTTGTTCAATTAAAGCGTGTGTGACACAGTAGGCTTTACAGCAAGCATTTTCTTCCTGTTTCTCACAGATGGTCTGCCTCCTAACAAGACCAGCTCCTCAGAATATAACTATAGGTCCCACATCTGTTCCAGATGCAACAAAATAGTTAACTAGTTTTCATCTTGTATTGAAAAAGACAGTAACATTGCATTAAAAGTTATGTGTTCATACACTTCAGTGTGTCTAGCATTTTGTAGGTTTTTTTGCAATTCTGAAAATGTGGCTGAATCTTGTGCCGCTGTTAAAAAAAAAAAAAAAAAAAAAAAAAGAGAGAGAGAGAGAAAGAAAAGAAAAAAATTAACAGAAAAGCCAGTAATTTTTGCCAGCTAATTTTTGCCAGCTATTAATTGCAGCATAAGTGGTAGTTAACATGTCTTAAGAAGTTACACAGCACAGCAGAGCCAGCTCTGCTACCTTACAGTAGCTACCATTTGTAGTAAGCAGCCATGCTAATTCCTCTGTGCCCGCTTCTCCCTGCTAGCACTTGGACTAGACTTAAGATGCATGTATGTTCTGCGACATACTTGGCATATCTTTTTAAATAGAAACTCTTTGGATTGTCGTTGCATTAAAAGTTTAACACGGTATCTAAGAACATTCAACCTAGTCTAAGGATTACTCATGGATTTTAGCTTGTTATTTCCAAACAACTCTTTGTCTTCAACTTCTTCTTATGTTTAGAGCACATAAGTACTTTATTAAAAAGAGAGAGAGACTGATTGAGACACAGTAATGGGGCAATATGAGTACTTGAACTAGATACCTAAATAATAGTGCTAATAATTCTGATGAATCATTTTTGAGCAACAGGAGGCACTCCCATCCCACAGGCTAAGCACATTGCCTGCACAATTCTCTTAACCTTGAGATGGAAAATGAGAATTAGCTGAAACCTCTAAGGCACTGCTAACTACTAATAGACCCCTAAACAAGCCACATACACTGAACTACAATTCCACTGTTCCCTGTTCAAAATTTGTTTGTCAGATCAGGCAGATATCTTTTCCTCTGGGCATATACATAATTCTTCAGAACTCTTTAGGTGATAGACACAGATTTTTTTTTTGTGCATTACAAGAACCAAGAGCAAGTGTGCATTTTTTTGCTCTGTTCATCTAGATATACTGTGAATATCTGTAACTACTGTGACACTTCCTAAACAATCCAGAGAGTAGATGAAACCTTAGTTTTCAGGATCATCAGTGATTTCTTTCCCATATGAGATAAGTCTTGCTGAGTTAAGAAAACAATACAAACAGTAGGGCAAAGGATCTCTGTTTTGGAGGTTGCCATTAATTCTGCTGAAGATTGCTATAATGATGTTCCTTGGATCACCCTAATAAAACATGAAAGAATGAAAAGAGCATTTCACTTCAGATATATGTTTAGAAAAGTGAGAGAAGAGAAAGGAACTTATACCAAAGACATGGGCTGTAAAATAATAATAATAATAATAATAATAATAAGCAGAAGTATGTTAAGTAGAAATTCTCAAATTTAAGGGTTGTTTACAATGTAGTACAATTTGTTATGAATGGAAGCAGTTACTTCAGAAAGCTCACATTTGATTCTTCTCCTGAAGTGTTCTAGTTGCCTGGACGCTAGTTTTATGTTGGCACTTGGCTGTGTGATATTTCTGTTCTGCGTGTAGTTTGATTACTTTGGTGCATACAACATAGGGGAAAGTGATTTTACCCTTTGCAAAAATAGGCCACTGAAAAATAAATTAACACGAACAAAGAACTCCCATCTCTTCTATTGTTCTAATTTATTGTTCCTCTGTTAATTTTCTTAATTGCTCAGCTTTAGACCTTCTTTCAGCTGACAAATTTTACCATTTGACAGAAACAAAAATTTTTAGTCACATCCTAATTATTCTATTAAGTATCCAGCATTCCTTTGACTTCAGTGGAAGTCTGAGAAGTGGCAAAGGTAGAACAATTCAAAATAAATGTAAAAGCATTGGTTATTAGGACCAATAAATCTCATTATATGCAAATGACTTCTTCTGCATTACAGTTCAGAGATGAAGTTCCCTGCTAAATTCTTCTGTAATGTTTGCAATACAGATAAGCTTAGATTGTTAAAATTATCAATCCACTATCTTCCCACTTGTTGTCTTTTGTGTAGTGTACCTACTTTAAAAAAAAGTCCCTTAATAAATATCTTTTAAATATCTAGGTAGCCAGTATTACTCAGTGTTGCTTAACATTACTTCTACTTTTTTCTTTAAATAGCATTTTTATTGTAGATTTATTACAGATTCTTAACTTTTGTCTTACAGTGAACATGACAAATATGAATAAATTTAAAAATTATAATCCATCAAATACTTCCTGTTAAAATTAAAAATAATTTCTTCCTCTAGAATAGTGACTGCCTGACTGCACTTGGGGTGAGAACTGGAAGTAGTTGTCCATTAGGGCAAGAAACAGTAAGTATTATTTAAATTTTTTCAGTATCTCTATACCTGTTACACTGTATCTGTGCTTTTGAAAAAACACTTTCTTTTTCTCATCTTGAAACCAAGATATTTCTTTGCAGCCCTAGATTTTGGAAATCTTATTCTACCGTTTTTTTTATTACTATTGAAAATCTTTTTTTTATTATTATTTTGATAGATACAGATTTCTTTTGCTTGAATGTGAACCCAGACATTTAACAAATACCTAAGTGTGAAATCAGAAGACACTCTGTTGCTGTGGGCATAGTTTTGAATCTTTTACATTCCTCTGTAGGTGACCTTGATCTTGAGGTACATTTTCTGTATACCCTCATGATCATCTTTCTCATTATATTTCTGTAATGAATATAATGGCAATTTCCACATTTCTTTTAAATTATCAGACTTGCTAACCAGTCACATTACAGGACACATTGTTATTTGATTTTTTTATGATTGGTTGATTTGATCTGTTTATTGGCACTGTTTCTATGTTACTGAATTTTTGTATTTTTTTTCAAAATAGCAAAACATTTACACTCAAGCTACCATATCAAAGACACTGGAAAAAGCAAGTATTTGTAGCTCTGTCTTTCATTGTTTTTTATTCTGCCAGTAATTAGTGTTACATTCCTTTTCTGCCTCAAGTGACCTCATGAGTTTCCTAGTACTATCATTAAGGGAACCTTTGCCATTTACTGAAGTGGGCACTGTTAGAGCACCCCTTACTGGACTAGATCGTGTAAGCTTCCGGTTCTCTGTGGTTTCTGTCTTGTATTCTGTACTCTGTTTTAATTCAATTCTACTCTGTAGTCCATACTTCTACATTGTCACCATCACCTGTAGCTAATGTACTAGCTTTTCTAGTGCAGAGAAAAGAGTTATGATAGAAGATGCTATTTCATTTCTTAGCTCCTTTATATAAGTTATGGTTACTTAATGTATGTTTAGGTAAAATTCCTGTCTACTAAGAACTAAGCTGATGTTAATTCTTTGTTACTGACCAATTTATGAATTACCACACAGAATTTACAATGATAGAAGCATTTCCATCTTCTACTCGTAACTGATTTAATGTCTCATCTATGACATGCAAGTATGAAAATAAAAGCAACATTAATTATATTTTCATAGCTGTAACTCGTAAGTAATCATACTGAGAACAGAAATACAAAAAACTTTGTGCTGTTCAGCAGTCTTTAAGGTTTAAGCGCATGCATAGGTAATGAAAATAGAAGTTTATCCGGTGTTCCTATCTTCATAATACTTTGCAGTCTTTAATCCCCTAATAAAAGGTGACCTTCTCTCACTCCCTTACAATTGCTGTATCTGACCTCTTTACTTATGATTTCATGGAGGGATCTGATGTGACAATTATATAGCTGTGAATAGTGTTTTGTGTGTAAAATATGTCATAATTTTTTGTTCACTTACGATGAATGAAGTGAACAATTCCTTATTCTTTCAGTGCACTTGCTTTCAGTCTGTTCTGAATTAGTTGGGATGGATTTTTGATTGCAGATCATGGGGAGTAAATAACAAATTGTACATGATATTTTTATATTCAAGTAGCAAGCATGCTTCTTACAGAACGTAATGTCTTCTGTACATGCACATGATGCTGACCACCATTAGTACTTCTGCCCAGCAAATACTGATGCTTTGTATTTCTCTGGCAAAATGGCTTTATTATGTGAAATAGAGTATACACCTATTTTTGCAGATATTTATAAAGTTGCGTATTTCTAAACCAGGAAGTATGTGAATGGATCAATATAAAACTTTACAGTGACATTTTTCCACTAAAATTTTCCTTCTAGTAAAGCTATCACACTGTTGAAATATTTATTCAAACGCATATGCTTCATGCACACACATAGAATGGGATCTGAAGGTGGTATAACAATTCTGAGAAAGTGAATGTATGAAGTGCTTTTTTTTTCTTTTACTTCACAAGTAAATTGCTTATAAAACTAACAGCTGCTGTTTTGAAGCTAATCTTAGTGAATTGAATGTTCTTAACCATTTCTACAATCCCACAGTCCTTTATCTTGCCTCTCCTGCTGCTTTCCCACCACCCCTGATCCCATTAGCAAAACTTGAGAGAGCCTCAGCTTTTACCAAAGTGCAGCTTTGGTTTCAGCTGCTTTTCTGCAAGAGGAAGTGAATGTTGCGCTTTTTTCTCTGTGGCATGGTTGTGATAAAGCTGTGGTGCTCTTATCTCTCTTTTAGGTAGTGGCTCTTTATGACTACACAGCGCATCGATCAGATGAGCTAACCATCCATCGCAGTGACATTATCCAAGTGTTATACAAAGATAATGATAACTGGTGGTTTGGCAGCCTAGCAAATGGACAGCAAGGCTATTTTCCAGCTAATTATGTGGCTGGTGAAAGTAAGTTTATGCTCTCTTCCTGGTATACCGGTGTGGGTTTAACTGATGGTCCAAGATTTTAGCATGATGTACTGCTTATTATTCTGAAGATGTGAATTTATTTAGCACACATATGGCATAATGATGACTTAATATAATGCAGAAATTGTGTCAAATTAGCTAACCGCTTAGCGGTTAGTTAGACATATCTAACTTCAGAAGCTATTGGCACTTAGTAAAACATTCGTGCTTATATAAGTTACTGGCTTGATTATCCATCAACTGATTTGACTCCTCTTCCCTTCTTACATATATAGCCACCTGTTCATGCCCTGCCTTGGCAGCGTTTTAGGATACATCTAAGCATTTCACAGACATCTTTCTCAAGATTTTTCTTACATCTCTTAGATCTGACCAGTTATCTTTAGGAAAAACTGTTTTTCCTCCTACTCTATCAGGGAATGTTCAGTTCCCAAATAAGTAGAGTTCATTATGAAGTTTTAAAAGAACAGTGATGGTTAAATCTCAGGTCCGAACATTGAACTTACTACCAGATCCTTGTCATTAAAACAGTTTTGATTAAACTGCTACAGCCAAATGTAAAACAAATAAACAAAAAAACTTGAAATTTGATTGAATAATATAGGAAGTATTCTACTAAGTCAGCTAATATAAGAGCGCTCATTGTCCTGCCAGTTCTTAATATTCAATTTATAGACATAGTGTGTGGTCTCATGCTACAGGAAATTCATGTGCTTTCTAAACTATCAATTATACTGGTGTTTAGAAATCTCTTAACCCAACATTTCTCAAGATGTTTTCCCCTCCTTTCTACTTCCTCCCTCTGTCTTCCAAGTGAACTCTAGTGTTTATGCCCCTTCCCTAAAAAGCTTGGACATAATACTGCATAATACTGTGCTAACTTGATGATGCTACTTGAAATAAGCTTAATTGTTGTCTTTCTCCACTGTCCTCCCCTCACACATCCTGTGCATTTTCTTCTTCCTCCTCCTTGCAAAGTAAGACAGAAGGCAGCCTGTAGGAACAGTCTTCAGTGATGGCCTGTTCTTGAGAAAGCTTTAAAAACAGTCTTTGAGGCAGTTGGCCAACTATGCAAAAAGCCCATGGTATATGTTTTTATTTCAGTTAGTGGCCATCTAATTATATATAAATATATTCTATTATTACATGGAAAGAAGTGTCCATGATACATTTGTTAAGCGTAAATTTTATTGCTATCAATGTAGACTCTGTTCTTAGTTGTGTGTTTGATTGTCATTTTATGTAATGTAAATGTAGATCTGAGCTTACTAACATAAAGATAAATAAATAAATAAAAATTCTTTCATGGTATGCACAATGGTGAATTATGGCTCATGTTTTCAGAAGAATATGAAGAACTGCCTTCAGGATTAGTACCAGACTCTACTCCTCTCCCACCTGACGGACAAACAGAAGCAGAGGAAGGCTCTCCAACACTACATAAGGTAATTATTTGAAAAGAAAGGATTCTTTAAGTAGTAGGGTACTATATATAGAATATAGTAATTTGCCTTTCCTTTTTTTTGTTAACATTTTTAATGTCTAGACCTCATTCCAGGCAACCAGATATATTTTCAGCTGATGTGTAAGGTATGTTTCTTGTGTTGATCTAACTAGTCTATCATGTGTCAATTAAATATTCAGCCCACTCTTGCATCATTGAAATGAATAGCAAATCTCCCTTTTGACTCCAAGGTTGACAGAAGCATCTCTCACAGCTACCTGCTGAAAATAGCTGCTGAACCAACAGCATGGATTTTTCAAAAGCTGATATAATTTCTGACATTTGACTGTCAGTCTTGGAATATGCAGTACTCACAAGTTCTACAAATTTTCTTCCATAAAATTTCCTTATCTATCAAATTGCTTAGATAAGTTAGAGTGTTTTTCTTTGGAGAGTGTCAGTCTATGTAATAATTTCCTAATTAAGAGACACCATGTGACCATGTGATCATAAAGTCTCATTACCAGGCTATACAATATGCTACCTCCAAACCCACTTACTTGACAATGGGTGTTTCTGTTTAAAAGCTGCTAATGGTCTTCTGATGAATGACAGCACCCTTCCTGTAGGCTGTTCAGGAGGATATACTGTCTAGTTTGGAGAAGCAAAGTAAAGAGATACCAAGAATCTTAAATAGAAACAGTATATGTTTGTTGTTGGTTTTTTTTGACTCCACCCCTTTTTATTAATTTCAAATGTAATTATTTTCTGTGAGTAATACATAACACATTACTGAAACAGTACTTCTAGATGTTGTCTGTTTGGTTAGTTATTTTTATCATTAAAGCATGTTCTAACTTAATAAGTCAGAGTAGTTATGTTTGCCAGCCAGTGTACATGTATTCCACTGTTGGTGCTTGTTAAGACTTTTGTGTTTTCTGTATCTGCTATCTCTTCACTCTCACAACGTGTGTACATTGAGTTGCGAGTGCTTATTGTATTACATTGGTGGTGGTTTTTTTATATATATATACATACATACATATATATATATATATATATATATATATATATATATGTTTATGACACATTCCTGTTTCTGAGACATTAGTTAGAATTCAGATTTCAGTATAAACAGAAGAACAAAGAAACTGCAGCTGTCTTTTAGTCAAGTTAGAGAAAATACACTGTATATGAAGGAGGGGAAAAAGATGTTGGTTTTTTTTTTCTAGATTTAGAGATATAGCTATGTGCGAAGCAGAATAAATGACTCTCACTTCTCCAGACAAACAGGGATTAGAAACTTTGCATAGCTAATGTTCCCCTCCTGAGGAATAAGAATGATTGCCTTAAACCATAGGATATGTTGTAAACAAAAAAATTAATAAAAATTTGTTCAACAACTGTTAGAATGTAAGAATTATTCTCTATTCAAAATGTTTGTAGCCCTCTTACGTTTACCTTCCACAGCTGTTCGGTCAGTCAAATGTTTTTAATGCAACTACTTTAAAAATGACTTTTTTCAGAGTTCTTTCAAATTACCTGACTTTGCCATACTTTTTCACTTTCTAAAGTGGAGTTTAATATTTTGTCTTATTTGCAGGACTCAAAATGAATACTGTATGACTTAGTTACTATTTTTTTTATTCAGATGATTTATCTAAGCTTTGCCACATAATGTATATTGTAATGTTCAAGGCTAAAACACACAAAAAGATTTTAATTCACCTATTTTGTCCAAATGTTGTTTTTACATATGTGAATAGAGAGGTAAAATTTAATAAATTATTTAGTACAGATTACTCACTTGTCAATCCTGTTGAAGCCAACTGCTATAAATCAAATTATTCAGTGTTTTATTTCTAACTTTATTTTAAAACAAAATTAATCACTACGCTGAATAGAAATAATTAATCTGAAATATCTTTTATAGCTGAGAAACTCATGGCTAAATCAGGGTTCCAAAAAGGCAAGAATTCATTACTTCCAGATATGTGCTACTTTAAAGGCAGTGTGGACCAAATATAGGAAAATATGAGAAAAAAACTCAGCACTATTGGATAGCGTGAAGGTTTCTCTTATCTATGGTATATACATTGCTGGAGGCAAAGAAGGTATCCTGGAGGATATGTTGTTATATTCACCCTGTTTTACACATACCAGACTAGAAAATGGAGAAGGTATAAGCTATATAGTGTCATTAAAGGGTGAATGATTTTTAGCCTCATCTTTTCTTTTTTCTTTTTTTTTCCTGTTTTAATCCAATAGAAATCTAGTTGGTTTACTAGATGAAAACTTTCAGGCATACTAAGGTCTATCAGTTACAGCTAGTATTTATTATTCAACTTTATGGGAAGTACTGTTTGACAATATTTATCTTCAGATATGTATGTCTGGAAATATATTTTTCAAACAATAGTTTCTGGCTTACTTGTAGCACTTCTGATAACATTCAGTTTTAGTAATATTTCAGGGAATTTCAGTAATATAATGGCACTTTGAATTAAATTGACTATGTTGTTAATCATAATCTTTACTAAAAATTTACAGTAATTTGGTACATACAGAAATTCCAAAGATAAAATTAATAAAGTACTTGATAATGGTCTAAAATCAAACAATTGGATTTTTTTTTCTCTCTTACTTTTTGATACTGATTTAGATATAATATTGATAGGGTTTTTGCTTTTTATCTTGAGCTGCATACAAGGGCACTACAAAACGATAAGGGGTTCAGAGAAAACTAATAAAAGATTTTGAAGTCCTGGAAAAAATGGTACAAGAGAATACACTGAAAAGATTAAACTGAGAAAGAAGAAGCAATGAAGAGAAAGTATACAGAATAATACAGGGGGTAGAGAGGGTGCTCTGCTGTTAAACAAGAACAGGGGACATTATGCTGAAGTTGATGCATCTAATATCAGTAAAAGAAAGTATTTTTGTTTATTCAGTGCTTAGTTAACCCAGTGAACTTACTACCACTGGGACCATTAAAACTAGGTGCTCAGAGGTGAATTTTTTGAATACAAATTTTAAGCTGACTGATTCTAACAGCATTAAATGACTGGGAAACACAAATCTTGCTGTTTTTTTTTTTTCTCAAGTTACAGAAGCATTGTTATCTTGCCGCAAAGATAATGTTCCAACAAATGAGTCAAATCCCTGTGTAAGACATGATACACCTTGAAGTATAATGGTTTGCGTAGAACGAAACAAATTGTCATTCAGCTGTTTGTCATAGTCAAGGAAAGTTCTACAGTGCTTTGGCTTTAGGCAATACAAAATACTTATGAGACAAAACTGCTAGAAGGACCATTGCAGAGGCTGATCAGTTATGGCAGTTCTGAAGTTGCAGCAATGACATAGCAACTTTCCTTCCTATCTCTTTCATTTTTTCCTGAACCTTCCAAAATATATTATTTTTAGAACTGATCAAAGGAAATATCAATTTTCTTTACATGGAAATATGGAAAATCTTCAGTTTGAAGTATCCTATGATTTTTTTTCTGCTTTGGCAGAAAATGCATAGGTATCTTTGAAAATCCAAGAATATTTATTGAGTAATGCATTAACTTGTTGCTTAAATTTTTACCCATAATAGGAAGATAAAACCAAATTTTTCACTGTTTGTTTTTTGACTGAAAGCATTTTCCCCAAACACTTAGATAGCTATATCTGTGACTGCTGTTTTGCTTGTTCTTTCTGCATTTTTTGAGGAATACATAACTATTTAGTTGTGTTAAGACTGCAAAAATACTATTAATGTAAAAAATATCTTAAGAGTTACTCATGAAGTTTTGCTACCATACTAGACTGAAAAGAGCATTTAATATGTAGATAAATAATACTACAGTTTGAATCATTAAGAATTCCGTATAGTCTTATCTAGAAATTTCCCACACTGCAGATATTATAAATAGGTAACTAGCTAGCAAATCCTCAGAATTTTATGTTGAGTGAATAAAATGGAATAATTAATTTGTATCAGAAGAGCATATAATACTTAGAATTCAATATTAATTTTTGCAAATGTGGACCATTTTGTTGTAGTTCAAAGAACCTGCTTTGAAAAATGATTTCTACCATGAGCTTAGCATTCACAACATAATAATTTTATGCAAACGTTGTTTTCCTGCCTTATGAGTTACTTAACTTCGGAGCCACAAAATTAGGTCATAATCATCTTTAATTACAACATAAGTCTAAACTGCCAATAGAAATTTCATGGAGTAAAGTTCTCATTGAGCAGATGAAGAATCCCAAGAGACAGGGAAAGACTCACCACTTGGCTGCTTCTGTAAACTGCTGTTTTCAAGTTCCTCAAGCTGAAGGCAGAAAAGGCAGGAATTCCTGCCAGATTTCTTTTAGAAACCAGCGCTTGGATTTGGCAAAATTTTGTCAAATCTGAGACATTTCAAATTCAACAGACTGCCTTATTTGGCCAGAGATGTTCTACTATCCCTAAATTCTTGTGAATATGTTTTATAATTTAGAGTGGCCTAACAATAATTATTTAAAATGCATTTCATTGGATTCTGAATGTTAAGAGGGTCGGTTCTTGATTAAGTGGAAATAGTGGGAAGAAGTAGTGGATAAAACAATTACATGGTAATATAAAATATCTGTAAAAAGTGTAAGAAGATACTTTTTTCTGGTATGTTTATCTTTGAAAAAAAATTAAGGTGCAGAGTAAGGTCGTAAGCATGAGGAAAAGGGTTACCTTTTAGAACGACGTGGTTGTTGCGCAATATGGATGATTTCCCAGAGATCAGTAAGAGTTGATTCCATGTATATGTAACCAAACATTGGGATTATTGCAGTGTTCACAAAAATAATTTATGTTCTCTCCCTTCTTTCCCCAGAGCAGGTTATTGTCAGAAACTTTCTGAAGTGTTAGCCTAACACGTATGAAACTGAACTGCCTTAGTGGCTCAAAACTTATTAGGTGTAAAAATTAAAAAGCTTAGAAAACTCACTCAAAAATATTTCTAAAAATGCTACCTAGAAATTTTTCTAGTAATTTCACCAAACACTTCAATTCTGTAGTTTGTTCTGTTTCAGTTTTCTACTTGGTAATTGCATTTCTTCATGTTCCTGGGAAGTAACTCAGTGAATTAATATCTATTAGGAAACACAGGGACTAGGAAGTTATGAGAATGTGTATGAGGGAGACAGGATAGGATTAACACGATGGATGGAGTTGAAGACTTTGAAAATGTTGGAAGTGTGTTCATTTATTTTGAAGACTCAAAGAGGTTGCAGACCCAGAAAGAAAGTAGTTATCTAGCAGTATCTTGTTTAATGAGAATTTATTATAGTGAAGTTTATTATTCTAGGGTTCATTCTTACCTAATGTGATTAAAGATCTATTCTTCTAAAAGCACTGGCACCTTCTGGGCTTGAAAGAAACTATGCTTTTCTAGAATCATTCTGTAAAACTGCTGTGTGATACATTGCTACTTTATTTGTAAGCTGGCAGTTTTGCCTTTTGCAATTCTGAAACCAGTCACTGCAGTTCACAATGAGTTCTGTCTCATAAACCTTTGTGCCTGTGCTTGTAGTGTTATTTGAGTCTTTGAAAGAAATGGCATCTGATTTATAAGCAAATCAATATCTATGGGGAAAAAGAACAAAAATGATATGGCATTAATAGCCAATAGCCATTCACTGTAAAGGATTGAAACCCAAATGATCTGCTCAAAGTTAAGAAATATCAGGCTGAGCCACTGAACTGATGAAGCAGAACCAAAAATATTATTGAGGGGCTTTTACGTTGTTAAGATAGCTCTCAGGGGCAAGCTAACTTTTCTCTTCCCCATTGTTTTGTTTTTTTTTTTTTTGTTTTTTTTTTTTTTTTTTTTTCCCTTGAGCCCTAACAACCTCTTTCTGAGCAGGATTGAACTATTTTTATGCAAATTGTAATGCAAATCTGTAACCACAGATAAATTCCCAGAGGCTAAGACTTTGAGACTGACGCTCTTCCTGTTGATCTGATTTCTGAGGTATAGTATTTATCAGCATTCAGCCGTGATACCTAAGATTATGGTTTTCATCCATCAGACTTCCTGCTGGTCTCTTCCTTGTCCTGGACAGGCCCAGAATTTTGCAGTTTCAAAGAGAAGAGAAGGCGAAGTCCTCACTCTGCCTGTTGTTCTAGCATTCACAAATGGAGAAACTAGTGAGTGTCAGCTTTCAGTGGCTTAATTGCTTTTTACCTGACAGAATCTGATTCATTTCAATGCCTCTCATGTATATAGAGCCTCAGTTCTGCTAGATACTAATAGCTGAGTTAATTCTATTAGACCTAAAGAGACAATTTGGTGTATTTGATTTAGATAGATTTGTACTTTAAAAACATTAGAGAACTAAAAAAAATTATAGGCTAAGTTGCATTTCAGATAGAGAGGTCAAAGTAAAAGAAATCTATGTGATTCCCCTAGCCAAGCTTCATGCTGGATGTCTATTTTGGAGGGGTATGGAACAGGAGGAGAGAAGGGGTAATTAGTGAGGTGTGGTGTCATGGCATTTCCAACAAACTTGGCTCATTAAAACAGTTTTGATAGGAGACATCAACACAGTTCTGGAGGAAAAATATGTTGGCATAAGTCATTTTATACATGGACTATTTAGCAGAAAACAAAATGCAAACTTATTCTAAATACAAAAAAAAAAAAAAAAAAAAAAAGTTTAAAGTCCTAATGACTACTCTGAAGAGAGACATGTTCATTCTTGCTCTCTCTGATCCAATGAATCTTTAATTAGACCAAGTTATATAGCAAAAGCTTCTATGAGAGACTTCCCTGTACACAGTAGGCTCTATAGCAAGGGCATTTCTCTTTAGGGATTGAATCATGTAAGTGGAAGAAGGAAATCCATTCATATTGCACCGTTCCACTCTGTCCATCTGCTTCCTAGTCTGTCAGGGCACCTCTTCAGACCATCTATCTTTGAGGCAACTTTTCACAGCCTAGAAGAAAGTACTGCCAAAGATGTAGGCTTAAGATGAAACTTAATCTTCGGAAAGTTTAGAAAATAAGCCTCTACAGTTACTATGAGCTGATGGTCTCCTATATTTCTTGTGGGCTATATCTTTCGAAAGGTGGAGAATTAATGGGTATGGCAACAAAATTGAACACCTTTGGTGGTACTATACAAAGGAGCTCATACTGTCTTCCCTATTTGTCTCATGGGCATAAAACTGCAAGATGCACATTAGTTATCCGACTATTTCATTAATCTTTTCTCTAAAGTAAGTGCAACCCCAATAGTTCTGTATTTATCTTCAAACTATGGAATCTGGATTATTTTAATAGCTAACACCTTCTCTGTTACAATGCTAGGTTTACTGAATCTGAGTAGAAGCACACAGTTACTGTGGAGAGGTGTTTGGAGCTTACTATGAGATCCACCCACACATACAGAGTTATAGAAGTGGGACAAGAAGAAAGCAACAGCCTCTTCAGATGCTCCACGATCTAGACTACTATTGCATGCTGCTTAGATTAGCATCCCCCCTCCCCCCCCCCAGTGCACTGTCAGTATCCAAGTGTTATCAGTACCTCCTTAGCCAAGTATCTCATGCCTGTTCCCCCACCCTTCACCCTCTCATTCACTGTGCTCCTCCTGCTACTCTTCTGTCCATTGCATGAGCTACTGCACTGCCCTCGAATCTGCTTCTGAGCCTACTTGCTCCTTCAGTACTGCTTCTGCTTGCTCACGTCACTGCAATGGAGGTAGTAGTTCAAGGAGCAGGTTGACTGAGAGGGACATAAAGCTATGTGGGGGAAGAGGAGAATGTAGTAGCAATGGGATCTGCTCCCAAAAAAGTGTGGTAATCTCTGCAGTTCCCACCTCCTTACATGCTTGAAAGTTTGCAGCAATGAGATTAGAAACTGCTGTCATATTTGAACACTCTGGAGAACTGGGAATTTGTTTCTACCTATCCAAGGAAAATCTCACTGATTACCAAGTCAACTGAATGTAATTATCCCAAGATAGTCTCTAATTGTGTGTTTTCTTTCCTTGATACACATTGGAATGCTGTGCTTGAATATATAAAAGCCTATGTAATATCCAGGGTTTTTTTTTAAAGCAAGTCATGAGAACCTTTGGTTAGGCAGCTTAAGTTAGTGGATACTTTAATCTCTTATCTGTAAAACGGGTGATTTTCTGTGTACAGATACTGAAGTACCTGAAAGTATTTAAAAACTCAATCCATTTTTGACATAAACTGTCAATTTTCTGTAGTGTCACATAGGGTGATTCTACCAGAATGTGTTTTGAAAAGGTCTGTAATTACAATATCAGTACAATGCATAGGTTCAATTATCAAGATTATTTTTTAAAGTTATATTACCTCAAAAAGGAAGATGAAAAGGCTAGTTCAGCATTATTCCATCACATAGAATTTTCAGAGAAAGATTTAGTTTTGACTGCTACCAAAAGGAGTGCATAACTTATGCACTTGTGCATAACCTTGTGCACAAGATGATGAATACTGAAGAAAGTGTTAATTACTTAGTCATTCCCTTTACAGCACTCTATTGTATTTTGTTACCAGTGGTATTATATTTCCTTCTTTTGTGTTTACTTCTACCATTAAGTCTCAACCTTATTACTGTATTAACAAAGAGTTTGTATATAAGTGTAGTATTTTTCTAGTCCAGCTACCTTATTTTATTTTAAAATTGTGATCTTTGTCTAAACTAATCCAGTGAACTGTGTTTTTTCAGCAGAATAATTCTAATGACTAGTGTTTGAACATGGTTGTTGTGAGCAACATGATTGTATGAATTCAGGAAGTCATTGTGAGCTTGATCCTGTTACCTTTAAGTCATCAGTAAAATAGTATTCAGCTAGTAAAATAATAATAGAAAGCAGGACCAAAATAATGAAGTAAGAATTTCATACAACTGCTATCATTGACTAACTTTCGGGGTTTTTTAAATTAATTCCATCCTGAGTTTGAAAAAGTAATTAAACTGTATCTGTTTAAAACTTAAAATTGAAGCTTGGAGATAAGGGTTCCATTTCCAATATAATCTTAATCTGTCTATGCAAGACAATTGTTATCTGTGCCTCACTTGATCCTGAAATAAAATTGGGCACTAATTGTTGACAGCAGAATTTTAAGTTTTATTCATTAGTGTTTATAAAAAGCTTTGAAATCATTGATGGAGGAATTTAGTATCTGAAAACTATTTTAAAATAGCAAAACCAATCCTTAATATAAAAAAAAGGCTGTGGAAAGAACGCTTTGTTTTCTGTCTGTGCTAAATATGGAACAGCTATGGTATACCCTGCTTATGAGGCTGCACCAGATGAAATGAACAGTTAGCAAACTAGAAGGTCAAGAACTGTCTGTTGTTTTTTTTGTTGTTGTTGTTGTTTTCCCCTGTCTCTGTATTTCTTTCAGAAAATTCTTGTTGACTTGGTAGTTACTTCTTTTAGCAGCTATAAGGCAGTTCAAAGCTTCTGAATGGTACTCCGTTCTTAATACTGCTGGTTGTTAACAGGATTTTTGGAGACAGTAATGTCAATAACTGACCGTTTCCTGGAGCAATGTAGGGTGATACTAGAACATCAAACATCTCATTTAGAAGCAGATGAGTATCTCTGTGCATGGCAGAACTGGATAGACCGATCTTTTTAGCACGAGATCTGTTTGAGAAATTCAGAAACAAAAAGTAGTGGGTTTGGCTTCAGACTGGCTGTAAATCTGAAACTCAATTAACAGTCTTCTCTCTGTTTTCTGGCCTAAGGCTCTAGTATCCTGAAAGTGACCATTTCTCCAGCTTTCTAGGATCTTCATAGGAACTGGTCCCCACTCTCACCATACCTGCCTGCATATGACTTCTATTTTTCTTTTGTGTATGCCGTGCCAGACAGACACATACAGAATGTAGTAGTCCTGTCAACCTGAAATAGAGGGCCAGGAAAGTTTTTTAATGATAGCATTATGATACTAGCTTCTGAGTATGCTTGCTTCTTTCCACAGCTTCTCCAGTCTTCACAAAATCTGTAAGGTTGGAAGGGACCTCTGGAGATCATCTAGTCCAACCTCCTGCTCAACCAGGGTCACCTAGAGCACATTAGACAGGATTGCATCCAGGCAGGCTTTGAATATCTCCAGAGAAGGAGACTCCACAACTTCTCTGGACAACCTGGTCCAGGGCTCTGTCACTCTCACAGGGAAGAAGTTTTTGCTCATGTTCAGGTGGAACTTTCTGTTGTTCAATTCATGCCTATTGCCTCTTCTCCTGTC
This sequence comes from Rhea pennata, assembly GCF_028389875.1. Taxonomy (NCBI): domain Eukaryota; kingdom Metazoa; phylum Chordata; class Aves; order Rheiformes; family Rheidae; genus Rhea; species Rhea pennata. Next base: position 66,154,458 of record NC_084665.1, read on the forward strand.
ACCTGGCACTACTGAAAAGAGTCTGGCTCATCCCCTTGACTCCCTCCCTTCAGATACTTACACACATTGATAAGATCTGCTCTCAGAGCTTGCAGAGAAGGACCTGGGAGTGCTGGTGGATGACAAGTTGACCATGAGCCAGCAAGGTGCCCTTCTGGCCAGGGAGGCCAATGGTATCCTGGGCTGCATTAGGAAGAGTGTTGCCAGCAGGTGGAGGGAGGTGATCCTGCCCCTCTACTCAGCCCTCGGGAGGCCTCATCTCGAGTACTGTGTCCAGTTCGGGGCTCCCCAGTACAACAGGGACATGGAGCTACTGGTGAGAGTCCAGCGTAGGGCTACGAAGATGATCAGAGAGCTGGAGCACCTGCCCTATGAGGAATGGCTGCGAGAGCTGGGCCTGTTTAGCCTGGGGAAGAGAAGACTGAGGGGGGATCTTATCAGTGTGTACAAGTACCTGAAGGGAGGGTGTCAAGGGGATGGGGACAAACTCTTTTCAGTTGTCCCATGTGACAGGACAAGAGGCAATGGGCAGAAATTGAAGCACAGGAAGTTCCGCCTGAAAGGGGAAATTTCTTTGCTGTGAGAATGACGGAGCACTGGACCAGGTTGCCCAGAGAGGTTGTGAAGTCTCCTTCTCTGGAGATACTCAAAACTCGCCCAGAGGCCGTCTTGTCCAGTGTGCTTTAGGTGACTCTGTTTGAGCAGGAGGTTGGACTAGATGATCTCCAGAGGTCCCTTTTGACCTCAAGCATTCTGTGTAATTCTGTGATTGATTGTGGTGCTCTTTGGGCCTGAAGTTCATGTCTGGATGTGTAGTGTAGGCTGGATTCCAGTGAGCTTTTGAGTGAGACATCAGACCTGCCAATTGTGTTGGCTTCTCTCCTCCCTGAAGATGAAATTATATGGATAGAGAATGCATATGAACAGAGAAGAAGGTAGAGAAAATAGTCTGTCCCTGAAGACAGTAAACTGAGAAAGGCCACTTACCAGTTCGTCATGGGAATTTTTGCAATAAATATCAGATGTGTTAGTATTAGAAGAGGTTTGTATTTATAGAAGGCAAGTTGGATATGAACCCACTAATTACACTGGAAACTAGAGAATTATACGAGACTTCAAAATGCTTTCAATTTTACATTTTTTTGAGCCTGGATTTGCCGAGTGTTCTGGAATGATTTGAACCACTTCTGAATGAAACTTGCAGGGTTAGTTTAGTTGAAAAAAACAGGCAAGTTTCATGTTGCTGCTGTGAAAACTATGCAATAAAATGCCTTTTTATTACTCTATATTTATTCATTCAGTAGCAGAAATAGCTTAATTTAAGACTGTGTATTTTAAGCTTATTTCAAGCAGATTCATAATCTCTTGTTTTTACCCACACCTGAAAACTGTCTTTTATTTGCAAGTAGTGTTATTTTTTTTAAGCAGGGGTACTGTTTCCTTGTTTTTAACCACATAGGAGTTAACATTTTATGGCTGATAGACATTCTTTTTTCAAACGAGGTGTATTCTCTCCTTATTCAGGAAGCTGGTGGGTTTTAAATGTACATATGTTGGCCCCATTGTCTGTCTGTCTTTTTACCTTCCTTCTTTTCTTTTTTTTTTTCTTTACAGATTTCACCAGTCATCAGTAAGTCAGGAGGAGACCTGAAATTTTTCTCTGAACATGACACAGATATAGACTCGCCCGCAACACAGTAAGCAAGAAATATTTATAACATTTGCAGTGTTATTTCTACAACTGTTCTTAGGAAGCTGTGAGAAATACTGGAGAATTTATTTTGTTTTAGCAAGCAAAACAAGAAATTAGCTTCAGGATAATCATTCAAAGAGAGTGTATGACACAGAAAATGTGAAGGAAATACTGATTCATATATGTACGTACATACATAAACACATGCACACAAACACACTTCTCCCCTCTAAGAGCAATGACTACAGCGTACAAGAGAATCAAAAGTATAATTTAGAGATACAAGTTTGCCCTGTGGCATCCCTTAGCTCTGTATTAACCTTTATTGCTATAACTTGCAAACTATTTTTGTACTTTCTAGAAGTTAATTAATGTAAATTGAAGAAGTTTGTCACATACAGAGAAGAGGAGCGGGTTAGCATCTTTGATTGTGACACTTGTGTTTTTAAAAATTTATGTATTTATTGTGTGAAAGCTGGAGGCAGATAAGATCTCAGCATTTTGAACATAAACTTCCACTACATCTTTAACTTACTGCAACCATTTATATTTGAAAAAATGCGTGTGAAAATACTTCCTTTGTTTGCCATTACAGGCATCTGTAATCTAAACAAAGCTATTTCACTGATCATTTCCCAAATTGGACCTCTCTTCAGATAATCTATGCTGATATAGTATAGAAGCAGCTAAATATTTAGTTTCAGCTCTAAATCCTAATTTTCTCTCCCTAGCTGTAGAAAGATTTGAAAATGAATTGTGAGTGGAAAGTTTAACATGAGTTTGAGAACGAAAAGACTGCAAACTGCACATTGACAGAATTCAGAGTTGGAGTATTCTGATAGGACTTGCATTGAGGAAGGAAATGCCTTACAGTGGAATTACTGTCACAGTTAATACAGTCTGTCAAAAGACAAGATCCAAAATTTGATATGATTTAACTGTATTAGTAAACTTAAGCAAACAATTCTTCTGAGTGACCTTTCCAGGGTGTCCACTAAAGAATGTGGGACCACAGATTTAAAATGTGAAATTAGAAAGAACTTAATCAAATTCAAGTATTTCGAGTGATATGAAATATGAAATACTCATTTTGATGGAAACTAGCCTGAGTTACACTAGAGTGTCATGCTGAAGAAGTAAAGGCCAAAAGCCTTTACAGTTGCAAGATGAAAAAAGATACCTGGTATCTATGTCCTCCTCCTGAACAGGAGGGAATGGGAACATGATGGAGATGCTAGTCTAAACATGAAGGTCATGCTTCATGTCACTGCTATACAGTATGGACAAATAGCAGTGTTGCAAAGCCTCATTCTCAAGCTTTCAGAGTACCAAGCCATTTACACCTGATCATAGTGAGGGAGAGTCAAAGGCAATGCCTGATGCAGTGCTGTGCTGTCTGATGCTATACCTTGTCAGAAGATAGCAAATTTGAAATGGAGGAAGATAGGCATGTCAGTACTATGCAGTGCTGTGTTTCTCTTCTATGTTCCAGGACATTCTAGATTTTATTAAGTTTTGCTGCTTTTTCTTTTTTTTCCTGTGTTGGTTTTGTCTGTCTGTAGAGAGGGCTGCTTTCACTTAATTTTTTAAGGTCAGAATGCACACCTGAGTAATGCCTATTTCTGATCTAAAGGTTGAATCTGCAAGTATGTGCTTTTTGAGTTCTTCCGTGATTTAGAACACAATGAAATGGAATCCATTTGTCTTTATAATTATAAAGTTATACACACATAAAGTTGTTTCAGAAGAGACTGCAAGGTTTTGCCTTATTCAGGGAGCTGGAAGAGAACAATTTTCTTGCATTTCTAATGCTCTTGGTTTGAAAGACTGCTCCATGTTTCTGTTTACAAGTTATCTATATAGTACAAATTACATTGTAAAACATTTCAGAAAAATGCCTACAGATACTTCATTAAATCTCTCCCTTTTTGTCTGAAAACTTTTCTTGTTCACTGCAATTATGTGTTTTGAAATACCCTAGAAAACAATGCATTTGCAAATACTAAGATCTTACCTGGAAAAGATTTCTATTTTAGCATCCAACAGCAACATCACATGACTTGATATTCAGTCTGATCTGTACTTAAATACTTACTTCACCTAAGACTTTACATTTTGTTCCCATTTTCTGTGAAAATGCACTCAATATCCGTGTCACATGCTAATTATGCAGTAAATGAATTTTTGAAGACTCAAGTGAGATGTAATTGCCAAGTACATATTTCCACTATGCAGAAGTGAAACTGTTTTAGCACCTGTACAACTCATTATACCTTTCTTCAAGCCTGAAGATAAATGGCTACTATTTTGCCTATTGGAACAGTATTCATTATGGCGGTAACATTTCCTGCAAAAGAAAGCTGAATTACAAGCCCTAATATCATATCCTCCCTTTAGAAGAGTTGATCTACCTTTTCCAGATTTTAGAAGGAATAGAGAAATGTCCGTGTGATGGATACTAGGTGAACTAAGGTTTTATCTAAGAAGGCTCAAAGTTTTGATAAGTCACCACCTGTGATATTCAAAATAACAAAAAGATGAGAACTACTTCTCACACTTTGAGATTTTATACTGAAAACCTGCATGCTAGCCTCACCTTTCTGATATTAGTGGTTAGATCAATTTCTCAGTAAAGATGCAATTTCTTCAGGTGTATTTGCGTGGTACAGTTTTGTTGAGCTATGCTATGTAGAGCTTTCTCTGTAAATTTACAATTGATTATGCAGTACGCCCAGCTGAATGCTTAGTTTGGTAGATTGGTACTTAAACTGCTGTTCTTGATTCTATGCCTCGATTTCCTCAGACAGCAGTACTTCTCAAATGATTCCAGGAATCCTGAAGCAGGGGTCTTAAACTCTAGAACCTTTTCTTTCACGCTATTCCACTATTACAGCTGCAACAATCTGCATATTTCAAGAATATACAGTTTACATTAAAAAAAATTCAAAGTATAGGCAGATAGCCATAATTCCATTAGCAACACTGATGCATGAACGGCTCTATATATAAAATTTTACTACATTTGGACAATATCACCAACAGTAATTGCTGCTTTTGCATCAGCGTTTTGGGGGTAACTGCACATACCTCATTAGTATCTTTAGTCTTGATTGATCCACTTGTTTACATGTGTTTCAGCAGCATCTAACATTTCCAATCACAAACTAAGACTAGTTTGTGCTATGGGCAGCACATATTTTGAATGAGGACAGTACCTGTCCTTAAAAGATTAAATTCTAAGTACTGCTACTTAATCGTAGTTAAAGTTACAACTTCTGCCAAGAATTGGAATTCGTGGTAGAAGTGATGTAAGCTATGTGTTAGCAGCAGCAAGACCAGTCTAATTCCATTTTAAAATGGCACTAATTGGGAAAGATACAGGAGGATATGGGTTGAACTGATGCTTTTGACATTGTATGAAGTTTGATAAGAATGAATTGACACTAAGGTGACTTCTGATTCATAAATGTATCCTACTTCAGGTAAATTAAAATGAGCAGACTAATTTTTTGCACTTTGCCTGCCTGACTTTTTCACAGTAGTTGAATAAATAAACCAGAAATCTCTTTTCACTTGCAAGTATGTTGGTGTTTGAGCTTAGGAAATAAAATAAAAGTGCAATGACTTTTATGTGAGGAGGAGGGTTGGTAATTTTTAATTACATCTGCTGATTATTAATCAAGGCTTTAGCTGATTTTTAAGAACATGGGCAGTTCTTTTCAACGCAGCACTAGGACATGCACTGAAAGGCAGACTAATGGATTTGGAATGCTCTTCTGTATTTTGTCCTCGTGTTTTTTCTAGTTTTGTTCTGCAATGGAACAGTAATTTTTTAGGTGTTTCAGCATTATACTCAAGGGGGACAGACAGGCAATTGTTTTAACACATCAAGTGTGGGTGGAAAAAGCTCTAAACTTGAGTTAACTTTATGTGTTTCTCTTGCTCTTTTTATTTCCACCTTCCTCTAGAGATGCAAAGAAAAAGAAGAAAAGGATACAGAAGAATGAAACAGAAAATCAGCCCAACTTAATGGGTCTTGATACTTCTGTATCATCACTTGCAGCTAATGGTGTTGAAAATGAACCTACAGCCCATGGGATGGAATTGAAGAAGAAGAAGAAAAGAGCAGGGAAAGGCTCAAACTCAAGTACAAGTGGAAAGACAAATATTGCCTTTGAGCCTGAATGCTATGATGTATAGTCATAATTTAATTCCAAACAGTGGTGTGACATTCAGTATATATGGAAAGAAGGATTTGAATGCTGCAATTATGATCTCATTTCTAGGATTATCAAGAAATAAAAGAAAAAAAAAAACGAAATACAAAAATGGTGCCAGTTGTGACTTACCAGTGGTGCAAGCCTATTTCAGAATATTTTCCCCTGTCCCCTTGGTTTCCTTGAAATCAACAGAACTTAAATATTCAACTCCTCACTGGACTGGTAAAATCTGAAATGTACTTCGATATTTCCTGAGTACCTCACTGACAAAGGCAATTTGAAGGAATTTAAGATCTGATCAGCCCCCTAGCGTAGGCTAAACAGGCACTTCAGTAGGCTTCGGATGAAGCTAGGAAGTGTGAAATTTGCAGATTACTCCATCGTAAACAGAGAATTGAGTTGAAAAGTGTGATCTAAAACAAAACAAGTCTAGCCACAACAGAAGTTACTAAATTAGCAGGTCAAAATTTGTTGTAAATAAAATAGAGCAGTGGTTGGAATGGTAACATTTGAAAGGAATGCTAACATTACAGTGTACCTGAAAATGTAAGGTTTGTAAAAATATTTTCCTGACATCAAATATTCCCTTGGACTAAATTTTGCATCTTTGAGCAAATTGTTGAGTAACTACCTATGCAACTGATCTGACTTCAGTGGGGCTCCTCATGCTTGCCAATTGAAGTAAGTATTGTAAAGTCTAGCCATTTGTGTTTTCAGATGAAGTTTTTATACATATAATAAATGTGCATTACAGTTCTGTTAGACTTTCTGGCTGCTTTGGCAGCAGTATTGCCAAATACATTCTCTTTTGTCTGAATGAAATATTTTGTATCAAACTATGTTGTTTGTTTTACTTTTTTGTGTAGCCCTTATTCACTTGTATGTGTCATTAATCTATTTTCAATCAAGTGGTATGTGGTGAACTTTTATTAATTATTTCACTCATTATCTGCAGCTCTGAATAATTTACATTTTATATTAAATGAAACATTTTCTATCAGTTAGTGTTGGTATTTTTTCTGGCTGATAATGTCCAATTTATTTTTACTCTGCTAGGAAATTCTTCCTCCTCCCCCTCTGAAGCAATAAATAACATAAAATTAGAAAGCCCTTATTTAGTAGACAGAGCACTTGATTCCATTAAAAAAAGAAGTGAGAATAACAATGTTGAGCACTGATGTGTGAAATGCACCCAGATGCAGAGGACTAGTTGCTATATATTGTAATATCTTCCCTGCACATGGTTTAAAGCCAGAAAAATCTGTGAACATGTTTCTTTTGAGTAAAACACAGTAGAAAATACTCTTTTTTGGCCCCATTGGTAATTGTTCCTTCCTAGCAATCCTAGTTCTGCTCTGCCCAGTGCTTGTATATGCCCTAAATGGAACTTACACATATGTGCTGCCACATTCTTGTTTGTCTCTCTAGTTCTATGTGGTGTAAAATTGTATTAGTCTTGGGACTGCTTAATGGCAGCAAGGCTCCTAGCTTATCTCTCAGCTTTTGAAATATGTTCTAACACATAATTCTACGTGATTTACAGATTTATAAGAGGGAAAAATCTCAACATCTTATTTTTTTTAAAATGTCCTGGGTCACATTTAAATTAAGGGCAGAGCATGACATCAAGCTCCATGCCAGGGAGAGCTGAGCAGTAGCCAAGATCTGGAAGCTCATTGGGAAGCATTGTAAAATGTTAATTTGGCATTGTGGATGCTGAAGACAGAAATAACACTTGAGATAAACACCACAGAGAGATGGTAGTTCTAATCAAAGGCACAGCACCTCCTTTCATGCTTGCGAACTAGGGCTCCAATTATGTTCACTGCTCTGAAGCTGAATAGAGCAGCTTTGCCACACTTTCCAAATTGAGAGGAGAGGCAGCAGTAGTGTCTTCCAAGGCACAGTTCCAAATAACAATTAAGCAGAAGAAATCAGATAAGAGCCTAGACATGAAAATGCGTGGAATTGAAAACAAACTTTTCATAATGCTTTTTTTGTAATTGCAGTATCTTTTGTTTTCATAATTTTTTCTCCCTAGCTCCTGGTTGGTTAGATTCTTCTATTGCTTTCTACTGTTTCTCTGCAGTAGTAGAACTTTCTGCATTTATTTAACAGAAACTGGGGAAAGAGAAAGATTTGTATTTAAAGAACAACATTTCTGAGTGATTTTTCAATATTGAAATTACAACATCCAGACTAAAATTTCTTCTAATCAAATTACTATTGGGCATAATGTTTACCTTTGATTTAGAAATATGGCTAACATTCATTTTAAGGCAAATAATTTGTTTTTCACTTCGGTGTTAGTGGATTGTGACTATGCCTACCTACATTCATTCCTCAGGCATTGCTGTTGGGATTTTAAACATACAAGAAAAAATGAAACTTTTAAACAGTTTGGAATAGAGTGATTGTTTAAAAATTAATTTTTACTTAACTTTATATGATGCATCTTGTTTCTGTTTGAATATTAATGCAAAGGGATTTTTAAAATCACTTTAAAATGTACATTGCCTACACCTCTTCAAAATTGTCCAAGTGTTTGAAGGAGTTAAATTTCAATTTAATAAATTAATTCCAAAAAGATTCAGATTACCTACTGAAAAAAAAAATCCTTCTTTTATGTAGTTAAAGGAGAACTACATTAAGTATCCTAAAGCAAGAGTGCACCGCAAAGTTGCTCCCTAAGTCATAATTTGAAATCCCAGAGTTAAAAACACCTGTTCAAGGAATTTTTACAGGTTAAAGTCAACGCTGTTCACTAATAATACTGTCTCAGTGCTGGAACAAAGCAGGTAAAAATCTGTATGAAGAAAAGATAAAATACTAGACATTTTTAAGTGCCTTGTAGTAGCAAGGTACTAGGTCTGTCACTATTATGGGTTTTGGTGGGGTGGGAAGATAGTGTGGTTGCAGCATGCAGCTCCTTCTATTACATATTTGTCATTTACCAGAGACATCATAAAAAGTGCACAAATTAACAAAATCAAAAAAAGAAAAAAGGGGTGGCACATTTTTCCCTTGTGTTTCCTCATAATCATCAGATTGCATTGAGTTTTTTTTCCTCAGAATAATTTAAGGGACAGACATCCTAATACACAAGTAGTGTGTTTGTAGCATCACTTAATTCAGAAGGCAATAGGGGATGGATCACAGTCAAACAAGGGCTAATGAGAACACAGAGGAACATGACAACTGAAAGTCTCTGTTGACTAGTGAACTAAATCTGCCGGCTGGACCCGATTGTCTGAGGGAGAATTGAACGTCAGGATCATTTAGGGTTAACAATGGCCCATTGCAAGCAAAAGCAGACAGCTATGAAAAATAGCCGGCATGGTAGCCACTCTGCAGGCACCGCGGATACAAACTTGATAATGAGGCACTTCATTCACCACATCCTTCTGCTCTAATTACTAAGGTGAATAGGAAATACTTCATTTAAGGCGGGAACAGACTAAAGCAAAAACACTTGTTTGGTAAACACAAAGAGTGCTGGGGGTTTCTAATGATCTTTTTCTAGCACGTATGAAATTAGTATGTATGCACTACAGCTTGTTTTATGAATGTGAAAATGGGGAGAAAAAACAAGTATTTTCTGAGTAGTAAAAGAAGACTGGAAAGATTCATGTACATATCTGTAGTGTTTTTTTCCTTAGCTTTCTGTCCAATGGTTCTCCGAAGTGTTGTAGAGAAATTAATTTATGGATATGCGCCTGCACCTGTAAAAACATACTGTATCAATTCAAGAGGGTTTATTGCTTGAAGTATAAAATGTCTGCATTTGGAGCAAAACTGCTGCATGTAAGGAATAGAAACGAGAGGAGGTCTGAGAGAGGGAAGGGAAATAAGCAACTTGAGAGAACTACTGTCTGGGGGAGACTTGCAAGAATGTGGCAATTAGAAATTGGAACTTAAGAACAAGGAACAGAAGATAGTGGGAAGGCGTGTTATAGCAGAGCTTTGGTGGCTTCAGTCATGTTTTTGGACTTTAGAAATTAGATATTTAACCACTTCACCTTTTAAGTTTTGTGCCATTTACAGGAGCCTTTTGGATGAACTCTTAGAACCTATGAGGAAGATCCTCTTGTATCTCTCCAGCAATTCATAACTTCGCACTTTCCTAATCCTGACCTCCAGTGCAGAAAGGACCTTATACATCTTATACAGCTTGTAGCACTGCCTGGGATTGCTGGTCTGGTTCTGGCAGAGGTTTTCAGAGGATGCCTTCGTGGATGTCTGCTGCAATATGTGCCCCTGTGTAGACTCATGCAGCTCCAGCCTCTGTTATAAAATAGCTAGAGCAGAGATGAGGATTTCAAACCAAGCTTCTAGTGGCTGCTGTTTCGAGCATTAAATGTTCCTTATGATCCTTTTCGTGCGTGGCACTCGCTAGAGCGCTTAGATGTACTTTCCTCACAGTGTTTTCGGCAAGAGTTTTGCTCTTTATTCTGTCTGTTGTATGCCAGTTGGTTTCTGCCTTCCTTTGCCGACTGGTCTGAGTTGCAGCAGGGCCAGGAATACAGAAGTCCCAGTCCTGCAAGCTGCTCAGACTGGACCCCTATACCGAAGCAAAGCCACAGCAAAGTGAGCAAGGTCTAGGCTTTCAGTAGCAACATCAAGGCTGTAGTTTATCCATTAATCTACATAACCTAAAATGTCTCCAAAATCTATTTCAGTTTGCGCTCATAAATGAAAGTGCTCTGCATTTCACCTAGAACTCCAGCCACCTGACTTTTTGTGAGGCCTTCGTCAGGCCAAATGATTTTGCACTGTGACAGGCTGCGGCAAATGAGTTTTACAATTCCTGTCTAATGCTCTGATGCAAATACTCAGAAGAAACTGCAGATGCCACTTTTAGCGGAAAAATGTTTCCACACCGGTAAAGCAGTATCAGTAAAATCTATGCAGTAAAAAGAGATCAAATTCTTGTTGCACTTATATCGCCTGCACAGGCAGGGAGTATAATAAACTAGTGTGTAGCAGCTGTAAATTTTCTGAGGATTTATCTAACCACAAATACATCGAAATGGGGAAATGGGGCTATATTAAACTGTGCAAGATGCTGCTGGAACTCAGCCATTTCTGCAACATCCTGTAATTAATTTATTATGACAGGTCTGGCAAACTGAAACACCCAATACACTTGCGACAGACTGTTATGATATAGCTGTTTGAAAGCTCTGTAGTCACATAAAATGCAGGTCTAGCTAGAACAAGGGGAGGGGAAAAAGAGTGAGACAGAAAGACCAGTATTACCATAATTTCTCTGACTCTAGAAATCACTCCCAGACCCACATTCATTAACATCCTGGAATGTGCATGGCAAAGTCAGTGCAGACAGAGGTACTAGCTGGAAAGGAAATTGTTGCAGAATATATTGGCTTAGATCCTACTCTGCTGGGAGTCAGAAAGACAGTTAATGGTACTCTGTGGACATGTTCAACAGAGGAACCTCATTTCACACATTTTATGAGTCAGTGCAGGCACTAACCATGTTTTTCTGATGATGAAAGTAAGACCTGGAGCTGAAACACTCTATGTTGATAAAACTGTCTTCTTGATCAGCTTATGTTTGTGTTTTTCTGCCTGCGTTAAGCATGGACAGTTTTGTTTAACAATACTGAGAGAGTTCCAATGAAGTTGTCAAGGAGTTGAAAAGAAATTTAGTACAATTTTCTCTCAAATCACTTTTTTTGCAAATGTCTCTTATTGCTCCATGCTTAGGAAGATGATCAGAGTAGGCCCTCCATGTATTCATGCTCTTTGCCTCAGTTCTCCGTCAAAATGAAGATAAACTGAATTTCATCTTTTTTCTGGAGATACCTTCCGACTTGGATTATCCTGCTATTAACCCAGGTCTAAATGTAACCCATTCTGCACCACACTTCTGTGCAATTTGAGGAAAATTCCTGTTTGTCATCTCCTAAATTTTGATGAGGATGAGGGTGGGTTTTTTTTTTTTTTTTGATGAGGCTGTTTTGCTTCCTTGCTTGCTCTAGTAGTTTTAGTGCACATAAGTCTCTGTCCACTTATCCATTGCTGCAGGTGACAGTGAGATGTGCACTGTAAATGCAATTTGTTAACATCACCATCTGTTTTAGATTATTCACCCGGCAATGGCTATTTATTATGGGCTCTAAATGTACCTTTAGTTCCACTTTGATGTTTTTACTTTGCCATTGCATCATCAGCCTTTTTTTTTCCTGTGTATATATCATCAGTATTTTGACACTTTTGTATAGACACTAGATAAAGCAGCTTAATTTTCTGTCCTGTATTAATTTTAACAGTTAATGGAGATATACAGTCATGGCTGTAGTAGTGACATCAGCTCCAGGCTCATTAAAAGAAATGCCAACTAAAGCCAAGCAGCCTGCATAAGCCTGTAATAAGCTTATGGGGTGGTTAATCCCTATTGTGCTTTGGTATAGTGTCGTAACGAGAAAGTGTTATCAGGAAAAGGGCAGAAGGGGCAGTAAATGCACTGAGTGCTGCGTCTGCACACGGCCAGAACTCCCGGCATCGTGCCTGCTCAACCAACAGCGCGACGAGCTTCTCCACTCAGGACGTGCTCCTCAGAGCCAGGGCTGCAGGTCCGAACTGAGCGGGGCCCGGCCGGGCGCCAGGCTTCCCGCCGTCCAGGTATATGCTCTAATCCTTACAGGAAAGGTGAAGCTCCCTGCCGTGGGATTAAGTGACATGTCACTGCTTTGGCTTGCAGAACTTTCAGTCAGGCTTCAGGTTTATGCTGAAAGCAGAAAAAGCCCTAGATGACAGTTTGCAGTTTTGAAGTCTGGAGTTTTGGTGTTCATACTCATTGGCAACAAAATAATACAGATTTGACTACCTAAAATTAGGCCTCTGAGTTAACAGAAGGAAATTGTCTGATACTTCCCAGGTTCTAAACCTTGACTAATTCAATGTTGAAGTGTAGAGACATGTAGACATAGTCTAGCATGCGATTTCCTGCCTCCTGCTCTAACCATTACTGAGATCCATATCCCAAACCCAACAAATCAGCTTGTACTATCATCCAGCAACAATTTGGTTCAGTCTGGTTCACTGGGAGAACTATTGTTTTAGCAATACTTAACTTTCACTGGGAATTTTTTTCATGCCACTAAAATAGGATGCAATAAAGGCTGTTGATGGTCAGCTCATACCATTACCAATGAAGATTTCGCCTGGGCCATGAAAAACTGGGAGGTTTGGAGGCAAAAGCTTAAAGGAATAAATCCCTTTAGGCTAAGCGATAAGTGCACTTAGACTGGGCCTGCTGCCAAAGGCTATAAACCTGGTGTTTAGCTCAGGTTACTTATTCTAGGAACAAGTTTTGCTGGGAGATGAAAGTGTGTGACTTGAGGTGACACACTGATCAAACACTGTCAAGCTTCAATCTTTTTGCAGGCTGAGGTTACTTCACTTCTGTCGGTCAACCCCTACCAGTTTTTCCAACTAAGAATATAGCACTCCAACACCTGTGAATGTTTGGGGGTATCTTCTTTGTTTCGTTCTTCTTTTTGGATGTGTGGGAGTACATATTGGAAACCTATCTCTGTCCCATTCAGGAAACCTGTTCCTAATTCATTTGAACTCTTGGTATCTCCTTCTGGAGCCTCAGTGTCTTTCCTTAGACCTAGAACCAGCTAAGTCTAGGTACCTGCTTTCATAGGGCTTGACAACAGACTGACACAACTTCCAAATTTGCAGACGTGTATTTCTACGCGAAGCCTTAGTTCAGCACTGGTTAACTTCTCCTGTGCAGCATCCCTTGCACGAGTACATTTTGCAGGGTCAGGTTGAATCCTGTGTGCTGAGTAAGAGTCTAGTGAGACAGAAAAAGAGAATTTACTTCTGATTTGCCATTACCTCACTGGAGCCTGTGCAAAATCAGGGGAAAAATACTTGAGGGGCACGCTGATACGCTCTTCGCTGTGCAGTGCAGCAGTGTGGAAAACAGGCCCTGTTATACGCGTATTTGTCAGCAGTGGGGAATGTCACACAAGATTAAGGGCTCCCAGGAGGACACGCGATTTGTGGTGCGGCGCCCATTCTCCCTCGCAGCCGCTCTCGCTTCCCCCCGCCGGCCTCCTGCCTTCCCCAGCAGAGCCCAGCTGAAACGGAGGAACGCCGAGGGTGGCAGCGTGCCAGATGTCACAGCACCAGCCACCGCTCACCTCCCACCCTGCCACCCCCAGAGCCACTCGCTTGTGCCTCTCCAGACTCAGAGGGCTTATTCGCTCCTGGGTAAATTCGTGCATATACTCATATAGCCGCCTTGTTTTGCACCGGGCTTTTTGAAAGCTGGGGTTTTTTTGTTTAGGTTGGTTGGGCAGTTATTTCCCACTGTCCTTCTAGCTGTCTTTGACTAGACAAGGTCAAAGAATGGGATTGTCTGTGCTGCTTCCACCCTAAGGTGGTGAAGTATCTGCTCCAGGGTGAAAAACATTTGGCCAAATTAAGTGTAATACTGTGATCTAGAATCTTAGTGCTGTCTGAAAATGGGGAAAATGCTTTCACAAAACAAGCTGAAATGATTACACTATTTTCCTTTTCCTGGGTTTGATCTAGGTCTGTTTTTCAAGGTATTTTTACTTGAATTTTTAACCAATGAAAATGAAAATTAAGCTTTTACTGAAATAGTCACGGACCTAATTCATACTCCTAAATAGACTTACAGTATATGTTCAAGAAAGATACCAGCAGTGATTTTATAATAATTCCAGAAAAAAATAGTAATTAAAATCTTACATAAAATGTTGATAACATTGAGCAGTTTTCACAGAGAAGTTCTGTCCTTATTTAAAGACCCTTTTTTAGGAAAAAAAATCTTGTATGAAAAAAACACTGACACTGAACACTTTAATGAATTTGCTTCTTTGGCAACATACCTGGGCTAAATGAACAAGGCTGCATAATAGCTGTGATAAATTTTGATTTTGGTAAGATATTTGATGCATGATATTTTTAATAAAATAATGAGACAGTGTCTCCTAGAACAGGAGCTGATGCATAACTAATTAAAAAAGAAAAGCTACATTCAAAGAACAGTTACCAAAGTTTAGTTACCGTACTAGGGAGATGTAAGTAAGTAAGGCCCCTGAGATCAATTTTCTGTCATTTCTATTTGCTATTTCCCCTACCGACCTGGACGATGTAATAGTACTTATAAAATTTGTGTGGTGACACCAAAAGTTTGCAAGTTCTTCGCAGGCTGTGATCAGAATGATTTTGGAAATGAGTGACCTGGTGCAAGTAAAGCAACAGCCAGTAAGATCTGTGCGAAATACAGGAAGGAGGAACCAAAGGCAAAAATATAAAATGCTTTGTCAGTTTTATGGCAGAAAAATGTCAGGGGCAATAGGTTCAGACACAAGCTAAGTGGAACAAAAGGGCACTATAACTTCAGAAAACATCCCACAAACCATATCGCATTCCAGTATTGACATTAACAGGAATGAAATGTGTCCTGGACAAGGATTATTTCTTCCTAAGTTGGGCTGGTGAAGCTTCACCACAAACACTTTGTTCCAGTTTTAGGCACTGTGTACTGAACTCCATAGACAAATTGAAGAGGGTCCAGAGAACAGCAGCAGGAATGGCGAGAGATTTATGGACCTATGCAGAAAGTTCAAGGCATTGTGTTTGTTAGTCTAGAAAAGAAACGAGTAATGGGAGACATGATAGCAGTACTTAAATACGTATAGGTTTATATGCATAGGTTTTTATAGAGAAAACAGGTTAGACTGCCCTCTGCTCCACACAGTCTATGTATAAGTGAATTTGGTACAAAACATGACCATTTTTTCCCCTTTCCCTCTTATGTATAGGCTTAGTTTTATCTGATGGCAGTGTGACAGAGTTAAAAAAAAATGTGTTTCTGGGACCATTTACATTTCATGATCATATATTTCGTTTCTTTCTGTGTTATACATACTATTACTAGTTGCCTTTTTCTTCCTCTAGAATAGTATCTGTAAGACCCACTTGATCAGTGTTGGTGCTTAACAGCTATTCTTTAAGAAAAATGACAGTGAAAGTGTTTTATTCATTACCTTCTCTGCCATGAATCTCTAACTTGAGCAGGGTCTCTATCCTGACCCTGAATCTTACTTCAGAACTCATGAGCCCATGGCTATTCAGTTTTAATCATGCTGCTCCAATGATTTATGGCATGGCCTTGGGTAAATTGAACCTCTGCCTCAATTTCTCTGTCTTAAGCTGGGGATACTAATATTTCTACTGGAGAGAGCCTGAGACCTAATCTGTGTATAAATGCCCTGACAGTGTATCCTCCAGGCCTTGTTTTAGCTCAATCTTGAAAGTTTGCTGCCACACACCTGTATGACCTGGTAAGTAGTCGGTGTATAGGCCATGCATATGGTGGGACTAAGTTCGGAGTTTTGTTTTGTATGCTTTTGTAAACTCCCAGTTTTCAGTTTTTATGGCTTGGACAGGCATTTCTAATGATTTTATTCTGGGCGCTGGCAATAGCAGGCATGAGATGAAGAAGCTCTGAGAAAGCCCTTTCTTTGTAAAGGTGGTTTATTCAGCTGTAGTTGGCGACCATAACTTATCACAACACAATCTCCCCTGGCAGCTATAATAGACTGTAGAACAAGCCCCACTGGAGCTCCAAAAATCTGGGATGGGAGTCTGGCCAGAAAATTTCAAAGCCTTGAGCTATGTTCCATGGCAAGAAAAGAGAGGTTACTTTTCCCCTTGGGTTTCTTGCATTCATAAGCGATAATTACCATCAAAACAGAGAGAGGAGATAAATGCTGGATAAGCTGGCAAGGAAAGGACACAAGCTGTTGTCCCCCACAAATGGGAATGTCTACCTCCTATAGGGGATGAAGGGCTGACTTCATAACAAAACCACTGCATTAACAAGCAGCTGAGGGAACGGTGCTTATTTTACAGTCCACCCAGTACGTGAAATAACAACACAGCATCGTAAGATTTGAAGGCCACGCCGCAATTTCCAGTGCTCATCTCAGCTGTAAGTGCTCCCTCTTTAAGGAATGGAAATATGTTTGGGCAGAAACAGGGCAAATAAAGGCTGTAATTACTTAGACCTTGAAAAATATGCAGCCTAATACTATGATAGGGGAAGAGAACATTCCTGGCAGGTCCTGATCTATGTACCTCCAGTTCATTAATTCATTGAGCAATATGTTTAAGGTAAAATAAGTACCTCAGTCTGACTGAAATTGTTTTGGTTTTGGAGAATTGGGCCCTTTTTTCATGTCCACTCTTCTTCTTTTTCAATTTGAGTCAGCAAACAGTTTGTAATGATCTCACGTTCTTTTCTTATGAATGGATTCCTTCTCCAGAACTCAGAATTAACACTATTTCTGTTCAGGAAATAACGTAGTCAGTAAATGCAACCATTTGGAGGAAAGGAGGAAAATAATAGTCAAGAAATTAACTGTGCCATGTTTTGCTTGGGTTATTTTCTCCACCCTTTCCAGTTCCCAAAAAACATTTAAAGATACCAAATCTATTCCAATTACTGTTCTGAGAGACCATTTTTTGCTTACAAGTAAAATGTGTTCACTTCAGCTGTGTTTTAGCTTTACACTACATTGAATACATGTGGATTTGAATAGGCCAACCAGCCATTAAAATAATTTGGTGTTTCGCTGCAAACAGCAGAAGCCAGACATTCCTTCTAATGGGAGTGACATCCAACTGAGTGCCCTTGACCAACATCTTCTATTGTCCACACATTTGGCCCAGAGAAGGCTCCTCTATGGTCTGCCCTGAAGTGCTGGGGCAGCCTTAGTGATTACTTTCCGCCTCACAGCCATTACCCAGACTGAGCTCCTCTTAACTTTAAAATGTGGAAGTTCTTAAAGTGTGAATATCTACGTGTTTCCTTGCTGGGCAAGTCCTGCTGAAGTCAGTGGGAGCTACTAGGCCTCACTCCTCTGCAATATTGTGTGATACTGTGTGAGTTTCTTCAGAGGCTTCAATGGCAGCCTGCTTTTGGAAGGTCTGTGTAAGAATGAGGAGACTAAATACTTTTGGCCTAAGTGACCCTGGCCCTTAGTCTATCTTTCTGCTAGCATAGCACTTCCTTGGTGCCTCCAGAGATTTTTACATTTACATGCCATCCATAACGAAAGAGAGTGCAACTTCAGACTCGGGTTTCTCAGTTGTTGGTACCTCGTATAGGTCATGTTGACAGCACCTATTGTTCTGAAGCATTTGAAGGGCGTCCAAGTTTTGGCATCATTAGATTATTGCCATGGTGCTAGGGCTGCAGATCCTGTACAATAAAGGAGTTTTACTTTATATTCAATCACTATGAGCTGTTATCTGTGGCTTTCATCTAGTCTCCACTAATGAAAGAACAAATCATTCTGGGGACTAAATAGATGTTTGACCATTCAAATATATGCAAAGTGATATGATTTATGAATGGGAGGAAGTAATTTTGCAAGCTTGGAATTCCTTTTACTATGGAATTTCAATTTAACAGTATGAATCCAGTTAAATTCTGAAATATTAGAGTTAAGAGCCCTTCACAACCAGAGAATATGTTTTGTCATACTGCATTACTAAGCTGTTCTGCCCTTCAGCTGAAGATTTCTAGTGACCAGCATTTCTAAATCTCAATCTATTTCATTAGATAGATAATTATTTATTAATATGAATTATTTACATTGCCACAAAGAGGAAAATAACAACTACTCTTCATGCCTTTTGCCAACTAAAAAAAAAGAAAAAAGGACTGGTCTTAAATCATAGCAAGGAAGATTCAAGTAAGTCTTTGAGAAACCATCCTGTTAAGGACAGAGAGGCCTGAAGAAGAGAGGCCTCAAAAACTGTGCTATTTCCACCACTGAAGATACTGAAGAAGAGGTTAAACAAATCTAATCCAGGAATGGTTCTTGAGCTTAATCCTGCCTAAAAGCATAAAGATAAAATTTTGTGAGCTGTTGAAATGCCTTTCAACTGTGTTTGCTGTTTTTACAGCCGGTAAAACATCCAAGACTGCTGTTAAACTGTCTTGGCAAGGGAAATGGGTTTCCTTTTGCCGAGTCTGTGTATGGCATCCTTGAAAACGAGGGATGCGGGAGGCACAACTGGCACAGCAATGCAAGTGAGTCTACAGGAAGCACAGGCGAGGACTGCCAAGGATTTGCGTCAGGGCCCTGCTTTCCAGAGTGGCAGGCGGCCACGTCCCGGGTCCAGAGGCAGCGCTTTCCTTGCTGCCACTGGTCGGAAGCCGAGTGGGCGGTTTTGCTGAGGGCCAAGGATACTACTGTAGTGGAGGAATCCCAGACTCCAGCCTGGTGGGATCGGTTTAACCGACTTGTTCAAAATGAACCAGCTCGTGTGCAGCAGCTCTGATGCTAGAGCTGAGCTCATGCTGTGCTAGCATTACTGCCCATTTCCCCTTTTTGCAGCCTGCTTTGTCCTTTACATCCCCATCATCTGATGCGTTACTCTCTGTTTAAAGACCGCCTTATTTACAGCCACAGAGGCTTTGGTGGGCTGAGTCTGGGTCCTGCAGAAGCTGGAGGACAGCATCAGGGCTTCCTGCCTGGGAGGCCAAGGCAAAGACACCATGAAAGCGGGACACTTGGCAAAAACGCTGAGCAAGGCAGAGAATATCTCCCTCGTTTTTTTCCTTCGTTCTCCTGTCTCTCCTCTTAACTTGGTCACACTAAAGAGTGAAGGTAAAAAGAGGCCCAAATGCTGCTTCCCTGTTTGGACTTTCAGTCTTGCTATTGCTTAGCTTTTTTTTGCAGTCAGTACATTAATATTTGTGAGAAATCAGAAATGTGGTCAGATCATAAACCAAGCTGTTGTGGAAAAATTGATGTTGAGGGAAAAAGTAATAATTCTCTGATAGTGAAGTTAAATGTGTGCTCATCATGTGATCAGAGAAGAAAAAAGAAGACCAATGCACTTTGAGATGACCATGTTGAGGTATCAGATGACTGTGGAGAGAGGCAAGACTGTTTCCTTTTCTGTGGTCACGCTGAAACTTGGAAGACTGGAAAGACTCAGAAAGCATTTGAGCGATTGAGGGCTGATTTCGTGGAGATTTTGAGAGAACTAAATATACCCTGGCTTAATGACAGCCATTTCACTAGAAAGGACGTGAACAGGAGGTAAATATTTGAAATAGAAATAGCAATGATAGAAGTTTTCTATTAATGGGAGAAGTATAAACAGCAGGAATGAGGTGAAAATGAGAAGCAAAATTTAGGCTACATGTACAGGAAAAATCCTGAGACTGGAAGTGTGGAATAATCTCCCCAGGGGAGCAGTAAAAACCCATAGTTTAGACAGAGAAGTTGCACTTTAGAAACTGCATTATAGAGAATAATCCTGCTTTTTTGCACAGGTCATTTGGATTTCTCCTGCCTTTTTTGAGCAACAAATTTTAAAAATCATAGGACTCCTTGGCTACTTCTCCTTGAAGATCCAAAGGAATGTTTAATGTTGATGTCTTGGGTGCACTAGAGCTTTGGGAATTCTTATCTATCCTCAAATGCTTATCTCTATTTTCAGTTGTTTATATTTCCTAACTTCCTGTCTACAGTGCTTATCCAAGTTTATTGTTTAGTTTTACTATTCCTTGTTTAACAACTGCTCCTTTACACTCAAGAGTTGGCCATGCTTCAGCAGTAGGTGATTTCTCTGTTTACCTTTACCACCTCATTCAGGTGTTAGAAGTAACATGCTAATGCTTGGAACAGTCTCAGACATCTCAGGATGTAAAGTTTTCCTCATACTTTTGCTGTTTCTTTTTTGCTTTTGTTGCAGTATCTTAATTTGCAGCACAGTTTTGGACTAGACATGATTATTCCATTCCTTTACTTACCTTATTTTAATTTGGATTTTTTTTTATTTGTTGTTTTCTTGTTTCTGGTCCATCCTAGACAAAAAAGGGTTAATTAGTCTCAGTAAAACATTGACAGTCACTAGGGACTGCTGCAACTGAGATGAAAAACAAGACTGCACCTGTATGCTGGCAATTTCAGATAGATTCTGGTCAGCTATTTTTCTCCCGTGCTTTGTTCTGCCAGCTGCCTCAGTGCTTTGGATGCAGGTGGAAGGATGGACTTTGCTATCTATAAAAAAATTTAATGGTGAAGACCAACTTCCGCTTCACCTCCCAGGGGATCAAAGTTATTGTATTGCTACATAACATGGCAAAGCACAAAACGGGCAACAGGCTGCGCGTGCCTAGCTACTGTGTGGAGTTCTCGACTCAAAAGAAATAGCTTGAGATTTTTCTCTTCCTTCTTCCTTTCTTTCTTGTTTTTTTTTTTTTTTTTTTTTTTTCTTTTGAAAGACACAATGAATGCATGGAAGGAATCCCAAACTGAGTAACCGTATACAGAAGGGACAAACAGGCGCTTTATAATACATGCCATGCAGTATCATTAGTGTACTTCCTTGACAGAGGAACTGTTATATCTGTTCCAATAATCACATGTAAGGCAAAAAATTGCGCTGGAGCACTAACTGTACAGCTTGATGAATCCTCACAAAAGAAGTTCTCACAGAGGCCCTATAGGTTTATGTCATAACACGCTTGTGCATGATGAAAATAAATAGCCCCACCTGCCTGTGAAGGTACCTTCATTGCCCGTAGTGGAGCAGCAGATAACACGCGTACTCTTTGAAGGAGCTAGATCTGTTCACAGGACAATACAATACTCTTAAATAAATCTTGTAACAGAGGATTCTGCTTGACAGTGGGAACTTTCTGGGGTTGTGTTACATTGTGTGACACAATAAGGCTCTCCTTGGTATTTTTAACTGCAGTTGCCATAGAAAAAACAATAGCCTGATAGCAGTGTTGTTAGAGCTGAGATATTTAAATGTGAGTGAAACATAAGACTTGTAGGATAACAGTCTCCATAAGAGCAGGCAGAAACCCCCCAAACATCCCATGGAAAAGTTAAATGTTAAAGAGCTCTGCACTGTCTGTGTGGGTTTTGAAAATGCTAATAGAAGCAAAGGAAATCTGCTTTTTCCATCTTTTTTCCAATGGTACGAACAGATACTTTATTTAGGTTGTTTTTGAAGATTATTGTTTTACATCACTGCTTTATAACCCCACGCCTTCAAAGTGCCATAAAAAGAAGAAAAAAATACAGAAGTTGCCAAATGGAGATCAACGAGTTACAGCAGCTGAAAAAAGCTCACGTGTACATTGCAATGAAATATGCAGGGGCTTTGGAACAGGTCGGGGGTTTTTCTTGCTTTATTTTGAGTTGCCTATCACCTTCCAAAACTAGTCTGTCTATTAAGTGGTGTATTTATGCATATAACACTGGTAACTGACCACAAAATAAAATTTGGTGTAAAGAAAGGTTAACAAAATCTCACATTTCAAGACATGCTGTACCGCAGAGAAAGAACCCCTTTCCCTTTCCTCCACCTCTAGAGAGCATGCTTAGCTGGTTTGTAGATGGGTCACACCTTCCTCTGCAGCAACATCTACTGTGTCAGACAAAATACAATAACCGCTGGACTGAGAGGATCTTACCTTGCTACATATACTCTGCTCCTATGCATTTTGTGGCGTTTGGACTTTGTAATGTAGAGATTTGTGGCCATATATAACTTGATATAGGATGAGCTTGTCAGTATTCATTTTACAACACTAGCTTCCTACATAGACATATGGGACAACACTTTTCTCCCATGTCTCATGTAGTTAACGAATGCTGTTATAGCTGTGACTGTAGGGAGGCAAGTGAGATTCTCATATCTGCTACAGAGAAAAGCAATGAAACTATTGGTCTAAGAAGCTATATCTGTTAGTTTTTAAAAAATATTGCTCTACCTGAAAACCTTGGCTTATTCTGTTAGACCCAAGTCACGTTTTTCGTCACAGTTGACGAGTATTTACATGCATGATAAATGAATGGGTTTCCAAGTTTTCTATCCTCACTCTTCAGTTTTATCTGACGTCTGGCAGAATACTGGTATCATTAAGATAAATGATTCATTATTTCTCTTTAGTTTATGGGGGTTACACAAAGCAGTTACAATGATATTCATACGCCTTACTGTATGTCCCCATGCATTAGTTATTCACTGCTTTACAGACAGGTGTAATTTACTGTAGCATTTACAGTCTGTACTTTTTTTAATGGATGCTATTTGTAAATAGACTATTTCGTGTCAATTTGTATGTGACATCATTTCAAATTGTCCTCCCAGCGCACACACATTTTTTGTCAGTAGTATTAACAGTCTGTATAAAATAGTGGAGCCGAGACCTGACATACTCTACTCTAGACTGTTAGTAAATACTGGGGGCTGAGGTAAATGAATTATGATTACTTACACAAGTGCGCAACTTTTTAACCTCAAATCCACTGATCCCAAAGGCAAACATGACTTTCTGAAGCAAACTTTTTCTTTAGACATATGAACTTTGCACAAGTCTAGTTAGCGGAGAAGGGCTGAGTTAAATGCTATGCTGTTTTGATGATAGCCTTTTATTTGGTAAAACTGGTTTTCTTTAGGATTAATCATATTGTATGGGCTTGTATGTGATGGTGTGCTGGGAATGGCATCTGATTGCACATTTTTTGTAGTGTGAATGCGGGCATATGCTTGATAGACAGGTGGTACTGGACATGTCTGGTGGCAGGGAGTGATTTAGCACTTTACTTACTGAGCAAGTTGATGGATTCCGTGGTTCCTCATAGTTTTATACTCTTCAGTTTGTATCTCCTGTGAAAACATCAGATATTTTTCTAGACAGAAATCCCTAGAATCCTCATGTGGTTCCTGTCATGCTGAAAAATGTCCATTCAATCCTGGGTCCCATCAAGGTAGCATAAACATATGCAAGAGATTGTGCATAATGAAATATCTAGTTGACTCATTACAAAAGAACTGCATTCAGGAATATCCAAATCCCTGGGAGCGTATGAGCATCCTAATGCTGATTTCCACAAGTAAGAGTTACATAATGGATCTTGATATTGAAGTAAGATAAAGAAAGGACTGCTGTTTTTCTTGGTATGCCTAAACCAAGATCAAACAAAGGTGTAACGTCATTTGCCTTGCCAAAGATAATGATTGATGTTGGTTGTCAGAAGC
Source organism: Rhea pennata (assembly GCF_028389875.1). Lineage (NCBI taxonomy): Eukaryota > Metazoa > Chordata > Aves > Rheiformes > Rheidae > Rhea > Rhea pennata. The sequence goes on from NC_084665.1 coordinate 66,178,467, forward strand.
CAGCACTGCACAACCATTACATTTTCCTTTTCAACACTATTCACCTCTGAGGCTTTCTTTGGCATGGAAAATGAATGTTTGTGAGTCTAAATGACATGAAGCTGTATTTCCTTTCAGTGTTAAACATCCCCAGGTGGATGCTGCTGAAGGAGAGTTCTCCAGATTCCATTTGTATCTTTGATCTATCTGCATTTCTCTTGTAGTAACATTAAACTATTCCAGTAGACTTAATAAGTTCAAATAGAAGTATGTGGAAAGAATGCTGATCTTCATATTGTACTAAGTGCCTAAAATAAAAATAACACTGTGGTTAATGAAGCTTTGCCTATATTAATGTACTTGTTCACTTTACCTGTGCTTAGCTAAGAAGTACATTCTTATGTATTAAAGGCATTAGCATCTTTTCAATTACTCTTTTTTTACTTGAATGTAAAGTGTTTGTGTAAGGTGTTGCCCATCTTTTTTTGAATAATCAAAAGAAAAATTATCATTTTAAGTATAAATTAAAAGCTCATTAAGGCCTGGGAGTGAAGTACTTCAAAGTTAGGGGAGTCAGCACTGAGGTTCTCCATGCAATTAACTCACCCTCCTCTCACTCTCCACTTTTCTGTATATGCCTTATAACACTAATCTTAATTACCCAGTCACATTTATGTGCACATACACACTCATGCCCACACTTACATGTGGCCTCACCAGTCGCTCCCATTGCTTCCAGCTTGTCTTTGTACCCAGGGCACACACTGCATCCCTCTGCATTTGCATCAGAAATTTCCTTCTCCTCTGTGCTCAGCAAGGGACGGCAGGTGGAGCTTCTAGAGGCCAAGAAACGCAGCTGACCTGCCGGCAGGAGACACGGCACCGGCCCCCCACGGCATGGCAGCAGGCTCACAGAGGGCTGGTTCACCCGGAAAGGGAGAGAGTTTCTTGCCAGGGGATCTGCCAAACGGTGGTGAGGGTCTGTCACTCCCGTGCCAAATGAAATTCTCAGAGGTTGACTTGGCCAAATTTGTGTGAATCTTCATGGGACTAATAGCAAAAGAAACTCCCTTGCAAAATTTCAAGTCCCTGTTGTGTGACAAGAAAGCAGTAGGTTCTTAATTAAAAGGGGTATAAAAGTATTTGAACAGGGTGTCATGGTTTCAGACCAAATGACTGTGTGGAGACTAAATTGTTTTGGATATCAAACCGTATTAATCACCGATATATGCAATTTAAAACGAAATCCAGTTAAAGTTCACGGGTTTATGCTAACAGTTTTGCTAACTAGGCCTAGCAAGGCAGAGAAAAAGTAGTTTTTCTCAACCTCATTCTCAGAAAGGGCTGAACCGTTTTTGCTAAAACTTTTTTTTCTTCAATGGTTCTCTTTATTTGTTTTCCAGTCTAGAATGTGCATTCTAGTCATTCTCTTACCTGTGGTTAGTGTTATTCAAAGAAGACACACTCTAACTGAAACTTCAAGTCCCTTGCTGCTAATCCTGAACTACCTTACTTGACTGAAAATCCTGAAAATGCTTAAAACAAATATTATGTTTTTCAAGGTGGACAAGTCTGCTTTTCTAAAATGAACAAGAAGATGAAATCTTACCTAAGAAGAGCCTAATTTTTCATCAGAATTTAGCGTATAGCCTATTAACAGGAAATGTATTGATAATCTGAATAAACATTTTTCAATTAAATAACACCTGCCAGATACATATTTGGCTGAATATAATCAATTCTATGTAGAAGAACTATTGTGCAAGACACACATTAAGACAAAAATGATCTACTCTCCCCTGTTTTAGAAACATGTGGCTGCAATGTCATGTCTGGAGCACAAACTCTGTTTTTTTCATATCTTAGCTGTAACTCAGGCAAGCCTAAAATAAGCAGACCTTAGACCATCCATATTTTGTACTATTCTTAACAGTTAATAAGTAATCTGTGTGTGCTTTTCCACACAATCATCTTGATGAAAAATTGTGAAAAATAGGGCAAGCTATGTATTAGATCACATCGATCACAACGAAAATGCTGCAATTTTGAAACCCATGGATTCCCAGATAGCAGAACCTCTTTAGGATGCCAAATCTTTGCAAGATGCCTCAGACCCCGTGATTTCTCGGTCAAACTTTTCTGAGTCCTCCTGAAGAAGATGGCCACAGCACAAGTTGCCCAGGCACGTTGTCAGATCAGCATGGACAGCTGTGGCTTCCAACAAAGAGCGGCTTTGTTAGGTCAATTTTAGAGTAGGTCCTTAAAGTTAATGTGATTATGCAAATGCCCCCCCTAACTACCATGGCTGTCTTATATCCTTCACAACTGAATGCATTGTCACTTTTCATTATGTGCATACAGTCCTGGTGGTTTGGTGGTATCATTAGATCTCTCGGAAATGGACCATGTAAAGGCCATTCACTGTTGGCATTGCATTGTGCTTTTCCCCCAGCAAACCAACCTTGACCTACAAACAAGGGCAGGAGGGATTTTCAGGCCGAATCCTGCTCGTCTTATTCACATGATTACTCCCATTGACTTCACTGGAACCTCTTGCATCAGGCATACAGGAATTAGGTTAAAACATGATTGTAAAATTAAGTCCACTCCACTCTAAAATGCAGCATATCTGGACAAACCTCTGTCAGCCTAACTTCAAATATAAACATCTTTGTGTGAAATCACTTGCAATACAAATGTTAAAAAAACCCTAATCCATTATTCACTGGGAAGAAGAAAAGATTTGGACAACTTCAGTGTGTTGTCTTTACTATTATTATTATTAATAATAATATATTACTATTATTATTAATAATAATATATTTTTTTTCATTTTAATCATGAAATATCCTTTCACAGAAATCTGTGATCACAAATGAGGAAGCTGAGAGATCTCAAGATCCATGTGTTCTGGAAGATGGCATATTTCAGACGACTCAGTTAGGGGACATGACTGATTTCAAACTCTTGGTTGCATTGCTTTCAATGAAAACCAGTGACTTGCAGTTTCAGTTCTCATCACAGAAAATGTTCTCACAGCAATCTCTTGTTTGGATCATTTTCTCTTTTTATGACACTTGTCTTATTTTCTTTCCTTTGCACTTTTTGTCCTGCTGGCCAAGAATCTCCATGAAGCAAGCATGCTATATACAATCTGTGGTAGATTCTGCCTGCTGGCTGGGATTTGAGCAACTTTGGTAAAAGATCCTTACTGCTTTTAACAGTGTAAGGAAGTAGATATATAGCTGCATAAATACATAGCTATAGAGATATACAGATATACAGATATATACACACTTATGGATATATAAATATATACACTTATATAAGTAGATATAAATGAAAATCATCACCTTCTAGGGCAAGTCAGTGCTGCTTCTTTGCTGGCTTACTGCGGTTCTCCAAAGACTGCAAACTTCCTCAGGAGATCCAGGAACTTCAACAGCAATATTTGAGAACAGACTTGGAAACTACAACGGCAACACATTGTGCTGCTCTATTGTATTATTCCATAAGCAGCTCCTTATAACATCCTCATTGCTGTAATACCTGAACATTGCTCCAGAACTAGGTTAACCTGCACTATGCAAACCCATGTGTGCAGCTAATAGAAAGCTTAGTAAGTCCAAACCTAGACAAGTAAAAAATAAGCTTTCCTTCTTCCCATAAAATTTGGTTCTACTGGGAAGATTGCATTGGGGTGCAAAAAACTGCTTGCTGCGAAAAGGCTGAAGTTTTAGCACCATCAGAGTCACCTTCAAGAGAATATACAAGAGATTTGGAACTTAAGAGTATTCTGGACAGCTTCCTTTCCTTTTAACAAAAGTTGATTTCTGTTATTGGAAATCTTTTGAAAAAAAGTCAGTTACGGGTGTTAAAGAGGAAGGAAGAAGAGCTTGTACCATTCTGACAGTTAGGAAGGCAAACCAAGGTATCATTTTAAATTTCACATTCTAGCCATTCAAGCTGTCATATAAAAAAGCTAGGTGCTCCATTGATCCGCTGCCAGGGAGGATGGTAACAGGTATTTTGGATGTCAGGCAGACAGCATAGCAAACCTTAGAACTGACAACTTAACAATAGGAAAAAAGAAATCCAGCAGCTTATTTTAAACATCAAGTAGGTGAGTATGCTGCTATATGATGCCTGTGGCAAAATCATGGGGCAGGTGTGTCAGGTTCACTCCTTTCTTGTCACAGTGGGGCTTTTTGGAGATCCAGACAGTAGTTTTGCCAATTGGATGTGATGAAAAGCTGAGCTAGAAAGCACTGGCTTTTAGAGCGGTCGTGGAGGGGTGTCCACCACACCAGGTCTGTAGGTTATCACCGTTTGAGCTGTGATTGTATTTGTTATGGATTTTCTGTTAATAGATGTGGCCATGAATCAGAGATTGACATGGAAGGGGTTGCTCTAACCTCTTCGGGTAGGAAACATTACGGATGTGCCCCACTCGACGTTAACTCCAGACGAGTGACTGCTCCATAGCATCGGCTGAGCCGCTGCGGGGGTCTCCCTGGGGCTAGTGGGAGAAGCCGTCCCCTCCCAGGGCACGCAGGAGGCTCACTGACAAGGGATAGGGACTGCGGTGGCAGAGCGGGGCTCCCCAGGTGACATGACTCTGCTTGTGCCTCCCAGCTTGGGTCAGCTCATGCCCCAGTTCAAGGGTTTTGTGCGCCAATGGGACTTGACTTGAGGACGGGTATAACTTGCCTTTGCTTTTCAGCGAAGGCAAGCCCCTAACCCGGATGGCAACAGAAACACCACAGTTAGTGCATGGTGCCTTTCCAAATTACTAATATCCTCTACCCTCACAAAGTGTGGGGTTGGAACCACGCTGAGATCACTGAAACCAACTGTTTTTTTTTCAGTCAATTTTCAGCGGGGTTCGGGTCAAACTCCTGAAGGCCCGTGTAAGGCGCAGCAGGCATTGGTTGGGAAGGTAAGAGCTCAGAAGCAGCCCTGCGGAGGTTCACCCAGCGCTGCCAGCAGTACATGCAGCGGCCCCGCGCACCTCTATCTGCACAGGAAGGCTGAGCCAGCGCCTCTGAGCCCTATTAGGAAGAGAGATACTGAAAACCCATAGCTTAGCTTGCTGCTGCATCCCTTCAAGTTCAGATAACTCTCCTATTGATACACGCTGATGAGAGAGCTGATGAAACCTTAGCGGTGGCAAGCAGAGATACCGGCTCCTATTGAGGCACACCTGCATGCAGCCTTTCAAGGCTCTGCCTTTATCGGGGCTCCCGAGGCAGCTTGCAGCTGGGCAGGCAGCCACCGGGAGGTACTGCGCTGGCCGCGATTCTCAGTGTAGAAATCTGTTTGTGGAGGGTTTCCTGAAGCTCTCTTTGCTGTTTGCAAACATTATCTGACAGATGTGCACCAAGAGTGAATCTGGGATCTGCGGTGATGACTAGTGACTTAATCAAGTAGTAAAAGTTGCTTCCCCATGAAATGTAATGTCCTTAGGCATAAGCCAAACAAGTCTCTAAGCATGAATCCAACTGGTTTGAGAAGCAGAAACTCAATTAGAAAAAGATATATCAGCAACTGTTCTGATTACTCAAGTGAACTGTGAACGCTTCTTAACAATGTATTGTATAACCATACCAGCTTGCAAACATGTCTTGAGGCAGAATTTGGACCTTTTTGAGCTATGTTCTGTATCTTACCCTCAACAGACAGTCACCAAGAGAAGAAAGTTGCAGATGAGTTTATGTTGGTATTAGGGTCTTCAGTGAAAACTGCTGAGACACCTAAGTCAAATTCAAAGAAAAGAGGCAAACAAAGTGCAATTGGTCAAATTAAGATGTTGTACTAGTGACTGAAAGATGTGGCCAGAGGTTTTTTTTTTTTTTTTTTTTTTTTTTTGTCTCTCCAGGTGAAATGCTACTGCATTGATCCTGACCATGTCTGGGGCATTGACTGGCTCCACCTGTGACAGCGAATGAGAAGCCAAGCAGGATGCAGAATAGCATGCCTCAGAATCATTATTTCTTTCCCAAACTGAAATATCTTAATGTGTTCTTTTTCCTTTGGGATTTTTGTTTTTTATATATTTTCGAGATTTTTCTAGGAACAAATTTCCTTTCTGACCTTTATCATCAGCCCTCTCCCAAATCAAGGGTGATGTAGAAATAAGATGTGGCAGAAGTAAGAGAAGGTGAAGATTGTGGTGCTGTTATCACAGCCTCACAGAATGCCTTTTGCTTGTGTGACTGCGTGGCCTTGAAGGAGGATTGGTAACCATTGGTTTAGCTGGCCTGAATGAAGATCAAGATTACAAATACTGAGAATAAATGTTTTCTTTTGGCTTTTCTGAAAGACCACTCTGCACTACAGCATATTCAGTACTGCGCTCTGCTTTATCCTCACCAGACTTGCTATTTTAGCTTCTAACTACAAAGTCTGACTCTTTAATTCAATCCGCAACGTTTTATCCAAAACCAGCCCAAGATCTGGCTCTTTTTCTCTTCAGGTTGATAGCTTTCAGAGAGGAAGATTTGAACCCCCTGGGTGTCGCCACACGACATATGCTTTATTCAGGATCAATATGTTGAGGAGAGCTAGAGATTTATATAGTCTAGCTGAGAAACACCTCACACTCTGGTATTTTCCTTCAGTTTTTCACCACCTCCTTTGCCTCTTCACTTTTAATGAGTGGCACATGCTGAAATAATAATTCAAATTCTTTTCAGAAATCAAAAGACACTGACACATTATTAAGTTATAATTACAGTGAAGAAAAAGGTTAATAGGAATTTGGCCAAATATCTGCTCCCCATTAAAAGAGAACTTGATTGAACCTGTTTTTCCTTCATTTTGTTAGGTTACTCTGGTTTTAAATGAGTCTGAGATATATATACACCTGTTCAAAGGGCCAACGCAAGGCCAGATATCCCTTGCTGAGACCATTTACTTGGAGGTGTCAGAGGATAGCTCTTGCCTGGCCTGTTCTTGAGATAGAATTTAACAGACACATAGGACTGCTCTTGGACCTTGAAAAGATGTGTATTTTAGACTGTAAGCAGAATATGGTCATGTGGGGCTATTTGTGTGAGAAAGACATGTAGGAGGTGGTGGCACTTGGTTGCACAGGAAACTTACTGAGTACTGGTGGGGAAAAATGATCAGGTTCCTGGCTACCACATTCAGACAAAGCCTCTTGCTTCGTTCATGCTACGAGCTGCATGCATGCAGAATCATATGCAAAGCAGGCCTAATCTACTGGGTGTTTTGCATTTTCAATGTAATGAGAGGGGAGAAAAAGAAACATTTTCCTCTGTGTTAGCTGTTAAGTGTGCCCCTCAAGAAGACACTTATTAAAAAGGTTTTGCATGTTAAAATGGGTTTTAGAGCAACTAAAGGTGTATGGAAAGGAAAAAAGCTCTTTACACTGAGCACCTGCAGAGTGAGCGTCCCTGTTTCCCAGCACAGCTTTGCACCGCACGCTAGATACCCATCTGCTTCAAACCAGTCATGCTTTGTGCAGTTACAGCCGGAGCACTGCAAGGCAAGAGCTTTGCCTCTGAGACCTGTTGAAAGTTTGGCATTTCTTTCTCCTTTTTTTCTCTTTCTTTCTTTTACACTGTAACACATTGCTTAAGCTGTGGCATGCCTCAAAGACAGAACTTTCCCTCTTTCCAGGTTGCATACCATGAAATCCTGCAGTCCTCTCTCGCATCTTGCACAAGCATTTTTTATGGCTTTAGCCTGCAACCTTTACAAACACACCAGTGCCCCCACAGACTTCCTGTTTTCTGTAATCCAGACCCAGTTCCTAGGTCCTGCTTGAGATAACTGCTCCAACCCCCCCCCCCCCCCCCCCGCCTTGGGGCTGACTCCCTCTGACCCTGACAGTGGAGGTAGCAGCTGCAGGCACCAGCCCCTGCTTATGTTGACAGCTAGGACTGAGAAGCATCCAAAAGAGGACCATGCAGAGGGTGGAAAGACCTCCTTTTTGGCACATGTGCAAGAGCCAACATGTAGCGTGGGCTAAGAACCGCACTGGCCATGGGGGAATCAGCCAAGGGGTCCAGGAGCCACTGCCAGGTACCGTAGTATGGGGTGGCCACAGGGGACAGGAAACAGTTTCTCCATCTCTCCCTCTTTGCTCCTCACAGGAGCCCTTGGGCACTCAGACAGCTCTAGAGCTCCTCTCCGAAAGGGTGACTCCCTGGGTAGCTGCAAAAAACCCCAGGAGCCCAGCAGCAGCAGTGTCACAGTCCCATGCTCATGTGCCCCTCCTGGACCCTGGGGAAAACCTTTGATGGGCAACTCATAGGATACTACTAGGCCACCCACCATGGTATCTCAACTGCAAGGACTCTTCCATGAAAGGCTACAGGGCTTTTACACTGCCCTAGCTCTCACCACTGGCCTTCAGAGATTTGGATTGACCTTGATTTATGACCTTGATTTCACAGAGCTGAAAGCAACTCTCAAGAACATCAATATGGCTTTGGCATAATTGCAGCAACTTACATTTCAAGGATGTATTTTCAAGCTACTAAATAAAATTTAGATATGCAGGTCTGCACCATCATTTGCTGTGCAGGGGATCTCATCAATGTATTCCATTATGTTCTCATCTTGGGTTTCTTAAGGCAAATGTGATAAAGTCTATCTTACAGTATAGGAGCTCCATAATATTCTGCTTTTACTCAGTTGGTTCCTGATCTGATGGCCTTAGATGGGACAAAAGAAATGCACCAGTGTCTCGAGAGAACATTGTTTTCCCACAGAAGATGCAGTGAAGTTGCTCAGCAGCAGAAGCTGACTTGGACTTTGGTGTCACTGTAGAACACGCTAAATACCTACCATTTTGTACTGTGCTCCTTCAACTCCCACAGTAATCAATGAGAATTGAGGATGCAGAGGATACTTATGTGTGCAAAATTCTACACCTTACTTTTCTGAGCACGCTGGAAAAAATATTTATTGGCTTGATTGTTGCTTATAACAACACTGCCAAAACATTAACAACAAACAAGATCAGGAGACCCTGTGGGTTTTAGTAAAAAAGAACACACTTTATTTATCTACAAGGCAGTACATTGTCGTATAAAAAATTAAGTGCAGGTAAAGCTGCACCAAATGCTATTAAGGCAGCAAAGTCAAAGGCTGTTATTACAAAAACAATAAAAAAATAAAATAAAATCAGTGTTTTGCCATATCGATAAAGATTTGGTATGGCAGTACAAAGAACCATATATTTCTAAGAACCTGATTCAGTACACGAGACCCAAGATAGGGAACAATTAGCTAGACATGAAACAAAACAGACAACATGAACAAGACAGTGTTCTCCCAAACATATGAAGGTGCAATGCATGCTGTTACAAACCAATGAGAAACAAAACACATCCAGACAAAAAAAAAATCTCCCAGGAACAGTGTTCAAAAATATTGCGTATAAAAAAAGGGAAAAACATAAATGATGTAAAAGAATTTTTAAAAAAAGGTCTGAAATGCTAGTGCATAGTCAAATTAGCTAACATCAACATTTGTTTTCTTTCCATATAAAGCTCTACTGCTCCTTTTACACTAGCAGCATGTCTACACGCTAAGGTCTGTAGCAGCAAAACACAGTATTCATTTGGCATTTACAAAATTAAATTACTGAATAAAAATATAATTTTTATCATAAATCTATGTTTCATACAGTAATATTTTTAAAGCAAGCTAATTAAAAAAATCCCCCCCAAACAGAAACACACAATGTATAATGGTCTAGAACCATAACAGAACAAAAGAGTATTTCAAGCGGCATGGATGTTTGAGCATTCACGATCTTGATCAGTCTCCCCCTTTGCACAGACTAGCGTTTGTAGTAATGCTTTTCACTTCAGTATTTTACACCAATGCATTTTGTTCAGTGATTTAAAATAAATCTGTTTGAGTACCTGCTCTTTTATTATTAAAAAAAATAAAAAAATAAAAAAGGAACAAACAAAACCCCACCCTGGATAGCACATCACTGAAATAACAATACTGGTGTATTAGGTCTGCTTGATCTCAAAAAGTACAAAAAAATTTCCTTTAGTATAAGTCTGCATTTAAGATCATTAATAACTGATTAAAACTTAATACCTAATAATTTAGGCAAGTATCATTTATTCAAAAAAAAAAAAACAAAAACAAAAAAAAACTCTTAAGTTGGGTGAAATCCAACAAGAATATATATGCTCAGTGACTAAATGCACTTCGTGCTGCTCCCAACTGTTGTACCACAACAAAGATAGGCTTTTCTCCCACTCATGAAAAGTTTTCATGCAGAGGAACAGTAATTTCCCAGTGAAGTGTTCTGAAAACCATAATGCTTCTCTGTAGACCCTTCTACATCACCAGAGTCCGGGTTGGGAACGTGGTCATGTACTTGCGCGCCTGATCAGTAAGGGCCATCTGATCCTCTATCTTTCCACAGGACGCTGACTCCCAAGCGTTGTTCAGGTGCTGAATTAAAAACAGACAGAGAGATGTGGGGTCAAGATCATGGGAGTTATTGCTGGCTTGTGAGCCCCTGCATGCCCTAGCTGTAGCTGGGCTCTGCTCTTAAGTGCTACCTGAACACTCAACGGGATGTTGTCCCATCTCCAAAGAAATTAAAATCTAAACACAACAGACAGCCAGGATTCAAATCTCCTGAGCTCCCATGTAGAGTGTTATTTCTCTACAAGGCCATATTTATAGCCCTGCCTTTAATCTTTCATTTCCATGAAAGATCTAAAAAGAAAATTTACTTGCAGGTGCACTTTACAGTCAACAGGCCACAGACAGGTTAAAACCCTCAATTATAATGCTCAGCGCTATAACCACACACAAATTACTGCTGAGCCTTCACTCTAGAAATACAGCTGCTTTGCCCCTGTATTCCCCAAACAGACCTGACAGTCTTGACAGCATGACCACAGCCAACAGCAAGGCGCCTGCTCCAGGCTGCCTTCACCTGTGGGCGGCGATTAGCCCATGCCCATCAGCAGAGCTCCTCTGGCCCAACAGAAGATGTGCGGGGGGGGGGAAACTCTCAGCAGAAACAACATTTTAATTATCATGCAAGCCATTTCACTTCTTGTGGTATTTATGGAGGTCAGAGACACCATTTAGTACAATGTTAAAATGAGATAAAACATATCTGCACAGAGGGCCATGCACACTCTGTTTATTTACTCACTAGACAAGTGAAAAGTTTCTCATTGCCTTGAGCTATAGACAGTATTGAAATTTCAAAGCTCCTGGAATTTACCAGTACACATACTTATACACACTTTTTTTTCCCCTCTTGAACTCCAGTTACTCAGTATGTCTGGTTTTCCACATCAAGATATTTACTAAACTTGGAATAAAACTTATATTATTAGATAGAGTTAATGGTACGAATAGTCTGCATTCCAGAAAGCTAAGCACAACTGCGTTCAACTGCAAGCTGCCTACCAAGAAGGGGATCACAGTATTGCTGAAGATCAGGAAGGTCTAAACCCAAATACGTCAACAAACCAAGTCAGGAGAAACTCATCTCTGTCTTCCTCTGCTTTTGACAAGGACCGTCTTTGCAGCTGAAGATCTATATTACTCAACCAGATGGCCAAAGCCTTCCTAGCATCTAGGACGCTGGGTGAAACATAATTTCTTCAGCAAAAACTGTCTGCTAAGAGGAGAAGTGCCCGGGCACGGGCACCAGTGGGCCACTTTGCCACAGCTCTTCATGCTGCTCCTTCTAGCTGCCAGCAGTGTAAGAGCAGCCTTACGTTGTTCTCTAGCCTACATCTCCAGAGAACATGCTTCTGACAGAAAACAGTGTTAGCTGAGACATATGTAAAAGGCTGGATGACATGTTAAATATAGACAAATTTTCAAAACTACGCCCAGTCAAGGCCTTGGTATGAACGGTCGCTGCCGTGGAGGTTTAAAATCTAAAGGTGACAGATCCAATGACCATGTAAGCAGAATGGCCGAGGCAAGGGCAAGCACATTTGTTCTCTACAAACATTTGCTGTCCTTCGCTATACACTACTTTCTTTTCTCTATATACAAGCTCTAAATGTCTCTGATCTTGATGTCTTTTTGCAAACAAAACTCCTGTCGAGCTTCAGGAGGAGCTCCCTGTGGGGAAGGAGAACAAGGTCAGGCTTCGAATCACTAGCTTCTGTAGCTTTTTGTGGGACAGCAGCATCTGTGAACAAATATGCTACAGACTTTCCTACATGGGTTTCACCTGGCCTGGCTGTATACCTTGTATGGTGGTTCAGCCTGGGGTATGCACTGCAGCCAAAGACCAGGTGTGACATACTTTTTGCATGCCACAGACGTGCATGCAACGTGCCGCAGCTTCTTTCATGTTTTGGTTTCACAGCTTCCAGGGTAAACTTTTCAAAGGCACCTAGGTCAGCTGGGAACCTACAGTCTCCTATTGATCCTCAGCGGGATGTAGGCACCTGTGAATATTCTACCCTATTATTTTAGAGGCGCTGGCATCAGGGACCAAATAAATCTCTGGTACGATGCCATCGGTTTTACTTAGAAGTCAAATTTGGTCTATATACCTCAGAAGCAGGTGGCAGTTCCAGAACATCCATCATTTCAAAGGACAAAAATATGTCCAACATTTCCCTGTGATCTTCCAAAGCTTCAATGCACTGGTCTAGAAAAGTGAGTTCAGTAGTACCCTAAATAGCTCAAAATAGAGAAGCAGTCCATCTGTCACAGTATGTCAATTTTTTTAAAATGGAACGAAACTCAGGCAAAGAGCGTCCCAATTTCATAAACTTGTTTTAGTTGTTAGTATCTACACTGGGCTCTTTGTATTAACAGCCATGTGTTTTAAAAAGAAAAAAACAATCATCTGTATCCTGGTATCTTCAACATCTCAACAGGCTGCTACATGTCACTCATTCCACTTAAAGCCTGGTCTTCATATAACCTGATGTCAGAACAGCAGAATCCGCTCACGCAGTAACCCTCTGCCCTCTCTTTGGTGTCGGCTGTCTCCAGTGCCCCAGGGAAGCAGAGCAGAGCGGACACAGGAAACTACAGAAGAATCAACGTGATCCGCAACATGAGTCTTTTTAAGCCAACTTATTCAAGTTTTGCTGCAGAGACACTGTGGGAGAATCTACCTGATAGAATTTTCACCCTTGTACTGTTTTCCAAGACATACATTACACTTCTTTCTTCTACGACAATTTACAAAAAGAGACTAATTTTTCAGTCTCACTTAAGTTGGTAGGAGTTTTGCTCCAGTAAAGAATGCAGAATTGGACCCAAAGAAGTAGTATCGCTACTAAAAAAGTTTCAATTTTGTCCTTTGATCTCAGATAACGAAAACTAAACTAGGCATTTTTAATAAACATTTTCTTTCTAAAGTCTTGGCTCTCAGCAGCAAACACATAACAAAGCACAATGCCTTAGCCTTGCCAGCCCTGCAGCACAGCGCTGGAGGCACGTGTGAAAGTCATCTGAACTCGAGAAATTTTACTTCCACTCTTGGCACCGAGCGCTGGGTCTCACGACCCAGGCAGAACATGTTTCCGGGTCTGAACACACAAGTCTAAGGAATCACTTAGCAAAAAGGGAAAAGCAAATTGCAGGCTGAGGAGCACAATGCTCCTTTCCATGCCAACATCTCAGCAAGTATTGACAGGGCTCTGTTACAGAAAAGCGTCAGCACGCCAGCACAAAGCAGAGCTTACCAAGCATATCAAAAGAGAAAAAGTAAAGAGAGTCAAGCAAAAAGCAGGAAAAAAAGTTCAGGACCAAATATTAAAAAGCTCCTTTTTGTGAACGCATATTTTATCTCTCATATTACAGCCTTCATGCAACCCTGCAAATCAATGAATGGAAAAACAAAAGCTTTGTAATTAGGAGCCATAAGGCCTGACCCAAAACCCACTGAAACCGATGGGCATGTTTTCACTGATGCACTGGATTCATTCCACCCATCTGCAGCCATCCAGGCATGAGGTGTTCATCTTGGCATCTAAATCCCCGGTCAGTGGGGAAGGAGAGGGATCTCCACAGTACGATTCTTTCCATGTATAGCTCTTATTGGGTTAGACAGCAAGAATCTACTCTTAGTTTAGCTGTTAACTGAAAGAATTTAAACCTTCTATTGCTAATATTTCTACAGCTATATTTTTCACACAGATTTCTTTTTCTCTTTAAGTTAAAATTGAGTGTAGGTTAAGCTACTATGAGTTCCCACAGCATAAAATTCCGGACCCACCACACAATTCCCGCTATGCCATTCTCCCTGCTGCTGCTGCTGCTTATGTTGGTAATCCTACTACCACATCCTTCTCCTGGCAACAAAACTACCTCACTGATCCTCTAACATGCCTTCAACTGCCCTCAGGCAGATGTAAACTGTAAATAAACTGTCAAAGTTGTAACTGGGATATCCAGTTAAAGTACTTTCAATAAAAACTTGGACCATTTAGACAAAACAGACAAGAGTAAGGAAAGGAAAGACTGCAAAGGTGCTTTTCCAGCAGAAGTAGTCCTTCTGCACTCAGAGCATGGACTGCTTTTTATGCGCTGTCTGCAGGGCTTAAGAAAGTTCCTGCATTACGACACCCAGCCTGTTAACAGTGGATACTAAAACCAAACATTGCTGCAGCCTTGCAGTATAGAGCTTCCACACAGATGGCAGCGTAGCAAAAATCCTCGTGCAAAGAACTGGTTTAGAAAAAAAAATTTCAGCTCTCCAGGAGCAATTTTTATCTCAGCTATGCTGACAGAAATCTTCAGCAACTCCAGCAAAGTTATTAGTGTTACAGATATTTCCATGAATTTAGACCAGTTGTACTGGCATTTAAAAATAAAAGAGCCAAATGTTTAAAATATTCAGGCTACTAAAAGGTATCTTATCCTGTTCCTCTACTGTAAGAAACAGCCCTTTGTGATAGTTTTCCCTTAGAATTACATGGTATGGATAATCTGCACAACACACCATTGAAAGAAGGCTTAAAACAGAAATGTCGTGTTCTTTCCTAAACAGTAATGGGATCAATGCTCTAAACAAAGCATTTTCCGAGCAGAAAATAATGCCTATCATGTAGAATAGTTTGGCTTTCTATTCTGCAAGGATGCAGAACCAAGAGAAGCCCTTTTACTTATCAAGACTAGATAGTAAAGATTAGTGACCAACTCAAGCAACCATAAAACAATTCTACTCCATTTGCTGCAACAGAGCAGTATTTCTGCTCACACTGTTAGTTCCCACCAGGGACATGGGGCAGCCTTTTCCTGAACTCCACGCTCTATCCAGTTGTTCAGAAATGTAGCTTGCTAAATGTGAGAGAACAAGATGGCCCAACTTCTCAGCTTTT
Organism: Rhea pennata; assembly: GCF_028389875.1. Classification (NCBI taxonomy): domain Eukaryota; kingdom Metazoa; phylum Chordata; class Aves; order Rheiformes; family Rheidae; genus Rhea; species Rhea pennata. Next base: position 66,193,769 of record NC_084665.1, read on the forward strand.
ATTATAAGCCTGGTACCAATGCTAAAACAAGGTATTTCATGGTGCTTTTAAGAGCTTAACCCTACAGCCCTTACTCAGAAAAAAAACCTATTTGAGATGTATGAGCTTTCCAAGTAAGATTAATGGGAGAGATATGGAAATATGCTGAGCACCTGCAGCTTACATTAGGATATTCAGTACCTTTGCTAGTTTTGTCCATAAGTAATTTTTCATTGCTGCAAATGGCTGAGTGTCAAGCTGCCACTTTTCTTCAACTGCAGCCTTTGAAAGCTGAGAGACTATTATCTACTCCAGGCACCAACAATTTCTGATCTGTTTGCAACCCAAATTCTGCTGCTCAGGGAAGAGAACAGGTGATGACCGACCTTAACATCCACCCTTCTCCTGCTTCCCTCAAAGCCCCAGGCAAAGCCCAGCTCGTGTGCAGCTCGGCCACTGGAGAGAGAAGTGGTAACGTGAGTGAGGGACAACCTCACGGCCGCCTTTCCCTGCTGCGCAAAACTTAACCTCTCTGGGCTTGAGCGCGCTGTGTTCCCCCCCCCCCTTGATTAAAGAAAGAAGAATATGAGACTTTGAAATCTTCTTGCTCCAAAAAAGCTGTGGAGGAAAACCAGAGACAGGCTCCTCCCAAAGACTGTTGCTTCAGGGCAGCATGCTACCTTGCCTGTATATTTTGTCTTACCACTGCAAACAGAACTCCAAATTTGACTTTTTAAAATGGAAAAAATTAAGGTTAATGTCAGCTCATGCTCTTGAAAAAGTTAACCGGGTAACAGTTTCTTTTAAAATCCTTTAAACTTTGCTCTTTAAAGAAAATGAAGATGGTTACACAAACCACTGAAAGTCAGGAAATTCGAGCTGAAATGTGTCAGTCTGTGGTTAAAAAATGGAAAGTGACAGGAGCTAAGGGTTTAAGAACACTTTCTTTAGCTTGCAGGGCTTTTACCTTATGTTATTTCCTTTGTTACTGGGAGAAGATATCAAAGCAGTGTTGTCTTCTTACACGGTTCCATTTCGTGGTGTCTTTTGATAGCCTGCAGGGTTAGGTGGATGGTCTACGATTTAGCCTACTTGTCTGTCTGCTAGAATGTACTGGTTAGGATAGTTTGTTTTATATATTGTTACTTATTTGACTGGCTACAGAATACAACATGAAATAAAGCATGAGTTTTACACCAGAAAGGCCCAAAGTACATTTTTTACTCAACCACCAGGTGCTATCTAAGCAAATGCTCAATACAGATAATCAGTCTGCCCCATTAAGGGCTCATACATTATCCCAAAATCTTACCCCTTTGAAGTTTCTACTGAGGCTAAACTCGCCCTGCAGTGAAACGGGCTATTGGGTGACAATAATATAGGATGTTGGTTGTAACTCCACCAATACAGAGCAAAAGAGTCTGGTATCTACGCAATGAAGGGTAAGATTCATTCCACTCTGTGGCAAACACATGGGGACGGTGAGGTGTCCCCTGTGCCTGCTGCTAAGAATACCCAATGCCCAACCATGACGCTTGTCACGCAGGACAAAACACCAGCTGAACCTTCACAGATCATCAGGATGACCCTATACACAGCCGCTTTTACCTGCAGCGTTTTACAGGGACAGGGCACAGAGACCAAATGACAAAGTCCAACCTGCTTGGGTTTATTAAGGAGATTTTTTCTAACTAGCTACCTGGCCTCACGTGTCAAATGCAGACAGCTGGAGACAAGATGTAGAACTGTGCAGAAGGCAGAAGCATGTGCTGGTGGTCCATGCTGCAGGCCTGTCCCCAGGTCCCTTTTCCCAAGATCCAGTATGGGTGGTACCCAGCTGTGGGTGCCGTGTCCTTGAGACTGCACAAACCAGGAGGACGGCTCAGCAGTCTCTGTTCACAGTAGGCCATGTCTGCCTACGTGGGAGGTCAACAATATGCAACCAGCACATTCCCCATCCAGCCCTGACCTGAAGCTCAGCTATGTGACACGCTCTTCCTCTTATGTGATGGTGATTCATACCGCGCTATCTGATATGATCATCAACTATCATTTGCCAAGCTGCACGAAGCTTTATGTCCATCCAAAATACAGTGAAAAAAAAAAAAACTTTCAAATTGCTCTGAATATTTGTTACTTTCGCCTACTTTGGAGGTGAACAGCAAAAAGGGCAAATAATCAGACACTTTGCTTAATGCCAGCCAAGTATCTTTAAGTAAACACAGTGCAAATTATTAAAGCAACGAAAAATACTGCAAGCTGATAATTTATGCTTTCCTTTTTATATAAGTTCAAATTTAAAAGAAAATGTAATTTTAGGAACTTTGTACCAAGCGTATTAAAAAAAAAATGTTTAGAGCTCTCTCTCTCTCTCTCTCTCTCTTTTCCTTCTCCATACACACCTTCAAGGTGAAAAATGCTCTATAATCCTTACTTGGACTGAAGTCAGTGAAAATTTGCCTAGGTAAGAACATTGGATCAGGCCCAGCAGCAATGTAAACATATGCAGACACAATTAAATTTCACCTTGGTGAGTTCCCCAATGTTTCATATCTACCTGCCTAGAGTCAATGGATATAGCTCCGTGTTTGTGTGTATATAGAATAAATGACGTACTAGTAAGCATAGGGAGGTAACATTTCCACGCTAACGAATGCTAGCATTCCCAGTGGCTCCGTGTCCCTCAGACGCAGCCCATCCTAACTACACCCATGTGCTCCCACCCCGTGATGGGGCTGGGGAGAAGCACTGGGCGAGCGGCAGCAGCGCACTCCTACCAGCACGCAGCAGACCCGCACCTTCACCCTAGGCACTTTCAGAGCAGCAGGGGCCAAACGCTCCTCTTGCGCGAGGTCAAGGAAACTTTCCCAGAGATGAAGCGGATTTTACGCACAGCACTAAGTCTAATTCAGACCGTGCAATGACCATTCAATGATACATTCAATACTGCACTGCTGTAAAATGTCTGCATTTCATTCTGAAAAAAGTTATCTATGCCACAAGTACAGAAACCTCTAGCCTCCTTCTTCATTCACCATTATATTTCAGCTGAAGCACCCAACATTTCTTGACAAGAGTGGAGAACAGTTTTACCTTCATACTAGTACACCAAGATGCTGCATACCAATTATTTTTTGAGGCTTTTTACTACTGCTTTTTCTTTCAGTCTAACAGATGCGAAGCACTGAGACAAGTTGTAAAGTCATTTTTTATTCAGTTCCTACTTCAGGAAAAATCCACTCTGGACAAACAATGGGAATAACTGACTTTTAACTTCAAGCAAAATTATAAGGGTTTTTCCTGACCAAAGACTGAAGAACGGGATCCAGGATTGCCCACAAATTGACCGTGTAAACTTCCTGGCCAGGATCAGCGTGAGTTGGGTGAGAAGGTTATACAAGTCTTTTCATTTACAGCAGTTTGTAAAACTATTTTTAGATAATAGGAAACATAACATCGTTATGCCAGAGATCAAGAGATCCTATTTTACAGGCGCCTCAAACGTTTCGTTTCTACTACAAGTAAAATGCAGGCAACTACCACGAACGGGACAATCCACAACATAGTCCTAGTTAGCCACCGGGAAATTCTGCCCTACACCCGCAGACGTGCTGCAGCTTGCGCACTGGCCGTGCCCCGGCCTCAGCTGCGCCGAGCACACGGGCACCCGGGGCTCCTCCGCCAAGAGAGGCTTCCAACTCGCACCCCGAGTGACCGTCCTAACGCCCAGGACAGCGGGGAGGGAGCGAACCTTCAAATCTTCCTCTTAGCTGTGTGCCACGACACAGCTAAGAAACGCGACTCATGAGGTTGGAAAGAGCAAACAAGCACTAAGGAATGTGAGTTTTTGCCCCAGACATCCCCACACGCAGGGGAGACAGGGATTTTGGTACCAGGCTTTCCAAAGCTACTTTTCAATCACCTGATCTGATAATGCAAAATATAAACCTGGTCCACTGCAAATTCTGTAACATGTCATCTGAAACTGTTTGTTTTTATATTTCATTCATATTTCAATGGGAAAACAGGCGATGAAATAGGGAAATTCCTATAAAATAAAAATTACAGTTCTTACACAGCTCTGCCTCCAACATCAGCAAATGTTATTGGTGATAAAAATGCAAAATCAGGAACGTATCTAAAATTTTAATATCTTGCTTTACAATGCTAGACTAGAAGTCAGAAACTATGGAGTTATAATTTCCTCTATGACACTGACTCACTGTAAGGAATGATTTTCTTCTCCTCAATTTGCCCATGTGGAGAAGGGATATAAAATTACTTATTCATCTACCTCAAAAATAAGGGTTGCGGTAGAAAGACAATTAATCATTTTCTATACTCTGTTCCACTTTCAGAATAACGGATCTAAAATCCACACGAATCGACAAAATGCTAATTACTTCAGTGGCCTATGGATCATGCCCTATGTAATATTTATTTACTAGAAAGTATGGCACATATATGTTTGTTGACATCTGGGAAAAGCATAATACCTAAAATCCAACCTTACAGTTGGATTAGAACAATCACACATTTAATTCAGTGAAGAGATCCTGAAAACTGGCATAAGCATTATGGGACCATTTCAGATGACAAATGACAACTGTACTTCTGGTATGATCTTATTCTGAGCTCCGGGAAGATCAGCTTGGCTGTTTCCCTCTGCTGTAGGATTTGGTTTGACAGCTGCTGGCTGGTAACCCTGGCTACATCTGAGCCTGCAAACCAGCCACTGCCAGAACCGGCTCTCAAGCTGGAGGCCAACCGACAAGTCCTGGCTGCAGTTGCACCATCAAACTCTTCTGCTCTCCAAAGCAGGAGAGTTGCATCCAACAGGTCTATAGCAAAAGGCCTCTGGCCCATGTTAATTCCTGCGCCATACCTGCAAATTGTTTTGGGGAGTGATGGTTGGCTCCGGGTGAACGCATGCCAAGATCTATCCCACCAATTTACTTGTGGAGTCAACTGAGTTACAACGCTCCACACACGGGCCTTAGCCGCCTGATTTAATTTCCTGGCATAGTTGTGGCCACCATGCCCTCGTGCTACGCAGCGTGAAGTGAGATCCTGAACTACAGGCTTTTCACCTTAGCGTTTCATTCTTCCATACTTGAAAACTTAAGATCAGTCTGTGAGAAAGCATCAGGCATCTACCGAAGGCATTTTTATCGAAGAATGGTTACCTGCAGCGGATTAGACAGTGGCCTGTTCCTAGGTACTGCAAATGTCTTGTGAAAACTACCGTCCTCTTCGGACATTGGCATCTTCAGAATGGAGCTAGTAAGAAGATTCTGAACAAATTAACAAAAAAAAAAAAAGAAAAGAAAAAGTTTTCAATAGCTCAACAAAACAAGAAAAGAAACTAAGTCTGAAAGTATTAAAAGCAGATCTAGCCTAACTGCCCATCATGTAACACTGAGCACTGACATGAATGGAGCTCCCAGCCTGGGACCACACTCTAGCCTGCAGTCCCCGAGGCTGGACTTTGGAGGAGCGTTATTATGTGTAAAGGTTTCATCCAGTGAAACTCCTAAGTGCAGGAGTAACAATAACAACACTGAGCAGTCCCAGGGAAGCACGTGCAATGATGCCCATGCTGGGGCTCCTCTGCACAGAACAATCTTGATTTGTTTTAACAGTTTTAACTCCGTAATCTAGTCATTTTTATACGCAGCTGCAGATGTCCTGTAAGTGCATGCTCTTTACAAAGAGCCGTACGGCCGTACGGGCTGTACAATGGCTGCAACTTCTGCTACCTTCTATAGGCATTGCAACAATCTAATTAAGAAAGATTTTGCCTCTTATCTCTATCTGCTATGTATAGAAAAGCAGTATGTAAATAATGAATAATGCCTTCTAGTTAGGAAGGTTATATACAAACTACTCTCTCTGTTGCACTGAAGAATGGGATAGGAATGTAAAACTGAAAAATAATCTGGTGTTGTACTTACTGGTACATCTTCCATAGCAGATGTGTGCGTAAAGAGCTGAGTGTTCAGGTGTTCTCCTTCCCAGTGGTTTGAGCAAAAAAAATGTCCAGCTTTGTCTGTTGGAGACTCCACCTGGAAGCAGTAAGGCACCATGAAAAAATGCAGTATCTCACTGATCAGAGGAAGATTTATCTGTCAAAGTTTTAATAGGCTGAATAAATATTCTTCACTGTTGTGTATAATACAGATTTACAGTGTAATCTTTTACAGTAACCTTGCTCTTTGCAGAAAAAACGTTCGAGGCTCTCAAAAGAACACCATCTAGTAAAACTTTGAATACTTTCACTCAGCTCTCTGTCAGTATTCAAGAGTTTAATCCTCTAAAGGAGATGGAGAACGTATGTATTTTGGGAATTTTAGTGACAAAGTAATATAATGCAATGTCCTCAAGTGCTCAGATTTCTAAGTCACTCCATGTAGCTTCGTCCCTGTGGGGTTCTTCTATAGTTTTCACCAATATTAGAAGGATTCAATCCAAAATCCTGTCTAATTTTTTTCTTTTTAAGTCTCAAATGAAAACCGCATTAGAACAGCCCAAGCAAACCCCTGCTGAAAACAGCAGAATGACTTCTATGGAAATCAATGGGAGCTGAATTAGGCAGTCCTAGTACACTACACAGAGCTAGCACTAAGATCTTGGGGCTTACATGAAAGAAAAACAGACATCGCTATTTAACAGAAAAGGTATAAGTTTCACAGCAAAGAATGCTGAATTAAATTGCCTCAGGTAAGTTTGCAGTTTACCTCTTGTTTGATTTTCTTCAGCAAAGGGGGTCCACTTTCATGTAGTCCAGCCACGATTGCAGTCTCTTCAGCCTCCTGCTTGATAACGTCCTGCAGATCTTCTACAAGATGAGTCGGAGTTTGAGGCTGAAAGGAAGAAATGTTATATATGAGTCCCAGAACATTACTCCGCACTAATATCAAAGCAACTTTTATCATTGTTTCCTTCGTACCAGCATTTTCAAAGGTCCATATTTGATTTCCTGAGCTGCAAGTGCATTTTTGAATGGAGTGGGTGTTCTTGGAGAGCTCTCTAATATCGACCTCTTGATTGCTGGAGTTCTGAAACTTTAAAAAGAGGCAGAAAAACTTTAAAGGAATGTGTTTGGAAATATTAACCCTTTGCAAAAATGTGTGTTTGCAGGCAACGACTGCTGTAAGACTCTGATAAATGTTTTCCTTTAATCATATAATACCTTTACAAGTAGCCATCTTGGTTTCGTGGAAACATATCTATTTAACTATTACAAGGCAGAAAGGCTTTATTCAAAAAAATGACGAGTCTATATGCACAATTATTCCTTATTAATAAGCTACCTTGGTAGTTATAAAATGGAAGCATTATTATGAACTAGGAAAAAAACTGAATGCCCTAGCAAACAATTCTGCTGGAAGCATTCAGTTACCCAGCATTTTGTTTTGGCTGTGTCCAAAACTGACAGAACAAACCCCCACGAATCTGACAGTTCGGTGCTGTAAGAGACTCACAAGTGATTTTCCTTCTGTGCTTTGAAAGCCTGGTCCCTGTGGAACGGCGTCGTAACAGCCACCTTATGGCCACACATTGGGGTGGAAGTTAAAGCGGGGTTGTCCAGGCTCAGGTTTTCGTGATTGGTTGAGGTGTTTAAGAACTGTAAATAGGGAAAGAGAAAATCAGTAGGAACATCCAGGTTACCAGGTTGATTTTTAAGCTGACTTTATAGAACCAAAGAAAAACAAAGTACTTCCTTCTCATTGACACAGGTGATTCTCCTGACCCTACAATACGGGTGTGTGCATGTAGGGTACCTGACTACGTGGCAACAAAAAATGTTCAACGAACAGTTTGGCTGGGACATTCAGGAAGTAAAACTTATCCTCTCTAGAAAGAGAACTAAACAAAATGATACTCCGTTCCAACGAGAAACATTCTCCACCACGTACAGAGCCAAATCTTAAAAGCCTAATTTGGGTTTTCTGCAAATGAATTGCAATTAATATTAAGAGCAACATGCCTATGTGAGAAGCAAGTGAAAATGAAGAAGGGATGCTTCAGGAATAAACCCACAGGAAATGGGGCTAAGCTCCATGAAAGTTATCAGGAGAATCTAGGTACTTTATTTAGAGTGTTTATGATCGGAAAATAAATTTCCTAACATCACCGTCCAAACAAAGTGTTCCATTTTCACAGCTTAAGATGAAAACTGTGGCCCATGATAGCTGTGTGGACTGAAAAGGAGGGAGTGGTATCAGGGCAGAAAAATACTTTTGCAGGAATGCCACTTAGTAACCTAAAAATATTGTTCCTATTTCTAATGTCTATGAATCCGTGAGTGAAGCTGTATCCTTTATTCCAATAAAGATTCGCTATAACATCTATTACCTTGTGGACTTATTTATATCAGATTAAAATAAACTTTTCAAAGGTATAGGCATGTATGAAAATACAGATTTCACTCGATAAATAACATATGATTAAAATACATAACTGGAGATAGAGTAGAAGACTATTACATGCAATCTTTGAATAACCTTCAATGTCAGTGTTCTTCTGACTTTAAGGATCAACGCCAAACCAAAGACTAAATCAACGGAAACACACAGGCAAACAAAAAAACAGAACACGTTTAAATAGTGCTACAGCTGTGAAACAAAGCAACAAACAATAGGAATTTCAAAGGGCAGATCAGACATTTTTAACAGGCCTATTTTCTCTTCATTCCTATTCCACCCCACCCCACACGGCCTGAGTTAAGGATGGAGAGCCATGATTTGAATTTGCTGGTTGTTGTCAGTTTGTCTCACAACCTGAACGCTATTTAAATGCAGTTTGGGGTTTTCTAGGTCAATGAATCATACTGTAAGTGGACAGAGATGGAAAGTATTACAAATGATCAGAAATGTTAAACTCTAGAAGTTGAAGGAGTTAACAGCAAGAGCAAAGCAGGCAATCACATTCCCCTAGAAAAATGATCCAAATGAAAAAAAAAAGCAAAACAAAACAAGTATGAATTTGAAAAAAAAAAAAAGAATCAACAGTTAGCTTGCTGATCATCTAAACTCAGTGGTGAAGACTTAAGAGCAGTGAGAAGATTCAAATACGGAGCGAAATCAGCAAGCACAACGGCAATTAGTCATTTGTTCCAAAGGATTAGTTTCTAAATTGTTAACACTGCGGTGACTTTTGAGAATTAGTAACATCTGTGCAGAAGTCTTGATCTACCTGCGAGGGAGAGAAGGGCAGGCTTTTGACAGGGGAGCGCTTAGGAGTTGAGCTGCTGACGTCAGCTAGTACCAAGGTGCTACTGTGGCCACTGGCTAAGGGTCTGGAGTGCCCTCTCCTTTTGCGAAGAAGGACCCACGGAGCTGCGCTGCACTGCGAGGCACATAAGGACTTTGGTGAGCCGGGAGAGCCCTGACTCAACATGATTCTGCTCAAGTTAGCGATGGGGTGTCCGTGAGGTCTACAAGCATTGGCCCCTCTTTGCTGAAGCTGCGCGGCTTTGCCTGAGGGAGCTTTGCTAGCTGAAGTATCTGAGTCTTCAAAGAATTCAAAACTGCTGAGATCACCCCATGATGAAGGATCCTGAAACAACGTGGGAGGCACGGAGCTATAAGACAGTGTGTAGTGCCACCTCATGAAAATACAGCGCTAAGATATGCCAGTAACCAACAAGAACAGTTTTTCCCAATTCAAGGCAGCTTGACCCTGTTTACTTGAGTAATACTGTGAATGCTTATTTGTGTTCTTAAAGTATACCTTCAGTAAACTGAACTGTCTAAAATCCCAGTGTTGCTGGCAACTGAGTTCCTACAATGAGTAAAATGATGTCCTGACTACTCCTCTGGTATGAAGACAGTGCCTTTCGTCACAGAAAAACGTGTGCACTGAACTCTGAGCTGATCCGTCTCCTTCTAACCAGCACTACTGCTCAGGATGTGCTGAATGGGATGTGGCCCTGCACAAGGCACGCGCCGTCGCTGCTCAAGTAAGGTGCCACCAACAAATGCATTTCAACGCACTACTTCTGTTACCTCTAGTGTCTCAGAGACCATAATGAAAAAAGGCCAATGTCAATGCCAGTCAGCTATGTGGTATTTAAATACAGCGTTTCCAGTTCTTTAGATACGCGAGGCAAAGTCCTTAAACTTTGAGAAGCAGCTATTGATGTCACAAGAAAAACCTTTAGAAAACAACACCGATATATGAACAGCCTCACATGGAGCCATAGCATGTGTCACTTCTGATACAAACAAGTATCATTTAATTGTTTAAAATGTTTGTTGGTGTCTCTGATTTTATTTTAAGGAGATTTAATGTAGTAAGAGACTGTTTCAAACTCCTATTTTGTAGTATGCAAAAATCACACTCCCATACCGAAATGCAGCCGGAAAGGGAGAAACCCACAAAGAGCATACGCATCCACACTCGAGGGCTTCATTTACGAACAACCGTGTGTTGTTATTTCAGAAGGCAAGCTTCAGCTCTCGTAGCAATTAGAAGCTACTCAGAAAAAAGAAACAGATTTAGGACGCTCCCAGCTCTTTTCCCCTTAGTCCTTGACCACACGCAAATTCACCTGAGGCAACGGTTCTACTTACGGAGTCTATTAACTGGAGTGTTTCTGCAAATTCTAAGAGATTCTTAACATTGTCCAGGATGTTGCTCTGGTGGACAATCATGCACCTTGCAGGGGATGCACTTTCCTCAGGTAAGCAACCATGATCCATCGGCGGAGAGGGAGTACAGTGGTGATGTTCCCCCAAACAGGAAACAGGTGCACTGTCACCACTCGTCCTGGTATTGTCAGCGATTGCGGTGCTGTGCCAGCCGGGGTAGTTTGATGTGTGGTTCTGTGTCTAAAGGAAGAAGAAGGAAAAAAAAAAAAAAAGAGAGAGAGAGAGAAAGAAAAGGGTGGGGGGGAAAGGCAGAAGGAACTTAGCAATGAAATTGCACAAGGTGTCAGATGCCTCTGGAGGAAAGATAAAAGCAGTTGCATCATCATCTAAAAACTTATGCCTATGAAACAATTGTCAAGATGTTTCCTTTCATCAGCGCAAGATCTCCTTTTAAGTAATAGCAGCATTGTATTTGTTATCCCCAAAGTTACCTTAGTATTGATTTCCAGGATTATGAGCATATATCACAACTTACATATTAAGTAAATCATACTGTGCTATTCCAAAAAGCTCAAAAAGTGACTGTAAGTAATTTTCTGTGAGAAGCAAGAAATGGCAGGAGTTCCCTATTGAGCACTCAGCACTGTAGTAGGCTAGAGTTTAAGAGTTAGAGTTGCTTTTGTTTGCTTATCTCCTTTTCTTCTTCTGTCCCTGTCTAATGCTACAGCTTACACCAATGCAATGAAGAGGCTGTCAAATCAACATGGTTAGGAAAGCAGAAGAACAAATTAACAGAAGTTTCTTTCCAGTGTGATCATGCAACAGAAGAAATTGCAAAACATTAACTAAAGTTAAAAAGTGGCCAAACTAACGTATCATGCATGCAGTTGTTTTACTATTAATTTAAATATTACCCAAAAAAAGAATCTGCTGGCTATCACCTATCTTCTAAGATGATCTGGGCATTCTTGGCTTTGGTGATGGTGCTAAGTAATTACGTCAGGGTTTTCACATTTTAAAATCCAATGGCATATACAATGAAGTGTAAGAATGCAGTAATAGCCAGCATTCGTTTCACACATGCAGTTACGAAGGATCTAACATTATTCAGAGAAGTAAAACAAACTGTCAAACATGCACCAAGTCTGAAGCTTACAAAGGTATAATACACAGCTGAAGAAAAGAATACAACAGAGAAGAAAAATTGGATGTATAGGCACTACATTTTCATCATATGAACCATTGCACACTTTCAGAAATGCAGATCCTACTGATTTAAGATCTGTGGGATTATTCATTTTAGTACCATCATTGTGTTTCCAATATGCCATAACATAACAGAGCCCAGCCCTGCTCCCACTTTTCAAAAGTAAAATAACTGCATTAAAAAAAAAAAAAAAACTCAGAAGGCAAATGAGACTATGTATGTGCTATGTTTCATCCTTGTAAAACAGAAATATAGAGCCTTGATTAGTATCAAAGGCAAAGGGGGAGTAAAAAGTTAGCAAGACAAGCACTGGGGTAATGCTGCTATCCCTCCATCCAAGCACACAGTGACAGTCTTACTGGTAATGCCTGCTGCCCTTTCAGTTCATTCTCAGTCGACATTAGTAGCAACTCTAATTCCTTTATTCGTTTTTCTTTCTCAGGGTCTTCATCATTATAGTGTCTCTGAAATTAAGAGTTAAGGGAAAAGAAAAGATAAAGGTCTGATAGGATGTAGCAACTAAAATGTGTATGGCTTGCCGTCCTGTGGTTTTAATGGCCAAATTAGACTCAAAGATGAACCAAATGTCAATTGTGTTTTCCACTGTCAAAGTCCTTGATGAATTTCAGTATAGATATTTGAAATGGAGAAAGTGAAAGCTAGCACACCAGATGTCAACTACTGCATCTTAAATTCACTTCAGAAGCAGCAATTATTAGCCATGTTTACACTCCCCCACCTTCCCCATTTTCTCTCTTCACACTTATTACATTAAAATCCTTAATGAAAGATGTCCGTATATTGACTTATATATCAAACATTTAACAAATTGGATCTTGAAATGAGGTTCAAGTTATCTACCTGAATAGCTGCAGCAGCTGGCTGAGGAACATTGAGAATATTTACATGCAGTGCTACTGGATATGGGATCTGACCAGGGACCTAGGCCAAAAAGCAAAAGATACTAGAAGTTATTATTTCTATCACATTAACCGGACTGTCTTGCGAATTTGGGTTAAAGATAAATTTGGGTTTACGTCCCTAACATTTATAGTCTACAGAGATGCAACAGCAAGAAAACAAAAAAGTTTAAGAGAAAACTGAACAGCTCTTAGGAGTGTTACAGCGAGCAATAAAAAGGAAGACAGAAAATTCATATATAAAGACTCTATCCTTCCTGAATGAGAAAAGATAAATAATTTATAGATGCATTTGTACAATTTTCTACATTGAAGTGAAAATACAAAAGATGCATTTTATTATAATCTAAAACTCTATAATATAGCTGTTTAAAGCAGCAGTCTGTTTCATTATTAATCATTAATAGAAAAGGAATTAGATTCAAAACAATACTAATTTACTTGGTTTTGACAGGCAACCCACAAACAGAATATTACTAAAGCAAAAATGGAGATTTAGACACAGAAGACAGGACTACCCAGATTCAACTGATTTTTGAAAGGGGTAAAATTCACCGCTATAAAAAAATGGTACTCAATCCATTTTCATTGCTGACTTGCTGTTCTCCCTTATAAGATATTAAAAATGCTGCATCCCATTTCATCCCTTCAGTGCCAGCAACCAATCTGAAATGTACATATGCTCATCCCTGCTTTAGTCGAAGAAGACCTTGCTTGACATTGAAGACACACGAGCCCTGCTGAAGAGCGACCCAGAGGATTTACTAACTTTTTCTCCCCATCCACCAAGGCTGGCAGAAAGATCCCTCCTTTCTCAGATCACACGCGGCCAAATTACACCCACCTATTCCCCAAAGCCAAACGGTAAGAAGCATTTCCAGGAGCTTACGTTTTGTGGCTCAGAGATGTGGTAGTAGGGATAGTCATTGCTCAGGGGGGGCTGGCCGGCCACTGGGAGCTGAGCAGAAGGCACACTGTGAGCAAAGCCCATCAAGTGACTGCTCTTCTGAAAGCCGGCGGCTGCTGAGGACAGGTTGCCTTTGGAGGACTCCTGCAGATACCCCTCCTGCTCAACCTTGCGGCGCATGGTAGAATTCCAGTGGTTCTTGATGGCATTATCAGTTCTGCAACGGGAATACACACATTTGAAGAGTTTTACAAAAGAGAATTTTAAGTTCAGGCTGAAATCAAGCAACATGGAACTGCTGCGACTCTGTTCAAAACCTAGTGCTTTTCTCTGACCTTCTGCCCCTACCTTTGAAAGTGCTACTCTCCGCCTCTCAAGAAAGATATTCACTATAAATGGTAGGGGAAAGATAGGTGGCTACTGTTTTCAAATACTTTTTGGAGCAACCTCCTTATTTTAAGTGTTCAGATTGTAAAAAATTAAGAACTTCAGCTTCATCTCATTCCCATTTCAGCTTCATCTCATTCCCATGAGATGAGGTGACAGTGGCAGCTAAGTCCCTCTTTGAGGCTACCCTAAGGACTGTCTACATTGCATTTGTAATTCTTAATATTTCAATGGAACTTTATTGTATCTCCTTGCGGGAAGGACAGACTTCAGAAAACAGCTGTGAAAAGACTAACTTCCAAACAACTTTCCAGTGGGCCACCTAGACAATGACAGCATCATGCTATCCACACACATTCAGTAAACAAAACTGTTACGATTTTTCTCAGCTGCAGAAAAACTGAGATTCAAATTCTCAAATATATGAGTCAGAAAAAGAAAAAAAGCTTATAAAAACTTCTTATTGAGTTCAGGAGGTTCTAGGACACACTTAGAAACAACTCTTCTATTTGAAAAACCTCACCATCAAACAATACTGTTGAAAGAAGTATCTGTGATGTGTGCAAGCTACAGAAAAGCTTGCCAAGTGGCAGATCCATTTCTTGTTTTCTTCTAGAAGGCGAAAGAAATGTATGGAATGCCCAGTGAAAAGCATATTGCAATCTCAGGCATTGTATTTGGATCTTGAAGATGTTTCACTAAATAATAAGCATAAAATGAGAAGGGAAAATCTTTGTTTACATTGTGCGCTTGACTGCACTTTATGTTGAGTTACTTTTACTGCAGACTGAGTAAGACACTGAATCTCTGAATATACATGCAAGTTGTGCTTAAATTTTGAATGAGACAAATGTTTCCAGGACTGGAGTTTGAGGAAGTCCACTTCCTCTATTTTATATATGGATTTTTAACAGGTCAAAATTGTCTGACTGACTCAGAAGCAATGACAAATGCTGAGGCAACCTTCTGTTAAATCATTCTGAACAAACAGACTGGATTTCACATTGAAGGTATACCCATACCCTTAACTGAATGCAAATTATGTTCCACTTGCAGAGCCTGATCCTTCACTGTTCAATGAATTTGTCTGTTATTTCAAGCATAAATAAGATTACATACATATTTAGGAAAATGTTACGATCTTGCTCTAGTTATTGATTTTTAACTACGGCAAACATTAAAAGCATGTACAAACAGCATATTGTTCCAGGTACTGACCAAACAGTACAGTTCCCCACTGGGAAAAATGCACACTGATGTCATTGGCTTTCCAGGATTTGAGTCCAAAATTTTTGATTTATATTGTGCAGCCCCAGGCAACTGAAACAGACTGCTCAGGCCTGCAGCTTTTTCTTTCTTTCCTATTTAAGAGCTAAAGGTATATGTCATTACCGTCCAGGCAGCAACTTTGCAATTTCTGCCCATCTGTTTCCCAGTCTCTTGTGTGCCTGGTAAATAATTCTATCTTCCTCTTCTGTCCAGGAGGTTTTCTTCACTTCTGGATTCAAATGGTTGTGCCACCTCTCCCTGCACTGTTTTCCAATCCTTCCCTTCAAATGCTTAGCAATGACAGACCAGCGCTTTGGACCGTATTTCTGCACGAGTTCTATTACCTTCAAAGAAGGACATAAAAACTGCCTGTATTTAATGATGCATAATGAATCAATGCAATTTTTTGGTGGTGGAGCAATATTTTCAATGACATTTCTCAAAATCTCCATGGTAAAGCTAACACACAGTTAAGGCTTCCCATTTCCCCTTTATATTTTTACCCAAAAGGAAAATTCTGGTAACAGTAAAGACATTTCCAGACTGCATTTCTACATCCCAGTGTTATAAATCAACATTAATTAATTTGTGTAGAGCACTTAGAAAGCACTGTATAAATACTTAGTGTTGATATTTATTATAGGATCAGCCCTGCCTCAGGCTATATAGTGTCAACACCACTGAAACCTCTAGTAGTTTTGACCCAATACATTAAATCCACTATTAAGGTATTAATCAGATGGAACGGAAAACTGCTTACCCTTTGATCCTCCTCTTTTGTCCACGGACCTTTGATAAGTTCTGGGTTTAATACCTTCTGCCATCGGTGCTGGCACTGAACATCTGTCCGATTCTAATGAAAGGTAAGATATGCAAACTAAATCATTCTTTAAAAAGAAGATCTGGTGATACTGCTTTTATCTAGGTACGCTTGCTTCCCTGAATTTCACTGCCAACTACTGTCATTAAATTATATGATAGTGATACAGTAGGTCTGAAAAGGAGATGCTCAACTATCAAGTTGCTCATTGAACTAGATAATATTTCTATCATTTCTGCAGATATGACTGTATCACCAAAACTACATAAACTGAACCTTCACCACCCGGCATAATAGCTGTCATTCTTAAAAAGAGCTTTTACATGCAGTATTTCTACAACAGCTGAAGAGCTCAAAAAATTATTTTATGTACTGCATTTGCAGTTCATCAAAGCTATTTTATCTCTGTGCTGAGACATTTTGTTTCGGTACTACATCTACTGTGCAACACCCCTAAGCCCCCCATTTCTGTTTGCTTGGTGTATTCCAACCCTTTCTGAGAAGTGAAAGGAAAATGAAGGTAAGAGCTTCTGCAATATTCTAACTAAATTGCTGAGTTCTCCATCTGTGGAGAGGTTTTATATCTTCTGCGAAAATTTATCTATGAAACAACCACTCCCCTTTCCTTTACTTGGAACCCCCTGATAAAGAGTTGTCACTGGAACTGGAAACAGAAACCAATATCCACCTACAGGAAGGAAATTGGCAATGACTTTCCAGTCTTCTGTGCCGTTCTGTTCCACAAGCTTCTTCAGTTTCTCATCCTGAATCATTAAGAAAAACAAACATAACTGATATTGCAATCTCTTCTAATGCAAATGAAATGGACCCCCACCCTACATTTGTTCTACCTGCTTTTCATGCATTTGTTTCTTTGTGGGATCATGCCCTGAGATTAAAGGGGGGGGTCTGTATTCTTCTTTTGTTTTTAATTAGCTAAATCAGGAGATTTTTTTCTTCTTCTATGGATCTTGGCAGGTTCTTCAGCTGTGCTGTAGGATGATTTTTTCTGTGCCTCAACTTATATATTGTGTGATTCAACTTACATATTCCCATTTTACAGCTCAAAGCAATCTAAGTGTTGTTCTTGCATTGAATTTGTAGGAGTGCATGGATGTTTAGATGCCAGGCACGTGACTAACAGTGAAATTCAGTAACACTCAGGCACCCAGCTGTCTTGAGACCTCTAAAAATCACAGTTTTGAACTTCAAATGTCTTACAAGTAATGGAAGTCCCAATAATTTGCTCATCTCTATCAGAGTATCATGAACGCACGAATGGCCCCTTTTTGCTACTGATCACTATGAGGGAGTTCTGCATACTCACCACTGCAAGAAATTTGCACCACTGTTTATAATAAGGCCAGTAATATAGACCCTAAAGGCAAAAGCAACCAACTGTACATACTGGGAAGGACTGAGAGAGCACATAACACAAGAGGGAACTGCCCCAGCAGATAAGAGAAGGGCAGCACCCCTCCCCTTCCCTGCTCAGTGCCTCCCAGTACGCTCCCAGTTCATACGACAGGAAAGTGGCCACTGGGCTGCACACCCAGCCCTTCCTCCCAGACCGTATCAGAACAGATCCATCCCTGTAAAAGCAGCCTATGACTTTTTTTTAAAAAACAAACTCTTACAAGAGGTGACCTGCCACTGTTTATATATCAATAGAAGTTGGTAGAGAGGAGAAAGTCAAAACATAATTTAATAATTGTATTAATATACTTCACAATAAACTTAAAGCAATTAAATGGCCACAGGATATCCACCTGGCAGAAGATTTGATACCAGAATTTATCTGGAAAGTCAACACAAGGGTACTGTGACTAAACTGTATTCTGACCTTCAAAAGTGAAATATATCTTGAATGCTCAATTTTGGTACTGTTAGATTTCTTTCTTCCAGCTTTTAATTTATTTCCATTCAGAATCATAATGCTGCAATTCACGCGCCAATTTCGAATGGCACAAAAGGGCTGCAGCAGTTTCTGCCACAGTTTTTTGCTGCTGTGGGACACCAAATACACGTCAGTTCTCACATAGCAACCATTTTCAAACAAAAAGAGGCAGCAACGACAACCAAACACTGCTGCCGGTGACTCTTAATCTGCTTCTCCAACACAGATCACAAGAGGGACTCTAGTATCTGTAATGTAGACCTTGGCGGATATAAAAACTGCTGTTATGCATTTCATTTAAAGGAAAACAATGCTCCTCAAAGTTAAACAGAAACACTGAATGTAGCTAACAGGTCAAAAACACTGTCCTTATTCATATAGTGGGATTGTCACTGAAGTCACTGGGTAGGAAAGAATTTAATCCATGCTCTGTCTTTTCACATGCATTAGAAGAGACGATTGAACTCATATTTACCTCTTCACGGGTCCACCTTGTTTTTCCTAAATGACGTTTTCCAGCTTTCGGAAGCAGACCATCATAATCGTGATCGTACATCTCAACATCTTCATCATCATCATCACTACTATATATACTGCAGAAGGAAACACAATGAGACACAGAGCCGAACATGAGGACTTGAGCTACTTAACTACAAAGCACACAAAAACCACTACAATCTTCACAAAGATTATACAGATAAAAGTTATAAAACTTGCACAACAAGATTTTGTTCTGCATTCTGTTGTTCTAGTATTCTGAACTGGTTCTGCTGTTTTTGGTATCCACAGATACAAGCATAGGGCTGGCAACCTTCTTACTGCTGTGCATGTTTAGACCTGCTCATACTGTTAGATCAGTGGCGAATTACACATTTGGCAAACTTTCAACCAATGAAGGTTTCAAATTAAAATACAGTGTTTGGGACAATGAAGAGAACAAGAGGCTGTGTCCATTACACGAATGCATACTCAAAATCTTTAACTTGTGCCACACATTTTGAAAACTACTGGTTTTGTACATTTAATAGAACAAATAGCTATACAGCTCCCAAACAAGACAGACTGGATAAATACAAAAAGCTAAGCCATGACAGCCTTGTTAGAGAATATGTTTATGATCCCAATATGTAAAGGCAGAAGTTTCTATAATTTACTGAACTAAAACCAATAAGTGGTAGCATTAGCATGCAGTAAACTTTAATACGAAATGTGCCTGCCATTCAGAGGTCTAGACAGACAGGGACAAGTTGAGGACAAGTGTGTTTAATAACCTGCAACTAACAAAGAAATGATTGAATCATTTTACACAACACATTTTCCTAACTCATGACTTTATTGCCTCTTTATTTACCTCTACTCCATTTCTGAATACCTCATACTGGTTTTGAAATACTCTGCTACTCACTTAATACATGACTAAGGGATTTCCCCAGAGGCTATCTATGGGCAGAAAGAGATCTATTATTGTTTTTCACAGGCAGCACTTGCTCTATCCAGTTAACGAAAATTAAAACTGCATATTCTGCAATAGGAGCTGTCTTGCTGGTGGGTAACATTTTATTTCCAACTTTAAGATATAAACAGAAGTTTTGAAACTTTAGCTAAGAGATAATAACCACAGCATTAGAAGAGACAATGTCACAGTGTGAGACAAGTAACTGTGCTATATTTGAAGGTGTTAAAGTATGAGTAAAATATTCAAATGAAAAGGGTTTTTTCATAATAAAACAACCAGCCTCACCATATAAAAGTGAATTACTAGGCACAGTTTTTCCTGTCAATCTGTTTTCAGGGGATCACTTTTTAACTGAAGCATACAGACTGTTTGCCAAGATGCAAACACCTCCAAAATGCAAGCAGTTAAACATATATTCTTTTAAAGTATACCAGGCTAATCACACCTTAAACCTTCAACCCTGTTTTCTGGTCTGTGGCATGCACCATGAAAAATATGCTACAGGTAAGAAGTTTTTCAGAACCTGCAGTGATGTGTGGGGCCTTCCCTGAGCCACTGCCAGGTGGTCCCCGGACTCATCGAACAGTCCCATCACCTCCATCCTCAATTCACCACCACGACGCCTCAGTCCTAGGTCTTGCCTGGCCCCACATATCACTCCTGGCTCCTGGCCCCTTGCAACCTACTGGCATAAGCAGTGGCTGAAGACCCAAAGTAACATGCCAGGCAGGCGTTCCTTTTTGGCAGCTGTGGTCCCCCAGACTTCAGTGAAGCTAATCGCTTGAGCAAAGCTCCCAGTCTCCTGTTGGGATGGGCTCAGCTCCATCCCCCTGCTGCTGTTCAAAGCAGAGGCACTTTTCTAAGTGACACACCGGGACAGCTGGGTGACTGCCTTTATGCCATAGGAAGTTTTGTGGCTCAGCTTCCAAATATCATTTTGAAAACTAGTTTCGCTGATAGTAAAAGCACCAGGTACGCATCCAACGGAGTGACGCCTCCTATGCCGTGTAACATTACAGGCATATCAAAGAAATGCAGCTCCAAAACAGGACGAGAACATTAGCCATGAACAGGTTAAAATAATTTAAATGTGATGCCAGTAATGTAAATGATTTATTTAAGTAACCAAGGCCTTGTTGCACCGCAGAACTGAGTAAATCCCAGTGTATTACCTGTGCTCTCCAGCAGGAGAAAAGGGCCTCGGGATTTTAGGACACTCGGCAGCTTCTTTACGAAACCAGCCCCCCTCCGCACTGCTCTAAAACTTTATTTTCCACCACCGTCCCCAGCCCCGAAATCTCCCCCGGGAGCGGCACCAGACAGCCCTGCGCCCGAGCGACCCAAAGGGCTGCAGTGCCCCTCGCCGCGGCTCCCGGCGCCGTCTGAGCACTCCCCGGCCGCGGCAACGCGGCGCTTCTCGTCAGGGCAACCGGCTTGTGCAACGATACGGGGGCCAAAAGAAAAAAGGAAAAAAAGAAAGAAAAAACGAAGGACGTCGGAGAGGAAATGACTCGCTGCTGCTACCGTGATTGAAGGAATTCGGGCACCAGCGCCGCGGGGCCGAGCCCGCTGCTGCCTCCGCGCCGCGCCGCGCCCCGCCCGCCGGGGCGGCCCCGCCGGCGGCCCCGCTCCGCTCTGCTCCGCGCCCCGCGGGGCAGGCGGCCGCCGCGCCGCCCTGCAGCCGTGGCGGGGCTGCGCCGCCGAGCGCGGCTGCCCGCGGAGCGCCGCCGCCCGCTGCGCCCCTCCGGGCGGCGCCCGCGAGGCGGGCAGCGCCGTCCCTCTGCGCCGGGAGAGACGGGGCGAGTGATTCATATCCAGCCACGGCGACACCCTCCCCCCCCCCCCCCCCCCCCGCGCTCCGAAAGTCCGGCCCGGCGCTCGGCCCGCTGCAAGCCCCTGCTCCTCCAAAACGCTCCCCCCCCCCCGGAGCCCTGCAGCCCGCCGCGCCAAGCGCGGCCTCAGGCCAGACAGCAAAGCCCGGGAGCGGGGCTCTTTCCCCTGTCACAAACCCAGCAGAAGGGGAGGGAGGAGGGGAGGATGCCGGGCTGCAAAGAGAAAGGGGGGGGAAGCCTCTCCACGTGTCCGACCCGCCGTCCCCAGCTAATTAGACAACAACCGCGCACTGTGCGCCCGCCCGGCGGCAGCGGCAGCGGCCACGAGGCGCTGCTGCCCGGCCCGGCCCCGCCCGGCCCGGCCCGGCCGTCCCCGGCCCCCTGCCGCCCCCGGCGCGGATCGCCGCGGCTCCCCAGGCCGGCGGCGGTGACAGCTCCCGCCGGACGCCCCGTCGGAGCCGCGGCCCCCGCAGCCGCCGGCCGGCCCGCGCCGCCGCGCCCCGGCATGTGCCGAGCGGCGGGTGCACGAACGAGCAAAGCCTCGCAGGGCAGAGCTGCAAGCGCAGAGGGGAGCGGGCAGAGCCGCGGCCGTGCGGGCGTGGGGGGGGGAGGTTAAAAATAGAAAAAGAAAAGGAAAAAAAGGAGAAGAAAGAAGAAATGCATCCCCAAAGCCAGGCGCGCTCCCTGCCCGCCGCCCCTCACCTGACATCCCACCCCCGCCGGCAATGAATGAATGAGCCGGGAACGCGCTACCTGCCGCCGCCGCGCCAGACCGACATTTTCCTGACTTACAGCTGCCCAGCGCCCACGTCCAGGCGGACAGAGAGCCCCGGGGAGGGAGGGGGAAGCGCGGCGCGGCCCCCGCTCCGCGGCGCACGCAGGGCCCCGCGGGGGCTGCGCGGGAGGAGCCGCGGAGCTGCCAGCCCTCCGCGGAGCGGGGCGGGGGGGCATCGCTCCGTGTCGGCTGTCGGGACGGGGGGCGGAGTGGCCCAGGTGAGGGGCAGCGGCGGGGCTGCGCCTCGGGCGAGCCCCTCTGCTGCTCCTTCCCTCGGCCCCTCGCCCGTCGGGCGGGCGCGGCGAAGCACCGACGGAGCCCCCTGCGCGCAGAGAGCCGCCGCCCGGCGGGGCGGCCGCCCGCCCGTCCGCCCGCGACCCCCGGCGTTACCTGTGCCGGGGTCTCCGGGCCATCCTCGCACCGGCCGCTGGGGGAGGAGGCAGGGAGGCAGGTCGGGGGCCGCCGCGCCGGCCGCCGCGCCCTGCTCCGGGCTGCGCCGAGGCGCTCCGCCGCCGCGCACTGAAGTTTTGAGGAGCAGCAGGAGGAGGAGGAGGAAACAGGTTGAGATTAAAGAGTAAACTCTGTAAACAGAGTGCCATCAAACAAAGAGCTTTTGGACACTCCCCCTCCCGCCAAATCTGGCGCCCCTGCAGTGCGCAGGCGCCTGGCGCCGCGCGGCGGCCCCGTGCCGCGGCGGCGGGGCGCGGGCAGGCGCGGAGCGGCGCGGAGAAGCGCGCCCGCCCGCGCCCGGCGCGGCCCGCGGCGCCGCGCCCCCACCCGCCCGGCAGCGCCTGCTGCGCCGCAGCCCCTCGACGGGCTAAAAACCCTGGTCCTAAAACCCTTCACACCCCCTCTCCCCCGCACCCCCCGCGGAGGTGTGAAGGGTTTAAGTGATGAAGCCGTCGGAGGTGGAGGGGGGGGGTCGCCCGTCGACCTCAACTGCCCCCCCAGCCCCGGCACACACACAGCCTCAGACGACGGAGGGGCGTCCCGAAGGACGGGGGTGGAGGGCTGAGGGGGACAGCGCCGCTGTGCAACCCCCCGCCCCCGCCGCCGTGGGGCGGGAGAGGGGTGCGTGCCCTGGGCTGGCCAGTGCCTCCCGCAGCCCGGGGGGCGACCCTGGCGCCCCGTGCACCTGCTATGGGGCGGGCTGCGCTGGCTGCGGGGACGGCAGCCGGCCGAGAGGGTCAGCGACCCCCGACAGAAGATGAAATAAAACGAGGGAGGGGGCGGGGGGAGGCTCGCTGGCCCCGGGCGGGGTGAGTGCGCGCTGCCGTCCCGCGGGGGATTTTTACTATAGTTCCCCGGGCTGCTGCCAGGACGTGGATGCTGCCTGCCGCCGCCGCCTCGGGAGAGACGGTGGGTGTCGGATGAGCTCCAAAGAACACGTTTTTTGATACAGAAATGAGTCAGGACGTGAAAAATGGCGAAACATGCAAAGCTCCCAGGCTCGGCTGCAGTTTGAAAAACCCGGCGCTTTGCAGCGGTTCCTCAAAGGCTCCCGGCTCATCAATGCGCCGCGCCGCGGCAGAGCCTCCCGCCGCCGGGGCCGCCCCGAGGGACCCGCGCAGGCTCCGCGACGGGGCGCGGCGCCCTCCGCGCCCTCGCGCGTCTCCTAACGCGCTGCCGCCGTGCGGGCGCGCAGCCTGCCCCGCCGCCGCTCTCCTCCATCTCTGTCCTTCTCGTCACCCCAAATTAGCCGGGGGGGGGGGTGTGCCGGGCAGCACCCGTTTGCCCACCTGTGAAATGAGTCTGTGCGCCGGGGGGGGGGGGGAGTGCAGGTGCAGCGCGGCGGGAGCCGAGAGGGTCCCTTGTCCTTGGGAAGAGCGCAAGAACGCTCTGCTAGCGGGGGAGTGGTGTTGGTAGTGACTGGGGAGAACTGGGAAACCAAAGATAGGGATAAACCCAGGCCACCTCGTGAGGTGTGCACTGGCATCAGCAGAGAGCAACGCCATGCAGATCCCTTGGATTTTGGAGGGTTTTTTTCTAATAGAGGCATCTTTGGGGAGCAAAGCAAGTCAGCAGGCCAGAGAGAATATACAAAAATTATGTTGGCTCCTAACAAAGCACATCTGGGTGTCCATACTGTACCTAGGCACGCTTGCTGGATGTTGCGGATGCTATGTTCCCTTCATTTGGAAAAGAACGTTAATCATGCAATATCAAAATAATAAAAATCCACCAGAGCAGAGTTTTGTTTGGAAAATATTGCTTTCATTGCTGATGATGGGAATGATACTTCTACAGCTCTGCGTGGATCTAATGTTGAATTCTTTGTAGAAAGCTCCTTAAATCAAGAGTGACTTCTGAGAGCCACTTGGCTGGTGAGTATAGCTTATGTAAATAGGCCTGAAGCCAGGCCTATAGTCAATACAGCTGTAAGGGTGTGAAAGGAATCATCAGATCTGCTGTTCCAAGTACCTTTTACTTACCGAGAATATCTCTTGTTACTCTCTGTGACTGAAAATGTACAATTCACTGAAGTGGTATGGTTATGTTGCCTACCATTTCCCATAGAGGTACGATCTAAAGTGTGAAAGGTTGTATCTCTTCCTGCTTCTGCGTGAAACATTTTCCCTTGTTGATTTTTGCAAATATTTCAATGTTAACTGAGACAAATCCGCCATCTTCCCGATTTGGATGTAAATTTGCTGAAATAAATGCAAAGAATGTCTATTATTGCTCTCAAGAGAACTCTTAATATGCACAATTTTCTTCTGAAGGTTTCATGTAAGACTATATTTCTTCTCCAGTGACTCTGAAAAAATACTTTTTTCTTCACAGAATATGAAAAAAGACATTTGGTTTATAAAAATACATGAAATCACAAATAAAGCATGGTTTTACTGAGTTGAAAATAAAGAGGGAAATAAAACCTTCTCCCCGATGTAAAAACCAGTTTTCCCTTAGTCTGCCTACATAAAAGCTACTAAAATCAGCAAGGCATGTGTATGCACACTGCTGGTGTTGCTTCATTCTTAATGCTTAAAATTTAGCTAAAATGAGTCATGGCTCTACCATTTTTTTTTTCTTTTCTGAGCATGTATACCTTGAGGCAGTATGTGGTGTGAGGGTTCTTTTTAATATATCCCTGTCAAAGCCCTAAAGAGAAAGAAATCATGCTTCTACATTTCAATTTACAGATGATATACCCTGGATGTGCAGTAGCAGACCTCTTCTTCTATTACCCTTCCAAGTTCATTAGTGATGTCTCTGAGCTTATTTATAGCAATTGCATTAACTGATAGACTAACTGTAAACAGTATAACTACATGTTCTGGTACACAAATTATATAAGCAATTTCGTAAAAGTAATTATATAAATGGTAAATACACAATGAATTACTTGATTTCCTCCACCTCCACTGCAAACGTAAACCTCAAAATGGAGTTAAAGGCATGTTTATAGAATTTCAAAAATCCTGATTAAAACATCAAACCCAGGATGTGTTGTGTTCATCCTTAATATTTTCCTGTTGTGATCCACTGTTTAGCCGCATGATTTGGGCTGTGTACTGTCAACCTCAGCCAGGCATAACCAAATGGATTGTAAAGGAAATTTATCTGGGAGAAGAGTAATAGCAAGCCCTTACTCTGGGATCTTCCAAATGGAAAGGAGGTAGTTGTATACCTTCTTTTCAGATTTTGGAAAATCCCAGCAGTAATCTTGATGTATGCATTGCTCCTACTTTTTCTGAGTTTGTAACAGAATCTTAAAGGAATATGGTCCTATTAGTGTCTTACAACATGTATGCTCTTACACATTTTTTTTCTGTATATAATCACATACATTATAAACGGCCACCTGTCTTTCCCTCTGGTCTGATGGCCTCTTAGAATACCAGAAGCATTTTTATAAATACTTGTTAATATATGCACTTTTTGTTTACTTTCAGCCTGTACAAGGAAAATCAGTAAGCAACTTTCACTTTTTTAGTTTCACTTTTAGACTCGGTACTGCAAAGTTTCAAATGCAGTTGTGGTATCTTTATCATTGAAAATCAGATGTTTTTTGATATTTTGGCCAGAAATGTTTTCAAAAAATGTTCTTAACACATGCGAAGCAAAATGCAAATGTACGTTTTCCTTTAATGTAGACTTCCTAACATAGTTTTTCTTGAAGGAAGATAAGAGGAACGATTAAAGTCTCTGGGGCGGGACGCAGGAGACTGGGGTTTAACTCTGGCCGTATCACAGATCAAGTCACTTAGAGACACGCGTTTAGCCAGCTTCCCTTACCCGTAGCTATAGGTTATGCCCAAGGATCTGCACGCATGTTGTTGTTGCAATAAAACGTGTTGGGAGTGCAAGCGCGGTTGGCCCCTGACTTCCTGATGGGTACCTGCTGCAGAGGGGGCTCGGGGCGTCCCCACGCAGCTCTGCATGCGCGCGGGGGACACTGTGAAGGAGCACGGGGTGGGGGTGAACGGCCACCAGCCGCCCTGCCGAAGGCGGACCTGCCATGGGAGTCGTTTGGGCCAAAACGGGCGGCGAACTGTGGGCCAGCAGAGGTTCGGTTGCCTCCGCACCATCGTGGAGGTTGTGCTTGCAACCGGGCTGGAAATCCAGAGAGAGGGCCATGAGCCCTTTCCAGAGAGGAAGCTGTCTCAGGAGCTGGAAACAAGATTCCCTCTGCCAAGCTAAGCAGAGCGCTTCCTGGCTGAAGATAGTAACTGCATTGGCCACGATCTCTCCTGCAGGACTAGCTGCCGCTCCCAGTCGAGCTTTGCAGCGCATCCATGTGTTCAAAAAGGGGAAGAGGAGCTCTGCTGCCTCTGCTGCTCCAGCTGTGGAGTCTAGATTTTAAGCTTCTCACCTCTTTTGACAGGTATTCCTGGTTTCAGTACATGCAGATTTAGGAGCCCGCAATACCACTGCGTTACCTTGTTATTATACCAGAGCACTGCAAATCTGCAACACATTCTGGTATAAAACTAGAATGAGACAGCAATGATTCAGGCTTACCTGTTGAGTGTTTTTTTTTTTTTTTTTTTTTAAGTACAGTTAACTTTAGCTCAGGTCAGGTAGTAATAAGAATCCAGTGATAAGGTTAGACTGAATCAACTGAAATTTTATATGAAAAGGATAAACCACAGAATGAGATAACTATTTCCTTTCCTAGTATAAAATGTAGATTTTCCTGATGGCAAAGCCTTAGATGATCCTGTTAGCTGCAAAGGTAAGGGAAACTCGGCAGGGACCAAATGCTTTGTGCGGCTACTGGGGGAGGACAGCAGGTTAAAGCTGTGTAATGTTAGACCGAAGGGAAGGGGCGTAACTGGATGAAATTGGGACCCTGAGTGAAGGGGCAGAGGTAAACCTTCCACTTCCATGCAGAGGTTCTTTTCTTGTGGTAAACCCTCTTTGTGTGTGCGTGGCTTGGAAGGAGAGCAACGCCTGAGGCCTTCCAACTGCAAAAATAGAGTACTGTAGGAACTGAACATATGTTGTATGAAAGCTGTTTATTTCATTTGTTCTTAAATGGCACCATATAGAAGGCACAAAATCGGGCTTGGGGCAAATGACACCAGTTCGTTAGACCTCAGCGGTGCTGCACATCTAGTGGACTGCCCAGACACAGTGGACTGATGGTGCTGAAAGCTCAGTGCCCCCTGTGAAAAACTAATCCACTTCTACTTAAAAACCTACATCATCACATAGAATGACTTTCTTTTTTCTTTTTAAAGCACAGGACTAACACTAAGAAGCATTTGTTGCCTGTAGAGCTCTTTCATCCACTCCCATCATGCAGGATACTATATGTTTTCTTGCCTTTATTTTATTGTTAGCAGCTGGTATTTCAAAGGCAACTGTGGTAATTATTTATTTATTTGTTTAAAACACGATGTGATAAAAATATTAGTCAGATCTGAATAATAATAGAGAATAGGACAAATAAATGCAACACAGGCAAGTAAGTTTATATTCTTAAGTGATTCATTTAAGCATGCTAATATGTCAAGAAATAGCAACATGCCTTTCAAAATGATAAAGTAGCCCCTCTGCACAAAAGAAGTGGTTTGCTGTATGTACCCGGTTTACCCAGAGGGTGCGGTTACTACCGTGTGTGCCCAGCCGGCAAGCCGGGGCACTTTTGTTCTGGAGCTCCTTGCACGCGTGTCCTCTGACAGAGGTGCACCCTTGTGCGGGGACAACAGAGAATTCAGCCTACTTTATTTCCCCTCCGTTTTTTTTGCTCTTGCAAAGGCAAAGTCATTCCGTCGACGGCTCTGGGGTTCTCTGGTTTGCCCTGCTGTGGCTGAAAGCAGAGTTTAGCCTATAGCCACGGTAGCGTAGCTTGAGCGTAGGCACGTGCAAGTGCAGTCGCTTGCTTGTGCAATGTAGAACGTACCAATGTCTCATCCACGCCAACTGCTTAAGTTTGCCTGATTTTTTCACTCACGTGCTGCTGGAGATGCCCGACTCTCCCCTTATAGCGGGCTTTTTCCCTTCTTGTTCTTGCTACATTGGGAAGAAATAGAGTTAGTTGATTTACACTGGTTTAAATGAGAGGATAGACAGTCTCTTGCCTTGCCAAACCCGTTGTCTATAGCAGTAATGAATTTCTTCTTGTATTGGAAGATATGTAAAGGAGATGCGTGTCCTTCTGTGGTCCTAACTTGCCTGTTGTAGTCTCTTCTTACAGGTTTTGTTTTTATAGGTTAACCTGCTATTAACCCCATCCTGTCACAGCTATGTAATACTTTATGCACAAAATCATATATCTCACTATCATTTTACTATCGTCCAATGTTTTATTTATTTGTAATCTTCCCCCTCTCAGTCTTTCTGCAAACATTGGACTAACTGAATATTGTGAAGTGGAATCAATCTCTCTCTTCTTTTTGTATGTTCCTTCACACTTACCCTACCGCTATGGTGGCCTAATGTAGGCTAGATGGTGAAGCTTTTCATTTCTCACTGTATTTGTTTTACAGCCTCAGGCCCTGTGTCACTCTTTTCTGTATTAGTCAGCAGGAGGTGGCAAAAGATTGGCAAGAAAAGTCATTTTTTCGGGCCAAGACAGAATTAATCACCTCCATTTTATACCTTGCAACCCTTGTTACCCTCTGCTGTTTAAGCACTTGTCAAATTATGTTTTCAGTAATGTTGTGTGTACAAATAACATTGTTCTTGTTCCAGTCTTCTTTGTGCCCATGAACATTTCCATCTAATTCAATTAAGCTAGTCCTGTGTCACCTCACTAGTTTTGAAAGAAGTTTGCTGGATCCCAGGTACAAATAAGACTAAGGAATTAAGTAGGTGGTCTAAGTAGTTAAAAAGGTGGACTAATTAATTACTAGGTGATCGCTATTACTTAGATAACTTTGAAACAGTCACTATGCTATTACTGAGTATTAGTGTCCAACAAAGGCTGTGTAGGGTGTTTGAAAGCACATTCACAGTGTGTCTTCTGGCAGTAACTTTTCAAATGGCGTGTAACATCACATCTGCATTCATTTACATTCACTGTTTTTTCAGTGCTGTAAATGCTTGGGGACCTGCAAAAATATTTCCTGAGCTCCCTGGTAAATGTTGATTGACAGCATTCAAAAACTTGAGGTTTGAGGGCTCAGCTGGAAAGAGAAAGGATGATCAAAAGTATTGAAAAGCCTTATCTTCAGATTCCTAAAGATACGAATCCTAAATAAAGGCACCTAAAGAAAGCCTATGTGCTTATTTATCTTTAGGGATTTGGGCCTTCCCAGCTAATTTAAAGAAAGGGTTACTTCAGTAATGACATAGGCGAATCGAAAACTAGGTCTACTGCAAGACTGACTGGCTGAAAATGCTTGGTTTTTGTAGCTCTGTTGTGCAGGAACTACAAAGATAAATTGTGAAAATGAAAACAGCTTTAGAAGACAGGTGTCAAAATGGAATTTTCTGTGCTTTCCTTTACTTCTCCCTTTAGTGAAGACCGGTTAGTTATATAGAAAACGATACTTGGAAGACTCCTTCTTACATTTCTTATTTAGATACCTTAGACTCCTGCTGTGCACTAGCTTGTACACATAAAAGAAGCCATTAACTTTTGTATTTACACTTTCAGTGCTTTCATTATGTTCATTACTAATGGTTGCACTTTCTGGACACCATGGTGTTTGTGTCCCTGCTCTTTAAAGTTTTATGATTTCTGTTTTGTGCTTCCCATATGTTTCCGGGGAGAATTCCCTTCTTTCTTTTACTAGTCTTGTTTCTGCTTGCTCTTTTTTGTGTATGCCAATTAATAAGGAAGACTGTGTGTGTGCTTCCCCTCCCTATGGCACAGTGTGGTTTTCTCTAGCTCTCACTTTCTGTGAAAAGTAGGCCATCTACTGTTGCTTTCTAGTATGGATTATAGATCACCCAGTAAGTGGCCATATTATGCACATATCTTGGAAGATGTATTTCACAAGTGGAAAGCATATTCTTCTATTTATAGGACACATGACTTTCCAGAAGTGTTGTAATGAAAAGGTCTCCCTAACCCACTGAAATCCTATCTATTTCTTTTTTCTTCTTTGCATTTTTTTTAGTGGTAAACAATATATTTGGGTCATATATCCAGCTCCCATTATCTTACAGTTTGTGACTGTGTAAAGTAGACAGTGGTCAGTGGTCAAGTTTGTTCATCTAAAAGTCTTCCCCAAAATGAAGTTTTATGGAGGTATACATGAAGCCCTCATCCCACTCCCACTGAAGTTACAGGAGGTGGCACATGACCAGCTAACAATTTAGACAAGTGCTAGTGTCAGGTTTTGTCAGTTTAGCACATTTTTTGGGTGTGTTTTTTTTTTAAGTGTGGTTTTGAACAGAAAAGTGACTTTAAAAATTGAGTCTTTGTACTACACATATCTATTCCCCATATGTCTTCTGAGTCATATCTGGATAGTATGTTGAAAAAAAACCAAGCTCTAGTGCTGTCAGCACTGTAAAGCGTTCAGAGCTGTAAAAAGAGAGCTGGACTATCATCTGCCCGTTGTACCACCAACCAGGTCAGCAGTTGGGTTCTGATTCCTCAGTTATTTTTGGAGATGCTACAGAAACTGAGCCTCAGAAGTGCTTAACTTTTCTGAGGTGAACTTGCCGAGGGGGCATTTGTCTGGACTTCAGTTTGATGAGGTTATTACTGCTAAATGAGAATCAGTTACAGCCAGATAAAACTTTCCTGGCCATAGCTATACATTTAGGTCAATATTGGATATTTCTTTCATTCCTTCATGTGCAGATTGCCCAAGTAACTGTGACTTGCCATGCATTATTATTATTGGGAAAAACTTTCTTTACTTAAGTCTGCAATAAAGTGTTTGCTACTTTGCCCATTAAAAATAAAGCATGAGTATACTATCTTTTTATACTCGGTTCATTTTTTTGTTCACTTGCTATCCCTTTGTGTTTTCGTGTAGAACTTTCACTTAAATTGTTTATTCTGATCTTAGGGAAATTAGAATTTTCAGAGATATTCCCTTTTCTCAATTAGAAATACAGGTATGATGGCAGTCTCTCCAGGGAGTGGTTTTTCTAAATCTGCCTACTTTACATAAGCAAAATTACAGAACAATTCCATCTTCCTGAGTAAATATCTGCTTATCTTTCAACTGGTCACTAGCAGAGAGGTAGTAAAAGTACCTTTAAAGCTCTGAGAATGGTAAAGCAAGATTCATCCTTAGTGGTTAGTGGGTAGAAATATAAGGCAAGTAGTGGCAGCTCCCTTGTCTTAAAGAAGACAGTTAGGGAACCAGCTACATTGCTGCAGGGGATACATATGAATAAATAAAGCATCTATCCTTACAAATCTATCACTTGGCAGATGTTGTTTTAATTTGATGAGGAGGCCAGTATCTGCTTATATGCCTAGCCTTTGCCCAAGTACAACTGGATAGCCAGGACTCAGCTCTCAGAGTGAGGAACTAAGGGTTTGCTGTGGCCACACACCAGCTAAGTGCCTGTATGGATCTGTGACAAATGACTTCTCGACAGGCATGCAGGAACCATCTGATTACATAGGAAGGAGTAGAAATTAAACTCAGATCCCCTTAATCCCAACATAGTAAACTGAAACACACACGCGCACTTTCTTTCCTCTGTGGTGCCAGTGCCTTCTAGAGATCAAGAACGAAGCTGAAGGCTTTTACTTGTGGTTAGGAAAAAGACTCCTAATTCATGAGGAGTCTGGACCGGACTGAGGAACATTTTGAATATTTCTAATGTAAATGGTGCAATAGCTAGCAATATCAATGCTTGATATCAAATGGTCTATCTCTGGTTTTCAGACTTAGCGAAATGAATTATCATGAGCTCATTACTCTGCTTAGTGCTGTACTTCAGGCTGCTTTAAACTTGGGAAGAAATCCTGTATCAGTTCTAGTTCACCTGTTCACAGGTGAACAGGCAACTGCACAGGATAAAAACTTTCTACTGCAGTCGATATGCATTAAACATATTTTTACATTTCACACTAGCAGTCTTTATTGGAGGTTAGTTCTGTGGCAAATCATGTGATTTTCTTGACCTTACATATTTCTGGGCCTTGCAAGCAATTGAGGCAAAGTTGCTAATTCTGTTTAGATGTGTGTTGCTAGGTGCTCCTGTCAGTACTTCAGCATTTTCTGAAGATAAATACTTACATGATTTTGCTGAGACACATTTTACTGTGATTTTTGCAGATACTGTTCATCTTTGCTCCCCATGCAAATGCTCCAAATCTCACACATGTTACAAAGACTCAGAGTCAACTGGACATTGATATAATAAAATCTGTACAACCTCTATCTTCTGCAGATAGATAGATTTTTTTTTTTCAAATGTTGGTCACTGAAATGGCAAGTGCTTTTCTGTGAAGTCTGTTTTATTTAGCTGACATTACAGGGACTGATCTGTAATAACTGCCAAGGAAGGATCATCTTGTCTGCACATTTCTTGCAGGCTCTGCCTTTGCTTGAGGATATTGAGGGCTGGTGATATAGAAAATATATCTTGCCAGCAAAATTTTCAAAGCTTGCCCTGTAAGCTGTGGTCCTTTTCTCTCTTTCTTTCTTTCTTTTTTTATTTATAATAGTTCCTCTGGAATTCCCCAGTAAGAAAACTCTTAACCTTTCCGGTGACACTGTAGTTGTACTTGGCATCCATACAGTTAATAAGTATTTTGTGTAATATTCTAGCCCAGCTGGCTACTTCTTTCCACCTAGTGCACAAAGACTGATATCCCCTCTTCTCCCAGTCTTCTTCAGACAAAGGTGGCATTATCAGAAAATCACCCCTTTTGTCAGAATTCAGTGATTCTCAGGCTTTTTTTCTTTTTTTTCTTTTTCTTTCTTTCTTTTTTCTTTTTTTCTTTCTTTTTTTTTTACACTTGTTCCAGGCTAGTATGGAAATACTGTGGTTCTTTTCAGCAGTTTCTAAAACCCTCAGGGCCATCCTGTCTTCTATTTTCAGTTTCCTCTCCAGGTCTTAGGGATTACCCTAACCCTATAAATGAGTATGAAGTTAGCTTGTATTTAGTGATTCATTGCTGTTTAGAAAGGTGCAGCATTTTGTGACTATTTACTCTGCCAGGTTTTGGTCAGCCATATGTGTTTTATTTGTTACGACTCTTTCCAGAAGAACAATGGCCTGTAGGTTACCCTGACTCTGTGGTGGTGCCTTTGCTTTCTTCCACAAAATAAATGTATTTAGAATTATGTTGCTGTAATTGGATGGCATGCTGGGGTACTGATTGTTATGAAAACTTTCCATGGGGCAATGTTGCACATGACTTTGGAGTATATGGCCCCAACAGTCTATTAGCAGACATCTTTTGAAAAGAACTAGTCGTAGAAGTCGTTCACAATTTCATACATGAGAGGAAAGAAAGAGAATTGTTGAAATCTGTGTGGGAAGTAGCAACACCAGGAATACTCTTTGTTTTATAAGAAAAAAATTTTAGGCTATGGGCTACATTAAGCAATACTCTTTGTGGAGGATATTAGAAAAGACGCATCATTCTGTATTCCTTTTCTTTATGATACAGATGAGCTGACTGCGGAGAATGACCTCAGCATTGCTGGAGACAACAATGAAACTCCCAGAAGATTCATTTGTAGAGTACGTATCTTCATCTTGTGTCATTTCACAGGAGAACTGCCTGAAACATGCAAGCTACTTCCCTTTGCATGAGGAAGATGCTCTCCCCTTGCAGTTATCTTCTGCTCTCTCTGAATTAGTAATGGTGATGTAGGTGCTGATTCAAGGAAATATTTTTGCGCTTGATAACCTTAAGGAAACACTCCAACCTCCTTGACCTCATTTTAATTAAGCACATGCCAGAGAACTGTACTGAGTACAGAGGGCCTGAGTCAGCCTTCCTAAATTGGCCTCTTTGGATGAAAAGCTTGGGAAATATTGCCAGTACCAAAAGAGTAACTTCAAAATTAAAAGTATTGGCCAAATGGGGAAATCTGAAAATAAGCATCATTAGCAAGGGATTAAGCTTTACCCAAATCTTCTTGAAATACCACATCTTGAAGAAACATATATAACTGCCTGATGGCTTTGGGAAAGTGGCTAGCTGAACACATTACTGTCCTCTGTGGATTTTTTTTCAGTTTGTTTTTGATCTACATGTAAGCCATGTTGTTTCACCATGCAGGTTCTGTTATTATCGCTGCATTTCGATCCCTTGGCTAGTTCTTCCAGACCTTGCTGAGAAATGAGAGCTGATGCTGCTCTGCACCACAGCTGTAAGGAATTGCCGCTCCAGCTTTTTATTCTTCTTGGCTCACAGTTCAAGAGGCTCACATTCTTTCAATGGTCCCTTCAGACTTCTCTATCACTTCTGTTGTTACAACATTACAGCTCAAGGGATTGTTAACCTGTGACCTTCCTCTGCACAAGGTCTTGACAAACAGTCATTGCGCGTTGTCTCATCTGTAAACTGGCCTTTCATGTCTGGTTCTCCCACTGAGCTATCTTGGCTAACATTAGTGTGTTTTAGCTTGGATTCGTAATGAAGATCATTGTGTACCAGCTCTGACAATAGAAGCACCCGGCCTGTTCTGAAGCTCATAGGCTTACCATGAATTAGGAAATCCACTTTCCAGGCTTCATCAGTGCTATCCACGCAAGTAACAGAGCCAAAGAAGAATGGCTCTGCATGTTCCTTCCTAATGCCTTTTGTTCAGCACGTGACTGAAAAATGACCTTTCCTTGGGCATTTCCTACGTTTTGCATTTCTAGCACGTTTGTGACCAAGATCGCTCTGTAATACTGCTACAGCTCTGATTGTATATGCTTGCATTTTCTGCATCCTTTGATTAGTTGGAAATACTTTTGTAATGTCTGTCCCGAGTACTTTGTCAAAGCCTGACTTCTTATTTCTTACGGTCATCTCAGTAGTGTTCTTTAGGGTGCCAGTGGTGTATGACTAGAGAACCGTCCATCAATTTATTTTTCAGAAATACCAATTACCAGCATGTCTCAAATTTAATCATTCTCAAAGTCATAGAGTTACATCTTGACAAGTACTTTGTAGAGTCTCCCTTTCATGTATTACCATCACATAAAGATTTATTTGGACATAAAGTTACAGTTAAGTTTCCTGGGGCTTTCAAAGTCTTTTTTTTTTTTTTTTTTTCCCTTTCTCCTTAATTAGGAAAGCTCTGATTGGCAAAGCAATGTTCGCCACTTCTTACACCATTACAGATTAAGGGATCTGCCCTACCTTTGACCACCCTGGTGTTGCAACTTGATAGCCATGTGTGAGAATTTCTTCCATTCTGATTATTCTATAACTTTGTCAGTATTTTAGTGCTTCAGAGGACTAAGACCAGAGTTATTTTTTTGTCTTTACCAGAGTTAAAGCTGTTTAGCTTGAAGTTAGTGAAAACAGTACAAAGTACGACATAAATCTTCTTACTTACAAGCCTGCTTGTATTAATTTAGCTTAGTTATCAATTAGGGATAAAGTTAATATGAATGAGATTTAGGTCATAGAGGATTTAAATTAATTTTATTGCATCAGTTCAACTGAAGGTATAGTTTTAAAATTATGTAATTTTTAATATGGACGAGGCCTCACTGGGGATATGTAAGTAATATAATTTAAAATCAACCAAACTCCCTATTTACATCCACTTCTTTTATTAATTTAATAACAAAACCTACAAGCCAAAGTACTAGGAGACAGCGTGGGACATAGGGATAACAAATACTTGACAAGTTCACATTTACTGATTAGTTGCTTCATTTCTGTACAGAGGTTTGGGCACATAAGCTTCCATTTTGAAAGTTCTGATAAGCTTAGTATGGCAGTTTCAGAGATGCTAGGTGAGGCTATGTAACAAATAGCAGAGAGGAAGCAAAAGATTAAAGATTTAGGAAAGAGGTTGTTAGAACTGATAGAGAAGTATGTGCATGTATGTGCATATGTAAGCATATATATCAATTTAGACAGATGGAATCAAGGCTCAAAATGCCACCTTAATTTAGTTCTTAGTCTTCTTACAGACTCCTTTCGTGATGTCATGTGTCTGTTTCTGTTTATAGTAGAGTCAACAGGAATTTTCTAGTCTAAATGAGAGTATGACAAAGCCTAGAACAAAATGCGTGAAGCTCCATCTTAGACAGGATGATTTCCAGAGCTGCAAATCATAGAGGTGTGATTTCTGCAAGTGCTCAAGCATAGTCATGAAGTTGCTGAAGTCACTTGTCAGACCAAGAGTATAAGAGAAGAGGATTGTGAGCTGTCACAGACCTATTGCGTGACCCAAAGCAAATCACTTAGCTTCAGTGTGTCCAGCTTGGGGACTGGTACAAGGGGTAATAAAATTACTCTTCCTTAGAGAATGTTGTAAAAATTAATCCATTAAAGTTCATGAGAGTCACTGCAACTATGGTGATATAAATCAGATGGAAAGTTACTGAAGCAAAAATAAAATCTCTGAGAGCTAGTTTTCTTGCAGAACAGTCTCTCCTGCCCCACTTCCCTCTTTTCATACAGTTGAGGTCAACAGGGGCAGAGACAGCTGTTGTGACTTTTCTGAGTGCTACTGATTTTTATTGAAGGGTATCTAGGCAATTTTCTAAAAGAGGAGCCATATTTACATCCTTCTTGCAAGCCTTCAACACTTTGGTCTGAGAAAGCTCAGCTTGGGTTTTATATCAGATATTTAGGCCTGTTTCTTCCTGGAACACAATGCAACATGAAGGATAATGCTATCAGAGATACACATACAAGTGAAACCTGATTAAATAAAGTGGGACTTCTTTTTCATCTAAATGATTCCAAACTGTTTTTCCTTAACACTTAATCATTGCAAATATCTGAACT
This sequence comes from Rhea pennata, assembly GCF_028389875.1. Taxonomy (NCBI): domain Eukaryota; kingdom Metazoa; phylum Chordata; class Aves; order Rheiformes; family Rheidae; genus Rhea; species Rhea pennata. The sequence goes on from NC_084665.1 coordinate 66,231,099, forward strand.
ATTTGTGAGAAAAACTGCCCTTGTTCATTTTTAATATTCTGATCTTTCTGTTGTGGCTTGAGAAATCTCAAAACACAGGTAGGACCTCTAGCAAGGAAGCATCTGACATCTAAAAGCAGAAAAGAAAATAAAAAAAGTGTAAATTTGGATAAAACAAATGTTCTTTTTAAAGAGCAAAGAGAAACATACCATCCCCTATTTGTTTTTTATTCTTACAAAACATGTTGTATGACAGTAACCAGAGCTTCAGCTATGAGTGATAATAGTAATAATATTATTATAGGTCCTTATCTGAAACCTACTGAAGTCAGTTAAAGGACTTCCATTGATTGCAAAGGATATTAGATCAGGCTCTTTCAGAATGTATTTTGGTCAACTTTGTCCAACCGTTATTTCATACAAGAGAAATGGGGTTTATCTCCTTTTTGCACTCTGGGCTTCTATCAGCGGAGTGACATCCAAGTAAGTGATCCAAATGCAAGAAAAGTCAAAACTGTTCCAGTAGTACAATACAGAGGGTGTGACAGTTTTTAAAGAGCCTCAACCCCATGGCACATGAGAGAGCAAGGAAGGGGAGAAAGAAAGAGTGAGAGAAAATAAATCACGGAGTAAGACTGGAAGGTAGAGAAGTAGAGAGGTATAAAAGCAGTTCGACAGTTTGTCTAAAACAAAAATAGTCCAGTCATGTTAAGACCTGAGCAGGTGGGAAAGTACAGCTTTGTAGCTTTAAAATTTTATATTGTTTTTCAGTCATAACACAAAAGAGAGTTTTAAAAAAGTGAAAAATGTTCCAGCAAGTTTCAGAACAGGAAACAGGCTATGCCAAATTATTGCTGATGCTCAGCCTTTACAGGTGTGCTTTCTCTCTCACCTCGATGGGAAATCCCCCTCATTTAATCTCAAGAAATGTAGCAGGATGATTGTAAGCAACTTCCTACCTGGTGGCCTTTTCTTCAGATTTTCAAGTGGTGGTGAGAGAACCGGAATTAAGACCCTGTAGGTTACTACATAGAGATGAAATCATATGAACTTGCACAGCATGACTGATAATGGGGTTCTGCAGGGACAGAGAGAGCCACGTATAAGGAAACATTTATCAAAGCAGGGCCCACCTGAAGCTGTTTGCCACAATTTGGTCTTTTCTCTGAACACTTTCACCCACGCTTCTCAAGAGAGCTTTCTTTACCCTTAAAGTAAGAATTAAGTTGCATGTTGTTGCATTTTAGCAGTGAAGTGTTGACTGTAAGCAGGATCAGCATTTATTTTATATTATTTTAGAATACAGATGATTCACAGGAAGAAACTTTAAAACTGTATACTATCATATGCTGTTAAAATAGGAATATCTTATAAGATACTTTATCTTCTTTTTAAGTAGTTTGAATGTTAATGGAACATACAAGCTCAGCTTCTGCATGTTACTTCAGTTTTCTTGTGGTATTTCATTTTTATTTCACTCATATTTTTATCTTTACAATGTTAACATTAATTGTAATATCATGTATGAATTCTGTTTAACTTTAGAAAGAATTACAAGTTTGTATACCCTGACGTCTTGTAAAATCTTGTGTTTTCATATAATTGTTTTGATATTTTCACAGAAACATTTTGGAATTTGTGTTATGTAGCAAACCCTAATATTTTGACTCTTTGCCTCATATTTGGAAATGCGATCTCTTTTTAACTGGCATTAAGATAACTATCAGCACCATTTTCTTCTCATTTTTCATGTGGTGCATTTGAGATTAGACTTTCTTCCTGTCTCTTGTTTTCATTCCTCTCACCCTCTTACTCCCATCCTAACGCTATGGCCATAAGAGCAGCAGCCCGGTTCTCTTCCCCTTGCGCCCTGCACTCAAATTGTGTGGGGTAGGCACTCTGTCACACAGACATTCTCCTTAATCCATTCTTCAAGCAGAAGTTTGAATCTCACTGCCACTGACTTAACAGAAGAAAAGTTGAAATAGAGTGAAAACACGATCTTTTTCCTTCCTGTAGAAGCTCAGATGCTATGAGCCTGATATTAAACCTAGACAGCTGGAACAAGAAAAAGGCCATATCTCATTCCATTTCATTTTGGAGAGATGTTGTCTTTTCATTTCATGGCTGATTAGTATAAGGGATGGAACGGAGAGTGAATAATTCAAGGAGCTCTTGCAGTAATTATGTAAACATACCGTGAGAAAATGGTCATAGTATTTGATTGCAAGTCATATATACATTGCTGCTTCTGCATGTGCAAAGAAAACATGCAACACATTCCTCTATCACTGTAATTAGAAAACATGAATTGTTAGGAAGTTTATTGTAAGTACAGAGAAAAATATTCCATGAATTTTAATTTATTTTGATTATTATTACTATTACTTCTGTTATACTCAGTAAATAAACCATTACGATTAAATTACTAGAATAAAGTAAATGAAACAACAAGATAGAACATTCTTAAGAAAAACTTTATTAATTATTTTGATTAATTTCCATCTTTTTAGATTCTTATTGCAGTGAAAGACCTAATTAAAGATTTTTTCACCAAAAGCCTGATCCAAAGCTTGTGAAAGGTAACAGGAGATGTCCCCATTCCATTAAAACTAATTGGCAAGGCTCTTTCGACAGGAGGAGTTAGATTTTGAGCTTGGGGAACTTTCCTAACTTTTGAAAATTCCAGGTTTATATTTTGCAATTTGAATTCCTGCTCATGCAAATACAGCTGTTAAAAAAAAAAAAAGAGAGAGAGAGAGAGAAAAAGAAAATCGGGTGTAAATCTTCAAGTGCTCAATCAATTATATCAGGACTTTTTTCACTAGTATATTGATTTTGTCAAAATTTTGCAAGAAATGATCAAAATGTTTTATCATTTCAATTTTCATATTCTGTATATTGATACTATGCTAACTAGATATGCATTATATACTTATTTTAACTTTTTCTGTCATAATATAAGCCAAAATCTCAAGGCCTAAAATAAATATTTTGAGTTAATCAAAACAAATATTTAGTGTATATCTCAATTTGGAAAAAAAAATCTAATATTTAAATTTTCACCCTGATTTGGGTTGAAACGTAACGGAACAATCTCAGAGTCTCACCTGGGGTGACAATTCTAAGTCTCACGGAGATGTCCCACATTCACTAGTCATATGTGTGGCCGGTCAGCCAGTTGAAGTTAATGGAAGTTTTGCCATAGAGTGAAACAGAATGATAGTTGAGAACTTTATTTGTTTTTGCTTGTGAATAAATATATTAGCTTTTCTTTTCACCCCATCAACTCCTTTCCCCTTGCACCTCCGCAGACATTTTTCATTTCATACTGCCCTGACCACTGCACACTTTGTAGACCACCGTGGTCCATGCAGCTTGTTATGTGCCACCTAGTTTTTTCTCTCATGATCAGAGTATGTCTCTCTATATGAGTTATCTTATTGTGATGCTTCTTGGGGTCCTATCTCTCTGTAATCAGCATATATGCTTGTTATCTGAATCTAAGCTGATGTTGACAGGCCGGGAGGAAGGACAAAAGAGGAAGGAGGTTCATGTGGTTATGGTGTTAGCCAGAGCCTCTGGGGATGAAGGTGTATTTCCTTGCTCTGCCACAAATGTCTGAAGTGAGCTAAGGCAAATTATTTAAAATGCTATCCAAAAAAGGGTGCAAGCCCCTAAAATGTTACTTAGGCGGTTATAAATACTCTCTTTAAAAATCCTGGTCCAAATCCCCTGCTTCTAAAGCTTTTTTTTCTGCCTGCCTGTGTAGGAGGGGAAAAAAGGAAAAAAGAAAAAAAAAAAAAAAAAAAAAAAAGCTTCAGTGTGGACATGACCAAACATCTCAATACCTGGCTCATGCCTAAGCTTGCCTGCTACAAAAAACCTTTGGCACTTCTCCACCTCTCTCCAAACAGGGGCTTGGTCTGGCTGGCATGCTCATGTACTGCCTGCCCACCAGACTGTGTCCCACACAAGGAGTGCGTGCTGGTGCTTCAGAGAAATTTTTATTAGGTATCCTCATAGCTAAAGCACTCCTCAAGGATATGGCAAAAACAAGCCTGAGGCCCTTTCCTGGCCTCTGTGTTTTGATGACCACTAAATGGTTCTTAGGCCCTGTTTTCTCTGGCAGTTGCATGTTGAAATTAAAGCATGGTGCCCTACCTGCATGTCTGGGCTTTAGAGGCATAAGGCATTTATCTACACTTCAGGCTGTCCTGATTGGTGACTTCCTGAAGTGCAGAGTCAGGTACACAAGCCTCTGGCGGCAGGGTAAGCAGGGACATTGGAGGTATGCTTCTTTCCCTCAGCATTGCATCTTGCTTTGTGTGTTGGCTTCCTGCGAGTCCCTCAGAGGGGTTCTGCTCTCTACAGGGTGGCTGGGACCCACCAAGGGGGTGTCTCTTCCATTGCTGCTTAATCACAAGTGTTTTTACTGTAGTGTCTTCAATGCAGATTGAGGCTGTGCTTTTGAAATGTATCACCTGATCCTCCATCCCAGCTACTCCACTTGGGTTCGTGCTGCAGCATGGCCTGGGAGTGCACAAAGTGGATTTTTTGCAGGGGGAACTAGGCTGGAAGGGCATACTAGGAGCACACCAAATGTCCTGCTGGGGCTAATGAGCTTCCAGGACATGGCACCAGGCTGCAGCTAGTCTCAGTTAAAACCTCCTGAAATGTTCATGGCAGGGGCATGCACCATCAGCCTTTTCATGCAACAAATCCATACCTGTTGAGCTACTCCAGTTGCTAATGCAGATACAGCATAGGAGTTAGGTGCTCAGCCCCATGACTGTGTCCCTTTTTGTATCTAACCTTCAGTTACTTTTTATCTCAGTTCCCCATCTAGGAAGGGGGATGACAATATTTTTGTCTTTCCTATGTGTAGTTATTGGATTTCATCCTGTGGTTGTAAGTCAGGTGTTATCCTTTTTGAGTAAAGTTTTCATGAAAGTAAAGAAATACTTTTTCTCTTGCAAAGGTAAATGTTAGGCCAAATTCTGTGCTTACTTAAGTACATGTAGCACCTTGCTTGGCCTTAAAGTTTTCCTTTTCTAGTTAAACCTTCATAAAAAGAGTCAGTAAATCTGCTAATCTTGCCTCTGATTTGTTATACTAAAAGTCAATTTCTGTCTTTTTTTTTTTTTTTTTTTTTTTTTTTTTTTTTTTTTTTTTTGCAACGAGATGGCTGGGGGAATATGAGAATTAAACAATCCAGCAGTGTTTTACAGACTGTCACATTTCCCCAGGGTTTCTTTGGTGAACTATTCTCCACACCTCCTTTTCCCCAGGTGTATTTGATGGCTGTACATTTGACCTCCATTCTCACCTCTGCTTGCACTCTGCCACAAATAAGTGGTGAGTCTAACTTCTGCAAAATTGTTTTTTTTGTCTGTATTTTTAAAATTTTGACTCTCCTGGTGATATAACTTAAAAAAACCCAGCCTTTCTTTTATTGGGAAGAGGAATGCATTTCAACCATGTTAATTAATCTTTGATAAAATCTTGGGGAAGACAAGACAATTATAGTTTTTAAGTCATATTAGGTGGTGGAGAAGGATGAAGTATTTTAACAGAATAAATAGAAATAGTAAATAGAAAAAGCTTATGCTGTTTTGAGTTTTTAAACCTTATGAACTATATCTTTGAGCAAGATAAAGATGAATTTGATGTCTGGCATCAGAATACTTAATAGGCTGGTATCCAAGTAATACTAATTTTCAGGATTTTTTTTTTAGCTCCAAAAAATTCAACAAAGCTCAAAAAGTCTACATACACTTTTTCAATACCATTTTAAATGATTCAAGTAGGTTCCTAGGCACTCCTTGACTAGGTGAGAAAGATTAAAGCTTTTACTTTCCTCAGTTTCAGGATTGTAGCATAGATGATGAATGAACTGGATTAAAAACAGACTTCACTTTTTTTTTCTCTTTTCGTTTTTAGAGAAGACAGAGTCTGTATACTAAGTATCTAGCCAGGTGCGTAGAAAAGCAATATATAGTTTCAATATGAAAATGACCATCTCTCTTTGCCCCAGAAGCCTGTAAGAGGTGCATTATATTACACAATTGTGATCGTCAGTTCCAGAGACCTGAGCGTTAAACAAGTCTGCCATGTCCTGCAGTAAATTTTGGATCAGGCCATTGGTTTCCTTTTCTGAACTGATCACTGGCTGGCTCACAATCCTTGAACAAGTCACTTGGGGAAATCTTTTCTAAAAAGTCCCCCACATTTTGGGTTCTTCTTTTTTTAGATAGCCTAATTTAGACACCTGCTGGTAAGTGTTTAAAGCCAGACAACCGTAAACAGAGGCATGCAAAATCATGAATACTTTTGAGCCTTTTCAGCCTTACCTCTGTATGGCTGAATAATTTCTGGTATGATTTGGGAGGCCCAAATGAGTTACATCAGGGCTGAATTGTGAAGTTTAAGTTAATATTTATAAAATTTGTTGCAATACTTTTTTTCCAGACAAGCTGATCAACATTTTCACACTTTAAGAACTAAAGGTAAGTCTTCACATCTACTTGTCTATCAATCAGTTAAGCATATGGCCTGCTTTGATGAAGTCTTGTGGCTCTGTTGATCAAAGATGAACAAGGTGGTTATTTGTTAGCTTCTTAACTTTAGGCAGTTAAGCTTAAGAATGAACTGAACCAGTTACTAGCAACAAGAAGTCCTAAACTGCAGCTTAGTTCAAAAATATTAAGAATAATATGAAGAAGAGGAAGCATATTTGATGGTCACTTTTTTACTGCTAAGCTTTATCACTGTCACACAGATTTAAAGGCAAAATCAAGAAAAAAAAGCATTGAAAACAGAGAAATCCACAAGAAAAAGAGTCTGACTCATGAAAGGGATACCCTTACTTTCCCTATTGGTAAAAATGAATCACTTGTGTGTGTGAGAACTAAGTGAAAAAAAGATCAACTGTAAATATTGCTTTAATTTTCCTCCCTTTTATTCTGTTCTTGCACCTACAAGCTGTGGTTGCTATGAAAAATAAATGACATTTACTGAAGTGATATCCACAGAGGCAGAGGCCCCATGATACACAGCCAACTAACCTGGAACTTAATCTAGCTTCCCCTAGTCTGTTGGTTGCCTTGGCTTTGGGCCAAACAGAACATGAGACTAATTTTTGAGATTCAGTTGATCTGTCTTTGAACATAGAACAAATATCTTGCAGTTTGGGAAAATTTTATACTCAGCTAAAATGTAGCGGTGTTTTGCTTGAGCAGGCTTTTGAGTCTTTGAGGCAGAAACCTTTTGCTTGCCATTTTAGTTTCATATGATTGATCAATCTTTATTGTACCTTGGCCTCCAGGAATAAACCTAGCCCTTCTCTGTGCAGCCTATGATAGGAAAATAAGGAGATTCAGAGCTAAGGATAATTTGACTGTGAAGTTAATAAAAACTATGGATCTGATTCAGTGACTGGTGGAAATTCTGCACTTAAGCTTCTTTTCAGTAGATTTTGGTCTATGATACAAAAGCCTAAGTATGCAATATGTACAAATGGCAGGTAAAAATGAAAGCAAAAACAACTCTATGATGAATGTTTTCTTCAATAAAGATGCCATATAAATGAGAACTATATTTTCCTGCCTTTTCTCTTTTTTGAAAGACTGCTATAAAACTCAACACCCCTCTCCATTAAAATAGCACCAAAAATTCATTCAAGTAGATTAACGTAATCACAGTTGAACAGTTGGGGCCAGATCATAAATCAAATCATAGAATTGGTAAGCTTGGAAGGGACTTCTGGAGATCACCTAGTCCAACCCTCAAACAAGTGGCCCATATGGGGATCAAACCCAGAACCTTGGTATTATTAGCACCATGCTCTAACCAACTGAGCTAAATCATAACCTCTGATAAACCAGGCAAGCTTATTTTTTTCAAGAGGAGCTATAGTTAGTTTTCCCTTGCTGAGCCTCCAAACTACTGCATTTAAATTACCTGAGCATAAGTTAGTCATAGAAGCATGGAGCCACCACAAAAAGTTTATTACCACTGAAGTAAAATCAAGCGTAATAGTTCACTTATTGTCCAATCTCTTCTTAAAATACTTCAGTAGCTCTGCTAGTGGAGTGACCAAAGTCTTCCACATGTTCAAGGGACTTTATCACCTGCTTTCATTCCAGCATGATTTTGCTTGTATTAGCTTCAATGGTCTTTGAATCAGACCCATAGTATTTTCAACTTCACAATAAATTATGCTTCTTTTAAAACTCCAGATATTTTTTTTATCAAACAGGCAATATCCTTCAACTTCTTATTTAATAGGAGAACCAAGACAGCTCCCAGTATTTGAAAGAGGGTTGAGAAGCAGAATACATCTGGTATGCAGTGTGGATGCGATCAGGATGCTGTGAATCCAGGGGACTTGCAGTGTGGACACAGATCACGCACTGTCGGAAAGCTCCCCAGCATGGAGTAACTGGAGATTTGGGTTTTTTTCCTAGCCACTGGCAGCCACTCTACCAGGCTGCCTTTTGGCCAGCCAGTTCCCCCTTCTGCATTTGTGGTGTTCTTCCCAAGTGGAGCATTTTGCAAGTTTCTTTCTTGCCTTTCAGCTCACTAAATTTGGACCGTTCTTCCCATTTAACAAAATTAGTGTGAATTCTGATCCTTTTCACTTTTGGCTGCACACAAGTTTTGTAAGGATGATTTCTGTTGTACTGTGCAAGTCATTATGGAAATACTAAATATACCTGGATTCAGAAGACCCATGGAGAATCCACTTGAGATACCTGATTTTTCAGGCAAATGTATCTGTGGATAGCGATTTTATCTAGATTCTTCTTCCATATGAGAATGCCATGTGGACAATGTCAAAATTGTACTGCAGTCAAAATATAATACATCTTCTGCTTCTCCTTTATCTGCTAGGTCTGCTACCTATAAAAAAATAAATTAGACTGGTTTGGAGTGAGCTTTTCTTGACACACCCTTGCTGCCTGTTTTTATCATTTTGTTATCTTTAAGGCACTTAAAGTGGATTGTTCAGTAATTTTTTCCAGAGTCTTTATAGACTGACTGGTCCATAATGTTCTGCAGCTTAGTGTCTTCTTCTCCCTTTTTAAAAAGTATCTGCCCTTTTTGTCTTCTGGAGCTTCCTTTGTCCTCCTCAAGTTCTCAAAGGCAATATTTGGGAAATTATTTTGGTTAGTTCCTTAACCTAGAGTAAATTTCACCTACCTCAGCCAGCTCAAACACATCTCACTTAGCTAAATGTTTTTTTAACTTGCTCTTTCTGTGCTCTGTCCTGTACTCTTCTGTCCTTGTTAAAAAATATTTCAAGTGGCTGGTCAAAATTTATCTTTTGTGTTTATGTGTGTTTGGGAATACTTGCTCTCTTACACTAAGCAATGGATCTATACCTTCTTTTCTCCTTCTTTTTAATACAGTCATAATAACTTTTTTTTTCTCGCATTTTATGTCTCATGAGAATTTAAAGTTATTTTCCAACTGAAGTTTTCTGATTTTTCTCCACATGTTCATGCTTAGAAATAATGCTTATGAAGTAATATGACTTTCAAAAGTGCTTGCTGTAACTGTGGAAATCCTAAGTCAAAGGCCAAGAGGTACAAGTTTAATTATCACTTGGACTTGCAAAAATAAAGACTTATAAAATAAAATCTCAAAAACAACGAGAATTAAAGCAAATGGGAAACAGATACAATCATTATCCAAAAAGAAAGTGACCTCTTCATCTGACTCAGAGCTGAAAAATCAACAGTTCCGTAACTATTTGTTAAATGGCATTATGCACTAGCTCAGAAATACTGGATAAACTTCTATCTTCCGTCTTTATCTTTTAATATAATGAAATTACAGAAAAAATGAAGTGACTGATGTTATTAGGAAAATAATGTTAAGAGTACAATATTATAAAATTATTTGCTGTGTTGTGCATGATCATGCACCTTTCTCTCTTCTGTCTAGGCATTTTTAGAGACTGTGTTTTCTTTTAAAAGCTGCTGTGATATGCCTTTGAGTGTATTTCATTTGTTGTTTTGACTGGCTTGACCTTCTTACTTCAGCAATGCAGCTGAATTACAAGTCTCACATTATTTTTAATTCATCCTTTCGATAACATTAATAAAAAAGAATTCACTCTTATTGGGGGTGAGAATCAAGGAGGATTAAGAAGCTGAAATGTGTAGGATAGAAGAGAGCAGGAATCAGGTTTGCTGAATGGAAAATGAAAAGATGAGGAGTAGGGGAGGCTCATGAAAAAGAAGAGGATGGGGATGGCATCGGGGAGCAGAGCATTACTATGAAATTTTAGGCTTTGTGGGAATTCACAGGCTATCAGATTGGCCTTTTCTTAGAGGCACTAAGAAGATTATAGGCACTACAGCTCTGATTGACTACGGCAGAGAAAGACGGTTCTTGTACTGCACAAAGCTGAGAGCAGCCTGCACGTAGCTACTATGGTAAGATTATGCGATATGAGCCTGTGCTGGTGTTTGAATTGCTAAGTACCCCAGAATGCCTAGTGTAAGAGGAAGAGAAGCTCCAGACACACGTGTTTCCAGGCTGTTTTATGCTCCAAGCCCCTTCCAACCCTTTCCACAGGGCAGTAGTGGATTGAGTGAAGAAAAATTTGCTTCATGTCCCAGCTGTCACCATTTCCTCTCCTAGGATATCTCCATCTAGTCTCTGGAGATACATACTATGAATTTTGCTATAGGCCACATGCAGATTATTTTAATTGGCTTGGAGGAGCAGGAGAACTGGTTGCAATAGGTTATCAGACAAGCCAGCAAGAAGGCTAGCTTTGAATTTTTGAATACTGTTTTGGCCACATTAATTTCAAATAGAGATTAAGTTATTAACATGTTGCAATTCATAAGGGGATTTTGCAAACACTAAAGGGCAGCTAATGCCTAAACTCCACCGAAAGTAGATGAGGGCTAGGCATCTGACACTTAGCTGTACTTCCTTCTGAATCACTTAAGGGACGAGAGAAAATTAAATAAATGAAGAGACAGTGTAAGGAATGTTGCAGAGGAGAGTAGAAATAAAACAGGGGAGGAGATGAACACTAAAACTTACCACATCTTGGGATTTAAAGGAATAGTGCAATCACTATGTGAAGCAGGAAAACACATCTGCATGCATCTGTGGATAGAAGTATTTTTTTTTTTTAACAAAAGGGCATTTCAAGTAATTACAGGTTTTATGTGCTGAAACCAGTTGTTGCTTCATTACAACATTTGCAGTGTGGCTGGTCAATGACTGTAATTTGTAGACTTGTATAGATACCCTTTGTGATGGAGTTCAAGCAGCTTTTCTCTGATTTCTAGTGTTACGTTTAGAATAGCACTATGATTGTTACTATAACACAGCTTTATCCTATGGACTATTTAAGTTTGCCAAAATAAATGGGGATATAAAGGAAGGAGAGGGATGGTGGCTGACTGAGTGATGTTCAAACTGTCAAATTCCTTATGAACAAATTAGTTGATCCTAATCTAGTTGACATTGGGAAACCATCCAGGATTTTTTTTTTTTTTTTTTTTTTTTTGATATAAGATGACTTTTTATTGGAACTGAAACAACTGTTTCCCTGGCTCTGATTACATCCTTTCTCATCACAGAATGCTTGGTATGGATAGCAGAGAAAAATTTTGCTCCTTGTCTTATGCATCCCACATGTGCATCAATATGAAGAGTTTGGGGAAGGGCATAAGGAAAAACTCTTCACTGAAGGCAACCAGGAGAGAAAAGCCTGCAGTAGACTTATTTAGGTGTGGAAATGCTGAAGCATTCCTAGAAGACTAAACTAGAGCTGGGCTATTCCACTGCATTACAGCAGGCAAAATTTTGTTTTGATCTTTCTCAAATGGGACCTTTCCTTTTCCATCTACCTTGAATAATTCTGTGCTCTTGTTTTCCCTGAACCTGTTGGAATAAACCCCCTGACAACAAATGCATAGAAGATAACTTCTGATCTGGAAGGCTTCTGTTGTTGTGTTAGTGAGCTGTGCCAGTCTTCAGTTGTCATGGGAAATATCTCTGTGTGCATATGATGTGTTTAAATGTGTTGCTTGGGAGAGCTCTGCAGAAGTCTGTTCTTCAAGTTTTGTTCCTGTTCCAGCAGGCTGGTCCACCAGCTTAGCTTTCTGGTTGAAGAATGAACAATTTGTTACTTCAAATACCTTTGGGTTATAGATTAAAAGTGAGGTTTGGCTGAACATCAGTGGATGGTTGCTCGACGCTGGGGAACTAAAAGGCCACAACCAGAGGGAAGAGAAGGAATCTCATGTCTTCTGTTCGGAGACAAAGACAGAGGAAAAAGAAAACTCTTGAAAGGGGAAAATTAAGAGTTACAGCAACCACATATTAGAGCTAATTGCCTGGACACTTTACGAAATTTGGTTTCAGTGTGGGGGGGGACTTAATTTGCTCTTGGCAATGGCGTAGAATGCTTAATTCAACTTAACAAAAATACGTTTTTTGAAAGAGGAAACAAGACTGACAGAATTTTGGCATGTCAACAAAAGGCAAGAATACAAAAAGAAAAGGATTAGTGAAAATGAAGATCAAGAAAAGATCAAAAATATATTGGCTAGCGTCCAGGAAACATTTGTTACATTTTATAAGCAAGGCTATTCTTCCCAAGTGTGTAGAACAGAGGAACTTGCTGATCTTTACCTAAAGGGATATTGGCCACCCTGTGTGCTAATGAACAGATGTCCCAATAGGAATTAAAAAAGCGTTGATCTCCACGCTGTAACTGAAATGGGATAAAGTGCCAGGTCCACATGCATTAAAAGCAAATGAAAAATTTAGTAAGAACTTGCACAATTATATTGATGTATAAGTAAACAATAACGCCTACTACTTAAATATGACACAATAAACTTTTTACTTTTATGAAAAGCTCTTCTTGGCTTTTCTGTCTGTTTCTTAGAACACAAGGATTTGAGGCAACCCATAAAATTGTAAGGCAGCAGGCATCAGGGAAAGCCAGAAGGGGAATATTTTTTCCATGTGATGCACATGTGTATTGCAGCAAAACCCATGCCACACAATAGCAAGAAGGCAAAGTATAACTGAATTGTAACAGATCAGACAAATCAGTATAAGATGGGTTCCTCAGGAGTTTTCAGATTAAGAGAGCCCAGATATCTGCTATTGACTGCTGATGTATACCAGCATTGTTCAGTACTTGCTCTCATTCTTTCTGTTCTTCTTGTAGTATTTTTGCTGTAGGTGTTGTGTAGATGTTGAATACTGAACTAGATCAGTCTTAGATCTGACCCAGTCTGCATATTCTTGCAGCTTACTCTTGCATTCCTATGATCTGCTTTTGCTCTGCAATATTTTTCTAACAAGCAATTTAGGACAAAGCTTTTACTGACTCCCAGCTGAGACATAGTAACTGATGTGTAAGCAGTCCTTAATTCATACCAGACTGACAATGGTTTGGTTAACCCATTCGATATTGATATAGGAGTGTCCAAAAGTTCAGCAACTATATCTCAACACAGTGTTCAACAAATAACCCAAGACCCAAATAATCTTTTTTTTTTTTTTTTTTTTTTTTTTTTTTTTTTTTTTCCCAGTTGCAATCACCAATATATGCTTTGGAGTAGAACAAAGACTTGGAGCAGAATTATTGGAAGAATTATGGTGCTATTGGTGCTTCCCCTCTATAATTTTAATACTATTTCAGTGTAATAGGATGCAGTAGAGTGAGTAGACTGAAGAATTTCTTCCTGTTGCCTAAAGTATATCATTTATTTTACTCAAATAATTTATCTGCAAAGCAGATTAAATTTGAGGAATAACTTTCCAAAACTATTCAAAGCTATTCCAAAACTGTGTAATGTATAATGTATAATTTCAAACCTGTGGCCCTGCAAAATTTTTCTGGATATTTTGAGACTGCTGTGACATTTTTATCATGCCTAAATTCAGAAAAAGTGAAAAAAAAAAAAAAAAAAAAAAAAGGTTGAGGACAGAATAGTCTGGAAATTGTCTTGTTAACAGGGCTAGTAAGAACAGAGCTGAGTCTTTCACTGCTAAACTCTGTCTACATGGGCATTGCTGAATATGTGAATTTATTTTGATTTAACTCAACTAAAACAACCCACAACTGTCTTTTTCTGAGATGGAAAAACATTTTTTTTTTCAGTTTATATTATGTCATTTGGAGAGGGATTCATGCTTGACTGGAAGAAACGTTCTCATACCTGACAGAACGTCCACTGATCTATTTTTGTGTGTTCAATGATACTGATGTAAGTGAGTGATTAAACATTCCCGCATAAATAAAGTATGAGTCACTGGCTCAAACAGACACCATGTTAGTGCCCAGAAGATAAAACCAGATGGTATTCCAGTGGACTACGAGCATGAGCTCTGTTCCCTTGGTCCAGTTCCTGGGGGATGACCACTGCCAGTAGAATTAATAGCAAATTACAGTCTGAATTGGAGCAGTCAAGATCTTAATGCATCACACTAGGACTGATCTCTCAGGATATAAGGAGAAAGAAATATGAGCAATCTTAACCTACTACAGCCTACTAATATGGCTGATTTAGGGGTCAGAAAGAATAACACTGAACTATAGGCTTTCGATAGGGAAAGCTGCCCAAACCATTTGTTTGAAATAATGTTTTTGGAAATAAGTAGAGATTATTATCAGAGTAAAAAAAAAGTCTGTGAATCATCAAAAGTCACTTGCAATGAGTCACACTGTGGTCAGAGTTTTCATATGTCAAGCAGGTATTTTTCTCAAAGAACACTTTTTGGTGTTTCTTTTTTCTTTTAATTTCAGTTGTTCAGGTTATTAGTCTTGAGACTTTTACAGTGGTTCATATGGTTCAGGTTGTCAGACTATTCTGAATGATTATATTATAAAGAGGTATTCTGTACCTCTTTGTAAGCTCTGAATAGTCAAAACAAAGAAAGCTGGACTCACCTTTGGATTACAGTGATTTGAGAGAGAAATCTATGTGCAGATATATACCCAAGAAGCACTCTCTCACTGATTGCTCGAAGATGAGTAATGGTTCTTCCTTTCCTAGACCCTTAGTGCAGCCCCTTGTCTCATGCTACCTGCATCTAATCCAGAGACCACTGAAGCCAATGAAGTGACTCATGTTTGACTTAACTGGGCTTTGGATCTGGATCCTGTTGCAAACCATAGCAGCAATATTGTGCATTGACATTACTGCCTCTAATGTTGCCAGGATGCTTTTAACTGTCTGCCAGATCTGGAAAGAGAGGAATGCAGTTGTGTCCCAGACCTCCTTCTTAACTCCTGCCATCTGAAGCACCTGTGCAGTGACAGTTCTTAGAGGTTCAATAGCAGCTAGGTGGGTAGGATTTCATCTTCCTGTAGTGAATGATTTAGTGTGGTACCATGCTGCTTCCTTCAGGATATTAAACTGAAACCACTCCACCCTATTTTCGATTACACCTGTTAATTAATCAATAGAATTTTCTATTTTGACTGTACTCATTTTCTGGGGAAGAGATTCTTATTGCTAATTTTAAAGATGATTCTTCATTTGGCTTTTTTTAAATCTTATTTTCTATACTGTACATGGTATATTTATCACTGGAGTTCTTCATTTTTTAAACTGCAGAACTGTACCTAATAAATGATTTATAAATGTTGTTCCTTATAACTGCTGTTAGAAGATGTGAATACATATAACTGGAATTTACGCATCTGGAAGATATGAATATATGTAATACATGTGCCAGAGAGCTTCTCTGGACATTTATTACTTTAGAAACTAAAGTTAAAAAATACATTTTTAAAGTTGCTCTGTATATTTTTAAAGAAATTCTTTGTTAATTAATTGTAAAGTAACTATTTTATTTTAAAGTAATTCATTATTGGCTTGTTTATCTAGGGGAAATACTCTTCACCAGTACAATACTTTCTTTCACATATATGGCCTGATCCTTTATGCAAGCTCAATTTAATATCAATAAGATTAAAGCTGTAATGTAGCTTTTCTAGCAGCTGCCCCTACACTTCTCCCTCCCGTCATTCTTGGAGTGAAATCCAAGGGTTTGCCATAGGGGAAATAAGAACATCTTAGTGAATAGCTCCTGGGCCACCACTGCGGTCTCTGCAGGGTAGTGCAGCTGGGAGCACGTGCTACCCTGCTGACCAAGCTGACTCCCCACAGTCCTTGTTAACGCTAATCTGGTTTTCAGACAGTTTTGCCCTTTTGTCCGTCTCACTGAGTCTTGCACAGAGTGGCACGTGGCTGCCTTTGAGGAAGCAGTCATTTTGATTCTCTTCTTCTGGCATAAAGCTGGGGAGGCATGTATGAAACAGTATGGTCTGAGAACGTGTTATCTCCGTTTTGTCGTTTGACAAAGTTCTGATCCCCTGCTGACTCATAAAACAAAAGTTGGCAGAGAAGCCACGATGGGCCATGTGCCCCACTGATGATAGCAATTAAAAAACAATGTCTTGGACTGCAAGTTTGTTTCAGCCTTTGTTTCAGAAGATACCTTTTTGTTATCAGTCTTTGCTTTGAAACATATATTCTTTCAATTAATTAAGTAAAATTTTGTCTTGTACTAATTTTGAAAGTGCTCCTTTGGTAAATATATTTATATAAATATACATATACATATACATGCTTCTGGGACAGCTATTCTTCTTAAATATAACTTGAGATGTTTTGTTAGTAGTCTTTGGAGAAAAATGATAATGTTAATCAAATTGGAAGGATAATCAAATTTTCTAGATGCCTATATTAAAAATGAAGTATTTAAACGCTTAGTATTCTATATTGGTACATTCAAATAAGCCTTTGAATGTTTAGAATAGATGCATAAATATATCCAAAATATTCCTTAGTCTTTTTGTACACATTTAATTGCATTTAAAGATGATTTGGGGTAATTCTCCATGCATATGCTTATTGAAAAGGCTACTCCATGCTGTATATTTTTGGTGCTTGCAAAGAGTTTTCATATGTTTAATTAATACGTGGTGCCATAAGCAGAAGAATTGCTAGCTTTCTAGAAGTCTGAATCCTTTGTCCCCTATCCCTTTCCCCTACAATAAATAGCCCCTGCTCTACAGTAATTCCCTCAACACCTCAATTGGGAAGGAGATGTTGGCATTGTCACTGACCTGGAGATATTGGTGTGCTTTGTGGCCGGCTGTGGTGGCTGCACTATGTTGACTGGCCAGCTAGGCAAATGTTTTGTGCAACTGCTGAGTTCCCACTGCCTTTTGCTCTATTAGAGTACTATTTTGGGACAGTATTTTACCCAGCAGCCAAGTTCCATGAAAGATTTAGCATCATAATTATCACTGGGATGCTTACCACATTTTGAGATTTGTAGAAACTGGCCAATGAATTCAGAATATGCTTGGCAGGAGACATACAAAGGAAGGGACAGACAGACCTCCAGACAAATAGTACAATCTAATAAAATAATTTCCCTAGGAAACCAGGCTAAAAAATAAACAGAAAATTTATGACATCTGACTTACAGTATTTCCCACAACTTTTCAACATTTCTAGGACTGCATTTGGCACAGATCCTACAGTTGCCATGAAATCAGGCCCTGAAACTACGTTTTCAGTGAAATAGCAACAACTACAACAACAACAGTGTTACATGACCTTACTGTTGTAAGCAGAACCTTCCAAATAAAAGGTAGCAAATAATATATTTTTTGTGTAGTCCTAAAACTAACCTGAAATAATAGAAAAAGGGAATTTTATAATCACATGAATGCGGGTAATAAATACAGTCTTCTTTTATAGTGTTTGTCTGGTCTAGCCAGAATGACCTATACTTCTCTTGGCTTGGGTTCCTTTTACCTTGAAAATAGTTTTCAAAACCTTTGGTGTTTTTGTATCCCCTTGGCTGACTTCAGTCTTTCTTTTCTCTTTTTTTTCTTACTTCTAGTATTCAAGGTCTTTTAGCACCTGTTGGCTGTCTCATTTCCCACACTTTGTATCATCATGTGATAACACCAGCTGAAGGACTTCTTCTAAAACAACAACCACAGAAGCAGACTGTGGTTTTGAGAAAGGCACATCTTGTGGAGGGTGACATCTAACAGTGTTGTGATACCACCTGCATCTATGGTTAAAGTAGTCTCTAAAGTAATGTGCATCATATTTGACTTCGTATGAAAGCCAGAGGCCCAGTGTAGGACCTTGATAATAAAAGTAACTAGCTTTAAAGAGCTTTTGCTAGCTTTACTAGCCAGCAAAAGGCAATACACTTTAAGCAAGGAGGTCACTTACCTCAATTAAGGTAATTTGAGGCCCTAGCCATATCCTGACATGCCACGACCCCTGTTCCTTAGCTCTTCCCCAAAAACTATGGCTGCAATCTCTGCAGCACATTGCAGTCTTACCTTAGGATGAGTGTGAATGGTTTTAGCCTGGGATCAGCTCTATCCACAGTGGGCCTTTTTGGTTGGAGCTGCTCCTCTTTTGAGGGCTGTGGACATCCTTTCTCCTGAGTCCTCATTCCCTGCCTGCACACATGTTGAGTGACGAAGGAAGTGACAGCTCCCGCCTCCCTGAGAATAGGACTTGCCATCTTCATGACAGAGTTATGATTGGATAGCCACAATCAAGAGCTCCCTCCTTCTTCCCCAAACAGCTAGATAAATCTAGGATGGTATCAGTAGGTGTCTCTCAATGTTCAGCTACCTTAGCTTATGGGGTTGAGTCTTCTCATATTATTAGTTTTAACTGGAATATACAATGCTGTTTGAAAGATACATACTACCACCCCCTCTGCCCTCAAACCACGAGAAATAGTGACAGAAAACAGGAGGTGCTCTGTTGGCTAGATAAAATTTTCAAATACTTCCTATTACCTCTCAATATGAATATGAACAATGCATAGTCCCTGCTGCCAGCCCAAACCTATGGAGAAAATTCAGTGTCTTGAACATTAACAGTATATTCAAACTCATATTCAAGGTCATCTACATGGAAAATCTTGATCTCCCCATCACAGCCCAGAAATATAGTTCATTTTAAGACAGTTTTGGAAGACAACTACATAGAGTTGTGACCAGTTTGTCTCCTTCAGAATCATTCATCTTCCTGCAAGTTCTCAGAATTTCCAACTCTCACAGTTTTATGAAGACTTCCCCACTATTTTGTGGGGTTATTACATTTATCATGATGTCATGATTGTATGCGTTGAAGCTGTAACTTTTCCCTTATACACTGTTTGTGTTTGGGGTAAAACCAACCTATCATCAGCCAAGACTGCTGCCACCTGCACATTTTCTCTGGAGAGTCAGTTTTCCATGGGTAAGGTAATTGTTTCATGCCACTTCTTTCACCTAGCAGCTAGCCTACTTTCAAGGATAGCTTTCACATCACATTTTTATTTGGGGGATAAACAAGAAACAGCATATGCAAGAACCAGGGTGTAGATTGAAGATGTACAAGTAATCATCTCGGAGGTCCTGAGGCACCCAGACTCTGTGTATTATAGAAGTTTATTAGACACACAGTAGTCAAGACAAATAGAAGGGAGGAGAGAACGGAGTATGTACACAGAGAATTTCATAAATGACAAAGAAGTAAATTGCAGATGGAGAAACCTAAGAGAAGAATGACTGGAAGCTTAGATAAAGGTCACAGAGCTATTTTTATACTTGTAAATAAAACAGGGCCAGGGCTCATACTCACACACCCTTCAGTGGTCAGGGATTTTTGGGTGCCAGTCTTGACCTTTTTTTCCGCCTATGAAACATTTACTGTATGAGATTAGGATAAAACAATACATCTAAAAGTCATACACTAATTCAAGTAAGACTTGATAAAGGTAGTTCATATAGGCAGTCAGATTATGCGATGACAGTAGCGTCTTCTAGATTTATAATCTGAAAAGGATCAGTATCCCTGGCCAAGGCAGAAAAGAAGGTTTGTCAGAAAGGAGTAATAAACTTGAGAAAAAAATATGTATGGCTAAAGTTTAAAGATTTATTATTTCTGAGTGCAGGAGCTAAATAGCAAATCAGCAGGAACCTATATGTATGTCATAAATGAACATAAAATATTCTCTTCCAACTCTCACTGATGTTACCAGAAAAGGGCTCACAGTCCTCACTGGCTGTTGGATGAAGCATAAAGAAGTGCAAAATTTCTAGTTAAACTTGTCACACATTATTCTTGATAGATTACTTTTTGTCTTTTGTACACAGTTAGTATTAAAACCACTTATTTAGCTCATTTTCTGTAAATATTTTCTTGCTTTTACGGAGATCATAGTTTTGTTCTTTTTTTTTTTTTGTGAGGGAAGAACTTTTGTTTTTTTCAGAATCAGGTGGGTTGTGAGAGCAGAGATGGAAATATTGAAATCATCTCATTTTTGTTTCTCAGTGGGAGGCCCACAGGGAACAGCAAAAACAAGTTTCCTCAGCCCAGACAAGTTTAAGAAGATAATGTGAGGTGAAGGCTGAACCATATTCTCTGATCATCTGCAGGCCATGTATTTGATGAGCATAGAGCCCTTATTGTTGGTGATGTACGAATGCCCCAAGAATCGTCACACTAAAATTGCACAACCAAGCAATCACTCTTCAGCAGAACCGGTGTACGCTAATGAATGGGGGGGACTCTTTGAGAAATTATGTGACTTCTCACAGCAATGAATCAAACAACTAAGAAAAATGTTTCTGAAGGTACCTACACAGCCACTGATTTATGACGGTTTAGCTGTAGTTCTTTATCAGAAGTGAATGTTGTGATTGCTCAGTTAAGAGTATGATTTCAAGCAGCTGCACGCAGACCATCCCCACGGCTCCCTGTCCCTTGCACTCAGACACACGAAGCCCTGGGTCTGACCCGTGATTCTTCCTGTGATCCCGTCTGACCCTGATGCCAGTGAGTCACAGCGACGTTTTCGTTCTACCTCCAACCACCTTACCACTTGAAAAGGTATGCTCTGGCTTCACTTCCTGGGTTTTCTGGGCTAAGTTTAGTTCATGAGAAGCTGCTGAACTACTATAAACAGGCAGCATGGAGCTGGGGTTCACCGCAGTTGTTAAGGGTGAAGCCAAGGTCACTGACAAACAGCAGGAAATTGCCAGTTAAAGGAGTAAACTTCATTAATATAAGAGGTATTCAAAATTTGGGATTGTACCAGTAGCTGATCATATTTAGAGAGGATGGATTTTACATCTTCAGACTGTACAATGCATTAAAAGGAGTGAATAGTGCAGTCAGGCTGTCATTGCCTCCAGAAAATGTCTTTATACCCCTAACAAAGTAGGGTCCTTCTCCCTGTTGACCACTTCTAACTGCTACCAGCAGAAAGCCTAATAAATAGTAATTGCAAGCTAATATTTGCACATTCTAACAATAGAGATCTACATACAGAAGAAAATATATAGCCACTTTGCTCCATTGATCTGCTGAGCTATGGTTATACAAATCTCTTTGTATTTTGTTTTTCATTAAACATTTATACCTCTTCTCAGGACAAGAAGCGAAACAGTGAGCAAACACAGGCTACATAAGTACTGCATAGAACTGGTAGAAATGATTGATTTTTAAGTAATGATTTAATCAGTTGGCTTTAAAAAGGCAATTATTTAAAGATTTGGAATCTTTATTATTACAAATGTCCCTTTTCCTTGAAGATTCAGTCATGGGGAAAATGAATATAGAAGAATCCATTATTCCTTTCTTCCCTGGGGCTGCAATTATAATGTTAGGCCAGATAGTACCTATTACCTGCCTGCTTCCTGTTTTTTTTGGAACGATCTTGAACAAGGTGAAAGTGCTTATTCAGAGTGTGGGAATAGGAAGGTTTTATTTCACCTCTCCCACGATAAACTCTGTATTGATCCCATATTTTACATTGCAAGCTAAAGACCAGAATCCATTGAATTTTATGCAAGTCTTACAATAATGCCAAATAAATTTGGGTGACATCCCCAAATAACAAGAATATATATCGCGTAAGGATTTGGAGATGTGTTATCATTCTCAGCAAATGTTGCACACCATGTGCCAGTGCTTGCAAACAGCATTATTTTCACTTTTGTAACCTCACAAAGTGTTTACTGTTCACACAGATAAGTGTGTTAGCTTTGTATTAGGCTTAGACTATAAATAATCACATTTGTTTATACCTTAAACAGATTGTTTGTTTGAGCATTCTCATAGGAATAAAACTTGTTACAATGAAGCAACACTTTCATCCATTCATCAGCTAAAATAGTGTAACTTTCCCTTCAGCCTCACTGATGCAAAAAGATCTAATTTAAACAGGTTTTACCTTTTGCTACTATTATAAAGCACTGTTAAGTGACAAGCCTAGGTTCCAAAAAAAGAGAAAAGATAGCATAAAGACTAGTGATCCGTTTGGGTAAGACTGCACGTAGAGACAATGTCACAAATTTTGTCGTTTCTGGAAAAAATATATGCAACCATTCAGACCTTCCTCAATTATTATTTTCCTTTCTTGATTTATATACCTTTTCCACGGATACAGCTTTGTCATCCATTCTCATTTATTTGATCTTCCTCAGGTTATTTTCAGTAGAAAATATCCCCCAAGAATCCCAAGAGATCCTATAGTGCCTTGGAGTAGATGGTAACCAGTGCCAGTAAACAAGGCTTTAACTTTCATTGGTAAGTAATGTGTTTTTCTACTATTGCACACACAGCTCTGGATCCTGCTCAAAATGATTGCGTGAGGTAAAAGACAGGAAAATCAGTTTTTCTGGGTCTATATCTAAACAGAAGTTTCTTTAAGAAAGCTTGCCACTTGCATCCAGATTATGAAACAGAAACTTTAAATCCTGTGAAACTATAATTAATCTGTGCCTGCACATTCATTAACCAAGGTCTGATTCTCATTTAAACAACATTAATTTATTTCAGGAACCTACGTAAGTTATATAACTAGTACAAATGCAAAATACTGTAAGATTAGAACTGAACTCTCAATACACTGACAGTTTTTTGATATGTGGTCATAAATACACATGTGTTTATATTAATATCTGAGATACCACTGTTCTACCAGAGCTGCTTTTGTGAGCCCACCTCTACTCAGCGTGAGACAAATAGAGAAAAAAACATGATGATCCTTGTTGCAAAGAGCATTTGATCTGAGACAAGCATTCTCTCTGGTTAAGGAATAGTTAGTTACCTTTTAACACAAAAGAAGTTCTGCTTTTAAAAATTCAAATCAGTGGATCACAAACAATCTTCTTTTCCTTTTTTGTTTGCAGAGTGACCCTTTTCCTGGAGGTGCACTCAAAGATAACGTGTCAAGTCTGCTTTAAAATACTGCAAAGCTTCGTGTCTCTCTTGTGAAGGAAGACTTGTACAAGCACACAGTATTTGCTCAGCCCCCCTGTTTTTGTAAAGTGGCAGGCGCTCTCACCAGCCAGGGAAAAAAATCCGGTCCCACACCCAAGCTAAGGCCCTTCCCTCAGGCACAGTTCATTATCTCAAATGCAAACTTTACTAAGCAGCACAACAGTAAGGTTATTTCCCCCGGCTAAAACTACCCGCCAGGGCCTCTGCAGGCAGGAGCCCACCGATCCATCTGAGATCGCCGCAGCAGGACTCACTGAGTGCCTCCCCAGGCTGGTCAAATAATTGCCCAGGGCTGGCTGGTCCCAGTAGTTCTCCCCCTGACCCGGCAGACCTCAAAGGAGCAGCCTGCTCCCTTCCTTGCCTCCTCTTCCGTATGTTTCACTTTTTTTTTTTTTTTTTTAACTCGATCTTGTGTTTTCACAGATAACATCCATTGACATTTTCTCACTGCCTGAGAACACAGATAAGAAATTTGCTATACCTATTATTATCTTTTGTCACTCAGCTCATGGTTCCTCTAGTAGTGATAGAGTGTCTCCCTAAAACAAATTATTCTGCCGGAACTGATGTGCAGCGTTGCAGTTTTGTTGCACCCAAATCCTCCCCTTTGTATGCTTTGTTGGTATGGTTAATGTGAAATTGATTCATTAAAGCCAATGCAATTTTCTATATTCACTTCCGTGAGCTTTGGGCTGGGCCCCAAAAGAACTGGTATAAAAAAGAAGACTGGAATCTTCTGGATGGTGCATATTAGTGCACTTCTGCAGAGGCATTTACTAAGAATAAAATGTAGATTTTCACATGAGTGTAGCTGAACTAAAATGGAGAAGAAATATTTTTTTGTTTCTTTCACTAATAATGTTCATATTGACCCTACTTGTAACATTTGCAGTCATGGTATAATTTCTTTTAACAAAGTTCAGTGACCAAGACGGAATGCTGGCATTGCATCACAGTGGTAAATTCTGATCTCAAAGTTATGCCTTGAAAACCAGCAAAGTGCTGATGCATCCATCTAATGTTTCACCAGAACAAGGTTTTTGAATGGCCAGTAGATGCTAAAATTCACTGCTATGGAGTTATATTCACTCCTGATTAAATTTCATTGAAGTCACTTTTACCTGCCTTGTCAAATCAATCATACTGATTTAATTCATCCATGCTTAATACTGCTGAGTATCAATTATTAAACACTGAATAGAAGTCATTTCATTATCTCCTGAATATCTTACTGTCAACTTAAGTGATGCGGATAGACTGTGACTAGATATACTAAAAACTTAAGACACCAGGAGTAGTTTGCGTTGAATAAAACAAGCCGTTCAGCAAACAGCCAAGTGACTAGACCTGGATTCTTCTGCATTGCCTCTGTTGTCCCTTAACTACCTTCAAAGCAGTGATCAGAGCCCTCGTTATATCTCTACAACACCATCACTGAGCAAAATATGGCACATGCTATGGCTAACTTGAAACTGCATACATGCAGAAGGTGTAATGGTTCAGTTTTTCACATTTTTCCATCTGTGTTAAGTACTAACTTGAGTCCCTCTCTTATATTTTACTATCCAATTTTATGAAAATTGAAGGAATATACAAGAACTTTTTCCATAAGCCTTCTTTCTACAGAAGTTTGTGAAAAAACCTGACCAGATTATTGCATGTAGAAAGAATATGAACTTCATTCTTGAATTGCATGAGTACAAAGGAGAAAGAGACTTTTTTGCTCTGTTCAAACAGGCAGTTGTTATCAGAACTTAAATGTGGCAGTCTCTTCAGAGGTTATATGCAGGAATGATCGTTGTTCAGTACACATTCAGCATGAACTCTTGTGGGAAGTTACTTTATGTATAACAGAGGGATAGAAAGAACCACTTCTCTATTCATATATGTTTTGGGGAAAGTGACTTCAGCGCTAACTGAATTCAGCAACTGCAACATTGTTGTGTTATTCAGGGAATTCCCTATTCAAATAGAAACATAAAAAAACTTTAAAGGAAGCTTTAACGGAAGATGGAAGTTCAGCACATCTGCCATCAGCAATTAACTCACATAAAACAGATTATAATTTCCATTGTATTAAGTGAAATTTGAATGTAGTTAATCTACACTCAGATATTGTTTAGCAAGCAAGACAATGGCCTGTTAGGAACAGGGGAATGGCTCTGGAGGTAGAACATTTAACTAGAACAGCTATATCAGTTAAGATCTTGATGCCAGCATTAAAATTTTCATTCATAAAGGCTGGGCCATGTTTCTTCTTGTAAATGATGCGGCTAAGAAAACTGGGGAGGTGAGCATGTTATCTCCAGTTAAAATGAAATCCTGCCATCACACACAAGGTAGCTGTTGCAGAACCACAGGACCAAAAATTTGTATGTTCCTTTTTGTAACATAAAATGTACAGACTAGGAAACTTTTGACTAGTATTTTTTTTTTATTGGTGTTTCTCCTTATACACTTTGTGGCTAATGTTTTCCTATTATCAAAGTCTTGCATATTTTCAGCACCCACCCAACTCTGTGGTATTATATGCATTTTTTAAAGGTCTGAGTGACAAGTACATTGATATAAGTGAATCATCTTTTTGCAGGCATAAAATTTTATCAGATTGGTTTTCAAGTAGATTTATGCATTTAAGAAAGTGCATCTGCCATACAAGATTAGCCCATGGAAGATAGGACATTTGTTCTAATAGTGAGTGATAGAAATTTGTACTTCAAATATGTGAAAAAAACTACATAGATAGTAAATTAGCATCTTTTTAAGTAGTTCCTGGTTATCAGATGCAGTAATCAAAACTAAACTAAAAGGATACTGTGCAAGATTAGGCCAAGTTTCCATTCTCTGCTAGTGTCACTGTTTTATGCTCCACGACTACACAATTTGAGTCCAGATGTATAAAACAACCAGATCACAAAATAAGGAAAGCAAAATAAAAGAACATCTAAAGTGCATTGTTTCCTGTGATTGTAGAATGAATTAGTAATGTCTGCTGTTTCAAAGCCTGCAGTATATGAAAATTATTTGAGAAAGAGACTTGCTAATTTCATGTAGAATTTCCCTTTAAAAATCAAGATTTTTTGAAGAAAACAGAAATTTCAGTCAAAAACTGAACTAGAGTATCAGTCTGAATTAAGCCACATATTTTATTTATCTAATGATGCTCTCCATCACACTTCATAATACCATATTTCTCTTTTCAGCCTAATGTACTACAGTTCTACAGGTTCAGTTACAAGTCTCATGAGCAAATAAGCATGATTCATTAAAACCCTGCATGTTCCAGATCTCCAGAAGAGGTATTTAGTGTTTCCTTGACTTGTCCATGCCATCACTGCTAAGATGCCTGTCATCTGACCCTTCCACATCATGTAAAGGTAGCCAAAGTTCAGGCTCCCTAAAAATTGCAGACAGCTTTATAGCCTGCAACATGGATACATGATATTGCTCCCCACTTCCTAGAATGGCATAGCAGAGGGCAGCAGATTGTGCCAGCCCTAGTGTGCTTGTCAATTCATGCTGCCAGTAAGAATGTATTGGAATGAGGCTAATGATCACCATGTACCTGAGATTTGTCTTTCAGGACATCCTAGGACTTGCCTGGAGTCGTTTTGTTAGTCTGCACTTCAGATGACACAGATACATATTCAATGAGTTTACCAGAGCCACAACTTGTATAGGAATATCAAACAGCATTTTCCTGAAAGCCTGAATTTCATCTTTTGCTGGAGGTATTTGCTAGGGTTTCCATATGTTAGACAAACTTTTTTTTTTCATCTTGGATAGCTTTTCTTTAGGGCAATAACCAAAAAAAAAAAAAAAAAAAAAAAAAAAAAAAAAAGTAAAAATAAAGTCTCAGAGAGACAAGTATATGGAGTTTCTTTGACAACACATTCACTCTGTTTTGCCCAGAATATATAGCTTGAATTGCCAATGGCAGGTCCTCAGAATTTAAAAGTGCAGAACAGAGAAAACAGAATCAGACTAATTATGAGGTAATGGACTAAGGTTTAATAAGCTGCCTTCCCAACAAACCAACTATAACAGCTCCTCTCCCTTGCAAGCATCAGTGTATTTTTTAAATTAAGTTTGCTTGAAGAGGTTGGTAGGGAAATGTCCGATTACTATTTATACGTTCAATGACTTTACCCAGGTAAGTAACTGTATTCATCCTGACTTGATTTATGCCTATGGGTGCTTGCATAATGTTTCTTAAATGATATTTTACAGAATCTAAGTTCTTTTATTTCTAACTGCAGTAATAGAATAAGATCCCACTGGGTTTACTGAAAGCTTGAGTGAGTCTCTACATTCAAGAAATACACTGCACCACAGACGGGTCGATGAAGACATACCATTTGCTGTCGTAGCTAAGATCCATGACAAACTTTTTTAGTTTAGTTTTAGTGCTTGCTAAATTAATGTACACAATCTTATACATCAGAATGCTGCTTTTACATATGTATGTAAGTCATTATAATATGTTTTAGCACAGACATGTACATCATATTTAACCCTGAGTCATAATGACAGCCTTATGTTTTAATTGTCTCTTCCTTATGTCTGTAGTTCTCACTAATTTATCCTGTCAGTCATCTATAACAATTAAAAGTGAAATGAATCTTTAACATGGAGATTTTTATCTTCCAGAACTTTTACATAAACTTTAATATTTACTGTATTGAAGTTTAAGTATTCTTGTCACCTACACAAGTACCTATGCAGTTTGAATCCTGCTAAGTTTTTGGCTTCAGTCATTTCTTCTGGCAGTGAATCTAATTCTGTGCTGAATGAAAATTGTTTACTTTTATCAGTTTAAAATTTTCCTCCATTCAAGTTCAAGGAATTCCCTCTTTTTATTATGAGGAAAAAAATTAATGGCTCTTTTTGAACGACTCACTAGTATATATTTTGGTCATGTTCCATTTTATTCATATCCTTGGTAAAACAAAGTCTTAATCATTTTAATCTTTCTTCATATAATACATTTTCCATGCCTCTAATTATTCTCATCACTTAGAATCTCACTCCATACCAATAGCACACTTTATAGAACCAAATGCAGTGTTCCAGGGAGGGCACAATGATGACATAATTAACAGCACAATAATATCGTCAGATTACGCTTAAGTTTTAATCACATCATATTTTAATTTTTTATTTGCATTCACTAGCAAAAACAATAGATCAGAGATTTTCAATGAGTGGCTCAGAGTGGCTGTATGGAGACTGCTCTTGGTAACCGTGCTTGAATTTGGACTCTTGCTCTCAGCCTTGTGGACCAAAGGTCCCCATCCTTGTACCTATTGACCGAGCTTCCCGTTCTGGATGGCCTTTCGGCTCATTCCAGACTAGAAACAGTTTGAAAGCCAGCAGGGAGGCAGTATGATGATAGCAGAATTTGGGACTGGGCCCAAAGTGAACAGCAAAGGATAGGCATAACTGAAGCTGCTCAAGTCCTTTTTTTTTTTCTTTATAGCAACAGTGACTTTACATACTTATGGCAAACACAAAGGATTCAAATTAAACCATCCAAATATGCAACTTTTTCAGATCAGTTTGCCATTATATGGCTTATTCATCTAACTTAGCTGGATCCTATTGAAATTGTATAAGGTCTTGCCTAATATAACTCATTCTAACTCATCTGCAAAATTTGCTGTTCTGCAGATTCCGCATTCTCAAGCAAATAATAAATATATTAAACAATCTCATTTATAATGTGGAAAATTGTGGATACTTGCTATTTACCATATGTACAAAATGATAATTCGTTAATATTCTTTGCTTTCTGACTGTTAATCAGCTTCCGATCTGGATAGTGTCATTTGAAATAAAAATAGACATTTACTTATTGGCTGCACTCCTTTTGATCTGGTCAGATCATTTATCAGCTATAAAAGTACTTACTGACATTGATAGTATCTATATTTTAAAACTCAACTCACACACTGTATAGTGAGGTACGACATCTGGAATTACGCTGTTTTTTCCAAACCATGTCCTGCTTAACTGTGGTTTAAAAGGAAACAATATTGAAGTAGACTGAATGCTTTTTACCCAAGAAATTTAAAACTACTAAACAGCTGGTTAACTTCACTTTTAGAAGAAATAACACCATCCAAGAGATTTTCTGCTTATCTAAATTAAATTATTATGAAATATTAACTGACTCTTAATGTTTTCAAAAAATTAGTAGTGCCGGGGCTGAGAGCGCTTAGAGGGACTGCTAAAAGATAGACTACCAGTACCATCAGTGATAGCTTTAGGTCATTATTACTCTATTGCACCTGGATTAAGACTGGTAGTCTTAGTCCACTTCTAATGAACACATCTTAAAGTAATTGAAAATCTCTGTGGGCAAGAAGGAAGCAATCACAGTATTTTCCAGAAGTGACCTGTTTAGTAATTTGTAGGTTAAAGCTGTTAAGAGGCAGGCTGATACGTTTCTCTGATGATGCTTTAGTTGCTGCTGAGAGTAGTACTAGGCTGCTTTGTTCTTAAATGAATGTCCTTCATTTAAGAACCTTTCATGGACTTTTCTTTCATTAAAAAATAGCTATTATATAGTTTTTAGCTAATAGCTTATAGCTATACTAAGCTATAAGCACAGCTTGAGAACCAAAAATGATTATTTCTTAAACACTTCATTAGCTAGCTGCCTTCCCCAAAATTTTATATAGACCTCAGAGTTGGCAGTGCCAAAGGAATGATGCCAGCGTATTTACGACTCTTTGAAGATACACTTTAAATTAAAAAAAATAACAGCCTTTCAAGTTTACTGTTAATGTCATACAAAGATGTGTATTGTCTCCTACCCTGGGCTGAGATCATCTTTATATTTTTACTATTATTATTTTCTATTTTTGAAATTCTAATTCCTAAATATTGAAAACAATGCTGTAGTTGAGTATCAGGTAAATGAAATGTGGTCATATCTGCTGAGGCCACAGTTGCTGAAAATCAAAGACTGATAAGCTAGTGAATTTGAACAAAAAATTCAAATATGAAAAAAAAATAAGAGTAGTTGATGATTTTTGTTAAAAGTGTGATTAGAAAATATAAAAGAAACGTCTTTGCAATATGATGATCAGGTTTGAAAGGAGAAATGCCCCTGTTTGAAGAGAAAATATACCGTATTTGCCTGATTAAGATTTTCTGAAGATTTTAACATTTGAAAAAAATGATCGGGAACTAAGTAATTCTGGAGGCTGAAAAAGCCTAGAAACGCCATTGCCTGGTTAAAGTTGTTGAAGGCAGACTGGCAGGAAGCAGTGAGTGTGTAGTGCTATGGTATCTTAAGTTACCTCAGTAAAGGCACAGCTGGAAGCAGCATGTGCTGGAATCAGCTTTTGAATTCAAAAGTATGCTACACTGCAGAGCATACTGTTTAGCTCTACATACTGTTACACAGATCTTTTAAGAATGATCTGTTCAGCATCACATTTTAGAATTTTCTACAAATGTTCCTACTACAAACTTCTTCTGAACTTACCAGTTTGCTGATTTATTTATTCACTTCTGCTGTCAGCAGCAATGGGAACTAGTTGTTTAGAAATGTCACGTTTTTGCAGAGAATCACCACTGTTACAAAAGGTTTTGGAAATTTTTTTGGCAACAGTTTTAACACTTTAAAAGTAAGGTTTGAAAACGTTCAAGACTTCTCAGAAAATGTTTAGTACCATATGGAACTGACCATACAACAAGAGTCTGTAATATTGAATCATGTAACAGTAATTCACTTTTTTTTTTTTTAATCTTTGACCTATATCAAGAGATTGGGACGGATAAAGATCAACATGATGTCTGTCACTATGGAGAACATTGGGTCACTAAAGGTCAACAGCAAACTAGCGTTAATTAGAAATCATAGTTTCCAATTTTATTTTACTCTTAGCACCACATGAAAGATGTTGCATGGATGGCAAGTTTGTACAGCTGCATGTGCTCTCTGTACAAATTAATTACAAATATGCAAATAACATAAGAAAACAATCTGCACATTTGCTTACAATTTGTATATGAACACAAAATTTGGCTTATGTTTAACATACCCTGCCTCTGGCAGTGACCAGGAAGCATTTGGAGTTGCAGGTATTAGCACTTCTGGCACGTGGGCCGAGAAGAGACAAGTTACACACACTGGCTAGAAAACCAGGGTCTGTGGATTTGCAGGGGTATGTGGCTAGAAGATGGGCATCTGGACACCCAGGTTATGCAGGCAGTGGGATTTGTGGTTTTGTCATGACAGAATAAAAAGTTGGAAAGGCAAATGAAACATTAAAGGCCTTGACTTGATGATGGAGACATCTGATTTGAGAAATAGTAACCAGGTATTTGCCCAGTGGCTTTGGAGCAAGTAGATGAATACAGGTATTTGAGGGACAGCTGAGTTTGACACAACAGTCCCCGTCAGACCCAGAGTTCAGTGGCTGGGGCCTTTATGCAGGTAGCTGTCTGGGAGCCCCATGGGACCTGGGAACAGGGAGCTGGAGCCGTTACTAGCTCCTCTTCCTGCCCTCTCTGCCACTGAAGCTTGGAAGCTTAGTGTTTTCCCCACTCACTCTCCCCTCTTTCAGACCCGTGGAGACAGGCAGTTGTCAGCATTGATTACCCGATCCCTAGACACTGCAACAGTAATCTCACTTTTCAATGGTGCCCACAGCTGGAGGTGTCCCGATGAGGTCAAATCAAGACCCCCCAAAGCACCTGAACTAATGCAGACGGTCTTCACCTACGGCCAACTCATTTTATGCTGACTGCTGGACAGTCATCAGAGACTAACGGTTACCATTGTCAACGAGCCAAGTCAAAGCTGGGCTATGTTCTAGGTTCACAACTGAAAATTCAGTTCACGTCGAAACCTCCGCACTTTTAACGTGGCAGCAGCTCCACACAGCCACCAGCGGCCTGCGCCCGGCCCTGCTGACGTAGCAGCCAACGGCGCGCCTCGTGCCCGGGCTCGTGACGCAACCCGCTCGAGGGGCGGAGCCAGCCGGGGCGCGAGCAGCGTAGCAACACCCCCCCCCCCCCATCCACCCCCGCCGGGCCCGCCTCGCGCTGCCATGTTCGACCCCGTCAATCACGGAGCGGCCGTGCCTGCGCGCGCCGCCGCGCCTGCGCACCAGCGCACCGAGGGCGGAAAGCGGGACGCCCGCGCGCCTGCGCACGAGCCTCCCGCGAGGCCCCCGGCGAACACTAACATGGCGCCCTAGGTCTCGCCGGTGCCAGCGCCACGCGGGTCAGGGACGGAGCCGCCGCCATCATGTCCCGGCACAGGAACGTCCGAGGCTACAACTACGACGAAGGTAGTGGCGAGCAGGAGCCGGTAGCGGAGCTCTGAGGGCCGCCCTTGCCCGGGACCCCTCCGCCGCCCACGCCTTCCCAACCGCCCCGCCGCTCTTCCCCGGACGTGCGCTCCCCGCCGCGCCACTCGGCGCGGGGCCTATCCAGCGCCGCCGGCGTGCGCCGCCGCGGGGCGGGAGGCGGCCGGGCCCGCGCGGAGCGAGGGGAGGCCGCGGGCAGAGGGGGCGGGGCAGCTCGCCGCCGCCCGCGCGCGGCGGCGGCGGCGGCGGTTGGGCGAGTGGCGCCGCCCCGCCCCGCCCCGGCCCGCCCGAGGGAGGTGCGGGCCTGGCGCCCCGGCGGAGGCGCGGCAGGGGTTTGCCCACGTTGCCTTCGGCCGCTGACGGGGGCCTCTTTGCGCAGCGGCCTGCGAGCGACTCGCAAAGCAGCTCCCGCGTACAAAGCGCCCGCCCTTGCTGAATCTTCTGGGTGTTTGCGGTCCCGCTCTCACTCTAGCAGGGCGTTGCTGATGTTCAGCTGTAACTTGGAAAAGAGGCAGTGGCCGTTCTTCGTAGAAGAAATGTCACTCTTGAGGGTAAAGCTCAGTGAAAAACCTGTTTGTTAGATGCTCTTCTGTCATGTTTTACTTGAGCTTGCCTGGAATGAACGAGCTCTTGAATAAGACCCAAGCAAATACGTGCACCACTGCAGTTTTCTGTGTGCGCTGTCCCATTGGCTTAGGCAAACCGATAGTTGCCCCTTTTTTTGCAAAGGTTTTCTTTGTGTTGGCTTGCACTGTGTAAAAATGAACACGCTGACATTACTATTTTAAAGATCTCTTTAGTATGAGTGCAGCTCTTTTGTTGACTGTCAGATCATATAAAAATGCAGGAAATACTTATGCCTGTTTCTGATCTTTTGCTGTTGAGTGGGCATCTGCAAAGTATGTATATGCATTACAGTAACACAAACTGTATACCCTTTTGCCTGAAACAATTTGGCATAGCAGGAGGGCATTATGAATTGTGTTTTTTGCCTTGCTGAATTTGAGTTGACATGCAGCCTGCTATAAAGATAGATCAGTGAGAAAAGTTGAAAAATAAGACAGGTATGGAGTAGAAATCTTTAATTGTTTGAGTAAAGATTGTATTTGAACTGTCCATGCATAAGGCTATTGAAGGGATCAGATGGAAATATCAAGAGAAGTACAAGACCATGGATGAAAATCTGTGGAGCTGTAGAAAGTTGCATTTGAATTATGAGGGAGGTCTTCCAAAGGAGATGCTGAAGGAGGAGGATGGTGAAGCATTGCAACTCTTGAACTTTTTTCTGCTTTCATAATGAGTAGACTGTTAAAACATTCAAGTTCTGTTATTGTGATCCAGAATTTCTTATGCATGTAAATAAAAACTACTGGAATATTGGAGATATTTTCTTAAAACCTTATATAAAAACCTTCCTTTGACTTTCTAAGTAATTAAAAATTGCATAGATTAATCTTGCTCTCTCTCCTTCTTAGATTTTGAAGATGATGATGTGTATGGCCAATCAGTAGAAGATGATTATTGTATTTCTCCTTCAACAGGTTAGTTCAAATGATCACATATAGGCATTGTCCATTAATTCCTACTTTGATTAACCTGGAAGAATATATACACACAACTTCTGTTTGCTGGTGAGGAAAATAACTAAAATATGAATTAATAAACAGCTGGCTAAGTAATGCAAGTGAGATTTTAGGTTAAAAAATGGAATAAAATTAATATTTATTTCTAGAAGAAAGCACTATTTAAAGGCAGCTAGTGAAACTTTCAAGGGTGCCTAGCTTTCTAACTCCTGTTAAAGTCAGTTAAGTAGCGCTAAGGATTTGTGTGCTTTTTAAAGTCATGTTAGGCAACTGTCTGCATGTTTAGTTATATAAGTGTATTATCTTGGATAATGGATGGTCATTTGGAATGCAGTGAAACAGTTTATGTTCTCTGTGCCTCTGGCAAGATCTGGGTTCTGGTTTTCCCCGAATTTGGTTGTAATGTTTCTAGAGCTGAAGTGGCTCTAGAAATAATTGATGTGATGTGAAGCTGTGCTACTGCAAATACCTAGAATTGATTTAAATCCCCTGCATCTGTGATGTGTTATCTGACCTCTGGTCACTTGTACTTCAGTTGATCAGACCTTTTAAGATTAATATGCAAATAAATGCTACTGTGTCAGCCTGTTCATTTTA